>NC_053495.1:165529651-167000485 GCF_905171775.1 Rana temporaria | reverse complement strand
AAAAAGTCACTCTCATTCAAATTGACTGTGCACATTGACGCAATCAAACAATCAGCTTTTCTTTTAGAGGAGAAATGGGTAGGACTCTTCAACAAAGTTTGTATAAATCACTGCAATCCTTCAGAGAGGATTATTTTGCTTTTTTTCCCCTCAAAAGATATTCTTTAACATAGAGGACACTGGTACCAATGCCACATGGCACATACAGCCCTGGAAGCATCTCCAGCTAACATAAAATGGTGTATGGGTATTTTCATTGGGGTAGATTCAGAGAGCAATTACGCCGGCGTATCCATAGATACACCGCGTAATTGCTAAGTTGCGCCGGCGTATCTACTTTCTGTATTCAGAAAGCTAGATACGCCGACTTTAGCCTAAGATACGACTGGCATAAGTCTCTTACGCCGTCGTATCTTAGGGTGCATTCTGACGCTGGCCGCTAGGTGGCGCTCCCATAGTTGTCAGAGTATGCAAATTACATACTTACGCCGATTCACGAACGTACGTGCGCCCGGCGGTAGTCTTTTACGTCGTTTGCGTAAGTCGTTTTCGTCGTAACGTTGCTCCTGCTATTAGGAGGCGCAGCCAATGTTAAGTATGGACGTCGTTCCCGCGTCGCGATTTGAAAATTTTACGTTGTTTGCGTAAGTCGTCCGTGAATGGCGCTGGACGCCATTTACGTTCACGTCGAAACCAATGACGTCCTTGCGACGTCATTTACCGCAATGCACGTCGGGAAATTTTAGGGACGGCGCATGCGCAGTCCATTCGGCGCGTGAACGCGCCTAATTTAAATGATCCACACCCCCTACCGGATCATTTGAATTACGCAATTTTACGCCGGCCCCTTTTACGCTACGCCGCCGCAAATTACGGAGCAAGTGCTTTCTGAATACAGCACTTGCTCCTGTAAGTTGCGGAGGCGTAGCGTAAATATACTACGCTGCGCCGCCATAACTTTAGGCGGAGATACCTGAATCTACCCCATTGTTTCATCTTCACTGTAATCAAATAGCCTAACTGAGTGATAAAAAAAAGCTAAACCTGGCCTTACAAGATTGAATTACGACTGCTTCCTATCACCAAGTGAGTCTACTGCCAACCAGTTATTGACCCCACTAATATGCCAGAGACCTCCTTGCAATTTCTTAATCAATTATGTTCAAGTAGAAAAAAAAATCATCAATCTTGGTTGTGTTGTCATTGCTCCATTACCCCATCCATGGCACAAAATTGCTTTGTAAATGTCTTTGCAGCATGACAGATCTGCATAGCATTTCTCCATCACAAAGGCACAATTTCCATTTTTTCTATATAGTCTGTGAATTCAGCTAAGAAGCTGGAACATCTAAACCTACATTTTTCCCTTCCAGAGACGTGCAGAAAATTGCTGCACATGTGTTATTATAGTGAACAATCACACACACACGGATCTATTTTGGTTTATAGCTTTTGAAGCCAAGAAAAAAAATAACCCAACATTTATAGGCAATGGGACATTCCTGCCTCTGACTGATGCTCCATCAAACAGAACTGGCAGAAGAAACACCAAGACTACGAGACCTGGCTTATAAATTTCCAGTTCATAGCTTAATATTTATTTGAAACTTAAGAGCCCATAGTTAATGCAAAATATAAATCTGCAAAGGCAAGAAAAGGAAGCTTGTAACTATATTATTTTATGCTCCTAATTTACTCGGAAATTAATGAACTGTGGACAAAAGGAGAAAAGAAAAACACAACAGTGTGGGAATTATTAATGAAACTAATCTCTGACAGAAAAACAAATAAAATGTGGTTTCATGTGCACATGACTCCGTAGTTTAGTGATCACACACACTTATTTCAACATGTTTGCTTCTGTGTATCAGGCTTGGGTTAGAAACATAGAAAAATGACAGCAGAAAAAAAGACCAAGTGGTCCATCTAGTTTTCCCCATTTTATTTATTTTACTTTATTTTGTAAAGTATCGTTCTATGTTTGTTCCAAGCTTGTTTGAATCCACGTACTGTTGACTGACTCAATTCCTCTTCTTGAAGTCTTTTCCAAGAATGAACTACCGTATTTGCCGGCGTATAAGACGACTGGGCGTATAAGACGGCCCCCTATTTTTCCAGGAAAGATGTTTGTTTTGGGAAATACTCGCCATATAAGACTAGTCTTTCTGGAAGCTGAGGGGTAGCCGGAACAACCACTGAGGCCCCGTACACACGACAGAGGAACTCGACGTGCTTGGCACGTCGAGTTCCTCGTCGAGTTTTGGGATGAAGCCGCCGAGGAGCTCGGCGGGCCGGCTTCTCCCATAGAAGAACGAGGACAACGAGAAAATAGAGAACATGTTCTCTATTTTCTCGTCGAGTTCCTCGGCGGCTCCATCGAGCCAAAACTGTACAGACGACAGAGATTCTCGGCAGAATCCGGGTTTTGACCGAGTTTCTCGGCGAATTCTGCCGAGAATCTCTGTCGTGTGTACGAGGCCTGACAGGAACAACCGCTGACAGAAACAGGCTTTTTTCAAATCTCACTGTGCCATTACATGCCTCACAGTGCCATTACATTACATGACATTACATGCCTCCACTGTGCCATTACATTACATTACATGCCTCCACTGTGCCATTACTTGCCCCCACTGTACCATCACTTTCCCCCACTGTGCCATCACTTGCCACCACTGTGCCATCACTTGTCCCCACTGTGCCATCACTTGCCTCCACTGTGGCATCACTTGCCCCCACTGTGCCATCACTTGCCCCCACTGTGCCATCACTTGCTTCCACTGTGCCATCACTTGCCCCCACTGTGCCAGCCAAGACGATCTCCCTACCTTATTTTTTTGCAGATTCTGGCTTCCAGGCTGCGGGCATCCATGATTAAAAAGCCGCGCCTTCTCCTCAGACTGTTCTGTGATAGGCAGAACACAAATTTTCCCAGCAGGGCCTCTGTTCAGTGTTCCGCCTGTCATGGATGTCCTCTCGTCCGAGGATGAGAAGGCATCCGTGATAGGCGGGAAAAAACTGAACAGAGGCCATCCTGGGAAAATTTGTGTTCCGCCTATCACGGAACAGTCTCAGGAGGAGGCGCGGCTTTTAAATCATGGATGCCCGCAGCCTGACGGAGTCACGGAGACTGTCATCGGCGTATAAGACGACCCCCGACTTTGGATGCATTTTTTTGCATCCAAAAGGTCGTCATATACTCCGGAAAATACGGTACTCCTTTGGTAAAATAATATTTTCTAAGATTAGTTTTGAGCTATTGGCGCTATATAAATCCTGTATAATAATAATTATAATAATAAAAATAACTTTCCTCGATCCTGCTAGTTTGAAGTCATGTTGTGTTCCTGATCTTGGATTCATATTGAAAATTCTGCCCTCCTGAACCTTATTCACCCCCGTGATGTATATACATTTTTCAATCATGTCTCCCCTTTCCCTACTTTCCTCTAGACAGTACATATTAATACTCCTCAGTCCCTTCACAGTCTCTGGACTTGTTTTATCTTAAAGTGATTGTAAGATTTCGTTTTTTTTAAATAACAAACATATCATACTTACCTCCACTGTGCAGTTTGTTTTACATAGTGTCCTCGTCTTCTAGGGTCCCCCGGCGGCTCGGTTCTCACGGCTCCTCCCCGCATCGTATAACCCCCTAGGAGAAGCACTCTCCCGGGGAGTTACCTTGCAGGTGCGCTCCCGAGTCTAGCATTCAGCGTCCATAGACGCCGAATGTGGGATTCGGCCCTGCGTTATTGGATTTTATTGACGGCAGCAGGAGCCAATGGCTGTGCTGCTATCAATCTATCCAATCAGGAGCCGAGAACCCCGGACAGCGGTAGAGCGCATCTCTGCAGAGGAAATTCCAGGGAAATGGGGAGGCTGGGGGGCGGTCACCTATGCATTGGGGTGAAAAAACAGAAGGGTTTAAAACCCCTTTTTTTATGAGGTCTCCAGAACTGGATATAGTGTTATAAATTAGGTATAACTTAAGATCTGTTTAGGGCTGTCACTGTGTTAGTAGCCAGTTGTGGATAATTCCACCAACAATTTAGGCAGTCCATTAGTCTGCTGTGTTGTATGACCCTTAGGCCTCGTACACACGACCGAACATGTTTGCTGAAACTGGTCCGCGGACCAGTTTCCGTGGACATGTTCGGTCGTCTGTACGGCCGACCGGACCAGATTCCCGACCGAGCGGACAGGTTTCCAGCAGACAAATGTTTCTTAGCATGCTAAGAAACATGTCCGCTGGAATCCTGTCCGTCGGACATGTTCGGTCGTCTGTATGACTCACCAGAGATGTCCGCTCGGCCGAAAGCCCTCGCATGCATCGAAGTGATTCGACGCATGCGTGGAAGCATTGACCTTCCAGGGTCACGCACGTCGCCGCGTCATCGTCACGGCCACGGCGCGGCCACGTCACCGCGTATCCTGTCCGCTGGGAATTTGGTCTGATGGTGTGTACAGCCATCAGACCAAATGATCCCAGCGGACATGTCCGATGAAAACGGTCCACGGATCGTTTTCATAGGACAGATCCGGTCGTGTGTACAAGGCCTAAGAAGTCCAACTTTAGGAGTTGTATCTCAGCTAACTGCAGCACAGTTACAACTGGCCTTTTATAATTAAGTGCTCTTTTTCTTAAAGTGCTTGTAACCCTCCAACATGAAATATAAACAAAGCATATACCTCTATAGTGTGTACTCAGACCAGAGCACTGAGTGTCATTTCTGTCCGCTGCCTTGTTCCTCTGCTATCTGAATGAGTCACTTCTGACAGGTTTTTCTGACACCAATAGGTAGAAAAGTGACCGGGGTGGGAGCTCCAATACAGCCTGTGATTGACAGCACCAGCTCTGTTCCTGTGGGTTGTGTGAAGGGGTGCCTCCCTTGCCTTCAATCAGCTCTTATGCCACTTACACACAAGCGATTTTGGTCTCACTACAGGCTGTTCTTCGTACCAATTGTATTAATAATTTTGTATTAAATTTGTATAATTTTGTTTATACAGTAATTATGATGTTACTGGTCCAGGGTGCGCGATTTCAAAGGGGTTTTAACCCTATTCATCAATGAACAAAAAGTTCAAGTCACAGGATTGGTGTTTGAGCCCTTAAACACTATAATAGTGCATCAGTACTGTAATTATAAAAATTGAAGAATTTCCAGATATCTGCTGAGCCACTGAAGTATGGAGGACACTCTGTTACTCCATTTGGGGACAAATATGGATATCAATGTACCAGCATACTATGAAAAATGCTATAGAATGACGTGTTGCTACTGTATAGATAAAGTAAAATAGTAAAAAAAGCAAAAAAAAAAAAATCATTAATCAGGTTGCAAACAATTTCTTTGCTTCCAACACTTAACAAAAATAAGGTCCACAGTCAGGAAGAGCAAGATCGATGTAAAGGCTAATCATAATGAAGTACAGATTTTAGTGCTTTTCTGAGAGAGTAAAGCATGTTTTCCCTAATTAGATGTGGTTGTTACAGCCTCCCTGGATATAGACAGGGACAATAAAAGAATTATGGCTGCAATCAAAAGTAAAATGGCTTAAGGAAGGCAGAATGATAAGTGCAGCCCAGTCAACGCCCAGTAGATTTTTCAGTGCCACCTTTTTTGTATGTATGATAACAAATTGGAACAAATAATTGCATCTTGCAATTGAGTCTATGGCCCGGATCCACAAAGCACTTACGCCGACGTATCTCGAGATACGCCGCGTAAGTCTATCTATGCGCCGTCGTATCTGTGCGCCGTGCCCACAATCTGAGATACGCCTAAAAATAGGCTTCATACGACCGACGTAACTTGCCTACGCCGTCGTATCGTGGGCGCATATTTACGCTGTGCGCATTTGCCGCTCCCATTGATTTTCTATGCACATATGCAAATGAGGGAGATACGCCGATTCACAAACGTACTTGCGCCCGACGCATAATATACGCGCTTTGCGTAAGTCCTACGTCCGGCTTAAAATTATTCCCCATACAGTATAGGAGGCGCAACTCATGCAAAGGTATGGACCAGGGAACACAGCCGTCGTATCTTTTGTCGTTTACGTTGTACGTGAATATGACTAGGCATAGGTTACAGTCACGTCATAGGCAGTGATCCGGCGTATCTTAGGCAGTAGTTCCGACGTGATTCTGAGCATGCACACAGGGATGCGGCAACGGGACGGCGCATGCGCTGTTAATTTTAAGTACTTCTATGACGCTTGGCCCATCATTTGCATGGGGTCACGCCTCATTAGCATGGCTCACGCCCACTTCCACCTACGCTGGCTTACGCCGAGGAAACCCAGCGTATCTTTAACAGCGAGTGGGAGCAAGTGATTTGTGAATCCAGTGCTTGCCTCTGTGCGCTGCGCCAGCATAGCGTAAAAGAGATACGCTATGGCGGCATAAATATGCGCCGATGTATGTGAATCCGGGCCTATATGTTTTTTGTGTGCTTTTTGCTGCATGTACCACTACCGCAGAAAGCTCTTTCTTCCCTTAGTTCAGCATTCACAAAAGGGTAATGCAATGATGTTCAAAAGGCAGCAACCCACCCATACCAGAAACCCGATTTCACTGGTTTAAGTAGAGTAAAATTTAATTCAGGTTGCTAAAAAAAAAAAAAAAAAAAAAAAAATCAGCTTGCTACAGTTTACTATGCTTTGTACATCATCATCATTAATTTATGCGCTGCCTTGCTGATTATTCATGTATGGGTAGCAGTACAGGAAAACTGATTCCACCATCTAACCCAGATGCTAAAAATATAAAAACAAATGATCTTTACATTGATATTATTAAATATATATATAGTGGGGGATTATTTTCTGAACTGAAGTCCTCCACAAAGGATATTACTACAACAGCCAAAGAGCCACTGATGCCCTGTACACACGATCGGTTCGTCTGATGAAAACGGACCGATGGACCGTTTTCATCGGACGAACCGATCGTGTGTGGGCGCATCGTTTTTTTTCCCATCGGTGAAAAAAAATAGAACCTGTTTTAAATTTTTCTTAAGGTTAAAAAACCGATCGTCTGTGGGGAAATTCATCGGTCAAAAATCCATGCATTCTCAGAAGCAAGTCGACGCATGCTCGAAGGCATTGAACTTCATTTTTCTCAGCACGTCGTAGTGTTTTACGTCACCGCGTTGGACACAATTGGATTTTTAACCGATGGTGTGTAGACAAGACTGATGAAAGTCAGCTTCATCGGAGATCTGATGAAAAAATCCATCGGTCCGTTTTCATCAGACGAACCGATCGTGTGTACAGGGCATGAGGCTCCATGTACACGGGACGTTTTTAAAACGGCTCCTAAATGATTGAACCTGACTGATAGTAACCCACGTTTAAAACACCCGTTTTGCCGTGTTTACATGCTGCGTTTAGCGGCGTTTAGCTGCATTTGCGTTTAGAAGCGTGATTTGGTGTTTCGATGAATGTTGGCTGATAATGTTCTGCCGTGTGTATGCATAGCAAGTTCACAGCCAACGCCCCTTCGGACAAAAATCCAGAGAAAAGTGAGATGGAAGTCCAATTGTGTGTATGAGGCCTCGTACACACGACTGAGGAACTCGTCGTAAATAAAACATTGTTTTCCTCGACGAGTTCCTTGTTAGGCTTATAGAGAAACTTGACAAGCTTTCTTTGCGTACACACTGTCAAGACCAAATCTCGTCGTTCTCAAACGCGGTGACGTTGCTAATCTCATGTTACTGCGTGTTAAGTAAAAGTTTGGAAAGAGACGATTTGCACTTTTCAGTCTGTTACAGCGCGACAAATGTGCTATCTCCATTACAAACGCTACTTTTACCGAAGGTGCGCTCCCGTCTCATACTTTATTCTGAGCATGCGCGGGTTTCCAAGCATACACACGAACGTGTTTCTCATCGAAAACCAGCCCGACGAGGAACACAGGGCGAGGAAATTGAGACTCCAATTGAGGAATAAGAGAACTTGTCAAGTTCCTCTACAGTTTTCTCGATGAAAAACATACACACAACCGTTTTCCTCTGCAAAAAAGCTCTGCCATCAAGTTTCTTGATGGATTCTGTCGAGGAAAACGGTCGTGTGTACGAGGCCTGAGGCTTCAGTTCACTTCAAATACTCAACCAGGTTTTGCAGTGTTTGAAAAAAAACAAAATAGACTCTTGTTTGGAAAGGATAGAAACTATGACAAAAACTAACCCTAACTTCTCTTTGCAGATTATTTGAAAACCAAATGCAAATATAGTCATATATACAGTATAAGGTTTTGATGCTGGTATGCGAAATGAAATGCGCAGATAGAATGCAATGAATGTGTTGATTAGACATTCATATTTAAATTAAATTACAAGTAAAGGTTGCTGTGTGGTGTTCTAAACAAGTACTAAATCAAGTTGCTATGTAATGCACAAGCCTAATAAACAAAAAAAAAGTTCTTTACTTCCCCTGACCCAAAAATACTTCTTTATCTAAACTCACGGCCCACTTTATTAGGTACACCTGTTCAATTGCTTGGTAACACAAATTGCTAATCAACCAATCACATGGCAGCAACTCAATGCATTAAGATGTGGTAGAATGGGCAGACTGGCATGAGATTAACGCAAGGCAACAGTAACACAAAAAACTCTTGTTACAACCAAGGTATGCAGAATATCATCTCTGGGTACCAGTACTGTCAGCTAATAACAGGAAACTGAGGCTACAATTCGCACAGGCTCACCAAATCTGGACAATAGAAGATTGGAAAAACATTGCTTGGTCTGATCAGTCTCGATTTTAAAGTGCAACATTCAGATGGAAGGGTCAGAATTTGGCGTAAACAACATGAAAGCCTGGATCCATCCTGCCTTGTATCAACGGTTCAGGCTGGTGGTGTAATGGTGTGGGGGATGGGGGGCATATTTTATTGGCACACTTTGGGCCCCATGGTACCAATTTGGCATCGTTTATATGCCACGGCCTACCTGAGTATTGTTGCTGACCATGTCCATCCCTTTATGACTACAGTGTACCCATCTTCTGATGGCTCCTTCCAGCAGGATAATGCACCATGTCACAAAGCTCAAATCACCTCACCACTGGTTTCTTGAACATGACAATGAGGTCACTGTACTCCAATGACCTCCACAGTCACCAGATCTCAATCCAATAGAGAACATTTGGAATGTGGTGGAACAGGAGATTTCCATCATGAATGTGCAGCTGACAAATCTGCAGCAACTTTGCGATGTTATCATGTCACTATAGACCAAAATTTCTAAGGAATGTTTCTAACACCTTGTTGAATCTATGCCACAAAGAATTAAGGCAGTTCTGAAGACAAAAGGGGGTCCAACGCGGTACTGGCAAGGTGTACCCAAAAAAGTGGCCGGTGAGTGTATGTCTCACACCCTCCACCTCCCAGACACTTCAGCTCACAGTGGAAAGGTTTCAGCAACAGAGACAGCAGCAGAAAATAGTGATCGGGTCTAGGTGTGATCAGGTACAGACTGACAAACTACAGGCTTGTGAGTGAGCAGTGAGAATGTCGATAGCCACACCCCCTGCAACATCTTCTTCCCCCTCAGTAGTGCAAACAGGCAAAGCCTACATGAGTGGCAACTCTAGTCTGAATTCAGAAGCAGTGCAGCATTGTTGCCACCCCATCACAGGAAACTGCATTAGGTGGACTGTGGGCTCTAATCGGCTTCCAAATGGTAAAAAAGTGGGCTCCCTGATGTGTGTTTCCTGTTTAAACAATTCTGTGTTAGGGAATCGCTTTCCTAACACTGACCTGCCTCTCAGCCATTAAGGTGCACCGCGTCTGGTTACCGGTCTCCTGATTGGCTAAAGCGACAGGCGCTGTGATTGGACGCCTATCAGGCGTACAATCATAGCAGAAATTACATTGAGGACGGGAGAAGAAATCGAGGACTCGGAGGGAGCGTGGAGTAGGACTGCGCTGACCCGAGAAAGGTAAGTGCCAGGCGGGGGGGGGGGGGGCAAACTGGCTGCATTTGAGGGGCAAACTGGCTGCATTTGAGGGGAAACTGGCTGCATTTGAGGGGCAAACTGGCTATATTTGAGGGGAAAAATGGCTGCATTTATGGTGAAACTGGCTGCATTTGAGGTGAAACTGGCTGCATTTGAGGTGAAACTGGCTGCATTTGAGGGGCAAACTGGCTGCATTTGAGGGGAAAGTGGCTGTATTTGAGGGGAAAACTGGCTGCATTTGAGGGGCAAACTGGCTGCATTTGAGGGGAAACTGGCTGCATTTGAGGAGGAACTGGCTGGATTTGAGGGGCAAACTGGCTGCATTTGAGGGGAAACTGGCTGCATTTGAGGAAGAACTGGCTGCATTTGAGGAAGAACTGTCTGCATTTGAGGGGCAAACTGTCTGCATTTGAGGGGAAACTGACATCATTTGATGGGGCAAACTGGTGGCAATTAATGGGCACAGTGGCTGTGTTTGATGAGCACAGTGGCTGCAATTTGGTGTTTTTTTTTTTTTCAGTTTGTTTGTGCCCCCCCCATAGGTATTTTTTGGACTTTGCAGAGAGACTAAGGGAGTTATTTACGAAAGACAAATCCACGTTGCACTACAAGTGCAAACTACGGGCCAGATTCACAGAAGAAGTACGCCGGACTATCTGCTGATACTCCGGCGTACTTTAAAATTTGCTGCGTCGTATCTTTAGTTGGAATTCTCAAACCAAGATACGGCGGCTTCTGGCTTCGATCCGACAGGCGTACGGCTTCGTACGCCTTCGGATCGTAGGTGTAATACTTTGGCGCCCGCTGGGTGGAGTTTGCGTCGTTTTCCACGTCGGGTATGCTAATTAGCTGTTTACGGTTTACTGTTTACTGCTATTTCTTGGCTTATATTTAGACTTGCCATGTTAAAGTATGGCCGTCGTTCCCGCGTCAAATTTTACATTTTTTTTTTGCGTAAGTCGTCCGTGAATAGGAAAGGACGTAACGCACGTCGCCGCTCAAAAAATAACGTCGGTGCGACGTCATTTCGCGCAAAGCACGGCGGGAGATTTCAAAATGGAGCATGCGCAGTACGTTCGGCGCGGGAACGCGCCTAATTTTAATGATACACGCCCCATTTGAATTAGGCGGGCTTGCGCCGGACGGATTTACGCTACGCCGCCGCAAGTTTACAGGCAAGTGCTTTTTTTGAATCAAGCACTTGCCCGTAAAACTTGCAGCGGGGTAACGTAAATGCAATACATTACGCCGCCGCAATTCTACCTGAATCTGGCCCTACAAGTGCAAAGTGCACTTGAAATTGAATTGAAAGTACACTTAGAAGTGCAGTCACTGTAGATCTGAGGGGGAACTGCAAGGTAAAAAAAAACAGCATTTTAGCTTGCACATAATTGGATGATAGAATCAGCAGAGCTTCCCCTAATTTTAGATCTACCCCTCAGATTTACAGCCTTTCGTAAATAACACCCTAAGGTTACACTAAAAGTTTTTTTTTAATGGGAAGCCATACTTCTATTATAATTTGGTATTTGCTTAGAGAGTAATGGGACATTTTTGCTGAAATATAGATACTTCTATTGCTGACATCTGTTTTGCAAAGCAAACACCAGAATTGCCCACTAAGATGAAATGGGCATGTGGAAAACAATATAACATGTCTAAAAGACCATTGCACCGTGCTACCAGAGCACATAAGGCAGCCTATATGGGTATTTGTAATTAAAGCCTCCGATGACAAGCAGCAACACATCATATTGTGTACCTTGGTAAAGCCTGTACTTCTGAATGTGTACTATTGTTCCCCGTCTACGACATGAACTATAGCATTTTTACTTTTAGTATTGTAAATGCAAAACAGCTAACAGATGGCAAATACATAACCACTAAAATATTACCGAAGATCCAATCTTTTTAATATAGGAATGCCACCACTTAGCTGGCATATGTCTGAATAGTAGTACGCACCCCACAGCAAACTACATTGTTAGTGACTTTGGCATAAGTGTGCTTAACAGATGGGTTGTTCAAAGTACTCCACTGACACATTGACGTGACAGCATACACACATATGCTTTAGTAATTCAGGCCTTTAGGGTCATTGACCTGGAACAAGTTTGCAGAGGAGGACTTTTTATTATGATTTTCCTGATCTGTATCCTTGTTCAGGGTCATTAGGGTTGAATTATGAAAGGAAAATAGACTGACCCCCATACACACTACAGTGTATACAACTTTTGTTGTCTGATTTCCTTTAGATTTACCAAAACCATGTAGTGCCAAGGCCTGTCTGATTGCATACAAACTCATATTACAAGGTTTGACCTCATATTACAGTAAAACCTTGGTTTGAGAGTAACTTGGTTTGAGAGTGTTTTGCAAGGCAAGCAAAATGTTTAAATACATTTTTCAAGCGATGTTTTGATATACAAGTAACGTCATGTCACAACTGAGTATAAAACAGAACAGAGATGCCTCTAAGTGTAGCAATATGGTTACATTTAATGAAGGTACAACATTTAGAAAGTCACATGGTTGATGATTAAAACAGGTGCATCTAATATGCAGGCATCCAGGAAAAAGCCATCAATGTCATCCCTTTCACGCTGCACTCCATGAGCGCTTCAAGCCTCGCTTTCAAAACGCTCTACTGCAGGGTAGTCTTTCCCGTCACGATTGCAGACTGACAGCAGTGAGAGCAGGGGTCAAGTCCTGGGGAAAAAAGTGTGGGAACTCCCACCCAAAAAATGATACGCTCATATGCATAATTACTAAACCGCATGTTTGTTTTTTTTCGATCCACTGTACCTCGGTAATCCTTTATGTTACTGGCCGCTTCCTGTATATGGATATATCGGGTAGTGTGCGGGTATTCCGTCACTTCCTCGATGCCGCAATGTCTCCTGGGAGCTTTTGTCATTGTTCCCAGGAGACATTGAGGCGGTCTGCCGTGAGTTATCGTGGGATTTAGAAAGAAGTGACTCGAGCTGGGCATCGGCGCTTAGTGAAGGATTGGCTCGGGCAGCTTGGCTTCAAAGGGAACTGCGTTCCTGCTGTGAAAAAAGTGCAGGGACGCCGTTCCCACGCGTTCCCGCAGGACTTGAGCCCTGGGTGAGAGCCGACGGTGAGGAGGACGGTCTATGTGGACAGCTTTACCCCGGATCTCTGCATACTTAGATGTGCCTCTTTTAATCATCAACCATGTGAGTTGCTAAATGTTGTACCTTCATTAAATATAACCATATTGCTACACTAAGAGCCGGTTCAAATTACCGCGACCTGGGGGGCGACTTGACAAATTACATGGAAGTGAATGAGAGCCGTCTTAATGCACACTACTGAAATTGTTCCGACTTCAGAAAAGGTTCCTGTACTACTTCAAGGCGACTTCTAGGCGACTTGTACCCATTTATTTCAATGGAAGTCGCCTTCAAGTCGGATCCCCTGTCTTAACTGAAGCAACTTTACAAGAAGAGAAACTAGTTTTCTCAGACAAACCCCTCCCACAGAGCTGATTACTGTTTGATTGGCCACTGGCAAAGTCGCCTGTCCTGGAGGCGACTTGAAGTCGCCTTGTAAGTTGCCCCAAGTCGAGCTGAAGTCTAGCTGAATTTGCCTCGCAAAGTCGGGGCCAGAGTTGTGTTGCCCCTGTGTGAACCAGCTCTTAGAGGCGCCTCTTTTCTCTTTTATACTCTGTAGCTCCTGCTGGATTTTTCTTTTAATCCCCTTGTGGAAGCTTCCATTTGTGGATGGATATTTTATGGTTATACATCTTATCATATTGCTATAATCTTTTTATATGGACTATAAACTGAAGGACCTATGAATATATAGTTGTGGAACAAATCACCTGAGTTTCCATTGTTTCCTATGGGGAAACTCGCTTTGATATACAATTGCTTTGGATTACAAGCATGTTTCCGGAACAAATTTTGCTTGCAATCCAAGATTTTACTGTATATGGTTTTGGTAAATCTGAAGGGAAAAAATCTACAGACAATTGTATACTGAAGGGTGTGTCCAGCTTTATCAAGGGAAGTTGCAATTTGCAAAGGATGTTTCTTAGAGAATAAGCTGAAGCTCTGCTGACTTCAATTATCCAATCACATGCAAGCAGAACTGCTGTTTCTCTTATTTTTTTTCTGTTATGTGCAAAGTGAAATTTCCCCACATTCTGTAAGCTCTGGGGAAAATTCCCATGCAAAGTTAACAGCCTAGTTTGTCTTTAGTAAATCAACCTTATTGATTTGACCCTTTTCAGACATAGGCTGCTCTGTCTGGCAAAGGAGTCCCAATCACAACAAAGATTGCACAGAATTTCCAATCCTTCAGCGAGCTAAAAACAAATCCATTAGGTAGATTCAGGTAGGGGCGCGCAAAACTAAGGCGGCATAGCCTAGCGTGTTTACACTACGCCGCCTTAAGTAAGAGAGGCAAGTACTGTATTCTCAAAGTACTTGTCTCCTTACTTAGGGCGGCGTAGCGTAAATGCGGCGGGCGTAGGGGTGCCTAATTCAAATGTGTTGGAGGGGGGCGTGTTTGATGGTAATGAGGCTTGACCTCACGTTTTTTACGTTTTTTTTGCAATGCGCATGCGCCGGGCGCCTACATTTCCCAGTGTGCATTGCGGCTACGTACGCCGCACGGGCCTATTTATTTCGACGTGGACGTAAACAACGTAAATCCCGATTTGCGGATGACTTACGCAAACAACGTAAAAAATTAGAATCTCTTGGCGGGAACGGCGGCCATACTTTAACATTGTTATTCCACCTAATAGGTGGAATAACTTTAGGCCTGCTAATGCCTTACGGAAACGGCGTAAATCGACTGCGGCGTATCAACTCATTTACATATTCTACGCCGACCGCAATGGAAGCGCCACCTAGCGGCCATCCGAAAAATTGCAATCTAAGATAGGACGGCGCAAGCTGTCGTATCTTAGATATGTTTAAGCGTATCTCTGTTTGAGCATGCGCTTAAACATAGGTCGGCGTAGATTCTGAGTTAGGTCGACTCATCTACTGATAAGCCGGCCTAACTCTTACTGAATCTACCTACAAATATTTATTTTGAAAGTTCAGTTGAGTTTGTAGGCCTGTAGCAGTTTGTGATGTAACAAGAACCCCACTCCCTACGTCTCATAATATGTATCTGCTTTGCAGTACGCGAGTACATGTTGGGTTTACCAGGACAGGAGCCATACTAATGCATGCTGGGAAGACATTGTTGCTTTGTGTGGTGCTAGCTGTGTTCCCATTATAGTCTGGTGAGGTACTCTTCAATTAGAGGCTCAGGAGAGGCGCACAATTCACCCATAATAAGGCACCATGCTGCCCGAGCAGTCATTGCCTATAGTAAATACTTTCATTAAAGAACCACTGTTGTAAAAATATTGTATTCTGATAACTCTGTAGAATTAAAGTGAGTATAAACTTTAACAATGACCTTCTCGTGTTTTCTCCCCGCCACTTGTCTTCTAAAACAAAAAAAACTCATGAAAGTATTTTGTTTTACATGTTCGATAAGTGCAAAAAAAAACTGGTGAGGCACTGGCTGGTATCAGAGCCAGATACACACAGGCTACATACGCCATGATCGTAAGAGCGATAATTCTGGCACTAGACCTCCTCTGTAACTGTAAACGTGTAATCTGTAAAAAAAATGTAAGTGTCTCCTATGGAGATTTATAAGTACTAAGGTTTGGCGCCATTCCACAAGTGTGTGTAGTTTTAAAGTGTGACATGTTAGGTACAGTATCTATTTATTCGGCGTAACATCAGGGCCATATTTAAGGCAGGGCAAAAGGGGCGGCTGCCTTGGGCCCTGTCATTGTTGTGGGGCCCAAAGAAGCTGCCTCATACTTGCCAACTATCCCATATTAAATTCCCTTCTCCCTTGAAATTTTAGTCATGTGCTGTGTCCCGATATCTCAATGTGAAGTGTTGGTACTAATGCTGCCCGGCTCTGTCCTATTGTGTACAGATGACTCACCTGCAGACCCTGGGCCGGATTCAGATAGATTTGTCTATCTATCTGCCGGCGTAACGTATCTCAGATACGTTACGCCGCTGTAACTTTGGGCGCAAGTTCCGTATGCAGAAAGAACTTGCGCCCTTAGTTATGGCGGCGTAACGTATGTGTGGCGGCGTAAGCCCGCCTAATTCAAATGGGGATGTTGTGGGCGTGTTTTATTTACATTTGAGATGACCCCACATTTTTGAAGTTTTTTTTTTAACTGTACATGCGCCGTTCGTGAAATATCCCAGTGTGCATTGCTCCAAAGTACGCCGCAAGGACGTATTGGATTCGATGTGAATGTAAATGACGTCCAGCCCTATTCGCGAACGACTTACGCAAACAACGTAAAATTTTCAAAACTCGGCGCAGGAACAACGGCCATACTTAACATTAGCTACGCCTCATATAGCAGGGGTAACTATACGCCGAAAAAAGCCTAACGTAAACGACGTAAAAAAATGCGCCGGCGGAACGTACGTTTCTGAATCGGCGTAAATACCTCATTAGCATATTCCTCGCGTAACTATACAGAAGCGCCACCTAGCGGCCAGCGTAAATATGCAGCCTAAGATACGACGGTGTAAGACACTTACGCCAGTCGGATCTTAGGGAAATCTATGCGTAACTGATTCTCTGAATCAGGCGCATAGATACGACGGCCCGCACTCAGAGATACGACGGCGTATCTCGTATCTGAATCCGGTCCCCTGTGTTTACATGTAAATAACTGGCATTCATATGTAAATAGCGGCATTAATATGTATATCCCATTCATGCCCCCCTAAAGGTCATATCCACCATCACCTATACTGAATGCTGCTGGATCCCTTAAAGTTTTGATGGGTCCGCTCACCTCCCCAGTCCATGGTGTGCAGGCAGTGCGGAGATGATGTGCTGTAACCTCTAGCAACCAATCAGTGAGCAGTATTACTGTACATTAATCTCTAGCAACCAATCAACAAGCAGAAATCATGTGCTGTAACCTCTAGCAACTAATCAGTGAGCCGTAATGTGTGCTGTAACCTCTAGAAACCAGTCAGTAAGCGATAATGATGTGCTCTAACCTCTAGCAACCAATCACAATTGCTGCCTGATCTGATACAGTAAACTGATTTTGAGTCTAGATGCTATTTATTGTATGTCTCAGAGCAGGTGGAGAGCGAAATTTGGGGGCCCCCAATAATTTTTTTGCCCAGGGTCCAATCAACATTAATGACGGCCCTGCGTAACATCATCTTTCACATTATACAAAAAAATCGGGCTAACATTAGTGTTGTTTTTTTTTATTCATTCCCCCTCTTAACTGTGTGAGAAAAACATGGGATTATGGGTAATACTTATACACATACATTGTTTCCTTGTAGTTAGTAGAGCTGGGCTGGAAGGGAGCATTTGTTTTTTAGACACACACCCCTTCTATGACACTGCAGTGAGAGGAATGCCTCCACTGCAGCATTTTTATTGGACAGCTTGGACCGGGGCCATTGGTACTCTACCATTGGTCCAAGACTCCAAGCTGTTTATTGAGCTCATCCTCCCAGTCTGCTGCAAACAGAGTGTGTCAGCTTGTATTTAAAGTGGCTGTTCTGTATTTCTTTTCTGACAGGCTGAGCAAGGAGCCCCATATCTCTGTAACCATGGGTTGTAGGGGCCCCATTTTTACCAGTGGTGGGATAGCACTCAGGCTACATAACCCCCAAATTTGTATTCTCTATGACCCCAGGTCACCGAGCTACGACCCTCAAAGCCCGATTTATTTTTATTTTTTATGTTCATAGCAGGTGAGGTCCTGCCTCCCCTGACTGCACATCCCTAATATGCCTAATGGAAAATTCCAGGCCTTTGTCCCACACCTGTGGAATATATAGCTGGCCATAGAAGTGAAAGGCTATATGCCCCTGTACTTGCATGAATGCCAATGCTTATGTGCATGCTTACCCATGCTTGCTTGTATGATGTATTTTCTGATTATGGTTGCCACCTCACCATAGGTTGTGCACAGTCTATTGCATTAGGGTGTGCAGCTCAAAGCTTAAACACATGTCTTTCTCTGCAGCCTCAGCTGCATGGGACAGTGAATGAATGGAAAGTGCTCTGTGCTGAGAGGCTTCCAGTTCATTAGCAAACTGAAGCATAGTTCAGTTATGAATGAACACAGTGAGTGTGTTCATTTACAAACGGAAAGGGCTGGTAAATGACATATTTACCAGTCCCTTCCCCCATTCCAAAACATCCCCTTCAGAAGCTGGGGGGAGAGGAGAGAAAGGAAGCCAGCAGCACTGCAGGAAAGGGAGGCGCAATATGGGGGGAAGCCCAGGCAATTGAGAGAATTGCCACTGCATGCAGTGATTAGGGTGTGTCCGGGGCACACCTGCCACACTCCCTGCACATGCCTAAGCACCTTACCCCTTAAACACATATTAATTACACAGGTTCTGAGGCTAATTTAATGCAGATAAGGCACCACGTGAGTTTAATTGCCACCTTAATCAGCCATAGAACCTGTGTTTGCGTTTAAAGGGATAAGGTGGCCACCCTATTTCCGATCGTGCATATTTTGCATTAAAAAAATACACTCTACGCGTATGTGCAGGTAAATGCTGATGCACAGAAACACTGGCGCTCACACGAGTACAGGGGTGTACAGTAGGGTGACCAGACATCCCCAGTTTTAAGGGACAGTCCCCTGATTGAGGACACTGTCCCCGGACCAAGTCTGTCCCTGGTTTTGTCCCCAGATTGGATTTAATAGGGGGCAGGGGCAATTTCAAAGACAATCAGTGCAGAATTAAAATAAAAAAAATTGAATTACACAAATATAGAATTCCGCCGTGCCTACTAGCATTGGGGGGTTGTATTTTTCCCATTATCTGAGCCCCTTTCTGATGATCATATGATGGTCGGAGAGGAGGGAATATTTCTTCCGTTTCGGGCGCCCATTCAGCTTCGCTCGCATGTTCTTCTGCCTTGGCTCAAATCCTGACCAGCCACCTGCCTATCTCCTTGCCTTCCCTGGCAGAGAGATCTTCCTCCGCTCCCCATCCAGTAGTAGCCGGGGCCCGAAGAGTAAGACTTGAGAGGCTGTGAGGCGGGCGGCGATGGGCAGAGAGTCGCTGATTGTTGCCATTACTAGTAAAGAAAAAATATGTCCCCGGATTTCATTTAAAAAATCTGGTCACCTTAGTGTACAGCCATTTACTTCTATAACTGGCTGTACACCCCACCTCTGACACCTTGGTCATGGGAAAACACAAGGCAGTTTACACTAGGCATATTTTATGCTTGCAAATGGGCAGATCTGACACCATTAATTCCTTATAAGTGGATCCTGCCTGCACAATCTGTGCCAGTCCTGCTGCTTGCCGTCACCACCAGGGGTGTAAATGACAGTATGAAAATGCCACACAATTGCGAGACCGTTGTCGCCCCATAACAGGAAGTGCCTGAACTAAGACTATCATGGTGGGACCACCAGCTATTCTGTATTCTGAGCATACTTAAAGGGTCACTAAAGGAATTTTTTTTTTTAGCTAAATAGCTTCCTTTACCTTGCTGCAGTCCTGGTTTCATGTCCCCATTGTTCGTTTTTGCTTTGATGTTGCTGTAAATCCTCTCTGTTCTGGACACATCCTGGTTGCCTGTTTCCTGATAACCACAGTACTGGGAGATTTCTCACGGTGGTCACTAATCAAGGAGGTGTGATTACTGTGTGTAAAACGAAACTGGATTGGTGCTGAGGAGTTTTAGACAAAGTATCACTGCTCTCTATTGGCTGACTGCCCTCTAGTGGCTCTCTGTACATCAGAGAACCAGCAAACAACAGCAAAAACGAAACTACACTGCAGGCACATTATATGATTGTTTTTTTATCTATTTGTAATCATTTTTAAAGGGAATCAGTTAACTATTATGTCTCTATGCCCTGTAAACAGTCATTTCAGCTAAAAAAATTTTTTCCTTTAGTGACCCTTTAAGTTCATATGAGATTTGGGTTTAGATCTACTTTGAACCACATGAATAAAAAATCAACAGTTGTATAGATTCTATGGTAGAGTTTTTCTCAAACCCTGATTCTTTTCCTGAACATCTTGCTCTGAATATAAATGTGGAGAACACTAAAATCAAAAAATACGTAAATATAAAAATAATTCATATACTGTTCAATGTCATTGATCACAATTACCAGAATATGACGATTATTTTGTGATGACGACCTTTCTACATATATACAGTATGATAGGATGGCTGTATAGAGAAGTTCAGCGCTATACTTCTAAAGTTTTAAATAAATGTCCACCACTTTTATGTTAAATTACGGCTCATCAGCTGACAAAAGGTTAAGCATTTCTCATCTCGCGATTCATGTTTTAGATTAATTGATCCATTATATCAATTTTTATAGATTAAGTGGAAGGTTTCAAGACTGACAAGCGACATTTTATGGTTTAATATCCTGCATGGTAGCTGGAGATGCCCCCAGTTGCTGGAACAGATCTATGATTCCAGAGTTTGCTAAATTGCTACTTATGTAAACTATAAGTTCCAAGGGGACAGGGTATAATATATGCTACTGCGACATGCTTCCCATTACTGCTGCTAAATATTTATAGCAGGAATGAGCATCCAGCTGCTACTGACTGCACCCCCCCTTCTTTAAACCAGCTTATACTAGAAATAATATATGTTACTTGATGATCCCATCCAGTGGTGGCATGAAGTCTAAATGATGGCTGAGAAGAACATTATCCTGTTATGTCAAGCATGAAAACACATAAGAAATATTTGCTTAGTTCCAATAATATTTATAGGGGAGAGTATTACTTCTGTTATGTTTAACTATCTGCGTAATACCCAATATAGAGCGCAGTATATTTAATATAGCGGAATAAGATATGATCACTGTGTGCGGTAACCCATGGCAACCAAACAGGTTTCAGTTTATTGTAGTCAGATCAGTATAGAAATCATTCTGATTGGATTACGTGTCTTGCTGCATCTTTCTAATAGCTGTTATAACTTATACTTTCTTACCATTTTATAGTCCTTTAATTTCTAGATTTCAGTTCCGTTTAAGACCAAAACCAGATGCTTCACTTAGGTCTGGTGTAAAAATGAGGAGGATTTTGCCTTGTAATTCATGCCATGCATGTGAACACAGATTGATTCTATGAACATAGGCGTGCACACAGGGTGTGCCAGGTGTGCCTGGGCACACCCTAATCACCCTGTGTGGTGCAGATTGCATCAAAATATGCGTTAATATGCAGTAACGCACAGAAAAATACAGCATTAAATGGCACATAACACACCGAAATATACAACGTTAAACGTGCACTAATGCACAGAAATATGCTGCATTAAACGTGCAGTAACACACTGGAATATACTGCTTTAAACATGCAGTAACGCACAGAAATAGACCCCTGATATTTCACCAAAGCTCCGTAATGGGGCTCCTAAAATAAAATAAATATATAATAAAAATAAAAAACTACTAACACTGTCCACTGCCCTACTGACACCAATCTCTGCCCTACTGACACAGTCCACCGCTCTGCTGACACCATCAGTATACTGTATATACACATGCAAATATGTTTGAGCTTTGGGGTGCACACCCTAATGTCTATGTCTATGACATTCCAAATTTAATATGATCTCATTAAAGGAGAAGTACAGCCAACGTTTGTTTGGCTTGTACTTCGCTTGTGGATCACTGGAGTGCAGTTAGTTCTGCACTCCTTTTGACCGGGTTTTAGCAGACAGCGGGCTGAAGTCCTCTGTCTGTTAACATCTCAGAGCCTGGTCCAGACATGGGTAAGATCACGACAATGAAGTTGGGATCCGCTCCCATGCTTGGACCAGCACCGGGCTGAGGCCTCGTACACACGACCGAGGATCTCGACGGGCGAAACACATCATTTTGCTCGTGGAGTTCCTTGTTAGGCTGTCGAGGAACTCGACGAGCCAATTTTCTCCATTCCCATCGAGGAAAAAGAGAACATGCTCTCTTTTTGGCTCGTCGAGTTCCTTGACAGTTTCCTCGTCAAAAAAATTTACACACGACCGGTTTCCTCGGCAAAAAAAAAAAAAACCAGCAAGTTTCTTGCTGGTTTTTGCCGAGAAACTCGGTCGTGTGTACGAGGCCTCAGCCTCTCAGCAAGCCATTGAGAGCCTGAGCTGGCCTCTCCAGTAAACGCGGGTGGGGGGCAGAGCAGAGAGCAGGTGGCTAATAGTCACCAGCTCTCTGCTCTAGGAGCCTTGAGAACTGAGCAATTGGCTGTGTTTGAACGCTCGGTTCTCATTTTCAGAGCTGGCGGGGGGGGGGGGGGGCAGAAGCAGCATCAGACCGATGCTGCATCCATTTAGGTAAGTATGAATCTTAAACCAAACCCCATACTTCTCTTTTTAATAGCAGAAACGTGTGGTTTTCTGCTATGGTCCTAAACACTGTTTCTTTGTGAAAGATTAAAAAGAAAAGTGGTTCCCATTGTAGAAAGTTATCCTTTACATTTTATATTACCTTTTAAAACTGAAGTTTAGCTAAAAACAAACAAAAAAAATGCTTTTGCCACATCTCTTACCTGTAATATCCCATTTTGTAAAGGCAGCTGGATTCTTAAGAAATCTTCACTGCTGGGATGCCCTGTCCTCTTCCTGTCTCTGTACTTGCAATGATTAAAAACTTCAGGTCATCAGGCAGAACAGCAATACAGATGATCCAATGGGGACACACCACTTCCTTCCTACTCATTTATTAAGAAAAGTTCATTCATTGATTTTACTGCAATCTCTAAATAGGGGTGATTCACAGAACATGTTACAAGCAGTGTAATCAATGAATAAACGTTTTTCAAGGGAGAAGGAGAAAAGACGGGTGGTGTCCCTGTCGGACCATCTGTACTGCTGTTCTGCCTTAAGACCTGAAGCTGTTAATCACTGCAACACTAGAAGTTCTGAGACAGGAAGAGGACAGGCATCCCAGCAATGGAGATTTCACCAGGATTCAGCCAGAATAACATGGGACATACTTTATTAAAGGTGAATGATGTGACTGAAGCTGTAGGGATTTTCCTTTTTTAGCTAAACTTCAGCTTTAAGATTTACATTGCGCTATGCATGGAAGCTTAGGTGTGTAATAACACCTGATGCAATGTATTGGGGATATGTGTGCAGTGCTAATTCTATTACAATAATGTACAATGTACACAATGTGCATGCAGGTGTTCATAGTGCATTTACTGTACAGTCATAAGTGTCATAAAAAATATTGGGTATAAAAGAAAAAGGACCTACAGTTTGCCTGCAAATCTCAATTACAACTTGGTTATCAAAATAAGCAATAACTACCAATTAGACCTTGTGTTTGCACCCTTCTGCGCCCCACTGCCACATTTGACACCTTTTGGGGGAGGGGAAGCAGGTACTTGGATCTGAAAGGTACCCACTTCTGGATAAGATTGCAGATCTACGAAATTTCTGCCTGCCTTGGTAAAAAAACATCCTCTAATGCCCTGTACACACGATCGGTTCATCTGATGAAAACAAACCGATGGATTTTTTCATCAGATATCCGATAAAGCTGACTTTCATCAGTCTTGCCTACACACCATCAGTTAAAAATCCAATCGTGTCCAATGCGGTGACGTAAAACACAACGACGTGCTGAGAAAAATGAAGATCAATGCTTCGGGGCATGCGTCGACTTGATTCTGAGCATGCATGGATTTTTGACCGATGGATTTCCCCACAGACGATCGTTTTTTTCTATCGGTTTTTTAACCATACACAAATTTTAAAACAGGTTCTATTTTTTTTCACTGATGGGAAAAAAACTGATGGGGCTCACACGCGATTGGTTCGTCCGATGAAAACGGTCCGTTTTCATCAGACGAACCGATCGTGTGTACAGGGCATTACACATCTGACTCCTGCAAAATTGAAAAATGTGGGCAGCCTCTGGTGAGCCTACATCAGCCTGCAGTGTGATGGTTGGTAGGAAGCATACTCCATACATTCTCGGTCATTGGGAAGAATCCCCCTTACAGATAACTAATGCAAAGGTCTGAGTATAGCCTCACATAAAATGATATAGTAAATCATAAAATAATACCATCATCCAAATTGATATCGAGCAACAAGGGAGAGATGGGAATGTGAGGGCAATTGCTGAAGTTGGCCAGACACCCACCCCAGTAATTGTAATGGACTATCTCGATACTGATACAACACAAATGTTTTGAAATATAAAAATGTGTTTAATACACATAAAAAGATAACATACTGATACAAACACGTATTCAGTAAAATAACCACTGTTGAAGTGGAGATAGACAGATCTTTCCTTAACTAGTTTCGCTGAATGGAACCACTTCTTCAGGAGGAGTTGTCTATGAAACAAATATTATAGTAAGATACAGATAACTAAAAAGCTATTTTTTTCTCAGTGGTTACACTTTTGCTTAAGTTGCTCATGGTTGTAAGAACCTCTAGAAACCTCTGGAGGAACCTTATGTTTAGTACACACGTACAGGATTCCCGGCGGGAAAAAGTCCATCGGGAATCCGGTGGGGAAAACCGAGAACCTGCTCAGTAAGTTTTTCTCCCTACACGAGAGAGGTTTTCCCGACAGTGTGTATGCTCCTTCGCAGTTTTTCACATAGGAAAACTGCTGGAAAAAAGACTGCCGGGAATCCCGATGGGAAATAAGAGAGCTGATTCTCTTTTTTTCCGGCAGTTTTCCTGTCGGGAAAACTGCGATGCAGTATACACACGGCCGGTTTTCCCGGCCAAAAGCTCTCATGGCAGTTTTCCCGATGGGAAAACCAGTCGTGTGTACGAGGCATCACAGATAACGAATGCAAAGGTTTGAGTATAGCCTCACATAAAATGATATAGTAAATCATAAAATAGTACCATCATCCAAATTGATATAGAGCAATGAGGGAGGGATCGGAATGTGGGGGAAATTGCTGAAGCTGGCCAGACACCCACCCCGGATAATTGTAATAGACTATCTCGGTACTGATACAACACAAATGTTTTGAAATATAAAAATGTGTTTAATACACATAAAAAGATAACATACTGAAACAAACAAGTATTCAATAAAATAACCACTGTTGAAGTGGAGATAGACAGACTGATATTTCATTAAAGTGGATGTAAACCCAAAAGATTTTTTTTTATGTCACAATGTAGAGAATACGATTTCCTATCATCTGTGTCCAGTCTTGCCACACAGAGTTAATCCAGCTCTGAGCAATCCTCTTTTTATTGTTCAGGGAAATAAAACAGACTTCCAGATAAAAACCAAAGTCCTTGCTTGAGTGGCAGGTTATTTACATATCTTGTGCACTGCTTGCAGACATACACAGCTTCTGTAAAAAGTGCTCAATTCACATCCCCCTCCCCTCTTCCCTCCAGCTCTATGTATATTCTGATGGCTGTTGTATTTTCTCATGGCACTGAACTGTGACTCACCCCATATTTTGAAAACATTTATAGCCAGATTCAGATAGACTGGCATAACTTTGAGGCAGCGTAGTGTATCACATATACGCTACGCCGCCGTAAGTCAGAGAGGCAAGTGCTGTATTCACAAAGCACTTGCCTCCTAAGTTACGGCGGCGTAGCGTAAATGGGCCGGCCTAAGCGTGCCTAATTCAAATGTGGAACAGGGAGGCGTGTTTTATGTTAATGACTGGTGACCCGACGTGATTGACGTTTTTTACGAACGGCGCATGCGCCAATTGTGAAAGAATCCCAGTGCGCATGCGTCGGATAGAATGCCTAAGATAAGTCGTACACTGCCTACGACGTGACGTAACTTACGCACAGCCCTATTCGCGTACGACTTGCGCAAACAACGTAAAAAGATAGGCTTGTTCCGACGTCCATACCTTGCATGGGCTGCGCCACCTAGGAAGCAGCTTTATCTTTACGCCAGCGTATCTCTTACGTAAACGACGTAACTAATTGCGACGGGCGCACGTACGTTTGTGAATATGCACCCTAAGATACGACGGCGTAGGAGACTAACGCCGCTCGTATCTTAGCCTAATTTAAGCGTATCTGGTTTCCAGAATACGCTTACATTTACGACGGCATAGATTCAGAGTTACGACGGCATATCTACTGATACGCCAGATACGCTTAAAGGGGAGTTCCAGCCATTTGTATGTTTATTAAAAGTCAGCAGCAACAAAAAGTGTAGCTGCTGGCTTTTAATAAACAGGCACTTACCTGCTCCAGCGCTCCAGCGACGCGCCGGCCGGGGCTCCGCTCCTCTCCCCCCCTCCCCGGCCGGCGTCTTCATCTTCAGTGTGGGCACCCGGCCGTGACAGCTTTCGGCTTCACGGCCGGGCACCCACTGCGCATGCGCGAGCGGCGCGGCCCGGCGCCGCGCCGTGTAATTGGCCAGGAGATCGCCTAGGACCTGTGACGTGTCCTAGGCGATCGCCTACAGCAGCCACTTCCTGAAGGCGATTAAGCTTAGTCGCCTACAGGAAGGAGGAAGTGGGACAGGACGTCCCACTCGTGCTGAAGCCCCCACTTCCCCCCCCAAAAAAATACATGCCAAATGTGGCATGTAAGGGGGAGAGGAGTGGGTTAAGAGGAAGTTCCAAATTTGGGTGGAACTCCTCTTTAAATTAGGAATCCAGCTATTAATCAAAACACAGGGGAGGGGATGTGAATTGTGCACTTTTTTTTCAGAAGCAAGGACTTGGTTTTTATCTAGAAGTCTGTTGTATTTCACTGAACAATAAAAAAGGATTGCTCAGAGCTGGATTAACTCTGTGTGGCAAGACTGGGCACAGATGATAGGAAATCTTATACTCTACATTGTGACATAATGGAACCGCTTCTTCAGAAGGAGTTGTCTATGAAACAAATATTACAGTAAGATACAGATAACTAAAAAGATTTTTTTTTCTCAGTGGTTATACTTTTGTTCAAGTTGCTCATGGTTGAAAGAACCCCTAGAAACCTCTGGAGGAACCTTAGGATTCCATTGAACCCTGGACGAGAAAAACTGCAATAAACAACACAGCTAAGTCTTTTTGAACATTAGCAGTTTTCAGTTTCATTCTTATGGAAAGTTTTCCAGATAACAGCAAAACAAAGTAAACATACACCAATTAATTTAAATCATAAGTCAATAAAATAGCCTACAGCAAAAGGTATTAGACACATTTTTTTTTTTTTAGATTTGTCCAAAAATGAACCATGGCACTATTTACTGGTCCCCAAGCTTATCTTCTCCTCATATTACAAATGAGAGTCTAGCACCTGACCTGATGATCTATGCTCATGGCGCGTGTGTGTGTTTATTAATGCTAGACCTGAAAGGCTGAACTGTGCCGTGATTAAGTTATTCTGCGTTGCTACAAGAAGCTGGAGAAGGACTTTGGAGTGATTTGCTGAAGGAACTCAATGGTGCTCCAGAAATCATTTCATCCACTGAGTAAGGGACTAAGGCAACTCACTATGAAAATATATAAATATGAAAAAGGCACACTGTGAAGAGCAGGCTTTTCATCCTCTCTATCAGAATAGCATTTTGTAGAAGCCTGGATCAATATTAAACACGGCTTCAACTGCTGCTGCAAGCTATCTCTGTATTAAATTGCTTTCTATTTTTCCTCCCCTCATATAGCCGGAAAGCAGACAGAAACTTAAGCACAGAGCATTTGCTTGTATTAATGTTTGGAGTTTCAGAGGCAAAAAAAAGAGGCTGGTGGATAATTACCAAACTTTCAGAAATCATTCACTGGTTAGAAAAAATGTACAACCCTTCCACTGATACCATAGGGGACAGACTCATAAGCCCGATCAATCAAAGGAATAACAGGCAGCTAGAGGTAGCACAATTCCATTTTTCTTCAGCCTATTATAAGTGTAACAGCCAGGTAGACAGCTTACAGTGATATTAACCCCCAAAAGCAAAAATGTATTTTAATGCAGTTTACCAATCCTTAAATGTGGTGGCTGCATTAGTTTTCTTTCTTTTAAGGGTTTTGTTCCTTTATTTATACCTTGCGATCTAGCCAGTAAAACACTTCCTAACTAAAGCTTCGTACACATGATCGGATTTTCCGACAACAATTATGTGATGGCAGGATTTTGTCGGACCGTTTGTATGCTCCATTGGACAATTGTTGTCGGATTTGCCGACAACAAATGTTGGATAGCATGCTTTCAAATTTTCCGACAACAAATGTGTGATGTCGCATTATCCAATCAGAAAAAAATCCAAAGTACAAACACACATGTTTAGAAGCAATGCTAACCATGGCACAACATTAGCAGAAGTTGCCCAATGGGTGGCGCTATAGAGCAGAACAACCACAGAGTTTATGTTTGTTAGCCGACAAAAGTTTTGCCGCCTGTATGCAGAACAAGTTTGCGGCCAACGCCCTTCGGACAAAACTCCACGGATTTATCCGATTGTGGAAATCCTCGGACGAGGCTTTAGGGTGTCTTGACTCTAGATTGGGGAGTTAAGGTGACACCTTTGGACAGCAGCATTGTCATTTTGGGGTGAGGGTAGTGTTGTGGGCACTAGCACAGCCTTTCTTAACCATTTCAACACAAAGGAACCCTTGCAATAACTTTATGGTCTTAGAGAACCCCATGCTAAAAATGACTACATCTACAACTCATGATACATTAGTGTGATGGTCAGTGGGAAGAATGTTCCTTACACTTGTGGTCATTGGAAAGAATTACCCCCTTACAGATAAATAAAAAGATCAGTGGTGTCAGAGGGACCTTATCTGAGAGGCAGAATTGTTCTTTGCTTAAGGAACCCTTAGCAACCTCTGGTGGAACCTTAGTTGAGAAACCCTGCTCTAGCAGTTTTGGACTATGGTAAAACTTGTGTTGGTTGGGAATGCTACCAACGTCGCAAGCGTTTCCTACACACAGGCAGTGAGAAGAATGTTCCTTACACTTGTGGTCATTGGAAAGAATTACCCCCCTTACAATTAGCTAAGAAGATGCATGGTGTCAGTGGGACCTTATCTGAGAGGCAGAAATTGTTCATTAGTCAAGGAACCCCTAGAACCTCTGGAGGAACCCTAGTTGAGAACCCCTGCTCTAGCAGATTCAAGCTTGGTTCAAACTTGTGTCGGTTGGGAACGCTACCAAAGCCGCATGCATTCCTGACCCAGAAGCAAAATGTGCTGCTGTTTAATTGATACGGGACACACAAGATGCCATTATTTCTCAATGACACCTGCATGCATCGGCAACGTGGATCATTTTTGCCTGCCACGCTGCATGGTGTTGCGGTACTAGCAGCTCAGTGTGGCACATTTTTTTTTTAAGAGTCAGGGACTTCATCCCCTGCATTTCTTCATATAAGGTACCCATTGACATGAATGGGCTTCTTACCCACAGGTTGCACCAGTGGGAACCTAGCCTTGAATGGACTTGACTAACGAACTAAAGTCAGCAGTTACAGAAACATTTTTTTTCCTTTTTTTTTAAGTTTTACATAAATTTATAAAAACTGACCATTGTGAGCATCCCTATCATTGGTAAATGGTTTGTCTCAATCCTTTCACTGACACGTTTGTGCTATTAAAGGAAGTTGAAAAATAATTGATTTACTGGTTTAGGGCTAGGTTAAAACCTGTGAGGGTTTGGGATGCTACCAAAGTCGCATACATTCTCGACCCACAAGCAAAATGTGCTGCTGTTTGGTGGACATGGAGAGTGCCATTATTTCTAAATGGCGCCCCCATACATCAGCAAATGTGGATAATATTTGCATGCCAAGTCACATGGTTATGCAATTTAGTGCAGAGCAATTTTTTTTAAAAGAGTCAGGGATTTCTTTCCCTGTGTTTCTCTGTATAGGGCAGCCCCTTGAAATAAATGGGCTTCTTAACCGCAGGTGGCATAAATGTGAACCTTGGATTGACTTGACTAACAAATTAAAGCTGTACTCCAGGCTAACACTCTAAAAGCAGTTACAGAAAAAAAAAATTTTTTGATAAAAGTTTCACATAAATTAATTCACTTTAAATGGAGATGCAACAAAGACACCTTTTAGACAGCAGCATTAACAGAGGGTAGTGTTAGATGCACTAGCAGATGCCCTTTCGGATGGACTTTAAAGTTCACACTGGCGTTAAAAACTCCCCTCAAACGCCTATGTAAATGACACAATTGCACTATCAAAATATGAAGTGTTAGCACTGTGTCACTTTGAAATTAAAGCCTGTATTAAAGCGGGAGTTCACCCGAAAAAAAATGTTTAACATTAGATTCATGCTCATTTTGTCTAGGGGAATTGGGTAGTTTTTTTAAAAACGAAGCAGTACTTACCGTTTTAGAGAGCGATCTTCTCCTCCGCTTCCGGGTATGGTCTTCGGGACTGGGCGTTCCTATTTGATTGACAGTCTTCCGACAGGCTTCCGACGGTCGCATCCATCGCGTCACGAGTAGCCGAAAGAAGCCGAACGTCGGTGCGACTCTATACGGCGCCTGCGTCCCGACGTCTGGCTACTTCTGGAAAATCGTGATGCGATAGATGCGACCGTCGGAAGCCTGTCGGAAGACTGTCAATCAAATAGGAACGCCCAGTCCCGCAGCCCATACCCGGAAGCGGCGGAGAAGATCGCTCTCTAAAACGGTAAGTACTGCTTCGTTTTTAAAAAAACTACCCGATTCCCCTTGACAAAATGAGCATGAATCTAATGTTAAAAACTAACATTTCCGGGTGAACCTCCACTTTAAGTCAGAAGGCATTTAAAGCCTTTCAACGCCTCCCTATGGTAACGCTTTGCAAACGCTCTGGCAGGCAGTTGCGGTGCAGTTGCAGGGTGTTAAGATTAGTTTATTTCCTGTAATGGAATAGGTGTTTGTGTCGCGGTTTTAATGCACGCTCATCAAATCCTTCAAAACTGCCCATAGGGCATTTGGGGAGCATTTTTGACTCCTCAATAACAATTGAAAACGTCAGTCTAACGCCCATACTAAAGCTCATTAACGCCAGTCTAATGCCCATACTATTGCTATAGGAGCATTTGTTAAGCATTAAACATTGTACTAGCTGTGAACAAGCTCTAACTGATTCAGCTAAGTGTGAACAAGCCCTGACTAATTCTTATTATGCAGTTACAACAACTTGTGTTTTTTTTTTCAATAACAGTTTCACATAAATGAATAATAGCTGACCATGATAAGCACCCCTGCCAGTGGTTAATGGTTTGTCTCAGCCCTCTAACTGCCACTTTCAGTCTGTTAAAGGAAGTTGCAAAATAATTGACTTACTGGCAAATAAAGGAAGGAAAAAAGGAAACGAATGCAGCCATCTCATCTAAGAACTGGTAAATTGCAACTGATTACATTTCAGATTTTCCATTTAATATTGCTTTCAATGCTCTGTGGATCAGCCACCTTGCAGCAATGCCAGCACAGCACAGTTCCCTTCTGTAAGTTTAAAATGCATTTTTAAAGTGCAAGGCATCTCTTTGGAAGACAGCTAGTCTTAGGAGGAATAGGAGGCTATCCCTGGACCGCACGTTGCCTTGTATATACACATGCGGTAATTGGGGACTGTGCCGGCAATAGGAGCGAGCACTGTCCAGGGTGCTGATCGCCCTGTGCGCTGTCCAAGGTGCTGAAAGACATGCAGATGGAGAAGAAGTAGAGAACTTACCCGGCTGGAAGGTCTTCTCCGGGATGGGAAGAGCGCTGATTGTGATAGAAGAATATTCAGCTTGTTCAGCACAATCCTGCAGAATAAGGAGGCTCCAGTCCCTGTCCTCTGCTGGGGACAGTCCAGCTCCTCTGGCAGCCTTGGCAGTGCCTGTATTGCCGGCTTGGTGGGCACAGACTGCCTCTAGAACACTGTGCACCCGGAGCTGTGCCTGCTACTGGGGTCTATTGGAGTGCACAGAGCCAGCGCTGGCATATTCCTTCTCCAGCCCTCAGCTGTGCTCAGTCTAGCATGGCCCCCTAGTGGACAAAAAGATACAATTGGGGGGGTTTAGTTGTCAGAACACTGACCCCCAGAAAACAAATCTACACTGCATAGCAGGGGGCTGCAGAACCCTGAGCTAAGGAAATCCTCCACCTAGAGCTCTAAGGATTAAATGCACGTTTGAAGGCGGATTTTTTTTTTTGCTGGTTATTATGTTTACTCACAAAAAATATTTAGATGGTTTTATGATGTCTAGCACACCACTTGTAATTCTCTTGTCACTTGTTGCCTTGATATTACCCTCCCTGTATAACGATACCATTTGTTTATCATTGCTACATGCAATGTAACTATTTAAAGCCCAGCTCCAAGAAAGCTGAACGTTTTTCCTTGCAGACCTGTTGTCCTCCAGCTGTTGCGGAACTACAAGTCCCATGAAGCATTGACAGTTACAAGCATGACTCTCAAAGGCAGAGGCATGATGGGATTTGTAGTTCCGTAACAGCTGGAGTGCCACAGGTTGAGCACCCATGAGTTAAATGGATATTAAAGTCTTGTGTTTTTTTTTTTATTTAACCACTTCCATACCCGGCACTTACGCACCTTCCCGCCCAAGCCAATTTTCAGCTTTCAGCGCTGTCGCACTTTGAATGGCAATTGCGCGGTCATGCTACGCTGTACCCAAACAAAATTGGCGTCCTTTTTTCCCCACAAATAGAGCTTTCTTTTGGTGGTAATTGATCACCTCTGCGATTTTTTTTTTGTGCAACAACTAAAAAAAGACTGAAAATTTTGATTTTTTATTTTTATTTTTTTCTGTTAATTTTTTGTAAATAAGTAAGGGCACTGATATGGCGGCACTGATGGGCACCGATGAGATGGCACTGATGGACATCGATGAGGTGGCACTGATTGGCGGCATTGGTATGCGGCACTGATGGGCACACATAGGCGGCACTGATGGGCACACATAGGCGGCACTGATGGGCACACATAGGCGGCACTGATGGGCACTCATGGGCGGCACTGATGGGCACTCATGGGCGGCACTGATGTGCACTCATGGGTGGCACTGGGCATTCATAGGCGGCACAGATGGGCACTCATGGGCGGCACTTATGGGTGGCACTGATGGATACTTATGGGTGGCACAGATGGGCACTGATAGGTGGGCACTGGGCATGGATGGGCACTGTGGGGTGGCACTGATGGACACTGTGGGGCGGCACTGATTTACCCATGTTGCCAGTCAGTGCCCATTTGTGGGCACTGATTGGCATCTTTTTTATTTTTTAATGCTTTTTTTTCCAGACTTTTTTTTTTTTTTGCCCCCCCCTTTTTTTTTTGTCCTTCCCTGGTGGTCCAGGGTGGGCTTCCCTGGTGGTCCAGTGTGGCGATCCGAGGGGGGGCTGCGCTGATAAACAATCAGCGCGAACCCCTCCTGTCAGGAGAGCCGCCGATCGTCTCTCCTCTACTCGCGTCTGTCAGACACGAGTGAGGAAGAGCCATCAACGGCTCTTCCTGTTTACATCGTGATCAGCCGTTGTTGGACACAGCTGATCACGTGGTAAAGAGCCTCAGTGAGAGACTCTTTACCGAGATCGGTGTTGCGGGGTGTCAGACTGACACCCTGCAACAACGATCGCCGCGATGCGCGCCCCTGGGGGCGCGCAGCGGCTCAGAATCCTGAGGACGTCATATGACGTCCAGTGAGGATTCTACAACCACTTTGCCGACGTCAATATGTCATTGGCGGGCGGCAAGTGATTAAACAGTGGCAGTCCGTAATGCAAAGCCCAGGGGCACCACCCCCCTAATCCATGTATCTGGCCCACTAATCTTCATGCAGGGTGCCAGACGCAAGGATTTCAGAGGTTTTAATAGGCTTAAAAAAGGGGTGGGCTCAGGGGGCAGAGCACTGCGCCCCACGCCCACCCAGTTGTGTGACGATAGCGAATTAATATTTGCTATTGTCTTCCCGATTCTCCTCCTGGCCAATCAGGAAGCAGGTCCTGGGACCCGTCACGCGATTGTCTGGGAGGAGAAGTGATCCTATTGGCTGGAAATATGGATGTGATAAGTGTGGGGCTGGTGGTGCATGTGACCAGAGTGACTGCATACCTCCCAACTTTCTGAGATGGGAATGACAGACACCCAGGGCCGCCATCAGGGGGGTACAGGCAGTACACCTGTAAGGGGCCCGGAGGTCCCCAGGGGCCCGGATGGCAACCCCCTTTAAAAAAAAAAACACACACACACACCCCGGTTCTCTGCTTCAGGGGGCCCATGCCTGAAGCTGTGTAAGGGGCCCAATAATTCCTGATGGCTGCCCTGCGGACACCTATTAGCAAAATGAAGTAGGCATAGGACACCCCCCTACCACGCCCCCTTAAAGGAGAATTGTACACTACTATTCCTTTAAATTGGCTTTTGGAATTTACAAATGCAGCAATTTAGAAATTGGATAAGCATTGTAAAACATGTTTTGAAAGATAAATAGTGCATTTTATATCCAGCTATATAAATCAGACCCGCTGAGGGACAATGAGGAGGAAAGAGAGACAGTGTTCAGAATGAGGGACAGTCCCTCGAAATCAGGCACAGTCGGGAGCTGAGGCGACATGGGGGCGGATTGGATGGATTGTTTGCTGTCCCCCTCCAAAAAATATACCATTAGCTGCCACTGTATTTAAAATAACAAACATCTTATACTTACCTGCTCTGTGTAGTGGTTTTGAACAGAGCAGCCTGGATCCTCCTCTTTTAGGGTCCCACGTCGGCACTCCTGGCAACTCCCCCTTCAGGAGCTCGCCTGTTTGGGTGCCCCCCAGAGCAAGCTGCTTGCTCTGGGGGCGGGCCCAAGCAGGCGCGCTCCCGAGCCGCAGCTGTGTGTTTATTCTCACACGGCCCTGCCCCCTCCATCGCCTGATTGGCTCACTGGCTGTGATGCGGCCAATGGCTCCTGCTGCTAAAAGCCAATCAGGAGTGCCAATCCCCAGAGAGACAAGGCTCTCGTGGACATCAAGAGGGGGCTCAGGTACTTACTGGGGGGGGGGGGGGGGCTGCTGCACACAGAAGGTTCTAAAAAACTTGTACCTTTACAACCACTTTACCTGCTTGCCGATCATATACAGTACATCTACGGCAGCAAGGTGGCTTTCCTACGCAGTATGTGATCCATGCGCCAGCATAGGGAGCGCGCTTACGCGCCTCTGCTAACCTTGCTATGCTGTAACTGGCTGCAGCATGAACCAATCAGCAGGTACTGGCCTCGCCTCTGAATGGTCGCTGGCACCCGACATTGGCTCCAGACATTACTAAAGAGAGCCCTGTGTCGGTAAACGGCAGAAATGTGCTGTTTTTTTCTTCCTCCAAAGCAGGAAGAAAAACCAGAACGTTGCTTAGTAAAAACACCTCACACAGTATACAGAAGAACCTGTTGGCCACACGTTTAACCCCTTGATCACCCCTGATGTTGACCCCTTTCCTGCCAGTGTCATTAGTACAGTGATCATAATTTTAGCACTGATCACTGTATTGGTGTCACTGGTTCCCCAAAAAAGTGTCAGTTAGGTCAGGGGTTGACAAATTTGCTTGGAATCTAGGAGCCAGGTAAAAAAGTTAGGAGCCAGCGTAAGCAGCGCCCGCATATGTAAACGGTGTTCAAACCACACATGTGAGGTATCGCCGCGATTGGTAGAGCGAGAGCAATAATTCTAGCCCTAGACCTCCTCTGTAACTCAAAACATGCAACCTGTAGATTTTTTTTAAACGTCGTCTATGAAGATTTTAAAGGGTAAAAGTTTGTCGGCATTCCACGAGCAGACGCAATTTTGAAGTGTGACATGTTGGGTATGAATTTACTTGGCGTAACATTATCTTTCATAATATAAAAAAAATGGGGATAACTTTACTGTTGTTATATTTTTTAATTAAAAGTGTAATTTCTTCACAAAAAAAGTGCGCTTGTAAGACCGCTGCGCAAATACGGCGTGACAGAAAGTATTGCAACAATCGCCATTTTATTCTCTAGGGTGTTAGGATAAAAAATATATATAATGTTTGGGGGTTCTAATTAGAGGGAAGAAGATGGCAGTGAAAATAGTGAAAAATAACATTAGAATTGCTGTTTTACTTGTAATGCTTAACTTGTAATGCCAACGGCCACCACCAGATGGCGCCAGCTCACATCTGGTGGTAATAACTTGTAATACATGTAACACTATTTTCACCACCAGATGGCGCCAGCTCACAAAAAAAAATATATATTTTTTTTTGCCCCCCTTCCAAGCCAAGTCGCCAGGACCCTATTTCTAGTCGCCATGGCGACCTGGCGCCCGGGATTTGTCGAGCCCTGAGTTAGGTGTCCAATATGTTCACTGCAATATCGCAGTCCTGCTATAAGTTGAAAATTGCTGCCATTACTAGCAAAATAAAAATAAAAAAATAAATTCCTAAAACCTTCCGGAGCTGAAATGGTTAAAGTGTTACTAAACCCACAACAGTAAAATCCATCTGTATATACAGTAAAGCATGCTTGTTTTACGCTCTGTGGAACCCAAGGGGTTAATCCTGCACATTGTGTAAAAAAGCTGTTTGATCCTGTCTTCTCTGATCCTCCCCTTTTTCCACTGTCCCCAATCCATCTCCAGAGAACAAATCCTTGGGGACACTCTGCACATGCTTCGTTTTCTGTGTATTGCTAAAGCGTTTTTTTTTTTTTCGGAGTGTGCATGTGATTAGCACATGGCCAATCAGCACTGTCCAGACAGAGGGTCAGGGGTCCTGCAGCCTCATAGGACAGTCAGAGTAGAATAAAAACTCCTCCTACAAGCTTTAACCAGACACTGATAGAATTCACAAGACTGCAATATACTGCCGATAAGAAAAGGTATGTAGCGGTTTATATTTACTAAGATAATTAAATTAAACAGATTTAGTGAATGCAGAGTCCTAGGTTTAGTAACACTTTACCTGCTTATTTATTCTTGGGGAGAGTAAGGCTCGTTTAGGCTCAGTTCACACTGATGTCATGCGGGAAAAGGACAGGTATCGCTGTGTTTCCTGCTTTGCATCGCACCACATAGCAATCTCACTGCGTCAATGCTATTTGCTGTGGGTGTCAATAAAAAGTTAAGGACACCCCAAAGGCAGGTTGCAGAATGCAGTGCGTTTGCTAGAATCGGATTGCATGGGTGCTCATATCATTCCAGTGTGACAAATAAAAAGTGCCTGCACCGTCTACGTGCAGATAGGTGCAATTGGAGCCATACAAACCGATGGCCTCAAATCGCAACACACAGAATTTCCGATTTTCGAATTTTTGAATTTACGAATTTTCAAAATTTCGGATTTTCGAATTTACAACTTTATGAATGTTACTCGTAACAAATGACCTGAAAAAAAAAATCAACTAAAACGAAAATGAACAAATTTTTCGGAATTGCACATGTCTAATAAACTGTTCACCAGGATTCTATTATGCCGCGTACACACGAACAGATTTTCCTTTGGAAAAAATCGGATGTTTTTCCGACGGAATTCCGCTCAAGCTTGGCTTGCGTACACAGGGTCACACAAAATTCCGACCGTCAAGAACGCGGTGATGTACAACACTACAACGAGCCAAGAAAAATTAAGTTCAATGCTTCCGAGCATGTGTCGGAATTGCATACAGACGAACGGATTTTCCAATAGAAATAGTTTCCTTTGGAAAAATAGAGAACCTGGGGCCAGATTTAGGGCTCTTTCACACGTCCGTTCCGTTCGTCCGTTTTTTGGACGTCCGTTAACGGACCGCAATGCTTCCCTATGGGTTAACGTCCGTTAGCGGATGAGCATCCGCTAACGTCCGTTAGCATCTGTCTGCGTTAAGTTCCATTTTTTTGGACGGAAGAAAACCCTATTTTTCTTCCGTCAAAAAAACGGAACGGACGAAAAACGGACGTTAGCGGATGATCCGTTTACCATCCGATCCGCTAACATCCATTTGTCATCAAAATATGTAAAAAGCCAAAAAAAAACCCAAAAAAAAACGGATGAAAAAACGGATGGAAAAACTGATGGAAAAACTGATGGAAAAACTGATGAAAAACTGATGAAAAACTGACGAAAAACGGACGAAAAAACGGACGAAAAACTGATGGAAAAACGGATCAACTGATGGAAAAAAAACTGAGCTGACGTGTGAAAGAGCCCTCAGGTACAAATACGTTACGCTGCGGCGGTGTAACGTATCCCATTTACGTTACACCGCCGCAGGTTTACAGCGTAAGTGCCTGATTCACAAAGTTCTTACCTGTAAACTTGCGGTGGTGTAATGTAAATCCGCTCGGCGCAAGCCCGCCTAATTCAAATGGGGGGGGCACCATTTAAATTAGGCGCATCCCGCGCCGAACGTACTGCGCATGCTCCGCCCGTCAAATTCCCCGACGTGCATTGCGCTAAATGACATCGCAAGGACGTCATTGGTTTTGACGTTAACGTAAATGGCGTCCAGCGCCATTCACGGACGACTTACGCAAACGACGTGAATTTTAAAATTTCGACGCGGGAACGACGGCTATACTTAACATGGGTTACACCACCTAGAGGGCAGCCTTAGTTTTACGCGGCGTATCTCGACAGAAAGAACGTAAAGTTAGAGCGACGGGTAAAGCGTACGTTCGTGAATCGCCGTAACTAGTCATTTGCATATTCTACGCCGACCGCAATGGAATCGCCACCTAGCGGCCGGCCTAGAATTGCAGCCTAAGATCCGACGGTGTAATTCAATTACACCTGTTGGATCCTAGGGTTATCTATGCGTAACTGATTCTATGATTCAGCCGCATAGTTACGACGGGCGGATCACAGAGATACGACGGCGTATTAGGAGATACGCCGTCGTATCTCTTTTGTGAATCTGGCCCCTGCTCTCTAAGTCAGTCGGAAATTCCGACAGAAAAAGTCCGATAGGGCCTACACATGGTCGGAATATCCGACGAAAAGCTCCCATCGGAATACGCGGCATACGTTATAGCTTTTTTTTAGCCTTGGAACCAATCTTGTCATCTCTCCCTTATATTACTCCTTTGCCTAGTAGCATTCTGAAACTATAAAATGCACTTTTTGGCCAGGATACTGATTGATTAGTGTTTGATGACATCACAGTTGTGGTTAAAAACTTCTTTGTGTTTCTGCTATCTGGAAATTCTCCAAGTTATTGGGAAGAAGGGAAGGCAAGACTCTGAAAGCCACAAGCCATAACTTGCTCACGCTGCCTGCCCACCACCATGGATGTGGAACACAACTGAAGGTCCTCATTAGGGTAAGAAATCGCATAAATATATAATACGGTACCTTCTTTAGTATTAGTGTATGGAAAAACACACTTTGTTTGGATAGATCAGGAAAGTGTTAAAACCACTTACAATGGAACCTCGGATTACGAGCATATTCCTTTCCAGGAGAATGCTCGTAATCCAAAGTACAAAGTACTCTCATATGAAAGCGAGTTTCCCCATTGAAGTCAATGGAAATGAAAATAATTATTTCCGCATTGACTTCAATGGCATTCAATACTGCATGCGGCCAGAGGCGGGGGGGGCGCTGGAGAGCCTCGGAAACGTCTGAAAAGGCCAGAGGACACCTTGGCTGACCTCGGCAAACCTTGGAAAGACTTCTGCCTTTCTGTGCATTTCCAAGCGGTGCCGATCGGCGCCGTTCGGCTCTGCTCGGCTCCGGCGCCCCCCCCCCCCCCCCACCTCAGGCCAAATGCGGTACTGTGCACCACTTTGGCCTAAATTGTTCTAGTTTTGTGAGCCAACACTCGCAAACCGAGTTACGATTTTTAAAAATACAGTGCTTGTATTGCGAAACACTCGTTAACCGCGTCAATCGCAATCCGAGGTTCCACTGTACATGTTTTTATCGCTGTCAGTGTGCCATCATTTACATATTCTCAACATTTTCGATTTGTGCTGGTGACCACTGTCTTTATTACAGAAAGTGATGGGAAATCCAAAATTCTCGAGGTGTCACAGGTTGGTGCAGGAGGCTTGGTTATATCTTACAATGGAGATTGTTTCAGTGACAACAGTCTAGAAGAGATTTACCCTTACAATGAAAAAAATACTTTTTTGTTGCAACACTCATCTCCAATGCAGAGCTGTACCTAGCAGCACCTTTTAATTACCACTAGATGTCCTCAATCTTCTGGGTTACATGACAACAAGCATCCATCGGTACTATTCCAGCCATGTACCCACTTCAAAGCTATGCCCAGACAGTGAAGGAGAAGCAGTGTAGTGATGGTCATACACTATAGTGTCAAAAGTATTGCCTGCCTTTACACGCACAAACTTTATTGGCATCCCAGTCTTAGTCCATAGGGTCCAATATTGAGTTCCCCCCCCCTTTGCAGCTATAACAGCTTCAACTCTTCTGGGAAGGCTGCCCACAAGGTTTAGGAGTGTGTCTATGGGAATGTTTGACCATTCTTCTAGAAGTGCATTTGTGAGGTCAGGCACTGATGTTGGACGAGAAGGTCTGGCTCACAGTCTCTGCTCTATATCATGCCCAAGGTGTTCTATCTGGTTGAGGTCAGGACTCTGTGCAGGCCAGTCAAGTTCCTCCATCCCAAACTTGCTCATCAGTGTCTTTAACGACCATGGGCTAGATTCAGCAACAACATACGGCGGCGTATCTCCAGATACGCCGCCGTAATTTCAAATCTGCGCCGTCGTATCTTTACGCCGATTCTCAAAGGCAGATACGTTGAAAAAATAGGCTTCCTCCGCCGACGTAACTTGAATACGGCGGCGTATAATTGTGTGCAATTTTACGCTGGCCGCTAGGGGCGCTTCCGGCGTAGAATATGCAAATGACCTAGATGCGCTGATTCACAAACTTACGTACGCCCGGCGCAATTTAGTTACGTCGTTTACGTTAGGCCTTTTCAGCGTAAGGTTACTTCTGCTATTAGGAGGCGCAGCCAATGTTAAGTATGGACGTCGTTCCCGCTTCGAATTTTGAATTTTTTACGTCGTTTGCGTAAGTCGTTCGTGAATAGGGCTGGACATAATTTACGTTCACGTCGAAAGCAATGGCGATTTGTGGCGGAATTTCGAGCATGCGCACTGGGATTCTTTCACGAACGGTGCATTCGCCGCTCGTAAAAAACGTAAAATACGCGGGGTCACCATTCATTTAAATAAAACGCGCCCCCCTCATCCTCATTTGAATTAAGGCGCGCTTACGCCGGCCCCATTTACGCTACGCCGCCGTAAGTTAGGAGGCAAGTGCTTTGTGAATACAGCACTTGCCTCTCTAACTTACGGCGGTGCAGCGTAAATACGATATGCTGCGCCGCTGTAACAATGCGCGGCTCTACCTGAATCTAGCACCTTGCTTTTTCCACTGGTCCAAATCATTTGGTGGAGGGGGATTATGGTGTGGGGTTGTTTTTCAAAGGTTGATCCTGGCCCCTTAGTTCCTGGTGAAGGGAACTCCTAAGACGTCAGCATACTAAAACATTTTGGACAATTTCATGCTCTCAACTTTGTGGGAACAGTTTAGGGATGGGCCCTTCCTATTCCAACACGACTGCACACCAGTGCACAAAGCAAGGCCCATAAAAATATGGATTAATGAGTTTGGGGTGGAGGAACTTGACTGACCTGCACAGAGTCCTGACCTCAACCCAATAGAACACCTTTAGGATGAATTAGAGCAGAGACTGCGGACCAGGCCTTCTTGTCCAACATCAGTGCCTCACCTTACAAATGCACTTCTGGAAGAATGGTCAAACATTCCCATAGACACACTCCTAAACCTTGTGGACAGCCTTCCCAGAAGAGTTGATGCTGTTATAGGGTGGACTAACCCAATATTGGACCCTACAGACTAAGACTGGGATGCCATTAAAGTTTGTGTATAGGCAGGCGTCCAAATACTTTTGACAATAGTGTATCTTTTTATTCTGCCTAGACTTTACATTTAACCATTCCTAACCGTAACAAAACTACAAAAAAATTTTTTTGGCTTGATATACACTTTAAAGCAGCGGTTCTCAACCTCAAGAACCCCCAACGAGACATGTTTTGGGAACTTCCCTTAGATAAAATAGCTCTTATCAATACCATATCATTGATATTGATTTAAAGCAGCTGTGCAAAGTAAAGGAAAACCTGAAAACGTGGCCCTTTAGGAGTACTTGAGGATTGAGGTTGAGGCTGGGTTCACACTTGTCCGACAAACGGTCCTACATTGGGAGCCTCATGTCGCATGATGTGTGAAAATCAATGCTTCCCTATGAGAGCGTCTTGTAGCGTCCTACACAAGTCGGTCCGACTCACTTCCTGTTCTTCTGTCTAACTACACACAGTAATGTGAGGCTTTCTCCCTGGTGTGGAGTGTCGTGCTCGCCCCCTCCCTTGGACTACAGGGAAGTCAGGACGCTCTCTACACTGCATGTAGAGAAATGAGCTAACACAGTGGGCATCCTGACTCTCATGTAGTCCAAGGGAGGGGGTGAGCACGACACTCCACACCAGGGAGAAAGCCTCGCATTACTGTGTGGAGTTACAGACAGGAGACCAGGAAGTGAGGATTTCTCAGAAGAAATAAGGACATTTAAAAGCAAAATGGAAGGATGAGGTAAGTGAAGGAGGACTGCACCAAGGTAAAGGAAGCTATTTAGGGAAAAAAAATTGTACCTTTACAACCCCTTTAAGAATGTGCTAATTGTGCTGTTCATCTTGGATGTCAATACATACCCAGTTGGTAAATTGAGGTTATTTATAGGAATTATGAACTTTCTCTAGTCTTAGGCCTCGTACAGACGGGCAAACATGTACGATGAAAACGGTCCGCCGGACCGTTTCAGCGTACGTCTGCCCGGAGATTTCTGTATGATGGCTGTACACACCATCATACAGAAATCCGCGCGTACTCGATACGCGGCGATGAGGCCGCGCCGTCGCCGCCACGATGACGCGGCGACGTGCGCGGCCCTGGCAGTTCAATGCTTCCACGCATGCATCGAAGTCATTCGACGCTTGCGAGGGATGGCGGCCGCTCGGACATGTACGGTAGGTCTGTACAGACGACCGAACATGTCCGACGGACAGGATTCCAGCGGGCATGTTTCTAAACATGTTTAGAAATATTTGCCCGCTCGAAAAAGGCCCGGCGGGCAAATGTAAGCTGGAATCCTGTCCGCTCGGCTGTACAGACGACCGAACATGTCTGCTGAAACTGGTCCGCGGACCAGTTTCAGCAGACATGTTCGGTCGTCTGTAAGGGGCCTAAGCCGCAGCATGGCAGTAAAGTATAAGTTGCAATATGTTCTCTTACCCAGAGCAACCAGTCAGAAGTCAGTTTTTAGTGGAATCATTGATGTGAGACGATTCTTAGTTTAGTTGGTGGGTTCGGCACTTTTCTTCTTATGCCCCGTACACATGACCGGTTTTCCCATCAGAAAAACTGCGATGAGAGCTTTTTGTCGGGAATCCCGACCGTGTGTATGCTCCATCGGACTTTTTTCAACAGGAAAACTGCCATAACAAAAGAGAGCAGGATCTCTTTTTTCCCATCAGGAAAAAATCCTAGCGGGAAAACCATTCGTCTGTATGCTTTTCCGATGGGAAAAAACACGCATGTTCGGAAACAATTTGGCGCATGCTCGGAAGCATAGAACTTCATTTTGTCGGCTCATCAAAGTCTTTTACATCACCGCGTTCTTGGCAGTCAAAAGTTCACCAGACTTTTGTGTGACCATGTGTATGCAAGGCAGACTTGAGAAGAATTCCGTTGGGAAAACCATAATTTTATTTTTTCCGACGGGAAAACCAGTCCTGTGTATGGGGCATTAGCTAAATGTAGCAATTTAGTGCATTACAGCAAACATGATTTTCTTTTCTTTATTGCGCTTTTGTTTTTACATACTAGGTTGTCCTGTTTTACCTTGGCAAAGCATTAAGTAATGGTGAGAATACAGAACAGCTGTCAGCGGGGAACTTTGTGTAAGATCCCCATTGTGTCACATATGCTGCCTGACTATGGAAGCTATTTATGGAATGAGACATTCACACCTGACACATTAGTGAACGATGAGTCCTGATTTTCTTCTCCACTCTGAATCTTGTAACTTACAACCTCATGATATACCACCCCTGAGAATCCCTCCCGATAATAGAACATTTGTCCTGTAAATTCTTTATTAAGAATAAGGAGGGGTGCTCTGGAATAGAGTACAATATCACCAGGGATTTCACAAATATTCCAGAGTACCAGAGAATCGTCACATACAAATATATATATATATATATATATATATATAAAAAAAAATATATATATATATATATATATATATATATATATATACACTATATAAATATACTGTGTGTGTGTGTATATATATATATATATATATATATATATATATATATATATATACTGTATAAATATACTGTGTGTATATATATATATATATATATATATATATATATATATATATATATATATATATATATATATATATATATATATATAGTATCTCACAAAAGTGAGTACACCCCTATATTTATGTAAATATTTTATTACTGTATGTCTTTTCATATGACAACACTGAAGAAATTACACTTTGCTACAATGTAAAGTAGCGAGTGTACAGCTTGTATAACAGTGTAAATTTGCTGTCCCCTCAAAATAACTCAACGCACAGCTATTAATGTCTAAACCGCAGGCAACAAAAGTGAGTACACCTCTAAGTGGAAATGTCCAAATTGGGCACAATTAGCCATTTTGCCTCCCCGGTGTCATGTGACTTGTTAGTGTTACAAGGTCTCAGGTGTAAATGGAGAGCAGGTGTTTTAAATTTAGTGTTATCACTCACTCTCTCATACTGGTCACTGGAAGTTTAATATGACACCTCAAGGCAAAGAACTGAGATTCTGAAAAAAATAATTGTTGCTCTACATCAGTGGTTCTCAACCTGGGGGTCGGACCCCCTCGGGGGTCGAATGAGAATTTGCCAGGGGTCCACGTGTCCTGGTCTGTTTCTGAAGCCTGCATCACTCTCCCAGCGTTTTTGCTATCCCTGGAGCCTATGACCACCCAGCTGGGCTGTTCCTGAAAGCCGCAGCCGCCCACCCAGCCTCTTCGCAGGCGCCAATTCAGTTCACGGCATGGCTGGGGCGCAAAGACTAGAGGTCAGCTGACTGGTGAGGAATGTGAAGTGGGAGGGGCTAGAGTGTCGGCATAGGTGTCACTGCTATAGGTGTCACTGCCACGAAGTCGGAAACACAGTGAAGCCGGAGGCACAGTGAGTGACACTACCTGTGATTATTGTTGCCATTAAAAGGAAGCGCTAAATATCTGTTGGTTAGGGGAGCAAATTACTTGTCTTGCCTTGGGTGCTGACAACCCACGCTATGAAAATAATTTTACTGTTAGGGGTCCCCACAACTTGGGAAATTTTATTAAGGAGTCACGGCACTAGAGGGTTGAGAACCACTGCTCTACATAAATGTGGCCTAGGCTATAAGATGATTGGTAAGACCCTGAAACTGATCTGCAGCACAGTGGCCAAGACCATACAGCGGTTTAACAGGACAGTTTCCACTCAGAACAGGCCTCGCCATGGTCGACCAAAGGAGTTGAGTGCACGTGCTCCCACATTTTGGGTTGTCACCAGTACAGAAATAGGGGAAGGCTTCTAATGGGACACCAGTTCTGGTTACCCCAGTGACAACCAGGAATCCCCTCACTATTGGAGGGCACACAGAAAAAAATAAGAACCCTATTTAACATACAATGCAGACTTTATCGGCACAACATGAGGCAGCTTTTTAAAAAAATTAATATTTTATTTCTCCAACAATTAAAAACTTTAATGTAAAAACAATTGCAACACCCTCTGTACGCATAGTAACCAATAACAACAGATTCCCAATCCAGAAATGGAGACACACAGCTGGCATGAAATAGTGCTGAAAGGAGCATAAATCTCTTTGTTGCTGATAGTATAAAAGTTGCTATTAGGAACAATGTCCACAATTACTCCATTCTGGAAAGTCAACGCGTTTCACAAAGATTTCTCGCTTCCTCAAGACTGGTTGGGTGAGTGCTGATCAGAATAAATGTGCAGAGTGGATGGTATAAGTCTTGGGGGCGAACCCTCTAGCCCCTCAAAAGGGGGGAGGAACAGCTGGAACCCCCCCCAAAGACCAGACCCAGACAGACAAATAGGCAAGCCACAGACCATCCAGTATCAGAACCGTTTATAGCGCACTCCTACAGGGTAATAGATGGGACCGAGATCATCAAATCCCTGTAAAGGTGAGGGTCCTGCAGTCCCAAGGGTTATTTTGTGATATACGCCATCCTGCCCATAAAGATTATCCACACCAAAGGGTGGGGAGGAGGAAAGGCACTCTCGATCAGGGAAAACCAGGTCTAATTGAAGCCCAGTACTATATATCCAGTAAAAAACCCTGTGAGTACGACCTTTATGCATACGATCATCTAAACCATGTCCCCCCTATGGCTGCTGCAAATATATTTCTGGATGTGCCCACCATGGGGTCCTGGTGTGTATCCACAGTCTTTATATAGACTGTCTGCACTTCCGCTGTCCAAAAAAACTGACCTGTTATACCACTACCTGACCCAAAATGAAAAAAATAATAATTCTGTCTGTGATCCTACTGGGGAGAGTTTCTTTAACTTCCTATCCCTTTGATGCCTGCTGTACAAGAAATGGGTTTCATACAGTAACATCTCCACATAGACATGATTAAGCCTGTCCTTGGGTGAAATGCATCAGGGAAGGTGTTCCCAGGCGGGGCTTTGTTGATCAGGCGTCCAGGACATTTTTTCATTTTGAACACTGGAATATTTTCCATGCAGGTGGTCTTTCATCCTGTGATTTTTGGTTTAAATTTGTGTCAGTTAACAGGCATATGCATTCACTTACCCCCTGTACAGTACATTAACTGCCTGACTTTTTTTTTTTTTTCATATTAATAATCCTTAAAAATCAGATTAAACCCATGTTTTTCTCATGTTTTACTCTCAAGGTATGCACTTCTATCTAGAGGTACAATCCCAATTTTTTATACAGTGCAGCTTTTGTTACATCTCAGAAAGATTGACAAGGGGAACTGTGGGTAGAGATTATGCAAAAAAAAAAAAAGTAGCTGTGTTGCATCTAGACAGGCTTAGCCAGCAGCTTTACTCTAAACTTCTTAGATACTAGGGGCTCACCTATTATTAAAACTATTGAGAAATAAAAAAAAAATTAAACAATTGAAATAATTGAATTATTATAATTTAAATAAAATAATTCACAACAAAATTAAATTTGAAAATAGGCTGCCATTACTTTAGAAAACTCTAGGCAAAGCCAAATGAGACACAGGTCTGCGACTAACCACTGGAGATTAGACAGATTTTATAAAGACCGATTTTACACTCAAAACAAAACTTGATCAAGTAGTAGTAGTAATAGGTTTTAAACTGTTGTGGTAATGCTTTAAAACAGCAGAGAGTGGAACTTATAAAACAAGCTGCAATATTATAATACATCTGTCATTGCTCCTCTTTAGCACTGCCTTCCTGCGTTACAGAATAGATTTGTTTCCCTATATGTATCTGCTTATACATATATTTATATATATATATATATATATATATATATATATATATATACATATATATATATATACTGTGCAAAAGTCTTGGGCAGGTTTGAGAATTTTTTTTATTTGTATCAATTATTAACACACAGGGGGGCACCAAACGAAGTGCAGCATTAATTGTAATGAGAAATAATAGTAAATTAATAACTCGCATGAGGAGAAAACGTGGCACTTTTTGTATGTAATCTGTGAATGGTCAGCTCATGCATCTGGGATGGGGAGCCTCTTCCTACAACTTGCAGCCTGGAAAGTCCGGATGTTAGGCAGGATGAATTGTTACTATACTATAGGGGTGCAACAGATCGTCACCGATCCGTGATCCGAACGGGTCACCCCGTTCGGATCGGCACACCCGGCGATTCGCAGAGCGCTCCGGAGCCTAGGAAAGTCCCCGGCTTCAGCCTAGCTCTGGAGCGGCGGCCATCTTGCTCCACCCAGTGTGCTTGCCAGAGCCCAGAGCACAGCGTGACATGTCTCCCCGCCTCAGCGTGTTGACTTCTGTAGTTAGCGCGCTGAGGCGGGGAGCCATGTCACGCTGTGCTCTGGGCTCTGGCAAGCACACTGGATGGAGAAGATGGGACTCAACTACATTTTAATTCTAAAAAGGCAGTAAGTTGGCAACACTTAGCACAGTGTCATGATCATTTAGGTAAATGCAAGCACATAATTCATTTTTTTTTTTGTTTGTTTACAAACGCTTTTATTGAAGTATGAGGTCATAGTATAAACATTTGCCAGTGCAAAAAAATGAACAAGTGAGAGAGTCATTTACATTATACATTATATGCAAATAAAGATATATCACGTGAGAGAATGTATACAGTTTATTTACAAATCCATACGATCTCCGTGGGGACAATAAACAAATGATGAATTAGTGGGTGTGCTAAGGTAGAATACCTGTAATGGATATTATATCCTCAGCGAAGTATCCCACAGAGACCATTTTTTTTGATAAAAGTGCATAGTGTCATATAGTGTGTGGTGTATTCTTTCCGATAATTTGATATTTTCCATGCGGTTAAGAATTTGAGGCCATGGCACATTATCTGAACGCCAGTTGAAAGCTATGGCCCAGTGGATGGCGCTAAGAAGAATGTGGATTAATCTGGAACTCGCATTTGGTATGTCTTGTATGGGGGCAAATAGAAGGCACATTTGAGGTGTTATTGGGATTTTTCTACCTGAAATTCCATCAATCATAAGACTTGCGTTGTGCCAGATGGGTTTGATGTGGGAGCATTCCCAAAATATATGTAGTAGAGTCCCATGTATAGGGCAACCCCTGAAACAGAGCGGAGAAGTTGATGGGTAAAACAAATTAAGCTTGGCAGGGGTGAGATACCATCTGTACAGCAGTTTAGTGGCAGATTCTCGAATGGTGGTAGTTTTGGTACATCTGTGTAGATTGTCAAATATGGCATCCCATTGTTCGGGGGCGAAAGAAACATTTAAATATGATTCCCATTGTAGCATAGGGTGTGTTTTTTCAGGCATGTTGAACTCGTTTAGGTTTTTATATATTCTTGATAATAAACCCTTGTCACGAGGGGAGGAAATACAAATCCGTTCGAATATTGAGAAAGGGATATTTAGGGTAAGTGAGTGGTATGTTTTGGTAATTCAAAGCACATCCCTGGCTTTCTTCCACAGGCTTGCACTAGATCAACAAATGGTATGATTTTGGAAGATAATAGTGCACCTATCCTTCAATCTTTTGTAGGCAAACTTTTTTTTAATATCCTTTTATTTAATTTGCCACCGTTTTTGGCAATAAGTGAAGGGAATGTTGATACCATTTATGGAGATCAAAGCTTATACGGTGTGGTCATTTTAAGGAGATTACTTTTTTATCTGTACATTTGAAAATTTTTCTTTATTGCTGATCCGAAAAACGTTCCGATCCGTGACTCCTGATCCGAGGATCGATCCGATCCGTGAGTTTTTGGATCCGTTGCACCCCTACTATACTATACTTAGATTGTGCACTGTTGTTCTTGTTATCTGTTTGCCTTGAGTAGGGATGAGCTTTGTGTTCGAGACGAGCATGAGTTCGACTCGAACAGCGAACAATTTGGGGTGTTTGTGGCAAATTCGAAAAGCAGCGGAACACCCTTTAAAAGTCTATGGGAGAAATCAAAAGTGTTAATTTTAAAGGTTAATATGCAAGTTATTGTCATAAAAAGTGTTTGGGGACCTTGGCCCTGCCACAGGGGACATGTATCAATGCAAAAAATGTTTTTTTTTTTTTTTTTCGGGAGCAGTGATTTTAATAATGCTTAAAGTGAAACAATAAAAGTGAAATATTCCTTTAAATTTTGTACCTAGTGGGTGTGTATATATGCCTGTAAAGTAGCACACGTTTCCCGTGTTTAGAACTGTCTCTGCACAAAATGTCATTTCTAAAGGAAAAAAAGTAATTTAAAACTACTCGCGGCTATTCATGAATTGTCAGTCCCGGCAATACAGATCAAAGTCAATGAAAAAAATGGCAGGCGCCCCCCCCAGTCCATTACCAGGCCCTTTGGGTCTGGTATGAATATAAAGGGCAACCCACGAACCAAAAAAAATAAAACGTGGGGGTCACACTTTTTTTTCTGGTTCGGGGGAAACCCTGCGATTTTTTTTTCTTTTTTTGTGTATTTTGTGCGTGTACTCGAGAGAGGAGCCAGACTGCAGGAGTTGGGAGTAGGCAGGCCTCCCCCAGAGGCAATCTGCCACCTTTCTCCATGCCCCGGGTGGCAATGGCGGGTGTGTGAGGGGGTCCTCCCACACAGCCCACCCTACCTGCTCCGCTTTGAAGCCCAACGGGGCAGAGGGACTCCCTATAAGGGAGTGAGAGGATTTGCCCGCTCAACCAGCCCCTGGTTAAAGGGACACAGACCCTGCAATGTTAGATCCATACAGGTGCAGCAGCTGGTTGATAATTATGAAACCACTCCCATTAGATTCACTTACCAAATGGACATACACAAACACACAGGGATTTCTTCAGAACAACAAAAGGTAGGAATCTGCAACAGAGTTTGTTAAAATCTTTGCAATGTACATAGATAACCCAGAGGGGAATGCCTTTTTCTCAATAAAAGTGGAGTTACTCTTTAAAAAAAAACAGAATCATGAGTCATTGTAGAGATAGATACTCTAACAACAAATGGCCAGATTCAGGTAGGGCAGCGTAACGTTGTGCGGGCGTAGCGTATGGTATTTACGCTACGCCGCCGCAAGTTAGAGAGGCAAGTGCTGTATTCACAAAGCACTTGCGTCCTAAGTTACGGCGACGTAGCGTAAATGTGCCAGCGTAAGCGCGCCTAATTCAAATGAGGAAGAGGTGGGCGTGTTTTAGGGAAATCAAGCATGACCCCGCGTAAATAAGTTTTGAACGAACGGCGCATGCGCCGTCCGTGGACGTATCCCAGTGCGGATAGAATGCCTAAGATACGTCGAACACTGCCTACGACGTGAACGTAACTTACGCACAGCCCTATTCGCGTAGGACTTACGCAGACGACGTAAAAAGATACGCTTGTTCCGACATCCATACCTTGCATGGGCTGCGCCACCTAGGGAGCAGCTTTATCTTTATGCCGGCGTATGTCTTACGTAAACGGCGTAACTAATTGCGCACGTACGTTCGTGAATCGGCGTATCTTGCTCATTTGCATATTCGTCGCGGAAAACAACAGAAGCGCCACCTAGCGCCCAGCGTAAATATGCACCCTAAGATAAGACGGCGTAGGAGACTTACGCTGCTCGTATCTTAGCCTAATTTAAGCGTATCTGGTTTCCAGAATACGCTTAAATTTACGACGGCGTAGATTCAGAGTTACGATGGCGTATCTACTGATACGCCGGCGTAACTCTCTCTGAATCTAGCTAAAAGTCTTTAAGACATGCAAGAAGACAGGGACTAACTCATCAGGCTCCCCCTGTACTTAAAGTGGAGTTCCACCCATTTTTTTATGTTTGTCTGTGCTGCATGCTCTAATCTCATAGTGTTCAGAATGGACAATTTTTATTTATTTTGTTGCTTGTAAATACCTTTATTTCGTAGTCCTTCATTACTTCCTTCTCCTTATTAGCCTAGGCTATTAAGTCACAAGGCTATTCTCAAGGGTTTCTGGGATAGGCATCATGTATCCCAGTAGTCCTTGCAAATAGCCTATTTGCATAGAGAAGGGGTGGCAACTTCCTCTGACACTCCCAGTGCTATGGAAACCTGACTGAAACCTATTACACTGCTTGTGCAGCACTGAGCATGTGCGAGATCTGCAAGGCTGAAATCCAGGAAGTCATACAGTCTGGCTTCATGATGCCCACACTTAAGATGGCCACGGTCTATTTCTAGATTATAAACTAACTAAATGCTGTAACAACCTAACAAAACGAACCTTCGTTTACAGACTAACTTTACTAGACTACATTAAGCTTGTGTATTACAGGGGTATTTATATTTAAAAAGTGAAATTGTGGGTGGAACTACCCTTTAAAATATCACTTTTAGGTGCACTGGCCCCTTAAATATATTTAAATCTCCTCAACAATGCTTAGTAATGTGCTTTGGCATAAATCTTCACTCCCCCAATCCCCTACTACCATGTATGTATAGAAGGGAGCAAATTTTGAGAAAGAATAAAAATGTCAGTAATAATGCAGGAAATACATTATTTAAACTCATAGAAATCTATGCAGAGCTCCCGGAGCCCATCAGTGAAGATTATTCACCTGGATGTTATACATTAAATTATTGCTTGTAGCTGGTTAAAATAAGACAGTAGTAATGACGGAACAAGTTTGTTATTAGTTGAAATAAGATACTCATCTCTACTTACATCTAGCTTATCCTTTAGATCTATGCGATGTGCATATCCAGGCAGCTAATGCTGTTTTTTTGCAGCCTACAGTAGCAGCATTCCGCACAAAGAACTCCGTGGAAGATAAGGACCTAATAGCTTGTCTAGTCTGTCATCTTCCATTTCAGCTGCAGTTGCTAATATCAATGGGCAATTTGCTCTACTCAATGTGGAATAGAAAATTTTGCAGGGCCGGGTTATTCCTGCTGGTGTAATCACTGTATAAGCATCAAGTAATTCTAGAGGATTTTTGCAGAAGCTGAATTGTAGAATATGCACTGTGTAAATAAACTGCAATAAGGCTGGTGTCAGCTTTTTATAAAGGATTATAGAGGAGAAGTGCACCGCCTGTATCTCTGAACATATGTTTGTTTGATAGCTCGGCTTCTCTATTCTAGGTCTGTATAATGAGTGACATTTTCATCTTTCTCATCAATCACTGCACATTCTTGCCTACAATTTTAGTTAAGAATAACAAGTTGGGAAACATGGAGATGCATGTAGAAGTGACAGTCCAGTAACTGATACAGGCTTATTTAAAGTGTATGCAAACCCTGACAATGAACTTCTCATATTTGCTCCCCTTTTGTCTGTTAAATATATAATTTAAGGTGTTTGGCTATATCTGTGTGATAAGCACAACAAATACCTACAGTATTGATCATGTCAGAACTGAAGAGCTATTCTATGCTTTATGGCAGAGGGTGGCCAAACTTTTTTCAAAGAGGGCCAGATTTGATGAAGTGAACATGCGTAAGGGCCGAACATTTTGCTGACATTCTTTGAACCATTAAAATTTGGTCTAAGTGTGTTTGCCCAACAAGAATTCTCTTGCCTTTTGTGGCTGTGTGTGGTGAAGAGATGAGCTCAGGCGTATTATTTGGATATACCATATTTATTGGCATATAACACGCACCTTAACATTAGGAGGGAAGTTTCAGGAAAAAATGTAAATAAAGAACTGTGAAGCAAAATAAGGGTCATTGCCCATCAATGCAGCCTTGCCATTGCCATGAATGCAGCCTCGCCATTGCCATGAATGCAGCCTCTCCATAGCCATGAATGCAGCCTGATCGATGCCCATCTGCAGCCTCGGAGGGGCGGTGGGACGAGCGCCAACAGAATACATACAGGAGAATCTCCTGTTTACACAGTAGCCTCTTTAATACAATGTCCCGCCTCCTATGATAGACAGAGGAGTTGTCCAATGGCAGCCCAGGAGACAAGACGTCCTATTACAGATGCCGCAGAGTAAACAGGAGATTCTCCTGTATGTAATTTGACAGCACTCATTCCCCACACCCTTCCTGTCCCCTCCGAAGCAGCACAGATAAATACAGTATATATCCAAATTACCAGGGGGGCCACATTAAACTGGAACGGGGGCCGCAATTGCCCCCCGGGCCGGACTTTGGACATGCCTGCTCTATGGAATGCTATAGCCATAGGCGTGCGCAAAGGGTGTGCCAGGGCACACCCTAATCCTGAGGTTGGCAACCTATCAATCATGATCTACCTGTTGATCGCAGGCAAGTGACAGGTAAACCTTTATCCTTCCTTTCCAACTCCCAGAACCTGGACAGGAGAGGCGGCAAAGTTGGAATTTAATGCATAACGATCTGTTTTTTTCTCCTGCAGCAGCTGAAAGTAGGCTTCTCCTCCTCTCCCTCTCGCCGACATTCGGGTGCCACAGGAGGAAAATACAGGGGATCGGTACCAATATAAGCCACCCCCGCCACCCCTTCTGTCCCTCTCTCTGCTGCCCAGGTCTCCCCTTCCCCCATTGTTTCAGGATGGAGAGCGGGGAAGAGGCCGGTATATACGGAAAGTCACACACGCATATGTGTTGGACCTTTGAGGTGCACACCCTAATGCAATAGGCTGCGCATACCTATGGCTATAGCTATTCTATGCTCGGTGCTCACTTTCTGTGTTATCTCAAGGAGAGTAATTACCACCCCCACCCACCTAGCCTGTTTCTTTATGTAATGGACATGGGTGAGTTGGTTGAGTTTGTGTAGTTTAGCAAGAGAAAACTGGGCATGTATTGCAGAGATGTACTCTATAAGTGTCTTCTTTTTATTATTGTTATTTTGGTTTTACATTTACCCCAAGGGTGGGTTCATATTAGCCAGTGCCCAAAAAAGTGATCCACAGTGGATCGGTTTACAGAACGGCTAAGCAGTCACTGTCAGCCGATCAGGGAATGACCCTGTCACTTCTTGAAAACCTGTTTTTTTTGTTGTTGTAGTGCTTCTAGTGGTGAAATGTTTTTCTACCTTACAGGAGAAGTACAGCCAAAGCTTGTTTGGCTGTACTTCTCCTGTGGATCACAGGAGTACAGTTTGTTCTTTACTCCTGTGTCTCTTTTACATCAGACAATAGGCTGAAGCCCGCTGTCTGCTGATGTCACAGAGTCGGCCCAGCCTTGGGGAAAGTTCGTGACCATATGATCAGGATCCGCCCACTTTCCTGGACTGGCTCCTGTCTACTCCACAGCCCCTTGCTCCAGTGAGCGAAGGAGGGGGCAGAGAAGACAGCGAAGACAGCGGTGACTGACAGTCACCAGTTCTCTGCTTAGGGAGCACTGAGAACCAAGTGATGTTTGATTGCTCGGTTCTCAGCCTTGAAGCCGGTGGGGGACCGATGAAGCATTGGACTGATACTGCATTCACCTTGGTAAGTATGATTCTAAAATTTTTAAAAATCCCATACTTCTCTTTTATTGCATTCAGAGCATTAAGGTAAAAAATAAAAAAGTTCTGGGTTCAGCACGCCCAGCCCCCAAAATACCTACCGTAGCCCCATCTCGATCCAGGATGTGCATAAGAGCCGCTGCTCTCCTGGGTCTCTTTCTTTCTTTCTTTCTTTCTTTCTTTATTAGTGTTGAGCAGAATACGCCATATTCGATTTCGCGATATATCTCGAATATATAGTCGAATATTCGAGATATATTTGCTAAATTCGAATATTCGTGATATTTTATCGAAATGAAATGATTGCGAATTTTCGCTATTACGAATGCGAAAATAATTGCGAATTTTCGACAACAGCGGAAGGAGCACTCTGATTGGCTCAGAATATTCGTGATATTTTGCACTCTGATTGGCTCAGAATATTTGTGATATTGTATCGAAATTTCGCAAAATGCGAATGCGATATTGATGGCGAAATTTCGGAAGGAGCACTCTGATTGGCTCAGAATATTCGTGATATTTTACAATACAAAATAATTGCGAAATTTCGACAAATGCGGAAGGAGCACTCTGATTGGCTCAGAATATTCGTGATATTTTACAATACAAAATAATTGCGAATATTCGGCAAATGCGGAAGGAGCACTCTGATTGGCTCAGAATATTCGTGATATTTTACAATAGAAAATAAAAAGTGTTTTGCATTGGTGGTGATTCTTTACTCTATCCATCTGTCACAGCCGTTTGTCAATCAAACACCTTGAAGATTGAACACGTTCATGCTGCATGCTTTGGACTTTTTTTCACTTCACATATCAAAGACATTTTTATGAAAGATTATTTTTCTATTATTGGGACTATATTTCTTTATATATTTGTTTCACTGTGTATTTCACAAGTTATTTGCGCTTGCTTATTTTATAATTTGCCCACATGTCTTGTCACTAGACATATTTTTTATTCTTGTAGAGCGACTCCATTTTCTGTCTTGTATTAATTTATGTTGTATAACATTTTTGAGTTGCTGCTGTATTCTCCCCTTTTTTTAAGGTATGCGCAATTTTTTCCTTCTTACAAAAAAAAATAATATCAAACATACAAATATTCATAACAGAAACATACACAAAGCCCCCCCCTTTTGCATCAGAGACAATCAGAGTTCTCCTACCACAGTTATCGAAAATTCGCAATCATTTTCGCATTCGCATTAACGAAATTTCGCAATTTTTTTTTTTTATATTCGGCAACATAAAAGGATCGCCTCAGCTTAGCTACTCGGCCCAGGGTCTCTAATCATACCAGCAATGCTTTTAGACGTCGATAGGATGTAATCTGTTTTAAAAATAAAATTGAAAAAATGCGAATATTCGGAATAGCGAATATTCACCGCGAAATTCGAAATATATCGCGAATACTCGAATATTCGCAATACGAATATTTGTGAGCAACACTATTCTTTATTTCTTTCTTTCTTTCATTGGCTCACAGAGCAGCAAGAGCCATTGGCTCCTGCTGTTGTCAATCACAGCCAGTAAGCCAATGAGGAGAGAGAGTGGGGGTGGGGAAAATCCATGCTCTGTGTGTGAATGTACAATTTTTCTTGGCTCTCCAAGGACTCTCGCTCCTCATTGGCTTAGACAGCAGCAGGAGCCAATGGTTGTCAATCACAGCCAGTGAGCCAATGAGAAGAGAGAGGGGGTTCGTCGGAGCCGCAGCTTTGAGTCTAAATGGACACATAGAGCAGCAGCTTGAGAGCAAGCCTGCTCAAGTGCCCCCATAGCAAGAGCTTGCTATTGGGGGCACTCAGCAGACAGGAAGAGCCAGGACCGCTGGCAGGGGATCCAAAATGAACAAACATGCTCTGGTTTTACACAGAGCAGGTACGTAGGCTTTTACTGCTGCTGGCCACCCAGGTAGAAGAGGTCTTATAAAGAAAAGTGCAAACTGTAGCATTTAATTACAATGTGTCTCTCTTTGATCTAAAACAATAGCACACAAAAAATTCTCCTGCGCTCTGGTGTTTTCCCGCTAAAGGGCAACGTGATCCAATTTCAAGGCAAAGTCTATAATCTTGCAGCCCTCCTCAGAATCATGGGAATTCATACAACTAAGAAGAAAATAGGAGGGCGCACCGACCTTGTGCATTACCGTTTAATAAAATCTTTTTAAAGGATAATGCACTAGGTGGGTGCACCCTCCTTTTTCTTTTCTCTCTCTTTGATCTGACGTTAGCAGACAGAGAGCGTATTGGCTATTGTGGGCTGCTGCAGTTGGGGTGTTGGCCTTGTTCTGTGCAGTGTCTTAGGCCCAGATTCTCAAAGGGCTTACGACAGCGAAACGCAATGTACGCCGTCGTAAGTCCTAATCTGGGCCGTCGTATCTATGCGACTGATTCTTAGAATCAGTTACGCATAGATATCCATTAGATCCGACAGGCGTAAGGCTCTTACACTGTCGGATCTTAAATGCATTTTTTTTTTCGCCGCTAAGTGTCGCCTCCGTCGTTTTCCCGTTGAGTATGCAAATTAGCAAAACACGCGAATTCCCGAACGTACGCGCTGTCGACGCAGTGAAGCTACGACAATTAAGTTAGATTTGCGACGCGTAAAGTTGCCCCTGCTTGGGCAACCAATGTTAAGTATTGCCGTCGTTCCCGCGTCAAAATTTAAAAATGTACGTTGTTTGCGTAAGTCGTGAATGGGGCTGGACGCCATCTACGTTCACGTCGAAACCAATGACGTCCTTGCGACGTCATTTAGCGCAATGCACGTCAGGAAATTCTAGGGACGGCGCATGTGCATTACGTTCGGTGCGGGAACGCGCCTAATTTAAATGCTCCACGCCCCCTACCCGACTCATTTAAATAAGACGGGCTTGCACCGGGGGATTTACGCTACCCCGCCGCAACTTTACAGGCAAGTTCTTTGTGAATAAAGCACTTGTCTGTAAAACTTGCAGCGGCGTAATGTAAATGACATACGTTATGCTGCCACAGTTTTACGCCCATCTACGAGAATCTGGGCCTTAGTGAATATCCGTAAACCCTCGTAAAGTAAACCTGGCATGATAAATATATAGGGAGAGGGGTACCATTGTGAAAAATGCTAGTTATGGTGACCCACTATTTTCAATACGTTCTATGTCCCTGAGCTAGAACATGCAGATCAGAAAGAGATAAGTCCTTATATTTTCTTGTCCCAGGTCACTGGCTTACAGTATTAAAGTAGGACAGGGCAGCCAGTTAACTAACATTTTAAAAAGGAAGGGGCATCAATGGTAACTTCAACAGGGGCGGACTGACCATTGAGTCACTCGGGGACTGCCCGAGGGCCCCATGCCCATAGGGGCCCCATCAGGGTTGCCAGGCTCAGTAAAACCAGGGACAGTATGTAAAAATGTATGTTTTTTTTTAGATCTGTCCCTGATATGTCCGAAACCGACATGCTTTTGATGTGAAAATCCCAAGATTTTAGCTGCCCCGCCTCTCCACTGCCTCCTGGCGTGGTGGCCATCTGTAAGCTCAGGGGCCCCATAATCTTCTATTGCCCGGGGGCCCCATGAGTTATCAGTTCGCCCCTGAACTTCAATGTTTCCCTCACGACTGGTTTCCTCATGCACTGGGGTGCATTGGGGGAGTCCAATGTAAAATTCAATTTTTTTCCTATGCCCTAGATGCCCAGGTGCTGCATACAGTCGTCCATAGATATGAGTGGTGGTGAGCAGCTGTACTTGGATACACTCATGTGCACCAGTGTATAGCACACAGACCTATTCCCAAAATGTCTTTATTTGGGCAGTATGTCACTATGCAATATGTGGGTTTAGATGAGTACCAGCATATATTCATGTACAGTCATGCACAGTTAATCATGATTATGGGCAGGTGTAGGCAGCCCTTGTGCTTCCCAGGAGAAGAAAGAAAACACATTTTACATTGTATGTTCATAATGTGCTTGCTTGCGAGGCCCTAAATGTATCCGTCCAGCCTGGTGCCCATAGAGCTTACCCATGGAGAGTAGGATAGATCTGAACTGATGTATACCGTACACATGCCCAACAAAAACTTGATAGGGAAAGGATTGGAATCCTGAGTTTTACTATTATCTGAGTTTTGTAGAGTGAGTTACCTAGCCTGTATCAACATGTAGGAGATAGATACCTTGCTGGTGTGAAGGTGATGGAACATCCTATAATATGTGTTGAATTCTGCCCGTCCCCGAGACCACATAATCTATGATGAATCGCGTAGGGGGCCTAAGATGATGACGTCATCGCGCATTCGAACATTAAACAACGGGTGAGGTCGAGTCGAGTAAGCCTATAGAAAGCCTATAGAAATGCCATATTATAGATTTGATGCTTGTGAAGCCGGTGTGGTATGTTTTTATATGTGAGTGATTACTGATTAAATTACTAACATGCAGTCTACACTATGAGAGTGTCCTTTGTCTTGTTTTTGAGTGAATCTGGTGGCATATCTCATATTGTCTCTGATGGAGGCCATTGACAGGTTGAAGGGAAAATGTAACTCCTTAAGTGTTGTTTTACCATCTATTGTACAAGGCTCAATTCCTTCAGGTAAAGGGCTGCACTGGTTGTGGTGCACCATTCACTATTCTTATGATTATGGTCACGGATCTTTCACAAGGTGTCTCCCACTACAGTATGTGAAGATTGTTTTTTCATTTCTCTTTTCGTTTCTGGATGCCTTTATATGGACTTCTGATGAATACTTTGGACCTGTGATTTTTTTGTACCATCTGATGTGAATTCATGTATACACATTTTTTTGCACACATTTGGGGCCAGATTCACAGCGGAGATACGACGGAGTATCTCAGAGACTCTGTCGTATCTCTCAGAGTATCTATGCGTAACTGATTCATAGAATCAGTTACGCATAGATATCCCTTAGATCCGAAAGGTGTAATTGTTTTACACTGTCGGATCTTAGGATGCAATACCGCGGCCGCCGCTGGGGGGAGTTTGCGTCGTAAACCAGCGTCGGGTATGCAAATTAGTAGTTACGCCGATCCACAACGGTTTTTCGCGTTCGCTACGTCGCTGCTAGTCTAGTTTCCCGTCGCAAAGTTAGTCGTCGTTTTAGCTGCCCTAACTTTACACAGCCCACGTATGTACTGTATAAAGTATGGCCGTCGTTCCCGCGTCGAAATTTAACATTTTTTGTTCTTGCGTAAGACGTCCGGGAATACGAAAGTACGCTACGCACGTCGCCGTTCGAAAAAATGACGTCACTACGCGCAAAGCACGGCAGGAATTTCAAAACGGAACATGCGCAGTAGGTCTGGCGTGGGAGCGCGCCTAATTTAAATGGCACACGCCCCTTTGAATTACGTGGGCTTACGCCGGAGGCCGCCAGCGTAAGTTTTCATGCAAGTGCTTGGTGAATCAGGCACTTGCGATGAAAACTTCTGGCAGTGTAACGTATCTACGATACGTTACGCCGCCGCAGTTCTATGTGAATCTGGGCCAAAATTCTTATGATTATGGTCACGGATCTTTCACAAGGTGTCTCCCACTACAGTATGTGAAGATTGTTTTTTCATTTCTCTTTTCGTTTCTGGATGCCTTTATATGGACTTTTGATGAATACTTTGGACCTGTGATTTTTTTGTACCATCTGATGTGAATTTATGTATACACATTTTTTTGCACACATTTAATGATTTGGTTTTTATTTTAGCGCTGTACTTTTATCTCTTTATAACCAATAATTTGTTTTTGAAAGTATTTTTGTATTTCTGTACAAAACCAGAAAGTGCACTCCATACATTTTGGGTCAGTGGCTTAGCCTACAGTCTGGTGATTAAGGTTGTTGAGAGAGCTGTAGAGTTCATGGAATGCTATGAATTATGGGCATTGGACTGGGTGGCCTTTGGGAGGTTTAATTGACAATATTAGGGTTTGATGGTGTTTTTGTTTGCAATGTTCTCACTAGACGTTTTCCACTCATATTCCATCACCCCAGACGATGCACTTTGTTGCGAAACGCATCCGGAGACTCCACTGCTGCCGCATTTACCATTTTATAAGCGCTGTTTTATGCTCTTAAATGTAAGTGTTCTTACCTACATTAAACCGTTGTACATTCAGTATTACGCTATGTGCCCTTCTCTTTTTCTTTAAACATTCCATCATTCCGGTTCCATTCCCTGGCCCCTATCGGGCATCTCTTGGAAGCATCTATCTGCTTGAATCACTTCCTTGGTCTTCTTTCGGATTGGGATGCGATCCGTTTCCCTGGGAATTACAGCTGAGGATCCATTTGTCACAAGTGGCTCACATTCTGCTCAGTTGACCCTCTGGACTTATGTTCATTAGGGTTCACTGCCTCCGGTAAGCCTCTTTTTCAATGATTGGTGGTGGATTTCTTCACTGGATTTCTTTACTACACTTCACTTGGAATATTGGGAGTACTACCATTTTTTCACATTGAATTTGTTTTGATCAGCCTTTATTCATCAGAGACTTTGATTCATCGTATTTAGTGTTTTTTATTATTGTTACTTTTTCTCACTGATGCACTTGTTATTCATTTGGGTGTATTTATTTGTTTATAGCGCTACACTTTTGTCTGTCTTGTTTTTCCACCTTTGTCTATAGGTAGTGTTAGCTGCTCACTTTAGAATTTTTTGCTATTTGTTGCTTTTCCACTCATATTGCCTACTTCATAGTGAACACCATTTGAATGATCTACGTATTTTGCTAGAAATTCGTTTCAGTAATTCCTGTCTGGCGAATTCTGTGAGAGCCGCTGCTGCAAGGCTTTGTTTATGCTGGGATTCTAGGTGAGCTATTTTTGGAGATAATGAGTCGAGGAGGGATGGCTCTCTAAAGCTAGAAGGATGGCACCACTATTCGTGGCTTATATAACACTTCCAGCATCTTTGTGTTTGACATTAAATAAAGCAGCTGCTCCTAAGTTGATTTCATTGAAATAGACTCTCTTGAGTTATATCGACTATACACAACCTGCAGCTTTCTATATCACACCCCACTTCTGGCCTGCTCACTGGACTGTGTGTGGGCTGTCATCAAACTTGTGACATTGGTATGCTTTTCCCCTGTAAGTTATCTAGGCATCTCCTCCTTGAGATACTAGCACCTGAAACATGTTAGGATATTTACTGTGCAGTGTTATAAACATGTACAAGGTGACTCAATAAAAATTAGGCATGTGCATTTCGTTTAGTTCTGAATCGAAATTCGGACAAATTTTTCATTATTCGGACATTCGGATGCATACGAATTCCCGAATTGCAATATTATTGAATTTACCGAATCCGAACGAACGTTTTCGATTCCGAATCGAAAACCCGCGGACGAAAGCCCTTTATGGCTATTGAATTGCTCTGATTGGAATAGCAGTTGGACAGGGCATAGCTGATAAGTCAGAAAAGCCATGCCCACATTACCAAAGTGATACAGTCAGAGAGACAAACAGAGAATTGTTCTGGCTAACAAAGGCAATAGCAGATACCTTGCGGCCTCTATAATCATTTTAAATTGCAACTTTTTAATGAAATAGCTATAGCCCAAATGAATGTTTCTGGTTTTGTTTTTTACTTTTTTTTTTTATTAAAAACGATGCAAGTTTAGGAATGCATGGATTGGGGTTCCACATTTTGGAAAACACTGTAAATGATGTAACAGTATCTATTTTTATCACAATTTAGCTGTAAAATTACATTATGCAAGCTGTTATCTAGGCTTGTAAACTAACATTACAGCTATTACCACAAAAGACTAAAACCATAAGATATGGCCATACTGCAAAATGCAACCAACTTATAATGGGTGATAAAAGTTAATAGAATATTGCATTTAGCTCTTACTGGGAAAAATGGTCTATAAAAATGACTAACTCCTAAATCAACGCTAGCATGCCAGATTTGTCATATGTGTTTACTTACAAAAGGAGGTTTCCGAATTGGCAGACTAGTTAGTAAAGGCTTTTATATCCATTTATATATTTTTCTTATATGTGCTATTAATAGATTAGAGGACTAAGACTAATGAGCAGCATCTGCTGTACAAAATAACTTTCATATTTCTACTGTGAGTAAAATGGCCATTTACAAATTAGGAAACTACATAAATTGAAAAATATACATACAGTGGACGATACATTACCATATGTTTGTCATTGTTTGTGATAAAAAATCAATGCTTTTTATTATAATTACAATATAAATATAATAAACACAATGTAGCAATGTAGCCCACAAGGGCCACTGGACACAGAAAAGTTCTCTCTAAATAGTTCAGAGGCCACCAGTCAGTCACCCAAGCACACTGACAATTAAAGTTCAGTGCAGGGGGGAGTGTTTTTAGGATTTATTGCTCAAAAACTTTATCAGGAGAGGGGTTTAGAGCCAAAGTATACTCCAAAAGCAGCAGCAACAACAAACTTAGCTTCTCTCTTTCAATATCTGCTTCTCTAGAGGTACAGTAGCTGGGGATGTCGATATGTCTAAAGCTCCACCGCTGCAGACCACAGGGCAGTCATTAGCAACTGGTTCTCTTGCATCTGTATGCAACTATCAGTCCCCAGTAAGATCCTTTATCACAGTCTCCTAAGAGCTGCCTGCTACCCAGTCCCAGTGATAATAATGGGGGATTTTAACTACCCAGAAATTGACCAGAATAATGGCATTGCTGGGACAGTTAAAGGACAAAAATTTAAAAACCTATTGCAGGACAATTTTATGGTCCAGTTTATTGAAGCCCCAATTAGGAATGATGCTCTGTTGGACCTGGTAATCTCAAACCATGCAGAGCTTATTACTAATGTTCAGATAAAGGAACACCTGGGTAGCAGTGATCATAACATGATTTCATTTAATGTTAACTATAAGCAAGAAATACATACAGTAAATATAAAAACACTAAATTTCAAGAGAGCAAATTTTCCAAGGATGAGGGCTGCTCTCCAGGACTTAGACTGGGAGGGAATATTGGCACAGATGAACACAGAACAGAAATGGGAATTCTTCAAAAAGACTGTTTGGAACCTCACTGCAAAGTATGGGCCAGATTCACATACCCGCAGCGCAGCGTAACGTAAACCGTTTACGTTACACCGCCGCAAGTTTTCAGTCTAAGTGCCCGATCCACAAAGCACTTACCTGGAAATTTGCGACGGTGTATCGTAAACACGTCTGGCGCAAGGCGGTCCAATTCAAATGGGGCGGGTACTATTTAAATTAGGCGCGCTCCCACGCCGGACGTACTGCGCATGCTCCCGTCGCAAATTTCCCGACGTGCTTTGCGTGAAATTACGATGCGCCGACGTTTTGAGAATCGCGACGTCAACAAAGCACTTACGCCGGAAAAAAAAAAATCAAAAGCGACGCGGGAAAGACGGGCATACTTTAACATGGTGGAGTAATTTTCCACCATGTTAAAGGTGCACTATCTTTGCGATGGAAATCTAACACTTGCGACGACGTAAGGACGGGAAAAATCTTCGTGGATCGCTGTAACTCCTAATTTGCATACCCGACGCTGGTTTACGACGCGAACTCCCCCCAGCGGCGGCCGCGGTATTGCATCCTAAGATCCGACAGTGTAAGTCCATTGCACCTGTCGGATCTTCTGGCTATCTATGCTTAACTGATTCTATGAATCAGTCGCATAGATACTCTGAGAGATACGACGGAGTGCGCAAGCACGCACGTACGCACGCCCTCCTAGCTGACAGCAGCGTTATCCTCCGAGCCGCGAATCACCTGTACGGAAAGCCACGGACGCCTCCGCTGTTGCAAGGCGGCTACTGTGAGACACAGGCATCGCTCCTAGCTCGTGAGCTAAACGGATAATAGGGCTAACTGTGCCTTTGTGGCTCATCATTTTTTTTAACTTTTTTTATATTTTAATTCATGTAATTCTGTTTCTTGAACGGTCCCCTTTTTTTTTTTTTTTACTTTTTTTACTTTTTTTCTTTTCTATTTGTCTAATTTATCTTCGTTGGGATACGGTTATCAAAACCATGCCCTGTTGACACCTGCAGTTAACCCATGCTGTTTGGGATTGGTGCTTGGTTTGTTTAAACCACCTGTAATCAGCAGAGAAGATATTTATAGATATATATTTTTAAATAAAGACAGTGGTCTTTTTTTCAGCAAAATACAGTGTCACACTATGTGGATCCTTTCTTTTTTTCTTTTGTGATTGCCATCCTCTGGACACCTGGAAGCTGATTGGATTTACCCCCCCCCCCCCCTCTGGAGAGGTGAGAAGGATTTCTCCTATGCTATACAATTAAAAACCAGCGCATCAACTGACGACGAGGTACCACCACCATTGCCTTTTGCCCTGAGGGGTGCCAACATCTGGTGAGTGGGGATACAACAGGGGGAGCACAAAAGTCACGCCAAAAAGCATCAGGAAGAAAATCACAAGAAGTCACTATTTTCCTACATATACTCTGTCATCAGTGTTACATTGTTTCCACATTGGTTTTCCTTTTTTTGATTAGCTCATGAAACATTGACTAATTAAGAGAACTTGTAGCAACTACCCATTGAGGGTTCCCAGAATGTTCATTTTCATTTATTTATTTATCTTTTATTCTCATATGGTCTAGCCTGGACGGTGTATATCATTTTTTATTTTTATTTTTTAATGCTTCGCTCCAAAATTATTTGGAATTTCACTATATAGTTAATATATATCACTAAGATATACACATTTTTTCACACATACATATAACAATCTTTTGATGTTTTGCACATAATTTTGCTTATTACCCGACGATTCTTATTGTCGGTCTTAATTTTTGGTGTTATTTTACTTTATTTTATATTTTGTCTAGATACCTACTTTTACATACACGCTCTTTGTTAGAGCAGACTTACACGGGAGCTTTCACAACACAACGTACCTTGCCTACCTGCACAGGGTCCTGGACTATGCATCTTTAATAATTTTCATTTATTCTTTTGATCATTTATCTAAACCACAGTTTAGTACTGTAATATCACTTAATGCACGGTGTCACGGGGAACACCTAACCATCTTATACATTTACTACAAAAAATAATTTCTTTTTATTTTATAACCACTGCGGAGGTCTTATATCTTGTACCCATTATCTGGATCTGTGCATTCATCGCACATTGTATTTTGAGGCTACATATTGGAATCAACGACAAATATATAGCGTTACTAGCCCAGAGATTTAATATTATTGGCTACCTTCCCACCCTTTTGATATAAATGTAATATTCCCACTGGAAGAACCAACAGATCATTGGGTCACCAGTGCTGAATACAAGCATTAATAGGGGACAGCACCTGGACGTTTGGTCACAATAACGCACAGGTCTAGGAGACTCATCCTTATTGGTCTCTCCTAGTATTCTGAAGTTTCCCTACAATCAATTTACAATACATAGGACATCTCGTGGATATTCACCAACCAACATAAGCAGCGCCAACATCCCTAAATCCTTTTTCTTTCCTTTGTGAATCTGGCCCTATATTCCCATGGGCAATAAGTTTAAAAGGCTAAAAATAAAACTTATGTGGCTCACGGTCAAAGATAAAAAAGCTATAAACAATAAGAAAATAGCTTTTAAAAAATATAAAAATGAAGGAACACTAGTGTCGTTTAAATGTTACAAAGAATATAACAGGATATGTAAAATGGAAATCAAGGATGCAAAAATTCTAAACGAACGACAGATTGCAAAAGATAGTAGGACAAACCCCAAGAAATACTTTAAATATATTAATAGTAAAAAGGTGAAGTCTGAGCATGTAGGCCCCTTACAAAATAATCTAGAGTGGGTGACTGAAGACAAAAAGAAGGCAAATGTATTAAATGCTTTCTTCAGCTCTGTGTATACAATGGAGCATGGGGGAGCTCATGTCCATAATGGGGGTGGGAGTGACACAGCCCCAAATCCACAATGGCTCAAAAGTGATATGGTCCAGAAATATTTTGACAGAATAAAGGCGGATAAAGCACCTGGACCAGATTGCATCCACCCACGGATCTTAAAAGAATTGAGCTCTGTAATTTCAAAGCCACTGTATCTAATATTTAGGGACTCATTAATGACAGGAATGGTACCACTGGATTGGCGCAGGGCCAATGTGGTGCCCATATTTAAAAAGGGAACAAAGTCTTTACCAAGTAACTATAGACCTGTTAGTTTAACTTCTATAGTTGGGAAGATACTGGAACGTTTAATAAAAGACCACATGGATGAGTTCTTGCTCGAAAAAAAATAAGTTAAGCAACAGACAGCATGGATTCATGAAAGACAGAAGTTGTCAGACAAACCTGATTTCTATTTATAAAGAGGTAAGTAAAACCTTGGACAGAGGTGGACGTGGTATACTTGGATTTTGCAAATGCGTTCGATACAGTTCCGCACACACGGCTCATGTGTAAGGTAAGGTCTACAGGATTGGATATATCAGTTTGTAAATGGATAGAAAACTGGCTGAAAGACAGAATTCAGAGAGTCGTGGTTAATGATTCTTACTCTGAATGATCCAATGTTATCAGCGGTGTACCCCAAGGTTCAGTGTTGGGACCCTTACTATTTAATATATTTATAAATGATATTGGGTCTGAGATCAAAAGTAACATTTCTGTCTTTGCAGATGACACCAAGCTATGCAGTGGAATAACGTCCTTGCAGGATGTCTCCAATTTACAAGCCGACCTCAATGCTTTGTCTAATTGGGCAACTATGTGGCAGATGAGGTTTAATGTAAAGTTATGCACTTGGAGGCTAAGAATATGCATGCATCATTAGGGGTGTTGAATATAATTGATGCATCGATGCATCGCGATTCGGGGCCCCCCGATTCGGCATCGATGCATGTGACCCCAATAATCGATGTCGGGTGACGTCATCCCGACTTGCCCCGCCCCTCCCGGGAGATCGCTCCGAGCAGGTCTTTTAAAATGTTTTTTTGTAATAAATGCGCATTCTAATCCATTAATGTTAATCGCTGTGTGTGCTTTTTTTTAAATGTATGCAGATTCATACCTCATAGCTCCGTGTGTAGTAACTGTACATGCGATCATGTGACTCCATGGTCCGGCCCGCCTCTCTCTTCCTCTCTCCTCTCACATCCCTCGTCTCAAAGTCTCTTCTGATGTCAGCCCCGCCCGCCTCTCTTGTGATCTGTTACTTTAGCTATAGACGATGGGCGGGGCTGAGAACGGACATCAGGCTGAGAGGCAGGTCCGAGCATGGAGTCACATGAGGGGAATAGAATACAGTATACAGTTTTATATACACACGGAGACATGAGGTATGATTCTGAATATGTTTTAAAAAGCACATTACAGCCGTGGCCACTTAATTAATTATAACTGCATTTATTATCACAGGTATTTTATCAGCAGTCTGACTCCTACACGTGCTCTAACTGTGCTGACATTTCTTTGCTTTTCACATTCCACTGTGTTAACTCCTAGTGTGCTGGAATGTGCAAAGAGTCAGAGAAATTTCAGCAGACAGACAGTGCAGTGAAACTCACAGGGCTGTCAGTTGTGGAATCTAATCCCTGAGTCCTGCCCCCCCCCCAGCAGCCCTGTGTGTATTCCTGTGCACTTTTTAAAGGGGAGTTTAACCCTATTTACACCCTTTAAAAATGAACAGATGACAATGAACCCTCAATAAAAAATATCAGTATAGTGTATTTAAAACTCAAGTCCTCGCTGTACTGATATTTTTATTGAGGGTTCATTGTCATCTGTGCATTTTTAAAGGGCGTATTGATGACAATGTCAGCACATAAAAACACACTGAAAATGCACAGGCAAAATCATGTATTTTGCTCATTGTTCACTCCAATCATCCTGTGTGAGCAGAACAGCATGTAAGTACAGAGGAGGAGGGGGGTGCTGTTATCCGGGGACACAGGGGGGGTACTGGCATGTAGTGGAATCTGATGTGTCACCTGTGATAAGTCATTGTCACTGCAGGGACTGGGCTGTATGGAGGAGAAATATAGACCATCTCCTGTAGCATATCCGCAGTCTCTGATCATCTCCTGTACTATGTCTGCAGTCTCTGATCATCTCCTGTACTATGTCTGCAGTCTCTGATCATCTCCTGTACTATGTCTGCAGTCTCTGATCATCTCCTGTACTATGTCTGCAGTCTCTGATCATCTCCTGTACTATGTCTGCAGTCTCTGATCATCTCCTGTACTATGTCCGCAGTCTCTGATCATCTCCTGTACTATGTCTGCAGTCTCTGATCATCTCCTGTACTATGTCTGCAGTCTCTGATCATCTCCTGTACTATGTCTGCAGTCTCTGATCATCTCCTGTACTATGTCCGCAGTCTCTGATCATCTCCTGTAGCATGTCTGCAGTCTCTGATCATCTCCTTTTAGTATTTTGGGGGGACAGCCATGCGCACCTGCGCTGCAATCGTGATGCATCGTGATGCATCGCTGAATCCAATCGAATCGAATCGTGGACTTGATAATCGTAATCGCATCGAATCGTGAGAACGGTGAAGATGCGCAGCCCTATGCATCATACATACTAGGGGGAGTACAACTGGGGGGATCTGTAGTGGAGAAGGATCTGGGGGTTTTAGTTGATCATAAGCTCAATAATGGCATGCAATGCCAAGCTGCGGTTTCCAAAGTGAGCAAAGTCCTTTCTTGTATAAAGAGAGGTATGGACTCCAGAGAGAGAGATATAATTTTGCCCCCCTACAAATCATTAGTAAGACCTTATCTGGAATATCAGTTTTGGGCACCAGTTCTTCTGATAGTGTGTATGTAAGACTGATGAAAGTCAGCTTCATCGGATATCCGACAAAAAAATTAATCGGATTTGATTCCATCAGAAATCCGATCGTGTGTACACAGCTTCAGAGTTTGCAATCTAAGGTCGATAACTCATATTCATACATACAGGAACCAATTAACCTACCAGCATGTCTTTAGAGCGTGGAAGTACCCATTGAAAACCGACACAGGCACAGGGAGAACATGCAAACTCCAGGAAAGTAGTACAGTGGTTGGGATTTCATCTGACGACTCCAGAGCTGCCATGCAGAAGTGCTAACCACCTGGCTACTGTGGTAGTAAAGTGCATCATTGTAATTTAAAAACCTATATGCTGATTTAGCCTGATCTAGTCAAGCAAAAAAAAATGTCAGGTCACCCACTTAGATTGTTAGTTGCCACAAATTACCTGCAGTGAATTTAGCAATATCCTTCACAGCAGCTAAGAACAATTATTTTTAATAGATTTACAGCATAGCTGCATTTTATTAGATAGTCTGTTCCACACACTTTATAAAATTTCCCAACATGAAGTCTTGCTAGTTAGCAAAGAGACCTGTTAAATGTGTTTATAATAAAACATAAGTTTCACATATAGATCAGAAATCACATACAAAGCCAAAACAGATGGACTGTCCAGCAGTAACTCAAAGTAGCCATTAGTCATAAAAAAGTGCTGACACTGTGATACGAGTCCCAGAGATTTTAATACAATTAGCATTACCACTAAGTGAAATCCTTCACCTTGAATCAACTTTGCAAATTGTTTCAATACGCAATTGAGCATAATGTTAATATATCTATACAGATATTCACAATTAGGCACCTCATTTGCTGTGACAGCATGCAGAGGGAAGGATATAGAAGAGGACCGGTTGAAGCTGCATATTGAATAGATTTTTGAACTTCTCACTAACCAGATCTGAATTATACGGTAATAAGTCGTATACACTATTTTGTCTTGCTATGTTTTAAAATAACTTAACCCAGAATGCCCTCGGTCAATGTCGTCACAAGGGGCGGGTTCACCAGGTGACGTCACCGGTTGGCCCCCGCCACTTAGTTATTACAGAGCAGGATCTGGGGGCCGCCTTGCTAAAGGGGGATTCCAGATTCCGATAAGCCCCCTGGCCACAGACCCCCACAACCACCTGCCAGGGTTGTGGGGAAGAGGCTTTTGTCCTTGAATTATTTTTCCCATCATGGGCGTGAGTGGGGCCCTGTGTCGAGTTTTGCCTAAGGCCTCACAAAGCCTAGACCCGCCTCTATGGAGGAATACATGCATAGCACTCCCATCTCTCTTTTAAAGAAATAGTCCCTCTTTTGCAATGAACACCCATGTCCCTCTGCCCCCCTTTTATAAGTCTTTTGCATTTACTATTTAAAAAACAAAGGATTATGATTTGCTAAAGGCAAATAGTTTGTTCACTTTGGAAGAGAAGTAGCCTTTGTAAAGTTATTTTCCCTAAAGCTTAGTGAATGTTTTGAAGCTCTGCTGACTGCCATCATCCAATCATGTTCAAGTGAAAATGCTGTTTTGTTTTCCTTGCACGCGATTGGGTATAATTTGCCTGGTGAAATTTCACCACATTCTCCAAGCTCTGGGGTAATTTTTCTTGCAAAGTGTGTATGTGTGCTGCTATGGATATTTTTGGGTGATTTTATAGCATATTTACTAGTTAATTGTTAGTTTTTGGGACCATGTGCTGTTTGCTGATATGCAAATGAACCAGTCGGGCTAGTTTATGAGCGAAGCAGAGGAAGCTCTTTGCAGGATATGATGTAGCAGAAGTTAGAGGGACTTTGAACAGGCATGTGGTCAGACAAAGGACAGAGTTGGTTTGGAACACCAAAGGTGCAACATCTTTGCTAGAAGATGGAGGACTTTGGAGAAAAAATATGGACTTTGTGCATAGAATCATGAAAAGGTTTTCATCAATTGAAAACCCAACCAGAGTAACTTTTTAGTTTACTGATTGCATACATATTGTATATACTTATTTTGCTAGAAAGGATAATTTGCTTGGGCATGTTGTAGGCATATTTTGTAATACTTTGCATGCTATAAATTGTGTATTCTGCAGTTGTATGTGCAGTGTTTCTGTTTAGTAAAAGTATTAATACACTACAGAGGTCTAAGCTGCCACGTACTGCAAAGAACCTTTACTAGACACCAAGCAAAACAGTAGGCAAGTGCAGTTTGACCATCCTCCTGTAGATGGCATGTTGCTGTGCCCATGTGCAGATGGGGCAAAGACTGGGAGGAATATTATTCTTCTGCAGACTCTATAGGTGTCACCAGGAGAGCAGTCATCCAATTGAACACTGCAACACTGAGTGACCTTTGGCGGCTATCTTTAATATTGGCAGTGTTAAAAAAAATATCAGTGCCCTGCTGGTTTTGGTGTGGACAGTAAAGGGAAAGGATCCATGCCTGCCAGGGACATAGAGATAGCCTGAGGGAAAGGTTCCTGTGTGAGTAGGGAGAGATTAGGGACACTGCTGTATGCTTTACTACTTACTGGCCTATGGAACTACTTAAAGGACATGTGCAGCATCCTCCAGTGCCGCTTGTGCTACCCTGCCAGTCAGCCACCCCTCCTGCAAATGCCACACCTGTAATGTAGGCCATGCCTGTTTGATACCTTTGAGTGCTGGAGCTATACCAATGTACATCAGTGCTACTGTGCCTGTTGCTACCAACATTACTATGCCGGTTGCTACTAGCATTACTGTGTCTGTTACTATCTGTAGTGCTGTGCCTGTTAAAGCGGGAGTTCACCCGAAATCTTTTTTTTAACATCAGATTGAGGCTCGTTTTGTCAAGGGGAATCGGGTGTTTTATTTACAATCAAAGCAGTACTTACCGTTTTAGAGATAGATCTTCTCCGCCGCTTCCGGGTATGGTCTTCGGGACTGGGCGTTCCTATTTGATTGACAGTCTTCCGACAGGCTTCCGGCGGTCGCATACATCGCGTCACGAGTAGCCGAAAGAACCCGAACGTCGGTGCCGCTCTATACGGCGCCTGCGCACCGACGTTCTGCTACTTTCGGAAAATCGTGACGCGATGTATGCGACCGTCGGAAGCCTGTCGGAAGCATGTCAATCAAATAGGAACGCCCAGTCCCGCAGCCCATACCCGGAAGCGGCGGAGAAGATGCATCTCTAAAACGGTAAGTACTGCTTTGATTGTAAATAAAACACCCGATTCCCCTTGACAAAACGAGCATCAATCTAATGTTAAAAAAAAGGTTTTTGGGTGAACCTCCACTTTAAGTGTTACTGAGTCTGTTTATAAGAGTACTTGTAACTGTAATTTCTCATGCTCTACTGCAATTGCTACAGTCTTATTACTAGTGCTAGTGATTGCTAATTGCCACCTACCTTGTTATTCTTGATACCTGCAACTTATAAATACAACAACTGTCAACCCTATCTGGACTCTGTTGGGGAGATTTGCTAAAACTGGAGAGGGTAAAAGCTGGTGCATAGAAACCAATCAGCTTCCAGGTTTTATTGTTAAAGCTTAATTGAACAAGCTAAAGTTAGAAGCTGATTGGCTACCATGCACAGCTGCACCAGATTTTGCACTCTCCAGTTTTAGTAAATATCCCCCTGTGTGTCATTTCCTTAACTGTGGTGCTAACAACTACTTGCCTTTAGTTAATCAACCCTTTATAATAGTGCAGTAAATTTTTGATCGATCCCCTAAATTAATAGATTGATATTTTTTCGGACATTATTACAAAGCAAATGTAAACTTTGAAAAACAGCAGTTGGGTTATGTGGCTCTTTGTTTGCCTGAATTTTTCATGTTCTGTGTGACTGTCAGTGTAGACAGACAGAGTGTGGCCATTGCCTACACATTGTGTGCCAAGAGACGTCCCTCTTTACTACCTCAGGTATAATCATAAGAAAAAAGTTTACATAAAGCTTACAATATGCAGCAATTGCCCGGGCGTTCTTTTTAAGCTATGCAGATTACATTTAAAAGCAATCATAGAAAATCTCCTTCCATTTTCTGCTGATTAAAATCTTAGCATTCCCCTGAATTTCTCATTCTGTGTAAACAGTTTCATTGAATAACCATTGATGTAGAATACTGCACTCCTCCATCACAAATGCCTAGGGAGCCATCTCAGCTCAATGCATCCTACAACACCTCATTGATTTCCAGTAACAACATCTTCTCATCTGGTAACAATATAGAGATGATGCAATGACGGTAAAGCGCCCTAACTACATGAGGGACATTTATCAGGTAACGGTTTAGAAAATGAGATGTGACTCCTAATAACATTGAGATTCTAAATAACTATAATATGTTTTAGAATTAATATTTGCAATTTTCAGCCCTCTTCTCGTTGTGGTGTAAGCCCTATTTTCCTGCCCAGCTGGACTAGTCATTTTTCTGGTATTCACTTACGGTATGTTCCAAATGTGTCATTCTTCCTGATTGTGTAGGGGTAATTCTGACAGATTGTCATCGGGTATTCAGCACCTCTTGCATTATATCCTTAAAGTTGGCTTGAAGCTAATCAAGGTTGTCCAATCTAAACTTGTTCTTGAAAATATTTCTAGAGCAGCTGCATGCTACTCCTACACAAGACCCCTCCTCTGAACCATGTTGTTTAATGGAAGGGTCGCCTTAAATCCCTCTCATAGGAACCAGCAGTAACCTTTTCTGACTATTATGCCGCGTACACCCAACCGTTTTTTTGGGTTGTAAAAAATTAAGTTTTTAATGGTCTAGAAAAAACAATGGGCCAGATTCACAGAAGAAATACGCCGGAGTATCTACTGATACTCCGGCGAATTTTCAAATTTGCCGCGTCGTATCTTTAGTTTGAATCCTCAAACCAAGATACGACGGCTTTTGGCTTCGATCCGATAGGCGTACGGCTTTGTACGCCTTCGGATCGTAGGTGTAATACTTAGGCACCCACTGGGTGGAGTTTGCGTCGTTTTCCGCGTCGGGTATGCTAATTAGCTTTTTACGGCGATTCACGAAGGTACGCGCGGCCGTCGCATTCTCTTACGTCGTCGCTAGTTGGCTTTTCCCGGCATATAGTTAAAGCTGCTATTTCTTGGCCTATCTTTAGACTTGCCATGTTAAAGTATGGCCGTCGTTCCCACGTCAAATTAAATTTTTTTATTTTTTTTGCATAAGTCGTCCGTGAATAGGAAAGGACGTAACTTACGTAGACATTCAAAAAATTACGTCGGTGCGATGTCATTTCACGCAAAGCACGGCGGGAAATTTCAAACCGGAGCATGCGCAGTACATTCGGCGCGGGAACGCGCCTAATTTAAATGATCCACGCCCCATTTCAATTAGGCGGGCTTGCGCCGGAGGGATTTACGCTACGCCGCCGCAACTTTACAGGCAAGTGCTTTGTGAATCAAGCACTTGCCCGTAAATGCAATACGTTACGCCGCCGCGGATGTCTCTGAATCTGGCCCATAGTTTTTTCAACCCAATCGTTAAAACGGCCTTTCCTACACACGATCGTGAAAAAAAAAATGCTCTAGCAAAGCGCAATGACGTACAACACATACGGCGGCACTATAAAGGGGAAGTTCCATCCGGATGGCGCCATCCTTGGGGCTGCTTTTGCTGATTTCGTGTTAGTAAAAGACGATTCACGCTTTTCAGTCTGTTACAGCGTGATGAATGTGCTTACTCCATTACGAACGCTAGTTTTACCAGAACAAGCGCTCCCATTTCATAACTTGCTTCTGAGCATGCACGTTTTTTTTAAATCGTTAAAGCCCACACACGATAATTTTTTACGATGTTAAAAACGACAACGTTAAAAACGTTGTGAAAAATTAGAGCATGTTCTAAATTTTGAATGGCCATTTTTTACATTGTGAAAAATGCTCTGGAGCGCACACACGATCGTTTTTATTGACATAAAAAAAAACGTAATTTTTTACAACCCGAAAAGCGGTTGTGTGTACGCGTTTTTGCTTTGGATAAAGTGTGCAATTGTTAGAATTTCTGACCAATTTTAATGCTGCTCAGGTCTCCATTTGGGAGACTTCACTATATCTTGTCTATTTGCCAGGTGTCCAATAATACAAGAATTGAGGCAAAATGTCCTCAATTGTTGTCTAGAAGAAAGTGAGTAAAAATGCTCCATAAAGGACACAGATAGCAATACATTCAAGCTTTTCAGCAATTTGAGGAATGTTTAGAGCTGCTGTAATTATACGGTATTATTGCTGTCTTTGTTGCCATGAGGGTCAAGTGTCCTCTCCAGTGTTGTGTATTATTGAGATACAGACACCTATTTAAAACTGGCAGAAGCATTTAAAACAAGTTTTCTAACCTTGAGCATTCCCTATTTATTTCTATACTACTGACATATTAAGTTGGAGGTTTCCTGTTTTTATTCTACTGTTGCAATTGTGTTCTACAGCCTTTCTGTTTATATAGCTTTTGCCTTGATGTTGATTGTGACAGTACTTACCACTTACAATTGTACTAAAGCCCTGTACACACGATCGGATATCTAATCCGATGTATTTTTTCGGCGGATATCCGATGAAGCTCACTTTCATCAGTCTTGCCTACACACCATCAGTCAAAATCTGACCCTGCCAAAACGCGGTGACGTACAACACTACGACGAGCCGAAAAAAAATGAAATTCAAAGCTTCTGAGCATGCGTCGACTTGATTCTGAGCCGACTTGATTTCTCCGATGGAGTTCCACACAGACGATCGGATTTTTCTATTTTTTTAATCCATAGGAAAAATTTAAAACATGTTCTATTTTTTTTCACAGATGGGAAAAAAGACCGATGGGGCCCACACACGATCGATTTGTCAGATGAAAACAGTCCATCGGTCTGTTTTCATCGGACAAACCGATTGTGTGTACACGGCTTTACACCCATTTTTTTTAAGGTACTCATCCTTCTGCACTATTACGAAAACATAGTATGCCTAATAATGTGTATTCTCTCCAGTGTACTATTTACCTTCTCCCCATGAGTGAATGTCTATCCTAGTTAGCCCCATTCTTGGCCCCCATGCTCTCTGGGGCATTAACCTATTTTCAACAATATCCCTGGGCTTTGAGGAATTATATTCATTGCTCTCATATTTTAATAATGACATATATTATATCTAGTACATTACATAATTACAATAATATATCTTCTCAATGCACACAAAAAAATCCTGGCCAATATCTTAGGGAATAAGACTCACAATCCTAGATTCTATCATCCACTGTGACCAAGTTCATTCCCAAAACAACATATACAAATTGCTTCACTTAATTAATATTATGAATACTAGACGTATACATATAACAACAATGGCCTGGGGAATGCCCAGGAAAAACCAAGCCTACTTACCGACCAGCTCGCAGACAACCAATTAACCTGTCTAACAGTATGCGTTAAAAACAGGGGTTTTGTCCACACGCATTTGCAAACACATGCGTGAGCCACAGAGCCACGTCACGGCACACTGGAATCTGTGGTCCTAAGGCTGCATTCACACCTGAGCATTTTGTCGCCTGAAGCGCGGCGCCCCAAAACGCTAGAGGGGAAAAAATACATTATTCTCTATGGAGATGGTTCACATCTCCACTACAAAACGCCTGACGCCGAACGCCTGAAGCCCAAACAAGTTCTGGACCCTCTTTTGTCGCTCGAATTTGGGCGTTTTACATTGGTGATCCTAGACCTGTAAAAAATCACAGTAAAAAACGCTGCGTTTTGTCGCGGCAAATCGCGGTAAAAAACGCGGCAAAACGCTACACTCAGGTGTAAACTATGAGTGTCCCCACAATGGAGACACATGCATTCTGATGGATAGATAAGGGCAGGTGGACTGAAGGGAAGCCACCCCTTATTAAAGGTACAGGAGCACACCAAACACCCAGCATGTAGCTCAATGGCTGCAAAGGTGTTGGTGCGTTTCTGGACCAATACAAACACCAATGTGATATGAAAAAGATGTACACGTAGACGTATTTTTCATATAAGTATACATACCAGGTTTCCTGTTATTTTTATTTATTTTTTTTTTTTTGAGGGCACCTTTCCTAAACTAATTTTCCATTCTTTATACTAACCTAACTGCACATGTTAAATATTATGCACAAAGGGGGTAATCCACAAAGATCCGGCGTAACTTAATTTTTCCCATTTAAGTTACACTGCCTTAAAATTTCTACCTAAGTGCCCGATCCACAAAGCACTTACCTAGAAATTTTTGGCTGTGTAACTTAAATTCCGCCGGCGCAAGGCGTTCCTATTTTCATGGGGGCGATTCCCATTTAAATTAGGCGCGCTCCCGCGCCAGCCGTACTGCGCATGCTCGTGACGTCATTTTCCGGACGTGAAATTACGTTATTCCGAGCTTTGTGGATTGCGACGGGTCAATAAAGTTGCGTCGGGAAAAAAAAAAGATACGGCGCGAAAAAAAAAAATTAAAACAAAAAAAAAATCGCGTCGCTGGACAGTTTACACTTTGTTAAAGCAGCCCTAATTTTGCGTTTGCAAACTAAAACTTACGGAGAAAAAACGAAGCAGAAAAGCTTTGTGGATCTCCGTAAGTGCTAATTTGCATACCCGAGGCGGCATTTCGACACGAAATGCCCCCAGCGGCGGATGCGGTATTGCATCCTAAGATCCGGCAGTGTAAGTCCCTTACACATGCCGGATCTTCTGCCTAACTATGGAAAACTGATTCTGTGGATCAGTTCCATAGTTAGAAACAGGGATACGACGGTGTAACAGCAGTTACGCCGGCGTATCCCTTTTGAGGATCTGGCCCAAAGTCTTCAGACTTTCACACTGAAAGGGGCATTTACCTCCATATTCTTTCTTCTCACCATTGAGCCTAAAAAGCTATTTTAATCCACAACAATCCAAACATACATGACATTAAATTGGTGAAAGCAAAATACAAAACTAGTTTATTTGCAGATGATTTCATTCTAACTAACACCTAGTCCCATATTTCAACCTCAACCTTCCATGCACTGTCACTTACTTCTTTTGTCTTACTGTAAATTGGGGGAAATCTTTAACCTTAAACATAAGCTTTCTCTGGGTCACTCCTCGGTCATCGTTAAAGTATATGTGAGCCCTTACCTTGGGTAAAACAACCCATTCAGTTTAAATTAGAAATGAAAATAGAAATAAAATAAATATAGATATATAAAAGATTATAAATCATATAACCTCTCTTCTTGGCTGAAAATGAAGCTTAGAGAGCTAGGTGTGGAGAAACAGCAGCGCACAGAATTTTCCAGTAAAAGGGCTGTGAAAAGAGGGGGGTGGTCAGCACAAATATGATCATTGGAAAAGAGCAAGCTGAGTTCACAGCACAGCTAGAAATTTCAGCTTCCGGCACTGCGTCGCTTAAACTGACATTTGCGCGGTCGTGCGACGTGGCTCCCAAACAAAATTGACGTCCTTTTTTCCCCACAAATAGAGCTTTATTTTGGTGGTATTTTATCACCTCTGCGGTTTTTATTTTTTGCGCTATAAACAAAAAAAGAGCGACAATTTAAAAAATATATATATATTTTTTACTTCTTGCTATAATAAATATCCCATTTTTTTTTAAAAAAACATTTTTTTTTCTCAGTTAAGGCCGATACGTTTTTTTCGATGTATTTTTGTAAACAAATCGCAATAAGCGACTGGTTTGCGCAAAAGTTATAGCGCCTACAAAATAGGGAACAGAATTATTATTTTTATTATTATAATTTTTTTTACTAGTAATGGCGGCGATCTGTGATTTTTATTGGGACTGCGATATTGCGGCGGACGTATCGAACACTTTTGACACAAATTTGGGACCATTCACATTTATACAGTGATCAGTGCTATAAAAATGCACTAATTACTGTATAAATGTGAGTGGCAGCGAAGGGGTTAACACTATGGGGTGAGGAAGGGGTTAAGGTGGTGTATCCTGGAAGGTGTATCCTGGGTGAGTTCTAACTGTGTTGGGGGAGGGGGTGACTGGGGGAGGTGACCGATGCTGTGTCCCTATGTACAAGGGACACAGATCGGTCTCCTCTCCTCTGACAGCACGTGGAGCTCTGTGTTTACACACAGAGCTCCACGTCCCTGCTGTGTTACCGACGATCGCGTGTACCCGGTGGACATCGCGGTCGCCAGGTACACGCATCGGCTCTTCAGCGATGCGCCGGGACAGTGTTTACCCGCTGCGCGCCCCCCAGAGGTGCGCGCGGATAATGCAGTTTAAAAAACGTCCAAAGGCGTCCAATTGGCACTTGAGAGCCGCGCTGTTTACGTCTTTTGTCAATAGCGTGGGTCTCAAGTGGTTAAGTAAGGTTTAATATTGTTTTGTTAAAGGGTAACTCCACTTTCATGGGGAAAAAAACAAATAAAAGTTAACAAATAAAAAAAAAATAACAATATAGCATATACAATTGTGAGACAAGTCATATTGTAATTAAATGTTATTAAAAATGACCTTTACTTTTCAATCTGCCGCTCTGTAATTTTCTGTAAAGTGCAATGCAATATGGCTACCTGGACATTGTGCATCACAATCCTGAACATCTGAAGTCAGGGTGTAATATCTGTATTCACCTGCAGGTGACACTGTAGGCAGAATCAGAAAAAAATGACATCACGCTTGTAGTAAAATGGCTAAGGTGGTGAGCACTTGACATGTTACAAAGAGATAAAAATTTTAAGTGAAAATTTAATTTAGAGTATGCTAGATTCATCATTTTAAGCCAGGTACTTTTCAAGTAATGCTCTCCCTTTAAATAGCAGTTGCAATGCAAAAAAGGCATTATTTCCAGCATAAAAGTATAAATCATATCTACAAAACAAACGTTTTTTTTTTTTTCAGCTCTAACCTAATGGGTTATCGGAAGTTTGGAAACTGCCCACACTGGATTTATGAGACTTCTACTAAAAGCATTAAAGGGGGGAAAAAAACTAGCAAACCATCGACTATAAGATTAATAGTAACTTCTATTTATTGTAAGGCTACAGATTATTTATCTGGAATAATGTTTTTCTGTTGTCGTAAACGCTAAGTAGGGTAGGCATACGCTAACTCGTAAAAAATATTTATATGCACACATATGCCATGGCTTTTTTTTTTTTTTTTTTTACGTTATATTACCGAGCAAAATGCCAAGACGTATAACGATCACCCTGAATAATAGCAAATGTAAATGTTTTCATTTTTCGTGGGCCTGTTATAAAGTGACTTTGAGTCCAAGAGGTGGGAATGGCAGGAAATTGCACTGAGAGACGCATATTACATTATGTATATTAACACTTGCAATTCTCTTGAAAACTAAAGACGACTATCAAATCAGTATTGAGCTCAGTTTTATTGCACAATAGAAAAAATATCTTCATTGGGAAAGGTCCCAGGTAATCTTGGGAGTTATCAGAATGTAGAAAAGCTTAGAATATTTTTATCTGCACATGAGAAAAAAATATTCATTGTGTTTTTTTTTATTATTGTAGACTGTGGCGTCATCAAGCTATTACAGACAAAATGCATTTCATATTTCATAAAATGATTTTCCTATTCAAGATTGTATTGTTTTAAGTGTTTTTATGGGTTAGGTGGTTTATGAATTGTATTACTGATCTTTTTTTCATCAGAGCTGTGCAGCAATTCTGTGTTTTTTTTTTTTAGCTTTATTACCAATATTCCTAGCTAGAATACAGGGTTTGTGCTACCTATTGTTTTTTTGTTTTTAAGGGATTTTTTATTCCCAAAGCAAATAAATGGGTGATTTCATTTACATGTAGAAGTGCATAATATTAAAGCAAAACACCAACCAGACCGTTTTAGCTATGGATGGACTAGGGAAACATTAAAGCACCTGTTATGCCGTGTACACACGATCGGTCAAACCAATGAGAACGGTCTGATGGACCGTTTTCATCGGACCAAACCGATCGTGTGTGGGCCCCATCGGTTATTTATCCATAGGTTAAAAAAATGCAATCTTGTTTTAAATTTAACCGATGGATACCTAACCGATAGAAAAAAAACGATGGTTAGTAGGCACGACCATCGGTTAAAAATCCACGCATGCTCAGAATCAAGTTGACGCATGCTTGGAAGCATTGAACTTCGTTTTTTTCAGCACGTCGTTGTGTTTTACGTCACCGCGTTCTGACACGATCGTTTTTTTAACCGATGGTGTTTAGGCACATCAGACCATCAGTCAGCTTCATCGGTTAACCGATGAAAACGGTCCATCAGACCGTTCTCATCGGATGGACAGATCGTGTGTACGCTGCATTAAGCTTGTATTGCCATGTCCCCATTTAGGTGATTTCCTTCAGTTCCTGTACATTTGACCATACAAGAAGGAAAAATGTATACCAAATACCAATTTTCTTCCCTCTCTCGTCAAAGTCTTAAATGGAAACTTTGGGTCTAAGGTCCCCGAACCAGAGAACCAAGGGGGGAGAGGGGGCCAATTAGGACTATTACGGTACTGATACAGAGGTGAAGAATGAGAGAAAATATTTAAAACAAAAAATATACTTTATTCAAAACATAGGCAGAAGAAATCACACAATTAAAATAATGATAACCATTTACAACACCAAAATGAGGGTCCCCAGGTAGGGAGAAAAGCACGATGGGTTGATGGTTATGACAGTCTCAACTAGTTTTGCGGTGTATACCACTTCCTCAGGAGAAAATCTAAAAATTATTAAGCAATCAATTAATAATGAAAATAAAAACACAAAAACAATATATATTATATTATTATATATTATATATATATTGTTTTTGTGTTTTTATTTTCATATAGATGTATATAAAATGCACTTTTTATCTATCAAAAAGTGGTTTCCAGCGCTAAACCCTTCATCTGATTTCTAAATTGCTGTATTTGTAAATTCCAAAAGCCAATATATATAAAGGAATAGTAGGGGTAAAAAAAAGCACTCGTGGTTTAACCAATCTTGTTTTTTTTGTACAATTCTCCTTTAAAGGGGCGTGGCAAAGGGTGTGTCCTATGCCTACATACTTTTGCTGATAGGTGTCCCTCGTTCCCATCTCAAAACGTTGGGAGGTATGAGTATAACAAGTATACATTTATTCATATACGGACTGATTTTACTGTTGTGGGTTTAGTAACACTTTAAAGCAGCTATGTTTTCTGGCATTTTTTTAGCTAAATTTACTTACACCTGTGCCATAGTGTGTTCCATTACAAAGTGTGTGGCACATCCAGTTTTTGGGACATTTTGGTTCAATGGCTTAGTGTTACATTGATTTCTGTGGCTGCCTTAACATGACACACATTAATGTACATGTCTTAATGTAAATATAAATGACTGGTAAAGAATAGACCTTTTTCATAGCACAGGTGTTATAGACATCCATATAAGTGTATGTGTATTTACTATTTATTCCTATGGGTCTGCTTAACACATGTTAATGTGGAAAATAATACAGCATGCGGGAGTGTTAAAATATGTGCTGCAATGCAGTGCTCCATTAAACTGACTTGTTCTTACACATGAATTGCATTTTCCTGCAAAAAAACACACAATGATGAGGCTTCTATATCTCTGCAGGACTCTAGGACACCTTGCCATTGTGTCATATTTCTCCTGCTCTAGCAGAACATATGTAGCTCTTACTCCCAAACTCTCCATATTATAAAATAAAAGACAAATTGCATATGTAAGATAAAGTGAACTCTTAGGTATTTTCTGGATTTCTACATAAATAGCTCCTAAAATCTGATGTGAGTCACAATAATACATAAAGACAGTCTTATTTAACAAACAACACACACCACACTGTACATGCCTGCATCTTCAATGAACAAATTATTTAAAGGAAAAATTCCACCTTAACTAAAGAAAATAGTGTAACATAAATGTGTACTATACAAGCCATACTGTAATTTTAAAATGACCTTTCCATTTAATTTTGCAGCTGCTATAATTTTTTTAAACTGTTAAAAAAAAAATCAAATGTCAATTCCTTGCAATATGGCAACCTGACCCATTCTACACCTGCCCCGAGAAAACACAAAACTGATGACAAAATACCTGCCGTAATTTTCATTTCCTGACCTTTTTCTTTGTGGCAGCACACAGATGGGTAGATACTGCGTCCATATCTGTGTGATGTTATGAAGATGTCCGAAAAATCTTAATCATTGCTTCCAAAAGCCTGCGCTGAGCTGCAATTGAAACTTTGTGTATTTCCACTTTTGCAGCTAAATTGGCATAACAGCTATTATATTTATGTTACATGTTACCAATCATATAACATAGCTTAAAGGATACGTTCAACTTTTGGAGCATGTTACACCCATATTTAGAGTGTAATGTGCAATATGCTCCAGCAACTCACTCCGCTACTCCCCTCATGACTTCTGTTACTTCCGCCTCCTTCTCCCTTGTTGCCTCCACTATACAGGATTGGCAGGCTAGCTTTCCTGGCAAGGCTGAAGCGCCACATACCCAGCAAGTATTGCCTCCAGGAAGCCTGCGGTGTCTGCAGGATGAGACAGTGCTGGCACGAGGGAGACCTTCGCTGGTGGGAATGGCAGTGGTGCGTAAAGGACCTAGAGAGACTTTACCTTGAGTGTCTGTGCCTGGGAGGTGACCCATGACTGGAACGATCTCTCCTTGATAATGAGGATCTTGCGATCCTGTGAGGGCTGACAGTTTATGCAGTGTTCAGAATCTGAGCTCTCTTTTTTCAAATCTTCTACTACTACTTACCAATAATCCCTTACCCCATGGTTGAAGGGTGGTCTACTGGGGCAACGTTCTCTATAGTGAGAGCACCTGTAAGCAGAGTATTAATAGTGAAGAGATAGTAAGAGTGCGTGAGTGAAAAGAGAGAAAAGCCAGGCAACAGCAGACAATGTCAAAAGATAGTAGGCAGAAATACACAGCCCACAAGCTCACCCATTGCATAAACAAAGATCTTAGCAACCCAGTGTGTAGCAGCAGGAATTGCTACACAAAACCATTGATGAGAATCAAACAGTGGCTTTAAATAGGTTTAAATACAGGGCCTCTACCACTGGAAATTATGTCGCCCACTGCATGTGTAGAAGTAGATCACTGTGGAAGGCACCATCTTGGAAATTGGAAAGCTTCCCATTTCTGGCATCATCTCCTGCCGCAAATATTCACAAAACAGTTTATTTGAAGCTTGTGCTCCTTTACATGCCCATAGGAGCAGCAGAGCAGGGCTCCCACCACAAGAGCTCATTTAGAGGCTGTACAGGTGGACTTTTCACCCAGGAGAGGCTGAACCTGACTGGGGCAACAAGTGGTAAAGCATAACTTGCAACTCAAGTCTTGATCAGGTGAGGACAAAAAGGAGAATACCAGTGGACAGGATCGTGCAAAGCTTTATAGGTTACTGGTCCTATCAGGTAAAGGGGTGGAACCACAACCCAATGTCTGCTTTCATGATGCACTTGGAAAGTGGGTTTTCTCATTTTTGAATGCAAAAGTGGAAATACACTTCAAGGCATCCCCTGATTTGGAGTTTAATTTTCGATGAGTCACTCTCTAAGTGAGAGGGGATGGAGACCCTGCAGATTTGCTAATTTCAACAATACTGATCACCTTACCACTTACAAGCAAGTGTAAGAAAGGACATGGCAATAGAAAAGCAATTGCTTCAGAAAAAAGAGAAAGGTACAAATGTGCGCAAAAAGTTTTCTATAATCTTCGCATTGTACATAGTTCCCATGGAGAACATTATTATTATTATTTTTTCTCTACAAAACCTAAGTAAGACCTAAGTTTAATGACATCTTAAAGAAAGGGTAATTGGCATCAGGCATTCAAGTCAATATACTTTATTCAAATCAATAGTGGAATAGTCTTCACTTATCATGCAGTAACATAAAAAAAGTACAAAAGAATTTAGTTGAAGTGCAATATGACCAGATAATAGGATTTTATAAGGACCTTTGAAGAAGAGCTGCTGAGACTCCTAAAGCAAAAGGATTACAAGTGGATCTATAAAGACTTTGGCTTTTCTTAGTCCACAGTACAACACAAAATATTTAGCACAGTGGACGAAAAAAAAGTCTTATTGTAGTAATTTCTTTTTTTTAATTCAGACTGTCATGGATCTTAAGATATTAAAGTGTTTCTACTTGACATCTGTTACACAGGAGAGGGACATTCAATGCAAGGACACCGGCTATTGAAATGCTAAGTGGAACCAGCTAGAGAAATACCTTTTATTGTGCTCTGCAGGCTAAGAGCGGGTGTCGGAGACACTCCGTCTGGCTAAAAAACTATGGATTGAAGGTTAATTGAATCTAGAATGTATGTGTGAAGATGTATGTGTTTATTGTTCTAAAGGTCAGAAGCCTCCTGTCAGCTGTATTGAATTAGCATTCTATTGTCTAAAGCAATGTAACCTCTCAGAGGTAGTAATTAAGTAGACCGGGTTATTGTGTACATTGATTACCCCCTGGGGCTTCTGTCTCAATACACAAGTCTTTCTATCCAAGCTATTGGACCAATCCCTGTTGACAATTTCAAGTCCTCATTTGCATGGTCAAGGAGGACTTGAGTGAAGACTGGATATACTTTACAATTGACCAATAGGAAAGCGGTTGTTGGGAGTGGGATGTTCCAAAATTCTGTATAAAAGTGTGCTGTGTAATTGAAAATAAAGAGTCCTGCTTGAACTTACATACAGCCTGCCTGGTGTTTGTTCTTAATGGGTCCGAATGGCACATAGCTGTAATTCGGATCCCGGAACCTTGGATGACTGGACCATCAGACGTTGCAATCTGCAAGCTGACTCACTGGTAGCAGAGGAGTGTCGGGAGAGCAGGACCTGGGCGAGGAAGGATCTCGTCACATTGGTTGGCAGCGGTGGGATTTGCTCTCCAGTTACTGGGACAACTCCAAACCACCACCATGAATGACCAGCTATGCAGCCTGGAGGAGAACCATGCTAAAAGACTTGCTTGAGAGCCGTGGAGGGACCGGTGGGAAGAACAAGGCCACCCTGATCATTGCGCTAGCCGAGATGGATCAGAGGGATGGTGATGCAGGACCCCGGTCAGTTGAAGACTTGTTCCAGCAGCGAGTTCAACAGCGGTTGGCATTATATGGTGCGAACCCATCAGAGACCGCCATACAGAATACCATTAGAGACCTCCAGCGGCAGGATGAGAGAGAACGAGAGTGGCAACAGAGAGAACGAGAGCGGCAACAGGAGCTGAGAATTGCAGAAATACGGCGATCGGTGACAACGCCTAAAGAAGCAGCACCAAATGAAAGAAGAGGAGAGGTACAGATATCAGTAACCATGGAAGAGGAATTCAGAAGGAGGTTGCGAGAGAAGCAGATACAGCGCAGAGGACCAGTATCAGAGGAGGTCCTGCTTGGATGGTCTGATTCGATCCGCTGCGAACTCTGGAAAGAAGCGCTAGCCTGCGAGCAGCGACACCAGGGAAAAGCTCTCCCCTCCATCCATGTAAGGTACTGGTCACAGTATGAAGTACGGATGTTGTTATTGGGGGAACAACCAAAGCAGGAGTGGACAGCAGAGTTAAGCAGGCTGATCCGGGAAGAGATGCGGTTGGACGAGAGCTACAGAGCCCTCCGGTGGTATGTAGTCCAAGAGTGCCCGTGGTCAGCGGATGACAGCCCCACGGAAGGCTTTGACTATGATGGCCTGGGATTGTTGTATTGGAGGATGTCCAGGGATCCCAACTTTGGGAGCGATCGGGAGTGGCGTTGGGAGGAAATAATGGAGCACAGAGAGCGAAGACTGAATGTCCCGGAAGTGCACTGGTTACAGGAAGATTTGGAATTCCTGGCCGCTCAGGAATGGGAACTGGAAATTGCCTACAAACAGCTGCTAGACTCCGCTCAGCAGCAGGGTGAGGTTCCCTTTACCTGGGACTATGAGGAAATATCAGCTGACAGTGATGAAATCCTGGCTGATGAATCAGCAGTGGAAAATCGGGAGCTTGCCATTCCCAAAGCTGAAGTGCTGACCGCAGGGCCGAGCTCTGCTAACCTCTGCTCAGTACCCATAGCATCTGCTGGGTTCCATGGACAGGAGATGGTGAACCTCTATCCCCAGACACCAGTTGTAGAGACAGGGGATTTGATAGACTTTTCTGCTGAGGAAGAACAACCTGGGGAGCCTCCAGCAGAAGAACTGGTATCAGGGCCAAACTTCACTGTGCTCTGCCCAGCACCAAGGGCAGTATTTGTGGAGTTACAAGGAACTTCCTCAGCTGAAGCACTGGTCACCGGACAGAGGGATCAAGACCTCTGCCCCACCCCCGTGGCAGTTCTGGAGGCTCAGGGTGAGAAGATGGCGATCACTCCCCAGCCACAGATTACAGAATGTATTGACTGTTCAGAGGATGTTATGGATTATGCACCCCCAGCAAAAGTGCTGGCAACAGGGCAGAATGCTAGCCATCTCTGCCCAGCATTGGGACCAACTGTGGCGTTCCAGGGAGCCGGGGCGGTTGGCCCCCCTCCCCAGCAACAAGCTGAGGTAGTAAAGCTGTTACTCCCAGCTGAATCACTGGCAGCAGGGCAAGATGCTACTGGCTGCTGCACACGACTACAGCTTGAGCGGATATCGGTGGATGGGACTGTGGTCTCCACTCACAGCAACCCAGCAGAAGAGCTGGCAACAGAGCAGAGTGCCCCAGGCCTCTGCTCTCAACTAACAGGAGAGGGGGTTCCTGTGGTAGTGGATGGGACTCTGATCTCCACTGACACAACCCCAGAAAATGGTGCGGCACTGAGACAGGAGGATGTCGGCTTTGCTTTGCAAGCACCGGGGGATTTTCACCTAGCATCAGTGGATGGGACTTCAGTCTCCACTGGTGTACCTCAGGAATGGTGGCCAGTTGGCCCAGATCCACAACAGCATGATGAACTGAGCCCAGCCACCCTGTCTTCTCTCCAGCGGCTGAAAGGACTCCAGGGAGAAGGGCCAGTCCAGGCCTCTCCCCAGCGGCAGGCGTGTTCTCTGAGAGAGGCAGAGATGGGCTGGGTGAGTAATGCTCTGTTTGGGACAAGGTATCTGGGGTACTGGGTGGGTACCGGAATTGGGATCTCTCCCAGGGTTAGTCTCCTGCCAAAGGGGGAGATGTGTGACAGACCTAGCCGGGACAGGGGCTTTTGGAGAGGACTGAATGTGAGCCTCTTGCCGTCCGATTATGGGCCAGGACCTCAAAACAGGAAGGCAGATGGGTCATCCCAGTGGACAGTCCTGGAACCTTAAGACTACTTTTCCAACATCCTCGAGTTGACCCGTTTGGGTCCCACTGCGGCTGTTGGACTGTTTCCCAGGGGAAGTAATGTCATGGATCTTAAGATATTAAAGTGTTTCTACTTGACATCTGTTACACAGGAGAGGGACATTCAATGCAAGGACACCGGCTATTGAAATGCTAAGTGGAACCAGCTAGAGAAATACCTTTTATTGTGCTCTGCAGGCTAAGAGCGGGTGTCGGAGACACTCCGTCTGGCTAAAAAACTATGGATTGAAGGTTAATTGAATCTAGAATGTATGTGTGAAGATGTATGTGTTTATTGTTCTAAAGGTCAGAAGCCTCCTGTCAGCTGTATTGAATTAGCATTCTATTGTCTAAAGCAATGTAACCTCTCAGAGGTAGTAATTAAGTAGACCGGGTTATTGTGTACATTGATTACCCCCTGGGGCTTCTGTCTCAATACACAAGTCTTTCTATCCAAGCTATTGGACCAATCCCTGTTGACAATTTCAAGTCCTCATTTGCATGGTCAAGGAGGACTTGAGTGAAGACTGGATATACTTTACAATTGACCAATAGGAAAGCGGTTGTTGGGAGTGGGATGTTCCAAAATTCTGTATAAAAGTGTGCTGTGTAATTGAAAATAAAGAGTCCTGCTTGAACTTACATACAGCCTGCCTGGTGTTTGTTCTTAATGGGTCCGAATGGCACATAGCTGTAATTCGGATCCCGGAACCTTGGATGACTGGACCATCAGACGTTGCAATCTGCAAGCTGACTCACTGGTAGCAGAGGAGTGTCGGGAGAGCAGGACCTGGGCGAGGAAGGATCTCGTCACACAGACCTTCTCATCAATGGCAGACCATGATGCCAACTGAGGCAGCACTCATGGAGGCATAGTAGCGAGGGACACTGAGGCCAGAGTATCCATACAAGACACTCTGGCCTCAATGCATGTTCAGCCTTTTGTATGTTTAGTCTGCACCCTATCACCCTATCTGGCCTGTTTACACACAGCTCTCCCCATTCTTCAGCTCCGGGGACCGATCGCGGGACTCCAGCGGCAATCGGGTCTGCGGGTCCCGCGTTCACGGAGCTTCGGACCGGGTCGCGGGAGCGTGCCGCGGGCTCGTGCCCACGACCCACGGCTGGGCACTTAAAGAGGACGTACCTGTACGTGCTTGTGCCCAGCCGTGCCATTCTGCCGACGTATGTGTGCAGGAGGCGGTCCTTAAGTGGTTAAACTTAATTTGCCATGCATTAGCCCACTCCATTAATTTATTCAGGTCCTCTTGTAAAGTTTCTATATCCTGCTGTGTTGTTATTGCCCTGCATATTTTTGTGTCATCACTAAACACTGCGATCAAGCTATTTATCCCACCCTCTATATAATTTATAAATCAATTAAACAGAATTGGTCCCAGGACAGAACCTTGGGGTACCCCACTAACCACTCTAGACCATTCTGAGTATACATTATTTATCGCCACTCTTTGGACCCGACCCCATAGCCAGTTTTCTATCCAAGAACAAACCTTATGGACCATGCCTGCAGACCTCATCTTGTACATTAAGCGTTTGGGGGGGGGCTGTATCAAGTGCTTTTGCAAAATCCAAATAAACCACACCTTTGTCCAGATGGCAGTTAAGGAACAGCCAATCACAGGAGCTTTTAAAAGTTCAAATTTCTTCCCATGATCCTGGCAGTTCACAGGCATGGGAATACCATATAGTATGTTCTATGAATGATTAAGATAAAAATGGTGCTTAGCAGAGTTTTTATTTTATGCAGTGTTTTCTAAATATGTATTTAAGTCCCATAAATTGTACTTTTACAAAGTAAGTCTCCTTTAAATATATTTACTATGAGCAAATATGTCAACAAAAAAGGTTTATATAGCATAACACTGACTAGGGAGCATTCTATAAACTATTCTATAAACTACGGTATATATAGGACAGGCTGGGGAATCTCTCTTTCAATACATACAAGATATAATAGTTTTGAATTTTTGCTTAACAATGATGGTTTCTTTTAGCCTTTGCTTCAGTTCTTTCATATACTCTCTTCAGTACTTTTCTATTCATATGCCACTAAATGGCTGTATCATTTATCTGATAAGAAAGATATAAGACCCATTGAAAAGCCCATTCTAACATGAAGACCCATTCATAGCACACAGAGCTGGAGATGTTTAAAACCTCTCCCTCTCTATGCGTAAAGATTGTTTTTTGATCCAATCACCATATAACAATATCTGCTTATCTCTACCTACCTCCTTACCTTTTATTCCAGCACATTCCCATCAAATCCTTCATTCTCAGTTACTCTTATTTTCCTGTTTAACCATTTAAGAGCCGGCATACAGCACAGTCAAATCATTTGATGTCGGTTGCAGTTATTGTTCACAGCATCCATTTTGAACGCTGACTTTGTAACTTGTTTTTTTTATGTCTATGTTATTATATTTTAATGTTGGGTTTTGTAGCTCATTAAAAGCTATATCCATCTTTACACACTTGTTTTTCCTGGCTATGTTGATTTTCTAAGCCAAGAAGTTAACAAAAAGTCATCTTTGTAATTAGTATTCATTACTTTTTTTGTTTTATTTTGCTTGTATAGGTCTTGATATTGCACTGTACCCAACACAGAAATTGTATTATTTGCCAAGTGGGAATTGCAGAAATATCATTATGCTGCTTCTCTGTGATCATTATGGTTAATGGTAGACAGTTGTACATTTCCAACAGGGCACAATTAATACTTCAAAACCTGTGCAGACTCAGTACAACAAAATAGACATTTCGGGCTAGATTCAGGTAGGGGCGCGCATAGTTACGGCGGCGCAGCGTATCGTATTTACGATACGCCGCCGTAAGTTAGAGAGGCAAGTGCTGTATTCACAAAGCACTTGCCTTCTAATTTATGGTGGCGTAGCGTAAATGGGGCCGGCGTAAGCGCGCGTAATTCAAATGTGGATGAGGGGGCGTGTTTTATGTTAATTCTTGGTGACCCGACGTGATTGACGTTTTTTGTCCGTGGAATTCCCAGTGTGCATTGCTCCAAAGTACGCCGCAGGGGCGTCATTGGTTTCGACGTGAACGTAAATTACATCCAGCCCTATTCGCGAACGACTTACGCAAACAACGTAAAACATTCAAATTTCGACGCGGGAACGACGGCCATACTTAACATTGCATGCGCCTTCTAATAGCAGGAGTAACCTTACGCCGAAAAAGCCTAACGTAAACGGCGTAAAAAAAATTGCGCCGGGCGTACGTAAATTTGTGAATCGGCGTATCTAGGTCATTTGCATATTCTACGCCGAAAATGTCAGAAGCGCCACCTAGCGGCCAGCGTAAATACTGTATGTACCCTAAGATACGACGGTGTAAGAGACTTAGACTAGTCGCATCTTAGGCTAATGTCGGCGTATCTTGCTTTCTGAATACAGAAAGAAGATATGCCGGCGCAGATTTGAATGTAATAGATGTGAAGAATGATTTGGTGGAGGTGGCATTTAAAGTAACAAAAGTGACAACTTTGAAACCATATAGCAGGGCAGTGCAATAAAACATTTGCAAATGAAAATGAAGGGCTAGATTCAGAGAGAATTTACGACGGCGTATCTATAGATACGCCGGCGTAAATTCTCTCTGAATCTAGCCATTAATTTTAATTTACAAATGTTTTATTGCACTTCCCTGCTATATGGTTTCAAAGTTGTCACTTTTGTTACTTTACATGCCACCCCATCAAATCATTCTTCACATCTATTACCTTTTGTACCACAACCCCCTCCCTTTAGAATGGAAGCTCTATGAGCAGGGCCCTCCTGTCCCTTCTGTATTGTACTGTAATTATGCTGTCCCCCCTCTACATTGTAAAGCGCTGCATAAACTGTTGGTGCTATATAAATCGTGTATAATAATAATAATAATAATAGTAAATGTAACTCTGGACAGACTATGTTGCATGCAACTGTTTACTCAGTAAATAAACTTTAGAACAAGCACTCAGTGACTTCTGTAGCTGTGGTCACCATGGAGTAATTAATCCAAAAAATTCAGAGCACACATATTGATGCCCTTTTGTAAGCAAGCTCACTCTGCCCCTTCCTCCAATAGTGGGGTTTATTTACGAAAACTGGGTAATGCAAAATCTGGTGAGGCTCTGCATAGAAACAGCTTCCAGGTTTTATTGTCAAAGCTTAAAGGCTAAGGCCTCGTACACACGACCGAGGAACTCGTCGGGCGAAACACACCGTTTTCCTCGTCGAGTTCCTTGTTAGGCTTGTCGAGGAACTCGACAAGCTTGCTTTGCGTACACATGGTCAAGACAAAATCTCCTCATTCTCAAACGCGGTGAAGTACAACACATACAACTGCAGGGGAAGTTCGATTCCACTTGCACAACTATTGGGGCTGCTTTTGCTAATCTCATGAGTTTGCGTGTTAAGTAAAAGTTTGGTAAGAGACGATTTGCACTTTACAGTCAGTTACAGCTTGAAAAATGTGTTATCTCTAGGGATGCACCGAAATGGAAATTTCAGAACCGAAATAAAAAAAAAATTCAGTCCGAAACCGAAACCGAAACCGAAACCGAAAATTACTTTTCTTTGTTTTCCCCCTATTTAAATTTTTTTTTCAATAATTGTATGTATTACATGATGGTCACAGTGGCTGCGTGTGATGGGCACAGTGGCAACGTGTGTTGGCACAGTGGCTGCGTTGGATGGGCACAGTGGCTGCGTTGGATGGGCATAGTGGTGACGTGAGTTGGCACAGTGGTGACGTGTGATGGGCAGTGGCTGCGTTTGATGGGCACAGTGGGGACGTGTGTTGGCACAGTTGCTGCATGTGATGGGCACAGTGGCTGCGTTTGATGGGCACAGTGGCTGCGTTGGATGGGCACAGTGGTGACGTGCGTTGGCACAGTGGTGACGTGTGATGGGCAGTGGCTGCGTTTGATGGGCACAGTGGGGACGTGTGTTGGCACAGTTGCTGCATGTGATGGGCACAGTGGCTGCGTTGGATGGGCACAGTGGTGACGTGTGATGGGCAGTGGCTGCGTTTGATGGGCACAGTGGGGACGTGTTGGCACAGTGGCTGCGTTTGATGGGCACAGTGGCTGCATGTGATGGCACAGTGAGGCTGCAATTGATGTTTTTTTTGGTAGTCAGAGAAGGCAAGCATGGCTCAATAACACACAAAAGTTTTTTAAAAAAAAAAACGTTTGTGTGTTATTGAGCCATGCTTGCCTTCTCTGACTACCAAAAAAACATCAATTGCGGCCTCACTGAGCCACTGTGAAAAAATGGCAGATAACATTTTTTTTTTTTTATCTGCCATTTTTTCATTAAGAAAGTGCTGGTCAGTATTAAGTTAACCACTCCCCCCCAATCCAGCCATTTCGTTTGTTAACTTTTAACAGGTTCTGTTCTGCTTACTTGTTTTAGCAGCACAGCTCCCTCCCTGCCCACATGCAGCGCTCCGAGTTCTCCATCGCCTCCGGGCGTGACGTCAGCACGGCTCACGCCGCTGGACTGAACCAAGAAACTCCCCCATAGGAGGGGGAGTGAAGAGGGGAGTAAAAAAAACTGAAAATTGGGCTAGGAAGAGCGCTCGCGGCAGTCGGCACACAATATGTACAGTGCCACTGCCGCTGCCCGTGCTCTGTACTGCTCTGGCGGCCGCGGCTACATTTTTACAAGAACCTGCCACCCCTCCTATACGCAATGGTACCGCCCACGGAGGGCGGTCATTATCTGCAATTTTAAATGTATTTCGGCATGTCCCCCAAATTGCTATTTTCGGCCGATATGTATCGGCCACCGATATATCGGTGCATCCCTAGTTATCTCCATTACAAATGCAACTTTTACTCCCGTCTCATACTTTATTCTGAGCAAGCGCGGGTTCCTTAGCATACACACGCTCAAGTTTCTCGTCGAAAACCAGCCCGACGAGGAACTCAACGAGCAAATTGAGACTCCCGTCGAGGAAAAAGAGAACTTGCTCTCCCTTTTGCTCGTCGAGTTCCTCAACAGGTTCCTCGATAAAAAATGTACACACGACCGGTTTCCTCGGCAAAAAAGCTCTCCCACCAAGTTTCTTGATGGATTCTGCCGAGGAAACCGGTCGTGTGTATGAGGCCGAAACTTGCTGGGAGATATTTTTTTGCCGAGGAAACCGGTCGTGTGTACATTTTCGTCGAGGAAACTGTCGAGAAACTCGACGAGCCTAAAAGATAGCAAGTTCTCTATTTCCTCGATGGGAATGGAGAAACTTGCCTTGTCGAGTTCCTCGACAGCCTAACAAGGAACTCGACGAGGAAAACGATGTGTTTCGCCCGTCGAGTTCCTCGGTCGTGTGTACAAGGCTTAAGGCTAAGTTCAGCTTTACAAAAAAATCTGTAAGGTGACCTTACACAGGATGCCCTCCTTACCCCTCCCAGTCCTGCTGACCTGGAGCGCAGCAGTCACCCGCACTGACACATTGGGTCGCCGCCTCACCGGTCCAGGGCTTAAAAAACCCCTTGGCTTAATCTCCAATGAGGAGGTATGAGGAGGTATGTTTAGGAGCATTCTAATTGGTCGGCGCCATCACATAGGCGGCACAGACCAATCAAATCTACGGACCGGTACAGTGGCGATACAAGCTGTCAGTGCAGGGGATCGCCGGACTCCAGGTTAGCAGGGCCTGGGGGGAGGTGGGGGGTTCAGTGTAAGTTCACCTTACAGATTTTCTGTAAAGGTGAACTTACACTTTAATTGAATAAGCAGAAGTTAGAAGATGATTCACTACTATGCACAGCTGCACCAAATTGTTCACTCTCTAGCTTTAGTAAATCAACCCCACAGACGCCTCGGCTTTCCAACTTTCTTATCTATATGTAAACAAACAGCGGGTGCCCTGGGAGGGAAAGCCAGATGCTGAAAGACTGGACATGGACAACCAACCTATGTGAGTGGGTGAGTGAAAAACTTGTATAGCGCAACACATGCGAACTGAATCGCCTCTAGTCACTATGACTAAGCACTGAGCTACAGTGTGAAACGCGTCAGCTTCTGTTCTATTTTTTGCTGTGGCATGTATTTTTTGTGACCTGTTTTAATAAAAGGAACGTTTTTTGGAGTGCGGCTGTCCAAGTTTTCCTCTGTATTTCTGCATTACCATTGCATTGCCGGCACCCATGGTTTGGATTCAGTGAGGAGGCTCGTTGGTCACATTTGAGCGGTTACTCTTTCTTCTATATTACCAAAAGTATTGGGACACCTGCCTTTACACGCAGACTGAGAAATGTCCTCTTTTATTTGCCGACCTGTAGTGGAAAACAGCTCAATGTTTCTTAGCCCTTGAGCCTCCTGTGTTCCTCTCCATCCTCTCCACTTTGCTCTCTATGTGGCCCCCTCCCTCTCTCCCTCATACATTTGTCTCATTTTGCTCCTGTCTGCATAGAGCTTTATTATTTTGCTAGGCTATGGCAGTAGCAGCAGTTCTGTGACAGGTGTATGCGAGACAGATGGGGTTTGTGAATTATGCCTCTCCCTCGCCACTCAAAGTGACACCCTTAAATGCAGGATGTCATTGCCAGGGATACCTCTGCCCTGCAATCTGAAGAGGCAACTCTGTGCTACCAGTGATCAGCTCAACAGTTACCTTTGTTTGCACTTTGAAAATATTACAGCTTCAAGAAACACAATTAACCCACTGCTTGCAGTCATCAATAGTGATGTCTGATTAAAACCTGAAGCAAATGGAGAGCAGGGGCGAAGTGGCAGCTGTTTATCAAATGTAGGGGGAGAATTAATTCCACGGGATGAGATATCTGGGCGTCGGTGGCTGTCGCAGTGTGCATAAGTTGGAAGTGAAATCCAGCAGTATTTCAGCCTGACCTTGGCTTTGCAGGACCTGTTGGAAAGCAATCCTGTCAATGTTATTCCGTATGGATCATTTGACTTTATAAGGTGTAAAGAAGGCCTGTCACAGGCCATCACTCCTCTGCTGCCTCTTCCTAGACCTCAGATAAATCTTACAATAAAAGATAGACTCATTCTTAATGAGGCAGTTTATTTAATACATTACAGTGAACGTGATATTTTTTTTTTTTTTTTTTTAGATAGAGTGTATATTTATATGACCAATTTGTAAATTGGATATCATATTATTTATGTATACTTTTGTACCCTTTGCTTTAGTGTATTTAGGACTTAATTTAAAGCAAACCTGTACTCCCATAGACAGAAGACCGTTCGCATTGGACCAATTTGACATTCCAAATCTCAGCCAATTGCCGGCAATGGCACCCAGATGGTGCCATTGCCGGCAATTGGCTGAGATTTGGCATGTCAAATTGGTCCATTTTTCCACCACAGGTCGGCAAATAAAAAAGGACATTTCTCAGTCTGCGTGTAAAGGCAGGTGTCCCAATACTTTTGGTAATATAGCCCAGATTCTCAAAGGGCTTACGACGGCGCAGCACCATGTACGCCGTCGTAAGTCCTAATCTGGGCCGTCGTATCTATGCGACTGATTCTTAGAATCAGTTACGCATAGATATCCATTCGATCCGACAGGTCAAGTCTCTTACACCGTCGGATCGTAACTGCAATTTTTTTTTTCCCCGCTAGGTGGCGCTTCCGTCGTTTTCCGTGTCGTGTATGCAAATTAGCTAGATACACAAACTAGCGAAAGTACGCGCGGCCGACGCAGTAAAGTTACGACGTTTACGCTAGGCTTCTCCCGGCGTATAGTTGCCCCTGCTATATGAGTATGTCCGTCGCTCCCGCGTCGAAAATTTATAAAATTACGTCTTTTGCGTAAGTTGTCCGTGAATGGTGCTGGACGTAATTTACGTCCACGTCAAAACCAATGACGTCCTTGCGACGTCATTTAGCGCAATGCACGCCGGAAAATTTTAGGGACGGCGCATGCGCAGTTCGTTCGGCGCGGGGGCGCGCTTCATTTAAATGAAACACGCCCCCTACCCGCCGAATTTGAATTCCGCCGGGTGTTTTACGCTACGCCGCCGCAACTTTACAGGCAAGTGCTTTGTGAATAAAGCACTTGCCTGAAAAACTTGCGGCGGCGTAACGTAAATGAGATACCTTACGCCCGCCCATTTTTGCGCCATTCTACGAGAATCTGCCCCATAGTGTTTAAATTTATAGCAAGTTTGGGTGGCAGACAGTGCTGCACTGGGGCAGCTGTAGGCAGGTCTCTATGTGAAGGGTATAGAGGAAAACACTTTTAATGGGTCGTACCCCAATTTTAGGTGGTAGGTGATTCACTCTGTTGGTGTCTAGGCCTGCTACGGTGTAATGCCGACTTTCGGCGCCGCCCCGATTTCCAAAAGTAGTTTCTGCACTCCTTTTGGCGACTTGGGGGGCGATTTCAATAGGTATCTGTGCATGAACCCACACAGATGTCTGTCAAATCGCCCCCGAAGTCAGACTGAAATGCCGGGGTTTAAATCGTGCGAGTTCATCTGAACTCGCACAATTTCAAATCCACCCTCTGGAGAGCAGAAATGTATATGCCAAGAACAATCCATTTTCAGACTTTCTGTGTCTTGGATATTTGGGGTTCCATGGTTCTGCAAGAAAATATTTGGAATGAAGGACTTTGTAAACCCACTTAGCAAAAAACTGTTTTTGGTTCAGTTAAAACGTTCAGGTGCCTGCCGAAATAAATAAAAGTCAGCAGATACAAATACTGCAGCTACTGACTTTTAATATATGGATACTTACCTGTCCAGGGCGCCCGCGATGTCAGCCTTGCGGCTTTGTTTCCTGGTTCCCTACTGCGCATGCGCAAGTTGCGCGATCCCACTGGTCCCTGCTGCCTTCTAGGACTTGTGTTTCTCCCAGAAGACAGCGGGGAGGACGGAGGATGCGCCGGATGTGGTGTAGGTCGCCATGGATATTGCGGCGATCTATGCCCAAAAGTGGGAGCAAAGGTATCTGCTCCCTCCTCCTCCCTTAAAGGTGCCAAATGTGACACCGAAGGGGGGAGGGATCCGAAAAGCAAAAGTTCCATTTTTGGATGGAACTCCGCTTTAAGATTTTTAGTGTTTGGACCCTCTAGTGAACGAAAAGCACACCTTAATCCTTTTGGCATCTTGTTCAGCCTTCCAGTGCATTTCAAGTCCTTGACCTTCTGGACACCGGAACAATAGCACAGACTAGAGAGCCAATATGTTGCCTCTGTTTAAGTGCTGAAAACATGCAGGACACTCTTAAACTTAGGGGCAGATCCTCAAAGAAATTACGCCGGCGTATCTGTTGATACGCCGCGTAATTTCAAATTTTGCGCGTTGTATCTTTGTTTTGGTATCCACCAAACAAGATACGACGGCATCTGTGTTAGATCCGACAGGCGTACGCCTTAGTACACTGTCGGATCTAAGATTCAATTTTCCGTCGGCCGCTGGGTGGCGTTCACATCGTAATCCGCGTCGAGTATGCAAATTAGCTATTTCCGACGATCCACGAACGTACGAGCGGCCGTCGCATTCTTTTACGTAGTTTCCGTTCGGCTTTTTCCGGCGTATAGTTAAAGCTGCTATCTGGTGGCGTACTCAATGTTAAGTATGGCTGTCGTTCCCGCGTATAATTTTGAAAATTTTACGTTGTTTGCGTAAGTCGTCCGTGAATAGGGTTGGACGCCATTTACGTTCATGTCGAAAACAATGACGTCCTTGCGACGTCATTTGGAGCAATGCGCCCTAGGAGTTTTGACGGACGGGGCATGCGCAGTTCGTTCAGCGTGGGGACGCGCTTCATTTAAATGAAACACGCCCCCTACTCGCCGCATTTGAATTCCACGCCCTTACGCCGCGAGAGATACACTACGCCGCCGTAACTTACGCCGCAAATTCTTTCAGGATTCAAAGATTTGCAAAGTAAGTTACAGCGGTGTAGCGTATCTCACATCCGCTGCGCCCACGCAATTGTATGTGGATCTGCCCCTTACTGTTTACCAGATAACTTACCAAACTTTTCTCAGGCCAGGTTTATGTTATAGCATTTGAGTGTTGCAAATGAGTAGGAGGTTACCATTAGCAGATATACCGCTTTATCTAATGAAAACCGTTATGGGTGGTACTCACCTTGATTTCCATCCAATATTTGCATCTCATCGTCGAGTAAACCTTTTAATCAATAGTTTTCAAATATACAGAATTCTTATCCGAGTTCCTTAATCCACACTAACAATCCTTTTTGTGAATTTCAAAAGTGCAGCAAAGTTTTTGTTAACATAAAAATATCTGAGCTTCTGTAAGGACCAAACTACTGTTCACATTGGGGGTTATTTACTAAAGGCAAATCCACCTTGCGATGCAAAGTGCACTTGAAATTATACTGAAAGTGCACTTAGAAGTACAGTCGCTGTAGATCTGAGGGGTAGATCAGAAATGAGGGGAAGTGCTGCTGATTTTATCATCCAATCATGTGCAAGCTAAAATGCTGTTTTTTTATTTTCCTTGCATGTCCCCCTCGGATCTACAGCGACTGCCATTTCAAGGGCACTTTGCACTTGTAGCTTGCACTTGTAGTGCAAAGTGGATTTGCATTTAGCAAATAATCCCCATTGCATTTGTTAATCCACCACTGCCTTTTTCAACACAAATTGCGATCTCATAAATGCAGTTAAACTTAAAAATAAGAATGCATGCCATGTGTATGTAGATAACAGCTGCACTTATTCCATGTAATATTCCACTAACTTATTTCAATCAGTCCTGGATGGTCAGTTTTCTGTATGTCTGAGGCCTCGTACACACGACCGAGTTTCTCGGCAAAAAACAGCAAGAAAACTGCTTCTTGCTGAGATTCCCGTTCGTGTGTATGGGGCATTCAGGTTTCTCGTCTGGAAATCTGGCCAGAATCTCGACGAGAAAAACGAGAACCTGCTCTCTTTTTTTCTTGTCGAGATTCTCGTTTGTCTTTTTCCAGATGAGAAACCAGAGAGTGTGTATACTTACCTGTCGCCGTGGAAACCCGTGCATGCTCGAAATGACTTTGACGCATGCGCGGTAGCTTCCGCGGCATAGGTAGGGTGAAGCAAGATGGCGGCAACGGCATCGAATGTGACAAGCGCATGCTCGTCATACGCGATGACGTCACCGCGTTCCTTCCTTTCAAGAGAACCACGGTTCTTTTAAAATGAAAGTCAGTACACTCGGGCGGCAAGAGTTTCTTGCCAAGAATCTCGTCAGGGAAAACGAAGGGGTTTTCCTGACGAGATTCTCGGTCGTGTGTACGAGGCCTGAGCCAAGAACACATGTAACCTTTTATGAAAGCTCAGGAATGGTGCAGGATGTAAACATTGCCCAGTGCTGGTAAAGCCAACTGTGGGAATTCCAACTTGTTTGAATCTGATGGCTTTAGAACTGTTTTACAAGTTGAAAAGAAGAACAGGGAGCTGTTTTTTTTGTGTTGAAAGTAAACATACCCCTTACGCAGTGCACACAATTTAATTACACTAAACATACTTGCCTCAAACAAAGTTTCCATGCTATCAACTTCTGGAGGGCATCTGTGTTTCACCTTGTATGGTGAACATTGACTAGGTAATGGCATCAGGAATGGGGCACTGCTGCTGGAGGACATCACTATGCTGCATTTAGGTTGGTGTTTGCTGACTTTGAGATGGCAGCAGGATTGGGGAACTGTTGTTGGAGGACAGCATTGTGTTCCATCTTGCTTGGTGACTGTTAATTTAGGGATGGCTTCAGGTGTTATGTCATGGTTGGCATTGAATGGACAGGGGTTGGACCCAAGAATGATTCTGAGGTTGCCAAAAAATCTAATTGCCTCTAAAGTTTTAGACATTTCAGTTTTGAGATTAAAATACCTTGGAAAAAGGTAAAATAATTAACATAAAGCACTACACTTCAACATTTACAAACATTGTATTTTATTCAATTGAACATACAACATTGCAAATTTTAGTTTAATTATTTTGCACCCAGAAAGTGAAGCTCCATGCTCCTTTTCATGTAATATACAGTACAGGTTTCTTTATGTTAGTGCTTGTAAATTACATATTCAGCCAGCAGGGGGGCCTGTCAGCGCATTTTCACATGCATCCGAGTAGTGCATTTCCTAGCCATGTGACTATTTTTTTTTTTTTTTTTGGAACGCTCTATATAGTGCAAGTGACTGACCCCCAAATAGTTTTTTTACAATCCTCATATAATATAGTTTATTTGTTTTTAGTTAGTCAATTATAAAGTTAGGCTTTCCTGTTTCACTTATTAAAAAAGATGGCCACTTAAATTCCATAAATTGCAGAATTACTAGTCCAGATTTCAGTGGATGGTCCCCAAATAAATGACAGAATTCTTACTGTGCCTAGGATATAATTTTACAACTCAAAGTCAATTACTGAGATTACAGTCCAGGAGTGAGTGACTGACCCCCCTTCCTGCCATATAAATTATACCATTTTTATTGTGCCGCAGGATACAGTTTGGTCAATTTTGTTGCTGTCAATTATTTAGATTACTTTAGGGGTTTCTAATTCACTTACAAAGAGAAGATGGCCATCTGCTGTCACGCCATGTGTTTCTTCCTGGACACACAGCCCACACAGCCATCCAACTCAGCAGCATGGTCTCCTACAACTTCCAGGACGTACCTACCCAGGCTGCTTTCTATTCAGGTTGCAGAAGGTACTATAGGGAGGGAATGAAGTGGTTCAACATTATTCCCTACTTTTATGCTTTTTAATGCTTTTATGCTTAGCAATGCAAGTGCAGTGGAAGATGGAGGGTAGATAACATCAAGGTGGTAGCCATCAATCTTTTAGTAGCTAGCTGAAGTTGCTGTTCACAGTGATAGCTGATAGGAATGACATGGCTGGGGACCCTGGGGGGGCATTAATGGTGCAGAGAGGCAGACATGAAATTGACAAGAATGGTATGTATAATGATGGATAGAAACTACGGTACTTAGTAATGACAGACTCCTTATCTTAATGCATTTTCCATTCATATTCTATGTCCCCATCAGAGGATTTTCTGGTTCTCTGGTGGACCAGTATGCTCCTAATTGTAAAAAGACACTAATACAGAATTGCATCAATGCAGTGGCATTCCATTGTGTTATGTGCCATTGCTGTGCAGTAAGTGTAAAAAGCACTGTTGAAGTAGACCAGTCAGGGAACTTGGTCACATACTGGTGATGTTGGTTGTGTCCCTAGGACATCCGGACATCCCTATTAGGAGCAAGCTGTGTCCGGATAGGGGCAAGATCAGCCATCTCTCTCAAGTATATAATGAGTTTTCTTTCCTTTTGAATGCTGTTGTTATTTTTAGAAATTACAAGAACACTAGACAGTTGCATAGCCAAGAATATTGGGCCAAATCCACAGCCCCGCAGCGCAAGGTAACTTAAGTGATTTAAGTTACACTGCCGCAAATTTCCTAAGTTAGGTATCGATCCACAACACACTTACCTGGAAATTTGTGGCGGTGTAACTCAAATCCGTCCGGCGCAAGGCGTGCCGAATCTAATGGGGCGAGTCCCATTTAAATTAGGCACGCTCCCGCGCCGGACGTACTGCGCATGCTCCGTCGGGTAACTTACCCGACGTGCATTGCGCTAACTGACGTCGCTCCGATGTCATTTGCTTAGACGGTAACGTAAATGGTGTCCAGCGCCATTCATGGACGTCTTACGCAAACGATGTAGAGTTTGAATTTTCGACGCGGGAACGACGGCCATACTTAATAGGGCTTAGTCAAATAGGACTCAACCCTATTTTTACAAGGCGTAAACGACGTAGCATTAGAGAGACGGGCCCGTCGGAGCGTTCGTGGATCGCCGTAAGTGTTCATTTGCATATTCTAGGCCGGCCGCAATGGCCTCGCCACCCAGCGGCCGGCCTAGAATTGCATCTGTCATGGATCTTAAGATATTAAAGTGTTTCTACTTGACATCTGTTACACAGGAGAGGGACATTCAATGCAAGGACACCGGCTATTGAAATGCTAAGTGGAACCAGCTAGAGAAATACCTTTTATTGTGCTCTGCAGGCTAAGAGCGGGTGTCGGAGACACTCCGTCTGGCTAAAAAACTATGGATTGAAGGTTAATTGAATCTAGAATGTATGTGTGAAGATGTATGTGTTTATTGTTCTAAAGGTCAGAAGCCTCCTGTCAGCTGTATTGAATTAGCATTCTATTGTCTAAAGCAATGTAACCTCTCAGAGGTAGTAATTAAGTAGACCGGGTTATTGTGTACATTGATTACCCCCTGGGGCTTCTGTCTCAATACACAAGTCTTTCTATCCAAGCTATTGGACCAATCCCTGTTGACAATTTCAAGTCCTCATTTGCATGGTCAAGGAGGACTTGAGTGAAGACTGGATATACTTTACAATTGACCAATAGGAAAGCGGTTGTTGGGAGTGGGATGTTCCAAAATTCTGTATAAAAGTGTGCTGTGTAATTGAAAATAAAGAGTCCTGTTGGAACTTACATACAGCCTGCCTGGTGTTTGTTCTTAATGGGTCCGAATGGCACATAGCTGTAATTCGGATCCCGGAACCTTGGATGACTGGACCATCAGACGTTGCAATCTGCAAGCTGACTCACTGGTAGCAGAGGAGTGTCGGGAGAGCAGGACCTGGGCGAGGAAGGATCTCGTCACATTGGTGGCAGCAGTGGGATTTGCTCTCCAGTTACTGGGACAACTCCAAACCACCACCATGAATGACCAGCTATGCAGCCTGGAGGAGAACCATGCTAAAAGACTTGCTTGAGAGCCGTGGAGGGACCGGTGGGAAGAACAAGGCCACCCTGATCATTGCGCTAGCCGAGATGGATCAGAGGGATGGTGATGCAGGACCCCGGTCAGTTGAAGACTTGTTCCAGCAGCGAGTTCAACAGCGGTTGGCATTATATGGTGCGAACCCATCAGAGACCGCCATACAGAATACCATTAGAGACCTCCAGCGGCAGGATGAGAGAGAACGAGAGCGACAACAGAGAGAACGAGAGCGGCAACAGGAGCTGAGAATTGCAGAAATACGGCGATCGGTGACAACGCCTAAAGAAGCAGCACCAAATGAAAGAAGAGGAGAGGTACAGATATCAGTAACCATGGAAGAGGAATTCAGAAGGAGGTTGCGAGAGAAGCAGATACAGCGCAGAGGACCAGTATCAGAGGAGGTCCTGCTTGGATGGTCTGATTCGATCCGCTGCGAACTCTGGAAAGAAGCGCTAGCCCGCGAGCAGCGACACCAGGGAAAAGCTCTCCCCTCCATCCATGTAAGGTACTGGTCACAGTATGAAGTACGGATGCTGTTATTGGGGGAACAACCAAAGCAGGAGTGGACAGCAGAGTTAAGCAGGCTGATCCGGGAAGAGATGCGGTTGGACGAGAGCTACAGAGCCCTCCGGTGGTATGTAGTCCAAGAGTGCCCGTGGTCAGCGGATGACAGCCCCACGGAAGGCTTTGACTATGATGGCCTGGGATTGTTGTATTGGAGGATGTCCAGGGATCCCAACTTTGGGAGCGATCGGGAGTGGCGTTGGGAGGAAATAATGGAGCACAGAGAGCGAAGACTGAATGTCCCGGAAGTGCACTGGTTACAGGAAGATTTGGAATTCCTGGCCGCTCAAGAATGGGAACTGGAAATCACCTACAAACAGCTGCTAGACTCCGCTCAGCAGCAGGGTGAGGTTCCCTTTACCTGGGACTATGAGGAAATATCAGCTGACAGTGATGAAATCCTGGCTGATGAATCAGCAGTGGAAAATCGGGAGCTTGCCATTCCCAAAGCTGAAGTGCTGACCGCACGGCCGAGCTCTGCTAACCTCTGCTCAGTACCCATAGCATCTTCTGGGTTCCATGGACAGGAGATGGTGAACCTCTATCCCCAGACACCAGTTGTAGAGACAGGGGATTTGATAGACTTTTCTGCTGAGGAAGAACAACCTGGGGAGCCTCCAGCAGAAGAGCTGGTATCAGGGCCAAACTTCACTGTGCTCTGCCCAGCACCAAGGGCAGTATTTGTGGAGTTACAAGGAACTTCCCCAGCTGAAGCGCTGGTCACAGGACAGAGGGATCAAGACCTCTGCCCCACCCCCGTGGCAGTTCCGGAGGCTCAGGGTGAGAAGATGGCAATCACTCCCCAGCCACAGATTACAGAATGTATGGACTGTTCAGAGGATGTTATGGATTATGCACCCCCAGCAGAAGTGCTGGCAACAGGGCAGAATGCTAGCCATCTCTGCCCAGCACTGGGACCAACTGTGGAGTTCCAGGGAGCCGGGGCGGTTGGCCCCCCTCCCCAGCAACAAGCTGAGGTAGTAAAGCTGTTACTCCCAGCTGAATCACTGGCAGCAGGGCAGGATGCTACTGGCTGCTGCACACAACTACAGCTTGAGCGGATATCGGTGGATGGGACTGTGGTCCCCACTCACAGCAACCCAGCGGAAGAGCTGGCAACAGAGCAGAGTGCCCCGGGCCTCTGCTCTCAACTAACAGAAGAGGGGGTTCCTGTGGTAGTGGATGGGACTCCGATCTCCACTGACACAACCCCAGAAAATGGTGCGGCACTGAGACAGGAGGATGTCGGCTTTGCTTTGCAAGCACCGGGGGATTTTTACCTAGCATCAGTGGATGGGACTGCAGTCTCCACTGGTATACCCCAGGAATGGTGGCCAGTTGGCCCAGATTCCCAATGGCATGATGAACTGAGCCCAGCCACCCTGTCTTCTCTCCAGCGGCTGAAAGGACTCCAGGGAGAAGGGCCAGTCCAGGCCTCTCCCCAGCGGCAGGCGTGTTCTCTGAGAGAGGCAGAGATTGGCTGGGTGAGTAATGCTCTCTTTGGGACAAGGTATCTGGGGTACTGGGTGGGTACCGGAATTGGGGTCTCTCCCAGTGTTAGTCTCCTGCCAAAGGGGGTGATGTGTGACAGACCTAGCCGGGACAGGGGCTTTTGGAGAGGACTGAATGTGAGCCTCTTGCCGTCCGATTATGGGCCAGGACCTCAAAACAGGAAGGCAGATGGGTCATCCCAGCAGACAGTCCTGGAACTTTAAGACTATTTTTCCAACATCCTCGAGTTGACCCGTTTGGGTCCCACTGCGGCTGTTGGACTGTTTCCCAGGGGAAGTAATGTCATGGATCTTAAGATATTAAAGTGTTTCTACTTGACATCTGTTACACAGGAGAGGGACATTCAATGCAAGGACACCGGCTATTGAAATGCTAAGTGGAACCAGCTAGAGAAATACCTTTTATTGTGCTCTGCAGGCTAAGAGCGGGTGTCGGAGACACTCCGTCTGGCTAAAAAACTATGGATTGAAGGTTAATTGAATCTAGAATGTATGTGTGAAGATGTATGTGTTTATTGTTCTAAAGGTCAGAAGCCTCCTGTCAGCTGTATTGAATTAGCATTCTATTGTCTAAAGCAATGTAACCTCTCAGAGGTAGTAATTAAGTAGACCGGGTTATTGTGTACATTGATTACCCCCTGGGGCTTCTGTCTCAATACACAAGTCTTTCTATCCAAGCTATTGGACCAATCCCTGTTGACAATTTCAAGTCCTCATTTGCATGGTCAAGGAGGACTTGAGTGAAGACTGGATATACTTTACAATTGACCAATAGGAAAGCGGTTGTTGGGAGTGGGATGTTCCAAAATTCTGTATAAAAGTGTGCTGTGTAATTGAAAATAAAGAGTCCTGTTGGAACTTACATACAGCCTGCCTGGTGTTTGTTCTTAATGGGTCCGAATGGCACATAGCTGTAATTCGGATCCCGGAACCTTGGATGACTGGACCATCAGACGTTGCAATCTGCAAGCTGACTCACTGGTAGCAGAGGAGTGTCGGGAGAGCAGGACCTGGGCGAGGAAGGATCTCGTCACAGCATCCTTAAGATCCGACAGTGTAATTCAATTACACATGTCGGATCTTCTGTCTATCTCTTGGAAACTGATTCTGTGGATCAGTTCCAAAGATAGAAACAGGGATACGACGGCGTATCAGTAGATACGCCGGCGTATCCCTTTTGTAGATTACCCCCATTATGCGAAAATATGAACAAGGGCAGGAGGAGTTTCTCTCTGCCGATGCGTAACATTAAACAATGATATAGAAATTAAGGACTATTGGTCCCAAACAATATCATATCGTCGTTAGATAATCAATTGTCAGAGCCCTGCCTGGAGATACGATATGACTTGTTTTGATAAAAAGGCCTTTCAGCTAGAAGCTCCTAAACTAGCAAGAGCAGTACAGTCGTCCATAGGACTAAAAAACAGGGTACTGCTCCTGCTCAAGGGAAAAAAAGGGAAGAAATGCTTACGCAGAGAGGGTCCGAAGAGAAAAATAAAAAAGAGGAAAAGGAAGAAGAGACGGAAGAAGGGGGTATCTCTGTCCCGGAGGTTCACTATGCATATATTCACTCATAGTGTTGGGTTACAGTTCTAGAAAGCGGGTAGGTGGTTGCGCTAGTGGTAAATAATCTAGCCAGGGCTGCTAAGTGCGTAAAAGTTTGTTATGTGTATCAGTTAATATTGCTGTCAGTTTCTCATTCACCAGGGCAATGCTGTATCCTGGCCTAGGACAGCAATTTGCAGGGGGCAGCACAAAAAGAGTCACCGTCGGCTTGCACTACACTGTTAGGCAAATTAGTCTAGCGCGATCATAAAACGGCCGCTCTGTGTGGGGGGGGGGTGCTTCTAATTTTGGCTGTCCTATCACCCTGGACCACAAACCTTCCTCACTGTGCTATGTTTCTGTTGCACCATTGGCATGGTTATATTTTCTTAGTCCTCTCAATAAAAGTATCAGAAATATGTGCTTAAAGTAGAACTATAATCAACACGTTTTCATTTTGGATAGAGTAAGGGAGGGTTAAAGCCCCTGTCAGTTTATTTTTTACCATCCCTGTCCAATTGCAGAGATTTCCCTTCACTTCCTGCCCCATAGCCAAACAGGAAGTGAGAGGAAAACTATGCAAATTAAGGGAATGCGTTGCCCACCCCCAGGGCCCTCAGAACTAGTGCCCCCCCCAGAAAATTTCAGGGAGGGTCTTAAAAAACGGGGTGCAGAAGTTTAGTCAGGCCTAGGGCAGCACAAAACGTAAATACACTACTGCACCAGGGTACCGTGCATCCAACTTTTTACCTTGTCAAAGTTGAGAATCGGCATCCTTCATGCTCTTGCAATCGCCTTCTATCGGTTTGTGTGATGCCGCGTACACACGGTCGTTTTTTGTGATGAAATAAAACAACGTTTTTAAAAACGTCATTTAAAATGATCGTGTGTGGGCTTCACATCGTTTTTTGTCTTTATTTTTGAAAATGACGTTTTTTCTTTCATAAAACATGATCGTGTGTGGGCTAAAACGACGTTTTAAACAACGTTTTAAACCCGCACATGCTCAGAAGCAAGTTATGAGACGGGAGCTTGAATGGAACAGAGTGCCATCGTACGTGTTGTACGTAACCGCGCTTTGCTAGAGCATTTTCAGAAAACGATGGTGTGTGGGCAACGTCGTTTTTTATGATGAAGTTAGAAAAACATTGTTTTTTTCATGATGAAAAACATCGTTTTATTTCATCACAAAAAACGACTGTGTGTACGCGGCATCAGAGCGCCTCCCAGGGTTCTTTCTGCAGGTAACACCAAATTGACCATGTTATAAACCCTTATCCACGGTCGTTTAGCCTTAGGGCATGTCTACCATATATGCTTCATGTCTCCTAGGTCTGTACATCCCCTAAAGCATGTAGAGGGGTAAGAAGGGAGGCATTTTGCAATTCTGGCCAGGTTAAAATACCACAGAGACAGGACTTTGAAAGCGTTTTCTAAAGCTAGTGATAACTTTCAAGGCATAACTAAATATATTTCCTAATTCTTTGCTGTCTTCATCAAGCAATGCAAAGAGAAGTGAGAATTTTCTAAAGTTTGCACTAAAATATATTTAGTTGGTCAATTAAAAGTATCACCCAGGGGCGGACTAACCATTCGGCACTCTGGCACTGCCCGGGGGCCCCATGCCACTAGGGGGGTTGCCAAACTCAGTAAAACCAGGGACAGTATGTAAAAATCTGTGTTTTTAAAAAAAATCCCAAGATTATAGCTGCCCTGCCTCTCCAGTACCTTTTCAGTTTGTGTATGTCTACTGTGTGTGTGTATATTGTGTGTCTATACTGTATAGGTATACTGTATGTGTGTGTGTTTATACTGTGTGGCCCCATAATCTATTGCCTGGGGGCCCCATAATCTCCTATTGCCTGGGGGCCCCATAATATCGTATTGCCCAGGGTCCCCTATAAAATTTTACGTGCTCTAATTGAAGAAAGTGCCAAGACCTTAGACTCATTAAAAGAAGAAGAAGAATTTAACAAACAAAATGAAACCCTGAAAAAGGAAATTGAAAAAGTACAAAAAAATCTAAAGACCACCAAGCAGTCCAAATACAGACGGGACCTCCTTGACTTCGAAAGTGGCCAGGTATTTGACCTGACCATTCGAAGAGGCAGGAGTGGATCTGCAAGAAGAAGGGTTGGCTCACACTCACGTAACAGGAGAGTGGAGTCTCCATCAGAGCAGGAGGACGAAAATCCACAACGTACTGTGACTTTTTTAGAGAAAGAGGGGGCTGGGGGCGGCACGTCCCACGTCCCCTCACAGGGAGACCCACAACCACAGAAAACCCGCTTGGAGACATCTCAAAGAGGAAAACCCCAAAAGTGGGGGAAGGGAGGCTATCGAACAAGGAGCCAGAATCAGTGAGCTGCCAGACCTCTAGCACTACCATGATGGAGGATAAAAAAGTAGTTAACCTGTCATCTTTTCATCTTGAGCAGAGACATGTCCAATTACTCCAACGAGGTTTATCTTTCTCCCCAGCCTCCAATATGGAGGAATTCACAGTGTACAAGGACGTGGTTCTATTCCTTAGGAAGGTCTTTTTTCGATCTCTATATCAATCCGGGAACACTGACGGTGTACCTACTAACTCACAAGTGGACCCGACAGACCAGCAGGCATTGGAAATTCTCAATGCCTTACTGGAAGAGTCGGAAGGTACCCCTGAAATCAGCTCACCATCATTGAGAAAAGCCAACCTTAACATCAAATCTAGTAAAATGCCCCCATTCAACAAAAATCGCTGGCTTAATATTTTCCTTGAAGTAGTAAAGAGGGACTTGGAGGGACTTCCATGGCAAATTGATAACCAGGATAACCTCTCCAAAACCGAACGTAAAGCCCTCATGGAACTAAAAAATGCCAAGGAAATTACTATCAAAAAAAGTGACAAAGGGGGGAACGTGGTCCTAATGAACAATGAAGACTACGAAATAGAAGTCAAGCGCCTTTTGGGGGACCACAAAACATACCGTAAACTGGGATGTGATCCTTTCCCAAGAGTAGTCGGAGAGTTAAATAGCAAACTGGACGATGCAGTGGAAACAGGTCTTATTCTAAAAAGGGAATCTAACTATCTTAGGGTTGTAGATTACAACATCCCGACCTTCTACTGCATCCCCAAATTGCATAAATCTCTCAAAAAGCCCCCCGGTCGCCCCATTGTCTCAGCGATTAGAGGCCCTTTGGACAGAATTGGCGGATATTTGGACTGCCTATTAAAGGAGATGGTCCACGGACTAAGATCATATGTCCAGGATACCCGTGATGTCCTGTCCAAAATATCTGAAATACAAGTTGATGAGGGTGAAGTGTGGTTAATTGGAATCGACGTAGAGTCACTCTATACTTCAATCCCCCATCAAGTGGGGATTGATGCTGTAAGGTTCTTTCTGGAAAAACATTTCCCACTATTGGGACAACAAAATGAATTCCTTTTGGACCTTTTAGAATTTGCACTACATCACAACTATTTCCAATTTGCCTCACACTTCTACCAGCAGATCAAGGGAACCTCCATGGGGGCAGCCTGGGCCCCGGCTTATGCTTGCTTGCACCTGGGCCTCTGGGAAGAGAGGGATGTCTATAATTCCACAATGTATCGTGGTCATGTACATACTTGGCTACGATACATTGATGATGTTTTGGTGATCTGGCAGGGGGACATTGAGAACTTACATGACTTTATCAAAGAGTTGAATGTAAACGAGCGAAATATCAAACTCACTTACACCTTTGATAAAGTTCAAATTTCCTTTTTGGACCTCAAAATAGGCCTAAAACACGGCAGGATTTGTACAAGTACCTATAGGAAAGATACCGCAGCAAATACTCTGCTACAGGCGGAAAGTCACCATCCACAATGGCAGAAAAATGGGATCCCAATGGGGGAATTCATCAGGATCAAACGTAACTGCTCGGAAAACTCCACTTTTCAAATAGAAGGAAAAGAACTTTATGCTAGATTTCGGGAAAGAGGGTACTCTCACCGACAAATCAAGACAGCGAAACGAAAAGTAGCCGCACGCAGTAGAAAAAGTCTTCTTCTTAAAAAACCACATGACAGTAACACCAACCAAAAAGGTGAGAGTGGACCAGTGAGGTTAATCACTACCTATGGCTCCCAATGGGACAAGGTAAGAGAAATACTTTCCAAACATTGGGGCATTCTCACCAGCAATAGAAGCTTAGCAGACATTGTCGGTGAGCGCCCAAAAATGGTGGCTCGTAGAGCGAAAAACTTGGGCGATATCCTGGTCCAATCGGAATATGTCAGACAACCCAACAAAACATGGCTGTCTGAGTACCCACGAAGTCAGGGTATGTTCCCCTGTACGAGATGTCAAGTCTGTCCCTTCGTCGACAGAACACGTACCTTTATGGACGCTATTGGGTCCAAAGAGTACGAAATTAGGGATCTCATCAACTGTTCGACCGAACGAGTTATCTACATGATAACATGTCCCTGTAAAAAGATGTACATAGGTAAAACCAAAAGGCAGCTTAGAATTAGAATAGGCGAACACCTGCGAGAAATCAGGAGGGAGAAAGATAGTGACAGGGAACCTAAACAGGAGAGTCCAGTAGCACAGCATTTTGCGGAATTCCATCAGGGCAAACCGGATGGAATGAAAATTAAGGGCATATATGCGTTGCATCTGCCCACGAGAAGGGGAGATTTTGACAGGATACTCCTCCAGAAAGAAAAATGGTGGATCTTCACCCTTAAAACTCTCATGCCTCTCGGCATGAACACCGAATTAAGCATGCAACCCTTTCTGGATCAGTAGACTGCCAGGGCCCCCCCTTCTTCCGATTAAATCCCTACTCTATTGTATCCATTTTTGGAGACACTAATCCGGCTTTGTCCTTAGCAGACAAGTATATTAGCCTTTTAGAGCAAATATATACTTCATGTCATATATACTGTACGCCCCATCGGGCGTGGACCCTGTCTCTGTCTTTACCCTTAACACCGCAGGAGGGCGGATGAGTGTATGCTCTTCTGTCATCCCCCCTCTTCCCTTTTGCTTTTTCCTTTTGTCTGTTCTTTTCTCTTCTTTTTCTCTCTTTCTGTTCTCACATACTCACACATGTTGAACCCAATTATGTCCTTACGTATCGGATGCACACACATATAACATGTGGGCTTTGACTAACAGCATGAGTATGATGACTGATCTGCCTTGGCATAATCGCCCATGTCTATCTACCCGAGCTGACATTCCACTTACATTTTGCATATTACATCTTTTTGTTTTCCTGGTTTTCCCTGTTGTTAGTCCTTATAGGGTCCTTCATAGCCCCTTCTGGAGCATGGGCCCTGCACAGAGCACCAGAATCAAACTATATATGCAAATTTGTGATCTTATCACAAGTTTACACTAAGCAGGGCCACTATAATATATTATCCCCCTTTTAAATTAAATTACATTATCGGGCTAAAATATTATATATATTTAGTGACCCCCATTTATAAGTCTTTCTGTTTAACTTTGATGCTCTTCGTGCATCTTTAGAGATCTAGCGGTCAATTTCTATTCGTCATTCAATATATCTATTTAGCAACTTTATGTATGTCCCGTCATATGCGATAGGCTTTATGTGTTCTGAGAGTCTGGTTTGAGGCATCCGGCACTGTAATGACATCCAAGTCTATCAAGCGGAACTCCGTATTATTATTTTTTTATTCTTCAAATCAATGGGAGACAGGCGTGCGCCGATAGCATATAAAGGAGCGACGCACGCCTGTCTCCCACCGTCCAGACGAAGTTACGTATCAACACTACGAAACGCGTTGACGTCATCACGGCTCCGGACGCCTCTCTCTCTATGCCCCATAGCAGTGGGAAACTGAAGCGGTGACTTGCGGGAACACGCAAGCAAGAAGAAAGCGAGCGGATGCTCCAGAAGAGTTTTGAAAAGCACCAAACATTTGGTGCGTACTGAAGCCACATATAGACCACTTCCAGAAGCTTATAGCTGGACCTGCCAGCTCAGCAGATCAGTGGGAACAGCATTACTTAATCGGACGGCACGGCTGTATTATCCTCCCCGCATGCTGATATACATTGGCGCATCTGACAGTCTACAGACGCCAACTGCAGCGATTGGATCACACTACAGCAAGGAGGCAGCCAGTAGCCAACGGATTCCGGATCTCTGTGAATCAGTGAACTTTGCTGGTAAGATCGTTTCATTATCCTGCTTGCACATGCTATGCTGAAATATGGAAGCCTATAACACAGACCTACAGTGGTAATATATAAAATCTCTTCATCACATCTTGCATTCAACCGCTTCACACATCGGAATCTTTGAAATCCTCAAATTGGAACAGCACCATACACCGATCTTGTAGGCAGGGCAGCCCGGATAAACTCTTATTATCTTTATTTAATTAATTTTTTCAAAACTTTTTTTCAAATTCACCTTAAGTGCTAGCCCAAACCTTAGTATACATGAACCTTTATTGATCTTGCCATCAAGTTCATATATGCAAGATCAAGACTGTTATCCAACTCAGATCTGTTTATCTAAGTTACCTACTGCAGGGGCACTTTTGCTGACAACTCTCTCTACTTGCACATCAGGCTAACCGCCTCACATACAATATCGGATTTCCGATTAGAATTGACAGCAAAAGTTCTCCATCCGGCGTCCGGATCGCCACAATCATTTTTGTCCTGTATGTTTGTTATTGTTTGTGTCCTTTATGTGCTGTTTGTTGCACGCTTAATGAATTAGTCTCATACGTGCATGTTTCTTGGCCGGCCAACTAATATAGGTTGTTACTATAGCTATCTCAGCTCTCATAGTGTTATACTTGTATTACTGTCCCAGGTGTATTAATTATACAATGCAACTTTAAATATTTATTAAACTTATATTTTACTACACATATTGTCCGTCACTGCCATAGTAGCCTCTCGGTTGTCCCAGGGGTTACCACCTCTTGGTCTCCCTGTCGGGGCAACAACCTTTCTTTTGTATATCCCCTATAATCTCCTATTGCCCGGGGGCCCCATGAGTTGTCAGGCCGCCCCTGGTATCACCTGTAACTTAATTTCTTTGATTTAAAACAGACATGCAATCAAAAGAAAAATATGGCTTTCATTGTGGTTTCAAGTGAAAAGCATGTCATATTGTAATTATCTTTTAAATTGGCGCATCAACTTTAAAAAAAATAACCCCTTTTATTCTTTTAATTTATTCATTAAAATCATTAGGTGTATGATAAACAATTGGTATAAGAATATGAAATCCTTTATTAATCTTGCCTTATCTCCTGCAACATTAGGTGGGTAGGATTTGCAGTCCCAGCACTGAGAGGTTGTTTTCATGTACTGTGAAAAGTTTGAGATCTATTATTTCGAAGAGGCAAAGCATGTTTAGACACATATAGCAAGCACTAACACTCAACAAGAGGTATTCACATCATAGTTACATAGTTACATAATAGGCGAGGTTGAAAAAAGACAAAAGTCCATCAAGTGCAACCACAGTGTGATTTTATGTCAGTTTTACATTGTATATCCCTGTGTGTTGTGGTTGTTCAGGTACTTGTCTAATAGGTTTTTGAAATTATCAATGCTCCTCACTAAAACCACTGCCTGTGGAAGGGAATTCCACATCCTTACCGCTCTTACAGTAAAGAACCCTCCAAGCAGTTTAAGGTTAAACTGCTTTTCTTCTAATTATAGTGCATGGCCACGTGTCTTATTAAATTCCCTTGCGCGGAAAAGTTGTATCCCTATTGTGGGGTCACCAGTACGGTATGTGTGCATTGAAATCATATCCCCTCTCAAGCATCTCTTCTCCAGAGAGAATAAGTTCAGTGCTCGCAACCTTTCTTCATAACTAATATCCTCTAGACCCTTTATTAGTTTTGTTGCCCTTCTCTGGACTCTCTCCAGTTCCAGCACATCCTTCTTGAGGATTGATGCCCAGAACTGGACAGCAACACTAGGTGCGGCCGGACCAGAGTCTTGTAGAGTGGGAGAATTATTGTTTTATCCCTAGAGTTAATCCCCTTTTAAAATCATGCCAATATTCTGTTTTCTTTGCTTGCAGCAGCTTGACATTGCATGCCATTGCTGAGCCTATCATCTACTAGGACCCCCGGGTCCTTTTCCATTCTAGATTCCCCCAGAGGTTCATCCCCTAGTGAGTAGATTGCATTCACATTTTTGCCACCCAAATGCATTATCTTACATTTTTCCACATTTCCACATTTTCCACAAACAAGATTTAATAATCTTGTTTGCCATGTAGTTGCCCACCCCATTAATTGCGGAGAAGTTATTGCCCTGCTTAGCTTAGTAAGTCTGCAAATACTGAGATTGAACAATTTATCCCATACTCCAGGTTGTTTATGAATAAATTAAATAGGATTGGTCCCAGGACAGAACCCTGGGGGACCCCACTTTCCTCCCCGCACCATTCTGAGTACTCCCCATTTATAACTACCCTCTGAACTCCCCCTGTAGACAGTTTTCAATCCATGTACTCACCCTATGGTCCATGCCAACTGACCTTACTTTGTGCAGTAAGGTCAAGCATGCACAACTATAACAGCTTAAACTCTTCTGGGAAGGCTGTTCACAACGTTTAGGAGTGTGTCTGCGGGAATCTTTGACCATTCTTCCAGAAGTGCATTTGTGAGGTCAGGCACTGATGTTAGATGAGAAGGCCTGGCTCGCAGTCTCCACTCTAATTCATCCCAAAGATGTTCTATCAGGTTGAGGTCAGGATTAGTAAAGTTTCTCCACCCCAAACTCGCTCATCCATGACTTTATGGACCTTGCTTTGTGCACTGGTGTGCAGTTATGTTGGAACAGGAAGGGGCCATCCCCAAACTGTCCCCACAAAGTTGGGAGCATGAAATTGTCCAAAATGTCTTTGTATGCTGACGCCTTAAGAGTTCCCTCCACTGGAACTAAGGGGCCAAGCTCCACCTCTGAAAAATGACCCCACACTAATATCCCCCCTCCACCAAATGTTTTGTACCAGTGCACAAAGCAAGGTCCATAGAGACATGGATGAGGGAGTTTGGAGTGGAGGAACTTGACTGGTCTGCACAGAGTCCTGAGCTCTACCCGATAGAACACCTTTGGGATGAATTAGAGCCGAGCCCACAAGCCAGGACTTTTTTGTCTTCATTAGTGCCTGACCTCACAAATACGCTTCTGGAAGAATGGTCAAACATTCCCATAGACACACTCCTAAACCTTGTGGACAGACTTCCCAGAAGAGTTGAAGCTGTTATAACTCAATATTGAATTCTACAGACTAAGATTGGGATGCCATTAAAGTTCATGTGCATGTAAAGGCACCTTGTTAGCATACAACATATGTATGATCTATTAATATATTGTGGCAATTCTGCACTTTAACCACAATGGGGTAGATTCACGTAGATCCGCGTATCTTTGCAGCGGCGTAACGTATCCGATTTACGTTACGCCTCCGCAACATAGACGGGCAAGTGCTGTATTCTCAAAGCACTTGCTCCGTAAGTTGCGGCGGCGTAGCGTAAATCGGCCGGCGTAAGCCCGCCTAATTCAAATGTGGGACAGGGGGGCGTGTTTTATGTTAATGTTCTGTGACCCGACGTGATTGGCGTTTTTCAAGAACGGCGCATGCACCGTCCGTGGAAATCTCCCAGTGTGCATTGCTCCTAATAACCTGCAAGGACGTATTGGTTTTGACGTGAACGTAAATTACGTCCAGCCCCATTCACGGACGAGTTACGCAAACAACGTAAAATTTTCAAATTTCGACGTGGGAACTACGGCCATACTTAACATTGGCTACGCCACCTAGGGGGCAGCTTTATCTTTACGCGGCGTATCTCTTACGGAAACGGCGTATCTTTTCTTGCGACGGGCAAGCGTACGTTCGTGAATCGGCGTATCTAGTCATTTACATATTCTACGCCAAAATCAACGGAAGCGCCACCTAGCGGCCAGCGGGAAAATTGCACCCTAAGATACGACGACGCAGGCTAGGTTTAAGTGTATCTCAGTTTGAGCATATACTTGAACTTACGACAGGCTTAGATTCCGAGTTATGTCGGCATATCTACTGATACGCCGGCGTAACTCTTTGTGAATCCAGCCCAATATGTTTGCACATTCATCTTTTGTCCACTTGTGATGTGTTTCACATCACATTTTTACTGCGGCACCTTATTTTGCACTTTATATATATTTCGCACATGTAAAGGATATAGGAGTTCATTAGCATCTTAATTAAATTAAAGTTCCAGCCTCTTCTTCTATATCAATCCCCTGGGGTAGGTCAGAACCTTAATTGAATTGTTGGGAGCCACAGCTGTCAGGATTACTGTGCGTGCACAATTTGATATTTAGGCTTCATTCACACGGATGTAAAAAAGCGCATATACAAGTGTTTTTTAATTACAGATCTGAATGAATAAACATGAGCTAGTTTCAGATCCATAACACAGAATCTGAGTCTAAGAACATGTGCTTTACATGCATTTATATGTGTTTGTAACCACATAAATGAAATCTAAACAGGAAAAATAAATGATAAAAACAATTTACTGAATATTACACAGGAACTTCTCCTAGAAGACAAGTGTAATTACATCAGTTTCATTTTTACAGCCGTGTGAATTAAGACCCTTATTTGTGTGGGATGGGGTAGGGTCAGTCCTATCTGGCAGGCTGTACGTGGGGGAGGGGGGGGGGCTAAGATTTCTAATGGTGGCTGTGATTTCGGGTATACTAGCACGTGTTCTAGTCTCAGGGCTAATAGAAAAAGTCTTCAGGAGAAAAAAGACAGATGTTCATGTGGGTCATTTGGTGGTTGTAATCACAACCTCAAAGACTTCTTCTTTAGTGAGTCCTGCTCACACCTTATCCTATGTCCTCCTTCAGTCCCATCTCCTCCATACCATTTCCTCCTCCATACCATGTCCTCCATACCATATCCTCCTCCAGTCCCATCCCCCATCCCATGTCCTCCTCCTCCTCCAGTCCCATCCCCCCATGTTCTCATCTTCCAGTCTCATCTCCTCTATCCCATGTGCTCCTCTTTAATCCTCATCTCCCCATCCCATTTCCTCATCCTCCTGGGCCTCCCTCATCACATGTTCTCCTGCATTACACGTCCTCATCCTCCATCGCTCTCCTCCAGTCTCATCTCTCCGATACGTTGGTCCTCTCTCATGGTGTTCTCCCTCTGTAGGCCTTTTAACCCTGTGGCACCCTCAGTACAGCCCTGATTCAGGTGATAAACCTGAGTGTACAGTCCCTCCTCAGTCCCGGGGCTCATCTCACTCTCTCTCCAGACACACAGCTCAGGTCGATCACATTTCCATATTCAATCTTCCAACTGCAAATCTCTCACCCCGCTGGAGCCTATTGGCCTGACTCAACAAAGGGGGCGGTTCCAGATGGCACACTATGCGCTCGCGATTGGACAGACTGCTGTGTGGGCAGAGAATTGTGGTTGTGGGGGAGATGCTGGAGAGAGCCAGGGCAGAGAGAGAGCGGTGGGGGTGGAAGGTGTAGCAGCTACAGAGAGAAGACAGGGCTGCTGCTGTACATGCCATCTCGGGTCAGCTAAAATACATTTGTGACAACTATGTGGGCAGTGTGGGCTCAAGGGGCAGCTGCTTTGGGCTCCACAACAATGACTGGGCCCATTGCAACTGCCCTTTTTATCCAGCATTAAAGATGGCCCTTGTGGGGCCTGGGCCCCCTACATGTGTATGGGCTGTCACCCCTGATGGGGGCCCTGATTCTGGCAAATGAGAGGAGGTTTTCCAGCTGCTGCACTTCTCAACAGCCCATGTTGTAGGTAAATAAAAGCAACCGCCACTCAATCCATCAAAGCCACTCCCCAAGGTGTTTTTTCCCACCCTGGGGCTTAACCATGGAGCTTCATTAATAACCCCCGGGGGGGTGAGTCAGAACACATTGAGGACGTGGCTTTGATGAATGTGTCATGTACCTGGTTAAGGAGTCTGACGTGAAGTGTCTGTGATAAGTCCAGTAGTCTGTGTAATAACAGTTGTCAACAGGCTGATGTAGTAACAGGCCAAACTGGTAGCAGATGAGTTGGCAATGAGCTTGGCTGGTGGCAGACTGTGGATATGCAGCAGAAGGCAGGAGCCAGATGTGAGTTCGCTGGACTGAAGAAGCTGTAGCAGGCTGGATAAGCAGGATGCTGGGCCAGACAAGCTGGTTGCGTCAAGCAGATCAGACATAAACGGCAGGCAGCGGGGTAGTTGGGTCACAGGCCAGTGTCAGCAATGGAGAGGCAGGTCAGGTAAGAACAGGAAGCAGAAGCAGAATCCGAGGACAAGCTGAGGTCAGGGCAGGTAGCACATAAGCAGGGTCTGCAGCAAGCCGGATCAAGATCAAAGGTTAGACACAGGAATCAGGAACAAGCACACAGAAGCTGTAGACCAAACAAATCAGCCAATGCTGCAGCTTTGTTTATATAGCCCGTTTGGTGCCAGTATTAGTGACAGGTGTGCGCATGCCTATGCCCCCGTCTGTGCACATCTGCCCAGCCCATTGCCAGCCTGCGCATGCACATACATATGCGCCTGGAAATTTCCTCTGCACTATGAGCAAGCCTTCCCTGAAAATGTGCCTACAACACGTCCAAGTGAGGGGTGCAGCAGCCAGGAAACCACCTTTCATTTTGACTGCATGTCTTGGGTCGCGGCGAACCCATTGCCAGCCTGTGCCCTCACAAACCAATGGCTTCCTTCTTCCAGGACTCCATAAGCCTGTGGGGACCCCTAAGCAATAACCTTGGATACCAGTATTCTGTGTTTAATGACATGTGAGGGCAGGGTCTCATGGCCCTGCCTCGAGGAGGCTCCATCATGGTGCCTTTAATTTACAGTTTACTGAAGCAGAGAATGGTTGCAGACGTCATAACGTCAGCACCACTCTCTGCATCGGCATAGACTGCCCATTTCAGAGAAGGGATGAAGGCACACACCAGCAAGTGTGATATACTTAAGATTCTCTGCAAGACAAAGACTAGATTCACTGGAATAGGTGAAAGTATTATATGAATTTTAAAGTGACACTGCACATGTATCCTAAAAACTTCTCTTAAAGACAAAGTAAGTACAACTAAATTAGTCAAAAAGAAGAAAAAAAAATAAACCTGTCAGGTCAGCATTCTTTATTACAGAAATGAGATATGACACCTAAATTGCATATTTTTAGCAAAGCACATTTTCATTCTTCACAAGTTTTATTAATGTTCGTCTAGTTTAGAAATAAGGAATGTGACCTAAAAGAAAATGTAGATTTTCTTTGCACATATTTTTCCTGTACTATATTGCCTGTCTGCAGTAGCAGCAGAGAATCCTGACTGTGCTCCATGCAGGTTTGAATCATAGAGCAATGTCTCGTCTGGGAGGGGTGTAAAATAACAGAGACTTTTACTGATGCACAATATGTACAAGATTGTTTTACGCTTTGTGTAGTAATATATTTGATTTTTATTATGTTGCAGTCTGGAGGTTTCTTTATTCTTTCCGCCAGTAAAATATGGCTCTTATTTCCTATCCTAGATATAGTGGCAGCCAGAGCGCCGTGTGTGATTAAAATGTTGCTTTTTGATTTTGCAGAACAAAGATTTCAGCATTTTAAAGACTCAATTTGTATTCTGCATGTTGTTCACTATACGATTAACTTTTCATCAACATCCATATCTCCAAAAAGTGAACAGTCCTGAATCTCAGAGGTATAAATGTGTAATGCCGCGTACACACGATCGGTCAAACCAATGAGAACGGTCTGATGTACCGTTTTCATCGGACCAAACCGATCGTGTGTAGGCCCCATCGGTTAATTATCCATAGGTTAAAAAAAAACAATCTTGTTTTAAATTTAACCGATGGATACCTAACCGATAGAAAATAAACGATCGTTTGTAGGCACGTCCAGCAGTTAAAAATCCACGCATGCTCAGAATCAAGTCGACGCATGCTTGGAAGCATTGAACTTCGTTTTTTTCAGCACGTCGTTGTGTTTTACGTCACCGCGTTCTGACACGATCGTTTTTTTAACTGATGGTGTGTAGGCGCGACGGACCATCAGTCAGCTTCATCGGTTAACCAATAAAAATGGTCCATCAGACCGTTTTCATCGGATGGACCGATCGTGTGTACGCGGCATAAGATGGGAAAACAGGAGTCTCACTCAAGTTAGGACAGAAGGCATGAAAGTAAAAGACTTTACTTGGAACTGAGGGTAAGCCTAGGTTCACACTAGTGCCGTGTGTTTTTCAGAGTGCTTTTGATGCATTTTTATGATTTGTGCAATTTTTTGTGCAAGGAAGAAACCGGTTGTTAAAGTGGTAGTAAACTCTATTTTTAAGTTGCACCTACAGGTAAGCTTAAAGCGGGAGTTCACCAAAAAATCAAGTTTGTGCAGTTAGATCCAGCATACTGCTGACATCTGCAGTATTCTGGTCTTTTTTATTTTATTTTGGTACTTATCGTTATAGCAGTATTTTTTCTATGGCTCCGAGCGGGGAATCCTTCAGGGAATGGGTGTTCCCAAGTTGATTGACGGCCTTCGATAGGGCGTCACGGCTTCCGAAAACAGCCGAGATGACACTTGGCTGTTTACGGCGCCTGCGCCTGCCGTGTAGAGCTGACTGCGCAGGCGCCGTAAATTGCCGTGCATCACTCGTGTATCTTCGGAAGCCGTGACGCGCTATTGAAGGCTGTCAATCAACTTGCTTGTCTTGAAGGGAACGCCTATACCAGGAAGTAATCCCCGCTCGGAGCCATAGAAGAATTACTGCTATAACGATAAGTACCAAAAAAAAAAAAAAAAAAGACCAGCATACTGCAGATGTCAGCAGTATGCTTGATCTAACTGCAGAAAGTTGATTTTTGGATGAACTCCCGCTTTAAATATAGGCTTACCTGTAGGTATAATGAATATTTCCTAAACGTGTGCTGTTTAGGAGACATTCACATCGGCAATAGTCGATGAAGTCACCAGTGACACTTTGCATTCAGAGCATACAGTATGCCATGGTCTAATGCTGAGCACCTTGTTGTGCACAGGGCTCCCACATGCATTCACAGGTGTAACGTCATCACTGCCTCTACCATTCCAAGAACCGGAGTCCACAAAACCAGAAGGAAGACCGGTGATGAGAGAAGCACCGGGGAGCTGTGACAGCGCCACGCTGGAGGGCCCCCTATGTGCAGGTAAGTCTGTCATAATGTGCTAGCATGCATGTATATTAATACATTAGGACTTTGTGTGTGTATATTAATACATTAGGACTTAAACCTGCAGGGGGCCCAATTTGTTTTATAAAAATGTGCCCTAAATGTTTTTTGTCATTAAATTGTTTTTCACTGTATTTTTCTGCCTGTGTCTCATATTTCTTGTGGTATTAATCAGCCTTTCCAGTCATGTCATGATAATTGTGGTAGCATGCCATGTTTTTTTACCCCCCTGGTGGTATTCCCGAGTCTGACTCAGGGTTAAATTTCTGTGCTGCGATCGGTAACCCTCAGTCAGACTCGGGCCCACCTCGCTGAATCCACAGGCATGGTTTACTTACCTTGTCCCTGGATCCAGCGATGCCACCGCGCTGTGTGAGCGAGCGGGACCTCGCTCGATTCACACAGTGCCTCTGTGTGCCGCCGATCTCCGTTCCCTGCGACGTTACGACGCGCGGGAGAGGAGAACGGCGCCAAATTCAAAAAGGTAAACAAACACCTTACATACAGTATACTGTAATCTTATAGATTACAGTACTGTATGTAAAAAATACACACCCCCCTTGTCCCTAGTGGTCTGCCCAGTGTCCTACATGTTCTTTTATATAATAAAAATTGTTCTTTCTGCCTGCAAACTGTAGATTGTCCATAGCAACCAAAAGTGTCCCTTTATGTCAAAAATGGTTTTAGAGCAGCTAGAAAACAGCGATAATAAATTATAATCACTTGCAGAATTGTGCGATAGCGATTTGTGGGGAAATTTGTCATAAAAAAATAAAAGTAATGACAGCGACAATTCTGCAACTGAGCAAATTTCAGTGATTTTGAGTTGATTACATTATTGAATAATTGTTATTATAATTATATTATTATTTGTTATAATTATTTATAATTATTTATTATATTATAATTTATAATTTTGTTTTTAAATACATTTCATACCTGGGATGCCTACTAGACTCTTGTTTGGTCAGATTTAATCAAGTTATTCCTAAGAATTACAGGCCTACAGTATAAAACGCCAAATTTCCTTGCAAATAATGGTACCGCTTTCAGCACCTTTTTTCTGAAATAATCATACCGCCAGGGAGGTTAATAGTGGGGACACCCCATAAATGAACTTGCACAGACACGAAGTTCATCTGCCAAAGACATACTTGTGGGTCACTTGGTGACTGCTATCACAACCTCAAGGCTCTTGCTTGGTAGGTGCTCAGTATTCTTGAGCTGGCACAAAAACAACATCCATGTAGAACATGCATCAGAGAGTTTTAAGGTTTTATTGGTTCTAAATGCATCAAATCCCAAGAAGTCCCATGCAGAATTATCTTTTGAAGGTTTAGACATGTTTGTCTGCTTGTCTTGACTGCTTTCTTAGAACCACTAGTCAGTAACTTTACTAGTCAGTACAGTATGCCTTGGGGTGTTCTGCTTTAGCCATATGGATTTTTATTGGTGGGCATACAGTTTGTAGTAAGCATCTTCTTCTGAAACACTTCAGACCACAGCTCAATTTAACCAAACCTCAAGCATTTTTAATATCCCGCGCACTCTTTCGTTTTCTACATTGCCTAAGATTGCAATTCTATCAACAATATAATCATGTTTAGCATCTGATCCCATTGCTAGGCATGCAGCCTTGCAGACTTTATTACATATAAATGTGGTCACTTCTTTGTAAAAAAAGGACAGGTTGTAGGAAACACAGTAGGATAGACTTCACTGCAGGGTAAAAAATGTAAGCAAATACTGTGCCTATTGCTATAAACCACAACTGTATTCTTCCTTTGGATTTTTACTGTGACGCATATTGTTCAGTCAGGTTGTTATGTGGTACTGCACATTGCATAAGACTATTTTTATTTATTTTTTGTTTTGAAGTGTACGTAAACCCTAACAATGAACTTCTCTTATTTGCTACCTTTTATTTGGCTAAATATTTCATCATTTCATTGGTAAATCTGTTCACTAGGTGCAAAAAGAACTGTTGATTTTGGCAGTAGTCTGTGAGCTGATAACTTCCTGTGCTCTCTGACTGAACACAAGGGGCCAGATTCAGAAAGCCGCGTGCCAAGTTGCGGCGGCGTAACTTTTCTTATTTACGTTAAGCCGCCGCAACTTAAAAGGCAAGTGCTGTATTCACAAAGCACTTGTGTGTTAAGTTGCGGCGGCGTAGCGTAAATTGGGCGGCCTAATTCAAAATAGGCGGGTAGGGGGTGTCTCCTATTTAAATTAGTCACGTCCACGCGCCGAACGTACTGCGCAAGCGCCTGCCTTAGAAAAATCCCAGTGCGCATGCTCCGAATTATGACGGTGTTTTCGACGTGAACGTAATCGACGTAAATCCCCATTCACGGACGACGTAAAGATTTTCAAATTTCCCGCGGTCACGACGTCCATACTTAACATAGGATGCGCCTGCTTTGGGCAGCTTTATCTTTACGCCGGGAAAACCCTTACGTAAACGGCGTAAAGTGACTGCGTCGGGCCCGCGTACGTTCGTGAATTGGCGTATCTCGCTATTTAAATATTCTCGGCGTAAATCAGCGAGAATGCCCCCAGCGGCCATTTTAAAATTGCAGTTAAGATCCGACGGTGTAATACAATTACGCCTGTCAGATCTTTGCTGCAAACCGGCTTATCTTGTTTTCTGCATACAGAAAAACAGATAAGCCGGCGCAAAGTGTGAGTTATGCCGGCGTATCACTGATACGCCGGCATAACTCTTTCTGAATCTGGCCCAAGGAACGTTCATGGAGATGAGAAAGGGGGATGGGTGAATGGGGAGAGGTCTATGTTCTTTGGAAGGCCCCAGTTGTCCTGTCCAGGGCTGCTGCTCACTAGTGTTGAGCAGAATATGCCATATTCGATTTCGCGATATATCTCGAATATATATTCGAATATTCGAGATATATTCGCTAAATTCGAATATTCGTGATATTTTATCGAAATTTAATTATTGCGATTTTTCGCTATTGCGAATGCGAAAATAATTGCGATTTTTTGATAACTGCGGTAGGAGCACTCTGATTGGCTCAGAATATTCGTGATATTTTATCGAAATATCGCAACATGCGAATGCGATATTTATTGCGCAATTTCGAGAAATGCTGGAGGAGCGCTCTGATTGGCTCAGAATATTCGTGATATTTTATCGAAATATCGCAACATGCGAATGCGATATTTATTGCGCAATTTCGACAAATGCTGTAGGAGCACTCTGATTGGCTCAGAATATTCGTGATATTTTACAATACAAAATAATTGCGAATATTCGGCAAATGCGGAAGGAGCACTCTGATTGGCTCAGAATATTCTTGATATTTTACAATACAAAATAATTGCGAATATTCGGCAAATGCAGAAGGAGCACTCTGATTGGCTCAGAATATTCTTGATATTTTACAATACAAAATAATTGCGAATATTCGGCAAATGCGGAAGGAGCACTCTGATTGGCTCAGAATATTCTTGATATTTTACAATACAAAATAATTGCGAATATTCGGGAAATGCGGAAGGAGCACTCTGATTGGCTCAGAATATTCTTGATATTTTACAATACAAAATAATTGCGAATATTCGGCAAATGCGGAAGGAGCACTCTGATTGGCTCAGAATATTCTTGATATTTTACAATACAAAATAATTGCGAATATTCGGGAAATGCGGAAGGAGCACTCTGATTGGCTCAGAATATTCTTGATATTTTACAATAGAAAATAAAAAGTGTTTTGCATTGGTGGTGATTCTTTACTCTATCCATCTGTCACAGCCGTTTGTCAATCAAACACCTTGAAGATTGAACACGTTCATGCTGCATGCTTTGGACTTTTTTTCACTTCACATATCAAAGACATTTTTATGAAAGATTATTTTTCTATTATTGGGACTATATTTCTTTATATATTTTTTTCACTGTGTATTTCACAAGTTATTTGCGCTTGCTTATTTTATAATTTGCCCACATGTCTTGTCACTAGACATATTTTTTATTCTTGTAGAGCGACTCCATTTTCTGTCTTGTATTAATTTATGTTGTATAACATTTTTTAGTTGCTGCTGTATTCTCCCTTTTTTTAAGGTATGCGCAATTTTTTCCTTCTTACAAAAAATAATAATATCAAACATACAAATATTCATAACAGAAACATACACAAAGCCCCCCCCTTTTGCATCAGAGACAATCAGAGTTCTCCTACCACAGTTATCGAAAATTCGCAATCATTTTCGCATTCGCAATAGCGAAAAATCGCAATTTTTTTTTTTTCAATTTGGCAACATAAAAGGATCGCCTCAGCTTAGCTACTCGGCCCAGGGTCTCTAATCATACCAGCAATGCTTTTAGACGTCGATAGGATGTGATCTGTTTTAAAAATCAAATTGAAAAAATGCGAATATTCGGAATTGCGAATATTCACCGCGAAATTTGAAATATAGCGCGATTTCTCGAATATGCTATATTCGAGTCGAATATTCGCAATGCGAATATTCGTGAGCAACACTACTGCTCACAGCCTGTCAAACCCTATGAGAGTCTGACAGCTAATGTGACTGGATGGAGCTGGGCGGTGCACTCAGCGGTACTTCCATTTAGGGCAGTATGTGCCCAGGGACAATGCCCCTAAAGTAGACATGTGCATGATGAAAAAAAAAAATAGTGTTGGTTAGATACATTAACTACATGCCGACCAGCCGCCGTAGAACCAGGTCGGCTCTCCTGCGCGAGAGCACGTAGTATAACGTCGGCTTTCCAAGCGGCCACTAGGGACGCACGCCCCCCGCTCGCTCCTGACTCCTGCGCGCGTGCCCGCCGGGCACCCGCGATCGCTCGTTACAGAGCGGGGACCGGGAGCTGTGGGTTTAAACACACAGCTCCCGGTCCTGTCAGGGGAGAAATGCTGATCTTCTGTTCATACAATGTATGAACAGAAAATCAGTCATTTCCCCAGTGAGTCCACCCCCCCCTACATTTAGAAAACACCCAGGGAACATACTTAACCCCTTCCCCGCCCCCCTGGTGTTAACCCCTTCCCTGCCAGTGGCATTTTTATAGTAATCCAATGCATTTTTATAGCACTGATCGCTATAAAAATGCCAGTGGTCCCAAAAATGTGTCAAAAGGGTCCGAACTGTCCGCCATTATGTCGCAGTACCGAAAAAAAATCGCTGATCGCCGCCATTACTAGTAAAGAAAAAATATTAATAACAATGCCATAAAACTATCCCCTATTTTGTAAACGCTATAACTTATGCGCAAACCAATCAATAAACGCTTGCGATTTTTTTTTACGAAAAATATGTAAAAGAGCACGTATCGGCCTAAACTGAGGAAAAAAATAGTTTTTTTATATATTTTTGGGGGATATTTATTATGGTAAAAAGTAAAAAATATTATTTTTTTTCAAAATTGTCGCTATATTTTTGTTTATAGCGCAAAAACTAAAAAACGCAGAGGTGATCAAATACCACCAAAAGAAAGCTCTATCTGTGGGAAAAAAAAAGACGCCAATTTTATTTGGGAGCCTCGTCACACGACCGCGCAATTGTCAGTTAAAGCGTTGCAGTGCCGAATCGCAAAAAGTGCTCTGGTCTTTGACCAGCAATATGGTCCGGGGCTTAAGTGGTTAAAGGGGTTGTAAAGGTTTGTTTTTTATTTTCTAAATAGGTTCCGTTAAGCTAGGGCATTGTTGGTTCCCTTACCTTTTTCTTCGATTTCCCTTCTAAATGTTTTTTTTCTTTGTTTTCTTTGTCAGAATTTCTCACTTCCTGTTACTTCTCAATAAGCTGTTCTGGGTGACTAACCACCGCTCGGATGATGGGGGCAAGTTTACTGAGGAGGAACAGGAAGTGAGAAATTCAGACAAAGAAAAAAAACATTTAGAAGGGGAAATCGAAGGAAAAGGTAAGTGAACCAACAATGCACTAGCTTAAAGGAACCTATTTAGATAATAAAAAACTAACCTTTACAACCCCTTTAATCTAGTTATTTCATTTAGTTAATTTCAGTTGATTTGTTCAATTCATATTCAGGATTCCTATTCTGAATTTGTTTTGTCTTTTTTCAAATTTACGGATTTTTTTTTTTAATTTGAAGCGTTCGAAACGATAAATCTTGAATCGGTCGAAACTGTTATTTTTATTTTTGATACAAATGCAGCAAGGTGAACGAACAATACAAAAATCTTCATCAATCGATTACAATGACTCTTTAACCAATTTAAGACTGGGCCTATTTTTAAACTTGTTTACAAGTAAAATTATTTTTTTTTGCTAGAAAATTATTTAGAACCACCAAACATTATATATATTTTTTTCTAACACCCTAGAGAATAAAATGGCGGGCGTTGCAATGCTTTCTGCCACACCGTATTTGCACAGCGGTCTTACAAGCGCACCTTTTTTTAAGTAAAGTTAGCCCAATATTTTTCTGTATTGTGAAGGATAATGTTACGCCGAGTAAATTGATACCCAACAAGCTTCACAATTGCGCCCGATCGTGGAATGGCAACAAACTTTTATCCTTAAAACTCTCCATATGCGACGTTTAAAAAGTTCTATGTGTTGCAGTGCACCGGAAACGTGGCGGGAATGGTAGCTAGCTGCTGCCATAACAACGATATTCCACTTCAAAATGCCACCGTATAATGACGGCGGGCGGTCCGTAAGTGGTTAAATAACCTTTGGCTTAACAAAAACAGCATTATTTCTAAATGGTACCCTAATAACACACACAGTCTATGATTTAAGAAACATGTTTATAGTTTGAATTCAGAAATTCAGATGAATTTCGTTTTGTTATTCGGAGCATTCGATAAACTTTGTTTATACTGTAATTCGGGTATTCGGATATATCTGAATCTCCGAATAACAAAAAATGTGTCCGAATATTAATTCGAAATGAAACGAACAGCACATGTCTATCGGAAAGCAGCCTGCTTGCCTTCTGGGCATTCATCCATGGGCACATACTGCCTTAAACGTACATACCACTAGGTGTACCACCCTGCCGTGTCCAGCAAATGTCAGACTCTCAGTGGGGCTAGATAAGACACCTGTGCCCTCCACCCACTGCAAATTACCAGAACCACATGCTTTGGAATTCAAAACCAAAATTACAATTAGCTAGATTCAGGTAGTTTGCTGCAACTTTAAGGCGGCGTAGCGTATCTTATTTACGCTACGCCGCCTTAAGTCAGAGAGGCAAGTACTGTATTCTCAAAGTACTTGCCTTCTAACTTACGGCGGCGTAGCGTAAATGCGGCGGGCGCAAGCGCGCCTAATTCAAAATAGGCTGAGGGGGCGTGTTTTATGATAATTTTGTTTGACCTGACGTGATTGACGTTTTTTTGGAACGGCGCATGCGCCGTCCGCCTACATTTCCCAGTGTGCATTGCGGCTAAGTACGCCGCACGGTCCTATTGATTTTGACGTGGACGTAAATGACGTAAATCCCTATTCACGAACGACTTACGCAAACAACGTAAAATTTTTGAATTTCATACTTTAACATTGGCTACGCCACCTAGGGGGGCATGTTTATCTTTAGGCGGCCTATCTCTTACGGAACCGGTGTACCTGTACTGCGTCGGCCGGGCGTACGTTCATGAATAGGCGTATGTAGTGATTTACATATTCTTCGCCGACCGCAATGGAAGCGCCACCTAGCGACCAGCCTAAATATTGCACCCTAAGATAGGACGGCGCAAGCCATCCTATCTTTGATAGGTTGAAGTGTATCTCTGTTTGAGAATACACTTAAACATAGGTCGCGCAGATTCCGAGTTAGGTCGGCGTAGCTACTGATACGCCGACCTAACTCTATGTGAATCTAGCTAACTGTGTTGTCATGTCAAAAAGGAAGGTTGGAGCACAATTTATTTCTGGCACATGAAAAGTTATTTTTCTGTACTTGCAGCATTTTTGAAGAGATGGCAAGGGAATTGTGCATGAATTACAAAAATATGAAAAATATGTGTTTTTTGTTTCTTTTAAAAGGTTTATTTCTGTATTGCAGCATTTTTAAAGAGATAAGTCATGTGTTTATATTGTAAAAATATTGCAAAAATATACAAAATATGTTTTTGTGTTTTTTATTATGCAATGACCTATGCTTTAAGAAGTACGCTTTTATGTATTTTTTCTAATAGATTTAAATTAATTCCAAACATACCCATTTCCAGGCGTTAGCGTATTATACTGCCTCTATCAATGTGATTTTAGCAGTCGTGGGTGTCTAACAATGTAGACCAAGCAAAGAGCAGATCTAATGCAAACTGTGTCTAAAAACCTGTTTGATTGCCAAACTACATGCAATCATGTGTGCCCTTTCAGTAATGTACTTCATGGCCATGTGGGTATGGATAAACACAAATATGCATATACTGCATATATATTTCAAACAAAGACTTGTTTTTGTGAGGAGACAAAACAGAACTTGTAACCATGAGTCAAAGCAAAATAAAAGATCTCTCTCTCTCTCTCTCTATCTTGTGTTCCATTTCTATAGAAAGAACGCTGTTACATAATGCATTGAATAGAGCAGGAACTGTCAGTAACCTATAACAGATAATCAGATTTCAGCTTTCTCTAGTTCAATATGTCTGGAACAATGAAAGCCATTTTGTTTTTGGCTGCTAAAATACTAAACATAAAGGTTCTTTATTCTGGGACAAATAAAGCTGGCTTAAAAACTTGTATTTAAATATATTCTTCAATTATGACAAAGGATACAAATCCACTGTGTGTGTGTGTGTGTGTGTGTGCATGTAATGCTTTTGTAAACTCAGTTATTACCTTATAAATAGTGGTGACATCATCATTGAGCTGCACATAGTCTAGAACAGGGGTGCCCAACCTTTTGAAGAACGAGGGCCACTTAAGCAACTTGGAAACCAGTCGAGGGCCACAATGAGCGAAGCGGGCGGCTGACAGATCACGACTACTCTATAGGTCCTCCGACCCGCCCAGATGAAAGGGGACAAATTCCCTTCTGTTTTTCGAATTGGTGGTAGGCGGGCATAAACAAACATCTGTCGCTCACACTGATGTGCTGCGGTTTACCCACACTGTGGGTGCAGCGTAGTGCACCTGTGTCTATACTGCGGGTTAGCTGAACTTTGCCATAGAGTCCACCTGTGGCAAAAGCTGGCACTTTAGAGAAAGCATCGGCTTATGGGGCTCTGCTCCGCAGCCGCTTTCTTCCTCTACCACCAGCTTCATTCACAACACTGATGCTGTGGTATGGTGGGTCGGCAACCTGCGATCTGGGCTTGCCAACTCACCATTCCAGAGCAGGAGGTCGCGGGCCACATCAGAGGGCTCCGCAAGCCACATGTGGCCCCCGGGCCACTGGTTGGCCACCCCTGGTCTAGAATGTGTTGCTGTGGGAGAGACCCAAGGAGGACCTCCAGCTACAGGCTGCCTGCAGAAAACTACAGAAACACTTGATTGACAGAAATCTATCAATTACCCCACCACCCCATCCATGCCAAACAGGTTGGATGGACAAATCTTCCCTGCTCCCCTGCACCCGTGGCTGTCAGAATACCCCACCATGGCTGCATCTAGTTGGAAGCAGCCATAATTTTCCTGACAATTTTCCACCCGGCTCTTTCAGTTTTCAGGGATTGAGGAATGGTGGGCAGGTATGGACAGGGCCACCCATGGCTCAACTTTTGGCTAATTAATCAGGAACCAACTGACATTCATTCAATGCATGGTTACCTCTGGTGCATCCCTCTTACAAGCGTCCTCCGCCTTTTCCCTCTTTATTGATCATGGTTCGGAATTTCCAATGAAAAAAGTCAGACGGAATTTGGGCCCCATCTGACTTTTTTCCGTTGGAGTTTAGAAATAGAACATGTTTTTTTTTTCGATGGAAAAAATTCTATTGGAAATTCCAATCGTCTGTGTGGAACTCCGACAGAGAAAAAAACATGCATGCTCAGAATCAAGTTGACGCATGCTCGGAAGCATTGAACTTAATTTTTCTCGGCTCGTCGTAGTGTTTTACGTCACCGCGTTTTGGATAGTCAGAATTTGGTCTAACAGTGTGTATGCAAGACAGCTTGAATGGAATTCCGACGGAAAATTCCATCGGATTTTAACCCATCAGAAATTCCGATTGTATGTACAAGGCATAAAATTAGTATCTAAAAACATTTATTAAGAATCCAAAACAATTGGCCACTCACATATTGGAGGATAATAGACTCATCAGTATAGTAAGAGACCTTCGTTCCACTATGAAAAGCCGAGCTGCTGTGAGGGATCTGCAAGCCATCTAGGAGAGGAGGAAAGCCACCCACTCAGTCCCCGGGCATCGATGAAAGGCAGATGCTTTGGTGGAATGCAGTGTGGACCATAGCGCCAACAGGAAGTTATCATCAAACAGGAAGTGTGCAATGCATTTCATAGCATGAGAAAAACACAGAGGGTTGTGAGCCCTCCTTTGCCAAGCTATTGGCTGGAGTGTGGACAGGCTATTCCAAGACCCCATCTTTTCAAGCAAGTCTTGTTTTGCAGTAGACAACTGTTGTTATGCTTCTTCCTGCACAGTTTTGGGACACAGCAGGAAACCTTCATGCAGCCAAGGAGACAGTGTGCACTGTGATTGGCTGAAATAGGTCCAACACACCATATTCATGGGAGTTGCAGTCCTCGTTGGCACCAGTCCACCTAGTAAGCCCATGAACACCATGTGTTAGATTTATTTCAGCCTCCCTCCTCTCCTCTCAAAGTGTCTGGCTTCCTCCTCTCCTAGATGGCTTGTGGATCCCTCACATTGGCTCAGCTTTTCACAGCGGAACGGAGGTCTCTTACTATACTGATGGGCCCATTATTATCCTCCATTATGTGCGTGGCCAATCGTTTTGAATTCATAATAAATGTTTTTAGATACTACACTTGGAGGCACTTTTCCGTTTTTGTCTGTTATAGCTGGATTCACATACATTGCCTTAACTTTAAGGCGGCGTAGCTTAGCGTATTTATGCTACGCCGCCTTAAGTCAGAGAGGCAAGTACTGTATTCTTAAAGTACTTGCCTCCTAACTAACTAACGGCGGCGTAGAGTAAATGCGGCGGGCGCAAGCGCACCTAATTCAAATTCGGCTGAGGGGGCGTGTTTTTTGTTAATATGCTTTGACCTGACGTGATTGACGTTTTTTTTTAAACTGCGCATGCGCCGGGCGCCTACATTTCCCAGTGTGCATTGCAGTCCGCCGCACGGGCCTATTGATTTCGACGTGGACGTAAACGACGTAAATCCCTATTCACGGACGACTTACGCAAACGACGTAAAAATTTCGAATTTCGACGCGGGAACGGCGGCCATACTTAACATTACTATTCCATCTATTTGATGGAATAACTTTAGGCCTGTAATGCGTTACGTAAACGGCGTAAATTTACTGCGGCGGCCGGGCGTACGTTCGTGAATAGGCATATCTACTGATTTACATATTCTACGCCGACCGCAAATGGAAGCGCCACCTAGCGGCCAGCCGAAATATTGCAACCTAAGATAGGACGGCGCAAGCCGTTGTATCTTAGATATGTTTAAGCGTATCTCTGTTTGAGAATACACTTAAACATAGGTCGGCGCAGATTCTGAGTTAGGTCGGCGTATCTACTGATACGCCGACCTAACTCTTACTGAATCTAGCTATATGTATCCACATACAGAGTTTGCTTCTACTCCCAGTATAGGCTGCCATTAGTGGACTATCCTTTTTATCTCACTGGATTTACTACTATGGACTTTGTTTGACATTTCCAGAGACTGTGGCTGATCTGTATCTTTAGGTGCATACTATTTTATTTATCATGGTAACCATTGTCAATCAACAGCAGTGTGGATTGTCACTGAGATGGACTGTGATAAGAAAGCCACAGTTTTACAATTGTCACCAAAACAAGATGTGAGGGTAAATCCTCCTAAGGGAACACCTGCTCTGATGACAGGTGTCATTCCCCTAATTTTACAGAGATTACCTGTCATTTACTGATCTGTCTTCCAGACAAGAAATGACAGGAAATATCCACAATGGGACATAGACAACAACAGAAAAATGTACAGGGGTTTTAAACCTTCCCTTCTCCATCCAAAAAATAAAAATTAATAGGTTTGGGTATCCACCACTAATTTTGGACTTGGACATTGAACTACCTATTTTAAGATCTCAGAAAAAGCTTTCCTGATAAAAATAAAAAAACAACACTGGCAGTCCTAACATTTATCAAACACGACTGGAAATGTGAGTTCAATGGATACACATTACTGGTTTGCTGATGTTGGTAAACCGCGGGGAGTAAGGAATTTGCAGGAATTTGCTGAAGAGATACATGTATGAATGCAATCACTTTTCTTGTGTACACTTGTTACTCCCTCTTTCCTTGCCCTTCTGCTCGTAGTAAGCCTCATACAGATGACCATTTCTCGCTCGAGCAAATATCAGACTGGGAGATGATAATATCCATCAGAGATTTGGTGCGATGCTGGATACTGTTCACTTCATGCCTTCAAAGCAGAAATGTTGGGTTTATAAATTATTTATATTCCACAAGGGAAAATATGGTGTGCCTTTGTATAAAACATCTTATACTCGTTAACTGGGTAGTCTTGATGCTCTTCCAAAAATTTACCACTAATCCTGATCTCCAAAAAAATGATATTTGAGAAAAGTACAGGAAAAAATTGTGATGGCAATATAGCATTATATTGGATACTCATAGAAAAAATATATATAAAAAGCCAGCTTGAATGGTCATAAACAGGGTAATTTTTTTTACTTCCTCTGGCTTGAATTTGAAATGTCATCTGTGCAGTCTTTACGTTGCACCAACATTTTGGTAAACTGCCATGCAAGTTTATTTAATACTTGCCAACATTTTAAAACAATTTCCAACAACAATGTTGCTGAACTTAGGTATCTTTTAATTGTTGTGCACTGGAAATCAAAAAACAATCTTTGCCTAAGGCTCCTTTAATGCTACCCGATTGATGGTCTATTCACCCCTATGGGCCGGTGGGGGTAAATAGACTTGTGTCTGTTTAACATCCACCTACATCCAATCCAGTCCACTAAAAACAAACAGAAGAGGATCCGTTCCCCTCCATGTTGGTGGATCGGAGATAGTCTGTTCTAAACAGACAGCCACCCATAGAGCAGAGAAGGATATGTCTGTGTCATTCTGCAGACATGGACCTGTCATCCACCCGCTTTGCTCCATATGAAAAGTTTTATATGCTTATTAATTCTGGAATATGCACAGTAAAATCTTTAAATCTTTAATTAATTGCTGGTCATCAACATAAAAAAATCCACAGGTTATAAATATAAAAAAACAAAACCTACATTTTTATTAATTTGGTCATTCTGAAAACAGGAATGCTTTCGGTGACAAATGTTTCCATAAATGAATCTCCAAACCTTAGGACTATGTCCTTTCAATAAGGAAGGTTGTCCATTATAGCTTGTGTGTGGTAAGGATTTATATGAGAGTATGTTATGCCGTGTACACGCGATCATTTTTCGTCATGAAAAAAAAACGATGTTTTTCGGCATGTAGAAAAAACAAAGTTTTTCCAACTTCATCATTAAAACGACGTTGCCCACACACCATCATTCTTATGATGAACGGTAGTTTTACCAGAACGAGCGCTCCCATCTCATAACTTGCTTCTGAGCATGCACAGGTTTTTAACGTCGTTTTAGCCCACACACGATCATTTTTCGGCATGAAAAAAAACACAAGGTTTTTTGGCATGTAGAAAAAACGAAGTTTTTCCAACTTCATCATTAAAACGACGTTGCCCACACACCATCGTTTTTAAAAAATGCTCTAGCAAAGCGCAGTGACGTACAACACGTACGACGGCACTATAAAGGGGAAGTTCCATGCGGATGACGCCACCCTTAGGGCTGATTCCGTGTTAGTAAAAGATGATTCGCGCTTTTCTGTCTGTTACAGCGTGATGAATGTGCTTACTCCATTATGAACGGTAGTTTTACCAGAATGAGCGCTCCCGTCTCATAACTTGCTTCTGAGCATGCGCGGGTTTTAGTCGTTTATATAGATGTGACCAAAAAGGCAACACATAATTATGTAAAAATAATTTATTTATTTTTACATAATTATGTGTTGCCTTTTTGGTCACATCTATTATTGTCCACACTTGTATTTACAGATTTGTTTCACTTTGCAAGCCAGTTTGTTTTATGTGTGCTTTTTTTCCACCTATGCCTTTTCTCCCCACCCCCCCCGCATGTGTATTGGATACTGGCTAATTGCTGTAGTCAATCACATGCTGGGTCGGTCCAATTAAGCATAGATTTCTGTGTGTATATGTATACCTGTTATTTTTTATTTCATCTATAGCTATGATTAAGCATTGACACTCAATGCGAAACGCGTCAGCTGTTTATCCCACTGTGTGCTGATACCTGTAGTGCATTTTTTCCTGTAAATAAAGAACACGTCTTTTTCAAGTTACTGGAGTGCGGCTGTCCATATCCTTATTGTTTTTGCACATCCTGTGCATTGCCAGCACCCATCTGCTTCTAAAGTGGACATCAATTACCCTAGTGAGCTCACCTGGAGCGGCAGCTCTCTTACCTACAGGAATGATAAGAGCTTCTGCTGCCAAATGCTTATTCCTGCTACCATTGTTTTAATTGTTTCCTGGCTGTGATGTATGCAAATAGCAGTGTACAAGCTCAGCAACTCTTAAATGCAGAGAGTTGGCGCTGGGTGCCGAGATTAGTGATCATTATCAATGGCCACCCAATGGCTGAAGAAACAAGATGTGGGCCTGGAAGAAAGATTTTAGCTACTTGCAGAGGCAATAGAACAGGGTTTCTCAACCAAGGTTCCATGGAACCTTAGGCCCCGTACACACGGTCGGTTTGGTCCGATGAGAACGAACCAAAGTTAATTTTCATCAGACCAAACCGACCGTGTGTATAGGCTATCGGTCTGTTTTCCTTCAGTCCAAAATTTTAAAACATGCTTCAAAACCGAACCGATGGACCGCTGCCCCATCGGACCAAACCGATGGTTAGTACAGAAAAGCATAGGTTCCTAACCGATAGGACAAAACCGATCGTTAGTAGGCACGACCATCGGTTAAAAATCCACGCATGCTCAGAATCAAGTCGACGCATGCTTGGAAGCATTGAACTTCGCTTTTAGTCAGCACGTTGTGTGTTTTACGTCACCACGTTCTGACCCGATCGGATTTTGAACTGATGGTGTGTACACACATCATGCCATTTCAGAGGTGAACCGATGAAAACGGTCCGTCGGACCATTCTCATCGGTTTTGTCCGACCATGTGTACGGGGCCTTAGGGTTCCTCCAGAGGTTGCTGGGGGTTCCTTGAGCAATGAGCAATTTCTGATAAGTTGCCATTGACACCATTCATCTTTTTAGCTATCTGTAAGGGGGTAATTCTTCTCAATGTCCACACGTGTCCCGCGCGTCCATGTGATCTTCTTCGGTTCCCAGCCATTGGCTGGCGCTGCTGTCAATCACAGTGGATGACGCGGTGCGCCGGGGGCTATGGCCGCCGCTGTATCACTGGAGCGTGCACGCAAAAGCTTTCCACCATGCGAGCGAGCTCGCATGAATGTGGAAAGCTTTTGCGAGGAGGAGCCGAGACAGCCGCCGAGGGACCCCAGAAGACCGGATTCGGGGACACTATGTGCAAAACGAGCTGCACAGTGGAGGTAAGTATAACATGTTTGTTATTTTTATTTTTTTTATTATGCCTTTAGTGTTCCTTTAATCTCTGTTGAAAAGGTTGAGAAAGGCAGCAATAGAGCATGGACCCTGTAGGAGTGAAGTGAAGGACTCAAAACAATTACGCAAGTTTACCATAATGTACAAGCATACTGCTGCCCTACACAACCTTAGTTATCTATTTTCTACGAGACTTGTTGGTAAAAGTCACACTTGTGATACAGAAACAGGAATGCTTGGTAGTTATTAAAGATTTTTATCTAATTTTCTTTCATGGAAAAGTCCATGGTTCATAGTGGTTAATGGTATAATTAAGCATTACTGTATGTACTTTGATCACACCTCATAAATATATAGTAAATAAATATGACACATAAAAAAGTCATAAATATAGGTCGCAGGTCTGCACACTGTGAGATTGTAAGTTAATCTTGCCCCAGGCTTTTCTGTTGGATGGATCTGAGACCAGCAGGGAGATTTCACAGCGGCTTCTAAGCAATAAAAAAGAATAATGATTTAGTAGTTTGATGTAAGTACTAATGTACTGACAGCGCAAGGTACAAAGGTTCTTCCTGCACATGATAGGTCACCAAACCCGAATATTATTCACTTCTACAAATGTAAGAGGCGGATTGATAGGACAGAAAACGTTTAATAACTACACATATACTTTAAGAAAATAACACTCTCCTATATGCTCAGAAGAGCTACATGTTTGATGTGGATCCTCTAGAATCAAACTGAAATATTATTCTTTCCTGGGTATTACACAGAATATATAATTTTAGAGGGGAATTCTTTCTTCTCAACAGCACTGAAATTCTAGAGGCTATTACAGTGTCTGATGGACAAGTAGACAGGCTTCATCAAACAAGCAGTGGTTAAAGGGCCAGTAAAAAAATATATATATTTTTCGTGGACTAGCGTATGAAAATACAGTTTTGATAATATTCATATGTAGAGATTAACGCTTAAGGAGCTGATGGAATATTAGGTTCTGTTGTTGCACTAAATTACAGCTCAGGGGCATCTGAATGCAGTGGGCCTGTGTGCCAGATCATAAGTTCCCTTCCTCAAAAAAAGTAAATGCCACTGCCACTAATGAACCTGGGAATAGGGGGTGTAATTATAACAACCCTTTTCCCAGCTTTAATAGTGCAGTAATAATAAATATAAATAGGGATGAGCCCACAGTTCAAATCGAACGTAAGTTCGACTTGAACATTGGGTGTTCGTTTGCTCACAATTTCGAGCACCACAGATTGGCCAAAACATGCACCTGACCTGCATGCTTTGGCCAATCACAGCGCGCTCTGCTGCGAGAGCCATAATTGGCCAAAGGCAGGGTGCGTTTGGCCAATAATGGCTCAGGGGGACTAAATCCACGCCCCACACTATAAGGCTGCTTACATAGTGGCCATGTATAGTGTGTGGATAGAGATAGATTGAGCTAGATTAGGCAGGCAGGTTAGTTAGTGGCGTGCAGGCAGTGTATTTATTATATATGTCTCTGCATTTAGTGTATACTAGATATTCAGTGTAGACTCTATATTCAGTCAGTGCAGGCAGTGTAGTATATATGACACAGTGGGCCAGATTCATGAAGCACTTACACCGTTTTTTTGGTAGATGCACGGCGTAAGTGCAGATTTGCGCCGGCGGATCGCTGCGCCTTACCCAGAGAACCAGATTACGCCTCCAAATAGACTTCATCGCCTCGGTGTAACCTTTCCACGCCGGCGCGGCGTTGGCGCAGATTTACGCTGGTCGGATCTGGCGCGGCCATGGTTTTTGTGTTTTAAATATGCAAATGAGGTTTTTGGGCCGATTCATCAACTTAAGCTTTACCGGCGCAGGCTACTCCCGGTGAGCGGAGCTGAAATTTCCGGTGCAAAGTTACACCTCATAAAAGCAGGGGTAACTTTGCACCAAACTTGCAGAGGTGAGCTGGAGAGCAGCTAAAGCAGCAGCGTTACAAACAAACTGAGCAACAACACTTGCTGGACAACACATAGAGGCGGTCCCCATGTTGGGAGAGGCCCTCAATAATTACAGCCCTCTCCTCTGGGCTGAAATTGGTCATCCGCCCACCTGAGGATTCCTCATCAGCCATAACTGCCCCACCACAATGCAAACGACCTAGCTTAGAAAAAAAAAAGCTTCAGTACATTTGCACCTGCAGGGCGGAAGTCTGGGCTGATTCATGGACTGGGCTTTGGTAGTGGGTCGGCGTAGCTCAGGGATCACGCCGGGGCGCAGTTCTGAGCATGTGCAGATTGGGGCATTTACCCCTGGATGTCACTGAGCATGTGCGGTCTAAGATGTGCCCCGGCGTGACCCCTGCGCCACGGTCGGCACTTCATTAGCATAGGGTGACTCCCAGTTTGCCTTACCCCGCCTTACGCCGTCTAAAATCCGCCCCGCTGGGGCATCGTAGACAAAAAAAGTTTCTTGAATCACCTAACTGCCGCTCCGCGCTGGACCGGTGTAGTCTAAAAATGATGCACCACGCCGGTGCAAATCTGCACCATTGTACATGAATCTGCCCCAGTGTATTGAAGTGGTTAAGGGGAGCCCCATGCCAAAAAAAAATGGCGTGGGGGCCCTTAAGGTCTGGTATGGATTTTAAGCGGAACCCCAAGCCAACATTTAAAAAACAATTGCGTGGGGGCTTATCGGAATCTGGAAGCCCCCTGATCACGGATGTGGAAACACGGGTCAATTTAGGAAACAGCGATCACAGGTCAAATGGCTTTAGTATAAATCACACAAATAGGAAACACAAGGGGAACACAAAGACACTGAATTTCAAAAGAGCCAACTTTCCTAAACTATGAATCTTGCTAGAAGATATAAATTGCGATAAAATCTTTGAAACAAACAACACAGAGGAGAGAGCATATTAAACAATGGCATTAGCCAGTGCATCCCATTGGGAAATAAATTTAAAAGAGCAGACAAAAGTCCTGGATGACTTAATGTAAAAATGCATATAAAAGCAAAAGAGAAGGCCTTCAAAAAATACAAGGCTAAGGGATCATCATCAGCATTCAGACTTTACAAAGGATATAACAAGATATGTAAGGGTGCAATTAGGGCGGCTAAGAGGAGAGCAAAAAAAAAAAATCCCCAAAAATTCTTTAAGTATATAAACAGTAAAAAAAAGGAAGACAGACCATATTGGCCCCATAAAGAACGAGGAAGGACATCTGGTTACAAAGAATGGGGAGATAACAAAGGTATTGAATTTATTCTTCTCCTCAGTCTTCACTAAGGAATCAGGGGCTTCAGTAACCAAAACTGCAGTGTTTATCCTCATGACACATCACAGGAAGCACCCTCATGGCTAACAGAGGACAGAATTAGAAATAGACTTGGAAAACGTAACATTAATAAATCACCGGGACCAGATGGCTTGCACCCGAGGGTACTTAGGGAACTCAGTCAAGTAATTGCCAGACCATTGTTCCTAATTGTTCCAGTTAGCCTAACATCAATAGTATGCAAGCTCTTGGGGGGAATGATAAGGGACTAAATACAAGATTTTAGTAATCATTAGCAGTAATCGGCATGGATTCATGAAGAATTGTTCTTGCCAAACCAATCTATTAACCTTCTATGAGGTGGTGAGCTGCCATCTAGATAAAGGAAAGGCCCGTAGACATGGTGTATATGGATTTTGCAAAAGCATTTGACAAAGTTCCACATGAACGTTTACTGTACAAAGTAAGGTGCGTTGGCATGGACCATAGGTCGAGTACATGGATTGAAAACTGGCTATAAGGGGAAGTGGTGATAAATGGGGAATACTCGGAATGGTCAGGGGTGGCAATAGGGGTCCCCCAAGGTTCTGTGCTGGGACCCAGGTAACGAAACTAAGAAACTACTCAGAGGGAAACTGTCAGGGAAAGCCCCGGCCTCTGGAATGATTAGTACGATTAGGAATAAAATCCCCCCTCCCAATCATTGGTGATTAGTGGCAGTAATTTCCAGCCCCATCATACACACATACACACACACACACACATCAAAATGTTGTAGTTGACTCTAGTAAACACTCCATATGCCTCACCCCTCATCCAGTCAGTGGATATTTGCAGTATTGGTGCATAGACATCATAAATAAAATCAAAGTACCAAGAAGCAGCGATTGTTTAAAAGCAATCAAAGTACAAAGTCACTCTAATTGGCTCTTATGACTTTGTTTTTGACGTTCGTTGTCTAATGACAGTACTATCATAGGAGTTGTATGCGCACCTGACACTTCACATGCCATTTATAGAGGGACATACAGTGCTGTGAAAAAGTATTTTCCCCCTTATTGATTTTTTTTGCATATTTATCACACTTAAATGATTAAGTTTATCAAACAAACTTTATTTTTACACAAAGATAACCCAAGTAAATCCAAGATACAGTTTTGTTATTATTATTTAATTTATTAAGGGGAAAAAAAAAGCTGTTCAAGCCTGCCTGGCCCCATGTGAAAAAAAATTGACCCCTCCCATGCTGAATCATGAATGAACTATGATTAACCAATTTTTTTTGGAAAATTGAGGTAAATTTCACTTGCCACACCCAGGACTGATTACTGCCAGACCTGTTGAATCAAGAAATCACACAAAGAGAAGCTGTCTGACAGAGTGAAAAACGCTAACAGATCACAAAAAGCCACACATCATGCCACAATCTAAAAAATGCAAGAACAAATTATAAACAAACATGTATTGGTCTAGGAAGGGTTTGTTCCAGTGAACCACGAGAAGAGCCATCCACAAATGGACATAACTTGGAACAGTGGTGAACCTTCCCAGGAGTGGCCTGCCTACAAAAGTGACTCCAAGAGCATGATGACGACAAATCCAGGAGGTCATAAAAGAACAAAGAACAACATCTAAAGAACTGCAGGCCACACTTGCCTCAAAAATGACATCCATGGGAGAGTTCCAAGGCCAAAGCCACTGCTGACCAAAAATAACACAAAGGCTCATCTCACAATTACCAAAAAACATCTTGATTATCCCAAGACTTTTAGGCAAATATTCTGTGGACTGATGAGACAAAAATGTAACTTTTTGGAAGATGTGCGTCCCGTTACATCTGGCATAAAACTAATACAGCATTTCATAACAAGAACGTCATACCAACAGTCAGACATGGTAGTGGTAGCGTGATGGTCTGGGGCTGCTTTTCAGCTTCAGGACCTGAACGACTTACCATAATTGATGGAACCATGAATTCTGATCTCTACCAGAAAATCCTAAAGGAGAATGTCCAGCTATCAGTTCGTGACCTCAAGCTCAAGTGCACTTGGGTTATGCAGCAGGACAATAATTCAAAATACAACAGCAAGTCCACCTCTCTAAATGCTTCAAACAAAGCAAAATTTAGGTTTTGGAGTGATCTAATCAAAGCCAAGACTTAAAACCAATTGAGATGCTGTATCATGGCCTTACACGGGCCATTCATGCTGGAAAACCCTCCAATGTGGCTGAATTAAAACAATTCCAGAAAGGAGAGTGGGCCAAACTTCCTCCATAGCAATGTGAAAGACTCATTGCCAGTTTTCACAAATGCTTGATTGCAGTTGTTGCCGCAAGGGTGGCACAACCAGTTATTAGGTTTAGGGGGCAATTACTTTTTAACATAAAGCCAGGCAGGTTCGGACAGTTTTTTTGCCTTAATAAATGAAAACATTATTTAAAAACAGCATTTTGTATTTACTTGGGTTATCTTTGTGTAATTTAAGTGTGACAAATATGCAAAAAAAAAAAAAAAAAAATCAGAAAGGGGGCAAATAGTTTTTCACACAACTGTATTTAAAAGTCTATTCAGAGTAATAGCTCCCCTAAGCAGCCATTTCACTAAAATGGCTGGCTGGGAGGTGGATAAAGTACTTTTACTGTTTGTTCAGAATATATACGTCCTTAAATATGCTTTCTGCTCTTTCCCCTTAGTAAGATTGCATAGTGCATACTGTTTTACTTTACTGTTTCTTTCTCTTATTATATGTGGTTTATCTTGTGCCTTTAGCATCTGCACTATAGGCATGCTGATTACCCTCCAGGATATACAGATAACAACTAGAGAGAGAATCTACAACCCTATACATGAAATACCACCATGAAAATATGGAACAGTAGCCAATTATAAATCAGACAGTCACATCAAAAACGACTCTTTTGGTAAAAAAAAAAAAAAATTGCAATATCTAAAATGTATACTTTTTGAACAATCATTTTCCTTTGAAAGCAAAGGTAATAAGAAAGCTTTTCTTACCAGTGAGTTTTTAAGTGAAAATCACAAAGTGGAAAATGATCACTGAGCTAAAGCTTGCTACATCATCTCTGTGCAGAAGTCAGTGGGAAACATTCTTATACTGTCAGAAAGGCAATGTTTTCATGGTGAAGATCTTTTCATCCAACATGATCTCAGGCAAGAAATCACTGGTGTGTGAAGCTCCTTCAAGACCCTAGCCTTAGGCCCCATTCACTCTTGAGTGATGCTTCCGTGTTCAATTTTTCAAGTGTTTTTGTGGTGCTTTTTTAGAGAGGCGCCATTCATTTTGAGTGGGCCTCCCTTTGTTCTAAAAATGCACCAAAGAAGCTCATATACCAAATTTTGCCACTGAGCCAGGCTCTGCATCGTCAATTGGCCATGATTCTGGAATCTCAAGCAGAAACAAGCAATTATTGGGAGATTGCTGTAATAAAAATGGATAGTTAGTACAGCAGCTCCTCCTAAACTCTTCTGTTTTTTTTTATGTTCAGTCCACTGGGTTGAATGAAAAAAAAATAAAAAACCTGATAGTGTGTACTAGGCTTTGGGCTTAAAGTAAAATTTTTTTTATCTCAATACATTTTATGCATTAAGATAAAAAGACTTTTGTGTGTAGCAGTCTCCCCAGCACCCCCTAATACTTATCTGAACCCGCATTTTATCTATGCGAGAAAATAAAATACCACAACCCCAATCGCGTTCTGCAGTCCACTAGCCAAAATCTACTACAAATCCCCAAGGCCCGCTACAAGACCAAAGGAGAACAAAGATTTGCAGTCCAAGGACCTCGACTGTGGAACGCATTACCAACCAATGTCCGAACGGAAGTGAATCACCAGGCCTTTAGGAAAAAACTCAAGACCCCCTCAAGATCTTTTCTGAAGGCTAAATAGAAGGAAATGGATACCAAGCACCTCGAGGTGATTAAGTTCGCATTTGTAGAGCTATATAAGTTATTCACTCACTCATCTGTCCCAGACTCTCCCTCCTGATTGGCCAAGACACAGCAGCGGTGCAATTGGCTGCCGCGGCTGTCAATCAAAGCCGGTTAGCCCATCGGGAGAGAGTGGGGCCGGTACGAATGGCAGCTGTGTCTGAATGGACACACAGAACTGCAGCTGGGCTCAGGGCCCCCCATAGCAAGCTGCCTGCTATGGGGGCACTCGACAGTAGGGAGGGACCAGGAGCAGCGAAGAGAGACCCGAGAAGAAAAGGATCCAGGCTGCTCTGTGCAAAAACCACTGCCCAGAGCAGACAAGTATAAAATGTTTTTTTTTTTTTAAACAAGACTTTACAATCAATTTAGGGTTCACAAACATTACTAACTGCACCCTCCTCCATCAGAGCACTGCTGTGCTTTCACACAATGTTAGCACTGACAAGGTCAAACTCTTTAGAAAAACACTTTTGAAGCCCTTTAGGACAATTTTTTTTTAATATTATGAAATAAGGAGAATCTGCAATTGATTCTTCCAGTAAAGTGGTTGTAAACATCAGATATGAAATCTGAACAAATCATATCCCTCTATAGTGTGTACATGTTTTAATTAAGAGGCTAAAGCCTCGTACACACGTACAGGATTCCCGGCAGTAAAAAGTCTGCCATTAAACCCGAGGGGAAAACCGAGAACCTGCTCTGTAAATTTTTCCCCCTACACACGACCGGGTTTCCCGACAGGAAAACTGCCATGAGAGCTTTGGTGGGGAATCCCAGCCCTGTGTATGCTCCATCGCAGTGTTTCCCATAGGAAAACTGCCGGGTTAAAAAAATGCCGGGAATCCCGACGGGAAAAAAGAGAGCTGGTTTTTCTCGACCAAAAGCTCTCATGGCAGTTTTCCCAACGGGAAAACCGGTCGTGTGTACGAGGCTTAAGTGTCATTTCTGTCTGCTACTTTGTTCCTCTGCTATCAGCATGAATCACTTCTGAAAAAGGTTTCCTGACACCAAGAGAAAAATAGTGACAGAGGTTGGACCTTCAGCAAATTAACAGCCTCAGCTCTGTTCCTGTGTGCTGTATGGAGGGGGTGTGTCCCTCCAATCAGCATTCAGAGCTCTCCACACTGAGCTCTGCAGAGCGTAATTTCAACTTTTCACCCACTATTTTTTAACACTCAGACAAGCTTTATAAATTCAGCGTTTTGAATAGATATAAAGAAGAGATGACTGCAGAGAAACAGGTACAATGCGTGTAGAAGGATTTATTTAATCTCTGTGTATCACCTGAGGCCAGGTACTTCACTGGGTATATGCAAGTGTTTACAACCACTTTAAATGTGCTCTGTTCTTTATGCAGATCTGGATTTCTGCACAGCCAACACAGATCATGGCCGAGGGTGGTAGGGCTATCGAGGGTGGCACACAGCCTATGCCTGTACAGGACTGTGTGTAATCACATGCTTTTTCCACACTCACATCAAAAATGTGAAGCTGATAGCATATAGGAGGGGGTGTTATTAAATCTTAGTGACACCCCCATGCACTGTCACAGACAAGGGGCCAGATTCAGATAGGTGAGCGGATCTTTAGATCCGTGTAACCTATCTCATTTACGTTACGCCGCCGCAAGTTTTTGAGGCAAGTTGCTTTATTCAGAAAGCACTTGCCTGTAAACTTGCGGCGGCGTATCGTAAATCCCCGGGCGGAATTCAAATTCCGCGGGTAGGGGGCATGTAAAATTTAAATCAGGCGCGTCCCCGCACCGAACAAACTTCGCATGCGCCGTCCGTAAAATTTCCCAGCGTGCATTGCTTTAAATGACGTCGCTAGGACGTCATTGGTTTCGACGTGAACGTAAATTACGTCCATCCGTATTCGCGGACAACTTACGCAAACGACGTAAAAAATTAAAAACTCGGCGCGGGAACGACAGCCATACTTAACATAGGATACGCCGCACATAGCAGGGGTAACTTTACAACGGAAAAAGCCGAACGCACACGACGTAAAAAAAATGCGCCGGGCGGTCGTTAGTTTCTGAATCGGCGGAAATCCTCATTTGCATATTCGTCGCGTGAAAAAAACGAAACGCCACCTAGCGGCCGGCCTGGAATTGCAGCCTAAGATCCGACGGTGTAAGACACTTACACCTGGCAGATCTTAGGGATATCTATGCGTAACTGATTCTCTGAATCAGTCGCATAGATACGACCGGCAGAACTCCGGATACACCGTCTTATCTCTTTCTGAATCTGCCCCACTGTGTTTAGATAACTGATTTGGAAGGGAGGCTCAGCTAGAATCCGGTTAAGCACTTTACAATTACAGACACAGGAAGGAGGAGTAGCACTTCCGCACCTTTAGCCACTTTTTTGCGTCGCAATTACAGCATATGGGGGGGTGCAACTTGAAGGGAGGAGAGGCTGGGACAAAAAATTATGTTACAGAACACCCCACATAGATCACTAGTGGAGGCCTTGGAGGCAGGGTCTTTCCCCCCAGAACTTTCCACATTGAAAATTATGATGAGAGTATGGGACACAGTAAAACTAATCCTGAAGTACTGAGGACTAACAGAATTTACCCCCTTATGGGAGAATAAAAAATTTGAAGAAATACAGAAGATGGGGGTAGCAAGGGAATGGGTGAGAAGTGGAATACATTTTATTGCTCAGCTTTATCAAGAGGGCTCTCTGAAAACTTTTGAGGAATTAAAAGATCAATATGCAATTTCGAATAAATCTTTTTATACTGTAGGTATTTGCAGATTAGACACTCATTAACAGAGCAGTTTAGAGGGAGGATCTTGGAATGGAGTATGATACATATGCTTAAAAAGATTATTAATACAGATACGGGGAAAGGCTAAATTTTGCAAATATACAAACACATAAATAAGGAGAGATTGGGAGGTATAGAGACCCCCCTGTTTAAAAAAAATGTGGGAAGTCTAACTGAAACGCAGTGGAAAAGAATTCTTGGACTGGCACCAATGGTATCGCTGTCCTCCTCTCAGAGGATGTCACACCTGTTCCTTCTATATAGAACTTACTACACTCCATATAAACTCTTCCAGTTTGGTTGAAGGCAAGTCGCTGGCTGCCCCAGGTGTGGGGACGCAAAGGGGATATGATCCACATGTTTTGAAGATGCCCGAAGCTGTTCTGTTATTGGCGGGAGGAAATAGAAATGAGACCGGGTGTTTGAAACTTCTACAGACCTCGATGTGAAGAATTGCATCCTGGGACTAGTGGAAGGAATGGGGAACCTTCCAAACACTCAGGTTGCGGTCCTAAGATGCCTATTCCAGGCAAGGAAACTGTCTTCCCAGAACTGGAAATCGGTCTTGCCTCCGTCTAGTAGGGAATGGGTAAATAACATGAACGCGGTAATCCTGAAGGAGAAGTCACTATATGTTAGACAAGGGGGATTAAAGAAATATGATAAAATCTGGAAGCTCTGGTGGGAAGCGAGAGGTATTGACATCTAAACCGAGGTATATAATAGAAAAGTCGTGAGGTGACCTAGGAAAAATGAGGATTAAAAAAAAAGAGAGTGCAAGGGTTGGATGTGAGGATGTATGTGATGGGGAGAAGTGGATAGCTAGAAATACAGGGGTGAAGAGGGTATTAGATCAATGCATTAACAACATGATAAATACCCACACAGGAAATATTTAAGGTACCAGCCTAAGTTAAAACAGTTTACTTGTGTCTCCTTTGTGGAAATGAATGTATAATGTATGGGGGAAAACAAATGTTTAATAAAGAAATAAAGTTTAAAAAATATTACACCCCCAGTCACTGAAAACTGCTGCACATTTTCCTGTGCTGGGAACCACAGAGCACTATGCAGTTTTCCTGTGGCTGCGATTTTGGGACAGGGACTTTCCCTGCATTTTCCATAGATACAGCAGCCTATTCAAATGAATGGGCTGCTGCGCCTGCACAAACGGAGCCACAGAGAAACTGCAGTAGTGTGAACAGTAGTGTATATCCCTGTATGTTCTGTCCTCGCTACACGTTTCCCTGTGTAACTCAACATGCCGCTAAACCTTCCCATTCTGCAATAAGCCAGACTGAGTGTAATCTTGAAGTTTTATTAATAAAACAGGATGGGTGAAACTGTTAAGAAAAAATGCTAAAAGGGTACATCTAATTAGTATATGAAATATACAGAAAACACAATAGACAATTAGGCTGTGCATGTTAGTAAATGATTTGTCCAATGCTGCCATTAGCTGATGAAAAGAAATGCAAGTTCCAATACAACATGTGCTCTGTCAGCTGGCTCCTTCTCTCTAGACTCGAAGATGAAGTCTGTACTCTCAGGATGCACCTGTTTCTTTCTTCAGACTGAAGGATAATGGGAATGTTTATTAAAGCTGAACAGTTTCTAGTTTCTACAAAACTGTAATTTGTGCTGGAAGGGGGGATTGGAGCAAAGAAGGAAGGAATCAATCTCACCTTCACTGAGAACCCTTCACTGGTTACCAGTAAAAGACAGAATCACTTTTAAAGCTCTCTGTCTAACGCATAGATGTATGTATGGGAATGCTCCCCATTATCTATGCGAAAAAATAAAAGCTCATAATCCCAATCGCGTTCTGCGATCCACCAATCAAAATCTCCTCCAGATACCGAAAGCCAACTACAAGTCCAAAGGAGAAAGGAGATTCGTGGTCCAAGGGCCTAGACTATGGAACGCTTTACCAACCAGCATTCGGTTGGAGGAGAACCACTTGGCGTTCAGGAGAAAGATCAAGACTCATCTCTTTTGATACCAAAGGAGACAGGAACAACAAGCGCCCAGAGGCGATTAAGTTCGCATGTGTTGCGCTATATAAGTTTTCATTCATTCATTCATTCATTTGTACAGGGGAAATATTAGCTTGCAAAGGAAATTTGCTGGAATTCTTTTTGGACGAGTATTGGAAGAGTATTGCTTACTGTTTTGTTTTGTGCTCCAGACCCCTGCATTCTGTGCATTACATACTCTTGACCCTTGAACTCTAAGCATTACACACCTGACCCCTGCATTTTGTGCACTACATACTCCTGACCCCTGCGCTCTGTGTTTTACACAATGCTGACTCCTACACTCTTTTCTTTCACGACCCTGAGCTCATACTCTCTATACTATTGCAAAATTCTCACCCAAGTGTTGTCTTAACAGTTGCTGGCTACTCAGCAGTCCCTTACTTATCGGCTCAACCAAAGTGTTAACTCTCTTCTGTGTGTAGAAAAGCATATCTAATGGAAGCATTCATCTTTTAAAAATAGGTGTGCTGAGATTTATTGCTTGTGACACATCAATGAAAGCATATTTTATTGGTATAAGGAGGCTCAGGTTTTTTTTTTTTTACAATGCCCCTTGAAGCACTTACCATTGTTAACGCAATATGACCACATCCACTGTTCGGTTTGGCATACTACAGTACATTCATGCATTATTACTCTCCTTTGTGTGCATAAAATTCAGATGAATGTAAACAAACAAGTGAAATTGTTGAATTTAACACAGTTGCAGTCTTTCCTAGATAGCGTTGGCAGTAACTGATTGAATTCAGTTGTTGCCTAGAGATGGTCTTTAATGAGCCTGTGCAAATCTAAAAAATCTATACTGTATTAATAGTAAGCTGATGATGAGGAGGAGTTGGAAATAGATTGGCTGTGACAATTACAATGTCAGAGCTCCTGGTCTATTGCTGGAGTTGTCTACAATTTGACAGTATAAAGTGATTCATCAAGTGAACAGTTACAAATGATAGAAACCTGAGTGCAGAAGGAGAATGGGCTGTGTTCAATTTTAGAGAAATTATATTAACCCCTCTTATGTTCCTGACAGTGCTCATAGAAGTTTGGGTGGAGCATTTAGACCAAGGATTCCAAAGATGACCAACTTCAGGTCTATAGACGATGAAAGATCAAAGAAGCAGACTAATGCCACGTACACACGATCAGAGTATCCGATGGTCTAAAATCCGATGGATTTTTTCATCGGAATTCCGTTCAAGCTGTCTTGCATACACACTGTCAGACTAAATTCCGACCGTCCAAAACATGGTGACGTAAAACACTACGACAAGCCGAGAAAAATTAAGTTCAATGCTTCCGAGCATGCGTCGACTTGGTCCTGAGCATGCATGGATTTCTCCCCGACGGAATTCCACACAGACGATCGGAATTTCCCATTGGATTTGTTTCCATGGATTTTTGAAGACCACTGGTATAGAGCAGACATGTGCATTTGTTTTCCTCCGAATGCATTTTTGTCTGAATTTCTGTGATTTTCACGTTCGTTTTAACAAACTATAACAAATGTGCAAAACCCAAATCCGAAAGATCCGACATAAAAAAATGCTTTATTTTTGTTTCGATATAGATAGAAGATTTGACATGATGGTGACAATAGCAATCTGCGTCTATCGAATCTGTTGTTGACTGTGCCTAACCTAACTCTATTAGTCCAAGATTATTCTACATAGAGAGAAAAGATTCAACATTATAGACACATGAAGATTCGACGAAGCAGCAAAAAACATACGATCGCATCGAGCAGACAGACATTTATGGTCAAATGCTCCGTCCATAAGCTATAGAAGAATTCTAATGTTGGTTGACTAGTAATAATAATTCATAACTATAATTATTACTAGTCATACAACATTAGAATTCTACTATAGATTCTACATTAATTCAGCTTTTCGGTTAAATGCATTTTTTAACGGAACTATTTAAATAAAAACAAATTTCGGGAGTAACTAAATAAATGTATTTTTGGGATGAAACCAACATTTCCAAATTAAATATATCAGTGTGCACATATCTACTTAAAACATACGATCACCGCGAGCGGACATTTATGATCAAATGCTCTGCCCATAGGCTATAGAAGAATTCTAATGTTGGTTGACTAGTAATAATAATTAATAAATATAATTATTACTAGTCATACAACATTAGAATTCTACTATAGCTTGTGGGCGGAGCATTCGACCGGAAATGTATGATCGTGGCGTCGTACAGTTTAGCTGCTTCGTCGAATCCTCTTAGAACATTCGACAGACACCATAAGCCTTCAGTTAACAGATTTAACCTTAATTAATTTGGATTTTCGGACGAATGCATTTTTTAACGAAACAAAATAAATAAAAACAAATTTCGGGAGTAACTAAATAAATACATTTTTCAGACAAAACCGAAATTCCAAAACAAAATATGTCTAGTATAGATCCACGAACGTACGCGCGGCCGTCGCATTTTCTAACGTCGTCTGTAGTTGGCTTTTTCCGGCGTATAGTTAAAGCTGGTATTTTGCGGCGTATAGATAGACTTGCCATGTTAAGTATGGCCGTCGTTCCCGCGTCGAAATTAGAATTTTTTTTGCGTAAGTCGTCTGTGAATAGGGATGGACGTAACTCACGTCTAAGTTCAAAAAATGACGTCGTTGCGACGCCATATCGCGCAAAGCACGGCGGGAAATTTCTGGAACGACGCATGCGCAGTTCATTCGGGCGGGGGCGCGCTTCATTTAAATGAAACCCGCCCCCAACCCGCCCAATTTCAAATCCGCCGCCAGAAATACACTACGCCGCCGTAACTTAAGGCGCGAACTCGCTGAGGATTGGAATATACGCCAGGTAAGGTACGGCGGCGTAGCGTATCTCTGATACGCTGCGCGGATCCAATTCTCTCTGGATCTGGCCCTATATGTCTATAAAGCGAATAAATGTTTACTTCTCTCTTCTCAAATTGCCTCTGGGAGCAAGGAGAAGAAGCCTTGCATAAACTCCATTCCAGATTGCACTTGAGTTTCCACAGGGCTAAAGTCTTTCTTCACTTCCTATGTGATAATGCTAGGCCAATTACATCACTGTCACATGGTCTTGTACCTAGAAGTATTTACTTTGAAACCAACACCTGAGTGGTGGGGGAACAAATAGAATATAAACATCTGCAGAGAGGAGGCCTGTCTGAACAAGGCCTAACTGAGCTAAATGTACAGCTTTAGGGCTGGGGAAGGGAACTAGGCTAGGTAATAAACTTTCAGGTAACTTTAGAATTTTAAATAGTAGAATAATTTTTGTTTTGGTCATTTTTGCTTCTCTAAAAAACATTTTTTCTGGTCACACATAATGTCTCACAATACAAAGGATGGCTTAATGCTTTCCATTGCAAGCAAGATAGCAAGGATTAAAAATATATATATATTTATTTTTCATGTACTTGCTAAACAAAATTCCGCTATTGCCTTTTTAAATTTTTAAATTTCTATTTAAAGCTTAAAATTTGGAGGCTCAGAGAAGATCCAAGAATATTCCAGAAAAGAATGAATAAGGCATGGAGGTGTGTCCCAAGATCATATAGCTGGCATAAAATATACAGTGTTGTGAAATAGTATGTTCCTCCTTCCTCCTTCCTTCCTTTGTCAGACTTAAATGATTCAGATCATCAAACCAATTTTAATATTACACAAAAATAAACTGAGTAAATACAAACTGCAATTTTTAAATGATGATTTCATTTAGTTAGGCCCCTTTCACATGGGGCAGATCAGTAATGATGTGAAGGGCCCGCCCTGTCTTTTCTCCGCTCTCCCCTATGGGGGGATCGGATGAATACGGACCGTCTGTCCGTGTTGACCTGATCCGATCCGCCAGACGGATGGAAAAGTAGGTTTTTCCTCCGTCACACTTTGGCGGATCGGATGTCAGCGGGCATGTCACCGATGACATCCGCGGCTCCATAGAGGAGCACGGAGCGCCTGTTCAGGTCCGCAAAAAAAACTGGCAGGCGGACCTGAATGGGCCGCCTGTGTGAAAGAGCCCTTAGGGAAAAAAACTGTCCAAACCTGCCCGACCCTGTGTGAAAAAGTAATCCCCCCCCCCTGCTAAATCATGAATGAACTGTGATTAACCACAGTTTTTGGAAATGTTTGTTAAATTTCACTTGCCGCACCCAGGCCTTATTACTGCCAGACCTGTTGAATCAAGGAATCACTTAAATAGTAGCTGTCTAGCAAAGTGAAGTACCATTTAGTCAGGGTTTTAACTTCGCCCACCCCTCATTTATTTTTCTTATCGCACCTGGTCCTCTCTCTCCTTATTTTCATCCACACCCCCTTTCTCCAACTTATTATAGGCTCTATACATGGTTACTGCGAAACCTTGTCATACTTATATCTTGCACGATTTTTACCAATCTAAGTTGCTCTCTGTTTGCTTTGTGAGATTATTTCCAGATGTTTGCACAGTGGATGTACTGTATTCTTCCAATTCATGTTCTATATTGTACATTTTGTTTGACTAAGCTTATTATATACTGTCAAAATGTACTGCTATTATTCTTGTATGCCATTGCATACATTTTCAATAAAAAATGTATGCCTGAAAAAAAAAAAAAATTTGTAAAGTGTTGAGTTAGGGTCAGAATTAGAATTGCAGATAGGTTGAAATTTTTATTTTATTTTTTAATATCCAAAAGCCTTACATTGAAGACTATGTTAACCACTTCCATACAGGGCATTTTCACCCCCTTCCTGCCCAGACCAATTTTTAGATTTCAGCGCTGTCACAATTTGAATGACAATTGCGCGTTCGTGCGACGTGGCTCCCAAACAAAATTGACACCCTTTTTTCTCACAAATAGAGCTTTCTTTTGGTGGTATTTGATCACCTCTGTAGTTTTTATTTTTTGTGCTATAAACAAAAGAAGAGCGACAATTTTGAAAAAAAAACACACCCGCACAGCGTATCAGAGATACGCTACGCCGCCGTATCTTACCTGGCTTTAGTTCGAATCCCGGAAGAATTCACGCCGTAAGTTACTGCGGCGTAGTCTATCTCTGGCGGCGGAATTCAAATCGGCGATTAGGGGGCGTGTTTCATTTAAATGAAGCGCGTCCCCGCGCCGAATGAACTGCGCATGCTCCGTTTCTAAATTTCCTGCCATGCATTGCGCTAAATGACGTCGCAACAACGTCATGTTTTTAACTTAGACGTGAATTACGTCAATCCCGATTCACGGACGACTTAGACAAAAAAAAATTCAAAATAAAGGCGGGAACGACGGCCATACTTAACATAGCAGGTCTAACTATACACAACAAAATACCAGCTTTAACTATACGCCGGAAAAAGCCGACTAGAGATGCCGGAAAAAAATGCGCCGGCCGCTCGTACGTTCGTGGATCGTTGGAAATAGCTAATTTGCATACCCGACGCGGAAAACGACGTGAACGCCACCCAGCGGATGCCGAAGTATTGCATCTTAGATCCCGAAGGTGTACAAGGACGTACACCTGTCGGATCTAACCCAGATGCCGTCGTATCTTGGTTTGAGAATTTAAACCAAAGATACAACGCGGGTAATTTGAAAGTACGCCGGCGTACTAGCTCTGTGGATCTGCCCCAATATCTTTTACTTTAAAATATATTTTAAAAATATATTTTTTCCCCTCAGTTTAGGCCGATACGTATTCTTAATTTTTTTACTAGTAATGGCGGCGATCTGCAATTTTTTTTTTTTTTTGACCGTGACATTGCGGCGGACACATCGGACACTTTTGACACATTTTTGGGGCCATTCACATTTACACAGCGATTAGTGCTATAAAACTGCACTGATTACTGTGTAAATGTGACTGGCAGAGAAGGGGTTAACACTAGGGGGCACTGAAGGGGTTAAATACTGTATGTTCGCTAAAGTGTGTTCTAACTGTTAGGGGAGGGGGACTCACAAGGGGAGGAGATCGATGTGTGTTCCTCTGTACTGGGAACACACATCAGTCTCCTCACCGCTGACAGGACATGGATCTGTGTGTTTACACACACAGATCCATGGTCCTGCCGTGATTGCGGGTAATCGCGGGTGCCCGGCGGACATCGCGCACCGGGTCCCGAGCAATGCAGCGGGGGCGCGCGCCCCCTAGTGGCCGGAAAAGCCAGGACGTCATATCACGTCCAGTCTGAAGGACGAGAGGTCCCCACCGACGTCATTTTACTATGGCTCGGTGGGGAAGAGGTTAAACAGGCACTTACGGGGGCGTGGCCAGGCAGCAGATGTAGTGTTCAGAGAGCTCCGCCGAATCTCCGCTACATTATCCTGGGAACTCACTTATTTTCCGCTGAACTTTGCTCCACGATCGCCAGAAGGTCCCCCGTCACTACCCTGAGCCTGCTTTCACTGATTTGTCCCACGATGTCGGCTCCGAGGAAGCAAAACCAGCCCCGGCCTACAGATCTCGTGGCGCAAGATGGCGCCGCGGAACAGCGTACGGCCAGAGATAGACACAGAGCAGGGGCGGAAAAACTATTCTCCAGGGCACTCACCTCGGATGCAGCTCCTTCGGTCAGCACTCCTGAACGCATGCCCCAGGATGGCTTGGAGGCGGATGACACCGTCCCGCTGGAGGATCCGACCGGACCTACCTTCCCCTGGGACGCAGTGAGTACTCCAGAAGGGGCCCCTGATAGGCCTAAGGCCCGAACGAGTCCTACTGCGGATGCAGAGCCCACACTAAGGGACATTTTTGCGGTGGTCACCTCAAATAACCTGTCTATAACAGCGCTCTCTACTGAGCTTAAGGGACTTAAGACAGAGATCACATTCTTGCGGCAAGATAACCAGAAGCTTAGGGAGAGAACGGCAGCCATAGAGGGGCGGGTGAGCTCTATAGAGGACGACATGGCGCCCATGCAACGTGACCTAACCTACAACAGCCATCTGCTAGCTCAACATTCCTCACGTTTAGAAGATTTAGAAAACAGAATGAGGAGGTCTAACGTGAGGGCGATAGGGTTCCCTGAGAAGATTGAGGGCAAGAACCCAGTGGACTTTATTGAGCAGTGGTTATGTCAGGCCTTTGGCAAGGAGGCCTTCTCCCCTATGTTTACGGTGGAACGGGCCCATAGAGTCCCCGCTAGGCCTCCCGCCCCAGGGGCCCCCCCTCGACCTTTTCTCTTCAAGCTCCTTAATTACAAGGACAGGGATGCGGTGCTGCGCCTAGCCAGAATGAACCCGGATGCACTGAAGCTTGACAACACCAAAGTTTCGATGTTCCCGGATTTTTCGGCTGATCTGCAGAAGCAACGAGCTAAATTTATGGATGTCAAGCGCAGGCTCCGAGACCTGGACCTGAAGTACGCAATGCTATACCCTGCTCGCCTACGACTGGAAGTGCATGGAGCCGTTCAATTCTTCGATTCCCCCTCAGCGGCTGCACAGTGGCTAGATAGGGAAGAACACTCGCTACGTGAGGTCCGAAATAGGCGACAGGCTCATATGTGAAGCTGAGTTCACTTGATCCATGATATGGATATATGTTCCACGGTACTTTCTCAAGGTGGAACACTCTGTTGCCATGTTGGCATCTTTGGATTTACTACGGTCTATTTACCGCTGTTGCACGAGAAGTATTTAAGACACTGAGATGCGCTTCCACTGTTGCCCCCACGATGGCCCAGTATTGGCCTAGAGCAGATTATTGCTCTGCTCGTTTGACCATGTTGGTCAGTTCTTGTTACCACAACTTTGATAAAGCTACCACCTGTCCGATAATGCCTGCATTTTTTATTTTTTATTATCATAATTTTTTTGCCCTACTGTCCTTTTTGTTTTTGTCTCTAATACCATCTCAGCTCACCGAACATATCAGAAGATTTGAACTAGTACATGTCCGGCAACGAGAAATGTGGCCCATTGGAATTCTTTGCCTGCTATACCCTCAAGATCTACCTCCTCGAACTGCCTACTTACTGCTCCTATTATTTGGGTATTTATGCTCTGTAATATCCTGGTTTAATCTCAGATTTGTTTTTCTCTTATGGCTAAGGTAACTAGATTCATGTCCTGGAACGTTAGGGGATTGGGGAGCCCAGTTAAGCGCTTAGCGGTGACACGTACGATCAAACGGCTCGGGGCAGACGTGGTCTGCCTGCAGGAGACTCACTTCTCCCCGACCTCTACACCACAGTTCGTAGCTAGACAGTTCTGTCACCAGTACCACGCCACCGGTTCAGTGTACTCGAGAGGGGTGAGCATCCTTATTAAGCGGGATACACAGTTTTCGCCTTTGGATGTTAAAACCGACCCGGAGGGCCGTTTTGTATTTATTTTGTGCTCCCTCTATGGGACTAAGTGTATATTAGCCGGTCTCTATATCCCCCCCCCCGTACTCATCTAGCATACTTAAGGTGCTGGCTGATTATGTGGCCAAATATCCAGGGGTACCTGCAATGGTCCTGGGGGACTTTAACAATTACTTAGATTACACGAAGGATAAACTGGCCTCACGTCTTGCTGGGCTGGGGGGGGGGCCTACGGGCCCTACTCCCTTTGCCCGCCTTCTGATAGAAATGGGCCTTACTGACGTCTGGAGGGTGCGCAACCCGGAGGCAAAAGTATATTCATGCCAATCGGCATCGGTTGGAGGCTTGTCGAGAATTGATATGGTACTTGGTACTAACATGATGTTGCCCTTGGTCCTGTCCTCCCAATATCATCCCAGGCAAATCTCCGATCATTCCCCGATCACAGTAGACGTTAAATTAGGGGCTGTCAGGGGAAATTGTCTATGGAAACTTAATCCCTTTTGGCTGTCTCTCATACCGGACCCTGATCCAATCCCGGCATTGTTGAAGGAGTTTTTTATTCATAATATGGACTCTGCGGGACTGGGTACGGTGTGGGAGGCGGCCAAGGCATTTTTACGTGGCCAATTTATTAGGGTCATCTCCCAGATCAAAACTAAAACCAAAGAATGGGAAAAGTTCGTGTTAACTGAAGCCCAAAGGCTGGAAGCCGCCTATATAGAAAATCCTAATGATTCTACTAAGAGATCCTGGTTGGCTTCCCAGTCATTGTTAGAGCAGCTTTCCCTACAACTGGCAGAAAACAAAAGGTTCTTTTTACAGCAATCACACTTTGAAGAAGGAGAGAATACAGGACACATGCTGGCGATGCTGGCCAAGTCTCAGCAGCCCACCTCACATATATTGGCAATTCAGGACGCAAGGGGGAACACGTGTTACTCCACCCGATCTATCCTAGACACGTTTTCTAATTTTTTTCAGGATGTATATACGTCTAAGGTACAGCCTACCCAGGGGGAGCTTTCTTCCTTTCTGGATAGGTATCCCATTCCTAAGTTGTCCCCATCCGACGCGGCGCTCTTGAGCGCCCCGTTGACTGAGGATGAACTATTGGAAGCCTTGGCACATGCACAGAACGGCAAGGCACCGGGAGCGGATGGTCTGCCTGCTGAGGTTTTTAAGAGATATTCAGAACAGCTTCTACCAATGCTCCTGAAAGTCTATAACTGTGCCCTTGAAACTGGTGTGCTCCCCCCCTCTATGAGTGAGGCTATCATAGTAGTGATATTGAAACCTGGCAAGGATGCAATGTCACCGGATGCATATAGGCCGATTTCCTTATTAACGTTCGATATTAAATTACTTGCAAGGGTCCTCGCTAACAGATTGTCCAAGTGCATCCAACAGGTGGTGCACAGGGATCAATCGGGATTCATCTCAACCAGGTCTACTGCCCAGAATCTGCGCAGACTGTTTCTTAATTTGCAGGTGCCAGTTGACAATCCCGGAGATCGGGCCATTTTCTCGCTGGACGCAGCTAAAGCGTTTGATAGCGTTAAGTGGCCCTATCTCTGGGAGGTCCTGGAGAGATTTGGAGTGGGTAGTACATTTATTAAGTGGGTTCAACTATTGTATAGCGCCCCAATGGCCAGGATGCGGGTAAATGGCGAGCTTTCCGAACCATTTCGACTTTTTCGAGGCACGCGGCAGGGGTGCCCTCTTTCACCCCTGTTGTTTGCCTTGGCCCTAGAACCACTGGCCATACATATTAGAGCCACACGAGATATAGTAGGCTTTTGCAGAGGACCCAGGCAGGACATAGTCTCCTTATATGCGGATGACACCCTAATATATCTTGGGGACATGGGAGCCTCCCTGAGCAAGGTGATGTCCCTGATTGCCGCCTTCGGGCAGTTGTCAGGGTTTAGTATAAATTGGAATAAGTCGGTGCTTCTACCGTTTGACCCCCTGACACATCGGTTACCCGAGTGTGCTAGAGATATACAATTAGTGGAGGAATTCAAATATCTAGGCATCCAGGTTACGGCTGACCCGAACCAATATCTCCAGCTTAATTTGGCCCCACTCTTACGAAAGTTTCGGGCAAAGTGCTCAGCCTGGCTTAAGTTACCTCTTTCAGTTACAGGAAGGACTAACTTGGTCAAGATGATTTGGGCCCCGCAGCTACTTTACATATTTCATAACGCCCTGATATGGATCCCCCATATGTGGTTTGCTCAAATAGATGCCCAATTCAGGAGTCTGATATGGGGCAACAAGGTGGCTCGTATCGGTCTCTCCTCTTTACAGCTAGCCAAGGATCAGGGTGGTATGGCGGTTCCTCACGCTAGATACTACTTTGTGGCCTCGCAGCTTCAGCACCTCGGGGGCTGGGGTGGCGAGGACGCAGAAGATCCTATCCGCTTGTTGGTGACGCCTTGTGGCTCGGAGCTGACCGCGCTTTCCCATCTAGAGGCAGGACTTACGCACATTTCGAGCTCGTTGCCCACTGTTAAGCTATTGAATTCGGTATGGAAGTACACCAGGACGTTGCTACGCATAACAGGTATATGTTCATTTACACCAATATGGAACAACAAATACTTGACTGAACTCTTTAAACTTAAGGACTTTCGGTCTTGGGAGTTGGCAGGCATACGTTACATTCCACAACTATATAGAGGAGCAATTTTTAAATCATTTACAGATCTTAGAGAGGAATTTGCACTAAATAGATCCCAATTCTATCGTTATCTACAACTGAGGCATGCGATACAAGCTGAAACTAGGCTTTCACAACTTAGACTTTCAACTCACCCCTTAATGGCAGAGGTATTTATGAACAAGGACAGGAAGGGTATGATCTCTAATGTGTATAAGATATTGCTTGACTGCACACATGACGCCTCCTCCCTACCGTGTAGGAGGGGTTGGGAGAGGGATTTAGGTCCAATAGACGGAGAAACTTGGGAGCTGTGCCTTACCTCAGCCCCATTGGTTTCTGTATCGGCGTCTCGCAGACTTTCTCACTTGTTTATGCTTCATAGGGTGTACAGGACCCCAGTACGCTTGCATAGGTGGGGGTGTCGGGACTCTCCCCTTTGTCCAAGATGTAGTGCACAAGAAGGGGATTTGCTACATATGCTGTGGAAATGTCCAAAATTGTTCCGTTATTGGAACTTTGTTGTTACCACCATTTCCCAGGCATATCAAGTGCCAATCCCGCAAGATCCGATTATATGTTTGCTCGGGGCTCTGGAGATTCCATCGCTCTCGCCTAATGGCCACACTGCAATACTCCGCCTGCTATACATAGCTAGAACGGCGATTGCGAGGCTCTGGATATCTCCTAGGGTACCGACAAACAAGCAATGGACGGATGATGTTAATAGATTGCTGATCAGGGAAAAAATTACCTACCAACATAGAAATGCGTCACGAAAATTTTATTCTATGTGGCAACCCTGGCTCAATGTGCCGGGACTAGGGCCCCCACAACTCATCATGGATAGATTGTTGATGGGATAATCCCTTACCGCATTGAACCTATGAAAATCTATGGTAGTTTGGAGACCAATAAGATCTGGGTTTGTGCCCCCCCCCCCTCCCTCATTCGTTTACCCCCTCCCCCGACATCCTCCCTTCTCCGGCCTTTACCTTCTGCAGTCAGGCCTCACTGTATATGTTTTAGGTGGTAGTGCTAATTGATCTTGGGTAAAATTTAGAGGGAAAAAAAAAGGAAAAAAAAAAAAAATGGGGGGAGACAGACAAGTTGGTATTGGTATCACCCAGGTCGTGCTTAGTTCCGCCCCAGAAGGGCACTGTTCATATATGTTTCGTACTTCTATATATGCTGATGTGAAAAAATCAATACAGGATGTTTAATTGCAATTTTTATCTGGCACGAGGGGCGGGTTGTTTTGCTGGGTGGAACTCTCCGTGTATCTCTTTTGTGGGGAAATGTCTCTCTCCCTTCTGAGGAAATGTTAAAATGTTTATACTGGTATCCAGAAATATGTATAACAGTGTATTGTGTACTGTGTGATTTACATTGTCTATACCAATAAACATCTTTTGATTTAAAAAAAAAAAAAAAAAAACAGGCACTTACAGTGTCTTGAAAAAGTATTCATACACCTTGAAATTTTCCACATTTTGTCATGTTACAACCAAAAATGTAAGAGAATGGTCTGATGGACCGTTTTCATCGGACCAAACCGATCGTGTGTGGGCCCCATCGGTTATTTATCCATAGGTTAAAAAAAAAAAATCTTGTTTTAAATTTAACCGATGGATACCTAACCAATAGAAAAAAACGATTGTTTGTAGGCACGTCCATCGGTTAAAAATTCATGCATTCTCAGAATCAAGTCGACGCATGCTTGGAAGCATTGAACTTCGATTTTTTTTCAGCACATCGTTGTGTTTTACGTCACCGCGTTCTGACACGATCGTTTTTTTAACCGATGGTGTGTAGGCGTGACTGACCATCAGTCAGCTTCTTCGGTTAACCAATGAAAATGGTCCATCAGACCGTTTTCTTTGGATGGACCGATCGTGTGTACAGGGCTTTAATGTATTTATTGGGATTTTATGTGATAGACCAACACAATTGTGAAGTGGAAGGAAAATGATAAATGGTTTTCAAAATGTTTTACAAATAAATATCAGCCCCCCTGAGTCAATACTTTGTAGAACCGCCTTTTGCTACAATTACAGCTGCAAGTCTTTTTGAGTTGTCCCTACCAGCTTTGCACATCTAGAGAGTGAAATGTTTGCCCATTCTTCCTTGCAAAACAGCTCAAACTCTGTTAGATTGGATGGAAAGCATCTGTGAACAGCAATTTTCAGGTCTCGTCACAGATTCTCAACTGGATCTAGGTCTGGACTTTGACCGGGCCATTCTAACACATGAATCTGCTTTGAGCTAAACCATTCCATTGTAGCTTTGAACCTCCACCTCAGTCTTAAGTCTTTTGCAGACTCTAAGTCACCGTACACACGACCGGATTTGTCCGCTGGGATTTATCCGCGGATCAGTTTCAGCAGACAAATCAGGTCGTGTGTACGGCCTAGCGGACATTTTTCGGCGGACATTTGTCCAGCCGACCGTTTTTCAAGCGGATAAAAATTTCTTAGCATGCTAAGAAATCTATCCGCTGGAAACCTGTCCGTCGGACGTGTTCGGTCGTCTGTACAGACTCACCGGACACGTCCGACCGACCGCCATCCCTCGCATGCGTCGTACTGATTCGACGCATGCGTGGAAGCTTTGAACTTCCAGGGCCACCCACGTCGTGGCGACGGCGCGGCCACGCCCCGCGTATTGTTTACGAGCGGATTTCTGTCTGATGGTGTGTACAACCATCAGACAGAAATCTCCGGGCGGACATGTCCGCTGAAAACGGTCCGGCGGACCGTTTTCAGCAGATTATCCACCCGTGTGTACGGGGCCTAACATGTTTTCTTAGAAGATTCCCCTTTATTTGACTACATCAATCTTCCCATCAACTTTCATCAGCTTCCCTGTCCCTGCTGAAGAAAAGCATCCCCACAACATGATCCTACAAAAACATACTTGGGGTGCACACCCTAAAAATGCTTTACATCTAAGATGGTGCTGCTATAAGACCAAAGACAATACAAAACAGATTATAGCGCACACATGCAAAAATGACATTTATCCTGCAAGGCTAGTTAAAAACGCCTGAACATATTCAAAAATACGGGGGTTTGGTCACACTATATGGTCATATAGTTCTAAGCCCACTTACTGCGACAAAGTACCCCGAATTAGTGGGTCCTAACCTAGTAATAGAATGAAAGAACCTGTGTCTCAACCATGGGAAATAAACTCCTCTATGTGGGAGAACTGAAGGGATTCCTCCTATGCACTGGTTGCCGCTAATACAAGGTAATCAGGAGGGGGAGGGGTGCTCCAGCCCAAGAAACCTGGTCAGGGTTTTTACAACATACAAAAACATACTTGGGACACACACCCTAAAAATGCTTTACATCTAAGATGGTGCTGCTATAAGACCAAAGACAATACAAAACAGATTATAGCACACACATGCAAAAATGATTAATGCTCTCCTTGTCCGGGCCTGTCAGTTTAGGTGGATGGCCATGTCTTGGTAGGTTTGCAGTTGTGCCATACTCTTTCCATTTTCAGATGATGAATTGAACAGTGCTCCGAGAAATGTTCAAAGCTTGGGATATTTTTTTTATAACCTAACCCTGCTTTAAACCATCCCTAACCTGTCTGGTGTATTCTTTGGTCTTCATGATGCTGTTTGTTCACTAAGGCAGCATACACACGGTCGGTCCATCCGATAAGAAAGGTCAGATGAAGTGGACTGATGGTCTGATGTGCCTACACACCATCAGTTAAAAAAACGATTGAGTCCAACGCGGTGACGCAAAACACAACGACGTGCTGAGAAAAATGAAGTTCAATGCTTCTAAGCATGCGTCGACTTGATTCTGAGCATACGCAGGTTTTTAACCAATGCTTTTGCATACTAACCGTTGGTTTTGACCTATCGGTTAGGCGTCCACCGGTTCAATTTTAAAGCAAGTTCTAAAATTTTTGACCGAAGGATAACTGATCGATGGGGCCCACACACCATCGGTTTTGACCGATGAAACGGTCCTTCAGTCCGTTTCCATCGGTTCTGACCGACCGTGTGTACGCGGCCTAAGGATCTCTAAGAAACCTCTGAGGGCTTCAAAGAACAGCTGTATTTATACGCAGGTGGACTCTATTTTGTAATTAGGTGACTTCTGAAGGCAATTGGTTCAGCTTGGTTTTAGTATGGGGTATCAGAGTAAAGGGGCGGAATACAAATGCACGCATTACTTTTGAGAAATGTATTTATAAAAAAATGTTGAAAACTATTTATCATTTTCTTTCCACTTCACAATTATGTGCCACTTTTTTGTGTTGGGCTATCACATAAAATCCCAAAAAAGTACATTTACGTTTTTGGTTGTAACATGATAAAATTTGGAAAATGTCAAGGGGTATAAATACTTTTTCAAGGCACTGTATTACTGAAAACCAACATACTGACAGTTTAAAAAAAAAAAAAATGTTTTTTATTAAGCCTAAAAAAAGGTAGTAGTAGATTATACAGTTTCTTTCTGCAGCTGCAGATTTTTTAAGGTCACCTCTAGAAGCAATATAGAGAAACAAAATGTAAAGTCATTTAGGGGAAACGAGCGATGTGAGTGCTGTCAGATTCGCCATGGAAACGCATGCAAAAGGAAAAACTTTCACAGTGGCACCTGTTAGGTGAGTAATCTTCCAGCTGTATGAGAATGGCTTTAACTGGGTTCTGATTAAACTAGTTTTACGGCAATGTTAGGCGATAAATCTCCACTTGCAGTTTTCCTTAAAAGTAAGACCAGCCAAAACCAAGCTGACAGTTTAAAGTGAGCACAAGGTGCCAAGAGCACCCTCTGCCCCCTATGACTGCCTGCAGTTCTTCAGGGAAGATTCCCATGTCTGAGTTGCAAGCTTCATCTCCCAATTCAGCTGTTAGGTTCTTGATAGCTTCAGGCTTGGCAAGTTAGTCAGCCCTCCCTCACTTATTATTCCATCAGAAAGATTTCATCTTGTGCCCTGGTTATCTTGCCTGGCCAACGGCAAGAATATTACGGTAAGGGGAGGAGGCAAAGCTCAGAAACGGGAAGAAAAAAAAAAGGATTTTGTTAGAAGAGGATGCTTCAGGCTCTTAGTCAGTGGTTTAGACGTGGCTGAACAGGAAAACACTTTGCCCTTGTCTATCCGGCCAGAACTCCTCAACAGAAACCTCCACCTTGAGCTTATATTGTGATTATCAGTTCAATGTGAAGAATTGTTATTTGGATTTTCAGTTCTCTGATGTGGATACATCCTATCTGACCTTACACGTGAAGTGCATATTTGCTGACTATAACGTGCTCACTCCTGCCCATCTTTATGCCAGAGATGTCCATCCTTAAGCCTCGTACACACAATCTGATTTTCCAACAACAATTGTGTAATGGCAGGGCTTTTGTCGGATGATCCGACCGTTTACACGCTCCATCGGACAAATGTTGTCGGAATTTCTGACAACAAATGTGAGATAGCATGCTCTCAAATTTTCCGACAACAAATGTGTGCCATCGGATTATCCGATCGTGTGTACAAGTTTCCGTCGGACTAGAATCCAAAGTACAAACACACATGCTCCGAACCAATGCTAACCATAAAACAACATTAGCAGACATTGCCCAAAGGGTGGCACTAAAGAGCAGAACAACAACGTAGTTTTGCGTATGTTGGCTGAAAAAGTTCTACCGTCTGTATGCAGAACAAGTTCATGGCCAACACCCTTCGCACACAAAATTCCATGGATTTTTCCGATGGAAGTCTGATCCTGTGTACGAGGATTTAAGGTCTCATACACACAGTAAAAAGTTTAAGAGGAGAAACCAATCAGGAGTACATAACTGGCAATCCTTGCCACATCCCAGAGAAATGTTTGTTTAAAAATGGGGTGCCCCTTTTAGGGATTTTATGGGCAAGGAAAGTGAGCCAGAATGAAAGGGAGTACTATCGTAAAAAAGTAAACATTTATTGGATATACATATATATATATATATATATATATATATATATATATATATATATATATATATATATATATGTATATAAAATGCACAAGTAGGTACACCTAAAAACAATGCATTTAACCACGATCAAAAATAGAACAGCAAATGAATACTGGAACACACTAGCCTCAAAAGTATAGGTTACAGTAAATGTGTGGTCACAGATGAACCCAACACATTTCGGAAATGGGAGATGTAGGTATTCAATTCCTTCTTCAGGGGTTTGAATGAATGAATGAATGAATAACTTATATAGCGCAGCACATGCGAACCAAATCGCCTCTGGGCGCTTGTTGTTCCTGTCTCCTTTGATATCAAAAGAGATGAGTTTTGATCTTTCTCCTGAATGCTAAATGGTTTTCCTCCAACCGAATGCTGGTTGGTAAAGCATTCCATAGTCTGGGACCCTGGACCGCGAATCTTCTTTCTCCTTTGGACTTGTAATTGGCTTTCGGTATCTGAAGCAGATTTTGGTTGGCGGATCGCAGAACGCAATTGGAGTTGTGAGCTTTTATTTTTTCGCACAGATAATGGGGAGTGTTCCCATAGAAACATCTATGCGTTAGACAGAGTGCTTTAAAAGCAATTCTGTCTTTTACTGGCAACCAATGAAGGGCTCTCAGTGAAGGTGAGATTGATTCCCATGGTTTTTTCCCAGTCACTAGTCTGGCGGCCGTATTTTGAACGACTTGTAGACGAGCGATTTGGTACTTTGGGAGTCCGAGGTAAAGGGCGTTTGCATAATCCAGTCTGGAGTTTATAATCGCTCCCACCACGGCCGCTATGTCTTCTTTAGGAATGAATGGGATAAGTCTGCGTAGTAGGCGCAGCAGATGGTGAGATCCGCTGACTACTGACCCTATTTGTGCGTCCATTGTCATGTGAGAGTCGAAGATGACCCCAAGACTTTTGACTTTGGCGCTAGGGGTGATGATTTGGCCCAGAATGGGCGGCGGTATCCAAGTTGTTGCAGGTTGATTCAGACGCTTGGCGTGAAACAGGAGAAGTTCTGTTTTCGCGCCGTTGAGTTTAAGATAACTCTTTGTCATCCAGTTCTCTATCAAAGAGAGGCATGTCTCTAGATTGAGATGATGATCCTTTTTGTTGCAAATACGGAAATACAGTTGCGTGTCGTCTGCATAGGAGTGATAAAGTAGGCTACTAATAATTTCAAAAAGAGGACGAAGATAGATGTTGAACAACACCGGCGATAGAGGCGATCCTTGAGGGACTCCGCACGATAATGTGCGTTTCTCAGAAGTGTAAGGTCCCAATTTCACTATTTGTGATCGGTTTTCCAAAAAAGAGGAGAACCAAGATAAATCACCTTCTGCGACTTTGGCTACATCAGCTAGCCGAGTCAGTAATAGTTTGTGGTCTACAGTGTCGAAGGCTGCGCTTAGGTCCAGCAGAACCAGAAGACAAGATTCTCCTTCATCTGTGGCCTCGAGAGCGTCGTCCCATATTTTGAGCAATGCTGTTTCCGTCCCGTATCCGGGACGGAAACCCGATTGAAATGGATCAAGTAGATTGTGGGTATCTAGATGCTGTTGCAACTGTTGTACCACTACTTTTTCCATTACCTTGGAGAGAACGTTTAGGCCTGTTATGGGACGGCGGTGAAGTGGGTCCTTGGGGTCTAGGGTGGGTTTCTTCAAGATGGGTTGGATTATGCCTTCTTTCAACTGGGAGGGCACTGAGCCCTCCTTGAAAGACTGGTTTATGAGCTGCGTGATAGGAGGCGCCAGGATGTCGGCGCATTCCATCAGCAGTTTGGTGGGGATGATATCCATTGGCGCTGTGCTGTTTCGCAGAGAGCCGATGATATTTTTAGTGGTGTCGATGGAGATGGGTTTTAGGGTGAACTTTCCTGCTTGTGGTGAATTTCTATGGGTGTTATGAGGGTAATTACGGGGGGGGGGGGGTTTCGGGGGCTATTGTTCTGCTGAATGCTTTCCCGGATTCCCTCAATTTTATTAATGAAGTAATCCGACAGTTCACTGCAAAACTCCTGGGTATCTAAATTGGGGGGTTCAAGACAGACGGGATTGATGGTCTGAGTGACCATCTTGAAGAGTTCGCGGGGGCGGTTTAGGGCGCTGTTGATAGCCTTGGAAAAATAGTTTTTCTTGGCTATGAAGATTTCTTTGTGGTATTTTCTTGTTGTTGCTTTGTAGATGGCGAGGTTTTCTTCTGAGGAGCTTCTTTTCCAGGCGGCTTCCGCCCTTCTGCGCTCTTGCTTCAGGGACGTCATCTGGTTGTTATACCATCTGGAAGTGTGTTTCCGGATGCAGGTTTTACGTTTCGGCGCTATTAAGTCAGCTGACTGTAATAGGGCAGTGTTTATGGCGTCTAGTGTTTCTAAGGTCGTTTGAGGGGGTTGAATTGTTTTTATTTTTTCCCTTAATGTGGTTTTGAAGAGTTCCGAATGGAGCTTCTTCTGACATCTAGTCCAGTGTGTTGTCACTGGTTTTGATGTTTTTGTTAAGGGGGGGATTTTGGAGATTATGAATTTAATTGCATGGTGATCTGTCCATGGCAACGGTTCATTTTCCAAAATGTTTATTTCCAGATCTTGTCTGAAAATGAGATCAAGCGTGTGACCTGAGGTATGAGTGGGCCCACATACTAATTGCTGTAGCCCTAATCCCTCCAGGTGGTCAATGCAGGCATCGGCAACGGGGTCTTGTGGGGAATTGGCCCAGAGGTTGAAATCCCCGAGCAGCAAAAGGTGTTTGCTGTTGAGGGTGTAAGTGGAGATAAACTCTGTCAATGATGAAGTAAGCTGCGTTTTTGGGCCGGGTGGTCTATAGCAGAGAAGAATGCGAATGGTCTGCTGGGAACTTGTTTGTAGTTGCAGAGTAAGGGTTTCCATGAATGGAAGAGGGTTTTGAAGGACCGGTTTAGTGATCGCAAGGTGATTCTTGTGGATCACTGCCAGGCCTCCTCCTCTTTGCCCTATTCTGTTTTCTGTTAAAATACGGTAGTTTTCAGGCACCAGTTCTCCCAGAATGGTGTTACAGTCGGCTGTGAGCCAGCTCTCTGTAATAAAGAGGCAGTCTAAATCATATTGTCGAATGAAATTGTGGATTTCTAGTCGGTGTTTTACTGCCGATCTTGTGTTGATCAGAGCACATAATATGTGTTTAGGCTGGGGTAAATGGCTGAAATTTTTGACAGTCGATCGTTGATCGATTCTCAATAATCGTTCAGTTCTTAGGGCTTTTTTGGTGATGGCTGGTAGTCTTGCGGCAAAACGCCTCAGGCCCCAAATGGTTTCTGCAGAATATTGCAGATTAACCATGGTCGCCAGCGCCGGGGGGAGGGGGGGTTTGGGTGATGGAGGGAAGATTAACTTAATCTTCTTTCCTGACTTGGTCCAGAGGAAGGCGAAAAAACCCTTAGCCGCGCTCTGCCAATATGCTACGGCAGGGAAAAAAATTCCTTCCTGACCCCTAAAAGAGGCGATCGGGCCGAGCCCTGGATCAAGTTTTTGGTTGTGATTTAAGAAGGGGGGAGTGGGGGTCAGGGGTGCCCTTGTTGCAAGGTGTAGCAAGATGGGGATGATGGGTGCCCTTGTTGCTAGGTGTAGCAAGCGGGGATGAGGGGTGCCCTTGTTGCTGGGTGTAGCAAGCTGGGGATGAGGGGTGCCCTTGTTGCTGGGTGTAGCAAGCGGGGATGAGGGGTGCCCTTGTTGCTGGGTGTAGCAAGCTGGGGATGAGGGGTGCCCTTGTTGCTGGGTGTAGCAAGCTGGGGATGAGGGGTGCCCTTGTTGCTGGGTGTAGCAAGATGGCTGCTGGTCAGGCAGCAGGATCCAGGCTGGGGCTGTCTGTGGAGATCCGTGCTGCCAGGGGAGACTGGATGGGTGATCCGGAGAGCCAGGTATCCTTCTGGGGTGTGGGAGGGGAGATTTCAGGCGGATTGGAGGAGATACCCGGGAGAGGGAAGCGGCGCTCCGCTAGGCCGCGGGCGAAGCCGCGGTCTTTCCTAGATCGCGGCTGCCGCGGCCCCACATAGGCCGGCGCGGATGTCTGGAGAGGAGCCAGAGAAGGCAGGATGGGTGATCTGGAGAGCCAGGTATCCTTCTGGGGTGTGGGAGAGGAGATTTCAGGCGGATTGAAGGAGATACCCGGGAGAGGGAAGCGGCGCTCCGCTAGGCCGCGGGCGAAGCCGCGGTCTTTCCTAGATTGCGGCTGCCGCGGCCCCACACAGGCCGGCGCGGATGTCTGGAGAGGAGCCAGAGAAGGCAGGCGATTGAGGCGGGGAGGTGGTGGGGGGATGTCCCGAGTGACAGAGGTACTGTGGGGGTAAGGAGGAGCTATTTGCGGCAGGTTGTCCTGAAAAGGACGGCCGCCAGCGGTGCTGGTGGATGGCCCTGGAAACCGGGGCTTACCTGCAGGCTTCCTGGACAGGGGGAGAAGGAGAGAGCCAGGGGACGTCAGGTTAATCCAGGGGAAACTGCGTGGTAAGTCTGCAGAGGACGGCCGACAAGCAGAGGGCAGGGGGGAGCAGAGCAGTGTGACAGGGGGGGGAGCGAGGAGAGAGGCTGGGGGTGGAGAGCCCTGCCCTGTCTGGCTCCAGGAGCCGTACGTCCTACTGCTAGGACCGCACGCCGATTACTACTGGAGCTCAGTTCTCGCCCTGGGGAGGAGTCACTCTTTCAGACTCAATCCTGGAGAGCAGGAGATCGGCTTAACCGGCTTAACGGTTTAACAGGCTGTTTGTTCTATTCTAAATAGAACCCATCGCACACGTTCCTGGGGAGAGTTCTAGGGTACTGGGTGCTGTAGCAATCACCAGCTGGAGACTGGATCTTGAAAGCCACAATGAATTTATTTGCCAGCACACCACGGATCTTCAAGTTGAGTCCAACATTTTTTTTATTAACGCAGGATCACATCACAAACCATAGAGCAGTTGCGGCCCGTCCATATGGAAAGCAGGGTCGCCGCCCCCCTAATTCATGCGCCCTGCCCCTAATTTACATGCAGGGCGCTGAATGCATTGAGTATAATGTTTTTTCTTTGTAGAAGCACATGATTATAGCCGCAGGCTCGAGCCCACCCAGTTGTGTGACAATAGTGAATTAATATTCGCTATTTTCTTCCTGATTCTCCTCCCAGGCCAATCAAGGCTGAGGAAGCGGGTCCTGAGACCCGATTGGCCGAGAGGAGAAGCGATCATAATGGCCACCGAGGAGGAGGAGGGAAGAGACGCAGGGTGAAGCCACCACCCAGGGGAAGCCTGTGACCTGGGTGAAGCCACCACCCAGGGGAAGCCCGTGACCTAGATGGGGTAAGTGTGGGGACCGAGTGAACGACCGATTGACTGACGGGGGGGGGGGGGGGTGGTTGACCGCAAAAAATATACCACCAGTCGTCTCTGCAATAGAGTGCAACATTTCGGAGTCGCACAGGATCCCTTCGTCAGGCATGTGATTGCAACGTTTCAGAGTCGCACAGGACCCCTTCGTCAGGCACGTGATTGCAACAATTCGGAGTCGCACAGGTGCAACGTTTCGGAGTCACGCAGGACCCCTTCGTCATCACACGCCTGAGGAAGGTGTCCTGAGTGAAACGTTGCACTCTCTTGTTTGTGATGTGATCATGCATCAATAAAAAAACATTTGGACTCAATTGGAAGATCCATAGTGCGTTGGCAAATATATTCATTGATGCATATACTACAGACACAGGACTACAAGCTCCTTTGGGGTCTTTATGTTAATATTTCAAATTCATCACTAAATCTCAGTATAATATATTAGTGCTACATATTGTATGTAAAAGATAATAATAATGTACTAAACCAAACTAACACATAATTTACAAGCAGAACCGTAATCAATAAAAGCTGGACAGCAATGCAGTAATTTACAAGAATAGGATTGTATTTCAATTTTTATTAATATTGGTTTTACCTTGTTATTACACTATATAAATGAAATTGTTTAAATTGATTGAAACCGGAATCCTTGAGAGATGCAAAGCAGGCATGAAATTGATGTCTTTGTTTGTTGTGTGCATATACATTGTGACTTGCAGAGTATATAAATCAAACATAAAGATGCAGCAGCAGAGCTGAATGAATTTATCAGGGTAGGGATAGCTCCATGCCTATTACATGTGCATTATATTAGTGTTGGAGGTGTACCTGGCATACGGATTAATCCCCAGTAAAAATATTTTGAAGAGCTCAGGTACAGGGAATCTGATTTATTCATACAGTAAGTATGTCATCAAAATTTTATGCATTTAATAAGTGAATCATCAATCGTGTCCCTTTCATCCTTGTACAGAAGCTACAAGACTTCGATCAACAAATTGCAGGAACTCTATCCTATAAATTTAAATGGGATATAGTGATGCACTGTGTAATATACATTAGTCAGACTATTTTTTTTTAGTCTTTTGGAAATCTGCAATGGTTCACTTCTATGGGGAAATCATGTTCGGAGGCAGCCTGTGCTATCCAGCTGTTCCTGGGACTGCTGAAGGATTAAGCCTAGAAGTCCTTGAATGAGGTTTTCAAGGTCGTTCTTATTATGACCTGTACAAGAATTGACCAAGACACTTCTAGTAGAAATCTAAATTATTAAAGCTAAATTTCAACTTTTACAGGGTTGGTTTCAAAAAGTACAAATGTACCATCATTATCACTCTTTTATATATAACTTTAATGTATATTTAAACCTAGCTCTAGGTAAAAGGTTTGAGTTTAATCCAGTTGTGTTTTTATTCAGTATAATTTAAAGCCCAACTCCAGCCAAAACCAAGTTTTTGTGGAAGTGACCCTCTATCAGATACACCTCTCTACTGCTGAAGACAAGCAACGATGGTAAATCTCTCAAATGGGGACACATTAAAGGAACAAAACACCCTTTTTTTATAAAAATGGGGTAGGGTCACTATACTATTACTGTCTGTGTCTTCCTGTCCCTGTGTCCACTACTCCCATCTCTTGTCCTGCTGTCACAGGGACAAGAAGAGAGAACATGAATCTCCCAAATGGGGTGATAGACATCAATTAACAACTTGCCGACCAGCCGCCGTAGCTATACGTCGGCTCTCGCACACAGCTCCCGGTCCTGTCAGGGAGAGAAATGCTGATCTTCTGTTCATATGTAGCGCCCCCTTACTTTCTGTATGGGCACTACGCTAAAGTTAGTGGGGAATGGGAGAGTTATTTTGCTCCCATTCGCAAATTGCTAAATTGGGACTTCTGTCGTTCCAGAAATGTCCACTGGGTCAGTCTGTGCTCCAGGGATGCGGTGCCATCCCTGGCCGGCAGTTGGCACCAGAGGGGTTCTGGCAGAGCAAGTTTTCCCCAGCAGCCAATCAGAGGAGTTTTCCCTCACGGGGCATGCTGGGGGAGAGTATATCTGTGACAGATGTCATGTGCTCTAAAATCTTTGCGGGGCCCCGGTTCCAGGTGCGGCATCCACCTTTAGGGTGCACGCATCCATGGACCCCGCCAGCGCTGCCCACCTGGCCAAATTTGCAGGCTACACAGAACCTCATCCAGAGGTGAAAAGGGACTTCAGTGACTTACTGGGTCCCCAGATCTATTGAGAGAATCCCAGGCTGGGTGCCGTTCGATTGGGGGGTCGGCTTGAGGAGAACCCGGAGGCAGGTTGTCCAACAGGGCTTGAACGAACCAATCGGGGATCTGGTGACTGGAATGCTGACAGGTATGCTTTGCTGTCATCCGGTGACCTATGCTAAATCTTACTGGGAGGATTCGCTCCAATCATCCATCTAGCTCGCTTAAAGTAATAGGCCTGTGGCAGAGGCCCTAGAGCCAGGCCTGTGAGAGAGACCTGTTCCTCCCAGCAAATTCAAAGTGACATCTCGGCTGCCAGACTTATGATAGGGGTCTGTCCGGGGGCATTTCACCCACTCTGGCTAGAGTGGCGACAAACCACAATCTGATACTACTGAGAGCAGGACTGCTCGGTTCATATCGAGGCCTGACACTGCAAGGTTTCTCTCTTCTCCTTCATCAACCTTTCCTTTTCCATTTGATGTTGATGTTGGCCGTGTTGGCCTGGAAATAAAGCATTGGAAAACCTTTATTCACTGTCTGGACCTTCGCTCACTGCTCTGTTTCTTCAACTGCACCCCTAGACTGCATCAAGGTAAAAACGCCAATCCCAACAACAAATCAGCGGCTCCTCCGGGAGTAGCGTTAGGCCTCGTACACACGACAGAGATTCTCGGCAGAATTCGCCGAGAAACTCGGTCAAAACCCGGATTCTGCCGAGAATCTCTGTCGTCTGTACAGTTTTGGCTCGATGGAGCCGCCGAGGAACTCGACGAGAAAATAGAGAACATGTTCTCTATTTTCTCGTTGTCCTCGCTCTTCTATGGGAGAAGCCGGCCCGCCGAGCTCCTCGGCGGCTTCATCCCAAAACTCGACGAGGAACTCGACGTGCCAAGCACGTCGAGTTCCTCTGTCGTGTGTACGGGGCCTTACACATACAATGTATGAACAGAAGATCAGTCATTCAGTCATTTCCCCTAGTCAGTCCATCCCTCCCTACAGTTAGAACACACCCAGGGAACATACTTAACCCCTTCCCCGCCCCCTAGTGTTAACCCCCTTCACTGCCAGTGGCATTTTTATAGTAATCCAATGCATTTTCATAGCACTATTCGCTATAAAAATGCCAATGGTCCCAAAAATGTGTCAAAAGTGTCCGAAGTGTCCGCCATAATGTCGTAGTACCGAAAAAAGATCGCTGATCGCCGCCATTACTAGTAAAAAAAATATTAATAAAAATGCCATAAAAATACCCCCTATTTTGTAAAAGCTATAACTTTTGCGCAAACCAATCAATAAACGCTTATTGCGATTTTTTTATGAAAAATATGTAGAAGAATACATATCGGCCTAAACTGAGGGAAAAAAATGTTTTTTTATAGATTTTTGGGGGATATTTATTATATCAAAAAGTAAAAAATGTTCATTTTTTTTTTAAATTGTCGCTCTATTTTTGTTTATAGCGCAAAAACTAAAAACCGCAGAGGTGATCAAATACCACCAAAAGAAAACTCTTCTTTGAGATCAGCCTGGTAAAATTGAAAAGAAAGGACCTGTTAGGCCTCGTACACACGACCGAACATGTCCGCTGAAACTGGTCCGCGGACCAGGTTCCGCGGACATGTCCGACCGTGTGTTGGGCAGACCGGACAGTTTTCTGGCCTAGCGGACAGGTTTCCAGCGGACAAAAGTTTCTTAGCATTCCAAGAAACTTGTCCGGTGGAAACCTGTCCGTCGGACATGTCCGATGGTTAGTAAACCTAACCATCGGACCGAAATCCCCCGCAAGCGTCAAAGTGATTAGACGCATGCGTGGAAGCATTGAACTTCCTGGTTCGCGCACATCGCCGCGTCATCATCGCCTCCACGTCACCGCGTTTTCTGTCCGCGGGGATTTTGGTCTGATGGTGTGTACACACATCAAACCATAATCTCCCAGCAGACATGTCCGATGAAAACGGTCCGCGGACCGTTTTCATCGGACATGTCTGGTCGTATGTACAAGGCCTCAAACTTCTTGCCAGAAAAGGATGAATATGTACAATAATTATTTTCCTAAACTGAAGTGGTTGTAAAGGATGACGTTTTTTTGCCTTAATGCATTGTAGCCACAGTCTTTGTGTCTTATGGAGGTACAGAGTCGGCTCGGGAGCAAGCACGCACGAGTGCCTGCATACCAAGCTGCTTCCTATGGGGGCACTCAGCGGGGGGGGGGGGGAGCGCTAAAACTCCACAAAAGAAGGAGGGCTGCTTTGTGCAAAACCATTGCACAGAGCAGGTAGGTACCACATGTTTGTTATTTCTAAAAATAATAAAAATGGATCCTTTACAATCACTTTAAAAAAAGGAAAATATTGTTGACCATCTTAGTTTTTAGCCTTGAATGTAATAAAGAAAGAAAATACTGTATTTAAAAAAATATATATACGTATCTTTATTGTATCTGCTCATAGATGTCTGTAAAAAGTGGCAAAGAAATGATAAAAAGCTTGCAGCCGGTGGAATCATAAGTAATGTGAGTGGTGGCATCAGACAAACTCACATCTTTCATTTTACATGGATGATTAGATGAAGTCATGTAATGTGATCTCAGCACATCTTACATTTATCCTTGCTGTAGGGTGGCCAGGTCACTTGTGTCTCTGCCTGATCTCAGTGGTAGAAAGAAAGGTGCAAAACAGTTTGTTCAAAGCTCTAAAAAGAAAAAAAAGAAAAAAAAAAACCCTTAGAACAAGGAATGTTAACATAAGAGTATTTATCACAGAATCTTAATTAAAGTACAAAGTTTTACTGTATAGCAGCATCTAGTGCGGAAAAATTCACACCCTAAAGTAATAAAATATTCACACATTTAATAAGGATCACTAGTTTTAATTACCTCTCCCACCAGCAGGGAACTGTAGAAGAGTTTAATTTTATGTATGCTTTCTGTAACATTCAACAGCCAATTACCGGCCCTCTCATAACATATATTTTTTTGGGGACAGTGGATGATGCATGAGCATCAACTGACCAATGGTGTGCTGTAATTACTGTACTAAGTAATTGTATGTAAAAAAAAAAAAAATAGAGAAAAGGAATAGAGTGCAGCAGTTTTGTTTGAGCATTTTTGGGTTCATTTACATTTGCAAGGGGATTGGTGACCATGCAAGTCATGTTAGCTGGATGAAGATAGACCGTAGAGTCCATTTTCATCCGATCCGATCTGCCAGACCAATGGAAAATTCTGTTAAAGTATGGCCGTCGTTCACGCGTCAAATTTTTATTTATTTTTTTCCGGCGTAAGTACGTTACGCACGTCGCCATTCACAAACACGTCGGGGCGCCGTAATTTTGCAAAAAACAAGATAATACAGCGCTAGTAACTAGTGAGAAATAAATATGAAATATATAACCAAAAAATATGAATGAACACAATAGGTGAATTGACGGTATGATAATCAATATAACAAATCCATCCAAATGAATAAATAAAGTGAAAAAAAGGTAGTCCATAAAAAATCAGTGCAATTGAGTCCAATTAAGGTGAGCATCAATGATTAATCATGAAAAGATCCTCCACCAGAAATGAAGTGAAAAGTCACCCAATGTGTGGGAAATGAAATCTCCTTACCAGAGAAAAAGACCGGGCTTTCAACGGTCTAATACAGCATAAGGATGTTTAAAGTCTTCCTTGAAAAGACTATTCCGGACACTGCTATAAATCACCAGCATGAAAAGCTCCAAGGGACAAGATCCTATTCAAATCCGCTCCAGTTTAGCAATTGGTGTTCATAAAAATAAAGAATGGTGAGAAACCACATAGTGCATTACTGTGTAAACATTTAGTTTTTAATAGAAACAGATGTGCACTTACAGCAAAGACTTGTAAAACTCGCGTATGGGATATGGTGTGGAGAGGATGGCGTTTCCTCGATCCTCCGTTTGCTTCGTACCTCCGTCCGTCACGTGTCTCTCCCTCTAACGTGATGACGTCACTGTGGCTAAGCTCCTCCTACGCGTTTCGTCGCAATACGGACGTCTACGGGGATAGGCTGCCTGAGAGAACGTCATCACAGAGCTCAATATATATAGCCTCATCCGCCATGATGGAAGAGGGCAAAAACAATGAGAGCTATGGGAAAGAGAAGACGGAGCGTGCACGTATTAATGTGCGACGCACAAACGAAGCTATTTGTGGAAGAGAATAATAATAATAAGATGAATGCCATCTTGTGGACAAAAGGGAGTAAGACACATGGACGGATTAAGTGCAGCAAAGGATAATCCAGGCAACACCATCGCGATTTCACATAACTTAAAGTCTCTTAATGAAAATACAACATATGAAGCCTGTACAACCCATATCACATATAAACATACATAAATACATATATATCCTAAGTCATGTATATTATTACAAAGTCTTTAAAAAAGAAGAAAGTTATCAATATATTTGAATTATATGTTTACATTAAAAAACGTTAAAAAATAATAAAAAATTCATTAAAAAATACATTAAAACTCATTGATAAAAAAGGGGGTCAAATGGAAAGGTGAAATAAGAAATGTGGACAGGATAAAAACAAATTATGCATTATTTAAAAAACAATTAATGTCCCAGTCCACATTTAACCCATGAGGCCTATAAGATCGCAAGTTAAAAATCCAGCGAGTCTCAAGCTGGGAGATTGTACGCACTTTATTTGTACCCCTCCAGTGTGGACATAATTTTTCCATGGGTAAAAACAATGTACCATCAATGCTTTGGGTATGATGCTTCGCATAGTGTTTGGATAAATTATGTTTAGAAAATCCTCTACCAATATTACCTACATGTTCATTTAGTCTGATGTTAACAGCTCGTTTGGTTCGACCAATGTATTGTTTTTTACAGGGACACTGTATTAAGTAAACCACATGATCACTCGTACAGGTGATAAATGTCTCAATATCATATACCTTAAGGGTCTGAGTGGATTGAAAAGATGTAAGTTTGAGTCCCTGGAATGCATTAATTTTGCAAATATTGCACTTTCGACATGGATAAAAACCCTTCATTTCCTGAAAAAAGTGCACCACCTTAGGGGGGTCAATGATATTTGGGGCAACTTTTAAACGTAATGACGGTGCTCCTCTGAAAATTACTATGGGTTTCTCTGGGATAATCGATCCCAGTATCTGGTCATTCTTCAAAACACCCCAATGTTTTCTTAAGATCTTTTTTACAGAGAAGTGTTGGTCAGAGAACCCAGTAATTAAAGCAAAGCTGAAAAAATCTTTATTGTTAGTAACAGTCTTTTTTGAGGTTAAAAGCTGATCTCTATTTAAAGTACTGATAGCCAAAATAGTTTCATCAATACTGTCTTCTTTATAGCCTTTATCTATGAATTTCTTCTTTAGAATTTGGGCCTGTTGTTGAAAATCATATAAAGAGGTGCAATTGCGTCTAATTCTCTGAAATTGTCCCTTTGGGACAGCCTTAAGCCATTGTGAGTGATGGCAGCTCGTAGTGGGGATATATGCATTGCGATCAGTTTCTTTAAAATGGGTCATGGTGGTTATTGTCTCATCTTTAACCGTGATAATAAGATCCAAGAAATTAATCGTAGATTCACTAATATCATATTTCAAAAAAATTCCTCGGTCATTAATATTTAGACCAGATAAAAAACTATCGAGGGATAGGGTATCACCCTCCCAGATCACCAAGATGTCATCAATATAACGTTTCCATAATTTGAGTTGACTTGGAGGGTTAACATCAATGACTTCTCTTTCCCAGAAAGACATGAACAAGTTTGCCACACTAGGGGCAAACTTGGCGCCCATCGCTACTCCGCATTTCTGTAAATAATAATCACCACCAAACCAGAAATAATTATGGCTGGTTGCAAACACTAAAAGGTTAGCAATGAAATCTCTTTGAATAACCGAAAGTGAGATGTCTTGCTGTAAATAAAAACGGACCGCCTCTAGGCCATGATGGTGTGAGATGACCGTGTACAATGAATTTACATCAGCAGTAGCTAATACAAATCCATTCTTCCATTCACAATCCTTCAGTAAATTAATAACCTGGGTGGTATCACGTAAATAAGATGGAGTGGAGATAACCAATGGCTGCAAGAACTCATCTATATATTTGCCAATACGCGCCGTTATAGAATCTAACCCACTTATGATCGGACGACCAGGTGGGTTGGTGGTACTTTTATGCACCTTCGGCAGATAATATATCACTGGCACTCTCGGTGCTGATGGAATTAAGTGAGCACTTTCTTTTTTATTTAGAACACCCAATGAGAAACCTTCATTTATTAAGGCCTGAAGTTCTTTCTTGTATTTTACTGTTGGGTTATTGGCTAAAAGGCTGTAAGTGGTGGTGTCAGACAAAAGCCTGTGCATTTCTGCTATATAATCGCTTTTATCCAAGACCACCACTCCCCCGCCCTTGTCAGCTGGACGTACAACCAAATCGTTACGTTTACAGATCTGTTTCAGTTGGCCTTGAAATTCAAATGTGTTTCTAGATCTGGGAACTTTCAGGTCCGCTATATCCTTTAAGACAAGTTCTTTAAAAGTCTGTAAAGAAGAGGAAATAAAACCTGGCGGGTTATATAAAGAAGCATTTGCCAATTTGGTGTGTCTGGTTGGAACCACAACATCACCAATCGGCACATTACCTGATGATGGTATAGAACCTAGCGATGCACCTTGTTTAGGCCACTAACACCCATAGGGTTAAGGAGAAAGTGCCTCTTAATGTTCAGTTTTCTAATTAGTTTGTGGGCATCTATGAAGGTCTCAAATTTATCAATTTATCAATTTTGCGCAAAGCACGTCGGGAAATTTACTAACGGAGCATGTGCAGAACGTTTGGCGCGGGAGCGCGCCTAATTTAAATGGTACACGCCCCATTTGAATTAGGCGGGCTTGCGCCGGACGTCTTTACGTTATTCCGCCGCAAGTTTATACTGAAGTGCTTTGTGAATCAAGCACTTACAAGAAAAACTTGCGGCGGTGTAACTTAAAGACGATACGTTACGCCGCCGCATTTGTACCTGAATCTGGCCCTATGTTTCTACATACAGTGGGACCATGGAGAAAGTAATGTAAGTATTTCAGCTTATTCATCACCCAAGAGCAGGGATCTCAAAACTACGGACCTCCAGCTGTTGCGGAACTACACATTCCATGAAGCATTGTAATGCCGCATACACACGACCGTTTTTAATGTCATGGAAAAACAAAGTTTTTCTCAACGTGATTCTTGTCAAGCCTGCGTTGCATACACACGATCGTGAAAAAAAAATGCTTGAGCAAAGCGTGGTGACGTACAACACGTACGACGGCACTATAAAGGGGAAGTTCCATTCGATTGGCGACACCCTTTAAGCTGATTATTCAAATTTCCCTTCTCATAACCTGCTTCTGAGCATGCACGTTTTTTTCCCGGTCGTTAAAGCCTACACCCGGCCGTTTTTCACGACGTGAAAAACGATGAGAAAAAATAGAGCATGTTCTAAATTTGTAATGCCCATTTTTCACGTCGAGCAAAATGCTCTGGAGCCTACACACGGTCATTTTTAATGACCAATTAAAAAATATGGCATTTTTCTCGTCATGAAAAACGGTCGTGTGTACTCTGACCTTCACAGACATGACTAGGCATGATGAGAATGGTAGTTCCTGAACAAATAGAGGGCCATAGTTTAGAAACCCCTGCCCAAGAGGCTAAAGGAGCAATTAACCCTTGCAGTGTGTGGAGGGGGTACAAGATGGATTTTTCAGTATAGCTGAAGTTCAAATTCAAGTTTGTAAAAGATATCAGATGGCAGGAGGCAGGGCAGGGTTTATGATCATGTGACCGTCATGATTAACTGTCACAGTGGTCACATGATCAGAAAGCTCCCGATCACAAGAAGCGACCAGGAGCTTTCCGTTAGCCACCCCAATTGTACCGGGAGCATGCAGGGCACACGGTCTCGGTACAGCTGTGTTTGCTAATTGGTACACAAATATGAGGCCTCTCGGTGCCAAGGCCCATCAGCGCCTAGGGGTTGAAATTGGAACTTGGAAGGAAAACCAAGAGAAGATGGCAGCACATATGACAGACAGGAGTACTGAAAACATGGTCCAGGAGGAAATCACTAGCTAGGTGAGTCTGCCAGTGTGTGGTGATATGCTGTGCATACTAGCATAGAGGTAGCATCAGGGAGCGCAATTGTGACCCCACCAATGCTACAGGGGGGCCTGTGCAGCTTCCCTCTCACATTAGGCTTGTGTGTGGGTGGGGGGGGCAACAGAAACCGGTATGCAAGGAATTGATAGGACAGACCACGCCCCAACCATGCACACAGGTTTCAGACGGGATGTGGGTGCAAAATGTCAAAGCGTGGACAGTTTCTCCAAAAATCTTTGAATTACCCTCTCAATATGTAAATTGGGGCCCGGATTCTCAGTGGAGATACAACGTCGTATCTATGCGCCTGATTCTTAGAATCAGTTCCGCATAGATATCTGTTAGATCCAACAAGCGTAAGTCTCTTACGCCGTCGGATCGTAACGGCATTTTTACGCTGGCCGCTAGGTGGCGCTTCCGTCGAATTCTGTGTCGAGTATGCAAATTAGCTAGATACGCGAATTCCCGAACGTACGCCTGGCCGACGCAGTAAAGTTACGCCGTTTACGTTAGGCTTTTCCCGGCGTATAGTTGCCCCTGCTATATGGTGGCATAAGTGCGGCGTAACAATGTTAAGTATGGCCGTCGTTCCCGTGTTGAAATTTGAAAAAGTTACGTCGTTTGCGTAAGTCGTCCGGGAATGGGGCTGGACGTCATTTACGTTCACGTCGAAACCAATGACGTCCTTGCGGCGTACTTTGGAGCAATGCACACTGGGAAATTCCACGGACGGCGCATGCGCCGTTCGGGAAAAACGTCAATCACGTCGGGTCACAGTGCATTTACATAAAACACGCCACCCTGATCCAAATTTTAATTAGGCGGGCTTACGCCGGCCGATTTACGCTACCCCGCCGCAACTTACGGAGCAAGTGCTTTGAGAATACAGCACTTGCCCGTCTAAGTTGGGCAGCGTAACGTAAATCAGATACGTTACGCCGCCGCAGAGATACGCCGCTGGACGTGAATCTGGGCCAAAGACTTTAAATAACTCTTTAGCCACTTGAAGTATCTTGGTGTGTGGTGGGAGTATATTTTCATGTGGTGGAAGCTGTGGGTGGTAGAGAGAGGTTCCCGGGTCAACTTTTGCCTCAATGCCTACAAGCTTCAAGCTAAGCATCTGTATACTACCATGCTATGGCTAAAACCTCCTAGACCAAACTAAAACCATTTTTTTGCAGAGGTTTAATTCCACTTTATCTTTAGGTTATAGGCTCCTCTTCAAATAACAGTTTGGTAGACTTATAACTAAATCCAAAACACCCCTAATTTGTTACATACATACTTTCACAGCTATAAGACTTCAGTAAAAAGATAATCTGTTCCATTAAAATCATGAAATGATTGTTTTACATTGAAGATGTGCAAAATATATTAATTATTTCTATCCGTTACCTTGTGGCTGTGATTTATCTGAATTCCAGATTATTATTTCTATTTTAAGTTACTGCAGTGTAAATGATTTTCGGATTAGAGAGAGAAGCGAGACGTGTATATTTCCCTGACCACAGGAGGTATATTTTACGGAGGAAATCTGCAGACTTCTTTCATGTTTGATATGTAACTCTTTGCACGCTAAGTAGACCCAAAACTGAGCTCAGTTTTGAACGAAGCACCTGGTAACTGCTTAGAGCTATCCAGGACAAATATTCCTCTATGAAGCATTCAGTGGCAGGGTGTCATGAATTATCTCGGCCACCAGAGGGCGCTAGCGGCGCATCGGCACGCGCAATGCGCGCGCAACCACGGCATCGCGCTCGTGCACGCGCGCACCGGCGGTAACGGCGCACGGGAGCGCGCATCGGCGGTAACGGCGCGCGGGCACGTGCATGCGTCTATTTGGCGCCAAAACAACCTACTTAAAGTGTCCTGGAAGCCTGGCCCCTTGCTGTCCGGTCTGCAGCGTTTCCTGAGACCACCTGTACCTGTACCTATACCTGTACCCACTACTCCTGCTTGATCCAGATCCTGATACCCGGCTTGTCTCCGTTGTTCCTGTCTTCCGCCTGCCCTGACCTCGGCTTGCTCTGACCATCCTTCTGCCTGACCCCTGGTACTCCGCTGACCGTCTGTTGCCGACCCGGCTAGTCGACCTCTCTGTTACCTGGGCCTCTCCTGTTACCAGTCCGGCTGCTCCTGCCTGTCCAGTCTTCTGGGACCCTGTCCAGTCTTCTGGGACCTGCTGCGGCCAGACTTTCAGAATACCTTCCTTTCCGGCTTGCCTGCTGTTCCAGTGCTCCTGCATCCAGGCTGCTACTTACCAGCCTGCACCTGCCTTTCAGAGACTTCCTCGGACTCCGCAGAAGCTCCATCCGGCCCCTGCACCAGCGTCATCCCTGGCGCTTGTGCGACTCTGCATTCCCGCTCCCCCTGTCTACTCTACCAGGGGTCCGGGATCAGAGGAGCAACAGCAGCCACTTCCTGCACGTCGGGCTCATCCTTAAGGTACGTGACAGTACCGGACAGCCATGTCCGAGCCCGCGCAGGGAGTGGATCCGATGCAGGAACTCTGCCGCCATTTGGAAGGACTAACCCAGGCCGTCCGAACCCTGCAAGAAGGTTACACACGTCTGGAAAATCGGGTCCAAGCCTTGTCCACTCCTGCCACAGCCTCTGCGACTTCAGGGGCATCCGCTTCGCCATCAGTAATAATGCTGCCACCTGAACCTAAAGTTCCCATGCCCGAGAGGTTTGCGGGAGAACGTAACAAATTCCGAGCCTTCCGCAACGCTTGCGAATTATACTTCGCCCTCCAACCCCGGACTTTCTCTCTGGAAGCTACTAAGGTGGGCTTCGTCGTTTCGCTACTGTCTGGCGAACCGCAAACCTGGGCTCATCGCCTCATGGAGATCAAGGATGAATCACTTGACAACTTAACCGCCTTTTTCCAGGCTATGTCTCTGCTGTATGAGGACCCGCATCAGACCGCCACTGCAGAAGCCGCATTACATGCTCTACAACAGGGTCGTAGACCCGCCGAAGACTATGTGTCCGAATTCCGCAAATGGTGTTCTGACACAACCTGGAACGACTCGGCTCTCTGCTACCAGTTTCGCCTTGGCCTGTCTGAACCGCTAAAGGATGAGCTGGCCCGGGTAGGAGTTCCTGGGACCCTGGACGCTTTAATCAACTTGACCATCCAGATCGATCGGCGCCTGAGGGAGCGCAGGACTGAAAGGACCACTGCCCCATCCCGTCCGGTCTGGATGATGCCACGGGTACCTTCCACGTTCAATCCACCTCCACCAGCGCCCACAGCCTCTTCTACCCCTGATAATTCAGAGCCTATGCAGCTAGGCCTCCTTCGCCCTTCACTTACTCCGGAGGAACGACAACGCCGTAGGGCCAACAACCTGTGCCTGTACTGCGGGGAGTCCGGACACTACGTGAGGACCTGTCCTGCCAAGCTGCGTAAGTGTCAATCCTTGTCGTCTGTATCCCTACCTGTCCGTCCAAGCAATTCCACTCATCTGGCTATCCTTGTTTTATTTCAGCTTCCAGGAAGAACTATACAAACCAGCGCCATTATTGATTCAGGAGCCTGTAGCTGCTTTTTGGATCAATCATTTGCCTTCAGATATCAGATTCCTCTCCGCCCCAGGTCTACTGGACTTTCTGTGTACTTAGCAGACGGCTCGGTGTTAAAATCTGGTCCCGTCACCCAGGAGACCCAGCCTCTTGCCACCACCATTGCCGATAACCACCACGAACTCTTATGCTTGGATGTGATCAACTCCCCTCTGTTCCCTGTCATACTGGGAGTACCATGGCTCCAAGTCCACAACCCCCAGATTGACTGGGCCACTGGTAAAATTGACTTCAACTCTCCATTCTGCCGACAGCATTGCCTGCAACTACCGTCTCCACCCCTGCCATTACTCTGTTCGGACTCTGACATTGAGACTCGTCAATCCGTCCCAGAAATTTATCATGACTATCTGGATGTTTTCAGCAAAAAGGGGGCCGAGACCCTCCCACCCCACAGGGCCTATGATTGCCCCATCGAACTCCTTCCTGGTGCCGAAGTCCCCTTCGGAAGGATCTTCCCCTTAACCGGACTTGAACTTGAGACCCTGAAAACCTATATCGATGACAGCTTGAGGAGGGGGTTCATCCGTGCCTCCACGTCACCCGCGGGTGCAGGCATCTTTTTTGTTGAAAAGAAAGACCATTCCCTTCGCCCCTGTGTGGACTACCGGGAACTCAACAAAATAACTATTAAAAACAGATACCCTCTTCCCTTGGTACCCGAACTATTTCAGCGTCTGGGGTCCGCGGTCATTTTTACTAAATTGGACCTCCGAGGGGCCTACAACCTTGTCCGCATACGCGAAGGCGACGAGTGGAAGACCGCCTTCCGTACCCGTTTCGGGCACTTTGAATATCTAGTCATGCCCTTTGGGCTCTGTAATGCTCCGGCAACATTCCAACATTTTGTCAATGACATTTTTAGAGATTATCTGGACCTCTTTGTGATTGTCTATCTGGATGATATCCTAATCTTCTCCCCTTCCCTAGAGAAACACCGTGTACATGTGAGGAAGGTGCTTGAACGTCTCCGTATCCACGGACTGTACGCAAAACCCAGCAAATGCGAGTTCGAGCGCTCCAGTATACAGTTTCTGGGACTTATCATCTCTGTAAGGGGCGTTGAGATGGATCCTCAGAAAGTTTCCGCAATACTTGACTGGCCAGCTCCGACTGACAGAAAAGGTGTTCAGCGATTCGTCGGGTTTGCGAATTTTTATAGGAAGTTCATCAAAGCCTTTTCCAACATCATTTCTCCTATAACGGACTTGACTAAACTGTCTGCTCGGTTTTGCTGGACACCGGAGGCCCAAGCAGCCTTCGAAACCCTGAAAGGCTTGTTCACCTCGGCATCCATTCTGAGACATCCCGACGCAAGCCTGCCCTACATCCTTGAAGTGGATGCATCTGAAACCGCGGTTGGAGCAGTCCTCTCTCAGAGGCAGGGTCCCAAGGCATTGCTATATCCCGTCGCTTACTTTTCTCGTAAACTATCTGAAGCAGAAAAAAATTACGATGTTGGAGACCGAGAGCTGTTGGCGATAAAAGCCGCCTTGGAGGAGTGGCGGTACCTCCTGGAAGGAGCAGCGCACCCGATTTTGATTTTTACAGATCACAAAAACCTGGAGTACCTAAAAGTAGCCAAGAGACTTAGACCACGCCAGGCCAGGTGGGCACTTTTTTTTACAAGGTTTTCATTCCACATCACGTACAGGCCAGGGTCGAAAAATGTCAAACCGGATGCTCTTTCCCGCATGTACGCCAGTTCGGAGCCTCCCAACCCTCCGGATACTATTCTGTCTTCAGGGAACTTTTTGCTACTACAAAGAGACTTGGTACCCCAGATCAGGCAGGCATCCGCTGACATTTCTTCTCCACCTGATCCGGAGCTACAATCCAGGGACGGTCTGCTATGGTACCGGGATAAGATCTTCGTACCCGAGGGGCTGCGAGTTAATGTTCTGGGCTCCTGTCATGACCACAAGCTGGCTGGGCACTTTGGGATACAAAAGACCGCTGAACTTCTGCAACGCACCTTTTGGTGGCCCCAACTTCTAAAGGACTGCAAAGATTATGTGGAATCGTGCACTACGTGCATTCGAAACAAGGGGAGTAAACTCAGAGCCTGGGGACTCCTTAAACCATTACCCGTACCGGAAAGGCCTTGGAGAAGGATCTCCATGGACTTCATCGTGGAACTTCCCCCATCGGAGGGCTTCACCACTATCTTTGTGGTAGTGGACAGGCTGTCTAAGATGGCACACTTTGTCCCCTTAAAGGGCACACCCTCGGCTCCAGAGGCGGCTAAAGCCTTCATCAGAGAAATTGTCAGACTCCACGGTGTTCCTGCGGATATTGTGTCCGACCGTGGAGTACAGTTCACATCTAGGTTTTGGAGGGCACTTTGCAGCAGTCTCGAGATCGGCCTATCGTTTTCCTCAGCATACCACCCACAGTCAAATGGGCAGACGGAGAGGACGAATCAGACCCTTGAACAGTATCTCCGCTGCTTCTCGTCCTTTTCGCAAGAAGACTGGGTTTCTCTGCTGCCCTTGGCGGAGTTCGCCTATAATAATTCCATCCATTCGGCCACCAAACAGTCTCCTTTTTTTGCCAACTATGGCTTCCACCCACTGTTCCTCTCTAATTCTGTTCCGGAAAGTACGGTACCCGCCGTTCAAGACACCTTGGATTTCTTTAACTCAAATAACAGGATCCTGCAGGAAACCATGACCCAAACACAGGAACGTAATAAGGAAATCTTTGACAGGAGAAGAAGGGGGGAACTCAACTTAGTACCCGGAACTAAAGTTTACTTGTCCACTTTGAACTTAAGGCTTGCATGCCCTACGAAGAAGCTGGGTCCTAAATTCGTGGGTCCCTTTGCTGTCAAGAGAAGGATAAACGAGGTGGCCTACGAACTTGACTTACCAGAGTCCTTTCGAATCCACCCGGTGTTTCACGTGGCCCTGCTCAAACCGGACGTCCCCAACTCCTTCCCTGGACGGGATACCGATCCCCCAGAACCAGTATTAGTCGACGGTGAGGAGGAATTTGAGGTGGAATCTATCCTGGATTGCAGGAAGAGACGCAACCAAATTCAGTTCCTCGTTAAATGGAAGGGGTATGGGCCAGAGGAAAATTCATGGGAACCGGAGGACAACATACACGCCGAAAGACTAATTCAGTTGTTTAAAGACTCTCACCCGCTGAAGATGACTCAGTTGGGCATCCGGAGGCTGCCCCTTGGGGGGGGGCAATGTCATGAATTATCTCGGCCACCAGAGGGCGCTAGCGGCGCATCGGCACGCGCAATGCGCGCGCAACCACGGCATCGCGCTCGTGCACGCGCGCACCGGCGGTAACGGCGCACGGGAGCGCGCATCGGCGGTAACGGCGCGCGGGCACGTGCATGCGTCTATTTGGCGCCAAAACAACCTACTTAAAGTGTCCTGGAAGCCTGGCCCCTTGCTGTCCGGTCTGCAGCGTTTCCTGAGACCACCTGTACCTGTACCTATACCTGTACCCACTACTCCTGCTTGATCCAGATCCTGATACCCGGCTTGTCTCCGTTGTTCCTGTCTTCCGCCTGCCCTGACCTCGGCTTGCTCTGACCATCCTTCTGCCTGACCCCTGGTACTCCGCTGACCGTCTGTTGCCGACCCGGCTAGTCGACCTCTCTGTTACCTGGGCCTCTCCTGTTACCAGTCCGGCTGCTCCTGCCTGTCCAGTCTTCTGGGACCCTGTCCAGTCTTCTGGGACCTGCTGCGGCCAGACTTTCAGAATACCTTCCTTTCCGGCTTGCCTGCTGTTCCAGTGCTCCTGCATCCAGGCTGCTACTTACCAGCCTGCACCTGCCTTTCAGAGACTTCCTCGGACTCCGCAGAAGCTCCATCCGGCCCCTGCACCAGCGTCATCCCTGGCGCTTGTGCGACTCTGCATTCCCGCTCCCCCTGTCTACTCTACCAGGGGTCCGGGATCAGAGGAGCAACAGCAGCCACTTCCTGCACGTCGGGCTCATCCTTAAGGTACGTGACACAGGGTCTGACTGTTTTATAAGGACTCCTAAGGCCTCCCAGTCACTCACCGAAATTCTAACATTACAGCTTGACATGGCTGTGCACATGTCGTTGTCACAGGGCTGTCTTTAAGGCAGGTCAAAAGGGACAACTGCCCTGGTCCCTGTCATTGTTGTGGGGCCCAAAGCAGCTGCCTCATACTTGCCAACTATCCCAGTTTAAATTCCCTTGTCCCTTGAAGTTTTAGTCATGTGATGTGCCCTGATATCTCAGTGTGAAGTGCTGTTACTAATGCTGCCCAGCTCTGCCCTATTTTTGTGTACAGATGACTCTCCTGCAGACCCTGTGTTTACATGTAAATAACCATGATTCTTATTTAAATATTGGCAGAATTCCTATGTAAATAGTAGTGGCATTCATATGTAAATAGCTGAGGCCGGCGGCATTCATATGTAAAGAAAGGTGGCATTCATATGTAGTAAAGAGATGATGTGATGTAGCCTCTAGCAACCAATCAGTGAGCAGTATTACTGTACAGTAATCTCTAGCAACCTAGCAACAAGAAGAAATCATGTGCTGTAAGGCTGTAAGGCCTAGCAACTAATCAGTGAGCCATAATGTGTGCTGTAACCTCTAGCAACCAGTCAATAAGTGGTAATGATATGCTGTAACCTCTGGCAACCAATCACAATCACTGCCTGATCTGATACAGTAAACTGATTTTAATTCTAGGTGAAAACTTTTGCCCAGAGTCCAATCAACATAACGACGGCCCTGCGTGGACATGATGCTTTGCTTCGTGGCCGCAGCTTTTTTTATTTTATATTGAACCGCAGGCTGACTCCCACCTTTGTTTTACACTGACAAGCAACTAGTACTGGTGCCACCCAACACTGTCTCCGGAGCCGTGGCCTCCCTCTGTCTGCCACTGTCAAAATGATTGGCTGCTAGGATGGCTGGCGTCCTAGCAACCAGTCATGTGCATGCACAGGCCCCCGGCAAAGGAAGAGGGTGTAATTGCCTCCTCTCTACTCTCCCTTCTCCTAGTGCTCCACCTCATGACTTCTGCCTTCAGACCTGCTGCTGGGAATGAAATTGAGAGTCTTAGCATGGCCCTCGGAGTGCTGACCTAGTGCAGGAGATTGGGGACCTCAGAGGAGCGATTCCCAGAAAGGAGAGGTAGGCACTGCTGAAGTGGGAGCAGCTGTGAGGGCTGAGCAGGGCTTGGAATGGCGCAGGTCGGGGGAGAGGGACCCCGACAGTGGCAGCCAGAGGGAGGCCAGGGCTCCGGAGACAGTGTTGGGCATCTACATTTTTGTAAGTGAAATATAATTTTTATACGTAATAAAGTGAAGGCAATCTTACACTATGACAAGGTTTCTCTTTTTGGGCCATGTTTGGGATTTCGTTATGAATGTTGTGTAACTGGATACGTGATGTGTGAGGTCCTGGTCCAGTGATCCATCCCAATACCGGTTCCATCTTCCGATACACATTTGAACATACAAGGCCTTGGCTGGGCAAAAGCCACAAGCTTGCCTTCAGGTAAGCAAGTTTTTCTTAAGGTGGTAGTGTACATGAGGGTGGTTCAAATGTTACAGTTCATTTCATGAATCAAAAACTTTCACTTTTCTCATCACGTGGTAATTTTATGTGATCTGTGCTCATCTCTTCAGGACTTTGCAGCATTATTTATTGGACTACTTTAGCTAGCATGGCTCCATTCTATATCTTAAATCTTAACCCTGTTATGTCAAATCTGAATTGTGCAGACCTTGGTTTCCCTGTAATATACATGTGCATTATTTTCAATAAATACTACCTGTTAAAAAAAAAAAAAAAAACACTTGTCTACCGGGGCAATTTTTACATTTTCTGCACACATGTTAAAATATAAATTTTTTGATAAAAATTACTTTAACCCCTTAAGGCCCATGCCTCCTGGCCCTTTAAGAGGTTTCTGATGCCAGGAGGCGGGGCATGGTTTCTGATTACGTGACCATCGTGATTGGCTGTCACAGCAGTCACATGATCGGAAAGCTGCCGAACGCAAGTAGAGATCGGGAGCTTTCTGTTAGCCGCTGGAAAGTGTGACGGGAGCACACGGGGTGCGTGCTCTCAGTACAGCTTTGTTTACATTCAGGTACGCGTATATGCGGCCGATCGGTGTTAAGGCTGAGAGGGCGCATATATGCTTAATGCCAGCATGAAGAGGTTAAACCCCCAAACAATTTTATAATTTTCTGAAAACAAAGACTTTAGAGAATAAAATGTATTTAATTGCTAACAAGCTCACTATGTGATAGCAGGAGCGCATGATAGGTTCTTCTTATAGAGACAACAGGGGTCTGTTAGGGCCCCTGATGTTTATCACAGTCCGAGTGAATCTGAAAAGCATTTTGCCGCAGTCCTGAACTCTGGAGGAAAAAGAAGAGCCAGGGACCTACGGCAGGAGCCAGTGGTTGTGGCAGAATGGGGCGCACCTTCAGAGCCCGGTAAATGTAATCGCTTTTACCTGAAAGCTGATTGCCAATTGTATGCAGCAGCCATGAGCTCACTTTAACCCCTTGAATACTGGGAAATTTAACACTGTACCTAGAGCTTTTGTTGTGTTAACTGCACAGTTTTAGTAGTTTTCACATGTCACCTTTAATAAAAAGGGGTCGGAAACAGTTATAAACCTTGGCATCTATGCAAATGTGTATGAACAAGCACTGGTCTTAGACGATCTTATTAAAAGAAAAAAATAATAATGTTATATAAAAATTTAAGCCGATAAGACGTATGGCATAATAAACATTTCATTTTGAACTGAAATGTAATGATTTTGCCTTTCTTCCAGCTTGATCTGTGAACATTGTAACTATTGCCATAATTGCTTTTTCTTGGATTTGTGGCTGGTGTATTTACTATTGTCAGTACTTGAGGCTGGTTATGAAACATTCAAGGCAGCAGATACAATAATGTGGTGATGTTCACAAAGCAAATAGTATATTAGTAGGAGTGAAACTGGCAGGACAGCTTTTTCTGGTTGAATATAATGCAAAACATAAATAAATACCATCAATAATTGAAATATTAAGCAAGTAACACTATCTGGATCCAGATTAGATTAGATACAACAAGCATATCTGTTATAAACTTTAGCTGATGAATGAAAGCACTGGAGATTACCCACGTCTAGAGATGTCCCTGAACTAAGAAACCAATGCCTCCAGCATAAACACGCCATCTCCTCATCCTTCCTGACGCACTGAAATATTAACTATATGTTTTAATCCTCATTCTTTAATACTAACATAGGATAACAAAGAACATTGCCAATACTGTATACTAAAATCAGTACATCCATTGAGTTCACTTCAAGGTTATACAGTATACTAACTAATGTATACTAGTAGACAAATGAAGCGGTAAGGGAGCACAAGTAAACATCAGTAGGTTGGGGCGGGCAGGTGTCTTGTTAAGAGAACCTGACACTCTAGGCTGAATGGGCAAAATTATTGCTTTGCTTGAAGCCAATCGAAGTGGATGCAAATGACAATGAAGATTTTTTTTCGGATTTAAAGGTGGCTATGCGTAGTTTAAATTCATTAAAAAAAAAAAAAAACATTTTGAAAGTGGGTTTGATACTGTATTTGCTGGCGTATAGGACTACCTTTCACACTTAAAAAAATTGGCCAAAAAGCAGGGGTCGTCTTATACGTCGGGTCAGCTGCTCGGATGTCTGCTGGATGTGCCGTAATACTATATGTAGCTTTGGCTACATATAGTATATACCGCTTAGCCAATCCCGGTGAGTGATGTATTCAAATGAATGCAGAGCCTGCTCGGATTGGAGCAACAACCTCTGTCAATCCGAGCAGGCTACACACAGTAGCCTGCTCAGATTTGCTTTGAGAGTCAGAAAGGCGTGGGCAGATGATGTTACAGCCTCTGCCAATCCAAGCAGGCTTTGTATACATTAATAGAATACAGTACATCACTCGCCGTGATTGGCTCCAGCTCCAGCAAGAAGGAAGAAGAATATGGCTCCAGAAGGAAGAAATATGAAGCGTCTGAAGCCTCGAAAGGGGGGTCGTCTTATACGGTGAGTACAGGCAAAATTTTTTTTAAAAAACCCTGTAAAATTAAGGGGTCGTCTTATATGCCCGGTCGCCTTATACACCGGCAAATACGGTATTTTAATTTTGTTTTTTATTGACAATCATTTTGACCGTAATGATTTTGCCTTTCTTCCAGATTGATATGCGGCTTTTTTTTTTTTAACATTGTAACTATACAAGAAATGTAACACAACCAGTGGACACTTGACACTTCAGCGCTCAGAATTCACTGGGAAATGTGCCATAAAGCGTGCAAAGAGCCATAACCATTGTGCAACTCGGGCTGAATGATACGATGCCGCCCTTCTCAGACCGGGGAATCTTATTCTGTACAAACAACAAGAACAGAAGGGTGCGAATGCCTAGTGCATTATCTCAAACATTGTTTTATTATCTTTTAATAAAGTGCTTGAGATAATGCAGTAGGCGTTTGCGTCCTTCTGTTCTTTGTTATTAGTATTGACAAGAAAATTCAAAGGAGAAGTTTGTTCTCAAAGTTTCTATGTGGTTTTCATTTGGGAAATTCTATTCATACCAAAGTGGAATGTTTAAAAGCAAATTACATTTTGAGGAGCAACATTTGTCAAGTCTCTAAAGGCATTTTGAAATAACTGATGAGATTTTAGGACTATTCATCCAAAAATCTACCAGTGTTTGGCCAGCTTAGGTGTGCATAATTACACTTCAAAGAGACTGCAGATTTGGCCTTACTCAGGACTAAGTATTTCAGAATACTGGGTTGTTGGCAGCCAGGATTTTTTTTCGAAAGATTTTCCAGTACATTTATTTAAAACCAGGAGAGGAATGCTCTGTGACCTCTGCTAAACTTGAAGTTTAGGTATAACTTTTTTTTTGCAGTGTTATATATTGTTTTGACGATTATATCACCACACTTATTCGCTTGATGATAAATATAATAATACAACCTTTAGTCTAAATCAGAACCTAGGCAATCTTGATGCAATTCTTATCATAAAGTTATTAACAAATGATAAAAACTGAGCTAAAAAAATAAAGATTGGGGCCCGGATTCAGATAGCAGTTACGACGGCGTATCTCCAGATACGCCGTCGTAACTCGGAGTTGTGGGGTCGTATCTATGTGACTGATTCATAGAATCAGTTCCGCATAGATTTCCCTAAAATCCGACCGGCGTAAGTCTCTTACACCGTCGTATCTTAGGCTGCATATTTACGCTGGCTGCTAGGTGGCGCCTCCGCCGATTTACGCGAGGAATATGCAAATTAGGTAGATACGCCGATTCAAAAACGTACATCCGCCCGGCCCCTTTTTTTTACGTCGTTTACGTTAGGCTTTTCCCGGCGTAAAGTTACCCCTGCTATGTGAGGCGTATCCTATGTTAAGTATGGACGTCGGGCCAGCGTCGAATTTTCCGTCGATTCCGTCGTTTGCGTAAGTCGTTTGCGAATAGGGCTGTACGTAAGTTACGTTCGCGTCTAAAGCATTGACGATTTGCGGCGTAATTTCGAGCATGCGCACTGGGGTCGAGCATTTCGAACGGCGCATGGGGTCACAATTAATTTAAATAAAACACGCCCACATCATCCACATTTGAATTAGGCGGGGCTTACGCCGGACCACATACGTTACGCCGCCGTAACTTAGGGCGCAAGTTCTTTATGAATACGGAACTTGCGCCCTAAGTTACGGCGGCGTAACGTATCTGAGATACATTACGCTCGCGGATAGATACACAATTGTATCTGAATCTGGGCCCTAATTTATTTAAACAGAAAAAAAAGCTTACTATTAAAGCGGGAGTACACTGCGAAAAGCAAAACATTCTCTCTGCAAATTAGTGTCATATGTGCTAGTATGCATTGCATATTAGCATATTAGGAAAGACTTACCTTAAAACGAAGCTCTCCAGTGGCGCATTGTCACCGCTGACAGAGCTTCCATCTTCACCCAGTCTTTCTTCTGGGTTTCCAAGCTGCGGCCATTAGATTGACCGAGCTGTGATTACGTTGATCTCATGAGCGTGAGAATCATGGCTGGGGCACAGCTCTGTGCCTTCCATTGAGAGCGCAGTGTGCATGCTCCGGTCACATCACTAACGCTGCTTAAAGCAGATCTCCACCTTCGCTACTTTGCTCCCCCCCCCCCTCCGCTGCCATATTTGGCACCTTTCAGGGGGGAGAGGGTATGTGTTTTTGACAGATACCCATCCCCACTTCCGGGAGACCTTGCCATGGTAAGTACCCCCAGAAGTTCGGCACCCCTCCTCCATCCACCGCCGCCGGGCTATTCAGAAAGCACAGCACATTTTGCGCATTCGCAGTAGGAAACCAGTTGTGAAGCTGCAAGGTTTTACTCCTGGTTTCCCGTACAAGAAATGGTGGCAGCAGCACCCGAGAGCCAAATGTAAAATCGGCTGGGATGCCAACATTGCGGGATCCCTGGACAGGTAAGTGTCCTAATATTACAAGTTGATGACTTCATTTTTGGGGGGGGAGGGGCTGGAGCTTCGCTTTACGTAAATATCTTCTGAACAGTACACGTTTAGGAGAAATTTACTGTACCTACAGGTAAGCCTTATTATAGGCTTACCTGTAGGTATAAATACAGAAAATGACTTTACCACCACGTTAATCAAATATGACAAAAATAGCTGATTAAAGCAGTGATGTTACAAATAAAATGCAGTGTTGGACAGAGACAATTACAGAAAGTTACAGATAGAAAAATAATAGAGGTACGTTACATTCCCATTGTGCAGCCAGAAATCAAAAGAAAGTCTTTGTCTTGCTTTTTTTTTTATATATATATACTCTTGCAGAAGCCAGCCCTATACCCATTTACTCCCTCCCATTCAGGTAGAGACTCTCCCGCTCACATATTTTAACACTTTGCCACTTGAAGGTCAACGGGAAGGCTATGACAAAATCTCAAGACACTGGCCAAATCCAATGCTGTATCCTGGCCTAGGCCAACAAGGCCCAGGCCTAGGGCAGCACATTGCAGGGAGGCAGCACGGAAAGAGCCCCCCGCCGGCATTCGCTACACTGTTAGTGTAGCGCCAGTCTTATGGGGTGGACTAGGCTGAGAGGCAAATTAGTCTAGCTCTCCCACTAAGAGGCCGCACTGCTTCCAGTATGTGGGCGGCCTGCATTCCACAACTGTGTGGGGGGGGGGGATGCTTCTAATTTTGACTGTCCTATCATCCTGTACCACAAACCTTCCTCACTGTGCTATGTGTTTTCTGCTGCACCATTGGCATGGTTATATCTTTTTAGTCCTCTCCATAAATGTATCAGAAATGTGTGCTTAAAGTAGAACTATAGGCAACACTTTTTGTTTCATTTTGGATAGAGTAAGGGAGGGTTATAGCCCCTGTCAGTTTATTTTTTACCATCCCTGTCCCATTTCAGAGATTTCCCTTCACTTCCTGCCCTATAGCCAAACAGGAAGTGAGAGGAAATCTATGCAAAGTAAGAGAATCCATTGCCCCCCCCCCCCCCAGGTCCTCAGAACTAGTGTCCCCACTTTAAAATGTCAGGGTGGGTCTTAAAAAGAAAGGGGTGTGACCTTGACAGGAAGGGTTGGGTCATATTTAAATTAGGGGGTGCACGAGTTTCGTCAGGCCTAGGGCAGCACAAAACCTAAATACACTTCTGGTCAAATTACCAGTTGTCATAAAAGACAGATAGTCCCAGCTGCCTTCCTCCCCCCCCCCTCACCTCAACTGAGCCCTTTAAAGTGACATCCCCCACAGAGTTATTTGTCACATACCCCATTAAGACTATTCATCATGATAGTTAGATTACACCAGTGGTTCTCAACCTCAGTCCTCAAACAGGCCATGTTTTCAGGTTTTCCTTTACTTTGCACTGCTGCTTTAGTTCAATATTGATGACATGGTATTGATAAGAGTTATTTTATCTAAGGGAAGTTCCAAAAAAATGGCCTGTTGGGAGTACCTGAGGACTGAGGTTGAGAACCAATGGATTACACTACCAGGTGGCCAGAGAATTCCAAGGCTGGTTTATTTTGTCCTTTTATTACAGCTGTTCTCAGACTGTCCATTTCCTGGAACTCCTTTGCAACTGAGATCTAGACCCCTATCAAAAGTTCACAATAATGTTCATGAAGGTAAAACATTATTATAGGCCCAAAATATCCAATACAATATGTATGTGCCATACCTGACCAAGCTGGAAATCATTGTAGTAGGCACTGCTGTACACTGGTCGCTGCTATCTTCTGGGTGCTGTCCCGGCACAGGCGCCATTCAACACCTTGCATGTTTCTTAATTAATGCAAGGCAATCTTTGATTGGATGAGGTGGCAATCTTGATGTTTTTGCTCCCTCTTTCTACTTCAGTTCAATCAGAGAACGCTTTGCATTCATTGAGAAAATTCAAAGTGTGCTCTGAATGATGCCTGTGCAAAGCGAGTGACCCTCTATGTTCGTTATGGAGCAGAGCAGCCGCTCAGCAAAGGATCCGGAAGCTGGTGGCAGTCACAGTAGTAGCTGTGCCTACTTCAATGATGTACAGTTTCCACCTAGATCGGCCAGATATGGCACATACTGTACATACCTACATTGGTCCAAGCAGGGCTTTTTTTCAGGGGGAACTTGGGGGAACTCAGTTCCACCACCTCTGGCTCAGACCCTTTGGCGCCTGCTCACCACAATCACTTGTAAACACAGAAGTCTGGTTTCTATGTTTACAAGTGACAGCTCTGCACTCTGTCTGTAACCCCATGAATTCTGCACTCTGTATGTAATGCAATCCTGGTATTTAATGCCCCTTTAAGACCCTTCTACTGTTTGTGAAATTTGAACGGGGTCGTTGTTGAGTTCCTGCACCTATTTTCTGAGAAAAAAAGCTCTGGGTCCAAGCCTGATCAATTTTTAGTCAAGCATTCATCTTGCCCTTTACAACCCCTTCTTATCACAAAACTATCTACATTACAGCTTCTATATATGTTTTCCCAGTAAACAAATAATTAACATTTTTAACATGAATTTTTGTGGCAAGAAAAAAAAAAGAGAGCTAAAAATGATGTAAGCAGATTTTCTCTATCATAAGAAGAGAACCAATGGAGCATTTCTCAAAGTAAGCTATTGCATTCTAACAAAGTGTACCTGTCAAAAAGGTGGCAGCTTCATGTACTGAAGCAATATTTAGCTTGTCAGCTCACAAGATAATAGTGACTTTGCTGCTGCATGAAGTGCTGAGTACCTAAACGTTAAATGTTGTCAGAGGATGATTACCAATACATTATAGAAAGACGCCACTACAACATTCTGAACTTCAAACTCAATTCACTAAAGAAGAACACATGTCGGTTTTTTTTTTCACTACCTTTCCTTTTTTTTCTATGATTTATTTGTTTTCAATCTGTTGTAGGTATTATGGATTAGCTGTATTAACCACACGCTTATTTAGGTATTTTGAGTGTAAATGTCAGTTCCCAAAGATTATATCATGGATTTTCCTTTATAATATGATTAGTCTCAGGCTACCGACAACTGTGAGCTACAATGAGGTGTCTATAGAGGAGAGCAGGAAAGGAGCAATGGGAAATCAGGGTATAATAATGATTCATGAAAAAATAATAGTGTTTTCGATACTAAATGCGCAAATATAAATAATAAATCTAATAGAACATTGTTATGAAAAAATGATCATCAGATTAAATAATGTGTTAAAATAGATAAGCTCTATCTATATATATATATATATATATATATATATATATATATATATATATATATATATATATATATATATATATATATATATTCCCACGCCTGTGCTGAGAAAACTGTTTATACATTTTATTACTTTACTCTATGGAGCCTATTCTGTGCTGTGTTAGCTGCACAGTTCAGTGAAAGTTTGCCTCAAATTGACAGTTGGCCATTTTCTTTTATGAGAAAGTGGAGGTTCACCCGAAAAATACATTTTTAACATTAGATTGAGCAAAATTAGGCGAAGCAGAATCGGGTGTTCTTTTTTTAAATCAATGCAGTACTTACCGTTTTAGAGATCGATGTTCTCCGTGGCTTCCGGGTATGGGCTGCGGGACTGGGCGTTCCTATTTGATTGACAGCCTTCCGACGGTCGCATACAGCGCGTCACCAGTTTCCGAAAGTAGCCGAACGTCGGTGCGCAGGCGCCGTATAGAGCCGCACCGCCGTTCGGCAACTCATGACGCGATGTATGCGACCGTCGGAAGGCTGTCAATCAAATAGGAACGCCCAGTCCCGAAGACCATACCCGGAAGCCACGGAGAACATCGATCTCTAAAACGGTAGGTACTACATTGGTTTAAAAAAACATCCGATTCTGCTTCGCCTAATTAGCCTCAATCTAATGTTAAAAATTTTTTTTTTGGTGAACTCCCACTTTAAGACCCCTTTCACACTGGAGGCATTTTTAAGGCGCTTTAGCACAAAAAATTGCGCCTGTAAAGTGCCTGAAAAAAGCCTCAGCTGCAATCCCAGTGTAAAAGCCAGAGTGCTTTCATACTGGGGCACTGTGCTGGCAGGGCGTCAAAAAAAGTCCTGCCAGTAGCTTTTTTGCAGTGCTTTAGGAGCGGTGAATACACTGCTCCTAAAACGCCCCTGCCCATTGAAATTAATAGGCAGCGCCGCCGAACTGCTATAGCGGCACTTTGCAGGCGCTTTTAATCTTTTTTCGATTTCTGTTTCAAGGCAAGTGGCTTGCAACAGTTACTTTTTAATCCTATGGTTTAAATCTTTTTAGGAAATACAGTTGCTGCAACCATTTAAGGTGTTATAGTTAATCTGTTCATGTTAAAAAAATATATTTATATGATGATGTTATCTGTTCAGATCATTTTCTAACACTTTTATACATCCATCTGTGATGTATTATATTCATATCACTCTTACATAAAACATATTGTAATTTATGTTTAATGACCCTATAAAAAAAACTGAAATTCTGTCAGCTGTCCACTACAGAATGAATACAAATAAGGTAGATGTGTGTTCTTATAGAATACAAAATCTTTATGTTTAGATGCATACACCAGTAACCCTTCAATGGACAAGTGGTGTGGATGCTCCAGAGAGTAGCAACTCTGCAATAAACAGGGATTGAAGATTTGATTTTGGAATTGCTGTGCAATTCACAAAAAAGTGCACAAAAACACTCTCAATTTTTAAACATTAAGAACACACACACAAAAGACTATAGGCCCACGAATGCCCCTGCATCCCGGGGGGGGGGGGGGGCAATTTGTGCCGTCGATAGTGTGCACTTCACCATCCACTGTATGCAGATGGTGATTAGACTTTTATTAAAGCGGAGGTCCGCCTAAAAAAAATCGGCTGTGTTCCCTGGTGCAGCCATTTGCATTGATGCTGCTGACTTACACCTGCTTTATGAGTCGTAAATTTACGCCGGACGTACGACTTAATATATTAATGCGCCGGGCGCAAGTACGTTCGTGAATCGACGTATCTCACTAATTTGCATATTCGATTCGTAAATCAATAGGAGCGCCCCTTGCGGCCAGCGTTAATATGCGCCCACGATACGACGGCGTAGGAAACTTACGTCGGTCGGATGAAGCCTATTTACAGGCGTATCTTGCTTTCAGAGTCAGGCGCATAGATACGTCGGCGCATATGTGCACTTACGCGGCGTATCTCCAGATACGCCGGCGTAAGTGCTACGTGAATCCGGGCCTTGGTGTTTGTGCTGATTAGGTCTGTCAGAGATACACTTCAGATTGAGGGGGTTGAATACAAATGCAAGCCACACTTTTCAGATATTTATTTGTAAAAAAAAATTGAAAACCATTTATCATTTTTCTTCCACGTCACAATTACTGCATGTGCCATTTTGTGTTGGTCTATCACATAACATTTGAATAAAATACATTTACCTTTTTGGTTGTAACATGACAAAATGTGGAAAATTTCAAGGGGTATGAATATTTTTTTTTAAGGCACTGTACCATTTCTAGCAAACTCTGCAATAAAAAAATGTTTTAGTTCAGTTGGCCAGCTTAAACATGTATTGCAATATTTATAAACTAATAATCCTTGTATTTTTATTGTAGAATTTGCTAGAAAAAGTATACAGTAGTGTGTGGAGGCTTCATCCAGAATTTCATGTGGTCACATCCCTTTAGCACCTGATGGACCATATACATATACAAGCTATTGGGATTTGAGAACAGGTATATCTTATTTCTTCTGCCCCATTTGCTATGGGGGCATATGTGTGTACCTGCTCCTGAGCTGGGCTGTATTCCTCCCTAGACACACAAAGCACAACTTGGCCACGTCCCCTCTCCCTACTCACAGGATTTGACTGACAGCAGCAGGGGCCAATGGCTCCCACAGCTGCCTGGGTCTCCTGTGAGACCAGAAAGTGAAGAGATAAGATCTGCAGCTGGGCACTAGATATGTGCGATTTGTTTTGTTTTTTTGTACGAAAATTTCATTTTTTAGAGATTCAAATGTATCAGAATTTTTGAATGGATATAGAAACGAATTGCAACGAATGGCAACGAATCTGAAAAAAAAAATTATAACAAAAATAATAAATGCATTTATTTCATTCGGGTGACATCACATGATGCGATATTAGTTTGGGCCCATGGGGAGATGAATTACATTTTCAAATTAGTTCAAAATAATAACGAATGATCCAAATGTATTGTGAAGAATAGCTGGTTGTTAAGGACCTTAAAGCGGTGGTTCACCCTAAAAAGCAAGTTTCTACCATGAAATCCAGCATACTAGCGTGAGCTACAGTATGCCTTTATTTTATTTTTTTGCGCCGTACTCACTGTTTAATCCCGGAGTTAAGTTTCAGACTCCCCGCGGGGAATGGGCGTTCCTATGCAGAGGGGACAATGATTGACGGCCAGCTATGGCGCGTCACGCTTCCCGAGTAGGACTCGGCTCTTCACGGCGCCTGCACACAGACTAGGAGCTGACTGCGCAGGCGCCGTGAAGAGCCAAGTCCTATTTCGGCTATTTCCGTGAAGCGTGACGCGCCATATCCGGCCGTCAATCATGTTCCCCTCTGCATAGGAACGCCTACTAGTCTGAAACGTAACTACGGGATTAAACAGTGAGTACGGTGCAAAAAAATAAAATAAAGGCATACTGTAGCTCGCGCTAGTATGCTGGATGGTATGTTAGAATTTTTTTTTATTTTTTTAGGGTGAACCCCCGCTTTAACAACCATGACTTATCTGCTGTCAATGGGAATGTAAACAAAGTGCTGGCATTAAAAAAAAAAAACAGTGTGGCTTCCACCTCCCCAATCCATACCAGGCCCTGGTATGGATTTTTTGGGGGGCCCACGCTCCTTTTTTTTTTAAGGGGGTAAGTTTAACCCCATGCCAAAATAAAAAAACAAATGTCATGGGGGTCCCTCCCAAAATCCATAACAGACCATTATCTGAGCAGCCCGGCAGGCTAGGAAAAGGTGGAAGGAAATTCAGGATACCCTCTACTTTTATCAGGCGCAGATGAATGAAATTTCATTTTGTGACATTTTAATAAAGATAAAAAAAAAAAAGGTAAATGTAAAAAAAAAAAGTGAACAGTGTTATGCGTCATTACAATGAATTGACACCATTCCCTTCACAGCACACAATGTAAATCGGCCTTTAAGCATCTTAACTTTATAGCATTTCACATTCCACATCTTCAAGTGACAATGAAATCTGCAAGTATAAATCTGATCACTGTGGCGACCAGTATTATTGCAACAGCTGCTGCCACCAATCGCAAGCCCCTTTGTTGCTTAGCAGGAACAAACAAAAGATGTGCTTATTGGGACTTTGCTGGCTTTAGAACTTATTCTGCCCATTTAGATGGTAGTGACAATTCTTTCCCAGCTCTTTACAGAGAACATTGAACTATTCACATCAGTTCCTGATCCAAATGAGCTTTAATTGTAACGTCCCTGCCTGTCACATGGACATAAAGGCCAGTTTGGGAAGAAGCCGTTTGACCTGCCAGCAAAGTTTTAGAATGACTTAAAGCGGAGGTCTGACGATTTTTTTTTTCTTTAAGTCAGCAGCTACAAAATACTGCAGCTGCTGACTTTTAAAATAAGGACACTTACCTGTCCAGGGCGCCCACGATGTCGGCACCCGAAGCCGATCTATCCCTTGGCTCTCGGATGCTGCCGCCGCCATATTCGGTAAGGGAATCAGGAAATGAAGCCTTGCGGCTTCACTTCCCGGTTCCCTACTGCATGACTCACGCTGCACGTTCCCATTGGTCCCCGCTGTCTTCTGGGACCTGTGTTTCCCAGAAGACAGCGAGGGGAAGGGTAAGGCGATGGACATGGCGTAGATATCCGCGGGTGGCTCGGATATCTATGTATTAGACAGGTATCTGCTCCCCCCTGAAAGATGCCAAATGTGACACCGGAGGGGGGAGGAACTGGAAAATCAATTTTTGGGTGGAACTCCGCTTTAAGCTGGCCATAGACAGAATGCAATTCCGCCGATTCAGCAGGGACCTGAATTTCGATCAATGTGTGGCTGTCCCTGCTCAACAGAAGTCTATCGTTTAATTGGCTTCTGTTAAGGGGGAAAACTGAAAACGTTTGTTGATCAATGGCTACCGCCAATGATCAGAGTATTCTGACAGTGGCAGGTCTCGTTGCCAGAATACAATTTCCCAGTAGGGGAGATTTCTCCATCCACCAATTAGTAGATAGAGGAATTTATTAGCTTTTTATTTTTTAGCTGTACATTGCACTAGCTAAACAAAAAATAAATAAATACAAGTGTATGGTTAGCTTTAGTCACCCAGAGATCAGATAGGTTATGTTTTCCAGTAGACTGGATTACCCTACACTCAATGCCGTCTTGGAGCATCTCTCATACACTATACATTCTTGGGCTAACCTGCATGGACAATTTACTGATACTTTCTCAGAAGACTCTAAATGTCAGGATAATTGTTCTTCAGTTATACAGTCTGTAATCTGCTTCCATTTGGCTTTAATAGATAAAATAAATCGTGTAAAACTGTTTTCCTGCAAAATGTTACACAGTTAAGAGACTTTCCATTTTGAGTCATTTCCAAAGGTAAAACTGATCAGCAGCACAGGGAAAGTGCACTGAAGCATAAGGGTATGTTTTCATTAAGTTGTAAGAAGAGATTTTGTGGCTGATTTGAAGTAAATTTTACATATGGCAAAGTGTTAGGTGCAGAACAAGATTGTATCTTGGGATTTCATGTCTGCCTTTAGTCTTATTTTTTTCTTTTTCAAATACAAAAATCTCTAATACAAAGTATTCTATTAACCTCTTTGTGCCGAGAGCATGCAAATATGAGGCCTCTTGGTGGCTGGGCCTTGACGCCGAGCGGCCACATAGTTGCGTGCATTGGCACCGACAGTGCTGTACTAGACCCATAGACTTTTCTGATCATGTGACCGCCACGACAGCCGATCACGGCGGCCATGTGGCCATAAGCCCTGCCTCGCCTCCCAGCATAGCAAACCCTTTATAGGGCCCAGGTACAAGTACCACTGTAGGTGTGTATTGTTATACCCCCTAAGACCTAACAATAAACACAAACTACAAGGCACAATTACTGTATTTATTGGCATATAACACTAACTTTTTTACCCTGAAAATAGAGGGTAAACTGTGCCTGAGTGTTATAAGCAGGGGGCTGTGGAAAGTTTTTTTCCTGAAACTTCCCTCTTGAAGTTAGGGTGCGTGTTATACCCCTGTGCGTGTTATACGCGATAAATACGGTAATTATTTTACCTAATTTAACAAGAACAGAAAAGGTTCTCTCGGCCCCCTGAGCAAGGGGGTGAAGCTAAAAGAGAGGGCCAAAAAAAAGGAGAAAGAAAAACAGAATGGGGGATTTAAAAGGAGGGGGGTGGGGATACTGGAAATTGGGGAAACATTCGAGTCATATGAGAAATAAAGAGATGGGAAGGGCGGAATACTCTGCTCCATCTGTACCCATCCCCCCTCTCCCAGGGGAGGCAACGGAAAGTCACAGCATGCCATCATGCATTGGGTTCTGTTGAACTAAACAAAGAGACCATGCAAGTAAAGGCTACCCATGACAGCCAGGTATCTCTAAACTGATCCTCTCTTCCACAGAGAGACGGTCAGATTTTCCATTGTCCTAATTTAGTCTATTCTGGAGAAAAAAGGTTTTTGGGCCGGCAAGGTAGTGATGCTGCCTGGGATACATGCCCAGGCAGCATTCAGCAAATATACTGTCAAATACTTTTTGCAACGTAGCGTAGGGGGCACCAAGTTTAGATGTAAAAGATATCCCAAGGGGTCCATGCCAAGCTCAACAGATGTCAGTTGTTAAATCATGCTCTCCACCTCCATCCAAAATTGGGTAAGCAGAGGCTCCTTTTTACAGTGCCAAAAGAGCTTGAAGACTTGGGGATAACATTTGTTAAGTAAAACTGATATCCTACAACACCTAGATAGTGCTTATAGCCCTGTTTCTGAAAACGATTAGCAATGGATGATTTATGAGCAAGAAAGATGATCCTGTTGATTCGTTGTTTTAAAATGGAGATTTATAAATCTGAGGCCCCGTACACACGACGCAGAATTCAGCCAGAAACTCGATCGAAGCTGAATTCTGCCGAGAAACCCGGCCGTGTGTACACCTTCGGCCGAGGAAGCCGACGAGTTCCTAGTCGAGCCAAATAGAGAACATGTTCTCTATTTCCTCGTTCAATGAGGAAAGTTGGCTCGCCGAGATCCTCGGCGGCTTCACACAGAACTCGACGAGCAAAACGATGAGTTTTGCCCGTCGAGTTCCTCGGACGTGTGTACGGGGCCTGACTCCTACCAGCGAATGTATGGAAGGATGTACTCTTCTGAAGAGGCAATACGCTGTTTATATAAAGCTGACAACAAATGTAGCATATTCTTAACAAGCTGTAAAATAACTTTATAAAAAGTCCTCACTCACCTCTACAGCTACAGGCACTGTGAAGAAATAAATATTCAACATTCACCACAGAGGGACTGAGTTTGCTGCTTCTTTCTCTTATTTTCTCTGGTAGCATGGACTTTGCAGCCTGCCATTTCTCCAATTCAAACAAACAGCAAGTACTACAAGCCATTAGACTAGTGACACGCGGAGGATTCAATCTCTACCAACAAAAGTCAGTTTGTTAAAAGGCTGTCTGTGTGTCCCTATGGAATTGGCCCCTCTGTAGATTGATGCAGCAAGATGTTGTTCTGCCACTTGCTCAAATGCTGCTGAATCCTCTCACTGCTTCAGATATAAATACAGCAATTCCATAGGTACTAGCAAGCAGCCTATTGTCATTGCCAATTTCGACAAATTGTCAACAGCACTATTGCTAGCGGCACAGTTGCTTATGTGACAACAGCATCACATTGATGTCAGGCAGATGACTCTGCAGCTAACAACCCTGCCACTGACAATTCGTCAAAGTTGCTTCAGAAAAAAGCAGTAATCCAACCTCTGTTGTGATCTTTGAGGATGAATTACTCTACAGTGTCTGTAGTTACAGATGTCAGTGAGTTCATGTTTTAAATCCTCTTAATTTATTGCTGTAATGAAATCAGGCTGCATTTATAGAAATAAATATGCCCCTTCTTTGCATTGTTTAAAGTATTTGTTAACCCCCAAAAATTATCCTGTCCCTTTTTACAGCACAGTGCTTGTGTTGTGTCATTTGGCCCCCGTAACACCTACAATACCTGGCTGATCCTGCCTGGCTATACCCTCCCCTCTGTAAACTGACCACGGTGTATCATGGCTGCTGACCCCAGACACAGTGGTCCATTTTACATGCCTCTGTCATCCATAGCCATCCTGTCCTCCTATGTGTTCCTCTGTCCTCCTCCCCCCTCCCCTCCCTGTCTGCCCCTGTGTCAGTGCCCACCCCCTCCGCTCCTGCTGCTCTCATAACTTTTAAAAAGTGCTCCTGTCTGTGTACTTTATTTAAAAAAATGCTTGCGTATATCACAGCGGTTCCCCGCGATCACGTGATGGCCAGCTCGCGCTCTCTCTCTCCTCTCCTCCTCGGGACTTGGCTGACGTCAGTCCCACTAGCTGCATCTGTCAGCCGGGCAGAGAGGAGACACGGCCGGTAATGTGATGGAGGGGAACCCACTGTGAAACAAGGTAAAGGAGTGTTTTTTTAAATAAAACACACAAACAGGAGCACTTATTATTAGAACACAGAGGGGCTTATATTAAGTTGTGGAAGTGGGTTAACAATCTCTTTAAATCAGAAGTTAAAAACCCTGTGTGGGGAGCACTAGAGGCTTTGAACTACTGCTCTCCCACACAAACAGCAACCTCTCAGACACGCCGCCTTGAACAGTGCTGCTCAAGGAACAAAAGTCATGTTTATTAGAATAGTGGGTCATGTCAGATGGCAGGGGAGCCAGGTGTGTGAAAGCTAAGGTCCATTTGATGCAGCACTTAGCTAATAAAAACAGTAAAAGGGCATATTCGTTACTGTATATATAGCCCTGACTGAATTACACTAATACATTAAAAAGCTTCAAAAGGGCTTCAAAGCTCTTACTGCTTGCTACAAATACATAAATACTTTAATGTCCACAGTCTGAGCACAAGTAGACCTTAAAGTGATTGTAAATACTCATTTTTTTTTCTTCTTTAAAAATTACAAACATGTTATACTTACCTGCTCTGTGCAGTGGTTTTGCACAGAGATCCTGATGCGTTTCACACCCTCATGTGACTAAACGCCATTAAGGCTGTGAAACACGTCAGCTACAGCTGATTTCTGTACCTCTGTCTGCTGCATGGACTGTGTTTTATTCCAAAAAAGGTGATTGCATCAGGGTGCAGCCATCCAAACCTTCTTACTTCCAACAAACATGTAATACTTACCTAGTCTGGGCAGTGGTTTTGCACAGAGCAGTCCCGATCCTCCCACTGGTGCTCCTGGCCCCTCCCTCCTGCCGAGTGGGTATGTGACAGCTTGCTATGGGGGCACCCAAGCCAAGCCACTACTCTGTGTGTCCATTCACACACAGAGCCACATAGTTCAGCCCCGCCCCCTCTTTCAACTTATTGGCTCACTGGCTGTGATTGACAGCAGCGGGAGCCAATGGCCAATAGCCAATCAGGAGTGTGAGTCCCTGGAGAGGCAAGGCACTTGTGGACATCACTGGATCAAGACGGGGCTCAGATAAGTATTAGGGGGGCTGCTGAAAATAGAAGATTTTATACCTTCATGCAAAGAATGCATGAAGGTAAAAGACCTTGTGTCTTTACAACCACTTTAATTAAATTAATACATAAAAATATCAACAAAAACTGGGAGCACGATTTGGAGCACCAGCACAACGCATGAATTTATGACTATACACAACTGTTGAAGCACTTAAAGAGCACCTGTCACTTGATTTTGAAAAAATAATCATATATGGATGTAATACATTATTAAACTCTGGGCATATACTCATCATATTTTGCACATGTTTATGAATTTATACATTTTTTGCATCTATATCTGTTAATGAGGACAGAGAGTCCCCGGAGAGCACAGTGCTAGAGATAGATCGGGCTCAGGTGAGTATTAGGAGGGGCTGTGGGGAGAGCAGCACAGAGAATGTTTTTTTACCTTCATGAATAGAAGGTATGTATAAAGGTAAAACACCTTAAAGGGGTTGTAAAGTCAAAAGATTTTTTATCTTAATGCATTCTATGTATTAAGATAAAGAACCTTCTGTGTGCAGCAGCCCCCCTCGGCCCTCTAATACTTACCTAAACCCCATGTCTGTCCAGCGATGTCCACGAGTGTCTAGGCTGTCTGAGACTCCCTTCTGATTGGCTGAGAAACAGCAGCAGCACCATTGGCTCCCGCTGCTGTTAATCAAAGTCACTTAGCCAATCAGGAGAGAGAGGGGATGGGGCTGAACCGTAGCATGTTTGAATGGACACATGGAGCCGTGACTCAGCTCCGGTGCCCCCATAGCAAGCTGCTTGCTGTGGGGGCACTCAACAGGCGGGAGGGGCCAGGAGCACAGAAGAGTGACCCAAGAAAAGGAGGATCCAGGCTGCTCTGTGCAAATCGACTACAAAGAGCAGATAAGTATAACAGGTATGTTTTTTGTTATAGGAAAAAAAATTAAACTTTAACATCACTCTAAGCCTTTAGAACCACAACTGAGACACAGACAGCAAACAAAACCAAAACTAAAATAAAAACAAGTTGGTCCGGATTATCATAGCACTTCCGCTAGTGTATCTCGAGATACGCCGCGTAAGTGTCAATGTGCGCCATCGTATCTGTGCGCCGTGCCCATAGAAATAGATACGCCTGAAAATAGGCTTCCTCCGACCGACGTAAGTTTCCTACGCTGTCGTATCCTGGGCGCATATTTACGCTGGCCGCAAGGTGCGCTCCCATTGATTTACAGATTGAATATGCAAATGACTGAGATACGCCGATTCACGAACGTACTTGCGCCCGGCGCATTAATATACTCGGCTTACGTAAGTCGTACGTCCGGCGTAAAGTTAAGCCTCATAAAGCAGGTGTAAGTCATGGTAAGGTATGGCCCGTCGTATACGTAGTAGTAAGTGAATAGGGCTAGGCGTAGGTTACGTTCACGTCGTAGGCATTGAGCCGTCGAATCTTAGGGAGTATATTCGACGTGATTCTGAGCATGCGCACTGGGATACGTCCACGGGACGGCGCATGCGCCGTTCGTTCGGCCCATCATTTGCATGGGGTCACGCTTCATTTAAATGGATCACGCCCACTTCCACCTACTTTGAATTAGGCTGGCTTACGCCTACGATTTTACGTTATGCCGGCGCAACGTTGGGAGCAAGTGCTTTGTGAATACTGTGCTTGCCTCTCTGTGTTACGTCGGCGTAGCGCATATGAGATGCGCTATGCCGGCAGAAATATGCGCCGATGTATCTGAATCCGGCCCGTTGTCTTTAGATACACTTTATAGTGGTTGTAAACCCTTACAGACCACTTTGACCTACAGGTAAGCCTAGATATTTGCAAGAAAGACGGCACCGATGTCTAAGGCGCATGCACCGTAGAAAACGGCACGCAGGCGCACTGAGTGTGCTGCTACCAACGGCGTTTGTGCCGTTAGTGGCGGCTCCCGCGCATGTGTGGGAGTGACGGCATCCCTGCTCCAGCCAGTCAAAGCGCCGGAGCAGCGATACCCGGAAGTCACTCCGAGTATCATAGCGGCGACGGAGAAGGTGTCCGAGGACCGCTGCGGGGGGCTTATTCATAATGAGCTAGTATGTTATGCATACTAGCTCATTATGCCCTTTTCTTGCAGGGTTTTTTTTTTTTTTTTTAAAGAGAGGGTTTACTTCCTCTTTAACCTGCTGTCTTTCTTTGTAAAATGCTTCTTTAATTTGTATGGAAAATATTTCATAGTGTTGGGCACTGGCTTGTTATATAGGTGTGTGGAAGAATTACAAATATGTCAACGTGGTCTTTCTAAAGCCTCGTACAGACGATCGGATTTCCATCGGACAAATCCGTTGAATATTGTGCGAAGGGCGTGGGCCGTGAACATCTTCTGCATACAGACGGCAAAACTTTCTCAACCAACAAATATGAAACTACGTGTTTTTTCTGCTCTTTAGCACCATCCTTTGGGCAACTTCTGCTAATGTTGTGCTATGGTTAGCATTGGTTCATGTTTGTACTTTGGATTTGTTTCCCGACGGACTTGTTTACACACAATCGGATAATCCGACAAGACACATTTGTTGTCGGAAAATTTGAAAGCATGCTATCCAACATTTGCTGTCAGAAATTCCGACAACAAGTGTCCGATGGAGCGTTCAAATGGTCGGATTATCCGACAAACCACATTTGTTGTTGGAAAATCCGATTGTGTGTACGAGACTTTAGCATGCTCTAGTGAACTAGATCTGAAGCAGGAAAAGCACCTCTTTTCCTAAAAAACAATGGCCCGGATTCAGAGAGCAATTGCGCCTGCGTAACCATAGTTACGCAGCGCAATTGCTTACTTGCGCCGGCGTAACGAATGCTCCTGATTCAGGAACCTCGTTACGCCGACTGCAGCCTAAGATATGCGTGGCATAAGGCTCTTATGCCCGCATATCTTAGGCTGCATTCTTGCGATGGCCGCTAGGTGGCGTTCCCGTTGTGCTCAGCGTATAGTATGCAAATTGCATACTAACGCTGATTCACAACGTTACGCGAGCACTGCGTATGCAGTTTACGTTGTTTGCGTACGGCGGTTTTGGCATAAGGCTGCCCCTGCTATTAGCAGGGGCAGCCAATGTTACGTATACCCGTCGTTCCCGCGTCGCGAAATTTGAACTTTACGTAGTTTGCGTAAGTGAATCATGAATGGCTCTGGACGCCATTCACGTTCACTTTGAAACAAATGACGTCCTTGCGACGTCATTTGCCGCAATGCACGTCGGGAAAGTTTCCCGACGGAGCATGTGCTCTACGATCGGCGCGGGAACGCGGCTAAGTTAAATGATTCCCGCCCCCTACGGGATCATTTAAATTCCGCGCGCTTACGCCAGGCATTTTGCCGGAGCGCCCACACAATTTACAGAGCTACTGTTTCGTGAATCGCGGGTAGTGCAGAAAATTTGCGGGGGCGCAGGGCAAAAACGTTGCCCTGCGCCTCCGTAAAAAATGCACAAAGGGTACCTGAATCTACCCCAGTGGGAGCTTCTGCCCTGTACATTATGTTATAAGGATAAAGACAATTGCGCTCGGCCTAAACTGCCAATAATAAACTCTACCATTATAACGAAAATAAGCAAACACGTTACACGGTCATATTTATTGGATTTCAACAGCTGCCTGTTTGAAAAAACAAAAAAAAAACATATTTCACTTTTTGATTAGAACAAAGTTTTTCTTTATGGTGTGAAATATCACTGGAGGCCTTTAATTATATTAGAACACTTACATTACTTTTCTAATAAAAGGATGAAATCAGAATTATTTTTCGAAGTTCACCGCGATGAATCTAGTGACGGTAGCATTTGGATTAAATATCATTTTCTGTTGCGGCCGCTGACCTATGATTCAGTTCTTCGCTGTACAGTCTGAGCAGACATTATATAATGATTCCAGTGGATAGAGAATGGACATAAGTGAGACCATTAACATTTCTCCATAGCACTGGTGAATTTCCTTGGTATTTATCTCTTGTAATGGTCGGCTCTCATCTTCAGTGTCTCATAACCTCTGTGGTCTAAGAATTCTACTTGCTCTGGCATGTCACCCCAGCATCTTGTCTTTCCCAGATAAAGCCTTCAGTAATATGTAAAGCAAATGACAATGTTATGAGATAGCCTTTTCCAGTTCTCAGTTCAGCTCATAGAAATATATAATCCAGCCAAAGTTTGAATACCAAACCATGTTATTCATTAAAATAATTAATATGCTGCTTTTTTAATGCAACACATGTAGTATCAGCCTCTCTACTACTCAACTAACAAAAGTATTTTCTAAGGTTTGTACACTTTTTTATTTATTTTTGACTGGGAGAAGGAGGGAGGGGCATTGTATAGGTCAGTTGTCTCCAAACTGCGGCCCAGGGGCCGGATGTGGCCCTTTGCGCGCCTTTATCTAGACCTTGAGGCACTATGCCTCCCACTCCCACTTGCATTTACAATGGGGCATAATTCCTCCCGCTGACACCAACGATGGAGCACTATTCCTCCCACTGACAGAGGGGAGAGAGAGGGGGGAGAGAGAGAGAGAGGGGGAGAGAGGAGGGAGAGAGAGGAGAGAGGGGAGAGAGACAGAGAGAGGGGGAGAGAGACAGAGAGAGGGGGAGAGAGACAGAGAGAGGGGGAGAGAGACAGAGAGAGAGAGAGGGGGAGAGAGACAGAGAGAGAGGGGGAGAGAGAGGGGGGGAGAGAGGGGGGGGGGAGAGAGAGGGGGGGGGAGAGAGAGGGGGGAGAGAGAGAGAGGGGGGGGGAGAGAGAGGGGGGGAGAGAGAGAGGGGGGGGGAGAGAGAGGGGGGGGAGAGAGAGGGGGGGGAGAGAAAGGGGGGGGGAGAGAGAGGGGGGGGAGAGAGAGAGGGGAGAGAGAGGGGGGGGGGGAGAGAGAGGGGGGGGAGAGAGAGAGGGGGAGAGAGAGAGAGAGAGAGGGGGAGAGAGAGGGGGGGGGAGAGAGAGGGGGGGGAGAGAGAGGGGGAGAGAGAGAGGGGGGAGAGAGAGAGAGAGGGGGGGAGAGAGAGAGAGGGGGAGAGAGAGGGGGGGGAGAGAGAGGGGGGAGAGAGAGGGGGGAGAGAGAGGGGGGGAGAGAGAGAGAGGAGGGGAGAGAGGGGGGAGAGAGGGAGGGAGAGGGGGGAGAGGGGAGAGAGAGGGGGAGAGGAGAGAGAGAGAGGGGGAGAGAGAAAGGGGAGAGAGAGGGGGAGAGGGAGAAGGAGAAAGAGGGGGAGAGGGAGATGGAGAGAGAGGGAGGGAGAGTGGAGAGAGGGAGAAAGAGAGAGGGGGAGAGGGAGAGAGAGAGGGGGAGAGAGGGAGAAGGAGGGGGAGAGGGAGATAGGGGAGAGGGAGAAGGAGGGGGAGAGGGAGAAGGAGAGAGAGAGGGGGAGAGGGAGAAGGAGAGAGGGGGATAGGGAGGGAAAGGGGAGAAGGATAGAGAGGGAGAGGGAGGGAGAGAGTGAGAAAGAGGGGGAGGGAGAGAGAGGGGAAGAGAGAGGGGGAGAGAGAGAGGGGGAGAGGGGAGAGGGGAGAGGGAGGGGGAGAGGGAGAGGGAAAAAGAGAGAGGGGGAGAGGGAGGGAGGGGGAGAGAGAGAGGGGGAGAGGGAAAAAGAGAGGGAGAAAGAGAGAGGGAAAGAGGGAGAGGGGGAGAGAGAGGGCGAGGAGGAGAGAGAGGGGGAGAGGAGGAGAGAGAGGGGGAGAGGGAGAGAGAGGGAGAGGGAGAGGGAGGGAGAGGGGAGAGAGAGGGAGAACAGGGAGAGATAGAGGGGAAGAGGGGGAGAGGGAGAGAGAGGAAAAAAAAGTAGCCAATCAGGTGTGGTAAAAGAAGAGATCAGAGAGATGAGCTCATCAGTCTGCTGCTGTTCTTCACTGTCCAATCACTAGGGGCAGAGAGGTGGCTTTATTTTTAAGCTGCAATAATAAAAGGTCAGCTTAGCAGATTGGCTATATAATGTTTGCAATTGTTGGGACTGGAAGGAAAAAAACACATTTTTGACAGGTAAAACCACATTCATATCTGTATTACCCAGTTCATCTTTTATGTACTCCGAATGACGCTTTTTAAAGTTACCTAGAAATAGAAAAGAGTAAACATTTACTAGCATTATTAAACAGCCAAAATTCAAGGCGGGAATGTGAGTCATGCCACATTTCCATGTAAAACAGGTGGATAGGACATTCCACCTCTTCTCCTCGATCACAAGGTAATAGCGGCACATCTTCCTCCGAACGTGATAAAATCAGTGAGTGGTTTGGCACGGGATGCACTATCTGTTTTATGCGCCGTCTGCATGGAGGCTGTATTTGGAAGACTGTCCTGCTGCGATTCATTTTAAAAATACATTACTGGTGGATTTTACACTCTCTAATTGAGTTTTGTTGAGTAAACAATCACTGTTATGTTCTGCCGATAGTTTAGATGGGGGAAAATGAAGAGCAGTATATTCGGAACAGGAGAGCAATAATGAGCCATTCAGCTGCTATTGCTGGTCAGGAAATAGTTAGATGGCGCTAAAGTCAGAAAGTCCGCTAAATTTACATTTAATCCGTGTTTTATATCATTGCTTTTCAACGCCATCAAAGTAAACTTTACAAAATCAAGTGTTTATCGCATAAAGAAAGTGGGAGATGGGGCGCTCTGGATGACAAGAGGGCTTTCTCCAAAATACAATTAATGGCCTGATGAAATTGGGAGTATGAAGATGTACTCAGGTAATGCACCTCAGCAGCACTTCAAAAAGGAAAGCTCACTCTAGTAAAACAAAGCAGAAAAGAAGGCGCTTCTAAGTGCAGTATTTTAAAACTCTTAATATCAAAGAGCAGTTAAAAACACTTACATGATATTGGTGGTATGAAAGCTCATCATAAGTACTGTAGCATCCAGCGGGATGCCTCCTGAGGATGTGGCAGCTGCAGCGGTAGAGAGCAGTGGTCTATGGTAATGAAGAAGGAGCGACTGGGCATGCTCTGAAATGTTCCACGCTGGTCCCGAAAGCGTGGCTTTTCTTCCTTACACTGCTGTCCACCACTGGTCGGCTGACCCTCTATCTGCAGCTGTCACATCCTCAGAAGGCATCCTGCTGGACACTACAGTACTTATGATGAGCTTTCATACCACCAGGGGTGTTGGGAGGGGGTGGCTAGATCAGTGTATGTAGGTCACTACCGTCAATGTATGTACGTAGGTCAGTGTATGTAGGTCACTACCGTCAGTGTATGTACAGTAGGTCAGGTAGGTCATGGGCCAGCCCAAAAAAAGCCCACGTCACATTCACCAACCCCCCCCCCCCCTGGTTTCCGGCCTTGGACTTCAGGCTGAAGCCCCTGGTCTTTTTGCCACCTAGCAACGCCCCTGTATACCACCAATAGTTTGATTGTTTTTAACTGTTCTTTCTCATTAAGGCTGGGCTCACACTAGCGCGGTGCGAATTTAAGCTCTCTTATCTCTGCAGAGAAATAAGAGAAGTGTTCAGCAGATCCATTGCGTTTTAGCTGCAGATTAGCTGTGAATTTGGAGACCTGGGAGAGGGAGGGGGAGGGGGGAAGTGTATTGAGCTGAATGAGACAAATACTGAAGAGAAATTAACACATCTGCGAATTCAGCTGCATACCCATAGAAGATAATGGGCCTGAATTCGCACCTGAGCCGCACCGCAATGCCTAAAAGACGTACACGGTTTTGCGGCAATGCGCAGTGCGAATGCATCGCACATATGTGAACCAGCCTCTTTGAAAACAATGTATTTTGAAATGTTCTGCGAATTGGATGCGGTTTAAGCCGCACTCAATTCGCATAGGTGTGAACCCGGCCTAAAGGTTTAAAAATACTGCACTTAGAAGCGCCTTCTTTTCTGCTTAATATTTATCATGTGCACCCTGATGTCGGTTAGTTTATCAGATGTACCCCTTTGTGTATCATGCTATCACACTGGAACTGCAGTAGTGATAGCTTCTTTGGAAGATCCAATGACGGTAGGGAGACTCTCTAAAATTGCTGTGTGCTATTAGGCTCAGGACTGGTTGCCCACATGCCAGTTATGACAGTGGAGGGCTTCTCACCTGGCTGCAGATCACTTGCCCAACTACCTCTAGCTCATCAGGTGTGGCCTCTCTAAGTGACCACTATGAATAATTCCAGTCTGGATGAAACACATCAGAGGGGCATGGATGACAGGTGGGGCGTGTTTTAGGAAGCCAACTTTGGCTGAATAAAGTTTTACTAGGTGACATTATCAGTGTGTAGCTCTGCTTTATATTAAAGTGTTACTAAACCCCCAACAGTAAAATCAGTCTGTATATGTAGAATACCATGCTTAGTATACTCACTGTTGAACTTAATCCTCTGCATTGTGTAGGGACCTCCTGCAGGGTCTCTCTGGGCAAGGCCAGATAAGACACAGTCAGAGTAATAAATCTGCACATGCTCAGTTTGGTCTGGAGAGAATAGTTCCTGTTTGAGCTGAGCTTTTTCAGGTCACATGGTATTGACATCACACATTTGGGTGTGTATACAGATCCTAAATGACAGCCCAGACCCTCCCTCCTCCCCCATGCCCAGTTACAAAAAAAAAAATAACACAGTGGGTGGGATGTCACATCTTGATTCATGGATGATACACCTCCCATAACAGCATAGCAGGACCAAAAATTGTCCCTGGACAGCCGCACTCTGAACAAATTGTAGCCTTTATTAAAAGAAGGACAGCACTGCAAGCAAAATAAAATAAAATAAAAACCTGACCGCTGACGCGTTTCGCACTGAAACTAGTGCTTAGTCATAGCTAAAAAATACAAAAAATGATATCAAATATATATACAACCTTAATGAGGCCAAACAACTGAAGACTCAAGACAACAGATGGTGTCTAATTATCTAATTAGTAAAACAAACCAATAGGTGTGTGAGAGTGTCTGATGAAAGAACCCTCGTATATTTAATCGTATTCTCAAACTGAGATACGCTTAAATATTGCTAAGATAAGACCGGCGTACGTCTCCTACGCCATCGTATCTTAGTTGCCTATTTACGCTGGCCGCTAGGGGCGTGTACGCTGATTTACGCCTAGAATATGTAAATCAGCTAGATACGCCTATTCACGAACGTACGCCCGGCCGTCGCAGTAAAGATACGTTGTTTACGTAAGGCGTTTTCAGGCGTAAAGATAAATCACCAAAAAGATGCCGCAGCCAACGTTAAGTATGGAAGTAGGGACCGCTTCGAATTTTTCACGTTTTACATCGTTTGCGTAAGTCATCCGTGAATGGGGCTGGGCGTAAGTTACGTTCACGTCGAAACCAATGAGTCTTTGCGGCGTAATTTGGAGCATGCGCACTGGGATACGTCCATGGACGGCGCATGCGCCGTTAGTAAAAAAAACGTCATTTACGTGGGGTCACAATGAAGTTACATACAACATGCCCACATTTGAATTAGGCGGGCTTACGCCGGCCCAGTTACACTACGCCGCCGTAAGTTAGAGCGCAACTTCTTTGTGAATACAGTACCTGCTGCTCTAATTTACGGCGGCGTAGTGTATCTGAGATATGCTACGCCCGCCTAAATCTCTCTGAATCTAGCTAAATATCTCTATAAAAAGTTTAAAGATGGTGAATGTTATACAGATGTAAAAACACCAAAACAAAAAGACAAAAGCACCTATAGTAACATTGATGTGAATGTGTGCGAGCCCCATGTGCCAGTGAATAAATGTATAATGTGTGTTGCAGCACGAGGACATAAGATTAATAAAAGGGAAATAATGAAATCTATCATACATTTACAAAACGTGCTGTGCAGTGAAATGCAGAAAAAATTATATATTAACCACTTAAGGACCGCCTAACGCCGATATACGTGCGTTTGTCTTTTTACATCTGTATAACATTCACCATCTTTAAGCTTTTTATAGAGATATTCTCTATATAATCTTTGTATGCACATGAAGGTATATACGTATAAATCACCAAACACACATTTTCTCTCTTTAATTAGAGGTTCTTTCATCAGACACTCTCACCCACCTATTGGTTTGTTTTACTAATTAGATAATTAGACACCATCTGTTTTCTTGGGTCTTCAGTTGTTTGGCCTCATTAAGGTTTTATATATATTTGATATCATTTGTTGTATTTTTTAGCTATGACTAAGCACTAGTTTCAGTGCGAAACGCGTCAGCGGTCAGGTTTTTATTTTATTTTGCTTGCAGTGCTGTCCTTCTTTTAATAAAGGCTACAATTTGTTCAGAGTGCAGCTGTCCAGGGACAATTTTTGTTCCTGCTTTGCCAAGTGCATTGCCTGCACCTGAGTTGTCTGCAACGGAGGATATTCATCTGGGTTCCCACCTGGAGCGGCTACTCCCTTTTCCCATAACAGCATGATGACACAGGCTGTAGTGGAAATCTCCTCCTACCTGAACACACAGTGCCCACAGCCTATAAATCATCTTTTTACAATAACATTTTGCCACTATATACCTTTTTGGCTGATATTTATACCACGGTCATGTGATAAACTGCAGGGGTTTCCCACTGCAGTTTATCACATGACCGTGGTATAAATATCAGCCAAAAAGGTATATAGTGGCAAAATTGTATTGTAAAAAGATGATTTATAGGCTGTGGGCACTGCGGGGGAGCGGATGAACTATTTTCATATTACTGGGTTTAGTAACACTTTAATGGTGTCCTGTGGAGCTCCAGCATACAGCCTGTGATTGACAGACACAGTTGTGCTTGTTCTCTTGGAATGTGTTAAAGGGGTTGTAAAAGGTAAAAAAAATATTTTTCCTAAATAGCTTCCTTTACCTTAGTGCAGTCCTCCTTCACTTACCTCATCCTTCGATTTTGCTTTTAAATGTCCTTATTTCTTCTGAGAAATCCTCACTTCCTGTTCTTCTGTCTGTAACTCCACACAGTAATGCAAGGCTTTCTTCCTGGTGTGGAGTGTCGTGCTTGCCCCCTCCATTGGACTACAGGAGAGTCAGGACGCCCACTAACACACAGCTCCTTTCTCTATCTGCAATGTAGAGAGCATCCTGACTCTCCTGTATTCCAAGGGAGGGGGTGAGCACGACACTCCACACCAGGAAGAAAGCCTTGCATTACTGTGTGGAGTTACAGACAGAAGAACAGGAAGTGAGGATTTCTCAGAAGAAATAAGGACGATTAAAAGCAAAATGGAAGGATGAGGTAAGTGAATGAGGACTGCACTACGGTAAAGTAAGCTATTTAAGGGTGGGGTGAGTCCCTACCCTCCAATCAGGGCTCAGAGCTCTTCTCCCTGAACTGTGCAGTGTGTAAATTCAGATCCTGCTTTGTGCTGCTTAGAGATTTTTACAGATTCTGTGTAAATTGTGTGTGTTGCCCGCCCCGCTGAGGAAGTTGATATAACGCAACGCGTCCGGTGGTTTAGGAGCCTGAAACATCACGTCGCTCATCTGCTGTTCATTCCTAAAGATTGTTACTTCATGCCGTTTTTTGTCTGGCCAAATGTGAGTAGCCTGACTTTTGCTTCTTTTAAAGAATAAATCCACACATTGCAACAGTGAGCACTTAGTCTGTGATTATCTCTTTACATGCACCTGTCCTTTGCGGTTTGGTTGTCTTATGAGGATCTAATACATCAGCCTGGTTCCTGTTCATGACCTGCCTATTTGATTTGCTTTATTGACCATCTGTTAACTCAGTGGTCCATATATGAAGGTGAGAGTAGCCATCTACAACGGTGGAGGGATCACTTCAAAATTTTGGTGGATTGTCACGTGGTGGAGATTTATTTTCGTTTAATTCACTCATCTTCTGACACTTATGGACTTTTGGACTGTTTGTTTGAATTGTATTTAATTTTTAATATTTTTTTTTTTTTTCTGCATATTCATATTCACACTTATGGTATTGGTGTTTGAGTATACCAGTATCATTTATATATTTGAGTTTTGCGCTGCACTTTTTCTATTTTATTTTTTAAATTGTGTGTGTTGTAGGAGGATGTACAGGACAGATGGCTGCCGATAAACTGGTACAATGTAGGTTAATTTGTTTCATATTTGTGTATCACCTAAAGCCAGTCACTTCACTGGGTATACAGTATATGTTGCACCCTGTTCCTGATGACCAGGCGCTATGTCAAATTTAGAGGGTGTCTGAGCTGATAGTATAGCTCAGACTTGGTTAATTGGGGCTAAATTGGCCTCTGTTCTGGCTATGGCTCTGCCTGGAGGGGTTTCCCTTTGTTTGCCTGTAGGTGGCGATACCACCACAGGCCAATGTTGGAACTAAGGCAAGCCATGGTGTATTGGGTGTCTTTCCTTGGGAACAGCCCAGTGGGAGTGGTCTCCCCACTGGGCATGCTGGGGAAGGATACTTAAGAGGCAGACGCCATTTTATGGGGCTTTTTTCCGCCTCGTGGCCCTCCTGGCACGAGGTATGCTTTGTGTGATTTTTGGCCTCTGGACCATGCTGACCTGAGGCCGCATTTCTGTCTGGTAGGCCCAGTTACCCTGACTGGGGCCTACTCTTTGGAGGTGATCCTGTGCTGTCTGTCCTGCGGGAGGAAGCCACTCAATGGAGGAAGCCAGGGGAGGACCTGTCCTGGAAAGGACCGAGCGGAAGGCTGGTACTTTGGGAGAGGCCTGGTAACTTATTAAAGGATGCACCGTAGCCTACAATACCATACAGTGTGCCGGGTTGGCTTAAAGGCTCTAGAACTGTAAGGCTGGATCTCCTGGCATCAAATCCTGTGACAGAGGATTCTGGAATCCCTCATCTGAACTTGCAACCAGTCTGTGGCAGAGACTGAGTTTATTCTTGTCCGTGCATCATCCCGGCTGCTAGGCCAGGTGAGAGGGGCCTATCCGGGAGAGCAATACCCACTCAAGAGAAAGTGGTGAATGTGACTTTGAAGTTTAGCAATTCCCCAGTGATCTTCCTTGTGCGCCTGAACCTTCCCCTGATCCTTCATCCCTCTACTTCTACAAGTTGTTCAAAAGAAAAGGAGCTATAACTTGTGGACATTGAACTTTTTACAGACTCTCAACCCCTAGACGACGAGGAACGAGGTAACGTGCAAAGCTCCTAAGGCGCTAGTGCTACACATGTGAGGTTTTTCAACCACTTAAAAAAAAAACACTGGGGATTTAATACTACTTTAACCTTCTGTTGACATTTGACTCATTAGTAAACTGTTTAATCAATGTAATGGAAGCAATCAAAGGGGGTTAATTTCATGTCATAAAGCCCTTAATAACATCACATGTAGTTGAGCCATATCTTACAAACAACATCTGTATAAAGCATTTCCAGATTTAGCCTTCTATAGGCCACACCTCTCCAACATTATTATTAATTATGGAATAAAATTATCTGAACACGAGCAAAGACACGTCTTACAGACACCCTGGGAACATTAAAGGTCATTACTTGTTCTTAGGACTTAATTTAGATGAGGAAATGTAATCACTAATTAGTAGTTGTAGCAACACAAACGTGTTTTCTATCCTGTATGATGATCAGGGTACAAAAAAGAGCAGAGAGGGGAAAAAAGCCATTAAAAACTCTGCAGGTCTGTTCTGTGTTTTATCTAATCCTTCACGTTTTCTACAAAGAGCTTAAGACGCAGCTAGCCTGGAGTGACAGGCCTTGTGTTTGCTGCTGTGATCTTGCTTGGCGTATACCTAAGGAAGTCTTACACAGAATCTTTAGTATTTTTTAAAGTGTTCAAAATATAATGTATGAGAAGAAAGGGGGAACATTTGGGAATTTAAATGAGACGTAAGGGAAGGTTCACGCCTCCATCCCTGTGCTGTATGCAACATAAAGGGGGGGGAGGTTTTGGGACTTCAAATGAGGTGTGTTTGCTCAGACCAAACAAATCATGAAAGTAAAAACATCCGTATGTTTATTACTAAACTATTAAATGACATAACATAGTACAGCATAACATGCATGATACAGTTATCAAAATACATCAAGATAATTGTAGCTCGCATGGCACATACTAATAAAAGATTTGCACATTAGATATTGAACAAAAATGGGAACATAAATTGATAAAACCATTTAGATATACACTGGATGCATCAGAGTGGGCTTGACGCGTTTCGTGGACTGCATCCACTCATCAGGAGCCATGCATCCATGTTCTAAAGAGGGAAGGAATAAATAATCATTATAGTCTGTTGTATCAACCACCATCAAGAACTTGAAATTGCTAAATAATTTCTGGCCATACCTTAAATTGCTTACATCTAGACTGAAGCATGTGATAGCGTGTGTCAAGGACCGGACAAGTATATCTCGCCCGGGAGCTGAGAAAGAGATCCAGTAGGAGAAGCCAGGCTCCCATTCCCCATGGAGAGTGAGTGCAACATGTCACGGTTTATAAGAATTCTAAAATATATGAAAATAAATGTTAATTATATATATATATATATATATATATATATATAATTTATATATATTAAGATATAAGTGACCTTATCAATGTATAGAGATATACAAGAAAAGAGACCATAGCCATGATGAGAGAATGAGAATATAATTGGTGTGCACAGTCAATGAGTGTCCATCATAGACCCAAAGTAAGGGGGTGGAATAAAAGAGGACATGAAAAGAATGTGAGAATGGAAGCGGGAGTGAATGTGAATTAGTTCGAGAAGAAAAACTTGCGTGAAAAAGAATCCATGAATGATTACTAATGGATTACGTTCTTAAAAGGATTATGGTGAAACGAGAAAGAAAACTCTGAAGACAACAGTGTGGAAGCTGCACAATTGTGCTGGGACGAGGACTGTGTATGTGTGAAGGCTATGTACCCCGAGCCATGTGTCTTGTCGATCTAGTTCCTCTATCGATATGGTTCCCTGCTTGACTGAGCAGGCGCAGATGAAGCCCATGGAAATCTCCAAACCTGATCAGCTGTACACGGCGCATGCGTGGCTCGGGGCGGCATCCAGGCTCATTCCTTACCATCCCTGTGGATTGGAGGATGTTAAAAAAAGAGCCAGGAGGCCGAGCGAGCCATCCGAGCGAAGCGAGGACGTGAGGCCGACTGGCCACTTAACGCAAATTCCACGTTGCCCTGGACCTGTTGCAATTATGTGTCACTTTGTGTTGGTCAATCACATAAAATCCAGTTGATTCAGTTGATCAGGTTTGGTGATTTCCGTCCGCTCGGATTGCTCCTGCGCAGTCAAGGGGGGAATCATTTCGATAGAAGGAACCATATCGGCAGATCACCGGCATGGCCACCAGATCCCCTCCAGCACCAGTCTGACACGACATATAGAGAGAGATAGCCCTGCGACCGTCGGAGAGACTTCCCTCGTGTCAGTCAAGCTGATGTAGCGCGATTGGACACCCAAAAAGGACATCACAGGACCTCACACACACACAGGCTGCATGGCACTGATTCACGACAGAAGCGTCCACCCAGTCCACCGTATCCAATGGAGGGGAGTGAAGAGGGGGGCGTGCGCCAAGCGCGAGTCTCATTTCCAGGGAGTGAAGGACTCACACATCAGTCCTCTAATCTACCACATGATTTTTCAATCAACCACATTTCTGGAGGTTGCTACACATTGGGGTCTGGTGGATTGAGGTTGTTCCACCTGTAGAAGAAGGTATTATAAGGCCTCGTTTACACATCGCACACAAATGTGTACAAAAATCTGTGAAGGTGCTACGTTTACCAGCACATCGGTGGAATATCCTTTAGATCTGCCAAAAAGTGCCTTGAAACAGTATTTATACCCCTTAAAATTTCCCACACGTAAATAGATTTTATTGGGATTTTATGTGATTGACCAACACAAAGTGGCACATAAAATTGTGAAGTGGAAAGAAATAATAGGTTTTCAAAATGTTTTACAAATAAATATCTGAACTTTATCCCTGACCTGACTGATGTGTTCCTTGGCCTTCATGATGCGGTTTGTTCACTAAGGTTCTCTCTGAGGGCTTCACAGAACAGCTGTATTTATACAGAGATTAAATTACACACAGGTGGACTTTATTTACTAATTAGACTTCTGAAGGCAATTGGTTTCACAAAATTTTAGGTAGGGGTATCGGAGTAAAGGGGGATGAATACAAATGCACGCCACACTTTTCACATATTTAAAATTGAAAACCATTTATCATTTTCCTTCCACTTCACAATTATGTGCCACTTTGTGTCGGTCTTTCACATAAAATCCCAGCAAAATACATTTACGTTTTTGGTTGCAACATGACAAAATATGGAAAATGTCAAGGGGTATAAATACTTTTTCAAGGCACTGTACTTGGTGCATGGACCTGCCTGTAGGATAGAAATTGAGTGAGCTGTTTAGGAAAACACTTAAGGCATATTTTTGCTAATGTGATAAGAAATTCAAAGAAATTGTACAGCCAGCTTGTATTGTGTATGAAAACCAAGTGCAAAAGTCAATCTGCACAACCACAAATAAAATACAAGGATAAAAAAACAAATTAACTATAAAACAAAAATAATCTTTTGAGTTGCTGCCATCAATGATAGAGTGAAAACACCACACTCCCTATTAGAGTCCAACTATACCTTAAAGTGGTAGTAAACTCTATTTATTTTTTTACTTACAGGTAAGCTAATGATAAAGCCCACCAACCCAGATAGAAGCCTCTGCAGGGGTGACAGCATACCACTGGAGGGCTTTGTTTCAAGGTAAGTCTCTCATAATTTGCTAGTATACGGTGTATATATATATTTTTTTTAAATTCCGATGAGTTACCATTTTGACAATTCGCAATTATTTTTAATTTTTGGGGTTAATTTGGGGCTGTGTTGCACTATTTAAGGTATAATTGTATTATATATGGTCAGCTTTAGCAGAAATATGAGGGACATGATAAATTACTTTCACTAGTAACTGTAAAATAATAACTGATTTCCCTCTAGAGCAATTATTTTCATTTTTCACACATGTTAAAGTCAGCATTATTTTGGCTACAAAATGACTTGAAACTAACAATTTTTTTATATATATTTTCTGAATGCAGAAACCCAATAGACTTAAAAAAATATATACCGTATTTATCGGCGTATACCGCGCACGAAATTCAGGGCAAAATCGTGGGTGCGCGATATACGCCGATATACGATTCCCGCGCTGAGTTTGAACTACTGCGCCGGCATATACCGAGCGCAGTACACTCGTGCAGTCATGTCCTGGACGTACAGGACATGACCGCGAGAGGAGCCGAGCCTGCCCGACTATACACGAGTGTACTGCGCTCGGTATATGCCGGCGCAGTAGTTCAGACTCAGCGCAGGAAGCGGGGGGGGACACCGCAGATGGACGCCGGACCCGACGAGAAGGACACCGAAGCCGCAGACGGACGCCGGCCGGTTAATCTCAGTATAAATGTTCTATGAAGCCCTCAGAAGTTTGTTAGAGAACTTTAGTAAAAAAAACAGCATCATGAAGACCAAGGAACACACCAAACAGGTCAGGGATAACGTTGTGGGGAGGTTTAAAGCAGGGTTAGAACATCTCATGGAGCAATGTTCAATCCATCATCTGAAAATGGAAAGAGTATGGCTTTTTAACCTACCAGGACATGCCCGTCCACCTAAACTGACAGGCTGGGCAAGGAGAGCATTAATCAGAGAAGCAAGCCATTGTTGGAAGCAGGGGTATGAATACTTTTTTACTGTATATATACACACTGCAGTTTGCAAGCGATTTATCTGGGTTATGGCTGAAGTTATCAGCCATAATCCCAGTATCTTTTTTTAAGCCTTGGCTGGCTTTCTCATGAAAGTGGTCCAAGCAGCTCATTAGCTGCTGGATCACTTTCGGAAGCAGTGGGATAGAGGGCAATGTCCCCCCTCCAGTGTTTCTTGGGCTTACAATTTTCACTGACGAGCCTGAGAAACGCTGCAGTCACAGAGGTGGACAGAGACCAGATTGTCACCTCCAGGGCCCATATAGCCTTGGAGGACTGGAGTGTTGTCATGATGTCACTTCCAGTCTAGGGCAGAAGTAAGCAAAGTGTTTTGGGTTTTTTTTATGCAAAAGATCAAAGACAGATTTTTTGCTTTTAAAGGTGAAGGAGAGATCTGTGGTATTTTTGACCCCCAGATCTCACTTATTTTTATTACAAGGAGTGTTTACATTTACATTGTTTCTTATTTATTTTACACTGTCCATTTTTATTTATTTGTGATCACTTTTATTCCTATTACAAATAATGCAAACATCCCTTGTAATAGAAATAAGCATAGCAGGTCCTCTTTATTGAGAGATCTGTCTGGGGTCAAAAAGACCTCAGATCTCTCATTTATATTTAAAAGCAAAGAAAAAAAAAAGACATATCAACTTATCGACATATCGAGAAAAAAATACTCTGTCTATCTGCCTGAGAACTGGAAGTGATCTTGGTGGTCACTCTGGTCCTCCAAGGGCATAGAGCCCTCACTCCACTTCCTGCCTAGCCATCAGCCACACCAGATTATTTCTGGGTTTATGGACAGCTCTGGTAAGCTTGGAATAGACTGGAAGCGGCGGGAGGGGGGCACCTCCCCCACTGCCAAAAAGTGACTCTGTGGCGAATCTGCTGCTGGGACCAGTTTTATGTTGTAGAAAATCACCCAGAGTAAATAATGATACCAGGGTTATGGCAGCTAGCTGCTGCCATTAAACTGGTATTTAATGTAAACATAATGAAATATATTTACTGTGGGCAGTCGGCAAGCAGATAAATTATTTCCTTTTATTGGAATATTTTTTCCACAAAAGTGGAGTTACTCTTTAAAGAAATGTTAACAGACTTGCTGGGATGGATAAATAGAACTTCAGGCTCCTGCCTTTAATCATAGTCATGTGAATAAAATGTTAGGCTTTTGAGTGCTTTCAGTTATGATTCAGAGCCTATGCAGTACATGGGTCTCCATCAGTAGGTGTTAGCATAGCAAATGTGTTGTTGGGTTTAGGCTGGATATAGGGTGTAGAAGTACAACGTTGTTGCTTTAATTCCTAATCCTACTTATTTTTTCTACTTATGTACTGACTTTTAAACCCAACTATGTGTGATTGTTTCCAATTTCTTAGCTCAGTGAGACTAATAGCTAACTTGATTTTGAAACTGCAGCTCTATCAATCACTATACAGCCGAACAAAAAGTCCAAAATACATTTAGAGTTTTTACACATGGAAAAAAGCCAGACATGGTAAAATTGGTGGACAGGAGAACTGCAGTTGTGTGCAAACCACACAACTTTAACGCCAAACGAGCTTTGGCTGTACTTTTCCTTTAAAGCATTTGCCATACCTGTAAGGCCTTGTACACACGATAGGATAGCCAGAGGACAACGGTCTGAGGGACCGTTGTCTTAGGTTAACCGATGAAGCCGACTGATGGTCCGTCACACCTACGCACCATAGGTTAAATAACAGATCGCGTCAGAACGCGGTGACGTAAAACACAACGACGTGCTGAAAAAAACAAAGTTTAATGCTTACAAGCATGCGTCGACTTGATTCTGAGCATGCGCAGGTTTTTAACCGATGCTTTTGCATACTAACGATCGGTTTTGACCTATCGGTTAGGCGTCCATCGGTTAAATTTTAAAGCAAGTTCCTATTTTTTTAACCGAAGGTTAAATAACCTATGGGGCCCACACATGATCGGTTTTGACTGATGAAAACGGTCCTTCAGACCATTGTCCTCTGGCTATCCTATCGTGTGTACGAGGCCTAAGTCGTTTGCAGCACCCTCAAAGCCTTGCTGAAAAAACTACCATTGTTAGTACTTATCCACCCTACTTGTGTAGCTCTATCCCAGAAAAAGCTGTTTGTTAATCTTGGGTTCTGTGTTCTGCGCCTCAACTCCAAAAACAACCTCAGCCCCTCTGACACACCTGGCTGAAAAAAAGCCACAGCAAGCATGTATAAATATAATAATTTGGGTTTGAATAAATGGCAGGTTGAACATAAATGAGCACACAGCAAGTATATTTGTATACAGCCTACTAAACAGACCAGCAGCTATGCCAAAGTAACTTAGAATCAGGTTCTATACCACTAAACTACTCAACACGTGAATCAGCAGATTCAGCAAGAGTGTATAAAACTTTAACTGCAATGTGGATAACAATGGTAATGGAGTTAGAGTGCATTCTAACAGAATGGCTAAGATATTGTGCAGCATCCCTGGAGAAACGAAGCAAGGGTCTCTAAGTAGGGCGATCCTTAGTCCTCACTCTTTAGCTAGATAGAGTTGGGGCCCAATGAAAAATGTTGAATGAAATTCTTTGGGTGCATACTCAGCTTTTGCGCCAGTGGGAGTAAACAATGTCATAGGCTTTGCTGGTCATTGGGAGTGAAAAATTTACATAGAGCCTGTGGTCAATAGGAGAAAACATAGTGTTCCTTCATTGGTATTAGTAGGAGGAATAGTGGTCATCATTATTGTTAGTGGAGGAATAGTGATCCATCAATGAGGTCAATGGGAGGAACAGTGCCCCGTTGTTGGTGTCAGTGGAAGGAATGATACCATATTATTGGTGTCAGTGGGAGAAATAGTGCCTCGTATCAATGGGGGGGGGGGGGATAGTGCAAGTAAAGGGACCGCAGTTTGGAAACAGCCATCTAGAACAGGGGTCTCCAAACTATGGCCCTCCAGTCTTTCAAGTACTACAATTGCCATCCAGCTTAGTCATGTCTGTATATGTCAGAGTTTTACAATGCCTCATGGGACTTGTAGTCCCACAACAGCTGAAGGGCCATAGTTTGGAGATCCCTGATTCTAGAAGAATATGTCTGCCATGGTATTGCTGGGCTTGTGGCTTTTTCAAGGAGGACATCATAAGAAGTTGCAGCTCAGGTATCCCATCAGAACGTACATTTCTGCTTTTTACCTTTCATTAGATAAACAGAAGAAACTGTCCCTGGCGTTTTGTGGCCTGTTTGTCTTTTCCACAGACCTTGAACATATGCTCAATGGGTAAAAACTTTTCACCTTAATGCAATCTATGCATTAAGGTGAAAAAATATCGCATAACGCCAGCCTCCCCCGAGCCCCCGTTATACTTACCTGACCCCTCGAAAGTCCCGCTCGGTCCCGAGATCCTCTTTGTCGCTCAGCCTGGCCGCTGATTGGTTAGAGCGGATGGGATTGAGAGCAGCGCAGCCATTGGCTGGCACTGCTGTCAATCACATCCAGTGGTGCGGCGTGCCGAGGGGCGGGGCCAAGTGATACAGCGAGCGGCTATGGCCACTCGCTGTATTATGGGAGCGCGCCCGCAATTAGTGACCACCATGTGAGCTCTCGCATGACTGTGGTTACTAATTGCGGGGAGGACTGAGACAGCCGCCGTGGGACCCCAGAAGACACGTTCGGAGCCGCTCTGTGCAAAACGAACTGCACAGTGGGAGGTAAGTATGACATGTTTGTTATTTTAAACTAAAAATAGTTTTTCCTGTACAAACGCTTTAAACCCTCTACCCTCTTAAAGGTTTTTGTTCCATGCTTAATATTTTAAAGCAGGACTGGAATGGTGTGATGGCATCCTTGACACAGGTTTGCCGCAGAGGGCATCAGTATGTCATAAATCCTTCATATCATCTCTTCGGCATTGCCAAGTATGAAAGTTAAACAGCGACAGCCTTGAAATACTGACTGTTTTCCTTGAAACATTAATGGCAACTAGAGAAAACTTGACATAATCCCTGTTTATTTTGATATTTCCCCATACAGCACTGACTCAGCAGTGCAAAAAAAAAAACTGAAAACGGAACAATTTACTTGCCAGCGGAAAGGCAGTTGCGCCACCGTGGAAGCTAAAATTATTTCAAGAGTGGATTTTTCTTCCTCAGTTGGGAATTACACTGGAGTTCAACCAGAGACTGAAAGTAAACAACACTAAAAGATTGGGATAATGTACCTGTGTGCGGGTAATCCTGATTTCATAGAAAACAGACAATTTACTTTGCTTATTAAGGCATGACCTATCCTAAAAGAGGCTTAGTTTCCAGACAAGTGAAACCGAACGTTGAGCTAATAATACTAATCGGCAAAAACATGCAGTTGCTTTTGAATAATAAAAAAAAAAAATGTATTCATTTACCTTAATCTAAGTTCTCTTTAATGTCCAGTACATGGGCTATCTACTCTCGCGTTTGCCTCAGAATATACAGTATAAGTTGGAATGCTGGGCATCTTTAGCACAATGACATGTAAAATTACTAATTGTTAAACTAATACCATATTAGGACAGATATATACAAATATTAAAGGTGAACTACATAAGGGAGCTGGTTTCCCACTAAAAGATTTATCCTCAATTATAGGTCCATACAGTCCTGCCACACAGAAAATCCCTCTTTGACAGACCAAGAGACCTGATAATTCTCTGCTGCAGTTAAATAACACACACATGCCTCGTACACACGACCGGTTTTCCCGTCTGAAAAAAAAAGTCCATGAGAGCTTTTGGCCGGGAAAACCAGCCGTGTGTATGCTCCATCGCAGTTTTCCCAACGAGAAAACTGCCGAAAAAAATAAAAAAGAGAACCAGCTTTCTTTTTTCCCGTCGGGATTCCCGGCTGACTTTTTCCCGTCGGGAAAACCAATCGTGTGTATGCTTTTCCGAGGGGAGAAAAACCGTGCATGCTCAGAATCAAGTATGAGACGGGAACGCTCATTCTGGTAAAACTGGTTTTCATCGCCGTGTAATTGACTGAAAGCGCAAATCGTCTCTCACAAAACTAACTAAGGCCTCATACGCACGATAGGTTAAACAGAGGACAACGGTCTGATGGACCGTTTTCATCGGTCAAAACCGATCGTGTGTGGGCCCCATAGGTTATTTAACCATCGGTTAAAAAAAGCCAACTTGCTTTAAATTTAACCGATGGGTTCCTAACCGAAAGGTCAAAACCGATCGTTAATAGGCACGACCATCGGTTAAAAATCCACACATGCTCAGAATCAAGTCGACGCACGCTTGGAAGCATTGAACTTCATTTTTTTCAGCACGTCGTCGTGTTTTATGTCACCGTGTTCTGACACGATCGGTTATTTAACCTATGGTGTGTGGGTGCGACGGACCATCAGTCAGCTTCATCGGTTAACCGATGACAGCGGCCCTTCAGACCGTTCTCATCGGATGGACTGATCGTGTGTACGCGGCTTAACACGAGGATCATCAAAAGCAGCCCAAAGGGTGGCGCAGTTTGAATGGAACTTCCCCTTTATAGTCCCGTCATACGTGGTTGTCATCGCACTTTGGACAATGGTATTTGGCCTTAACGTGTGCATGCAAGGCAGGCTTGAGAGGAATCCCGTGGGGGAAAATTTTGATTTTTTTTTTCCTGCCAAGAAAAACGGTCGTGTGTACGAGGCATTACGGGTCTTGTCCTTCCCCCAGCCTGTGATTGATTGATAAAGGAAAAGCATCCAACTGATGAGTCCATCTCTCTGCTCCTGCTAGGATCCTTGTGCTGCTTACAGGAGATTAATACCAAATCAATTCAGGTAATTATACTGTTTGCATTCAAATACATTAGTAATGTGTTATCAAAGAATACAATTGTAAATTTCTCTACAGTGCTGTTTCTCATGCGAGTAATATCACCTCCATGAAAATTGATATGTAGAAATTTACACATGTGGCTGGTTTAATGTGGACTATAGCTATTTTTGTGTGTGTATATATAGAGTATTTCACAAAAATAATTACACCCTTCACATATTTGTAAATATTTTATTATATCTTTTCATTTGACAACACTGAAGAAATTACACTTTGCTACAATGTAAAGAAGTGAGTGTACAGCTTGTATAACGGTGTAAATTTGCTGTCCCCTCAAAATAACTCAACACACAGCCATTAACTGCTTGCCGACCACCGCATGCAGATATACGTCGGCAAAATGGCACGGGCAGGCAAAAGGACATATATATACGTCCCCTTTAAGAAGCGGCATTGTGGGCCGCAGAGGTGATCAAATACCACCAAAAGAAAGCTATATTTGTGGGGAAAAAAAGGACGTAAATTTTGTTTGGGAGCCACGTCGCACGACCGCACAATTGTCAGTTAAATCGACGCAGGGCCGAATCGCAAAAAGTGGCCTTGTCTTTGACCAGCAAAATGGTCCGGGGCTTAAGCGGTTAATGTCTAATGCGCTGATAAAAAAAAAAGTGAATACACCCCTAAGTGAAAATGTTCAAATTGGGCCCAGTTGGCCATTTTCCCTCCCCAGTGTCGAGTGACTCGTTAGTGTTACAAGGCCTCAAGTGTGAATGGGGAGAAGGTGTGTTAAATTTGGCGTTATCGCTCTCACTCTCTCATACTATTTACCGGAAGTTCAACATGACACTTCATGGCAAAGAACTCTGAGGATCTGAAAAAATAATTGTTGCTCTACATAAAGATGGTCTAGGCTATAGGAAGATTGCCAAGACCCTGAAACTGAGCTGCAGCACGGTGGCCAAGACCATACAGCGGTTTAACAGGACAGGTTCCACTCAGAACAGACCTTGCCATGGTCGACCAAAGAAGTTGAGTGCACGTGACCACCCTTTGCCTTCAAAACAGCATCAATTCTTCTAGGTAGACTTGCACACAGTTTTTAAAGGAACTCGGCAGGTAGGTTGATTTTCTGTGGATGTAGGCTGTCTCAAATCCTTCTGTCTCTTCATGTAATCCCAAACAGACGCCATGATGTTTAGATCAGGGCCTTGTGGGGGCCAAATAATCACTTTCAGGACTCCTTGTTGTTCTCTACACTGAAGATAGTTCTTAATGACAATGGATGTAGGTTTGGAGTTGTTGTCCCTCTGCAGAATAAATATGGGGCCAATAACACACCTCCCTGATGGATATGTATGCACCTGTATTTATATATATATATATATATATATATATATATATACACACACACACACACACACACACACACACACACATATATATATACATATATATATATATATATATACATACACACACACACACACACACACACACACACACAGTGCCCTGAAAAAGTATTCATACCTCTTGAAATTTTCCACATTTTGTCATGTTATAACCAAAAACGTAAATGTATTTTATTGGGATTTTATGTGATAGACCAGGGATATGCAATTAGCGGTGACGCACAACACTACAACGAGCCAAGAAAAATGTTCAATGATTCCGAGCATGCGTGTGTTTTTTTGCGCGCCGGAATTGCATACAGACGATCGGAATTTCCGACAAGAACTTTTCCGTCTGAAAATTTAAGAACCAGCTCTCAAATTTTTGCTGGCGGAAATTCTGACAAAAAAGTCCAATGGCGCCTACACACGGTCGGAATTTCCATTACAAAAAGCTCACATCGAACTTTTCTTGTTGGAAATTCTGACCGTGTGTACGCGGCATAAGGATCCTTTCACACAAGTATTCTGTTTGTTTCATTAGTTCAGTCAAGGATTAGTTTACATCAGTTTTTTTTACATCCACTACCAATGCAAATATGGATGCAAAACAGACCGTTTGTCCGTTTACATACCTTTTCTGAAGCCGATCCAACCCGATCTCCAGCGACGGAAGCTCTGCAGAAGACACTGCCAACAATAGTTGTGAAATGAATGGGAAGTGACATCACCTACACTATGGGGTTTCTGTTGTCGGACTTGTTCTCTGCACCGGCCTCCATAACGAAGCCATGGCTGACAGCTCAGCGAGGGATCGTGTCAGATTAGCTTCAGAAAAGGTGTGTATACATATTTTTCTTTCCAGGGCTAGATAGGTTAGTGTTAGATCGTGAGTGTCTATAGATGCAGGGATTTTAGTTTTAGCATGGACTTCCACTTTAATTATTAACTAGCTGTACACCTGCAAAGCTCGAATGAGAAAAGCTACTGGGCCTGCATCCCTTTAAATGTGATTACCTATTGGGAGTATCTCACCAAAAATGAAATTTTTGTTGCAGGGGATGTCTAAAATCTGACTTGTATCTTAGTGCAGACTGGGAAAATCAGTGAGCCAATCACAAAAGCAATATGTTTCTGGGGGGTGGTCAGTACACATTCTGTGTACAAAACACCTCCAGGTAGCCATATTGCATTGCATTTTCAGGAAAATTTCAGAGCTGCAGAATAAAAAGGAAAGGTAATTTTTAAAAACAATCAATTACAATATGACTTGTGTCGCAATTGTATACGATATATTATTTTCTCTTTATTTGTCGTTTTTTTTCAACGAAAGTGGAGTTATCCTTTAAGTGTCCAATTCTGGTCCACTATGACATTAGGAAGCACATTCAATAAGCTGACTGAAGAGAAATGTCACATAGTCGTGATGTTTCTAAAATAGACACCTTAGGCCAGGCTGTCAACTGAAAGACAGGCCAATGTGTTTGTTCTTATGGCAATAGGTAGTAATGAAACTGCTCATTAGAAAACTCTGACAGAAAATATAACAACTTCCATAACCTGGATTGATGAATAAGATATTCTAAAAGGAAAATGTTCTCTTCAAGCATCACACGACAAGTAACACGTCATTCTATTTTTCAGCCTCTGCGAGATAGAAGAACCTAATAAGTGCTTCAATTCAGCAGTAACCACCAGCAACTAATATCCATTGGGTGTCCCCTGACCCTTCAGTGTAGGGCAGAGAAAAATAAAAACCACATTTTAGGATACAACTGTGTTTGCAGCAGCTCATAAAAGAAAGTGCGGTATAATCTATATTCATTGATTGATTCTGAGCAAATATGCAGAACAGGAGAAGTGAGTCTACCTCTACTACTGGCTACTTAATAAAGCAATACGGGCCAGGCTAAGCAGGTTTGCAGGTCCTTCTAATAGAGATTTATTTCTTTACTATTAAAGGATTGGGCGACCTTTGGATGGTAGCAGTAATATTTCACTTTTCCGAAGTCCTGGGGTCCCGTGTAAAGGTCGTTCGGATTATTGATTAGTACATCCCGGGTAGGAAGCATGTGCAACTGTGCAGGCGGATGAGAATCAATAGCAGAGAAAAAAAAAGTCAAGATTCTATGATTGCAGCTCAGCTGCTGTGCCGGCCTGTCGATACTCACTCATTTTCCACAGCAACCATTCATAGCGAGAAGGAAATGTCATTAAGCAGACACAGCTATAGAGGGAATGTTAAGGGACAGAACTGGAACACACACACAGCTCAATCTTATAGGCAAAGGCCTCAGAAAAGCTCCATCAAGGCCTCCAATTGCAATTACACCCATCCAGACCGCATGTGACAAAAGTATATATCTACTGTTTTGCTGCAGCAGACCTATCTCTTGTGTTTGATGCAGACAGAAAATAGGGGGCCAGGAAGTGGGGGCTGAAACCTCGTTCAATTAAGGAGCATAGAGGTATTTCATGCGAATAGATAAAGTACTGTGCCGGGAGCCGCATGTTGTAAACTTGGATCAGCCTTGAAAGACGTTTTCACTAATGCCTGGAGAAATATTAAGTGGATCAGTAAAAAGTAAAATCTGGTATTATAGCATGTACAAGCAATTGGAGAACATTTGCTTTACAAATCTATAGCTGTCAGTGTTCATTTAGAAAACACTAAAATGGAAAATACAGCAGGTAGGCTGGTCAGTGGAAGGCTTCAGCTACTTACAGTCGTGAATAGCAGTGTTCTCTTTAGTTACCCTAGCAGGATGCCCCTAGGGACCTTCCTGGAGCTACTTCACCATTTACACTTTCAAGATTATTCTAAATTACTTTGGAGGAATCACCTCTACTACCTAGCGTAAGGGTACATCCACAGTGGGCATGGTTGAACAGAGCTAAGCCCAAGTTCAATTGCCCATCCCCCACTCCCTCGCTGGTCAGCACTCATATTGATCTATAAGCAAATGTTCTTTGGCACAGTTACATCATCACTTCTGGCAAGCAGACCACAACGATCCCTGCTTCTGTCCTTAGTCATCTATGGGGAGTTCTTGTGCTCAGGCTTGGTTTTCACTCACACTGAAATTACACATACTGGGCCACAAGTGCACTGTGCACAGGATCACCTCTTTCAAGTTGTCCCCAGAACGGTTTAGAGCACTCACACTACACAAACAAAACGAATCAAGGGGGTGAACCATGTTTAGGCCAAGTTAAAACTGCCAGTGTGTATGCACCCTAATGGGCCGTACACAGGACCGAACATGTCTGCTGAAACTGGTCCGCGGACCAGTTTCAGCAGACATGTTCGGTCGTGTGTAGGCCCGAGCGGACAGGATTCCAGCATACATTTGCCCGCCGGGCCTTTTTCCAGCGGGCAAATATTTCTGGACTTGTTTTAAAACAGCCCACTGAAATCCTGCCCGCTCGGACATGTTCGGTTGTCTGTACAGACCTACCGTACATGTCCGAGCGCCCGCCATCCCTCGCATGCGTCGAATGACTTTGACGCATGCGTGGAAGCATTGAACTGGCAGGGCAGCCCACGTCATCGTCGCGGCGACGGCGCGGACACGCCCCGCGTATTGTTTACACCCACGTCATCTTCGCAGCGACGGCGCGGACACGCCCCGCGTATTGTTTACGCGCGGATTTCTGTATGATGGTGAGTACAGCAACCATACAGAAATCCCCGGGCAGACATGTACGGTGAAAACGGTCCGGCGGACCGGTTTCATCGTACATGTATGCTCGTCTGTACGCGGCCTTAGAGGTCTGGTATTAGAAAGAGGGAGTTGAGAAAGTAAAGGAGTCCATGGAAATTGTGTGTCATAAGTCCCATTAACCCCTTTGCCTTCTGACCCTTCAAGAGGTTTTAGATGCCAGAAGATCGGGCAGGGTTTATGATCATGTGACTGCTGTGATTGGCTGTCACAGCAATCACATGATCGAAAAGCTCCCCTCGCTTTTTGCTCTTTCCGTTAGCCACTGGTAATTGTACAGGGAGCATGCTCTCGGCACAGCTGTGTCTGTTAATTGGTACGCAAATATGCGGCCACTCGGCACCAAGGCCCACCCACGAGAGGCTGCATATTTTGCGTACTGTGGCCGCCTAGGGATTAAACCAAACATTTAAATTTTTTAAACACATATCAGCAAGTGCCTCATTTCTATTGGTAATTTATGTATGTATGTATGTAAATACAGTATGTATCTACAGAAGGTAGTTTCAGACACAGTCTGCTAGACAAACAGTATAATCATAATGCCAGAGTAACTTAGAAAATAGTTCTGTACTACTAGACTTGAATTAACTTATGAATCAGCAAAGTCAACAACCAATAGTGCATATAAGAATTAACTGCAATGCGAATAATACCATAATTAGTCTAGAATGCACTCTAGGAGATATTTTGCAATGTCCCTCTTTCCGTAGGCAATCAGTAAAGGTTTCTGTGCAGCAGCTAGCGTTTGGGCTCAATTGTACTGGTAGACGTTACTAGTGACCTCAGAGTGGATAAGGGGGCAAAAATCATCCAGGAGGCTTGCCTGGAGATGGTTTGAACATCAATCACCATCCAAGGAAATGGAGGGGAGAAAAATCAGTTTGCAGAGGGGGAGCGTACTGGCTGCTGGCAAAATCTACCAGCTCCAGGTGGATGCCACAGCTGGATGGTGGTCAGCAGGATGACTAGAAAGGCAACCTGTGTGATATAAATGGCCCCAGAGGGAACAACCAAGCCGAGCAGGGTCGACATTCTCAGTGTGCCTTTGTGCCTCCTGTGACGTCACTGCTGTGCCGGAGATGAAGGGGAAAGGTGTCCTGAAGTCAGTGGTGTTAGCGTCCACTGTTCTGCTGCGGTGACTTAAATGTCACGGCATGTGCTCTGAAGATCCGACCGAAGGCCTGGCAGATCCTGCCGGACCTTGCCGGAAAGAAGACTCCTGCGCGCATGCACGGGAGTGACGTCATTGCAGCTCCGGCCACTCACAGTGCCGGAGCCTCATACCCGGAAGACATGCCGAGGCTGTGACCGGGATCCGATGCAGACGCCTCAATCGAAGTTCATTATTGGCAGCTTGTGAGGTTTAAATCTGCCGTTAGTTCCACAATTGCAGAGTGGACCAAAGAACTACATCATCTTATGAATTTAGAAGAAATGATATCGAGACTGCATGAGACAACTAAAGCTCATTTTGATACATGGTATTCTTAGTTACATTTTATGGAGTTGAACCACTTCAAATCATAACTATATATTGGTTTGGACATCTTAAGAACCACCCATGGTCTTAATTGGCTGCTGCGTGCCCGAGGCCCAGTATCTCTTTATTTCCCCTATTTATTTATTTTTACTTTTTGTCTTTCTTATTTTCTCCCTTCATTTGCTGAAATACTTTGGTAGAAAACACGAGTCATGTTCTTGACAAGTAGACCACATTTTTGCATGTTATCTATACAAAGAGTTGATTGTATTTTTTTCTATGAACATGCCACCTCTTTCTGTGTCATGTTTTGCTGATTTTGCTTGAATGACATTCCATAAATGTGTCATTGTAGTTGCTTAGGCTTGTGGTAATACTGTTTATTCCAACCTACTGTTTGCCTGACTTTGTACGGCTTCTTTTGATTTCTTTCCTTGTGTACCCCTTTGTTATCGATCGCGTCTTTTTCAAAACAAAAATGTTTGAAAGGTAAAGAAAAAAAAAATTACATTTTTTAAATGCGTGGAGCTGAGCTGAAGGATAATTTTTCTCACAATAAGACTGTTGTTTTGTATTAATAATGTAATTTTAACCAGTGAAAGTGTCTGCTTGCACTGTATTTTACAGATGTGACAGTGTAATTAATAGATTTATGGTGCTCTAACAATGTTCCTGGTCTCTTCAGCCAGAAGGAAGCTTCTGGGTATAAGCATTATCAGCTGCTTGTGTCCAGGTCACAGCACTGTACAGCCCAGCTCATACCTCAGGGTTCGCTGATGGGTACAGATTTTCTGCAGTACACAGGAGACATGGTACTGTGATACCAGGCGAGGACAAATATGTACAGCCATCAGCAGAACACAAAGTAATGTGATACACAGCTCAGTGCTCCAGGAAATTTGCTTGGCATGGAAACGGGTCTGAACTATACATTGTGAACATTTAGGCTAGATAGTTTAAAGGTCAGCTGATTTTACAATTGTTCTACCCGTGTGCAGGGGCATATGAAATCAGCAGGCCTGTGTGCAAAATCATAAGTTGCCAATGCTTGATTAAAAAAAAAAAAAAAAGTATTGTGCTTAGCGCAGCATGGGCATGGTTTTCAATGCACTGGGGTGTTGCTAGGATTGTAAAAGACCTGGGGCAACTCAGGTAGAATACTAAAAAATAAATAAAAAAAATCTATTACATATGACTTTGTGAACACTAAAAATTAGAGAGCTGATGCTTTTTCTGAGCCTACCTTATAGAAGAACCTTGAATAACATAGTCATGGACTGCTTCGCAACAAGCAACTGTTGAGATAAAAAGACTCTGACAAGAACTATATAATGTACAATATAGTATATATCAGGGCTTTTTTTCAGGGGGAACTCAGTTCCACCCCGTTTGGCTCAGACCCTTTGGTGCCTGCTCACCACAATCACTTGTAAACACAGAAGTCTGGTTTCTGTGTTTACAAGTGACAGCTCTGCACTCTGTGTGTAACCCCCCTGAACTCTGCACTCTGTATGTAATGCAACCCTGGTATTTAATGCCCCTTTAAGACCCTTCTAGTGTTTGTAAAATCTGAATGGAGTCGTGGTTGAGTTCCGGCACCTATTTTCTGAGAAAAAAAAGCTCTGGTATATATATATATATATATATATATATATATATATATATATATATATATATATATATATTTTTTTTACACCTTTAACATATTTACACATTTCATATTGAAAAAAGTGCAAAACTTTAAAAAAAAAATTATTTAATTTTTAAATAACTTTTTAATGCTTTGTACCATTGCTGACAGCTGAAGTATATATATATATATATATATATATATATATATATATATATATATCTATCTATCTATCTATATATATATCTCCGGACTCTAATCCCCCCCCCCCTGCTTATTCAAAGTCTTAAATTTTTTTTTATATTCGGCGGAAATAGCAATAAACACAAATCCCGCTTACCCACTTATTAACATTTCTTTTATATGTAAAAATTAATTAATTACAGCACAAATAGTGGCCGTCAACACTACCCTACCAGACCACCCCCCCCCCCCTGCCCCCCAGTCATAAAAAAAATACTTTTTTTATACTTAATGTGCGGGGAAAATATCGTCTGTCAACACCAACCCCACCTCCGCTTATTAAAAAAAAAATGCAAATTGTCCTGTCAGAAAAGGTAGTTCCCATATTTCTATTCTGACAAAAGTCAGAAAGTAATCTAGGTACCTCACACCGCCAGGTAGGATGATTATTTTGCATTAAACCAGATTCTCTATACGCATTAAAAAGCAGGTTTGTTACATACAAAACTTTTGTTGGTTTGGGGTTGTGGACAGGGGCGGATCCAGAGTCTAGTCTCGGGAGGGGCATGTTTTTTTGGTGGTAATTTATCGGGGAAATGGTTGGTATTGGCGCTTCAATCATCACGGCACCATGGTTATTATGGTCTCAGGATGATTGACGTGCATTATTTCTATTATTACATTGTAAAATAAAATGAAATAGTTCAACTCACCATAATGCAGAATCAGTGGGAGCCCCGAGTGTGTCACTTGCCACGTCGCCTGCCACCAAATGCGGATTATCACTTGCCACACGTTGCAGATTGTCACTTGCCACATCACCTGCCACCAGATGCGGATTGTCACTTGCAACAAGTTGCCGATTGTCACGTCGCATGCCACCAGATGCGGATTGTCACTTGCCACATGTTGCAGATTGTCACCTGCTGTGTCACTTTCCTGCTAAGGTTTCTCTGTCTCAGAGTCAGGCAGTAGAGAGATGGTGTAATCTGCTTCCCACGGCTGCCTGCACAGTGAGGGCAGAACTGCAAGGATACAGGGCCGGCTCCGGGAGATGTCATCTCTCTGCTCCTGTGCCCGCCAGCTCCCTGATTGGCCAGCAGCACACTCACACACGAGCCGCCCAGCTACCCTCCTCTCTCACCCGCCCACTCACTGACCGAGCACCCGCTCTCTCGCCCGCGAAGCAGTCAGCTCTCACCCTCATTCTCGGAGGGGGCAATTTCCCTGTTGCCCTCCCCCGGATCCACCCCTGGTTGTGGAGCATATCTGTTATTTGATGCAACTTCTGCTTTGGAATACTTAAAGTGGTTGTAAAACAGAGATGAAACAAATCCTCCTACACAGGGCTGCTGTTAGAAATCATGGGGCCCTGTTCAATATAAAAACAATATTTTTGCTTAAAAAAAAAAAAACACACCAAGATCATTATTAGTAGATACAAACACAACATAACTTACAAAATTCCTTTTAAAGCGGAGTTCCGCCCCCCCCCCCCCCCCTTAAAAAATTTAAAGTCAGCAGCTACTCATACTGTAGCTGTTGACTTTTAATAGTAGGACACTTACCTGTCCAGGGATCCGGCAATGTCAGCACCCCAGCCGATGTTTGCAATAGCTGGCAAGTGCTGCCGCCCACCATTGCTGCTAAGGGAACCTGGCGGCGAAGCCTTATGGCTTCATAGCCGGGTCCCTACTTTGCATGTTCTCTTACTGACCCGGCAGCAGGAGGGAGGGGCCAAAATTCTGACATACATCACAGTGGCAAGTTCCAACGGAGAATTGAGGACATAGATCCTTACCTTCTCTGCAGATGGCTAGGAAGTGCCCTGTGCAGAGGCTCCCTGTACATTCACAAACTGAAGCATAGTAAATATAGTTTACTATGCTTACGCTGGTAAATATAAAAAATGTACTGCCCCCCCCCCCCATCCTGAAATGATCCCGTTCCCCACAGCACCTGGCGTGAGGGGGAGGAGAACATTCCCCTCTGAGTGATCTATGTACATTGCAAGTATTTTAACAAACTTTGTTGCAGATTCCTAACTTTTGTTATTCTAAAGCAGGGATATGCAATTAGCGGACCTCCAGCTGTTGCAGAACTACAAGTCCCATGAGGCATAGCAAGACTCTGACAGCCACAAGTATGACACCCAAGGGCAGAGGCATGATGGGAATTGTAGTTTTGCAACATCTGGAGGTCCGCTAATTGCATATCCCTGTTCTAAAGGAATCCATGTGGTAAGTAAATCTAGTGGGAGTGGTTTCATAAATATCAATCAGCTGCTGCACCTGTAGGGCTCTAAAGAGGAAAATCGCAGAGTCTGCATCCCTTTAGATGTGATTTCCTATTGGGAGTAGCATACCAAAATATTTTTTTTGTTGCAGGGGATGCCTGAAATCTGACATGTATCTTAGTGTAGACTAATGGGAAAATCAGCGAGCCAATCACACACACAGGAAATTATGTTTCTGGGGGGGGGGCGGTCTGTAAACATTCTGTGTACAGAACACCTCCAGGTAGCCATATTGCATTGCATTTTACAGAAAATTACAGAGCTGCAGATTGAAAAGGAAAGCTCATTTTTAATAACATTCAATTACAATATGACTGCATTGTTTGGTACTGATTGGCATCCATTAGTAGAACACATACGTTAGTGCCACCTATCAGTGCCCATCCGTGCCACCTATCAGTGCCCATCCATGCTGCCCATCAGTGCCACCCATCAGTGCCCATCCGTGCTGCCTATCAGTGCCCATCAATGCCACCACATCAGTGCCACTTCAACGGTGCCCGTCAGTGCAGTACCATTAGTGCCCATCAGTGAAGGAGAAAACGTACTTATGTACAATGTTTTATAACAGAAACAAAAAAAACATTTTTTTTTCTAAATTTCCGGTAATTTTTTTTTTTTGCAAAAATAAAAATCCCAGAGGCGATCAAATACCACCAAAAGAAAGCTCTATTTGTGGGTACAAAATAATAAAAATTTAGTTTGGGTACAGTGTAGCAATTGTCATTCAAAATGCACTGAAAGCTAAAAATTGGTCTGGGCGGGAAGGTGTATGGAAGTGGTTAAGGGAGGGTTTAATATTGACTTGGAAGAAGTCAAAGCCCTATGTATAGCATGTACTGATATTCATCGGCCATAGCGGTTAGACAATAATCAATCTGAAGAGTAATAGTGGTAGTTGCATGCATGAAAAATTGTCTGCACTTCAGCACTTTTGTCACATTTTAACAAGGCCAGGTTAATTTCAATGGCTAAGGGTATATACAGTAGGTTGTACTTCATTTTGCCGTTGATACAGTCTTCTAGAATGGGTAGAATGTTTTGGCTGAGGTTTTGATAGTTCTCCCCCAGAACCAGCATCCAACAGTATAATGGTAAACTAAAATATTTCTCAGTCTTTTTTTGGCGCTGAACTCGTACATTAAAATACTTTCTGATCCAAGGCCTCCAGTCATAGCTTTTTAAATCTGTTTGAATAGTTTTCTGAAATTGCAGCCAATTCCCTTAAACTTCTGACCTTATTTGTATTTTCCAGTAAATACCAGCTGGCTATGGCAGCTTTCTATCAGACTGTCATAAGCAATCAGGAAACCCCTGTGTTCACAGGCTTTGCATGAACATGGGCAATGCTAGATTGTGCACAGTGGGAGTGAAATAACCCTCCATTCTTGTACAGTCCAGATATCACCATTTTCTCTTTTTCGCTGCAGCTTTTAGAGAAGAAAAAGAAAAATGTGTAAATATGTAATAAACAAATTCTGTGAATGAGACACTAGGACAGATGTTCACACTCATGTAAGTGCAATCAGCTATAACATTTCTCAAGGCCAGTAAAGGACCTGGAACAGATGGCTTCATATTATAAAATATATTTTAATCTACTGGCCCCAGTCTTGGCTGAAACCTTAAATTACCATATATACTCGAGTATAAGCCAAGTTTTTCCAGCACTTTTTTGTGCTGAAAATGCCCCCCCTCAGCTTATACTCGAGTCACCTTTTTGTGCCTGATCTCCCGGACTTTGGGGACCTGGTACCGGCCGGCCGTAGGTCCCCTGGACCCCAAACTTGGCACACATGTAGCCCCTATGGCCTACGACCGGGAAACAGATTTTTCAAAGCCGGGCATCCCTTCTATAGAATCCCATGTTAAACGGTAATTTCTCTGGTGATTTTGGGGACACGGTACCGGCCGGTCGTAGGTCCCCTGGACCCGGAAATTGGCACACATGTAGCCCCAGTTCTTCTCTACAAGTGTGCAGTGTTTTCTGTCTGGGGGGACCACCGATTTTTCAAAGCCAGGCACCCCTTCTATATACTCCCATGTTAAACATCAGTCTAGTCATGGACACAATGAGGCATGGACACAATGAGGCATGGACATGGACACAGTGAGGCAGATGGACACCCTAGGCTTATACTCGAGTCAATAAGCTTTCCCATTTTTTTGTGGTAAAATTAGGTGCCTCGGCTTATACTCGAGTACAGTGCCTTGCGAAAGAATTTGGCCCCCTTGAACTTTGCGACCTTTTGCCACATTTCAGGCTTCAAACAGATATAAAACTGTAATTTTTTTGAAGAATCAACAAGTGGGACACAATTATGAAGTGGAATGAAATTTATTGGATATTTCAAACTAACAAATAAACTGAAAAATTGGGCCTCTTGGCTGCATCTCTGATCAGTCTTCTCCTTGTATGAGCTGAAAGTTTAGAGGGACGACCAGGTCTTTGTAGATTTGCAGTGGTCTGATACTCCTTCCATTTCAATATTATCGCTTGCACAGTGCTCCTTGGGATGTTTAAAGCTTGGGAAATCTTTTTGTATCCAAATCCGGCTTTAAACTTCTCCAAAACAGTATCTCGGACCTGCCTGGTGTGTTCCTTCTTCTTCATGATGCTCTCTGCGCTTTAAACGGACCTCTGAGACTATCACAGTGCAGGTGCATTTATACTGAGACTTGATTACACACAGGTGGATTCTATTTATCATCATTAGTCATTTAGGTCAACATTGGATCATTCAGAGATCCTCACTGAACTTCTGGAGAGAGTTTGCTGCACTGAAAGTAAAGGGGCTGAATAATTTTGCATGCCCAATTTTTCAGTTTTTTATTTGTTAAAAAAAGTTCGAAATATGCAATACATTTTGTTCCACTTCATGATTGTGTCCCACTTGTTGATTCTTCAAAAAAAATTACAGTTTTATATCTTTATGTTTGAAGCTTGAAATGTGGCAAAAGGTCGCAAAGTTCAAGGGGGCCGAATACTTTCGCAAGGCACTGTATATACTGTAGCTTACAAGAAAAAGAAACCCTTGGGCAAAATTCTCTTACTGTCCAATACCAGTGATCATTTGCTCTAAATATTAGACCCTTTGGCCTTGCTAAACTTAGACAAAGATCCTGCCCAAGATTTTAGCTGCTTGACTACCAGTGCAGGCCATCTAATGAGGAATGACGAAGTCAAATATATTCTGCTCCAAAGCGGATTGCCCTTTCCTTATACCGCCACCTTCTATTTCCTCTACTTTGCAAAACAAGTCTCCATAGAAACAAAATACACATACTGGAAGGATGAAAAAGCCACACATGAGAAAGTTTTTATTTATTTTTTTATAAAATAACATCTGAAAATTTCAAATATAGTAAACAGGAAAAAAGCCTACCTAAGGTCAGAAGAAGAATGTTTAACTGGATTTCAAAATGATACACATGCAAAATCTCCATTTCCCCAGTGCTGAGCTATGCATCTATTAGCTTCATTTAGGCACAGGCTGGCTTTGAGTTAGGTCATTTTCAATGACTACTGTGTGATCCCTGCTAATTAGTTCATTAGGCAGTTACACAAATATTGATACTCCGTAATTAGAAATTCACCATCTTACACAGGGAACTGAATAATATATGGGTAATTTGTATGACAAATCTTCATTATTTCATTGATTAAGATGAAAAAGGCAATTGGCGTTTTTTGATATGACATTTAATAGTCAGAGAAAGTGGACCGAACTACTGAGTTAGCCAAACTAATGAATATTTTTTTTTGCTTTTTTTGTTTTTCCATTTAGTGATCTGCAGAACTTTTGCCATTTATTTGCACTTTGTGGTTTAAAGTGGAGCTTTAGTATTGTGTATATCCAAGGAATGCACCAATACCATATTTTTTTTACAAGTACGAGGTACCAACACTTATTTTTTTAAGTACTCGCTGATATCAATTACCGATACCCACCGCAACTGTTTTGTTTATACTTCAGCTGTCAGCAATGGTACAAAGCATTAAAAAGTTATTTAAAAATTAAATACATTTTTTTTTTAAATGTTGCACTTTTTTCAATGTGAAATGTGTAAATACGGTGTAATATATATATATATATATATATATATATATATATATATATATATATATATATATACACACACACACACACACACACACACATATATATATATATATTACACACACACATACACATGTTTATATATATATATATATATATATATATATATAACAAGGCAAAATAATAAAAAAGGGGTTTAATTATTAATAGGCTTATAAAATAGAAGTGAAGAAAAAAAAAATCTGTAGGAAAATAATAATCAAATGGAGGTGAATAATGTTAATTAAAGCTGATTAGCTAAATTAGGGGTTAAAAAATAAACATTTAATAAAAAACAAAAAATTGTTTTTACTCGATATGTTAGGTTGCTTTAAAAACAGACTTCATCTGCATCTCGAAGCTCATCCCTTAGATGAAGAAAAACAGTAATATACAAAATATACCATGGCCTGGATTCACGTAACACTTACGCCGACGTATCTACAGATACGCCGCGTAAGTGTCAATGTGCGCTGTCGTATCTATGCGCCGTGCCCATAGAACTAGATACGCCTCAAAATAGGCTTCCTCCGACCGACGTAACTTTCCTACGCCGGCATATCTTGGGCGCATATTTACGCTGGCCACCTCCTTGCAAATATGCAAATGAGGGAGATACGGCGATTCACGAACGTAGTTGCGCCCGGCGCATAATATACGCGGTTTGCGTAAGGCTTGCGCCCGGCGTGTAGTTATTCCACCTAAAGGAGGCGCATCCAATGCAAAGGTATGAACGACGGAACAGCCGTTGTATTTTACGTCGTACTACGTCAATAAGGCTGGGCGTAGGTTACGTTCAGTGATTTGACGTATCTTAGGCGTTCGTTCCGACGTGATTCTGGGCATGCGCACTGGGAAGCGTTCACGGGACGGCGCATGTGCCGTTCGTTTGGCCCATCATTTGCATGGGGTCACGGTTCATTTAAATGGATCACGCCCACCTTCCTACTTTAAATTGAGGCGGGCTTACGCCGAGGAATTTACGTTACGCTGGCGCAACGTTGGGAGCGAGTGCTTTGTGAATACTGTGCTCGCCGCGTCGACATAGCGTATATTCGATTACGCTACGCCGGCATAACTATGCGCCGATCTACCTGAATCCGGCCCCATGTTTTTTTGTCTTCTGGCTGAGCATGGTTGTTGATTAACACTGCCCGGCTGCTTTTTTTTTTCTACAGCTTTAAAGCTTTAAAGCAGGGTTAGGTTATAAAAACATATCCCAAGCTTTGAACATCTCACAGAGCACTGTTCAATCCACCATCTGAAAATGGAAAGGGTATGGCACAACTGCAAACCTACTAAGACATGGCCGTCTACCTAAACAGACAGACCAGGCAAGGAGAACATTAATCGGAGACGTAGCCAAGAGGTCCATGGTAACTCTGGAGGAGCTGCAGAGATCCACAGCTCAGGTGGGAGAATCTGCCCACAGGACATTTATTAGTTGTGCACTCCACAAATCCGGCCTTTTTGGAAGAGTGGCAAGAAGAAAGAAATCCATTGGTGAAAGAAAGCCAAAAGAAGTCCTGTTTGAATCCATGTGGGGAACACAGCAAACATGTGGAAGAAGGTGCTTTGGTCAGATGAGACAAAAACGTAACTCTTTGGCCTAAAAGCAAAACGCTGTGTGGAGAAAAACTTTTGCTTTTCGGCCAAAATGTTAAATTTTTGTCTCATCTGACCAAAGCACCTTCTTCCACATGGGCCTCGTAGTTGGTATCATTGTGCTCCATTATTGGCATCATTGGGCCTTGTAGCTGGTGTCCTTCGTAGAAATTGTGCCTCATTGGTATCACTGTAGCTGGTGTCATTGGTAGGCATTATGCCCCATCATTGGGCCCTGTAGTTGGTGTCATTGGTAGCAATTGTGCCCCATCGTTGGGCGCCGTAGTTGGTGTCATTGGTAGCAATTGTCCCCCCATTGTTGCTGTCATTGTGCCTCATTGTTGGTGTCGGTGAATAAAATAGTGCCCCAAGGGCCAATAAAAGCAAGCAAAGGGCCACATCCAGCCCCTGAGCCGCAGTTTGGAGACTACTAATATATCACATAAAATCCCAATAAAATACATTTACGTTTTTTGTTGTAACATGACAAAATGTGGAAAGTTTCAAAGAGGTGTGAATACTTTAGGGCACTGTACATATAGTAAGTGGTGCTGTGTTTTGGCAGTACTTGAGTATGGGCAATTTCCCATCTGCTGGCAGACAGCAACTGGACCGGCTGAGTGATGTCAGCTGTCAGCAACCTTTAGCCCACTGTCAGCTGAAAATGGGTCACAAGAATGCACTCCTGAGATCCATAGAAGTATTGCTAAAAAAGCTTTGGCCATACTTCACCTTTACAGATATTTGAGTGCTTTACTGACACATTCAGGAGAATCTTTGCATGTTTCTCAATTAATACAGGACTTCCCATTATTAGAGGTGAAGTGGCGGGTGTATGACATCACACTTTTCACTTTGGCCAATCAGAGGATACCTTGTATTAAGTGATAAAAATACAAGAACAAAAAGCAGATGGGAAGTTACGTGTACTGCTGGCAGAACAGCAATGGTTACTGTATGTAGCTGATGTTAGCACAGACCATTAGGCTTGGTTCACATATGAGCCACATGCGGCTCCCAGCAGGGATTCGGAGCGTGCTGGTTTACCGTTTCAGGTCAGATTTCAGCCCGAATTTTGGACTTGCCATGGGCTCTGTGCATACAGTTCACAACTCCCTGCAGCTCTAGAGACTGGATCACGGTAGCTGCACCTGTAGAATCTATAGACTTCTCTCAGGCCCTCCAGGGGAGTAGAACAGCATAAAACACTTGCCCTGGCCTGAAAGGCCATTGCAACCTGATCTAGTCTCTACCATCCATAAGAGACAGGAAGACTACAGCCGACTCATTGTGGTGTGCAGCATCATCTCTCCTTGTCCTCCAGCCCTATTAAGGGTCTCTGCACAGCAGATGACATCTGCATGCTGGTAGGGTATCTGGCTTCCATGCCTTCACTGCACTAGACTCCTCCCAACCTGGTATATACAGGGGCAGCGACTCCATACCTTACATCACTACAGGAAGACTCCTTTAAGACACAGCCTAACACCCAATTACATTATCCACGGTTTCCGTAGAGCCACATAGTGGCAAACTAGCCATGAAAGGGGCCCAAATGTAGCGTCTCTTTAAACAAGGAGGCCTTTAAGTAAAAACAAGTGCTTCTATGGTTCTGCAAACCAACAAGTAAAATTTGAACATAAAACAATGTAAGAGATACGAACCATTACAAAACTCATAATTTTTTTGCTATGCCTTAAAATAACAATTTTTTTTAAGAAGTTTAGTAAGCACTAAAGACAACCTACTGCTTAGATAAAAGTGGGAAGCCTGACCTTTTCTAGTCAATATATCTACAAGTTGTATAGCAAGCTCCCATGTACAAAAATCTCAGCATATTATGCAAGACACCTGTTTTGGTCTTTTGGTCTGCAAGGTGATGTAAATACATTTGAACAGCTGTGTTAGAGAAAACAAAGAAAGATTACATGGCACTCGACACCTAATTAAAATGCAGTAAAAGAATAAAAGTCATTAATGGGAATATCAAAGTGACTATCAGGTTTGAACACTGTAGGTGCCTCAAACAAAGGCCTCAATAGAGTGGTTCATTATTTATGGGTGATACAAAGAGCACCAGTAAAAGCTATGTATAGCCGAACGTGCATAATGCAAATATTATGCATTCTAGTGGCATATTAAAATGACTGAGCTTTCCGTCACATTTTATGTGCATTAGAATATCATCAAAAAGTTAATTTATTTCAGTAATGCAATTCAAAAACTGAAACTCATATTGTATATAGGTGTGTTACACACAGGGTGATATTTCAAGCATTATTATGGCCAAAAAAGACCAAAAAAAAAAAAGAAGATTTTAAATACAGAAATCTTGGCTTACTGAAAGTGTCCATGCACAGTATAATATGCACTCAATACTTGGTCGGGGCTCCTTTTGCATGAATTACTGCATTAATGCAGTGTGGCATGGAGGCGATCAGCCCTGAGGTTATGGAAGCCCAGGTTGCTTTGATAGCGGCCTTCAGCTCGTCTTTGTTGAATCTGGTGTCTTCCATCTTTCTCCTGACAATACCCCACAGATTCTCTCTGGGGTTTAGGGTCAGGCAAATTTGCTGGCCAATCAAGCACAGTGATACCATGATCAATAAACCAGGTATTGGTACTTTTGGCAGTGTGGCAGGTGCCAAGTCCTGCTGGAAAATTAAATCGGCATCTCTTATACAGCTGATCAGCAGAGGGAAGCACTAGCACACTAGTAGGTGACATGGCTCCCCAAATCATCATTTGAAAAAGTCCCACACATGTGGTATCGCCATACTCTGGAGGAGTAGCAGAATGTATTTTGGGGTGTAATTGGAAGTATGTATATGCTATGTTTGAGACTATGTTCTTAATTTTCCCAAGAATTGTGGGAAAAAAAATTACGACTTATAAAAAAACTTGTCATGCCTCTTACTAAATACATTGGACTGTCTTGGGGGGCATTTATACTGTCCTGACATTTCAGGGCCTCAAGAAATGAGATAGGCCATCAGTACATCAGGTGTGATCAATTTTCAATGATTGCCACCATTGCTTGTAGACTCTATAACTTTCACAAAGACCAAATATCCACACATTTGTTTTTGTTTTTTTTATCAAAGATATGTATGTAGCAGTATAAATTTATAAACAAAAATGACTTATTTTCAAGTAATTTTTTAATTAAAAATTTCACTTTTTTCACTCACAATCGCAAAAAAATCAAAAATCTAGTGGTGATTAAATACCACCAAAAGAAGGCCCCATTTGTGTGAAAAAATTATAATTTTGTTTCGGTACAGTGTAGCATGACTGACTAAATGGCATTCAAAGTGCAAGAGCACTGAAAGCTGAAAATTGGCTTGTATTGAAGTGGTTTAAAGGTAGACTGCAAATAGATTTGAATACATTTTTAGACCTTAACTCCAGATCAAACAATAATATGAATACATTTCTCAGAGCCATAAGAGAGATAAACCACTGTGTGTAGCAAAACTTTTGCAAACCAAGATATTGCCTTATAAAAGGACCCACCCACTACATGTTGTCTGCAGAAAATTACAGGTGGGTAGGTACACAAGACCAGTCACTCTGCAAAAGGGAGAGCGGTGGACTTTTTTTTTTACTGGAAGCTTCTTCACAAAGACAAAGTATCTGGATTACTACACTGGATTACTACACAGATATGAAAGATACACACCACGTTTCAAATAAGAATACTCAATGCAAATGTATTTAGACCATATTTGTTTATCCCGGAGTTCAGTTGTAAATTGGTATTTTTGTGGGATTTTTTTCATCTACAAGCATGCATCCTTGTTTTACAAATAAACATTTAATACATGATAACGGATTCCCTGAGCAATAAAGATGAACTAAAAAGATCACACATCAGATGCTACCTGTCTTTTAGCTTTCTGTCCGACTAAACCCCCAGACGGTGCATTTTGATTCTACTTTCCAGCACAGATCACATTACCAAACTTCTGGTCGCCTTTGCCAGCCTAGTGCAGCCTTTTCTACAATAAAAAAATAATGCTTGCATGTTAGCGCCTTCTCAATCATGATTTACCTTCTCCAGCAAGACAATAAAGCTGTAATTTAACATTTTAGCATAGTTCTTTTTTTTTTAAGACTAGATGATGAGAACAGAAACATGACAAATCTCAGTTGCTCAGCTGTAGATGGAGATAACTGAAGCTGAAACTTCTACGAAGATATTTAGAGGCATGTTCAATAGACAGCAGCGTTAGGGAGAAGAATGCAGGAATTGTTTATTGAATCTGAGCCAAGCACTTTTTTTTTCTGCGGCTGCAAATAAATCCTGGTAATAAATGAGGTGGTTAATAATAAATTAGTCTTTAAAGCCAGAATAGCTGCTAGCCGCAGGAAACACGCTCGGGCGACGTGCTTGCTTAACGGAGCCCAGATTTTCCACTCAGACACAGAACAACGTGTTCACAATGAAGCTTCACTAAAGAGGCCAGAGCACAGGTCTTATTAGGAGTTTGCAGGGGGAAAAAAGACCCATAAATGTAGCTTGTATTGTGGAAATGGTTCTAATGTAAAATACTCTGTTCTGCATCTCTCTAACCTCTAGTACAGGGATATGCAATTAGCGGACCTCCAGCTGTTGCAAAACTACAAGTCCCATCATGCCTCTGCCTCTGGGTGTCATGCTTGTGGCTGTCAGAGTCTTGCTATGCCTCATGGGACTTGTAGTTCTGCAACAGCTGGAGGTCCGCTAATTGCATATCCCTGCTCTAGTAAATAAAATTCTGTCAAGCAGAACCATACAGACAACCTTTGCCAAGACACAAAGATGGCAGCTGCAAGCTTCTGAAGCCTCCACAAGCTGGCCATTTGCAGCTTGGATAGTAGAGTATTTTGTGCTCTATAATACCAGTAGCAGAATGGTTTGAGGGTGATCTTTAGTTTTTAGTGAAGTTTAAATAGTTTGTTACGACCAAGCTGATCCAAACTATTTACTTTAATATAGCTGGCCATACATGGATCGAAATTTGGCAAGTTCAACAGGAACCGGACGTATTTCGATCCACGCATGGCTGTTCGCATTCATGAGCAGTCGATCCATCAATTGGCTTCTCATGAACAGGTTTGTTGGTAGATTTCTGCTTGATCAGCACAGGGAGTCAATCAACGAGTGCTAATCCATGTATTCTGACGGCAAGGGAGTCCCGCTGCCAAAATACAATGACACAGCATGAGGGATGCCTCCATCCACCTCAAATGTGTGAATGTGGAAATCAGTGCAGTTTTTCAGAGCCGTATGAACTTAAACTGCATGTAGCCTAAGCTACTTACAGTATAACTAACTGTTCTAGCATTGGGATGTGAACTTCCTGTCCCACTCCAGTAACAATATTGAGATGGGTTGAGCACTGCTCAGCCATTCACAAGGAGCTCTGTATCATCTGAATGAATGTAAAGCTTCCTCTAGGAGGTGGAGATCATGATGTCATTTGCCCACCTCAACCGTGTTCTGGGAGTTGGACACGTGACAGCCAGAACACAGCACTGTATGTAGCTGAGGGTACATGCAGTTCATACAGTGCAAAGAGCTGGTGAAACGATTTGTGAAATAGTTCGTTTGGACCAGCCTGACTAAAAGCTAGAGATCAGCTTTAAAGTAGACTTACCATTAGAGGCACAAACTAAACACTAAGCCTTGAAAGGCAGAATGGTAGGCCTAATGCTTTAGTTATTTTTTTATCAGAGCACTACGTTATTGTTGCCTTCCCAGGCACACCTTTTAGTGATATTACAGTATATCACAATATACACTGAGGTTCCTTACTGACACAAATCAGGTCCAAAATTGCCCTAAATGTTGGAATCTAATGTATTAAAACAGGAATATGGATATTATATATATTTTATATACACACACCTAGGTAGATGCTGCATCTTTCCCCCGCTACTTCTAAGACTGAGAACAAAGTGATCAAAGACTGCTGATCACTCGGTTCTTAGTCTTTAGTGAGCAGAGAACCAGTGACTCAGGGCAAAAATTGAATTATAACTTAAAGGGTCACTAAAGGAAAACATTTTTTTAGCTAAATAGCTTCCTTTACCTTACTGCAGTCCTGGTTTCATGTCCTCATTGTTCGTTTTTGCTCTGATGTTGCTGTAATTATTCTCTGTTCTGGTTGTCTGTTTCCTGATGACCACAGTACTGGGAGATTCTAGTTTCATTTTCCAAACCATCACTGCTCTATGGCTCTGTACATGCACAGAGGCAAGATAACATGCAAAAACTAAACTAGAGGTACATTATATGATTGATTTGTATCTATTTTTAATCCATTTTAAAAGGAATCAGTTAACTATAATGTCTCTATACCCTGTAAACAGTAATTTCAGCAAAAAAAATGTTTTCCTTTACAACTCCTTTAACAGCTTCTGTGTTCCCTGGATAGCATTGGCCAGTCACCAGCTGATTTAATGTTATATTGAGATGCACTTTAAATCTACAGTACACAATTGAGCGAAGAACAAAAGATGATCAGGACAGCCACACTCCAATCCAACGTAACTTTAATGTAAAAAACTGGAAACAGGCACTACAAGTCACAGCAACGGAACCTAGGATAGCTGACGCGTTTCACACTAACTTCAACTTAGCTATGAGTAAACACTGAAGTTAGTGTGAAACGCGTCAGCTGTCCTAGGTTCTGTTGCGGTGACTTGTAGTGCCCGTTTACATTTTTTACATTAAAGTTACGTTTGATTGGAGTGTGGCTGTCCTGATCATCTTTTGTTCTTATTTGCTATGTGCATTGCTAGCACCCTCAGTTCCTGAGAAGAAGACTGCACCCAACAAGACCTGCCTGGAGCGGCAATCTCTGTCTCTGTACACAATTGAGCGCTTGGCCTCCAGAGTATTAGGTTGAGCATCAGGAATTGTAGCAACATGGCTTTACATACTTTGTCATATTGTTGAGGACCTCACACTTATGTATATACTGTATGTTGATTTTACTGATCTGTGTTTTACTTATACACTGTGGAGTTGAATGCTACTGTTAGCTATGGTTGTTGAGGGTATATTTTGGTCCCCATTTTGTTTTGATAGGTACTGTATCTGAGATTGTTAATTTGTCGGATATCTGCGATTTATGTCCCATGCACGGTCATTGTGTGTTGCAAACAACTTGAATTGTACTTTCTATAAAAAAAAAAAAAAAAAAAAAAAAAAAAATCTACAGTGGTTATATAGGAGCAGCCTTGTTATCACAAGCTGTATACAAGGAAACGCACGTCTGCATAACTAAATTATACACAGCACAGGCCACCCACTTCCCTGCAAGCGGTAGAAGGTTCTGGGTTGCTGTATTGCAGAAGTAGAGGGTTGACAAAGAGCATATAGAGTAGGTATATGAAAAAAATATCAAAGAATACATAATGGCTAAAACTGATGAAGACTTATTATTTTTTGGATATTATAGCAAAAAGTAATAGCAGTATAGCAAAAACAAAAAACGCAGAAGTGATCAAATACCACTAAAAGAAAGCTATTTGTGGGGGAAAAATGTTTTTGTTTGGGCACAGTGTTGCATGACTGTGCAATTGTCAGTTAAAGCGAGGCAATGACGTATTGCAAAAAAAATGGCCAAGTCATTAAGGGGGTAAATACTTCCCGGTGGCTGAAGTTGCTAAGTAAAGGGAATCTTCTTGAAGACAGTTGTCAGATTTGCCATCAATTTCTGGTCTGGTGACAACTTAAAACCTTTTACCAGAAGGCAAAATCTGCTCTTGGTCATTATTATTTTGAGACAAAGATGTAAACAGCCCAACACACACTCCAGATTTCCCCATGTACAATGTTTACGGGAAGAGGCCTTGTGCATAATGGGTAACTACAATCTGGACAATTCTTGTGGTCATTTTGCTTTGTACCCCCCATAGGGTCTCTCTATACAAGCTTTTAGTGGGAAGTCGAAAATTCTTTAAAAGTAAAAGGCCAAAAAGTACAAAGTAAACCTTGAAAAAAAGGATTAAAAGGTAATAAGAAATAAATAAAGAACGTGTGAAAAAAACGGACATTTATAAAAAGGATGAACCAAAGCTTTAATACTTTCAAGACTGTAGACGTTTGCGGATTACATACAAACCACTGATCCGGTATTAGTAGCAGTGTAACTGTATGCTGTAAAAGTCTTGTGCTAGAATACAGAGGGAAAATATTGTAAAGCCAGCTTTTTTTCTACTATGTTTTGATCTTGTGGCATGAAACCGCAATAAGCTAAGCAGATCTTATTTGTCTGCCCTTGTGCTGGAACGTGCACTGGGGATTTGCATACATAATGGCATCATACGCATTGGCATGTGCCACTTCTGAGACATGGGGAAAACTGCGTTTAGCCTCATTTTTTCAAGGAAAGACAATGTGCCGAGTGTATATGGGAGACGTATAACAAAGATGCCAAGTGTATTTATTAGATTTGTGTTAGTTTATGTAAATTGGACTGTTTTTATTATGTACGAAGAGAAAAAGACAAGAATAGCCAAGCATAAGTGCCACCCAGGCTGAGCAGTGGAAAACATGCAGAAAGGCTGCGGTGTGGCTGTGAGGTTGAAAGATCCTGTAATATTAAATAAACTGCTGGTTACTGCCTTTAAAGTGGAATGGAAAGCAAGCGAGGCATGCACTAGAAAGAACACTGTTGTGCAGCTCTCAGCAAGGCTATAATGGATCAGCCAAAAACAAGCATCCAACAATCAATTCTCTGCTTCTATAGTTTGCTAGAACTGAATGTCTTTGTGCACGTGTTACTGTTGAGATATCTTGTTCATCAGTTCAGTGCAAGTTATGGAAAAAAAAAATACCTTTTTTCCCCCCAAAAGGCTGACCCGTTTTCACAGAACCTGCTCTCTGCTGAGAACCTTCCCTTCAGTACCCGTTTTAGGATATTTCTTATATTATTCTTTCGCTAAAACTTTCCTCATCCCAGCATTGCCACTTCATCTCCATCCATGTCTCCGTTTGCATCCTTTAGAACAGAGAGGTTAAGCAGCAGCAGGGAGGCAAGATGAGGGACATTTAACAGAGGTAGGTAGTAATAATGTTCTAAAATAGAAACCATCTATCAGCTTCCTGCCAGTCAAGTCAAAGATTGGACTAAAAACGGTAGCTTTTGTCAAATATATGAAGTTTGCATTAAACCACTAGTGGAACTGAATATCTCAAAAGTGACAGGTTGGTTCTCTTTAACTACTTCAGTTCCGGAAGAATTGACCCCCTCCCTGACCAGAGCACTTTTTTCGATTCGCCACTGTGTCACTTTAACTGACAATTGCGTGGTCGTGCGATGTTGTACCCAAACAAAATTGACGTCCTTTTTTCCCCACAGATAGAGCTTTCTTTTGGTGGTATTTGATCACCTCTGCGGGTTTTATTTTTTGCACTATAAACAAAAAAACACACTATATTTTTTACTATAATAAATATCCCCCAAAAATATATAAAAAATAACAATTTTTTCCTCATTTTAGGCTATGTAAAAAAAAAAGAAAAAAAAAATCGCAATAAGCATATATTGATTGTGAAAAATGATACTACAGCGCTATTATAGTGAATACAAAGGGAAACCAACAACAAGGATAACCAAATAATTAAAGCTGCATACATAAAAAATAGTGTACTAAACTAATAAAGATGTGACGTGATGGAATGATGCGCTAAAATCAAACCTATAGGTTGTACTTGGTTAAGGAAGTGTCGTATGCAAGTAGTCGGGGGAAGGAACTCAGTATCACAGGAAACTACCATCACTTCCTACCTAGTTCAGATGAATGGACTGATTTGCATATATTGATTGGTTTTCGCAAAAGTTATAGCGTCTACAAAATAGGGGATAGATTTATGGAATTTTTTTTTATTAGTAATGGCAGCAACCTGCGATTTTGATCAGGATTGACACTATGGTGGACACATTTGATGCCATTTTGGGACCATTGTGATTTATACAGCGATCATTACTATAAAAATGCACCGATTACTGTGTAAATGACACTGACACAGAGAAGGATTTAAAAGCTGTGAGGAGAATCCAAGATGGCCGCCACACGGCCGCCTCAGACACAAATGCACAGCACTTCAGACCAGGGAGCATATAGGTCAGTGTTGCCCTTCTCCTCACAACATGTCACCCCGGACTCACTGGGGATTTCCCCACATTTGAGCTCCTTGAGCCAGGATATTAATGGCTTGTTCAGTAAGCCAACAATGACGGACTTATCTCCCACACCTCAGGGGAATATGGCTTCTCCACAGCAAAACCCCCTCAGCCATGACGCACTTGCACTAGGCTCTCCTACCCTAATGGAGGAACTATTCTTTAAATTCTCATCTTTATTGGACAAAGGTCTATCCCAAACTGCAGCTAAAATCACTGGAGACTTAAAAGCAGACTTTCATTCCCTGGGCTCCAGGATTGAGGCCATTGAAAGCAAAATGGAGGAAACGATTGCTGCTACATCCCAGAACTACAGCCATATGCAAACACTTCAGGAACAATTAGATGTGGCAATGATACGCATCGATGACCTCGAAAACAGATCGAGAAGGTCTAATATTAGAATTAGAGGACTTCCAGAGAACATCCTTAATGTTACTGAAGCTGTGCAGGACCTGATCAAAAACCTTCTCCCTAACATCACCCCTCAGCGTTTGGAATTGGACAGAGCTCATAGGGCTTTGGGGCCTCCTAGGAAGGATGGTTCTCCACGGGACATCATTGTCAAACCCCATCATTACTCTGTCAAGGAGGAAGTCATGAGGCAAGCAAGGTCTGCGCAGGTCATAATGTGCCAGGGACATCAGGTACAACTTTTCGCTGACCTGTCTCCTTCCACTATTCAAAGACGGAGGTCTTTGAAGCCTCTACTTCTGGCCCTAACGCAGAAATCAATCAAATATAAATGGGCTTTTCCGTTTGCAGTCAAATTTTCCATTAATAGCAAACCATACGCATTTTCTACCTTTGCTGAAGGGGAGAACCTACTCCTTCGTCTGAAGATCGTCACACAAGAGGGTGAAATGGATACTTCCAACTCTGGTCACGGATCCAACAAAAGAGCTATCCCTACCAGCCCCCCTTCTCCCCTGTGGGTGAAGAACAAGAACAAGAAAGCCAAAGACAATGGAGCAACCTGAGGATGTGACTTTCCTGCTTTACCTCTGAGTTACGGGGTGCCTTGTCAAAGGGCCTTGCCCAGGCTAGGCATTGACTGGGCTGCGCTGGCCGACCGAAAGTTGCTTATTGATACTGTTGACCCTTTTTTTCTCTTTTTTTGTTTGCCTATCCTTGACCTCAATGACATAGCTTGTCTCGCCATTTTGAGTAGGGCTCATGGAGCTGCCTTCTTTTTTTTTTTTTTTTTTTCTTTTAGCAGATACTCAGGTTTATGCAGTCATATAGAGTTATGAAGCTGTGCGGGCGTTGGCGCCCTCTGGTGGTCGGTGCGGGTTCCCCCTATCCCACCCTTTTGGGGTGGGGGGTGTCTGTGGCGGCCGCCGGGGGTCGCTGATATTCTAACAAGAGGTCTTTTTATGCCGTAGTGTACTGTTTAGTTGTTTTTCAAGACTATAATTTCATCTAATAGGCGCCCGGTCCAGGTCTGGACCTAATGCGTCTTCAACCAACCTTTGGACACCTTATGGTCTCCGAGGGGTGGACAGCTTGCCCAGATTTTTGGGGAGCTGAATGTTGTACTACTTTTCTGAGAGACCGGGGCCTCTCCCCCTCGGCGCTGTGCTTTTCACCTCAGGGAGATCTTTCTTTTCCTTTTCTTTCCTGTCCTCCCTCCCCTTGCCCTTTGGCACTTATTTACCCACAACCATGCCTAATGATTGTTTTGCTCACAGGTCCCTCACTCACACAGCCGAATCTTTCTGAGAACCGATACTGTCATAGGAGCCTTACAGCATCGATCCCTTTTCAAGGGAAGTGGAGTCTTGGATCCGACTAATATGAGTTCTGGGATGTTCCGGGGCCTGAGACTGTATCAGGTGAGTGAGGGCTATTACTGTTGGGGTGCTAACTATCTCCTCCATGGCTGACACGATATTCGCATTGCCTCCCACAATGTACAGGGTGTAAACTCCCCAATTAAGCGGAAAAAGGTGATGGATCACTACAAATCACTTCGCCTGGACATTGTAATGTTGCAGGAGACACATTTCCCGGTCCGATATAGCCCCACTTTTCTCCACACAAATTTCCCTCAATTTTACTTGGCCAGCGCCATAAATAAGACTAAAGGGGTTGCAATACTATTTTCCAAGAAATGTACTTTTACCAAAGTCTCTGTCACGGCCGATCCTGACGGGAGGTATTTACTGGTTAAGGGCAAGATTGGGGATCAATTGTTCTCGTTAGTGTCATATTATGCCCCCAACAGAGGACAGGCAAAATTTTTTAAATCTATGATGGACACCCTTTCGCCGGAATTGGAGGGCACCATAGTTTTTGGAGGGGATTCTAATATGGCTTTGGATCAAGGACTAGATAAGACTAAACCACCCGGATCCCAATCGATTCGTCCTACTAGAGAGAGCCTTAAAATTGCTAAACTTCTATATGAACACGGCCTGGCTGACACGTGGAGGGAGCTTAACCCGTCGAAGAGAGACTATACTCATTTCTCTCATCCACACCTGACATACGCTCGCATAGACCATATCCTCACTCCCTCTACCGTCCTCCCGGCTATCACCTCGGCCTCTATAAGGGATTCGGCATTATCGGATCATTCCTTGGTGATCATCTCTCTTCGATTGGGGTACCGGGAGGGGTCGCGTACTTTCTGGAGACTGAACGAAGCGTTACTCTCAAACCCTACTAAAGTCATGGAAATAGATAAGGCCTTGAGGGAATACTTCAAAATTAACGACACAGGGGAGGTTTCTGATGAAACACTTTGGGCCGCTCACAAGGCTTTTATCAGGGGAAGGTTTATTCAGATTTCCACGCAGGTGAAACGAGATCAAAAAGCTGAAATAGAGAAATTGGAAGCCGAATTTATTTCCCTGAAAGCATCACACAAAAGGAACCCCTCAGGTGTCACCACGACTCAGCTAGATAAGGCAAGACTGGCTCTCAACCTGGCTCTTACGACCCGGGCTGAGAAAGCCATCAGATGGAACAAACACAAATTTTATACCCAAGCCGACAAAGTAGGCCCCCTTCTGGCGGCCAAACTATCCCCAAAACCCAAGCTCCTTTCTATGCCGAAGATTAGAATAGGGGGGCAACCTCCTACGACCAATCCTTCCAAGATACTAGAAGCTTTCCACAGCTTTTATTCGCGCCTATATGAATCGCCCACTCCCCCACCTACGGACTTAACATCTAAATTTCTTGATGAGCTCCCTATACCTTCCCTTTCAACGGCCCACAGAGATATAATGGACGCTGAATTCACGGTAGAGGAAGTGAGAGGGGTGGTTGAGGGTCTCCGTTCTGGGTCTGCCCCGGGGCCGGATGGTCTCTCCATCCCATACTACAAAACTTTTTCGGAAGTTTTATCACCACATTTAACCAGATTTTTCAATTCAAAGATCAAAGGTGATCCTTTTGATTCCCATATTAACACGGCTTTTATCACTGTGATTCCCAAGCCAGACAAAAATCCGGAAGATGTCAGCAACTATCGTCCCATTTCCCTTATAAACAATGATCTAAAAATTCTCACAAAACTTTTAGCCAATAGATTGGCAGGGTTCATAGGACAATATGTTCATAAAGACCAAGTAGGTTTCATACCTGGTAGGCAGGGCCCGGACCAAATTAGACGAGCAGTAGACCTAGTGTCAATCCTACAAACAAACTGGCCGGGAGGACCTCCCCAAAAAGGATTCCTATTGTCACTGGACCTTCAGAAGGCCTTTGACTCAGTGTCCTGGCCCTATATTTTTACCATACTAACTAAGTGGGGATTTGGGCCTAGCTTTCTGGGATTGATCCGAGCCCTGTATGCCTCTCCTAAGGCTCTCATCCGGCTTAGGAGTCACTATTCAAAAACTATTGTAATCGGTAGAGGAACTAGACAAGGATGCCCCTTGTCCCCCTTAATATTCGCTATTGCCATTGAGACCCTAGCAATTGCTATTAGACTAAACCCTGACATCTCAGGAGTAATCTGTGGGGATCAAAATCACAAATGTGCCCTTTTTGCCGATGACATCCTCCTTTTCTTAACTGCCCCATTGTCCACTCTTCCCAATTTATGCCGCACCCTTGATGACTTCTCTAAAATCTCAGGTCTGACGGTTAACTTTAGCAAATCTAGAGCACTTAATATTTCTCTTTCCCCTCAGTTAGTTCTTAACCTTAAACAAACATTTAAGTTTACTTGGAGCGACTCCTCTATTCAGTATCTGGGCATCAATTTGGCAGCCAGAACGGAGTCCATCTATGATCTTAACTACCCTCCTATGTATAAAAAACTAGAGGCTGATCTCAGGACATGGTCCAAGCTTTTTCTCTCTTGGTTGGGTAAGATTAACTCTATCAAGATGACTTTGTTTCCAAGAATACTTTATTTATTTCGCGCTCTACCAATTCCAATTAAGAGAAATCACCTGAAGTCCTTTCAGAGTAAAGTGCTTAAGTTTATCTGGGGCTCATCAGGGTATAGGGTACCGCAGGATACGCTTTTTCGACATAGGAGAAAAGGGGGGATGGGACTCCCCGATCTCCACAGTTATTATATATCGGCAAGATTAGCTCAATTTTCCACTATATATGCCAAACACTATAAACCTGACTGGGTCAACATTGAACAGCAAGCTACCCCCACTATCCCCCTAGACTACCTTATATGGTCTCCTGTCAGGACCCGTCCTGCCATCCTTTCCCCAATACTATCTCAATCTTTTGCCCTGTGGGATCGCCTTAGACATAACAAACGCATAACGTCCTCCGCCCGTCCTTTAGCTCATATTTTCAACAACCCTGAGTTCCCGCCAGGACTGCAATCATCAGAATTTCATTGGTGGATGGATAAGGGGCTATACCGGATAGGACAATACTTCACCTCTAGTGGCCCCATCTCCCTCAAGTACTGTATACAATCCCTCCAAATTCCGGACTCTGAAAGGGCCCACTTCGAACAAATATCTAATTTCCTATATAGTATCTGGGTCTCTAAGCCCCTACCCCCCAACTTTACCTTGTATGAATCTTGGTGCGGTCAAGCCATGGAGGGGAGGGGAGGCATCTCACTGATTTACGCTGCCCTCACTCATCCGACGACCAAAACATCATATATGAAAGCATGGGAATCCGACTTCCAATGTGACGTTAATCTAGAGAACTGGCACAAAGCTGTCTTTAGATCTTATCGGGGTATACAAGGAGTTCCTCTAATGGAGGCAAGCATCAAGGTCATTACCAGATGGTATCTGACTCCATCCAAACTAGCCGCCATTTTCCCCACGGCTGATCCTCTATGCTTCAGGGGATGTCAGCTAAGGGGCAATATGGCCCACATTTGGTGGGAATGTCCTAGGATACGCTCCTTTTGGAAGACCATGTTCAATATGATCTATAAGGTTACGGGACTTCGGATTCCTATGACCCCCAATGTGGCCTTACTGAATGCCAACATCCCTCTCCTTCCTAGATCCTCACAAAAGCTGATCCACTTCATGTTACTTGGCTCCAAGATTGCTATTGCCAAATCTTGGAAACAGCCCAGGCCGCTCATCTCAATAGTGAGACAAAAAATGTCATGGATCATGCTGCAAGAAAAATTATCCAGCATCTTATCCAATTCATCAGAGGCATTTCTCGAAATATGGAGTCCATGGGCTGACTTTGTTGGCATTAATCTTATCCCTGACCTTAGCTAATTGTCAAGGCTTTTTACTGTGATATTAGGCTTTATTCTTACCACATCCCTTCCCCATTCCCTATTCTTCTCTATTCTTTTCACTCTACCTCTCTTTTCTATCTCTTTTAGTTCATGTTCTCTTATCAACCAGTCTTCACATTTATTGTGGGGTTATGACATGGGGTTTTATTCGGAGTGCCCATTTTCGATTAATTTATTTTACATAAGTTATGTACCTTTTCGGATAGGAGACTACTAACGTTACCCTTAAGAAGTTCTTTATATACTCCGCATTGGTGTGAGCAATGCGGGGGTTGGGGGGGGTGGTCTGGGGGAGCTTGAGGCCCACACTCGGGCACAGTAGGATCCCAACTGGGGTGCTGGAGGGGTGGGCTTGGGGTTCCTTATGGACCCGTTTCCCATTAGTTAGGGTATTAACACCAGTGATATGCTAGATATTGGGGGTTTTTCCTTCTCCATTAATTTAATTCTATGCATACATACATCCATATTGCTTATAGAATTATCCCCCATCTTTTTCCTATATTTATTTGATGATTGTTTATAGTATAGTCATTTTGACATGTTTGTTCCGCTTGGGCATGTGTTGCTCATGATGCTTATCAAACTGTTGTAACCTACTATGAATCTTCAATAAAAATGTATTGAAAGTAAATGACACTGACAGGGAAGGGGTTAGCCACTAGGGGGCAAGGAAGGGGTTAAGTGTGACCTAGGGAGTGATTCTAAATGTGAGGGGGCTGGGCTACAAGTGACATGACCGTGATCATTGCTCCCGATGACAGGGAGCAGTAGATCACTGTCCTGTCTTGTTTACAAAGGCATCTCCCTGTTCAGCTCTATGACACGATCGTGGGCACCCAGTGGACGCGTTCACACTCACTGAGTTTGAGGCGGTTGTGCTCCCAAAATTTAAAGGGGACGTACAGGTACGTCCATATACGCAGCCATGCCATTCTGCCAACGTAAATAGTCGTGCTGCGGTCGGCAAGCGGTAAACTGCACATGCCATATATACACCAATCAGCTATAACTTCATGATCAGTGATTACAATGGCATTTGAAAGTCAGTGGGATAAGTTAGGCAGAAAGTAAACATGTTGTCCCTGAAGCTTATTTATTTCAAGCAGAAAACATGGGCATCGCAGTTTGTTGTGTACGGGGCTGTGTAGATGCAAACCAGCAGGGTGCCAATGCTGACTCATGTCCACAGCCAAAAGCATCTACAATGGGCATGTGAGCATCAGAAATGGACCATTTTATTTTTTTTACATCATGTGAATAGCTGGGTGTGTGTCACCTACCTGGGGAAGAGATGGCACCAGAATGCAGTATGGGAACAAGGAAAGCCAGCGATGGCAGTGTGATGCTCTGGGCAATGTTCTGCTGGGAAACCTTGGGTCCTGCCATTAATGTGGATGGTACAACCTAAACATGATTTCTGACCAAATACACCCCTTCATAGAAATGGTGTTCGCTGATGGCAGTGGCCTCTTTCAACAGAATGATGCACCCTGGCACACTGCAAAAAAAGGGTTCAAGAATGGTTTGGAGAAGACGAGTTTGAGGTGTTGACCTCCATATTCTTCAGATCTCAATCAAATAACTATGGGATGTGTCCGATCCATGGAGGCCCCACCTTGCAACGATTAGGACATAAGGATCTGCCAATGACAGCTTGGTGCCAGATACAACAGTATGCTTTCAGCCTAGACAGGTCAGGGCTGTTTTGGGCGGCAAAAAAGGGAACCACACAATGTTAAGTGGGTGGTCATTATGACTGAATGGTGTACAAGGTAGCTCACAGTACTTGAATGCAATTGCGTGAAGATGATGTTTAGTCCCTAAAGGCATTAAGCAGCACTGTAGAGACCATACATTCACTGCCCTGTAGCTTTCTGTGAGTGGCACTTGAATATGACATGTTCTGTTCAGGGGAACTCTCCATGAAGTTATCTACCGAGTACTGTACATGAGGTCATCATGTATGAAAGTTTCAATGTTGTGACCAATGGCGATTCTGGGTCAGATGCAAACTGGTTCTTCTGAACCCATTATTTGGAGGCAAGTGTTTCTTCAACTGGATCACTATAGAATGACTGACCTTCCCTGCTGATATAAAAAACTGTTGAAGTCATAATACTGGGCAAAATTAACCCCTCAATGACAAAAGTCCAAACAAATTGTAATGTCTGAAAGCAGTTGTGCATTTGGTATGTTATTAAAACTGCACATATCTTTGCTACCCAGTGTATCCAGGTGAATTATACATTGCATTTTTTTTATAACAAATTGGGCCTTTTTTTCTAGTGGTAAATGTTTTTTTTTTTTTAACTTTAGCTGCATATTTTTTGTTTTAACCATAACCCAACATCAAAGAACCCAAAATAAAGCTTTGTACTCCAGTACCAATACTACATACACACACCAGCCACTTTATTGGGTACACTTTGCTAGTACTGAGTTGGACCCACTTTTGCCTTGAGAACTACCTTACTTCTTCAGGCCATAGAGTCAACAAGGTGTTGGAAACATACCCATACGCTGTTGCCTGCGTCCAGGTTTAGAGTGCGCCCGCGTCATGACTGTACACAGTGGAAGCCAAAGATTCACAGCTGGGACCTGCTGATGGACTATGTACAATCACAGCCCAGAGCTTTGTTGACAACCAACACAGAGCTCTGTACAGAGAGAACGGTCTCTCTGTTTCTCTTTCCTACAAAGCAGGGATGAAAAATGCTGAGATCGATTGGTAAAAGCAACACACTACACACAGCAAAAAATGGCCTGGTCATGAAGAAGTTAAAAACTTCTGGAGATCAGGGGATTCATTTTTAGTTTACATTCTTTGCCATTGAGAAAAAAAATTAAAAGAATGATTTTTTACCATTTAGTGGAGACAAAGCAGAGGGGTGGATTCTAAAAGTATTAATCACTGTGAAAGCCAAATCCCAGGCTATTACAATGATCATGTGATCAGAAGGCGGTCCTTTGGGGTTTTGATCATTAGTACGAGACCAAGAGATGTCTGTTAAAAGATCGGTCACCTTGCTGGGATACACAATTGAGCATGCTTCCAGTACAAACACAGGCATCACCTTAGAAGAAAGCACAGTATTGTGAGGCCACATGTGTCTGTAAACTTGGCACGAATGAGTAAAAGATGGAGAAATATCTGTGTGCTCAGCCTTAGAACATTTGTTGTTGGGGAGAATCTCCAGAATTTTTTTTTGTTCCTTTGTGTTTAATTGCATGAGAAATACTTACATTTTTATTGCCATCTGTGTCACCATGGAAGATATGCTACCATTGCTGACCTTCTGGAAATACTAGTGCCGGGCAGTCATGCTGTTGCAATGACTACTGAACTTAACTATAAGTAGTGAGCAGACCAGGGGTTCTGATGTCATTTTGCATTGTTGTTCCAAGTCAATGTCTCAAAGTATTAAATTAGAAACAAAAAGGCAACTAGTATTTTCAGGAGCTGGTCGGGTCAGTAAATGGCAGTCTTTGCTTTTCTCTCAGTACAAACTTCCTATAATTATACGATGCCAGCTGCCATGGACTGCGACAAGCAATATGAACACTTATCAATCAGAGACGATGCTGTAAAACCCATAGCTGATACATTTTGCTTCATTTATTAAGCAGTATCAAACTTGTGTGAGAGAATATCATTTTTTGGCAGCTTTCACAGAACTCCAAGCCAAGAAAGCCATACGACTGCAAACAGCAATAGTAAAAACAATTGAGTTTGTTATTTTTACCATGCAGAAAACGGAACTAAAATCTGGTCCATAGACTGGATATATTACTATTTATTCCAACCAACACCCATAAATAAATCACCACATGTGCTTAGAAATAGTTAAATCTTTATTTTTGGGTTTTTTGAGATTTTTTTTTTGGCGTGATTTAATAGCTTCCCCCATGATAAAAATTAAGCCTCTCTCTACCTCTCGGGTTATGTCCTCAGTTTTGGAAGGAACTGCAAAAAGAGCAACATGTTACAGACCTCCCCCATTACTAAGGTATAAAGCAGCACCAGAAGAGAGAACACAGTAGTGGGGGGGAGAGGATCAGTGAGGGTCCACGATTCCAGCATTAAACCATTATCCTCCTCTGTATGTCCCCGCTTCCTGTTCTCCCCCTCCAAAAGTCTTACGAGTGTCCTGAAGCGACGTGTGGTATAATGCTTTGACTGTCTCCATTAGGAAGGTATTAGCGTTTTCTGCAGGTGGAGGTTCTGAACCTAGACAGGAGAGTTAGTAGCCCCTCCACAGTTGATGTAGACGTCCATGTTTCATACCAGCTCCAGGACCTACAGGGAAGATGACAGAACCAGATCAATAATGGCTTTAAAATACAAACCCAAGCAAGAGAGAAAAGTGGAGACGGTGGTAATACATGTTTTCTCCAAGCTAAATGATCAAACTATTTTTAAAAATATAGTCACCCTGACGATGTTTTTTAGATATGAAAAAACAGCACCCAAATAGAGATATAGTACATACTGCATGACATCAATTCTAAACGTTGCCTCTCATTACATTCAAGTCTCTCCCAAAAGATGAAAAATAAATTTTTAACAACCACAACAAAATGCCAAACAGTCCATTTCATACTATTGCCACTAAACCCTCAGCATGCCAAATGTACAGTGTTTCTTACTTACAAAACAGACAACAGACAAAACTAACAAGGTCTTAGCACACTTCTGTAAAGCTACCATCAGCTACTTGCCAACTGCGGCATATCCAACGCAAATGAAACAATCTTGCTGTATTAAAGGAGGGACTTCCATTGGTTGTACTGCATTATACTGAACCCCCCCCCCCAAAAAAAAAAACAGTTAGGTATAAACACATTAACATGATAAAACTGAACTCCAGCAATTTTTAGAAAAAAATGCTCCCTCTGCAATTAGCAGCTAAAATGCTTTCCAGTTTTTTAAAATTAGTTGGTGCAGATCTGAAAAATTGTCACAATTACTTGCTGTGAAACCATCAGTCTTCTAAATTTCCTCCATCTCAGGCCATAGAGAGGAGGGATCTGTGAGGCACCATATGTTACATCCCTCAGGCAGTCCTCACAGAACTACATGTCCCACAATCTTTTGATGCTAATAGACAGGCATGTGACCAACCTGATGCCAGGAGGAAATGTGAAAGAGTGCAGATCATAATAATCATAATAATAATAATAATACACAATTTTTGACAGGTAATAAAAAAAGTGTGCATTTACAATTTATTGAATTGTTTTTGTAGGAGCCTGGAAAGCAGATTACAGGTGCCATTCAGGACTCCTACAGTCAGTGTAAGCCGTCTGCTCGTACCTCAGACAGGAAGGCAGACAGTTTCACACTGACCTGACGAATCAATGGACTACCAGAACGCTCAACAGCCCCCTGGTAGTTCATTGAGAACTATAAGCAGACAGCCGCAAAAGATGTCAGTGCAGTGCCTTGAGAAAGTATTTATACCCCTTGAAATGTTCCACATTTTGTCATGTTACAACCAAAAATATAAATATTTTTGGGGGATTTTATGCGATAGACCAACACAAAGTGGCACAAAATTGTAAAGTGGAAGGAAAATAAATGGTTTCCAATTTTCTTTTTACAAATAAATATGTGAAAAGTGTGACGTGCATTTGTATTCAGTCCCCCGAGTCAATACGCTGTAGAACCACCTTTGCCTGAAATTATAGCTGCAAGTCTTTTTGGTCATTTTATTGTAATTTCAATAAAATAAATTTATGTTTTTGGTTGCAACATGACAACATTTAGAAAATGTCAAGGGGTATGAATACTTTTTCAAGGCACTGTACTTGTAGTTTTCACATTTACTGATCTCTGTGAATGAATAATGCAGTGGGCAGAGCCCTGCACGGCCGCATTTTTTTTTTTAAATTGTAAAAGTGAGCAGAGGATCTGTCACAACAGAGGATCTGTCACAACAGAGGATCAGGGAGGTGGGGGGGGGGGGGAGGTGCTACAATAACACGTTATATCCTGAATTTGGGCGTAACATGTTACGAAAGGTGAACTTACCCTTTAACACATAAGATGACAATTGCCAACATGCTGTCACTCTTTGCCCGGAATAAATACATTTTAGATTCATGAAATATGTCACATCTAAACTTTTACAAAAATGGGACATAAATTCTGAATTACAGTTGGCAAAATCAGCATACCTTTTGCATGATGAGGGCCACATGACTGTGTATGAAGACCACATGCAGTTCAATTACATGCAACTAAACTCAACGTTTGGCTGAAATAATGTTCATTGTGTTGTGATACCGGTGAGCTCAGCTGCTGCATGCATCCAGTACATTGTTCTTTTTGTGTATAGGTAACATTAAAGTCATACTGTGACCATACTAAGCTAGCAGATCTAGGAATAGGGAAATGTATTCTGCAAATTATAGCTATTGTGTTTTCTGTGAAGGGTAATAGTGACAAGCCAAGACTTTGCAAGGCTCCAACTCCACGTTCTCCAGCCGACTTCTCTCATTACTCACATCAGTCTGGAGGCAAGAACATTTCTAGCTGATATGACGGCTGACACAAAATTCTGACTGGGATACAGCTCTGCAGGCACATCATAAAGCAGAAGAGAAAATGCCAATGTTACATGTTACACACAACCATTCCTGTATAGCTCAACTCAAATGTCTCAGAGTTGTTGGATAAAGCAGAGTTGCTATGATTTTAAAAGAATTTCTATGCACATGGCAGTGTTCAGCTGGTAAAACCAAGATGGACACATAACGTCATCTCGGAGGGCCATGGAGCCCAATTGTGGCATGCTTATTCTTTATTTGAATTTCGGAAATGTCAACTGGTAGTATACGGTAGACTTGAATCTAAAAAGCAAAGAGGGATCTCCTGGTTCATGTCTGAAAATAAAGAACACTCCCAGGGACAGGTTTTGAAAAACAATTTCTACAATTCTGGGCTGGTTGTTGACCTGTTAGTCTGTATCCCAAAACAAAAATGTACAATGATTAAATACATATTGTATAACACTTAGGGCAAGTTCACCCAAGAACATGATGGGGGAAATAGTAAGGTAATGACACCCCAAAACACTGTGCGTTTGCCCATATGGGATCAATCGCATGGTCCAAAATAATCGGGCTGAATTTGCACCACACAGAACTGCATGCGATTCCTGCATGGGCCATAGTGTGAACCGGCCATGAAACACTGGAAGGAAAATGTTCTCCTCCATTATCTTGTAATTTGTTTATGTCTTGTATTGAGCTGCAGGCGGTTATTTATTTTTTTAGTATGTATGTATGGCAGCATCTAGTGGTGGTTTCTGGCCACTACAACTTGTTTACGAATGTGGTTTTACCATCTTCCTCTGTCTACTCCTCCTGTTTAGTGCTAGTTAGCTTAGTGTTATAGCTAGACCCCTCCCCACTTCTTCCATGTTCCCTCAGTCATAGTTAGTAGGTGAGGTTGAAAAAAAAACACAAGTCCAACCTATGTGTCTGATTATATGTCAGTATTACATTGTATATCCCTGTATGTTGTGGTCGTTCAGGTGCTTATCCAACAGTTTCTTGAAACCATCGATGCCCCCGGCTGAAACCACAGTCTGTGGAAGGGAATTCCACATCCTTGCCGCTCTTACAGTAAAGAACCCTCTACGCAGTTTAAGGTTAAACCTCTCTTCTTCTAATTTTAAGAAGTGGCCACATGTCTTATTAAACTCCCTTCCGTGGAAAAGTTTTATCCCTATTGTGGGGTCACCAGTACGGTATTTGTATATTGAAATCATATCCCCTCTCAAGCGTCTCTTCTCCAGAGAGATTAAGTTCAGTGCTCATAACCTTTCTTCATAACAAATATCCTCCAGTTCCTTTATTAGTTTTGTTGCCCTTCTCTGTACTCACTCCATTTCCAGTACATCCTTCCCGAGGACTGGAGCCCAGAACTGGACAGCATACTCCAGGTGCGGCCGGACCAGAGTCTTGTAGAGTGGGAGAATTACTGCTTTATCGCTTGCATTAATCCCCTTTTTAATGCATGTCAATATTCTGTTTGCTTTGTTAGCAGCAGCTTGGCATTTGCATACCATTGCTGAGTCTATCATCTACTGGGACCCCCCCAAGTCCTTTCCATCCTAGATTCCCCCCGTCGTTGTCCCCGCAGTGAGTAGATTGCATTCATGTTTTTGCCACCCAAATGCATTTTACATTTTTCCACAGTAAACCTCTTTTGCCATGTAGTTGCCCACCCCATTAATTTGTTCAGATTTACTTTCAAGTTTTCCACATACTGTGGAGAAAAGTTATTGCCCTGCTTAGCTTAATATCGTCTGCAAATACAGAGATTGAGCTGTTCACCCCATCCTCCAGGTCGTTTGTTGAAAAAAATGAATTAGGACTGGTCCCAGGACAGAACCCTGGGGGACCCCACTTTCCACCCCTGACCATTCCAAGTACTCCCCAACCCTTTGAACTTTCCCTTGTAGCCAGTTTTCAATCCATGTACTCACCCTATGGTCCATGCCAATGGACCTAACTTAGTACAGTAAATGTTTATGGGGAACTGTGTCAAATGCTTTTGCAAAATCCAGATACACCACGTCTACGGGCCTTCCTTTATCTATTTGGCAGCTCACCTCCTCATAGAAGGTTAATAGATTGGTTCGGCAAGAACGATTCTTCATGAATCGATGCCGATTACTGCCAATGATACCTTTTTCATTACTAAAATCTTGTATATATCCCTTCCAAGATTTTGCATACTATTGATGTTAGGCTAACTGGTCTGTAATACCCAGGGATGTAATTTTTTTTTTTTTTAAATATGGTCTTTTCTCCAATCAGCTGGCACCATTCCAGTCAGTAGACTGTCAGTAAAAATTAGGAACAATGGTCTGGTAATTTTAATTACTTGACTGAGTTCCCCAAGAACCCTTGGGTGCAAGCCATCTGGTCCCAGTGACTTATTAATGTTGAGTTTGTCAAGTTTATTTCTAATTCTGTCCTCTGTTAGCTATGAGGGTGCTTTCTGTGATAAACACTGCAGTTGTGGTTACTGCACCTCAGTCAGTGTTCATTATCACAGAGACAGGATTTAGGAAAGACATTGTCTTATTACACATCAAAAGACACAGGGAAAACATTCTCCACGGTGCAATTAGCTGAAGTAAAATTGCAATGGATTCAACTTCTGTATCTTACTAAAAAGTTAAGCTGCCTATGGATGGTGCCAAATTAGCAAGTGACCATGCTGTCTGGACAAACCAGGTCTAAGGAGGTATGTCAATACATGAAGTGGCATTTGAAAAAGGAAAGAAAATATGGTAAATTTAATTCTACCTAGGTATGCAATACTATCTAATACCTATGTGCATGTCAGATTCATGGAACTGTCTGAGGAGTATGACTCATGAAAAAGGGCAGCTTCCCTGGATGCAGATCACTCATCCTGGAGCTCCTTTTAGTTCCTTGAAAAACACTAGAGGTAAAGCACCCTGAAAAATAATTAACTTGGGGAATCGTTTTGTGAAGAAGGTAAGTGATAATTTCTATAAATCAAAACAAAAATCAGAACTGTAGGTTTTTATTCTCCAGAAGATGTGAATGCAGTTTTTCCCAATGGTGGAGAAGATTGTCAATTCATGAAACCAGGCAATTAGAAATTAATGAACTGCATCATGCTATGCAGACCCGACAAGTTTCAGATGAACCAAAAACCTGCAAAGAGAACATGAGATTGGCAAATTGATTCACTCTTCTCTATTAATGAGCAACCCAAAAGATCACAGGTAAAGAGTTAATTATAAATAATTATGTACAGTATTCAGGAAAGAAGATTGCAGTTTGAATGTAGAGATTAAAGTGTATGTACAGCACTGCCTGAGGACATTTAAACAGAGGTTAATGGTGAGGCTTACCTTGATTGTGCCCTGGCTGTTAGCAGCAATAAGAACATTTGACTCCTGTGAGAGAAAAGAGACAAGTTATTGCTCATGTCTGAACATTATCTAACAGCACAATTTCTCATTACAGGCCAACCCATCTATCCTGAAAGAGGGATCAATCATTGAAACAAAAGCCGCTCAAGCACAACCAACTAGGTTTTCTACACACAAGCCTTCAGAATGAATGCGATGGAATGTTCGGAATGGTGCAGTGAAATGTAACCTCATCAACCTCGTAACAGAGAAAAGATGAAAATGCAGATATGTAAAAGTGGCCATTCACTAAATATTTCCAATATGTAAAAGATTTGGGTGAGATGATACTAGCTGCAATGAGCCTCCTTCAGCTGTCATTAGAGGAAAGTGGCAATGATGGTCCTAGTCACTGGGAAGGTGAACGGAAAGGCCAATTTGAAAAGGGATTTTTGTCAAAATGTCTTACATCAGACATACTTATTCTGTGTCGTCCTGGTAGAAATAGCCCAGTTATATTGCACAGCATGGAGCTTTTGCCATCAGTTCCCCACAGCGATAGAAGTATTTTGACTCTCAGTACTACTCTAAGTCTGTATTGGTTTCTAAAAGATCTGGCCATTAATTGCATCTAGTTTATGTACCTGTTTTTTTTAACTAGCTTTGAAAAAATAAAACGCTATCAGCATTGCTAGGACTACCACAAACAGTACCAGGATTGCATTGTAAGTAGTTTACAAAAAGGCCAGAAGTTAAAAAGGTTGTAAAGTAATTATTTTATCTTGATGCATTCTATGCATTAATATAAAAAGCCTTCTGTGTGCAGCAGCCCCGTAATACTTACCCGAGTCCCATCTCTACCCTGCAAAGTCTAAGAGTGTCTTGGCCATCAGGGACTCTCCACCCTGATTGGCTGAGACCGCAGTGGCGCCATTGGCTAACTGGCTTTGACAGCAGCGGGAGCCAATCAGGAGAGAGAGGGGGTGGGGTCGAACTACAGCTGTGTGTCGGAATAGACACACAGCTGCAGTTCGCTTGGGTGCCCCCAATAGCAAGCTGCTTGCTGTGGGGGCACTCCACCAGAAACAGGGGCCAGGAGCACCGAGGGACCCAAGAAGAGGAGGATCGGGGCTGCTCTGTTCAAATCCACTGCAACAGAGCAGCCAAGTATAACATATTTGTTATTTTTATAGAAAAAAAAAGGTGACTTTACAACCACTTTAAAAGCTGCAGATTCAGTTTAACACATAAAATTCAAATCACTGATATGGAACTGTAAAAGCTGGATAAACAATTAAAAAAACATTACGGTATAATACAAAGCCTCTCAACTGCAAGAAAATGTGCAGTTCTCTACGTCAGTGGTCATCAACCCTGCCCTACAGGGCCCACTAACAGGCCAGGTTTTATGTATTACCATGGGGAGATGCAGACTAGAATACTGCAATCACTGAGCAGAAAATGATATCACCTGTGATGTATTTCAGTTATCTTGCAAACCTGGCCTGTTAGTGGGCCCTGTAGGGCAGGGTTGATGACCACTGCTCTACGTGATAACCACAAGCAAGTGCACTGAAAATTAATGTAATTCCACATACATATGTACCTAGCAGCGAAAGGTCCGGGAGTACTTGCACTACACCCTCTCCCCCGGACTGCTTCTATCACCAGAGATAAAATCACATTAAGTTACCAAGGACACTGCAACTTCCCATCATAGCAGACAGTTTCATTACACTATAGACAGCGCTTGCCTGGGCAGGTCACTCACTGATCATCACACATGGGAAATGTTCCACTTTCTGCATTGAATGTATCCTAGTCATTTCTCACGGAGGCACAAATACCCAGGAATTCTATCAGCGCAAGCCGAAATCCCAGCAATCATGTCTTCCCCTTCATTACACACAGTGGCATTGATCTAGCAAAATCTTTTAGCCTTGCTGCAGTTTGATCTTTCTTGTGATCATAAAAGCATCGACAACCTGAAAAGACCATTTAATCTATTTAATAAGTGAGCAAAATGCTTGCCAAAACAACCCCTAATTACAGCTAAAGCATTTTATTTAATTTAAAAGACCTTCCTATTAATATACAAGTATCTCCAAAATGAATGGTGGGTTGAACGGGTCGAGCAATCACCATTAAAGCTGAACTGCATGAAAACTGCTGAATACACAGCTGAAATAATATTATATAGAGAAGGCTGCTCTGCTCTTTTAATTGGTGATCATGATCTGTTTGGTTGGAGAATCATCACTCACCCCTGCAAACGCTAGGTTGGTTGTTTTTTTACCACAGACATGATCTTTCTTGAGCCACCTCATTTGGTTTTCCCATTGGGTGTCTTGGTCCTCTTCCATTACTCCCGTGTTAGACACTGAGCAGTGGTCACCATTTGGAGACGCTATGTTTTATAGGGTTCGGTTGTTGGAGGCATCTACTCCTAAAGACGTGAAAGCATTCACAAAAGCCATCAAGTTACAAGAGGCAGGAACAAAGATTGTCTCTGGACAGCCGCACACTGAACAAATTGTAGCATTTATTAAAAAAAGGACAGCACTACAAGTCACAGCAAGGTGAAATAAAATAAAACCCAACAGCTGACGCGTTTCGCACCAACACTAGTTCTTAGTCATAGAGCTATGACTAAGCACTAGTGTTAGTGTGAAACGCGTCAGCATTTGGGTTTTATTTTATTTCACCTTGCTGTGACTTGTAGTGCTGTCCTTTTTTTAATAAAGGCCACAAATTGTTCAGTGTGCGGCTGTCCAGAGACAATCTTTGTTCTTGCTTTGCTAAGTGCATTGCCTGCAACGGTGGAGGTTCGTCTGGGTTCCCACCTTGCAGCGGCTATTCCCCTTTCCCCAAGTTACAAGAGGCCTTCCTCTCTCATATTGCAATCTTGGTTATGTAAAGCATGTACAGTAGTAACTTGGTTTGAGAGCGTTTTTGCAAGACCAGCAACATTTTTTAATACATTTTGACTTGATATACAAGCGATATCTTGATATACAAGTAGGATCATGTAGAGTATAAAAGAGAAGAGAGGTTCCACTAGGGCCCCGTACACACGACCGAACATGTCTGCTGAAACTGGTCCGCTGACCAGTTTCAGCAGACATGTTCGGTCGTGTGTACGACCAACCAGGTTTCCAGCGGACATTTGTCCAGCCGACCGTTTTCCAGCGGAAAAATGTTTTAGCATGAGAGTGTTCAGAGAGTGCCCCCATAAAAAAGCTGCTTGCTCTAGGGGTACGCGAGCGGGCTCACTCCCTTGTCTGTGTCCATACAGGGTGGCTCGGCCCTTAGCTCCAGAATTTAACAGCAGCTCTCACTGCCATCAATCTGTACAGTGAGGAGGGACAGAGCTGGGCGAGCCACAGTGCACATCGCTAGCTCAAGATCCGGCTGGGAGGGTATGGGAGGGGGGAGCTGGGGGTACACATGCAGCACAGATGTTTTTTTTTTTACTTTAATGCTTAGAATGGGAATGTAGGAGGCAAAGGGTTAACCAACTTCCCCTTTCTTTAGACATACAGAATAAAGGTGAAGAATAGAGTGATAGTGGAGTGAAGAAAAGATTGGTATATTCAGTTGGCGAGCAGACCTGTTGCTTTGTGCTGAATGAGCAAAATCATGGGTTTTCTTAAGCCTCAGCCACATCATAAAGCAATGACAGCATCATGCACAGATAAAACACAATGATAGTAGGGCTTTGAGAGAAGGATAAAAGGATGGTTAGAAAAATAATGGTGAATATCGCAAGCAGCCTTTGTATTACCTTCAAAGAAAGTAGAGACTCAATGTGGAACTATGCACAGCCATCTTTTGATATTAAAGGCGAACTCCAAGAATTGCCTACTTAAACTTACTTTGGGCCAGCTTGGTCACATGTAAATATTAATTTGTTACATTAAGTCTCGGTTCACACTGAGGCAACCTAACAGGCGACTTCGCCATCTGACAAGTCACGCTCCATTCAGTGCAATAGGACCATTCTAAATCGGAGAGTCTTAAGTCGCTCCCACTTAGAAAAAGGTTCCTGTACTACTTGGGGGCGACTTCGGAGTTGAGTTCTATTACAGAATTTGTTTGCAAGCCACGCTGTATGGGACGCTGAAATTCCATGCAGTAGCCTGTGCTACATACAGTCAGCGCTGTCCTGTTCCAGGTGCTGCTAGAGAGACACGCCATTTGTACACTGAACATGGGGATACACTCACTCCTGTACCTCTACCAATTCATAAACATCATGTCTGTCTATTAAAAATTCTCAGATTGAACAAGGTGGTCATTGTGACATCATTCACCCCTCTCCTCTGCTTCATACAGAGAACACCCTGCATTCATATAAAAAATAGAAGTTGACTGAATGGAAGATACCAGCGCTGACTGTATGTAGCATAGACTACTACTATGAATTTCATTATCCCCAGATGTTCTTCAGATGTGACACATGTAACCAAGCTGGACCAACAAAAGTTTAAAAAAATAGATAATTCCTAGCGTTGAAGACTAATGAATAAAATAAACATTTCATTATTTTTCTAGTTCTGAATATAGCAGAGAAGGGATCAAACCTCTGTCAGATCTGTTGCTTTGTGCCCGTTAGGAAGCTGCACCTTGCCCATTTGCCCTGCTTATTGTTGTCTACCATTCCCAAACAGGAGGTAAGGCATTATCTTCTAATAGGGACACATGTCAAATGGTGGAATCTCCATCACTTTGAGGGGGGTTTCCTTTCCCTTTCTTTTATGTCTTAGGAACGAGAAATTAAGGAAAATCTCTTGATAGAATCACAGACAGCAAAACATAACCCTGAATGAGAATCTTACCTAAAGCTAAAAGTGTGGTCTGGAGTTTTACTTCAAATGGTTAATATGACATGCAGTTTGCTTAGCAGTAAAAAATGTATGCCAATAATCTGTGGCACACATCCAGATGATCAGGCATGAAAAAATAAAAGAGAAAAAAAATCCTGAGAATCTCCAAAGTCTTGCCCTAGTCACCAAACATTTTACGAACACCTGTTGCATATATAACGAGCTATAAAAGAAAGCTGCTGGTGTGAAAGCAGGAACCTGAAACATGAGTATTTCTAAGATTGAAAGGTACTTCATTTCATAAGCTTCATAGACCATCATATACCCCTTTCACCCCCCCTATTCACTTTACTCAATTGAATTATACGAAGAGATTTATTGAACGCTGCCTGTGATAATTCACTAGTGTATATGGGGGAGTAATAGCATAAAACTGGTTTGTGGTCCTAATAAAATAAAGTATATTTAGAAATACAAGTCTAACCCAGTACTCATCTGTACTGTAATGGATGGTGATGTGTCCAAGTTTGAGCATGCTGTACACTCCAAAATCGACGGCTAAAATATGAGGAACTCCCAGGGTGCAAGAAGAACACCAAGAGAGGGGTGTAGGCAGATTACTTGTATAGCTTTGATGAGCAAGATTCGCTTTAATAGAAGGGATGTGTGAGCCAATTTATGTTGCTGAAAGTCAAGCATACATGAGAGCTCGAGTCCCTCCCACCGACTGGTAAGGATCATTCTGAGGCCCTGGCATACTCTTGATTGTGAAAGATTACCGTTTTCATTGTTATTGTAATAATGTGCTGCATCAGATGGTAGGCTGTAAAAAGCATAGAGCTGAGGAGAGCACTGTGGCCTTGTAAATTAAATTGAAAGAGGAGACTAAAGAGCCAATAATAAAAAAAAAAAAGTAACAAAGGCCAACAATATTAATGGACTAAATCACTGTGAGATAATTAAGAAGTTATATGTTTGCATGTAAATGCAATATGCTCGGCAGTGCAGCTCTTAACCGCATTGATGCTGCAGACATTTGCTTAAGGTTAGTCAAGAAAAAAAAAAAACACAGCAGGGTGGCTAATGGCTATGCATTGTCAAGCCTTCTGCAGTGGGAATAAAGCAGCATGACTGAGGTTGGAATAACAGTGACATGATATGGTGTCATAAAAAGGGGGTGAAGGCCTTGCCTGTGTTTAATCAAGCTATTAGCATAAAATAATAGAGCACTGTTGGCTCTTTCATTTACAGGCATCAAATACGTATTGTAAAAACAACAAAACACCTCACAATGCATACAGGAAAAAAAAAGAATAATAATTCTGTGGGTTGCTTGCTTTTCCTGCCAAATCAGGAGAGGCATGTACACATTCTCTATGCCAGAACTCTGCTATTCCAAGCAACATTCCATATTTCCAGTTTAAATTATTCTGCTCGACCATGGGCTTATGTCCAGATGAGAGGAAATGATGAGTGGCCAGCAAAGATGTCTTAAGGTGATTGTAATCACCTTGCTAAACAATCCTTTCAGTTTAAAATAGAAATGAAAGGCAAACCACCATTTTTGTATAGATATAAAAAGATTTTTTTTTTTTTTTTTAATACCAACCCCCCCCCCCCTTAAATAAGTGATCACATTCCCTTTGTTCTCAGATGCGCAAGAGCGGGAGGGAGGAGAAGCAGCAGTGCAATGATCTTCCCAGTGAAAGGCTGTGTGTGTGCGCGAGTCAGGACGGGGGGGGGGGGGGGGGGGGGGTGTCAGGACAAGTCTAAGCATTGGAGGAAAGCAGACTGAGTTTCCCAGCATAGCTAGAGAACTGACCACGGCGTGCTCTGCTTTGTGTGGTCAGTTTTAGATAGGAAAGCAGAGGGACAAACATCAGGGATTTCACAAGAAGGAAACAATACAAAGAACAGGGTACTTTCCCATACAAGTACATGGTACAGCAGCCACACATCAGGAATATGAAGTTTTGGGGTAACACTTTAAGGCCGTCATACACATAGATCAATCAATTCCCCCCATCCACCCTAACAGCATGGAACCTGATTATTTTTGCTTCTAAACACAACAACAATATATTATCGAGATGCATTTCACTGAGATTGCATGGCTTAAAAGGGGTTGTAAAGGTTCGTTTTTATTTTTCTAAATAGGTTCCTTTAAGCTAGTGCATTGTTGGTTCACTTACCTTTTCCTTCGATTTCCCTTCTAAATGTTTTTACTGTGCCTGAATTTCTCCTCAGTAAGCTTGCCCCCATCATCCGAGCCGTTCTGGCTGGGGGTTAGTCAGCGTGCTCACCCCCTCCCTTGGGACTACATTCCTGCGGGGAGATGCTGTGTTTACACGGTACAAAGACACTGGAGTCCCAGCAATATGTCTCTTAGGCAGGCCATACACGGTGCAAATTGCTTCCTGCAACCATGGGTTGTAGGAAAGAAAATGGCACGATTTCCCCATAAACACACTCCGTGTTGACAGGGGAATCAGCATGGGTCTTCTCTCGATGGGGAGGCAGGGGTAGATCTTCCCTGCCGGGAGAAGACAGTGATTAGACACTATAGCAGCCGGTAGCAATAATCTGCAATAGATCAAGTGATGAACTTGGAACATTCAGCCTGCCAATTCCTGCTGAACTGGCCAAGATTTATGTACGCCGGCCTTAGTCTCCAAAATAATTTTGTGCTGTACTTGAGTCCCAGCATTGACATCTGGGGTCCTAGCACATTGGCAAACAGACAGTGGAGACACATTTATGATAAAATGGGGACCTTGCATCTTATTATAAGGGTATGCTTACAGCAACAGCTATGAACCCTGAGGGCCCCAAATATTCCTGCAGACATTTAGAAAGATACAAATGCAATTTCCCTGAAACACGAGGTGAGGTGAACTCTATTTTTCTTTGCAATTCATATTCATACAGCAATGGGTGTCAGTGTCATGTTTGCCCAGGATAGTGAACCTGATTATATTATCTCAGGTCGATGGAAATTGCTTTGTGTGCTCTACATTGAGGAGAACATGGGTTTCATTTCCTTAAAATGTTGAGTTTGACAGGTTGCTTTATGGGATCTGCTAGGGGAAAACGCCAGAATAAAATGGAAATATATGGGCCTTGAAAGACATTTATTGAATTAACGTTTCAGCATTCTACAACAATGACCCAGAACAGAAAGACAGCTGCTTTCTCGTAAAACAGGTTGTGCCTCCCAAGTCAACTTAAGGCCAACAAGATTTTAAAGGAAAAGGATTAGATTTGTCAGTGAAACTATTATCTGATCTCACCAGTAGAATATATTGCACAGCTCCTACACCCAGAAGCTATCAGAGGCTGCAAATTAATTGCACAGATGTACGAATATATTATGAATTAATATAGAGCCATTAGCAAAAACACACAAAATGACTTTAGAAGGTAACACGATGACACCACACTAAAAATCTGATTCAAGAGCAAAATATGTAAATATAATGAAATTTACTAACTATGTTCTAGGCAAATGACATTTAAATGTCAAGCAATAAGAAATATTCTTTGACATAGCAATTCTCTTAAATTCATTGCTCACCGCTTTTACATGTATTTAAAAAAAAAACTCAGGAGGGGGGAAAAAACACAACACAGCACATTACAATGGGTATTAAAATAGCCAGAATATATAGAATACTGAATTGGTGCCAACTTCTTTAAGCTGAAGGCATGTGAAAAGCCAAAGTAGTGTCATCTTTAACCAGGACCAGTCATTCTGCACTACCAGCAGTCTACAAACCAACCACACTGCCCTTCATTTTATGTATTAAGGATCACTTTCTACACAGGGAAAAACAAAAGGTTTACAAGTTCAGATGTAGCGATAACATTTTGGGCTGTTTGGTATCCAAAAGCAGCTCTGTGTCCAGATTCTTAATTGCTGTGTTCACTGCTGTAACTAGAAGCAGTTGTTTTCAAAACCTGTCCTTAAAGCGGAGTTCCACCCAAAAATGGAACTTCCGCTTAATCCACTCCTCGCCCCCTTACATGCCACATTTGGCATGTAATTATTTTTTTTGGGGGGGGGGGGGGAGTGGGACTTCCTGTCCCACTTCCTCCTTCCGCCGAGGGGCTGGTAAGGCGAATATCTTAATCACCTTACTGCAGCCCCTCCCTGTAGGCGATCGCCTGTCCAATCGATCGCGCAGTGGGTGCCCGGCCGTGAAGCCGAAAGCTGTGACGGCCGGGTGCCCACACTTGGAATGAAGACGCCGGACGACGAGGGGGGGAGAGGAGCAGAGGCCCGGCTGGCGCGTCGCTGGAACCGTGGAGCAGGTAAGTGTCTGTTTATTAAAAGCCAGCAGCTACACTTTTTGTAGCTGCTGACTTTTAATAAACATAAAAAAAAAGGCTGGAACTCCCCTTTAAACCAATTAAAGTCCAGAGCAATTTTTAAATTTTCACACTCTTAAAGATTTTGTGTGTGGGTCTAGTTGCACCTAACACCCTGCGCCTGTAGGTGGTATCATCATCATCATAAAGTATACGTATAGCTGTGTCCTTCAATGAACAAAATGGAAACCTTTGCAGCATGAATCCAGGTGAAGTGCTCTGGACTTTGGAGATGAAAGGTCTCACAAAATACCAACTCACCCTGACGTTTTACCAGCTACAAAACACATTTACCACAGCATGGCTCTCTAGCGTCCTTAGCCCCTGATCATATTAATGCTATGTGGGAAGCACACAGGGATCGCTAAATTTACAGCATGTGTTTACGTTATTGTATTGACACCCATGCAATCCAATTCCAGTGTGGTAAAAAAAAAAAAAAAATATGGTGTCTGTACCTTTTTCGTGCGTATGCTGTGCGGTCTGAGCCATACAAAATTATGGATTCAAATCGCACCGCATAGAACTGCATGTGATTTGCATGGAAATGCGGTGCAATTCCTCTGCAAATCACATGTGTTGTGACAGTGTGAACCAGGGCTTACTACAGCTGAAATTAAGTCCAGATTGCGCTGGACTTTCTCTATTGATTAACAGCCAAACAGTTAGGTAACAAGTTCACAAAAATTAATTTACTGTATTTATCGACGTATAACACGCACCCTAACTTTAATAAGGAAGTTTCAGGGAAAAAACTTTCCACAGCCTCCTGCGTATAACACACAGGCACAGTTTACCCTCTATTTTCAGGGTAAAAAAGTGATTGTTATACGCCAATAAATACAGAATTTGTTAACTAGGTTTATAACTACCTGTTGGGCAATTCTGATCAGCAGCTAATGGTCAAAGATACCTAGATACATCTGCATACCTTTGATTTGGTCCTGCCCTTGACCCTAGGGTGCTCACCTGAGATGTGTTTATGAGCATTTTTTTTTAAAGCGGAGCTCCACCCTCAAATCAACATTTGCTTAATGTTCCTACCGCTCCTAAATGATGCATAATCGGCGATTGTCATATTAAAAAGTGTTAGAATACCTTGTTAAATACAATGGCTTCCGGTCTGCAGCCGGGTTTTCAACGGGTTTTCTGTAGCTTCCTGTCCCGCGCTGTGCCTGCCTTGCTAGTCCGGTCTTTCAGGTTGTGGCTGTATTACACTGGGCTGTGTTATCACAACGGGGCGGTAACTTTTCATTGATACGCCTGCCGTTGCGATGACAATAGAGCCGCCTGACACCTTTGCCAGTGCGCATGTGCATGCGTGAGATCGAGCGGTGGATGCTGGGACAGCATCCACCGCAAAGAGGAAGTGGCTGCTTGTGGGCTTCTACCGCCCAAAGCTAAGATGGCAACAGGAGGAAAGCCAGAATATAAGTTTTTATTCGGGACAGAATAACAGCGGAGCTGCGGAGGGAAACAAGAAACGTGAGTTTAGCACAGCAGTGCTATTACACTTTTAAATAGCCCATGAACAAAAAGTTGATTTTGCGTGGGAGATCCGCTTTAAGAAAAATATTACCCAGTTAGAGCTCTGAATTTGATTATTCGCTGAGACAATGAGTAAAGTATAATGGCTTTGGAACAGTTTTCTTTTTCTTTTATGTTAATATGTTTTCAAAATGATGTTTTGTCTCTCTCTCAATGTAAAAAGGAATTACAAACTTTGACTATAAAAAGTGCCAAGAAAATGCAAAAAGAAGCCTAAAGCTCTACTTGCCTGGTATGAGTATTTAAAGGCGGACCCCAGCCTTTTGTAGAATTGAGAAGGCTGAGTGAGAACCCACTTCATTTCCTGGCTGGAGGACATCCAGACATCTAGCACTTTTCTCACCTGCTTGTTCAATCTTTGGATTTCAGTTTATTTTCCCAATAATGGAGGCTCAAAATCACATGTGGGAGTTACCAATGGTGGTCTGCATTCAAATACAAATACAATCTGCCAGGGAATGCCAACTCTTCTAGTCCAATATCCACCCATCAGGGTAGTTTGATATTTGCATTACACCTCCCAAAAGCCAGACCAAGGCTTGCATCAGGGTTGAGGGTGCTTGAGAGGAGAACAAGACAGGGTGCTATGATGTTTTTAGGAAGCTATGTAAAGCACATTGCTAGCACAGAGACCCAGTAAGGAAATCCTTAAAGCGGATGTAAATACGATTCATGAAATGTGAGCTGGGCACATATCTGCAGTGTTTTCTTATCTCTCTTCAAAGCACTGATTCCCGCAGCCGTCCCCTGCTCAGTTCTTCTGTTATCAGCCTGATAATTCCTGACAAATTCTCCGACACATGGGATAAAAGCAGCTGGATTTGTGTCGGGGAGGGAGCTATAAACAGATTAACAGGCAGGTTGCTGTGTCACAGAACACCTTTGAGAGAGAGTCTTTGCCTATGTAGAATGTGTCATTCCTCCAATCAGCTGTCTTGGCTGTATGCCCAGGCTTCACATTCAGTGTTAAACAGGAAGAGAAAATCTAACACAATCTGAACTTTCTAAAGAGTATATAAAGTTGAAGACAGCAAATATACATGTAAAACTTATGTAGGGAGATTTGTTTCACCTCTATGTATCATCTGAGGCTGTTCACTTCACTGGGTATATTTGAGGGTTTACATCCACTTTAAAGCCAGCCATTGGTGGAGCAATTTTCTTTCCTGCAAGGTTTGCAGGAAAGAAAAATGCTCCATTCTCCCATCAATACAGTCAGTGTTAAAAAGGGAATACCTCTTGCAGAGCCATTGTGTTTTCCCAGTGGAGGTTGCAGGGAGTAGCCCTGGCCAAGAAAACAGTGATTTTTGCTAGCGGTTATAGCTGCTGGTAATAACATGCTGGTTGTACCCAAGTTCATCAATCAACCCGGGTACAATGAGCCTGTCCATACACGTTTTGAATCTCAAAAGTGTCCGAGATTCAAAACGTCTATGGCTGGCTTCAGTCTAAAAAGAAGAAACGTGTATGTATTACTATTCAGGGAAGGCAAAAAACATAAACCTTCAGTTTTAAGACAAAAATGTAAGCCTTTTTACACAATGCGGAGTGTAGGTTCTACAGTGAGTAAAACAAGCCTGCTTTACTGCAGGGGTAGGCAACCTCGGCCCTTCAGTTGTTTTGAAACTACAAGTCCCATTAGACATTGCAAGACCCTAACAATCACAGGCATGACTCCTAGAGGCAGAAGCATGATGGGATTTGTAGTTTTACTACTGCTGGAGGTTGCCTATCCCTGCTTTACGGCATATACAGACTGATTGTACTGTTGTGGGTTAGTAACACTTTAAAGTGGAGTTCCACTCAAAAGTGGAACTTCCGCTTATCTGCTTCCTCCCCTCGCCACATTTGGCAATTATTTGAGTGGGGGGGGTTGCAACCCGTTTTGACAGGTAGCCTTTGCCACTTCCAGGAGACTGTGTCGCAGCACCGTCCCTCGGAAGATTGCCCCCTCCCGCCAGGCCAGTTCGAAAGTGCAGTGCGCTTTGCGCATTTGCAGGGGGGAACCGGCAGTAAAGCTTTTCGGTTTCCGACATCGCGGGCTCCCTGGACAGGTAAATGTCCATACATTAAAAGTCAGCAGCTACGGTATTTGTAGCAGCTGAACAATTTTTTTTTTGCCCTGGCGGAACTCCTCTTTAATGAGTGTCCCCCTACAAAAGTGTAGTTTAAGATTAGGGTTTACAATGAACCCTTGCTAGAAAACAAAGAGGTAAAATGACACTGCTCCAAGCTTGACGCCAACATATTTTGTTTACAGTTTAGAATATTGTAAATTCTAATATAAAGGGTATTATATTCTTAAGAGTCCAGGGGCTAGATGATCAAAAGCAAGAAAACAGACACAAGAAAAACACAAATGCTTAAATAATAGAAAGGAAGTACAAAAGTTTATAAGCAACACATGCAAGACTGGTAAAAAAAAAAATGACCTAATTGGGCGCAATACATTTCTGAGTCAGGCTAAGGCCATAAGCGGATAATCAACTACAAAACTGTCTTGCATAGTACATCTGCTTTTTCTGTGAACATGCAAGTCATTATGGAACGATCTAGCCGTAAGCATCTTTAGCTGTTTTGGTATGAACCTCCTGCCAATCCACAGTGCTTGGAATGTGCATCACACTGCCAGCTAATTCACCTGCCGTCTGTGTATGGAACAGCTTCTCTATGAATAACTCAAGCAATATACACCTTAAGTTATCACAGCGGTACCAATTTATTTTCTGGTAGATCTCTCACACGCCGTCTCACTGTGCAGCTCCACCCAGAAAGCTTAGAAATTAAACATGCCTTGGGCAGGTCTCATTATTACTTTAGCTCTCTCTGCTTGAACTGCCCGGGAGCTGGAATAGCCTCTGCCTGTATTCTGCTGAATGCTGACAGTTCAAAGCATAGAAACATTGCACATCTAAAAAAAAAAAAAAAAAAAAAATCCTGTTCTATGCCCTTTTAGTTTCAACACAGGCATATCATCATTAAATATAAACTTAACCTAGAGAGCTAAATAGTCTAAAATATGTGGCCTTTATAAATGACCTTGGTGATTTTACCTTCCATCTTCAAGAACAATCTGGTGTAAAAATCATCTCAGAATTGGATGCAGACAAGACAGAAGGCAATGACTGGAAGGTCCTTTAGGGCCAAGAAGGCATAACATGGAACGACCTCCGAATTTCTCATTACACACTGGTTGCTCTCCTGGATTGTCTGAGCATGACAGAAACTTTCCAGGAGAACTTGAGAGCCATGCAAAGGATTAACTATCTCACAGCCAGGACAAGGACCCCTCCTTCACAATATACTGCACTAGAATGGCGGAAAATCCTCCAACTTGACAAAGGAAGAGGAGGGCCAGAAATATCCAGCACCAGCTAAGTGTGTAATGACTTTCTGTCTCTGTCCACTACCCCTCTGTGCCCCACAGCTCGTCACTAAAGGGGCTTTTCTAAATATGCGGAAGATGATTACTTTTGTGAGCAGGTGTTAAAGTGGAACTTCATCCAAAAAGGGAAGTTCCTCTCTTCCTCTCCCTCCTTCACATTTGGCACTTTTTTGGGGGGAGCAGGCATCTTGTTTTGACAGGTACTCGCTCCCCCACTTCTGCTCAGGTTGCCATGGCGATCTAACCAGAAGTTCAGCCCCCTCCCCCCCTTTAGGGACACATTACAGGTCCAAGATTACTGTGAACCATTCACAAGGTGCAGCGCGGCTCGTGCAAACACAGTGGGAAGTGGGCTGTGATGCCGCAAGGCTTCACTGCTGCTTTCCCTCAGTTAATGGGGTTGTAAATCCTCATGTTTTTTCACCTTAATGCATCCTATGAAAACATTTCGGACACTGACCGGCCGCCCAGCCCTCACCGGAGACCGTTCGTTCCCTCGGCGGAGATGTGCTCTTTCTCTCTGCTCGTTGTCTTGGCTCTTGATTGGATCGATTGATAGCAGCGCAGCCATTGGCTCCCGCTGCTGTCAATCTAATCCAATGACGCAGGCACCGGGGGCGGGTGCAGAGTCCTGCATTCTGTGTGAATTTACACAGATGCAGGACTCGGGAGCACGCCCGCACGGGTGTCCACCTTAGAAGAGCCTTCTCCAATGTGGACACTGGATGCGGGGAGGGGCTACCAGCGCCGCTGGGGGACCCCAGAAGTCGAGGATTCGGGCCACTCTGTGCAAAACGAACTGCACAGTGGAGGCAAGTATGACATGTTTGTTATTTATTTTAAGGAGGGTTTACAATCCCTTTAAGATGCCGGTGCCTGGATTCGAAGCGGATTGAAAAATCCACTCGGGTGAAGACAACGCTGGATCCTGAGGCAGGTAAATGTACTTATACTTTTTGGGGGGAGGGGGGTTGAAGGGAGACTGGAGCTCCTTTTTAAAAACACCCGACTTGTTTGAATCTTTTGTTGAGTGATTAAAAAAAAAAAAAAAAAGGATTACTCCATCCAAAATGTATGTTCTGCTTCTGCTTGCAGCACCGTTCTGGGTCATTTAAATCAGCCCCAATGTTTCCATGCACTCATATTGCTCTATAAAATCAAATGCTTGGATAACAGCTATAAGAACTGTTTATAAGGTTATAGACTTTCCCTTAATTGCAAGGTATGCAGTATTAAGACATCTGTGCAAGACATATGTGCAGCTCGTCTTTGTCCTTATTTATTCCTGAATCACACTCTAAGGAACTCAGCAGTTGCTGATGATCCTGTATGCACTCTCATCCTCAAATGACTTATATTAGGTAAAACCTTGTGCAATGGGACCTTAAAATCTGCACTGCTTAGGCTGCACATTAAGAGGAGGTTTTAGGTTAGTAGAAAGTGTTATTTGGCAAGCCGCCATAGCAGGAAGCCCAGTAAGTACATATCGTGAGTAATGATCACTTACCAATGTTTTAAATATCGGCATTGAAGGGTTAGACTTGCCCTTTCAGGGTAAGCTGCATGTGTTGCATCACAGCACAGTACATAATGCCCTGGTACAATACACACACATAAGCAAATTACAATTATCAGCACCTGCACTTCTCATTTCTATAAGCTTTTTAGACAAGTCAGTCACTTTGCTTAGGAGGAAAAGGAAAGGTACTACAGTATTTGACATTCAAATATAACAACGGAGTGCATTACTGAGCTGGATCATACAAGAAATAATTACAGTTTGGACCTTACTAAATGTGTCCCAGTGTTCCCTTTCACATCTTCATAACAAGTTACATTTACTTCCGATACCTTAGAATGTGTCAAGCTTGCTCCAATATATACAGTACAGCAACAAATTCAAAGCCGTTTAATAACTACAGTGGAACCTGGGATTATGAGCATAATCCGTTCCAGGAGAATTGCTCATAATTCAAAGTACTCTCATATCAAAAAGCGAGTTTCCCCATTGAGGTCAATGGAAACTAAATTAATTTGTTCCGCATTGACTTCAATGGCATGCAATACCACATGCGGCCAGAGGTGGGGGGCGCCGGAGAGCTTGTGTTTATGTACAATAACATTTTGTTTGAAAAACTGTTGAGCAAATATTTTTTTATATATATATATTTTTTTGCAAAAGCCCTATAGAATATAATTTTGGGCTTTGCAAAAAAAAATATTTGCTCAACAGTTTTTCAAACAAAATTTTATTGTACATAAACACAAAATACCCAATTTTTTGCATTTTTACATGTAGGAGAGAAGTGGCAGAATTGGCCCGGTTGGCAAGTGGTTAAATAATTAAAAAATTTATTTCATTTATCAAAACAGAATTTCATTTTTATTATGGACAAGGCTCTAAAGCCGATTTAGGAAAATTCTGCTTACAACTCTTATTATTTCAGACCTACATGGCTGCTGGCAAATTTATTTTCACACTGGCTTTCTTTCTGGGCCACTAGAAATCAGTTTTGCCCAACCAGCATGGACATCAAAGTGCAAAGATCATGCTGTTCTCCGATTGCTTCAGTGAAGTGCATAACAGTAACATGGTACATTCTGTAGGGCAAATATGACTATTTGGTAACAAATTCTGATCCAATTTAGTTATGACAAAATCACCAAAGTATCTTAACTTTGTTTAGTGGTCATTTAGCTCCCTTTAACACCCTCTATTTGTGGATGCATTTTGTACAGATTGTTTTTTTTTTCTTCTAATTGTGCAAAAGGTTGATCCTGTTCTTTAATGTTAATATAAAAACAGGTAATCATACAGTGCTACTTCAAGCAGCTGTTGAATCGGATAATAGGCTCCAGGAACACTAACTGCACAAAAATCTGAAAAGGTACTTCAGCATGTGCTCTGCCTCAGTGTAAGCACTGAAAGTGTGATCTCTATTATTTATCAAGCTGTTGCGAGATAGCTATAACTATTTCAGTAGCATTGGCAGACAGTGACTCAATCCAAATGACATCTTGCAGATCGTAGAAAACTTTATACGAAAACTTGTGCAGATCTTGACAGAGCTCCTCTGCGACTCTCTATGGGCTGGAACACTGGGATGTTGCTTGGCCGTGCGGTATTCCATATCTCCCTGGCTCCTTTACCTCCACTGTTATCCAGTGTGTTGGGGTCTCCTTTTGGTTCACAAGCGATTACCCCCAGCTGTTTTGCCATATTTGAATTGTTCAAATGCTTGCCTGAGTGCCTGCTCCCCAGCCGCCCTTAACCTAGTGCTACTACTAGCATTGAGTATTACTTGTTTTTTTTCCCCCTTGTTCGCCATGGGGGACCCTAGTCAGCGAACTCCACAACGGTCCTCGACCCCTAAATACCTCCTGAAGAAGCGGTCATCCGCGAAACCGGTAGAGGTCTTCCTATGACTCCACCTCACAATCTTTGATACTCTACGGTCCTCCATTGTTAATTCCATCACTGTATCTTAAGTGAGGTTGATTGTCTTGGTTTTGTTTTTAAGATGTATAATAATATGTATAATAAATGAATTTTACCATATTGGTTTGTGTTATCAGTACCGAGAAAGTCTATTCAAATATTTTGTCTGGGTGATAGTTGGTGTGAGTTTGCGGTACTAGCAGCCGCTACCTCTCTATTGCCCGGTCCCTCCTCTTTTTTCTAATGAACTATGGATGATGGTAAATTTTATTATTATTTAAATAATCAAATCTGAGGCTATACTCAAAATTTATGCAGGTGGAGAAAAAAAACAAAGAAAAAAAAAAAAAGTAGTGAAAATATAAAAGGTGGTCACACAAAAAAAACACAATGAACGAGCATTGTTTCAAAGGAAAAAAAAAAAAAAAGCGCAGTTATAAAAACTATTCTACAGGTGCCCTGGTTATAAGACATGGCAGTTAAAGGCACCTATAGGCTACCATATGATATGGCAAAGAGATTTGAAATATTAATTATATCCGTGAAACAAACTGAAGCATGACTGAATGACTATTTTGATGAAAGAATCTTCATTTCAGTTGGAATTCTAATTGTAATTTGGAATGACTCAATCAAAACCAAAACAAATAATTACAAATGCAATTAAAATTTTTATCACGTTAGGAAATAAATTGTGAAAAGATTTTTGATAAAGTCTGAGAAAGTACAAAATCAGTACATTAATTACATTTTTCTTTAGGAGCATAATGAATTGAGGAAGAGATTTCAGATATTAAGCGACAACTGGAATGGCTTGCTTTATTCTATGGTTAAGTGCAATACAAAAGAATGAGGTTATTCAAATGTAAAAGTGAACACACCCTTCAGAAATGAAAGTGCAATACCAGCCAACACTTTCGTTTTAGAAAGGGCGAGGAAAGGTTAGAACCTCTGTTGGGCTTAATTGCTGTCTATGGCCCTGCTGAAAGATTCTCATTCCTTTCAAAGGATTACAGAAACACAAACTAATTAAAAACTTGATAAAGATTCTCCAAAATGAAACATAAATAAAGCTGAATATCACTAGAGTAATGAAGAAGCATGGTGAATAATGCTATACCACTTCACCAATCTGTACAAAAGCTCAAAACAAGGATCACTTGTGATTCAGAATGGCAAACCCATAAACACTCATATAGTGCACAGTAACAAAAGAAGTGGATGCATCTGTAATATGGGAATGGTTCCCAGAAACAGAATGCTTTTTCAGCTACCCAGCCTATTAAATTAAAGGTTAACCCTCCCAATCACCAGCGTGACTCGCTTTTGCTTTGGTATTATGGGCCAGATTCACAAAAGAGATACGACGGCGTATCTCCTGTTTCTAACTATGCGACTGATTCATAGAATCAGTTACGCATAGATAGGCAGAAGATCCGACAGGTGTAATGGACTTACACTGTCGGATCTTAGGATGCAGTACCGCGGCCGCCGCTGGGGGGAGTTTGCGTCGTAAACAAGCGTCGGGTATGCAAATTAGGAGTTACGGCGATCCACAAAGATTATTCCCGTCGTTACGTCGTCGCGAGTGTTCGATTTCCGTCGCAAAGATAGGGCACCTTTAACATGGTGTAAAAGTACTCCACCATGTTAAAGTCTGCCTGTCTTTCCCGCGTCACTTTTGAATTTTTTTTAAATCTTTTATTTTTCCCGGCGTAAATCTTTTTTCACGTCACGATTCACAAAACGTCGGTGCGTCGTAATTTCGCGCAAAGCACGTCGGGAAATTTGCAACGGGAACATGCGCAGTACGTCCGGCGCGGGAGCGCGCCTAATTTAAATGGTACCCGCCCCATTTGAATTGGACCGCCTTGCGCCGGACCTGTTTACGATACACCGCCGCAAATTTCCAGGTAAGTGCTTTGTGGATCGGGCACTAAATCGGAAAAATTGCGGCGGTGTAACGTAAACCGGTTACGTAAACTTGCGCCCGCTGTACGTGAATCTGGCCCTTTGTGCCTTACTGAATTTAGGCAATGTACAAACTACCTGAGAGAATTTGTATTTAATTCACAATGGTCTGAATCTGTTTCTGAACTCCAGTCCTCAAGGCGCCACAACAGGTCATGTTTTCAGGCTTTCCATTATTTTGCACTGGTAAATTTGGTTTTACTGCCTTAGTAATTGCCACAGCCATTTCATCTAGGGGTAAATCCTGAAAACACGACCTGTTGGGGCACCTTGAGGACTGGAGTTGAGAAACACTGGTCTGAATCGTCAGAACAGGTTGAAAGATCATGTGACCTTGCCTCTCTGATGTAAACATTAAACGGCGGTGTGCATTTATCTGGTGAAGAGGAGCACGATTTATTTTGGCATTTTTGCCACTTTTGGATTTTATTTGCGCAAAACACTATATCACATATATTCACATGGACTCGAGTTGTTTTAAAAATGTTTGTGCTTTTTGATGACACAGTGGGGGTTATTTACGAAAGGCAAATCCACTTTGCACTACAAGTGAAAACTACAAGTCCAAAGTGCACTTGAAATTGAACTGAAAGTGCACTTGGAAATTCAGTCGCTGCAGATCTGAGGGGGACATGCAAGGAAAATAAATGGCATTTTAGCTGGCACATTTTTGGATAATAAAATCATCAGAGCTTCACCTCATTTAAGATCTACCCCTCAGATTTACAGCAACTGCACTTCAAAGTGGATTTGCCCTTCGTAAATAACCCCCATTGCTTGATGATACACTTTTATAATACTATGACAGTGCGGTCTAGTCCTTAGTCTTTTATAGAAAAGGGGGTGATACTTTTTCCAACTCGGATTCAGTATTTGAATTTTTTTTTATGTTGGCGTTATCTCTCTCACATGGATGTTATAAGTTGCACTAAGTAAATAAAGCTGGATAAAACAAAAACTGTCTTCATTCCAGGTCGCACATTTAAGCTGGAGGTTCCGCTGTTTTTTTTTTTTTAAAGTCAGCAGCTACAAATACGGCAGCTGCTGACTTTTAAAAAATGGACACTTACCTGTCCAGCGTGCCCGCGATGTCAGCAGCCGAGGCTGAGCAATCGCTCGGTCCTCGGCTGCTTCCACCGCCATCCTCGGTGAGGGAATCAGGCAGTGAAGCCCGACTGTTTCACTGCCCGATTCCCTACTGCACATGCACCCCCCTCCCCCCTGAAAGGTGCCAAATGTGTCACCGAAGGAGAGGGGAAGGTATCCAAAATGTGGAGGTTCACTTTTTGATTTTATATACCCACTGTAAAACATGAAAAACTGCTATGACAGAGATGCACCTTTAATATAGTGCAACTAAGATGCATAAAATGATCAGATTACCTACAAATAATTGGTCCTGCTGATCATTTGCAGGCAATTACTGCTTGAGCGATTACATGAGAACAGCCACGACTAGCTGCAGGAGCTGTCAGCCTCTCATTGCTTACAATGGGGCTTCCTCCAGCAGCGAATTACCAGGAACCCCTGATGTACGCCCCACATGTAATTGTACATGGCCTCAATTGTAAGTGTGAATGGGACCCAATTACTACCATTTCTACTACAACCTTTATAAATCTGCTTCAATTCCTACCTCTTTTGTGTTAACTAAATTACTTTGCTGTAGACTTATATACCAATATACCAATACAAAACAGAATACAACAAATGCATTGATTGAAGACAACAGAAAGATGCCTGTAAACATACTCCAGACATGGTTCTTCACAAACAATTGGCATCCTATGTGCAAGTGTGTACACACAAAAAGCACTGGTTGAATGACAGAAAAGAAAGCGGAAAATGAAAATAAGTAATTAGTAACACACCATTTGGCACAACACAACTCCCGTCCTACACATCTTGTTGGCGCATTGATCTGCGCCGCTCTCCAACTACAAGAACGAATCCGTGATCTTGTGTGTGGAGAGGAACGATCAGGCTCTGTGTATGCTTGGCAGAGCCAGACAGAGATCTCCAGTACATTACTATAGGAAGACTGATTGTACGGGCAGACACTTCACCTGCACGTATTCAGTAATTCAGCTTCCAAATATTGCAATGAGTCTCTATTCATAATACAGTCAAATGTCTGGGGCAAAGAAAAATTTGATCTGCTAGGCCACGATAGTGCTCAGATTATATATTACATTCCATTTTGCAAATTAGTTACCAATTGAGTTCCGGCAAGAACTGTTTCCATAAAAAAAAAAAAGTTAGGAGCAATGGGGAACATTTATGAGAAAGTGAGACACGTGGAGAAAATCTGAACAGGTAAATTGACAGGATTTGATTGCTCAGCGTGAGCAAAAGAACCTTTTATACGTAGCAGTCAATATAAATGTTCCTATTTCAATGGCCAACATGCAATACTGGATTAAAACCGCCTAGGCTAGTAATAATTCACTGTAAGCCACATTCCCAAATTGAACCTCACAATACATTTTCAGGTCCCCAGATTGCTGGGAGCCGTCATTAAATAGTCCTTTAATGAGAAACCCTAACCACATGCTTTGGCTGTATATTTGGATAATGTAGAAAGAGATCCACCAATACAACAACATAAAAGGCTAAGCAATTGTGCCCCAAGAACTGTAGAAAACTGAAGAAGTAAACATTTCCATTCATGTCTGCAATATACACAAGACACATAACAAATAGAGATAAATATATATTCTTCCTGGAGAACAGTCATTTATTTTGCCATCAGATATACAAAAACACGCATCGTCTATTCATTCTTCTGGTGAAGGACAGCGTAAAGGACTGGCTTGTTAAGGACAATCAATACACCTACTTTTTCTCTTCAGACACAATGCTCGTGTTTATGGCTTTATGTATGGTACAGTGCAACAATAATCAATGGTGATAGACCGAAATGCCTAACAGATCATGTCCTGCACGCATAGTACTAGCAATGCACCAATACAAAGACTGAAATGCCTAACAGATCATGTCCTGCACGCATAGTACTAGCAATGCACCAATACAAAGCATCTGTACGAGTCCTTGTACTCGCGCAAATGCTCAGATACTTAAGCCGATTACCTTCAAGTCGGCAGACTGTAAGGCCAGGTTCACATATGTGCGGGGCCGGAGTCAGTGTTGTAAAAAAAAGAGTCTGGCGGATTCAGTGTTGTAAAAAAACAGCGGATTGTCATTAGGACAACTCGGCTGAATGTAATGTTAAAAATGTATTTTTTGGGTGAACCCCCGCTTTAAGTAACAATTTGTCATTAGTCTTAAAAAAACAAAAAAACAAAACCCAACTGTCATATGACACAAATAAGGTATCATCAATTGGTATCAGTGAGTACTTGAGAAAAAAAATATCGATACTCGTACTCGGTCGTAGGAAACTGGTATTGATTCATCCCTACATATTAGAAATTAATGTGAGCAGGGTGGCTATAAATCAATGACTTTTTAATAAAACAAACAATCTAAATAAATCAGATATTTTTTTCATTTAAAATGTATTTTAATAACATGCTTTTGGAGTAAACATCTATATCTAAAGATTTTTTTATATTTAAGATACATTAATAATTTAGTTTATTCAGCATGAAATGTAGCTTAGTTATGTAGCATGAGGCTGTATATTCTGCAATATTTCCATTTATGGTAAACTCATGCAATGAATCCAAGCTCTGCAAGCTGAGATAACATACATTCACACAATTTCACAGTACCCATGAGATAAAACAAAGTTCAGGAATATTCCTTTAGCCCATAGTTTTGTAAATCTATGTACACTACAAACTGTATGATTGAATCGGTTCTGATATCGCTGTTTTACTAACAGGACAGCTTTATTTATTCTAAATAGGAAACCTTAATTTTAACGCTAAGGAGTTAACGCTAAGGAGGAGAATTGTAAGGTGGCATTTTTTGCTTCCCATTTGGTTTACCATACATTTTGGGAGGATTAATGAATGAGGAGGTATTCTGAAGTTTTGGTTTATGATATACCTTTGTATATTTATTTTATATGACAGAGGTTTTTTTAATTTATTTTACATGTGATGTATATGAGGGTTGTTTACAGGGCACACTCATAAGAAGGAGGTGCGCTATAGATCTTCATATTACTTGAGACCCCAATGTAATATTATAGTCTCTGGCAGCTCCACATCAATTACAGTTTAATTTCTATTTACTGTACACTCTACTTTTTGGTAGAAGTTTTGATGCAGTGAGCTCCCCCTCATTTATTCCATATCACAGAATTAATCTCAACATCCCTAAATAGCAGTTGTACACACAGAATGCAAATTATTTCCCCTTGGGAGAAAAGTAATTTTAGCCGCTTATGATGTTCAAAAACCTTTGGGCACAGCCAAGAAAAATATACAGTGGCAAGAATAAAGCAAGCCATTGATAATGCAGTTTTGTTTCCGGCAACCATGGATTGCAGGGAACAAGAATTGCTCGATACCCCTCCCATCAACACAGACTTGAGATTGCTTTGAATCTCTTTCCAGCCTTATGCAAATCAACTACTGTTGATAATATATCTTCAGAGAGCTTCTTTTTGTGAGGCATGGTTCACATCAGCTGATGCTTATAAACAGCAATTTTAGAAAGGCAAACAGAGAAATCAGTGCTACTACCATTACAACACATTGATGGCAGAGCTCCAGAGTGCTCGATCCACCGCTGGCTAAGTAGAATGATTTTGGAAGAATGATCCACACACCAGTTGTTGCTCTTACAGAATATTCATTTTATTGAAAAGCAACATTGTACAAACGCAGATAAAATCAGTTGACGTGTTTTCACCCTATGAAAATCCTTAGTTATAACCACATCACCACAATGTGGTTATGACTAAGGCCTCATAGGCTGAAACATGTATAAGAGCAACAACCGATCATGGTTTCTACGTAATTTTAGAAAGTTTGATAAAAACACACTCAAAAGTAGCTCTAAGGCCGGGTTCACACTGGTAAGAGACGACTGTTGATCTGACTTTGCCCTGCGGCATCGGTCCTACTTCCATATGACTTGAACAGGATACGATTTTGCTCCGACATGGAGATAGTCCGGACGAATACCTGACTTCAATGATATTGAATGGGCTGAAAATGGACCAAAGTAGTGCAGGAACCTTTTTCAAAGTTGGACAGACTTGTGTCAGAATAAAGACGTGAGAAAATAAAATTGTTTGTGTGTTATTAGCTTGAAGTAAAACTAAAGTCTTTTTTGTTTTTAAAAACAAACACGTTATACTTAACTGCTTTGTGCAGTGTTTTTTCACAGAGCAGCCTAAATCATCCTCTTGTTGGGTCCCTTGTCGGCGCTCCTTGGCTCTCCCTCCTGCCCCCACAGCAAACAGATTGCTATGGGGGCACCCAGGCAGCTGTTGTGTCCATTTCCCCTCTCATTGACTTACTGACTTTGATTGACAGCAGCAGGAGCCAATGGCAGCCACTGCCAATCAGGAGGGAGAGTGCCGGACAGCCGAGTCTCTTAACATCGATGGAGCGAGATGAGGCTCAGGTAAGTATTAGGGGGGCTGCTGCACACAAAATATGTTTTATCTTAATGCATAGCGTGCATTCATATATAAAAAAAAAGTCCGCCTTTAGAACTACTTTAAGCACAATGGGCCAGATTCACGTAGCCCGGGCGCAGCGTAACGTAACCGATTTACATTACACCGCCGCAAATTTTCTGTCTAAGTGCCCGATCCACAAAACACTTACCTGGAAATTTGCGGCGGTGTATCGTAAATCCGTCTGGCGCAAGGCGAGTCAATTCAAATGGGGCGGGTACCATTCAAATTAGGCGCGCTCCCGCGCCGGACGTACTGCGCATGCTCCAGACGCAAATTTCCCGACGTGCTTTGCGCGAAATTACGACGCGCCGTTTTGTGAATGGCGACGTGAAAAAAAGACTTGTGCCGGGAAAAATAAAAAAAATATTCAAAAGCGACGCGGGAAAGACGGGTATACTTTTACATGGTGGAGTAATTTTACACTTTGTAAAAGTTGCCCTATCTTTGCGACGGCAAACTAACACTCGCGGCGACGTAACGACGGGAAAAAGCTTTGTGGATCGCCGTAACTCCTAATTTGCATACCCGACGCTGGTTTACGACGCAAACTCCCCCCAGCGGCGGCCGCGGTACTGCATCCTAAGATCCGACAGTGTAAAACTATTACACCTGTCGGATCTTAGGAATATCTATGCGCAACTGATTCTATGAATCAGTCGCATAGATAGAAACAGGGATACGACGGCGTATCAGGAGAAACTCTGTCGTATCCCTTTTGTGAATCTGGCCCATTGTGTTTGTCTATTGTTACTTAGATGAGGATCAGAACACATTTTAAGGCAAATTACTGCAGATCACCAGTTCACTCCAAAGGGTTCACATACTTTTTTGCCACTTTACCTTTGGGGGTTAGGTTATGCCAATGTACATACATATGCATTTTAATGGTACACGGACATTTGGGCTTCAAAATACACAAACATCAAAAATAAAATGGACATATACATCTTGCTACAGGATTGTACAGGGGTTACATTTTTTTTTTTTTATCTTTAAACAACATGTCTGCGAAGGACTGGGTAAACACATTAACTTCCATCATAATGTCTGTAATATGTAGAGCCTGAGTGCACCTGATGAGTCTTTCGAACTTCAGTACACCGTGCACTCTATTTACAGGGAATTATTATGTTGGCCCATTAAAGCATCAGCAATTATATGCAACTTTCCTATCAATTTTTTTACAGTGCAAAACATTCCAAGTGCTCTTCAGGCACCTTAATGTTACTTCTGCTGCCAAACAACACCCTTAATATCGTATCCCCTTTTCACTTGAAAGCTCAGTGCAAGCCATATGAATGGCTCCTACACTGCCAATGCATTTCATCTTGTTTTTCCCCAATGTCAGATATGTCCACAAGTTTTACCTTGCCTCACATCACTTGACAAATATATTTGTTTGGACTGGAAATGACAGAATTCATCCATGTTCCAAGTCACTATGAGTACACAGATAAAGTGGATTTATACTCAAACGCTAAAATAAACCTACAATTATTGCCTTGATGGGACAGATACATTACGACTAGTAGAAAGGAAGAAATACTTTATGGAAAGAATGCTTCTCCAGTATTCATCCAAAGTAAGGCATGTGACCAAAAGCCTAGACATTGTGATCATTGCTGAAGAAACAGAATATGATCCTTCCCTTCAGCAGAGACCGTATGAACAAAGGCCTGGGCATTGGGGTCACAGATCTGGCACTAGAAAAGCAGGAATGGCATTTTCGCTGGGAAATGTAAGTCATTTAGCCTATTACCAATTTCCTAATTTACCTCTGAAACACTGTAAACCTTGCCATTAGTTAATATATAATATAGGTCCTCTTTCCTGATTTCCCTGATGCCTTGTAATCTTCTGATAAACTACACTGGATTTTCAAAAAGTGGTAATCACACTTGTCAACCATATAAACAAATTGACACTTCAGCAACATTGAAAATTATACAGTGGAACCTTGGTTTAAGAGTAACTTGGTTTGAGAGCGTTTTGAATTGCGAGCAACTTTTAAAAAAAAATCTGACTCGGTTTGCGAGTGTTGACTCGCAAGACAAGCCGAATTCAAGCTAAATAGGCCTTCAGTACCTCATTTGGCCTGAGGTACAGGGGCGCAGGAGCCGAGAAAAGCCAAACATTGGCCTGCAGTATCTCATTTGGCCTGAGGTACAGGGGCGTATGAAACTAGCCGAAGTGTCTTTGGGCCTTTTCGGTGCTTTCTGGCGCCTTCCCCACCTCTGGCTGCATTCGCTATTGCATCCCATTGAAGTAAATGCGGAACAAATTATTTTCGTTTCCATTGACTTCAATGGGAAAACTCGTTTTGATATGCGAGTACTTTGGATTACGAGCATACTCCTGGAACGGAATATGCTCGTAATCCGAGGTTCAACTGTATATATATAAAAATAAAAACTAATTACAGGTACTTATATAGCGACAACAATTTCCAAGCTTTACACACACACACACACACACACACACACACACACACACACACACACACACACACACACACACACACACACACACACACACACACACAGATTATATCCATCTCTCTGTCTCTCTATTTATCTATATTGTACATTCACACCAGTCTCTGCCCTCAAGTAGCTTACAATCTAAGGTCCCCAACCCACATCCAAACATACACATACTAGGGCCAATTTAGACAGGAACCAATTAACCTTCCAGCATGTCTTTGGAGTGTCGGAGAAAACTGGAGTACCCGGAGGAGACTCACACAGGCACAGGGAGAACATGCAAACTCCAGGCATGTAGCGCTGTGGTTGGGATTTAAACCAAAGACCCTAGTGCTGCCAGATGGAAATTTGAAGAATGGCACGATTAACCAGTTCACATTAGAAACTGGCAGAAAAGCCAAAATAATTTACGAGAGGGGCCAAGATAGCCAAACTTGTAAACACTATATACCTACAAATAATTGTAAAAAGAAGAGAATGCTTAAAAACATATAGCAAAATAAACATTCTATAATAAAAACAAATCGATAAGAGCCATTTTTTTTAAAACATTTCACTCAAAGGAAAGGAGTGTGAATATAATGGAACTTTGGTTCTTCAACTTGAAAAGATCCAAGCCTGCAGATAGTAGTGTTTCCTCCAAGGCTTGGTTCATTTTGGTTATAGATAAAAAACAAAAAACAAAATAAAAAATACATTTGAAAAAACGCTGTGCAAATTCCAAGTAACATAAAAAAAATTGCAACACCCACCATTAAATTCTCGAGTGCCTCTACCTAAAAAATATATAATGTTTGGGAGTTCCCATTAATTTTCGAGCAAAAAACTAAATAAAAAAATGGAAGATTTTTACGTGAGAAGTGACATAATTGGCTGTGTTGTGTTGAAGTGGTTAATGTGCAAAAATACGGCCCAAATCTCATCCACTTAAAGCATGGCAGATGCTCCAGCATTATGAGATTGCACCAGGTGGTTATGAAACAAAAAAGGAAGCAGGGGCATGTGGTGCTCAAAATTTTTGGGGGGCGCAAACGAACGGAAAAATTCTGAAACAAAATCATCAATTGCAGCCACTGTGCCTATCATATGCAGCCAACAGTTGTGCCCATCATATGCAGCCAACAGTTGTGCCCCATCAATTGTAGCCTTTGTGCCCATAATATGCACCAAACTGTGCTCCATCAATTGCAGCCTTTGTGCACATAATATGCAGTCACTGTGCCCGTCTGCCCTCCACATACCCTATCGAGGTGGCGTGTCAAGCAGTGAGCTGTGGGACAGTAGCGCGACGATGAATGCTGCGCGACTCGTCCGTGCGTATCTTCTTCCTATATTCCTTGGTGCCAATTGGATCGTCTCTGCCTTCAGCCAATCAGGTGCCCGGTATTACATCCAGGCTTCCTAAATTGGCTGAGGGGCGGTTCTGTCAGCAAAGCAAATATTAAGATTGTGTGCAAAATAGACTTGTCATGCTCCGTGTATCCCATACCCATCAGAGACGATTTCCAGGCTGAATGCTATTGCTGTAAGGAATAAAAGCAATCCAAATTTTTACCTATCACAAGGATTATAAACATCCCTTGTAACAGGAATAGTGCATTACAGCTCCTCTTTACGGGGCTTAAGCTTCTCAGCAAAAAATAAAACACTGCAGTGTTTACATCTGCCGGTACCAGAAGTGACGTCATGGCGTTGCTTCCAGCCTCTGAGGGTCATAGAGCAGCCCATGGACCAGATCTATGGTAAACCAACGCCACCAGCAGTCTCATTCTACGGCTTGCCGATCACACAGGCGAGTCGGGAGAAGCACTGGAGGGGGAGGTTAGTTTGGCCAAAGAAGTCCCCTCCCGCCTCCTGAAAAAGCAATCGATCTGCTAAACAGCATGTGCAGAGTGCCTCCAAAGGCTCTGTCTTATGAGGAGATAGATTAGGGACAGTGGAAGGGGAGGATCAGAGACGATCAAACAGTTTTTTACACAATGCAGAGGCTTAACCCCTTAGGTTCCACAATGAGTATAACACGCATGCTTTACTGCATATACAGACTGATTTTACTGTTGTGGGTTTAGTAACACCTTAGGTATATGCCACTTCTATAATCCCTACTGCTTAATTTTTTTTAGAATCTAATAAATAGCATATAGATACAGACACACTTTAGAGCCAGTTTAGTAAAAGTTTTTAACCCAAAACCCCAGGCTAAAATGTCAGAAGAAATTGTATACAAAAAGTCTAAACCCAACGAGCTTTGGCAGGAGGGCAATGGGTCAGCCATATGTAGATGTATATTGGTCATTGATGTGAAGATCCAGACCCATATGTGGTCTAGGCCAAGGGTCATCGGGTGCGGGCGGGTGGCATGAGAGGGCCGGTATGAGACAGCCGTGCGGCTGGGATACAAGCACCTGGTGTAAGAGATAAGCGAGCAAGGACTAGTGCTGCTACCAATGCAGTGACATTCCGCATCTGGTGGCAGGTGATGTGGCAAGTGACATTCCGCATCTGGTGGCAGGTGATGTGGCAAGTGACATTCCGCATCTGGTGACAGGCAACGTGGCAAGTGACATTCAGTATCTTGTGGCAGGCAGCATGGCAAGTGACATTCAGTATCATGTGGCAGGCAGCGTGGCAAGTGACATTCCGCATCTGGTGACAGGCAACGTGGCAGGTGATGTGGCAAGTGACATTCCGCATCTGGTGGCATACGACGTGGCAAGTGGCACGCTCAGGGCTCCCACGAATTCTGCATTATGGTGAGTTGAACTATTTCATTTATTACTACAATGTAATTATAGAAATAATGCTCTGACAAATTGCCCGCGAAAAATTGCTTACCCCCGCGTGCCAACCCCAACCCTTGGCACAATTTTCGTCCATGCAGCTGGTCCCCGGTGCCAAAAAGGTTGGGGACCACTGGTCTAGGCTATAACCTCCCGTGTTTGACAACGTTGCTGCTGCCTGTCATGTAAGAAAGGGTTACTTTTTGCAGCTAAAACATAACTCTGACAAAGACACAAACGGCAGAAGATTGTCGAGAGAAACTTTGTGGTTCTAAATTCTCACAATGTAGCTGTGAAGATAAGATGACACATTACAAACATTCTGCCCCGTTCACCCACACCTACAACTAAAGTAGAAGTTTTGGATGAAGACATGCAATAAAAAAAAAAAAAAAAGATATTGCCAATGCTGCGTTTAATAAAACACTTGTTTCCAACAAAATGCTTTACAGTTGAGCCCTTGTTACAAGGAGATGTTTTACCTGATGGAGAATGTACAATGGATCAAAGCTTTTTTCCATTATATATGTGTGCCTCAGAATAAAAGAGTTTAGAGTGAAGCATGCTGCAAGCATTTCTTAAGACAGCAACACTGTTTAAGTGTACTTTTTTTTCCCCGAGTACAAAAACAATGGCTTCAGAGAATGTCTCAAGATTATTAAGGCCTGAGGTACTACAAATCACTTTGTTTGGAAACAAAAGTGACTCTTTCAGCTGTATAAGATGACAAGAACAATATAAGAGATGTGGAGGTGGTTGGTAAAAAATAACCTCTAGCTCGTGAAGAAAGAAAAATAATCCCTTATTCCTGAAGTACTTGTTCAGGAAGTCTATCAGCCACTGATCAGTATTATACACAGTGCGATATGGAATTTATTAAACATATTTAACTGTATTGACAATGTGCTGCATTAGGACATATATTTTAGTCACATAATTAGGGCCCGTTCACATTGTGCGTTGTAAAACATGATATTCATGTTTAAAATGAATATTGCATTTTTTAACCTGATGGTTTAATATTTAACAATTATTGTGACACTCATAGGTCATCATCTGCAAATATATACACAGTGAAAAAGAGGGAAAGGATATCGGACTATACAGGCCATAAAATAAACCAAGATACTATAAAAATTATTGAAATATCAAAACATATTAAAAAAGATATGGTGCCAATACAAGCATCTCATTATTAAAAAAAAAAATTCAAAGTAAAAAAAACAAATTTGTTTTTTGCGCATGGCTGGATAGCTAGGGAGAGAGTACTAATAAAGTAGGTCCTCATGTGCCAATGCGTTTCGTCAATTTTTGCTTCATCAGGGCTTAGCGAGACCATATAGTACTCATCTCAACGCAAATCACACAGGCATGAAAACTCCCTGGGGCAGCACAAAAGAAGAGATTGACTGAAGAGATGTCTCCTATGGACTAATAGTCACTGGGGAAATTGTATAGTTCACTTGGGCCCCAGTTAAAGCGGAGTTCCACCCACAATTTCACTTTTTAAATATAAATACCCCTGTAATACACAAGCTTAATGTAGTCTAGTAAAGTTAGTCTGTAAACTAAGGTCCGTTTTGTTAGGTTGTTAGAGCATTTAGTTTGTTTATAATCTAGAAATAGACCGTGGCCATCTTAAGTGTGGGCATCATGAAGCCAGACTGTATGACTTCCTGGATTTCAGCCTTGCAGATCTCGCACATGCTCAGTGCTGCACAAGCGATGTAATAGGTTTCAGTCAGGTTTTCATAGCAACGGGAGTGTCAGAGGAAGTTGCCGCCCCTTCTCTATGCAAATAGGCTATTTGCAAGGACTACTGGGATACATGATGCCTACCCCAGAAACCCTTGCGAATAGCCTTGTGACTTAATAGCCTAGGCTAATAAGGAGGAGGAAGTAATGAAGGACTACAAAATAAAGGTATTTAAAAGCAACAAAATTAATAAAAATTGTCCATTCTGAACACTATGAGATTAGGGCATGCAGCACAGACAAACATAAAAAAATGAGTGGAACTCCACTTTAACTACAAGTCAAAAACACTGGAAACACTGGAGGTGACTGAAGGGCATAATACAGGGGATTTACAATATTCTCACATATGTCCCTTCTTGCGTTCTGGCCCATGTTTCGGTCTCAATATGTAACCCCAATAGCAAGATACAACAGTTTCTCACTCTACTGGTCGGAATTCCAGATGTGCCCGCATCCACCGGGATGGTGGCAGCAGCCCATAAGTGGTTAGACAGAGCAGCAGGTAGTATTTGCATGCTCCTATGTCTCATAAGACAGGGTTCGACAAACCCCGGGCGCCAGATAGTAATTCGGAACTAGAATTAGCGACACAGCTGTGGTTTCCTGCGTCTCCATGCGCCCCCACCTCCCCCGTCGGCCGGTAATTGAGGCCGCGGCTTTGCGCCCTTCTGCAGGCCTATGCTTCCTTCTGTGATCTTGTGGTGCCCGTTGGTACGACAAGACAACCAGCAATGCTAATAGAGCTTCCCCTGTCTGTTTTCACTGCCATCTCCATCTCCTTCCCTCTAGTTCGGACCTATATTTTTTTTATTTTAACACCCTAGAGAAAAAAAGGACAGTCGCTGCAATACTTTCTGTCACACCGTATTTGTGCAGCGGTCTTACAAGCACACTTTTTTTGGGAAAAAATACACTTTTCTTAATAAAAAAATAAGACGTCAGTAAAGTTAGCCCAATTTTTTTTATATTGTGAAAGACAATGTTACGCCAAGTAAAGTGATACCCAACATGTTACACTTCAAAATTGTGTCCGCTCGTGGAATGGCGACAAACTTTTACCCTTTAAAATCTCCATAGGCGACGTTTAAAAAAATTCTACAGGTTGCATTTTTTGAGTTACAGGGGAGGTCTAGGGCTAGAATTATTGCTCACGCTCTAACGATCGCGGTGATACCTCACATGTGTGGTTTGAACACCGTTTTTATATGCAGACGCTACTCACGTATGCGTTTTCTTGTGCGCGCGAGCTCGACAGGGCACGTTCCTGACTCCTAATTTTTTTAGCTGGCTCCTAGATTCCAAGCAAATTTGTCAAGCCCTGTCGTAAGAAACCGCCTATTCTCCAATCTCTCTGGTCACCGGTATTAAGCTAATGCACTATACAATGCATTTTACATGAGTTACCCTGATCACCTGGGAAACAGACATGCGATTTAAAATACGTACTTAAAGCATCATTTTTTTATGTCTATACAAAAATGTTTTGCCTTCTATTTTAAACTGAATTTTTTTTTTTTTTTTTTTACAAAGCAAAAGGTTTACAATCACCAAGTATCACTCTCTTACTCCTCTGAACCCCCACACTCCCCCAGACAGAAGACAAATACAAGCTCTTAAAGCGGAGGTTCACCCAAGAAAAAGTATATAACATATTCAGTATACCTCAAACATGTACAGTATGCAGTTTTTTTTGGGGGGGGGGGGGGGGTGTACACCGACTAGGAGCAGTGTAGAGCTGACTGCGCAGGCGCCGTAGAGAGCCGACTCGCGGTTCGGCTACTTTCGGAAAGTCGCGGTTCGGCTACTTTCGGAAAGTCGTGACGCGCCTTATCCGCCGGGGGGAGTTTTTCTCAGGCACGTCAATCATATGGGCGAAGTCCCAGATGACATTGCGGCACTGCACAGGAACGCCCAGTCCCGCGGGAGCGAGTACCCGGAAGCCGGGTGGAAAATACAGATACCATATTTACACCACCCCCAAAAAAAAAAAAAAAAAAAAACGGCATACTGTACATGTTTGAGGTATACTGAATGTAATGTTATATACTTGTTTTTTGGGTGAAACTCCGCTTTAAGCTTTACCCCATTAGCCATAAATTTATCACCGAGAATGGCAGGAGATGAATGACATCTGCTTACATTTTTAACTTGCTGTCAGATGTGCACTAAAAGCAACAACAAGCATGCTTAATGGCTTAATTAACCGCTAATATAGCTAAACTGGAGAAAAATAAAAACTCACAAACAAAACTAGGCAGAACCCATTTAAGCAGCGTTATAATTTAGAGGAAAGATCTGCTTAAAGTGCTAACCTACAAAGATTAATGTTCCTTTGCTCTTTTTAATAAAGCATACTGTGAAATCTGAAATAAAACGCAGCCGCATGCTGGCCAAAGAACTCCAAGAAAATCAATCTTTAACCAGTTGATGTCCAGCCACTGTACTTAAATGGCTGGACGGCTCACTTCTGAGGGAATATATAAATGGTGTTGATCTCCTGTGCACCCTTTGGACACAGCAAATCACAGAGCGGGGTACATTGGGCTAGTGCTTCGCCTGGCAAAGATTATGCGGAGTGGGTGGAGCTTCGGGGAAGTGAGTGTGGTAATTAATTAATAGCTGTGCTGCAAAGTGTCCCTGGAAATTATTAATGTTGGAACGTTTCCTGGGGGATGAAACTGCATTGTGTGCAATGGCTAGATGCCATGGATAAACCTAAACAAATAATCACAATCATTGATGGTCAGTGACATGTTATAATCTCCCATCCAAAATGAACAGAAACCTTCCCGGTGCTGTGGCCTCTCTTCTTCTAAGACTGACATCCCCCATAAATGGCAATGTTTACATTTGTGATCGCTGTGATTGGCAATCGCAGCAATGACAATGCACAAAGCCACTCTTGATTGGCAATGTGCATTTTTAATAACACAATCACGGGCACTGGGCACGCACATCAACAGAAAGCACTAAGACATTCATTCAGAACTCCCAGTCCCCCAACCAGCCATTTACATACAATGGACAGCCAGTAGGTGGTTAAACAATATTAAACACAATTAAAAACTAGAATTAAGGGAAACTAGAGTACAAAAGAGCTTCTTGCTCTTTATCTCATATCTGCAATTAATCGATCAAATTCTCCTCATAGCATTCAAAATATTCAGCTGGCTTTCCAATTCAACAGTCATCTTTTCCAAGTCTAGTGCAATCAATATTCCCTTCTTTAAAGTTCAGTGATACAATACCAAAGGGCCTCTTTCTAACAGCACGTTATTCATATATTTCTACCCAGAAAGTTATCAGATCTGTTTTCTTCAAACATCCTGGTGTTAGTTCAAAGAAACCTACATAAATGAAGCTGATCAAAAATCTCTTGGTTTAGGTGTGCCATTGCTGACAAAAGTACATTTTATGTATTTTATGTATCAAAACCAATGGACTGCAATTGTTGCCTCGTAAACTGTTGGCACTATATAAATTGTGCATAATAATAATAATAAACAACAACAATAATATCATCATCTTAGTATAGTATCACCTATAGCAGTCCCCATTCTATAAAATGTTCACTGGCTACAGGAAATAGCCAGGAAATAGCCAATAGGAAAATACAGGAGGCAGAAGAACAAAAGTTTCTTTGGTTCCCGGGGTGTAGTTGCCCACATGGCATAACTAGGACTGGCGTCTCGCTGGAACGTAGTCAGTGGGATGTGCAGAAGGGTCAGTTTAGGCGGCAGGCAGAGACCTGGTCAGTAAAGAGGTGACAGATTGGTCCAGAAAGCAGGCAGAAATGCGGGCATGGACAACAAACAGGCCAGGGTCAGTACATGCGGCAGGCAGAGGCAATTCTGTGGTGGTTACTGGCTGCCAGGCACTTGGTGTAGCAGCAATCAGGAACACGGTTCTGATGACACTGGCATGGTGGCAATCAGGAACACTGTTGCTGGTTTACACTGGTCTGGTGACACTGGCACTGGTGTAGCAGTGATCAGAAAAACTGTTCCGACACTGGCATGGTGGCAATCAGAACACTGTTGTTGGCCTACACTGGTCTGTTACCACAGACTGGTGTAACAGTGATCAGAAAAAACTGTTGCTGGCTGCACTGGTCTGGTATGGCAGCAAACAGGAATACTGTTTCTAGTGACACTGGTGTGGCAAAACTGAGATATTGTGACTGGCTACTCATTCACACATGAGGTTGGGGGCAGGAAAACCTTGCGGTTGAGCTGCAGTTGTACTGCCCCCTAAACGCTACCCCCTTTAGGTGTAGAGGCAGCGGCCAGGGGTGTACATAGGCTGCAGCTGCAATGCTTTGGCTTCACAGCCATAGCAGGAAATACTCTGTCACTTTTGATGGGCATAGTGCCTTTCAATCACAACCTATTCGAGTGCATGAGGATGCTTCTGTGGGGTTAAAGCAGATGGTAAAGCGGCAATGCAATGCCTGCTCACCATCTGTCAAATGCTCCCCAAAGAGAAATCAGAACATGTTTCCTCTTCAGAGAGTAATGGACATGTGAACGAAGCCATATGGGGACACCAGGACTTGTGTGGTGGTGACTGGGGACACGGACTGGCTGTCCTGGTCTGGTGACATACAACTGCTCTGGTGCTGATTGGAGACAAAGGCTGGCAGTGATATGGCGATTTCAGAGAAGCCAGGCACTGAACATGATTACTGCCACAGCAGTACAATGTCACCATAGTCACACTGCACTGCTCTGGTGACATTGTGTAAGGAGGAAAACATTCTATCAGAGTAGTATTGGGTCTCTATGGTGACATTGTACTGCTATGGCCATGTGTTTCCCACTCTGCAGTGTGACCTTCCCCTGGGCTTAGCAAAGACTAGCACTCACACATGAGACTTTACAACCAGTTATGAATGAACCACATAACATTTTGGTACAGGAAATGCAGTCTGAATGGACAGATCTCACCAGTAACATGGGTGGTGCTGGTTTGAATGGAAATAATTTCACACCAAAGGACTGAAAATACCAAAGAGCAGAATCATTATTTGTTTTCAAAAAGTGTTTTAAAAGATGAACTTTAAATTTCAGTGTCCTGGAAGATTGCATATGTAAACCTGACTGGTTGCGGACTTGAGCAAAAGGACGGTTCTTACTTCAGCCTTGACAATAAATAATGCCCAATAGAGTTAGAGTAACATGTCCTACTTAAAGTGTAACTAAAGGCAAAATGTTTTTATTTTGAATAGAGTGGGGAGGGAATAAAATACACTATATTGTCAAAAGTATTGGGACAGCTGCCTTTACATGCACATGAACGTTAATGGCATCCCAGTCTTAGTCTGTAGGGTTCAATATGAGTTGGCCCACCATTTGCAGCTATAACAGCTTCCACTCTTCTGTGAAGACATTAAAGTGCATGTGTGTGCGCGTGTATAAAGGCAGGTATCCCAATGCTTTTGACAATATAGTGTACCTGTCAGTTTTTATTGCCATCTGTGCCCCCATTAGTGAGATTCACCCTTTGTATTCGTTCTGTTTATTGTGAAAGTGAAAGAAAATCCCCAAACTTGGGTTGACATCAAAATATGAATAGAGGGGAAATTTTCCAATGAGGACACTAGGACCACACTTTTGAGGGATTTCCTCTCGCTTCCTGTTTTGGCTATGGGATAGAAAATAAAGGGAAATCTCCCCAATGACACAGATGGCAAAAGAAAAAAAAACTGAAACAGTTCTAACCCTCTCTTATTCTATTCAAAGTATAAAAAAAAAAAAATGACATGTTAAATGTAGCCTCTTTTGGATATAAATCCTGTGCAGGGAATGGGCAAAGTTACTCAACACAGTGCCTGGACCAAATTATCTTTAGGCAGTAATTGCTCTTTTTCCTAAATAATAAAAGTTTATTAAAAGCATTATTCAGTTGTGACACCAGACTTCCTTTGTTCAGTGTCTGCCTTGCAAAATAATTTTTATTTTGTTCAATATATGAAATAAAAGACATGCTCTGGTTCAGGGCCCCTTAATGAATATGCCTTTGGGCAATGAAACTTTGAAAAGCATTAGGATGTCCATGCAATAGAAAGTTATCATACATCAGTAACCACAGTTAGCTGGCTGTTGAATCCAGTTGCTCTTAAACACCGGGGTACTACCAACTACCATTCTATCTCCTTGTCAGGGATAATAACAGTGCACACATTTAAGCATTAAAAGGGAAACTCTAGCTCCTGTTCCCAACAAAACAAAAGTTCCACAACTGTGTGCAATGAAAAATGCAAGTGTCACTGTAAACACAAATCACTCCATTATTTCCACACATGTATGTCAGAGATGATCAGATTGTTTACCATGTGGATCCAATGATCTTAATATTTCCTAAAGTAGTTTAGAACTTTGAACTAAAGTTTCTCCATTTTAAAACAAATCTAAAATTGCAGAAAAATTGTTCATTAATGCAAACTCACCAAAGGGTCATCTCAGTGCATGCATGTGTGGGGGCCAGGTAGTGTGAAGGTGTACAGACCCTAGAAGCTTTAAAACCATTGCCTCCATCTTTTCTTCTAGCTTAGGCCCCCTACACACGGTCGGTTTGGTCCAATGAAAATGAACCGAAGTTCATTTTCATCGGACCAAACCGACTGTGTGTATAGGCTATCTGTCTGTTTTCCTTCGGTCCAAAATTTAAAAACATGCTTCAAAACCGAACCGATAGACCACTGCCCCATCGGTCCAAACCGATGGTTAGTACAGAAAAGCATCGGTTCAAAACCCGCGCATGCTCAGAATCAAGTCGACGCATGCTTGGAAGCATTGAACTTCGTTTTATTCAGCATGTCGTGTGTTTGACGTCACCGCGTTCTGACCCTAACGGATTTTGGACTGACGGTGTGTACACATATTAGGCTGTACGGCCACTTCAGAGGTGAACTGATGAAAACGGTCCGTCGGACCATTCTCATCGGTTTTGTCCGACCGTGTGTACGGGGCCTTAGAGGTCACAATCTTTTCTCTACCTTCTGTCAGGCCACTCAGCTACATAAAATGTATGTATCTTCTGCCAATTCTGCCCTTTAAGTTTATTTTTTGGTTTTGCTTCCCTCTGCTTTCAAACCTAACCAAAAGAGGCTGAGAAGACCTATATAGCAGATGATTAGGAATGCAAGAAAAGAATATAGAATACAAAGCAAAATTTGTTTAAAACTGGATTCACAGGCATTGGGTTAAGTAGCCCATTAACTGTGAATGTGCTGTAAACACAATACAGTGCAGTTTATAACGCACCTTTCTCCCCCAATGCAGCGCACCACATCATACAAAGTATCTGTGTGCTGGGGTTTTTAAATTCATGTGAAGCTGAAGTGATCAGATGCCCAGAAGTGTAATGGATTGTCAGAGTTCTTTGTTGTGATCGCATATAGCAAACCTGAATTGAGAGCTTTTGCTTCAAGTTCACACAAATACCAAGCTGTGATGAAGGGGGAATGTGGTATTTGCGGTTTAACCACTTCCCAACCGTAGGATATTTTTAGGTTGATGCCTGCAGGTGTATCAAAATTTGCAGCCGGTGATTAGATGTATGGCAAAAGTGATTAGAGTGGCTGAACAGCGGGTGGTGGAAGGATAACAGCAGCACGGGGAGAGAGGGAGAGAGACGTTGTTCCCTTGTGGGACCACAGAAACCTCGGTTTTGGCTCTCCATTTACAGTGAGGAAAATAAGTATTTGAACACCCTGCTATTTTGCAAGTTCTCCCACTTGGAAATCATGGAGGGGTCTGAAATTGTCATCGTAGGTGCATGTCCACTGTGAGAGACATAATCAAAAAAAAAATTCCAGAAATCACAATTTATGATTTTTTAACTATTTATTTGTATGATACAGCTGCAAATAAGTATTTGAACACCTGTCTATCAGCTAGAATTCTGACCCTCAAAGACCTGTTAGTCTGCCTTTAAAATGTCCACCTCCACTCCATTTATTATCCTAAATTAGATGTACCTGTTTGAGGTCATTAGCTGCATAAAGACACCTGTCCACCCCATACAATCAGTAAGAATCCAACTACTAACATGGCCAAGACCAAAGAGCTGTCCAAAGACACTAGAGACAAAATTGTACACCTCCACAAGGCTGGAAAGGGCTACGGGGAAATTGCCAAGCAGCTTGGTGAAAAAAGGTCCACTGTTGGAGCAATCATTAGAAAATGGAAGAAGCTAAACATGACTGTCAATCTCCCTCGGACTGGGGCTCCATGAAAAATCTCACCTCGTGGGGTCTCAATGATCCTAAGAAAGGTGAGAAATCAGCCCAGGACTACACGGGAGGAGCTGGTCAATGACCTGAAAAGAGCTGGGACCACCATTTCCAAGGTTACTGTTGGTAATGCACTAAGACGTCATGGTTTGAAATCATGCATGGCACGGAAGGTTCCCCTGCTTAAACCAGCACATGTCAAGGCCCGTCTTAAGTTTGCCAATGACCATTTGGATGATCCAGAGGAGCCATGGGAGAAAGTCATGTGGTCAGATGAGACCAAAATAGAACTTTTTGGTCATAATTCCACTAACCGTGTTTGGAGGAAGAAGAATGATGAGTACCATCCCAAGAACACCATCCCTACTGTGAAGCATGGGGGTGGTAGCATCATGCTTTGGGGATGTTTTTCTGCACATGGGACAGGGCGACTGCACTGTATTAAGGAGAGGATGACCGGGGCCATGTATTGCAAGATTTTGGGCAACAACCTCCTTCCCTCAGTTAGAGCTTTGAAGATGGGTCGAGGCTGGGTCTTCCAACATGACAATGACCCGAAGCACACAGCCAGGATAACCAAGGAGTGGCTCTGTAAGAAGCATATCAAGGTTCTGGCGTGGCCTAGCCAGTCTCCAGACCTAAACCCAATAGAGAATCTTTGGAGGGAGCTCAAACTCCGTGTTTCTCAGCGACAGCCCAGAAACCTGACTGATCTAGAGAAGATCTGTGTGGAGGAGTGGGCCAAAATCCCTCCTCCAGTGTGTGCAAACCTGGTGAAAAACTACAAGAAACGTTTGACCTCTGTAATTGCAAACAAAGGCTACTGTACCAAATATTAACATTGATTTTCTCAGGTGTTCAAATACTTATTTGCAGCTGTATCATATAAATAAATAGTTAAAAAAAAAATCATACATTGTGATTTCTGGATTTTTTTTTTTTGATTAGGTCTCTCACAGTGGACATGCACCTACGATAACAATTTCAGACCCCTCCATGATTTCCAAGTGGGAGAACTTGCAAAATAGCAGGGTGTTCAAATACTTATTTTCATCACTGTACCTGCCCGCTAGCTAGCACCCCCTGATTATGTGCAAATGCAAACACATACGCAAGCATATGCAAACGGTGACTGCACCACACTTGAGGTATTGTTGAAAACTTCTGAGTGAGAGCAATAATTCTAGCACCAGACCTCCTGTCTAAACCATCTCTAAATTGGTAACCTGTAAAGGAGTTTGACCACTTTAAAAGAGGAGGTCCATCCTTCACAGGAAAACAAATAAAGTCAACAGCTACAAATACCGCAGCTGCTGACTTTTAATATATGGACACTTACCTGTCCAGGAAGCCCATGATGTCAGCATCGCAGCCGATCTTCGGATTGGCTGTCAGGTGCAGTCATCGCCATTCCTGGTAAGGGAACCCTACTGCTCATGCGCAAAGCGCACTGCGTTTTCTAATTGGTCTGGCAGCGGAAGGAGGAGGGGGGGCCAACATGGTAATGACCCCAAATACACCTCCAAGATGACCACTGCCTTGCTAAAGAAGCTTAGGGTAAAGGTGATGGACTGGCCAAGCATGTCTCCAGACCTAAACTATATTGAGCATTTGTGATCTGAGAGGCATCCTCAAATGGAAGGTCTCCAACATCCACCAGATCTGTGATGTAGTCATGGAGGAGTGGAAGAGGACTCCGGTGGCAACCTTTGAAGCTCTGGTGAACTCCATGCCCAAAAGGGTTAAGGTAGTGCTGGAAAATTATGGTGGCCACACAAATATTGACACTTTGGACCCAATTTAGCCATTTTCACTTAGGGGTATACTTACTTTTGTTGCCAGCGGTTTAGACATTAATGGCTGTGTGTTGAGTTATTTTGAGGGAACAGAAAAATTACACTGCTATACATGCTGTACACTCACTACTTTACATTTTAGCAAAGTGTAATTTCTTCAGTAGTATCACATTAAAATATTCTCAAAAATGTGAGGGGTGTACTCACTTTTGTGAGATACTGTATATACATAATGCTGTGAAAAAGTATTTGCCCCTTGCTGTTATTTTTTTGCATATTTGTCACACTTGGATCAATTTTTTTTTATTAATACACAGATAACCTGAGTAAATACAAAATACGTTTTTAAAATTATTTCATTTATTAAGGCAAAAAAGCTGTTCAAACCTGCCTGGCTTTATATGAAAAAGTAATTGCCCCCTAAACCTAATAACTGGTTGTGCCACCCTTGGCGGCAGCAACACCTGCAATCAAGCATTTGCAATAACTGGCAATGAGTATTTCGCATTGCTGTGGAGGAATTTAGGCCTACTCTGTTTTAATTCAGCCACATTGGAGGGTTTTCCAGCATGAATGGCCTGAATGGCCTGTGTAAGGCCATGATACAGCATCATGATACAGCATCTCAATTGGATTTAAGTCTGGGCTTTGACTAGGCCACTCCAAAACATAAATTTTGCTTTGCTTGAACCATTCGGAGGTGAACTTGTTGTGTTTCAAATCATTGTCCTGCTGCATAACCCAAGTGCGCTTGTCGCTTGAGGTCACAAACTGATGGCCGGATATTCTCCTTTAGGATTTTCTGGTAGAGCTCAGAATTCACGGTTCCATCAATTATGGGAAGTCGTCCAGGTCTTGAAGCTGCAAAACAGCCCCAGACCATCACACCACTACCACCATGTCTGACTGTTGGTATGATGTATTTATTATGAAATGCTGGATTTTATGCCTGATGTAATGGACGCACACCTTCCAAAAAGTAACATTTTTGACTCATCACTCCACAGAATATTTGCCTAAAAGTCTTGAGAATAATCGAGATGTTTTTTGGTCAGCAGTGGCTTTGGCCTTGGAACTCTCCCATGGAGGCCATTTTTGTCCAGTCTCTTTCTTATTGTTGAATCATGAAAACTGATCTAACCTGAAGCAAGTGAGGCCTTCAGTTCTTCAGACGTTGTTCTGGGTTCTTTTATGACCTCCTGGATGAGTTGTCGTTATGCTCTTGGAGTAATTTTTGTAGGCTGGCCACTCCTGGGAAGGTTCACCACTGTTTCACGTTATCTTCATTTGTGGATAATGGCTCTCCCCGTGGTTCACTGGAGTTCCAAAGCCTTAAAAATGTATTTGAAACCCTTCCTAGACCAATACATGTACAATACTTTGTTTCTAATCGGTTCTTTAATTATTTTAGATTGTGGCCTAATGTGTGGCTTTTTGTGATCTGTTAGCATGCTTCACTTTCATGGTCAGACAGCTTGTATTTATGTGATTTCTTGATTCAATAGGTCTGGTAGTAATCAGGCCTGGGTGTGGTAAGTGAAGGTTTGAACAGATTTTTGCCCTTAATAAATGAAATGATAATTTAAAAACTGCATCTTTAATTTACTCGGGTTATCTTTGTGTAATATTAAAATTTGTTTGATGATCTGAATCATTAAGTGTAAGAAATCTAAAAAAAATAAAATAAAAAAAATAAAGGAAGGGGGCAAATATATATATATAGTTTTTTTGTTTTATTAGTGGTTCAAGGTATTTTTTTTAGCAAAAAAAAATAGGATTTTTTGTACTCACCGTAAAATCCTTTTCTCTGAAGTCCATGGACGGACACAGCTCCTTAAATCTTGACAAGTGGGTTATGTTCCCTGTTTACAGGAGAGGACTAGGCAGAAACATGTTAAATAGTTAAATACATGTTACATTAACAGAGTTGAACAGCCCCGCCCAGGGGGCGGTCCCTCCAGACATAACCCTCCTCACTGCAGCTTGCAGCCTCAGTTCGTAACAAGCAGTACAAACCTAAAAAGGAGGGGTGGGAGCTGTGTCCGTCCATGGACTTCAGAGAAAAGGATTTTACGGTGAGTACAAAAAATCCTATTTTCTCTTATCGTCCATGGACGGACACAGCTCCTTAAATCTTGACAAGTGGGACGTCCCCAAGCAGTGTCAAAAAACGAGGGGTGGGAAATATATCAGTAAAAACAATTTTAACTTCACCCCAAAACAAGCAGAGCTCCTCAACGGAGGAGGTGCAACTTTAAACAGCCGCCGGCAAAAACTAGCGGCTGAAAAAAACATCATAAGATGCACTCACAGCAACCATGTAAATTCTGGAAAAAGCGTGAACGGACAAGCAAATCGCCGCCTCGCACACCTGTGAGACCGACGCATGATGTCGGAAAAAAAAAAAAAAAAACCCAGGAAGCACCAATTGCCCTGGTCGAAAGTGCCGTGACCGGAAAGGGGGGCCCGCCCTTAGGAGCATAGGCCTGTATGACGGCCTGACCGATCCACCGAGAAATGGTGGTCGACGAGACCGCCAGGCCCTTTTGTGGACCAGACACCGACACAAAAGAGAGTCAGAAGCTCCGAAATGGAGCCGTAGTAGGCTGGTATACCCGCAAAGCGCGTACCACGCCTAAAGTATAAAAGGCCGAAACCTCCTTCGGAAGAAGGGAAGTTTGCGGGCGCACCATCACCTAATCCTTATGGGGGATCAAGCATGGCGGCTTGCAAGACAAGACCGCCAACTCAGAAACTCTTCTAACAGAGGTAAAGGCCACTAAAGGGGCCACCTTCTGAGATAGTGTCAAGAGAAAATCTCTCTGATGTTTCCAAAAGGAAGGTTCCTAAAGAACCGAGAGCACCAGAGTCAAAACTCATGGAGGAAGAGATGGGCCAAGAGGGGAAAGTATATGACAAACCCCTTGCACACAAAAAAAGGGGACCCACCAGGGAACGGGCCGCAAAAAGGCCACTAAAAGAACACAGCCAAGGCTGAAATCTGCCCCCAAACGGTGCTTTAAGCAATTTTTAGATCCAATCCAAGCTTTAAAAACAGCAGGACCCTGGACACCGAGAGTACGCCCGTGGACGTCACTCCATCCCTTCGCACCAAGAGAGGTGCGACGGTAGATCCTCCGGAAGAAGACTACGGTGCCCTGTTGAGATGACCGAGTCAGACAGACCCTGGTCACCTAAAGTCTGGCTTCCAATAACCATGTTAAGCAAGTCAGTGACTGTACAACAGGAGGAAGTATGGGACCTTGAGACAGGAACCTCCTGCCCTGGCAATCGCCAGGGTGCCTCCGCTACCAGGCGCCCGATATCAGCGTACCAAGGACGCCGAGATTAATCTGGAGCGATTAGAATCATCGGGATCTCCTCAGCATCCACTCTGTGGAGCGGCCGAGGAAGCAACTACCATGGAGGAATGGCAAAAAATCACTGATACAGACAACACAGGGCCACCAGCGCGACTGACGCGTCTGTACAAGATCACTAGACCTGGCCACTAACTGACACCCTTGCGGCGGAGACAAGCTGCCAGGAGATCCATGCCATGTGAGGCTCACCTCCTGCAAGGGAGCCGAAACACCCCAAGCACAAAGACCAGTCGCCCTGGTCCAGCATCTGGCGACTCCAGTAGTCCGCCTGCCGGCATACCTGATGGTAGACTGAAGCCACGGCCGTGGCGTTGTCCGGCTGAAACCAGATCGGTCGACCACAAGGAGAAGCATAGCCTGATCGCCTAAAATAGTAGGACAATGAACAGTAGACAGCACCTGGTATTCCCAGGCGGTCTCCCACCAGGCACTAGCCAGGCCCGACCCTGGGTAGCTACCGAGACCAGACACATTCAAGGAGGTGTGGTCATAGGTCCACGCAAGTCCAGCGACTCAGGGCCGACTGGACCCCCCAGTTTTGTGAACCTCCAGGTTCACAACCCGTGAGCTGGCATCCGTCGTAAACACCGACCACTGGAAGGAAGGAACAACTTCCCGGACCGAAGAGTCGGGAATCTCTGTCACCAACTCAGAGAGACTCTGACTAGGTGGCGCACAGGAATCTAATGATTTCAGAGACAAGAGATTTTTACCACCTGGACAGTAGTTCCACTGGAAAACCAGGGTGTGGAACTGGGCATACAGTACCACCTTGAAGGAGGCTACCCACAGACCGCGAACCAGCAGGCGCCCGGAGAGAAGACCGATTGCGTGATGCCAATTCCTTCTCCGCAGACTGAAGAGTCTGCAATTTCTCCAGGGGAAGAAGGACCTTTGCCACTGAGGAGTCTGGATCAACACTAGATACTCCAACGCTGAGTCGGAACCCAGCATGCCCATAATTTGAACCCTGGGTCGCACACATGGAGGGCAGGCTTGCTGCCACTGAGCTACACTTTCTGGCCTAAACGTTTAACATCCACCCGAATCTTCGGAGGGTCTGAATGGGAATAACCCATCCACTAGGTCGGAGACAGAAGCTGCTCTCAGAAGAAAGTCGTCAAAGTAGCCAATGAGGCAAAGCCTCGCTGTCCCAACAAAATTCAAATAAGTGCGAGCTCCTAGCTGAAAACCCATGGTGCCGACGCCAGATCAAAAGGGAGGGCCACAGGCTGACAGAGACCCTTCTCTCATCACGAAGCACAGAAAAAAACACTGTGACATGTGCAAAACGGGACATGCATGTATGCGTCCCTGATGTCCGAGGACGTCAGGACATCCCCCGGATGAAGCGCAGCTACCACCGAACAAATGGATTCCATGCGGAACTACCCGACGTTCACAAAGGTATTTAGGGCCTGAGGCCCATAGAAAACCCCAAAACTCTCGTCCTGCAGGAAAGGTAAAATTACCTTGCAGCTTAGCAAATCCCACACTGCCCAAGGCAGACCGACGGGCCGGGAGGGGAAGACACAAGGACAGAACTTTGTTCTGTGGATAGGAGGAAACCCTATCTAGTACTCCGAAGAGACCACCTCGCAGACCCACTAGTCGGAGAGCAGGGAGGTTTCACTGAATTGTGAACCTGCAAGCCGCCCCTCCCACCTAGAGACAGGGAGGGAAGGCTATATACATTGGCAGGATTTGGGTGCCGGCGTGATCGGCTTATGCACCCAGGGACAGATTAGTCCCCCAGCTGGGCCTTTGACGGCCTGGGAGGGTTGCCCCTAAATAATACACACACATCGTGTGTATGTATATTATGTAGGTGTATGCACACATGTCTTTGGAGGAAACCGGAGTACCCGGAGGAAACCCACGCAGACACAGGGAGCGACAATGCAAGCTCCAGGCAGATTGGCGTCAGTGTGCAGATTCGAACCAATGACTCTTTTGCTGCCAGGTAATGGAGTTAAGCACTACACCACCGTGTGCATAAAACCATTCTGAAACAGACGCCCTGGATAACAAGGGCGCAGCATTCAATGAAGCATCACAGACCTATATGAGGCCCTGGACCAGCTGGTCCGCTAGGCTAATAACCTCAGGAGAGAGTCGGTGCTCCTCCACTGTCTGGTGCAAAATGCTCACTCTGTGAGTTGTATACAGCACTAGGGGTCAGGACTACTCCAAGATGGCCGCCGAGCGTTCAGAACGCGGCCACAGGAAAATGGCCAGCACAATGTAAGCTGCGCCATAGCGTGGCTACGACAAAATGGGCACCAATGGGAGTTTTCAATGTAATTGAAAAACCTCCCAAAAAAATAGCGCCAGCGACCACTGAGACCCCAGTGTAGTGGCCACAATAGGCCGCAAGCCAGACCCCAGCATGGTAAACATGGAACGGGTCAGTACTTCGGATCTTCTATCAGTCAGATCCATACAAGCGGGGGTTCCCGCCCGGCGGTGAGGGACTACAAAAGCTCTCAGTGGCTTTTCTCATTCCGCATCTCAGAAATTATCAAAGAAGGGCACAGAAGGAAAAAACCTACACAGCGGTCTGATTTGTGTGATCCAAAAAAGACCGAGCCCTCGGCGGAAACCCATCTGCACTATGCAGCTTAGGAGAGTCCCTTGCAGCAGTAAAAAGCGCACCCATAAATGCCTTATTCTGCCTTTTTTTTTTTTTTTTTTTTCAACTAGGTACCTAGTCCATGGCTCCATAACAGAGCATTCCCCAGGGGATAACGGGGGAAGGGGGCACTCTTTTACCGCCCGCCCGCAGTCCACCCCCACCCTGGCACAAACTGTGTCCAGGACTAACAATAAAAACTCTGTGGGAATCCCAGGTGCTAACACCTGCTGCCACCACTTGCATGTGGGGAAGGACCCAGATACTGACTCCAATATTTACATATAGTGTGTATTATAATATGCACACCTGTCCATACAAATAGACAAAAAGCTCCTAGAGCCCTATTCAGGGCCTCTCACCCACTTGCTGCGCTGACCAGGGGTAACCAGGGGACTCCCTCAGGAGGAGACTGCCCAGCGCTGCCTGTGAGGAAAAGAACCGTGAGGTAACTTTTGCAGGGACCTGTGTTTAAACAGGAAAAGCCCCCTAGGGCTGTTTTATTTAAGGATAAGACACAGATACAGCATAAAAAGCAAAACCGTTACAGGTGTCACCAATCAGTCAGCGTCTGCTGAAGTATAATCATAAACATCTGTGCTCATCACAGGGCTTTTTACCTCACAGGAAAGCCCAATACAAAAAAGAAAAAAGCACAGGCCAGATAACACAGTCCCCTCAGGAAGGCCCCCTCCCCCCTGACAGCGGCAATGTTAGCAATGCAGCAAGGGAAAGGAGCAGGGAAGTAAGGGGAAGGGACCCCCGAACCCCAGGAATGCCCAGCCGTGCCAACCCACCGAAGCAGGAGGGACTGTACTTACCCGTCCAAGCGAGGACTCGCTGACGCATTCCTGACAGAACTACAACCGCAATGGAGGTAGCTGTCGGCCTGGTCCACTGTGAGTGAGACAACACCACAGCTCAGTCATATGTGGACCTCGGAGCAAAGCTCACCGGCCACCTCAGGAGTCATGAGGTATGGCGTGGCAGACCAAGCCTCTTTGCAAAGGTGTGCCCACGCTTGCTGGTCGGACTGAGTAGACTACAAGGATCTATATTATCCAGCCTGTCTCTCAGCCAACAGTTGAAAGAAGATTCTTCAAGAAAAAGTAAAATAAAACAAAATTTCTCCTCAGGGCGCTGGGCCCAAAGGGAGCCATACGTCCTTCTCCTTTGCTAGGCAGAACGAAACTGAGGCTGCAAGCTGCAGTGAGGAGGGTTATGTCTGGAGGGACCGCCCCCTGGGCGGGGCTGTTCAACTCTGTTAATGTAACATGTATTTAACTATTTAACATGTTTCTGCCTAGTCCTCTCCTGTAAACAGGGAACATAACCCACTTGTCAAGATTTAAGGAGCTGTGTCCGTCCATGGACGATAAGAGAAATAAATATTTTAGATGTATGTGAGAAGTGTCAGAATTGGCTGGCGAGCGAATATGATTAGCAAATTACTCTTTGACCACTGGTCTGGTACTTATTAAACATAGTGGGCCAGATTCACGTATAATCGCGCAAATCGGCGGCGGCGTAACATATCACATTTATGTTACGCCGCCGCAAGTTTTACGGGCTTTTGATTCACAAAGCACTTGCCTGTAAAGTTGTGGCGGCGTAACGTAAATCCTCCGGCGCAAGCCCGCCTAATTCAAATGATCCGGCTAGGGGGCGTGGATCATTTAAATTAGGCGCGTTTCCGCGCCGAACGTACTGCACATGCGCCGTCCCTAAAATTTGCCGACGTGCATTGCGCTAAATGACGTTGCAAGGTTTCGACGTTAACGTAAATGGCGTCCAGCGACATTCACGGACGACTTACGCAAACTACGAAAATTTTCAAATTTCGACGCGGGAACGACGGCCATACTTAACATTGACTGCGCCTCATATACCCAGGGGCAACTTTACGCGTCGCAAATCTTACGTAAACGTCGTAACTTCACTGCGTCGGTCGGGCGTACGTTTGGGAATTCCCGTATTTTGCTAATTTGCATACTCGATCGGGAAAACGACGTCGGCGACACCTAGCGGCGGAAAAAAAATTGCATTTAAGATCCGACAGCGTAAGAGCCTGTCGGATCTAATGCTTATCTATGCGTAACTGATTCTAGGAATCAGGTGCATAGATACAACGGGCAGACTCAGATACGACGGCGTATCAGGCGATACGCCGGTGTATCTCTTTTGAGCAATCTTACCAGGATCATGAGGTTCCATGTACTGGACTGACCTTCTAAAATCTTGAGACATTAACAAAAATCCAGTGCTTCTTACACACGTTTTCCAGAATGATAAAACACAGCATTCATGCAAGTATGTTAGATAACATACAAGCTAACACAGTTTACATGAATAAGTGAGTCCATTCGCGTTTTGCAGCCACTTTAAATTAGCCTCAATGTAATTTAATGCAAACAACCCTGTGTGCCAACATGCATTTTATAGCACATATTTACATAAACGCTGTTTGCAACATAGTAAAATTCTGATTTGACAACAAAATAACTGCAGCCTTGCAGACCATAGAATATACATACATGGGCTTCTGAAACATAAACAAAAGCAAGCTCTGTTACTAAAACCATGTCGCTGAATTGGAAAACAATAATACATCACAGTGGCTAAATGAAAAGTGGCTGTAAAAAGCGTGAGAGCAGAGAGCAGGAAGACAAGTCTTCAGACTGTTCTTCTGTAAATGTCAATTGCTAGTTTGCTGTATGCGCAGATATTCCTGCTGGGGAGCCGAGCGCTGATTACTAATAAATCACCTCTTATTTCCCCAAAGTCTGCTTTGCTATAAATTAACTTTAAAGGGATGTTTGAGTTCACTCCAAATTTGGTTGCCACAGACAAAGTGTTCCTGGGTAATGTGCAGCACTTTAGCATGGTTTTCTTTAGATTAGACTGTAGGAAGGACCATAATACTCCTTTCTTGCATCATTTACTACAGAGGGCAGCAAGGCTAAAAAGTTTACATCAGCCAAGACAAAACCATACCATACGTACCTGGATGATTATCTTTGCCATGCCTCAAAGAAATCTCAGTACTGCTCCTTAAAATGCCCATCTTGCTTTCTCCTCAAAAGACAGGCACCATATTTGTACAAGGTCAGCACTGATTTCCTAGACACGCAAATCCTAGAGCTGCTCCAGATCAGTGGGGAAAATAATAATTGTACATTTTTGGATGAGAACCTTCTTCCCTCAGCTAGAACACTGAAGATTGGTTGTGGATGGTCTTCCACAATGACCCAAAACATACCACCAATGCAACAAAGAGTGGTTTAAGAAGAAGCATATTAAGGTCATGGAGTGACCTCTTCAGACCTTAATCCCATACACAATTTATGGGGGAGCTAAAACTAAGTTTCCAAGGCACAGCCAAGAAGCTTTAAGGATTTAGAGAAGATCTGTAAAGAAGAGTGGACCAAAATCCCTCCTGAGATGTGAGCAAACCTGATCAACTACAAGAAACTTCTTACCTCTGTGCTCGCCAACAAGGGGTCTTCCACCAAGTAGTAATTAATGTTTTGCTTGGGGATCAAATACGTATGTTACTCACGCAACTGCAACTCAATTTATAACATTTGTTTCAAGTGGTTTTTTTTCATGGTTTTTAATTGATATTCTGTCTCTTTCATTTAAAGTACACCTATGATAAAAATTATAGACCCTTCATTTTTTGGAAAAATTGAAAACTTACAAAATCTGCAGGGGATCAAGTAATAATTTTTCCCATTGTAACAACTAGAGCGTTTTTTCTTACTTTTACAACAACCTGGATCTTTTTTTTTCTCTCAATATAAAGCTTCACTATAGGCAAAAAAGATTTTTTTTATTATATATATATATATATATATAACCAGCTATCCTAGGTATTAGGTAATCTGTCTTTCCATGGGTTTGAACGCTAGCCTTAAAATATATTAGGCCAGTTAAAAATTGTACCCCGACACTTTACGCGATCACTTGACTATTAAAAAATAAAATAGAAATTAAGGCAGTCCATAGATGATGCAAATTTGATTTGGAAAGAAAGAAAATTGATCGATTCCCCATCAACACTAACTGTGTTGATGGGGAACCAAGCTCCCATTGAGCTATGGTGTTCTCCTGACAGGGGGGAGGAGGGCACCAGAAGCCATCCCTGCCAGGAGAACACATATTACTAGTGGTTATAGCCACTGGCAATAACCGGATGTAAAAATCTGACATGCTGGTTGCACCCAATGACTTTGGTACAATCGGCCTTCCAATAGATGATTTGAATCTAGGCCAGTCCCTACTGAAGAAAAAGAAGAAATCGCTGCACATCCAAAGTTTCCAAAAGTGCCTTTTATTGCAAACGGTCAAAATACACCAGATGTTAGTCACGTAGACGTATTTCACACATCATTGGTAATGATAAAGCACAGATCAGATGTGTGAAATGGTGTATTTTGACCGTTTGCAATAAAAGGCACTTTTGGAAACTTTGGATGTGATAGCAATTTCCTCTGTTTCTCAATTTTTTACGGAGGTGGGTCGGGGCTAGCACTCCTACTTGGTTCCAATCAAGGTATTGCACACACCTGGAGCAGCAGATTCCTCTTCTTTTGATTCAGTCCCTACTGAACCAGCCAAGATTTGAATCATCTATGGCTGACTTAAGAGCTTCAATTGATCCACCGCCTTCTCTTCCATCATCAACTTAAAGTGTTTATCCATTTTTTAAAAGAAAGGCAATAACCACACTTAATGTAGAATATTTAAATTACATTTTCTTGTTTTCGTCTAAACTTTACAAAGCTTAATATATTCAAGAAGTCTTAATTCATGAAACAATCCCGGCACAAGTATCCCCTCCCACTCCATTCTTTGCCTCCAGCTGCTTTAACCTTTACCTAAGCTAATTTTCCACTTAGTGTTTCTTTATCTGCATCTACTGGTTGATCACAGTACTGATATTTTTACGGTACTTTCTGCGCTTGCCTCACCCCTCCCTCTTTCTCAATCGCCTTATCTGCAGTAATGAACTCTTTCAGACAAACAGCCAGCAAATTGCTCGGCTTTGTCCTAATGATTATGAGGGACAGATGAAATTAATATGCAGATTCTTATTCAGCTCAGTGCAAGAATACCTTAGGTATTGTTCAGAGAACAGCTACTGCAGAAGGTTAGGCTGAAACAATACCACAAGAACAAATCTGCAAATAAATAAATACGTTTAAAAAGACACTATTCAGCCTACATTTTCTGCACCAGATCCCACGGAATGTTGTACAATTCTCGTGTTCACTTCTTCATTTGTTAAACAGAGCTTTCTGAACGCTTTTATTGATACAGTGTAAGCAGCCGCTGTAAAGAAGGCAGTGAAGGTCACTGTGCCATAAAAGAACAGGGCGGCAAAATAATATCTTTCTTTTCCAGCACAATGGAATCTGTTATGCATGTGCTCAGGTTCAGTGATGAGGTGGTCTAGAAACAAGATAATGTACCTTCCAGCAGCACATGGAACTGAAGAAATACTGTTCGTTCTTAAGAGTGTTAAGAAAATGCAGTGGACACCTAAGGTTTTGGAAAGGTCAACACAAAATGTATGACCTTACAGGTTAGGGGTTCCTCTAGGACAGGGGTCTCCAAACTGCGGCCCGAGGGCCAGATGTGAACCTTTGCTAGCCTTTATCCAGCCCTTGGGGCACTATTCCTCTCACTGATATGGGGCACTATTCCTTCCACTGACAGCAAGGAGGCACCATTTCTTCCACTGATACCAATGATGGGATACTAATACTCCTACAAAATAGGGGCACTATTCCTTCTCCTACTGACCACCAACCCCGAGGCCATATTTATTCTCACAGATGCCGGGCCCCCGCTGGCCACAATCCGGCCCTCCCAAAGTCTGAAGGACAATAAACTGGCCCTTTGTTTGAAAAGTGTGAAGATCCCGCTCTAAAAGATAGGCAATGCCGAGTGGTACCATATACCATAAGAGGGTATGCAGTATTCAAATGTAGATTTTTCCTGAGGAATGAAGTCCGGGGGGCACAACTACAGAATCCCTAGTTAGACTGGGACAAGGGATCCCAAGATAAAGGAAAACCTGGGAAGAAAAATGGCGAATGAAGATACCAGACACAAGGAGTTAGTCGTGGGCTAAAAGGGGAGAAAAACTACCTGAAGACCCATCCGAATGCACAAACAGCCCCCACCTTTAGGAATTGGGGGCAGATTTTCGGAGGAAGGCTTGTCTAAGGATTTTGGCAGAATGCCAGACCTTGCGGAGTGAAAGCCAAGCTGAAAGGATGTCAATGAGCAAATGGAAAATTAATCAAAACATTTCTTAACAGAGGGGGAGAAGCCTTAATCTATTTCCTAGGCCACTTCTGCTGAGGGAAAAAAGGCACTTTTGCTGTTACAATCTAGAATAGATTTAAAGATCTTACTGAAGACGCTATCTTAGTTAAACGCGTTGAAGCACTCTCTGCCTTCATTTCACATGCGACACCCGGTTCCCATATCCGGTGGCTGGAACACACGCTGGTCCATGTGATCAGGACGGTGGAGCGAACCTCCCAAAGCAAGGCTGTTTGCACTGGTGTCGGTGTAAGGGCACTATCAAATATGATTAATCTGTGTTTATGGCATTTGTTTGTATCAATACTATACAATGACTTAATGCTATTTGGAACTCTTCTCGGTTTGTGGCAGAGCATGGAGGTGATGGAAATTGCTGGTGGAAAGTGAAAGAAAAGGAACTAGATCCACTAGAGTGAAAATATATAGGAGAAAGCCATTTTGACCTTCCTTAAAAAGGGTGTCAAAATTTATGGTGAGTGTCCAATTCATAAGCACACGTGGTGAAGTGTATGGAAGAAACAAGAAGTACATTTGATAATTTCAACATGATGTGGTGTTGGGCTTGCTTTTGGACACTTGGATTTTTTTTCTAACCTTTAAAAAGGGACTCATTGGTTTATTTTTGACTATATTAATAAGATTAATTATATAGAACGTTTTTGTTGCCCCTCATAGTAATGCCTTGAGACCTTGTGTTTGTATTTAATAGGTTATCAGTGAAAATCAGTTAACGGGGCAGCTGCATTCTTTTTGGTAGGTTGTATATTAAGCACAGAAAGGTGTAGAAAGGCTGGCACCACTTCAAGGGTATATTTAGCATTTGATGATATTTAAAGAGCGGGAGCCAAGCTGGAAGGACGTCAATGAGCAAATGGAGAAACAAAGGAACATTTCTTGACAAAGAGGGAGAAAACAATCTATTTCCTAGGCTACTTCTGCTGAGGAAAATAGGTGTGTTTGCTGCTACAATCTAGAATAGGTTTGAAGAGCTGTTGTACCCCAAAGACCATGTGGAACCATATGGGAGAATACTGCAGTCCAGTACTTTAACCAAGAAGCCCACTTGGCACTGACAGGCGAACCATGCAGTAGCAAAGCTGGGAAGCTTTTAACAAATCTGCATAACCGAATTAAAAAATGATGGCTTTTTCTCCATACATACAGTAAGCAAGGGATCCATCACAGAAACAAAGGGATCTTTTTAAGGTGAATTTGACCAGCTAGACATGGTCTGACAAGTTATAATCACAAACAGCATTAGGGGGAGGAATTGATGTTAGTAGTCCATGTCCCCAGCAGACAGCAGGACCAGACTATAAAGTGCTCCTTTCACACAAGAACCACGTTCTTGTGTGAAAAAGCAGTGGTCTGTAAAAGAGCTGATCAGTACCATGCCCGTAAAAAAATCCACTGGTTGCTCAGTAGCAATGATGAAAAGCACTAATAAGTTAGAATCAGGGTAGGTGATGCTGCATGGAAATTGTTGTAAATCAACAAGGAGAGACTTAAAAATAGAAAAGTGTAAATGCATAAGAGTACAACCTGAAATATAATATCAAGATTCCCAATGAGGTACTGATGTAAACCAAGTACATATATAAAAGGAGATGCACCACTCACATTACCAGCATCCATTGTGGGGAAATGAGGCTTCTTACTCCAGCTTGTTCTCAGACTGTGTGTATGTATATATATATATATATATATATATATATATATATATATATATATATATATATATATATGTGTGTGTGTGTGTGTGTGTGTGTGTGTGTGTGTGTGTACATACATACACATATACATATATACATACATACACATATACATACATATATATACACATACATATACACACACGTAAGTCAGCCATAGATGGTTTGAATCTCAGCCAGTTCAGCATTGACCGGCAGAGGCTCCAACCATCTATGGGCAGGCTGATTGTACCAAAGTAGATCCATTGATCGACTTGGTTACAACCGGGATGTCAGATTTTCTGCAAGCATTTTTTTTCCAGCGGCCATTGCCGCTAGCAATAGTCAGTATTCTCTTGACAGGGCAGAATAATTTTGGACTGAGGGCTAGAACAAATAGGTGGTAGTAGGAAAAGACTGCAGATGCATAGAGCTCCAACCTTTATAGGATCTCAGAGCAGCAAGGTAGCATAGCAAATCTGCTCACCCATTATTGTTTTATCAAATTAACCAATTTGAGGTGCCAAAGGGTTATATATAGGTTACTAGACAAAACATGGAGTAGGCCAATACAAGAAATATTCTTATACCAGGGACACATTTTGTATGATTATCTGCAGCCTCAATATTATTATACAGTATTTATATAGCGCCAACAGTTTGCGCAGCGCTTTACATCAGGGAAGACAGTACAATAACATCCACCTCTAAAACAATGACCCTTAATAAAATCTATAAATATTAGCAATACTAATTTAATGGTGTATGAGAGATATCCTGTAAGGTGCAACTGCTACTTGGCTTTCTTGAAAAAAAAGCAAGAGAGATGTTGAATGGTTTTCATCCTGCAGGATCTAGCAAAGTCCATTCCAAAGATGTAAAAATCTACAGATTAAACAGAAAGCCTCTTATCCTGCATTTTATGCAACAATGAAAAATGCAAAAAATGGGTAACTTTGCCATATTTCACACAGTGAAGGGAAAAAAAGTGTCCAAGAGGTGCTGGGACTTTCATGAGAGTTCTGCTCCCCCCTTTTACATTTAAATATGGGTCTCAAACATGACTTGCTTTTTACTTTAATTGCTCACATAGATACTTACTGACCAGTAACTCTCCTGACCCAGCAATCAGCTTCCCTGAACAAATAGACATTCTCCTCTCAATGTACTTGTTTGTGCTTATCTGCGGGTCATTACAGCTCTCACATAAATGTCTGTATTTTCCTTCGACACAGGAAAGCTCAATTTTAATTCCATTCAATGTTCTTACTTTAACTGCAGGTATGCATAAGCCAAATTCATGTCTTACTCAGGTTCCAAATCACTGTTTTGGAAATGTCTGGAGGTATACAAAAAAGTTAGTGGCTTTCTACTCCCCGAGCTTGCAGCATGGCTTTGTCCGAGTATAGTTCCCATGTGCGATTCTTTGGTATAGACTCTATATGCATGCAAATTATTTTATTGCATGTATTATTTCAGTTATATGTAAAATGGTATCTACTAACCATGAAGCATCTGATAATAATAAATTCCAAAAATCAACCTATTAACCACTTAAGACCCGCACCATTATGCAGGTTAAGGACCTTGCCCCTTTTCGCGATTCGGCACTGCATCGCTTTAACTGACAATTGCGTAGTCGTGCGACGTGTCTCCCAAACAAAATTGGCGTCCTTTTTTCCCCACAAATAGAGCTTTCTTTTGGTGGTATTTGATAACCTTTGCGGTTTTTATTTTTTGCGCTATAAACAAGTAAAAAAGAGCGTAAAATTTGAAAAAAATCAATATTTTTTACTTTTTGCTATAATAAATATCCCCCAAAAAAGATATAAAAAAACGATACATATTCTTCTACCTATTTTTGGTAAAAAAAAAAAAAAAAAAAAAAAAATCGCAATAAAACGTTTTTTTAGATCTTTTCAGGGTATATTTATTATAGCAAAAAGTAAAAAATAGTTATTTTTTTCAAAATTGTCGCTCTATTTTTGTTTATAGCACAAAAAATAAAAACTGCAGAGGTGATCAAATACCAACAAAAGAAAGCTCTATTTGTGGAGAAAAAAGGACACCAATTTTGTATGGGAGCCACATCGCACGACCGCGCAATTGTCAGTTAAAGCGACGCAGTGCCGAATCACAAAAACTGGCCAGGTCCTTTACCTGCATAAATGTCCGGGTCTTAAGTGGTTAAGCTACATCATTTGTGGCAAAATAATAGGTGGTCTTTTAAAAGAAAAGTTCACATTTTATATATATATAAAAAAAAAAAAATTGCATTTATTTTTACACTGTAGCCTGTACAGCATGGGTGCTCAACCTGTGGCCATCCAGCTGTTGTGGAACTACAAGTCCCACAAGGCATTGCAAGGCTGACAGCTGCGAAACAGCTGGAGGGCTACAGGTTGAGCACTGATGTTGTAAAGCATTGCACTTGCGATTAGTAGATCACGGGTGCAATGCCAGCATCCTGCATACTCTCAGTGTGTGCCCATACCTCTGATAGATGCAGGAAGTTACTAAATTGCAGGAAAAAATCAATGAACTACAAGGACACTCACTAGCGCCCTCATTGAGAACTACAACAACTCTGAATGAATGACACAACCTCTGTTTTTAAATTGTAATAGCAGGTGTAGGGAGAGTGGGTAATCGAAGGAGAGGAGACAGGAGCTGAAACATGCAACATATTCCAACGGTGAACTTAGGCTTGAAAGAACATCTGTAGGATATACAATGGATATAGAAAGTCTATGTACAGTTAATAGGTTGCATTAAAGGTGGAAAAAGTTCTGAAATTATTTATCTTTGTCTCATATTTTTACATAAAATAAACCTGACATTTTAACAGGGGTGTGTAGACTTTTTTATATCCACTTAACAGATCCCAGGATCAGGGTGAGGCTAGTGCTGTGGCATACATTACAAATACCTGTAGAAAACCGATTCAGGAGTACATTTTAAGAAACCAGTATGCCACACAGAAAGCAGCCAGATATCAACTGATAACCCACAAGTCTATGAGAAATTTTAGCAAGCTGTTGGCTACAAAGCATATACTGGTTCTCAAACTTCAAATATCAAGATGTTTGCCTGGATTGATAACTTACAGATAAATATAATAGACCAGGGCTCGACAAATCCCGGGCGCAAGGTCGCCATGGCGACTAGAAATGGTGTCCTGGCGACTTGGCTTGGAAGGTAGGCAAAAAAAAAACAAAAAAAAAAAAATGTTTTTCTTTGTGAGCTGGCGGCATCTGGTGGTGAGCCGTTGGTATTACAAGTTATTACCACCAGATGTGAGCTGGCGCCATATGGTGGTGGCCGTTGGTATTACAAGTTAAGCATTACAAGTTAAACAGCAATTCTAATGTAATTTTTCGCTATTTTCACTGCCATCTTCTTCCCTCTAATTATATATATTTTTCATCCTAACACCCTAGAAAATAAAATGGCGATCGTTGCAATACTTTGTCACGCCGTATTTGCGCAGTGGTCTTACAAGCGCACTTTTTTGGGAACAAATTATACTTTTAATAAAAAAAATAAGACAACAGTAAAGTTATCCCCATTTTTTTTAATATTCTGAAAGATAATGTTACGCCGAGAAAATTCATACCCAACATGTCACGCTTCAAAATTGCGTCCGCTCGTGGAATGCCGACAAACTTTTACCCTTTAAAATCTTCATAGGCGGCATTTAAAAAATCTACAGGTTGCATGTTTTGAGTTACAGAGGAGGTCTAGGGCTAGAATTATTGCTCTCGCTCTACCAATCGCTGCGATACCTCACATGTGTGGTTTGAACACAGTTTACATATGCGGGCGCTGCTCACGTATGTGTTCGCTTCTGTGCGCAAGCTCGTCGGGACGGGCGCGTTTTCTGGCTCCTAACTTTTTTAGCTGGCTCCTAGATTCCAAGCAAATTTGTCAAACCATGTAATAGACATCAATACACCTACTTCACTCTAATTCAGGCATCTTTACATCCTGGGGTTATGCTAAATGTAGTATGTCCCACAATAAGTAGTCGCTATAACCCTACTTTATTTCAATTCAGATCATGCAAATAATGAGGAGTATCCAAGTACAGTAGTTATAAGAAGACTTACCCCATCAGGAAGAGCTCTCCAACATACAGCACTAACAAACTCATTGGTGTCGTCTTCTTTGCGGTCTTTATCCAAAACACTTTTTACTGTGTCAAACTTGAAAGTCAGCAGGGTCTTTGAGAGGCCCTTATAGTACAGGTAGAGGGAATTGTTTTCACTTCCTTAAAAAAAAAAAAAAAAGAGAAAATACATGCATCAGTCCTAATTAACTAAGCATTTATTAAATGGTATGAACAAAAAGGTTTAAATTCAAATGCATGAATGTTTTTAAGAAAATAAAAGCCTACAGTGTACACCAATTTTAAATATATATATATATATATATATATATATATATATTTACAGCTCAGCAAAATAGGAATAAAAATGAACAGTGAACATAAAAAAAAAAAAATCCTGAGAGGGGGGGTGAGAAGCAAATAGGCTGCAGTGAAGGGGGGCATGCATTCTTTTGGCTGTACTTCTTATTCCTTCTTTCTTTGTGCAGAAAATTAAGGGGGGGGGGGGGGATGCACGACTATAAAGTTTTTAGGAATGCTTTCTTTGCTCTAACTTGGTACATGGATCTTCAAACTACGGCCCTCAAGCTGTTGCGAAACTACACACATCCCATGAGCCATTGTAAAATTCACCGACATGACTAGGCATGATGGGAATTGTAGTTCCTGAACAACTGGAGGGCCGTAGTTTGAAGACCCTTGACTTGGTATCTTGAGTTCTGTTTGAGTACATCTTCAGAAATGTTTATCAGACAAATATCTGCATTTGTAAAATTGTTAGAAGAAACCAGTACTTCTCAGCAGGAATCATAATGCGAGTGGAGAGAGGGGAAGCGGCATACGGGCACAGCGCTGGATCAATGCAGAACTCTGGTGGACTAAGAGGTGGGAGAGTGTACATCAAATGGCAAAAAAGTTTGTACCTTAATGCAGGGAAGGCATTAAAGTAAAAACATGTTTTACCTTGAGAATCACTAAGTATAGGAGCTGAAGAAGCTGCGGCTGTCAAAAACAAAATGTATATCAGTGTTTAGAAACATTGTTCAGGGCAGAGAGCTATAAAGTAAGGTTGATCGATCAAATAACGTCGGTACATTCAGCCTGCCCATACATGGTTCGAATCTCATCCAGTCCCCGCTGAACTGGACGAGATTCGAACTATGGCCTACTTTAGTCTGAGCAATGATGACTAGCTCACTGTAAATTTGCAGGAAATACGTTGTCACTTCAGGAGAGAGAACACTGCATAAAATACATTTTCTATTTAATACCCGAGACCAGATGATGATTAATTACTACACACAGCCTCTCCAAGGAAACTAGTAAAACACTGAAATTATCTGGGGAAGTGTAAAATTAGATCATAGTGAAGCAGAAAATTAAGTAAAATACTGACCACAGGCAATATAATCTCCATTCGATGCTAAACCGACAAAATTCTTTTCATTGATATGACCCTTGAAGGAGCGCAGGCAATGTGGTCTGGAGACGTTCCACAGCTTCAGCTGGCTGTCCGTTGATCTAAAGATTTCAGAAGCAAACAGAAGTGTAATGCCAGACTGGAAACAGAAAAAGACTTTCTATGAAGTATTATATATATGGGAAGAATTTACATTGTACACCAGCTTTACAAAGGTACAGTCAAGTGTTAAAGAAGCACTCCAGCCCTTTCTGCAATATCAGTCCGATGGGCAACATCACTGCAGGCTATTGCACAGCCCACTGATTAGGTCACTACTGCTTTTACAAGATTATAACTGGGGTCGCAAAGAGATTTGGTGTTTATTTTTGGATATTGCTGAACATATCTGAATAATTTTTTGTGGCTAGAGTTCAGCTCTGAAGGAGAAGTACAACCAAAGCTTGCTTGGCTGTACTTCTCCTGTGAATCACAAGAGTGCAGTTCGTTTTGCACTCCTGTGACCCCATTTCAGCAGACAGTGGGCTGAAGCCCGCTGTCGGCTGATGTGACTGAGCCGTCCAGGCTGAGGAAGGTTTATAACCATATAATGGGGATCCGCCCACATGCCTGGACCGACACCTGGCTCAGCCTCTCATCTAACCTCTAAAAGCCTGAGCAAGCCGCTCCCTCCACAGCACTACGCGCCAGTGAGTGTGGGGGTGGGCGGCAGAGCGACAGTGACTGACAGTCACCAGCTCTCTCACTACTCATGGAGCAGTGAGAACCAAGTGATTGGCAGTGTTTAATCGCTGGGTTCTCAGTGTTAGAGCTGGCCGGGTACCGATGCTGCATTCAGCTAAGTATGATTTAAAAAAAATGTAATAAAAAATCTCATACTTCTCTTAAACAAAAGACCATACAAAAAAGACACTACAAACACTACTGTACAAGTTCAATAAACAGTTTCTAAAATGATTAGTTCCCAATTATTCTGCAGCACCCACGTCTCTCAGTGGGTCTATGCTCATTGTGTGGCTTGGTGAACATACAAGAAATTAGGTAAAATATACAGAATCGGGACATAACTGGAATAAATGTCTGACATGTGCTAATCATTATATTCAAAACAAACCTTTTGCCATAGAAATCCACTTTAGGAACAACCCTCAAAGCAGTAATACACCCAAACATTATATTTCAGCTTTTCTTATATGTGATGGTGGTATTAGGGCCCTTTCACAACCAATCGATTTTTCGCTTGAAGCTCTAAGGCTGCATTCACACCTCACAGCTCATAAAACGCCCGAAAAACGGCCAAAAATAAAAATCCCATTCATTTCAATGACACCTGTTAACATCTCAGCGTTGTGTCACCTGAAGCAAAATGTCTGAAAAATGAATTGAGCTCAAAAAAAGAGCACCATCTTCTTTGGGGCAAATTACAGGCGTTGTCTGCTTTTTACATTGGTGACCTGTACAAATTTGTGGTAAAAACGCGCTACTTTGAAATGCTCAGGTGTGAATGTAGCCTAAAACGCTCTACAAAACAACACAACATTCATTTCAATGGCCCCTGTTCACACCTGAGCATTCTGCCGCGTGAAGAAAAACGCCTGTCATTTAAAAAAAGTACATAAGACTTCAACTCAAACACATTAGCCTTTTATAAGCGTTTTGTCGCATGTCTTCTGCTTCAAAACAGCAGCTCTCCACCCAAAATTTCCTCCACCTCTATCCCACTAATGCTATCCCTATCCCCCTCATACTGACAATGGTGCGGTCTGCTGTGCATCCTGTTCCAATTCCTCCAGAGTTGTCTCCCACTAATACAGAAGGTGTGTTACTTGCCAGATAACCAGGTAATAACAGAGGGAAAAAAAAGCAGAATTAAAGCAAACAAATGCAGCCACCACATCCAATGACTGGTAAGCTGCAATATATTACATTTTTGGTTTAGGGTTTAATACCGCATTAAAGCTCAATGTTAACCCTAAACTACTTACGCAGAAACTATTTCCTCTCCATTTACAAATTTGGCGTAGGAGACAGCTTTGCGATGCCCTTTGAACACCATGATCGGCTGCTTAGTGTTGCGGAGGTCGTAGTAATGTACACAGTGATCTAGGGATAAAACAAGTATGGGTTAAAAATAATGTAGATGAAAGATTACAGTTCTGTGTGGAAATATGAAGCACCAACAAGATACAAGCCACATTCTTGCTGTAATGTATTAAAAATGTTGCGAAGACATTGATTTTTGTAGGTGTGCATTTATTTTTTATGTAGAATCCGTAAAACAACAAATCAAAATTAGCACACGTTGGCAATACGCGTTATTGGATAATTTGTTACAAAGACACAGGCCACATAGGCTATTTAGCAGAGATTGATTGTAGGAATGAGAAAACGGGGTCGTATTACGCAGAGAGCGGTTTCTTGGACGCTGTCCTGCGCACTGCAATGATTGGGATCATGGACCAAATCTCTTTGCAGTACAGGGAGCACTAATCTTCCCCCATCCCCAGCAAGCAGTAAAGTGACCTATGTCTGATGAGCTGCTCCGGAATAGCCGCGTCTTTATGTAGCCTATTACTGTCTGTCATTTTCTGACAATAAGAAAGTTTTGACAGCTTCAGTGTGGAGGAAATAACCGGTAAGGCGATTTTGTTTTTTTTCTCTACATTTAAAGCTCAGCTAGAAAATAGTTCTGTTAAAACGCCAAGATAATGAAATATTGTCTAAATAAGAGGCATGCGTATTCTTACATGGATCTTGGTGTCCTTTGTGTATTTGTTTAGATTTGTGTAGTGATCCAATGTGAAAGTTTGTCTCTGTGCAGGAATAAAGATCAGATACGGCGGTTCTCTATCCTTGTGCAGGGCGACAGGTCTGGTCTCCGCCCCCTCCTCTAGTTTTCTGCAGGCAGTCTGTAGTGGGCGGGCCTATTGGGACCTTCTCATCACTCTCCAATCACTGTGCTATCTGCACAGATAATCTGCAGCACATCAATGTCATTACTAATTTTACAAGAAAAGAACTTGGTGTGGAAAGACATTTGGTGCACCCAAAGTGGATTTATATTGTTTAAGAGCATTGAGGAATATACTGAAATGATCGTTTCTGTGCTCAGAGTTCAGCTTTATAGAAAAACGTCATTTCTGACACAATTTAACTGTTCAGAACTTCATGGTATACATTAATCATATCTCCTCAGGAACGTTTAAAGAGGAGCTTCAGTCGCCTCTGAAAAAATGTAGTTATCAGCTACAAATACTGTAGTTGCCGACTTCTAATAAAAGGACACTTACCTGTCCCAGGGATCCAGCTCTGTACTCACTTGTACGATTGTTCAATGGGCTTCGGGTCCAGGCACCTGCATCTTAACTAAAAGGAACCTGGGTGTGAAGCTGCAAGGCTTCCCCTGGGCATGTACGAGCCATGCTGCACTGCGTGAATGATCCCGCAGTCTTCTGGGCCATGTTATGGGGCGGTAGCGAACTTCCCCTTAGATTGCCCAAGTTATCCAGGCGAAAAAAATGTTGCTGGTTTACTACTGCTTTAAAGTGAGACTTCATCCAGAAGGGGATTTTCCACTTGTTTCCCTTCTCCCCCTCTACGCTTTAACATTTGACACTTTATTTTGGGAGCGGGTGCCAGTTTTTAACAGCTGCTTTAACACGCTCCCAAAATAAATTGTCAAATTTTAACCACTTAAAGACCTCAGGTGTTTTTCAGATTTGGTGTTTGCAAGACTAAAACATTTTTTTCTGCTAGAAAATTACTTAAAACCCCCAAACATTATATATATATTTTTTTCTAACACCCTAGAGAATAAAATGGCGGTCATTGCAATACTTTTTGTCACACCGTATTTGCGCAGCAGTCTTACAAGCGCACTTTTTTTGGAAAAAATTCACTTTTTTGAATTAAAAAATAAGACAACAATAAATTTGGCCCAATTTTTTTATATATTGTGAAAGATAATGTTACGCCGAGTAAAATGATACCCAACATGTCACGCTTTAAAATTGCGCCCGCTCGTGGCATGGCGTCAAACTTTTACCCTTAAAAATCTAGATAGGCGACGTTTAAAAAATTCTATAAGTTGCATTTTTTGAGCTACAGAGTAGCTCTAGGGCTATAATTATTGCTCTCGCTCTAACGATCGCGGCGATACCTCACTTGTGTGATTTGAACACCGTTTTCATATGCGGGCGCTACTCACGTATGCGTTCGCTTCTGCGCGCGAGCTCGTCAGGACGGGGCGCTTTAAAAAAATTTTTTTTTTGTTTTCTTATTTAATTTTATTGATTTTATTATTTTTTACACTAAAATATAAAAAAAAAAAAAAATGATCACTTTTATTCCTATTACAAGGAATGTAAACATCCCTTGTAATAGAAAAAAGCATGACAGGTCCTCTTAAATATGAGATCTGGGGTCAAAAAGACCTCAGATCTCATATTTAGGCTTAAATGCAAAAAAAAAAAAAAAAAAGGAAAATTTGTCATTTAAAAAAAATAACAGAAAAAAAATTGTCTCTTTAAGAGGCTGGGCGGGACTGACGTTTTGACGTCACTTCCGCCCAGCAGAGCTATGAGGACGGGTGGGGGCCATCTTGCCCTCACTCAAGTCCTCACTCTCCTGGCGGCAGCATCGGATCTCCTCCGCTGCTACCGACGGCTCCGGTAAGCGGCGGAGGGCGCGGAAAAGCGGCGGGAGGGGGGGGGGGCCCCTCTCCCGCCACCGATAACGGCGATCTCGCGGCGAATCCGCCGCGGAGACCGCCGTTATCGTTTACACGGCCGCCAGCTGAAAACATGGATATCTCAGTTGTGGCAGCAGCTGCTGCCGTTACTGAGATATCCATGTTTAAAAAGAGGACGTACATATACAGTGGGGGGTCCTTAAGTGGTTAAAAAGGAGAGGGGGGAGGAGGGAAACAAGTGGAAAATCCCCTTCTGGATGAAATCTCACCTTAAAGCCGTAGTTAACCAGCAAAAAAAGTCTCCTGCAAAATAATAGTATAATGTACTAGCATGCATCACGGACAATACTGCTGACTTTTAATAAATGGACACTTACCTGTCCAGCGCGCCCGCAATGTCGGCAGCCGAGGCCGAGCAAGCGCTCATCCCGGCTGCCCCCGCCATAATCCTCGGTGAGGGAATCAGAAAGTGAAGCGTTACGGCTTCACTACCTGGTTCCCTACTGCGCATGCGCGAGCCGCGCGCCTTAACTGGTCCCCGCTGTCTCCAGGGACCAGTGTGTTTCTCAGAAGACAACGGGGGGTGACACGAAGGGCCGTGAATCCCGCGGGAGTCTATACCTGGAAGTGGAATAGACTATTTTACAGATATCTGGAACCCCCTCTCCCCTGAAAGGTACCAAATGCAACACCGGGGGGGGACGGGGAAGGGCTCCGAAAAGCGGAGGTTAACTTTTTGTGTGGACCTCCACTTTAAGTGAACTTATCCTTTAATTCAGAATTAGAATGTAAAATTACAATCCAATTTAGGAGATACCACTTAGACCATAAAAAAAAAAAAATAAGAATAGTTCCCTGTACTGTTACTGGCTACACTGTAGAATACTCTTCATTATTTACTTTAGCAGTATTTGGAATAGGAAACAGACATGCTTGATCTGAAAGCTAGCTTCATTTTAGATTTTAGTCTGCTGCTGATGCTTGCCTGTAATTTTCAAAAACCGACAAAGCTTTATTCAAGTGTTGACACAGACTCCATTTAGTCATTTGACAGCTACAGACAATCCTTGATGATATAACACTTTAAAACCAGTACACAGAACAAGCCAAAATGGTTAAAATGTCGTCAATGTTGAGTGCATACATGAACAATCGCTACTCAACAATCCAGATACATATTGATTCATCCCATCGCAGAGCTGGAAAGCAGTAATAAAATGGAAAGATTAAAGCAGACAAGCTGAGCCTTTCAGCGGAGAATGTCCAACCTCTTGCACTGACTAAGCCATTAAATCTAGGGAACAGAAGAATGTGAGAAAGCGCAAGATGAACCTATATCATATGCATGCGTTCTATAAAGCCACAAGATCAGCCAAACTAAAGGGATCACAAACAGAAATCAACTGAACACTTGAAAAGCACTTCAGGAACATAGCTTGAACTCAGACCTTCAGAAATTGCCTGCATAGGTACATATTCTGCAAATAGCTTCAGATGACCCAATCTCCTTGTGACCTTAATGCCTCCTATGGATACGTGCAGCAAAATGAAGCCTCCTGGCCATGGTTCTTCATACATGGATAGGCCAGGCACTCGATCGTTTGCTATTGCTTTAGGCATAGTTTCTTATCTAGCTAAAATTAGGTGCTTAATTATTAATTGATTGTTAAAACATGCAGTGTACAGCCGCATCTCCCCACACACATCCATTCAGGAAATCTTTATTTCACATTCATCCTACACTCCTCAACAACCAATGAATAAGATCAATGACATCTATAAGCCTTGATAGGGAATGCCAGGTAAAAGCTGGGATACATTAACAACTTATTGCTGCCCCTTTGCCATATGTCACTTATGAAGACTAAAAGAAAAAGAAAGAAAATGCCATCTGGGCTGTAAAAAGAGAAATAAAAATAAAAAACATTACTATGGGGTACATATTGCATTACCCCTATCAGTCACCAAAAAAATAAAAGCCCAAAGCCAGTTAATGACAAGACTTGCTCACCGATTATCCCGCTTTCCTGGCCTGCTTGCTCGGATAAGGATCTAGTATGTATTTTGGAGGGGAGCACACAATTTTTTATTTTTTTGCAATGAGGTTTCCCTCAAAATCCATACAAGACCCAAAGGAGGAGATTTACCAACGATGGAGTGCAAAATCTGGTGCAATCAGCTTCCAAGTTTTATTGTCAAACCTTTATTTGAACGAGCTGACCTTAGAAGCTGATTGGCTACCATGCACAGCTGCACCAGATTCCGTGTGCACCAATTTTAGTAAATCTCTACCAAAGGGTCTTGGTTAAGGATGCAGCAGATGCCATCTGCTTAACAATCGGCTCTTTATTGGCTGTTAAAGATGTCATTGGGTGACGGCTCTTTAACAACCAGCTGAAAGTTAATACATTCCTTACATTTTGGATGCTTGGACCACTACTTAAACGCATGCATTCATTTATTTTTTAGTGAATTGACCAATGCGGTTTTATTATTTACCAAGTGGTTTTGCTTTTTGAGGTAAAGATTACATAAAGGGATAGTGAATCAGTATCGCATGCGATATTTGGGAAAAATGTGTCATGTGACCCAAATACCACATGCGATATGCTTTAGTGAATTGAGCCCAGCGTCCTTAACAACCAGAGAGACAGGGAAGGTGTAACGGCAGCAAATAGGCAGCTCTGCTACAAAGGGTTGGGTCCTCTGTGTGTCTCTGTACAATAACTTAAAGAGTAGGTCTTCATTATCTCCAGTTTCATTATCTACAAACTGAAGGTATTTTTTCAGTCTCATGTATTAATAACACCACTTTGTAAAATTGGCACTACTAAAAACTACCTGACTCTGACACACTTGTCTGTACACTTACAAAAACAGGCAGTAGGATTTTTTTTTAAACTGGCAAAGGTCATTTTAAAAGGTCCATAGCACCAGAAAAGCGTCAGTGGTGCTTTACTGAATTCCCTCAAATATGTTCATTTTTTTTTTTAAATTTTATTGCATCTCAGTGCTGCAGATCTTCTCTGTCTACTTGCATGTACTCCAATGACAGCTGCATGGCATTTCTCATTGCAGCTTTTCTGATGGTGACATATGAGCGTCATTATGGCTGCTTGTATTCTCCACTGGGCGAGGTTACCAATTACCTACCCCCCTTTGCTTGACGCCTCTGATCAACAATTTTACCTCCTATCTTGTTCTACCAATTACCCTAGGTAAGAATGTTTGGACCACCTAGTCGTGCTCCCCTTCTTCCCTCTCTAGTTACTTACCCCTAACTAGTATATATATTTTTTTTTTACTACCATGTATCTTTTACTATAGGTATCCATAGCCTCTACTTGCTCCTGATGAGTGGAAATTATCCACGAAACGCGTCGAGCTTACCCTATAGATGATATGTCACTCCAATCATGGATACCACCATGGGCATTTGAACGTTCGAATCATGTACCCTATATTATATATTTTTTATGAATCTACATCAATTTGGATACACTGCTGATCACAGTACTTACCATGTGTTACATGGTTTACCATGTCATCTTTGCAACTTTCCATGATCGTCTAGTCATGCTACTATTATATACTCTATGTAAATATTGAATTACCATGCATACCCACCATGCAACATTGCTGGCTATATTGGTTATCATTTGCTACATTGTTACAAATATTACCTGTCATGATTGACAGATCATGCTTTTATTTTTTTATTTTTTATTTTACTGTTAACAACTACCACTGATTGCTGTTGATCACAGTCTATACCATGTGTTACATTGTTTACTATGTCTATATTGGAACTCACCGTGGTCAATCAGTCATTTCTCCATCATGCATTTTAACATACTTGTTGATCTACCATGTATAATTACCATGCATACATGCTGGTTACATCGTTTATCACGTGTTACTTTGGGTATCATGATATTATTGGAATGTTTATGACTGATCGATCATGTTCCTACTATGAATTTTAACATATTATTTATTACTATGTATCTACAATGCAACGTATCCAAATGTGCTACTAATAAACAGCCTATTTTATTTACCCACTGATTCGTTCTGCCCTTAATGTTTTGTTTCATATAAAGTCCCAATTTTCCCTAGTCCCCATTAGTCCCTCTTTGTTCATTTTACCAATATGGGAGGACTATAACAGAAAGTGGTCAAACAAGGACATTTCTTTTGGTGGTATTTAATCCCTGCTTAGTTTCTCTCTGAGAGATATATATATATATATATATATATATATATATATATATATATATATATATATATATATATATATTTTAAATTAGCAATTTTTCTTCTTCACTGATAGGATGTACTGATGGGCATCGATGATTCAGCACTAATAAGCTACACTGAAAAGCAGCACTGACTGGCATCACTGCACCGATGATCAGTGTCCTGATTACCTATATAGATATCCCCTTGCGAGGAGATGCCACTGATCGGCTCTCCTCACACTCTGTTTGTGTGTTTACAAGTGATCAGCTGTGAATGGACACAGTCGATCACTTGGGTAGAGAGCTGCATCACTGGCTCTTTAACAAGATAGGGGTCGCGTGTCCCTGGGACACGATGCGCCAATGATTGCCGTGGGTGTGCGAGAGTGGTGAGACTGGGGCGACGTCGTTCCAGAACGAGAGGGGATCCCGCTCGCCATCATTTTACTATTCGGTGGACAGGAGGTGGTTAATCTCCACCTAAATTACAATGGCACTTGTTTGGGAAAGGTTTACACCAAGGAGCTTTTGTGGGTGTCATTCTGCATTTAGTGTTTCTCAACGGCAGGATTAGGACAAAAGAGACACACTGATCTACTGAATGAAACTTGCAGTGCTGTTCTAAGCTCAGAGATCTCCTTGCCATTTGCAGTGAAGGGAGCTTACCATTCAGAGGTTTAAGAGTATTATCTCTTAGCCCTGGGTCTGTGACCAAGACTGGGGGATTGGTCACAGCCCCGGTGGGCGGGACAAAACATGTCAGGTGGAGGTGGCTGGAGCGACGCTAGCTGAGGCCACATTCATCTACATACTAATGCACTTGGTTGGTAAATGGTGCACTTTCTTCTCTTTGATACTGATCTACTGAAGACTTGTTGATCATACCTATGTGTAGCTCATATGATTGAGGCAGGCGTGGACGCATGAACAACCCAAATAACAAGGTTTTATTCAGGTTTCATAAAGCCTCTCTTAGGTAAAGGCATATGTAAACCTCATAGGGTTACCAAAACCCCAAGTTACTTTTAGATCAAGTATAAGCAGTGCACACATTTACTTATTTAGATGTTAAATATCTACATGCAAGGAGTTTTCAGGTCATCCCTGTGTGGGTTTCCTCAGGGTACTCTGGCTTTCTCCCACACTCCAATGACATTCTGGTACGTTATTTGGCCCCTGTCTAAATGGGCCCCAGTATGCACATGTATGAATGTGAACTAGGGACCTTAGATTGTAAGCTCCTTGAGGGCAGAGGCTGACGTAAATATACAATATATAGGTAAAGTGCTGCGTGCATGGGGGTGCTATATAATTAACAAATAAATAAAAGGGCATCAAAAACTACAAGCCCATAATCACCCATTAACTCCAAATGTACCAACGAACTCCTAAATATTAGAAAGTATATGGTTTAATAGGAAATAATCTAAGAAGCTGATATTTCACCACGAGAGCTGACCATAATTTGAGAATGATTCTACAGGCTCATAGTGCCAACAATAACAGACAATGAGAAATGAATGCTCAAGCCTGGTGATGTGTCTTAACCCAAGTATGTAGCTGTGTGGAACTAGAAGTGATGGAGAACCAATGACTGCAGGTTTTAGTTTTTTATCTGGAGAGGTTGCACTAAATTAGCTACCAACAAGACTGACTGTGTCTGGTATGAATACAAAGCACAATATACTCCACAAAGCTCACACACAACTGAAACTTAAGCTTCCTGCTGTGCTTCAGTTGTGTGTGCTTCCAGGCACATTGGAGAAGCTCAGTGGAAACCCCAGCCTTCCCCAAATAAAAGGCATGCCCATCATGATATGAGACAAGCTCCATGGAGTCAGACATTCCCCAAGGCACTGTAAACAAACGAAGCTGAAAGCCTAATACTCAACAAAACTGAATGGACAACAGCTATAGAAAGCCTAACTTGCTTGGAGGCACAGTAAACACACTTGACATATCGGTTACATTTCATTCAGAGTCCAACGCCCCAAGATAAGCTAAAGTACAGGCTGCTTCTTCCCCGTTACTTTCTGCTGTTCACTAAACAAACTTTGATCTGAAAATGGATATCATTTGTAAAACACTTCCCGTTGGGTAACTACTATTTGTTTCTTACAGATAAAAGTTGACTACTAATTTACCTTTGTCAATTAAATTTCACATTCTTACCAACTGCTTCCCATCTGCCATACGTGTATTATTTTTATATAATAGAGAAAATATAGAGAATATATATATATATATATATATATATATATATATATATATATATATATATATATATAATCCTCGGACAGTTGCAGCGATGATCTACATAACATTTTTTAGTGCTGTGAATACACACTATACACTTTTACAGGTGGTGGAAGGTGCTCCCCATGCCACTGCCTTTTCTGAGCTCTCCCATAACATCGGGGAGCCGGTCGCGATGCGACCGGTTGGATCCGATGCCTAAGACAGAGTACACAGAGTAAAAGGAACATCCGGTTTGTTTGTATACAAGCCATTACCAGCTTGTAAACCATCTAATCAAACTGATCTTGGTTTGATAAGATTGCTTTGGAGGGTAAAGGAGAGATCTGGGGTCGAATAAAGAGACAGCTGTATATACCGTCTCTCATTCAGCCCGTGTGTACCCAGCCTTGGGATGAGGACAGATGTTTGACTCATCTGTCCCACGAAGTGTCTCCATATCACAGCACACTGGCATTACAGTCACCCATGTTGCTATAACTGAACGTGGAACTGACATGAAGGCATAAGGAAGTGCCTGTTCTTTGCGGAAAAAAACTAGATTAGGTATTTTGTTTGCAGTACAAACTGTAGAATTGTACTGACCTCCATTACTCTATGCCCATAACCTAACAATTTAGAATATAATGCTGTATATACAGTAGATATATCCCAGTATTAAAGCAAATATCAAGGAGGTACACTACATAGAATACCAAAAAAAAAAATAGGTTAGAGTATACACATTACTAAGAAAGAGCAGCAGATCTGCAGTGCTGCTAGAAAATACAACCATTCTAGTACTTCTAATCTTACCACATTAACAAGTAGCCAAATGTCTTGATACAAAAGGCTCCTATTAAGCACTTTGGAAACCATAAGTGATATTTAATCTAGAGCAAAAAGTATCCTATTCTGTAGCTGAACAATGCTAATATGTGATATTACATGGCTGTGTGCACTTAGAAATTGGAATTAATGCTAGCCTAAGTAGTAATCTGTGCTGAGGGTATTTAGAAGACAATGATGTTCTCATACATAGTTTTAGCAATTTGAAAGAAAAAAAAAAGGGGGATCAATTTCAAAATTCAAATAAAGCAAATTATATATATAGTATTATTATTCTGTACTATGCACATGCTCACACTTTGTTGTTAAAGCAGTGTTCCGGCCAAAATAGATAAATTAAACCCAGCAGCTACACATACTGCAGCTGCTGGCTTTTAATAATAGGACACTTACCTGTCCTGGAGTCCCTCGATGTCAGCACCGCCGCTGTTTCCATCAGCTGTCAGGTGCTGCCGCTGCCCTTTGCGGGTAAGGGAACATGGCAGTGTAGCCTTTCGGCTTCACACCGGGAACCCTACTGCGCATCCGCAAAGCCCCGCTCCCATCTCCTATTGGCCCGGCCATTAGAGGAGGAAGCCCAGTGGTAATGTCACGGCCACGACTCCCGGAAGTGGGAAAGGATACCTTTCAAAAAAGGTGCAAATTGTGGGGGTGGAATCAGATGAGCAGAAGTTACACTTTAGGGTAGAACTCCACTTTAAGTATCTGTTTCTGAAATTTGGTCATGTGTTTATGCGCTGTTTGTTTTTCATTTTTAGGGTTAACATTTAGTAGAACTATAAATCCAGATATATGCTGTGATTTTAGTAATAAATGCATCTTAAACAGTCTTTCATTCAGTTATCGCCAGCTGTTGCTGACCCAGGGAGAGTGCATTTGGTATCACTGCGCTTGTGACAGGAGTCGGCACTATACAGGAAGCATCAGCTTGCTTTAAAAAAGGCCTGAATTCTTTCCTAAAAGTACACAATATAACTGGGTACTAACCCTTATAAGTAAAGTTGATCCGGAGAAAATTTGATTGCCTCTCGGGGGATCAGGAAGGATTTTTTTTCCCTGCTATAGCAAATTGGACAATACTTTGCAGGGGTTTTTCACCTTTCTCTGGATCAACTGTGGGTATAGGATTGTGTATATGGGATTGTAAGTTTTTTTCTTTATTTGATTGAACTAGATGGACTTGTGTCTTTTATCAACCTGACTATGTAGGTTATGCGGCTGAAAGCAAGCTCTGCTCTACAGGCAGTGCTTGCTTTCTCTACTGCTGGCTTCATTAACAACACTGATGCTCTGGGATTGAGGGTCAGCAACCTGTGTTCTAGGTTTGCCAACCCGCCATCCTAGAGGAGGTTGTAGGTCACATTAGAGGCTTCCCCGGGCCACTGGTTGGGCACCCCTGGTTAAGGACAAGTCTGATTATTGGAGGAGAACAGGCAGAGTTCTCAGCATAGCTCTAGAACTGATCAGTGTGTGGTCTGTTTTTAATAAGAAAGCAATGGGACTGGCATTCCACGCAAAGAAAGCAATAAAAAGAGTACAGGATATTTTCTCATACAAGTACATGGTACAGCAGGCACATACCCTGTATAAGGTATATGAAATGTTGCCTTTACATATTCTTTAGACTGCAATAGTTCAGAAAATTGTAATATTTTAAATATTATAATACTGACCATAATAAAGAAGCACTATACCTTCCTTTTAAGGCTTGGCGTTCATGGTTAGAATGGAAAGACTCAAGCTAAAACAAAACGCTCATTTAGAGTCGTAAGGGTCATGTTGTACAAGTCTGTCTCTGTGCGGGCTCAGGAACAGGCCGTGTGTGGCTGGGGAGCACATGGAAATGATGGTGTCGAGCACAGTGTGTCCTGCCCTTACTTAGTAACCTTCTTCCCCGACAGGCCCTGCTGATGGCTGGAGGTTATAGATGACATTCAGCCAGCTCTGGATAATGGGCATACACTGAATGCTGGGGGAGGGGACGCACGCGCCCTTTCTGTTTTAATTGTATTGTCAGAAGCTTTTGACATAACAAGCGATAAAAATGTCAATGAAAGAGAGCAAGGTTCACTGCAGAGAAGGGAGGGGGGGGGGCCTACAACTAAAAAGAAAGCTGCCTCAATACAGTATAGATAATAATGGCCGATACATCCCTGGTTGCCAAGCTGATGTTAATCTCATCCTTATCAATGGGGGAGGCAGTCAATTCCTACAGCGACTTGCTCTCTAAATGCTACACATTTTATATTACCACGCAAATAGCATTCACCACATCATCGGGGTTGTCACCAATCCACATAGTCCCTGCCAGAATCTATACACACACAACTAAAGGAGGCAAGCCTAGTATAACATTAACCACACAGTGCAGGGAGGCACCATGAGGCTAGCTGGCACCCCGACCAGTCCACGTCTATTCATCTTGTTCATCTCAATGGAATGGCTTGTATGCTTTAATACATTTATTCTGGGCTACAAACACCTGCTTCAGTTTGCAAGCAGTGACTATAGCACACCTGACATAGCGGGTGGACTTAAAAGACTTTGGCTGAAAAAGCAATCATTTAAAAAAAGGATAAGTTCACCTTTTAAAATAAATACATGCACTTTTCTTTGCAGGTAAATAAATGTGCATTTAATTATTTTGAGTCTGTAAGTCATTGCACCAGCGATCAGCAGATTGCTAATGCCCTGCAGATCTGACAGTATATCCGTGTACCCATACATCCCGTACGGGCAAGCAGATACCCCGACAAGAAGAATCAATGAACTACCACGGCAAAAAATTGGGCAGTGGGTGCAGCATTGGGAACAGGTCACATGTTCCCAAAGGCAAACTTATCCTTTAAAGAGAGCTTACTTTGAAAAAGATTTTGAAGCTATACAGCACTGCAGCCTTATGTCTGCAGTGCTGATCAAACAGCTTTTATCCGACAGGGTGGTTGAACAGGAGACAATTGGTAGACTGGCATTTGTTCTTTTTTTTTCCTTGGCTTCTCATGAGGCCATTTACACCACTAAGGAAGATCTCACAACATGACCACTAAAACATTGCCACGAGTCCTTGATGATCAGACATTTAAGGTATGAACACAGGCTCCTGAATGGTAAGCTTTAGGTGGCCAGTCAGTAAAACCACATTTTACCATCCAGCATGGTAAATAGCACTGAGCCTCTTATTACAGGGTGCCCCTAGTTAGGAGAGACGCCTGTCTTCTTGCCCTCAGTGACACCAGAGGTTTCAGCACCATCCTCTCCCCCAAGTGATCACCTCCCTGCCAGGCTCCACACAGCGGAGATAAGCTCTGGGTCACATGACCCCTTAGGGGTGAGGGAGCAGCGCTGCTCTCTCTGCATGGTTGCCGCTTGTCCCAGCGATTCAGGATAGAACCAGCTCATTGCAAAAGCTGGCACCGAAGACATAGCACTGGGAATTCTCTTCCTCCGTACATTACACACAGGGGTACAGACAACACCCAGCGTGCCAAGAAATGGAGGACTGACTTCTGTTCAACCGCACTGGTCACACATGGATCAAAATGTGTCCTGTCCCTGCTGAACTGGCCATATGTTGATCCACGCATAGACAGCTTTAGTGACCAAGCTGAAATCCACTGCACAACACCCTCTTCAGCTCAAATTCACTGCCCATTGCTCGACATGCTTTTGTTTAGTTCAAGAACATTTAAGGGGAACTAAACCTTACTGTATACTTTGTACTTATTGGTAAGCCTATAATAAGGCTTGCCTATAGGTAGTATAAATATCTCCTAAACATGCACCATTTTGGAGATATTTACTGTATACTGTGCCGATGATTTAATTGGCACATGCGCTCTGAAGGAACGGCCGTCCGTGACATTTCTTCAAAAGCGCGCGCAATGACTGACAGCTCCCATGCGCAATGCGCGGAAGTGACGTCACGTGGCTCCAGCCAGTCACAGAGCCGGTGTCCGCGGCCCCAGAAGGAAGCCAGCGAAGATGGATGTGGCCACCAGCAGGGACGACACAGGCTTCGTTTGCAGGCAAGAGTCATACTAGCACATTATGCCTTTATTTTGCAGGAAACAAAAAAAATGTATTTCCTCTAACCTTTTCGTGCCTGACAATTATGAATGCAACATAAAAATCAGTAAGGAAAGCATATAAGGTTATGACTTACCTGCACATCCAAATGCCAGGTGATAGCGAGAAGAGGGACTAAATTTGACACAGCATACATTGGCTTTGGCTTCAATACTAGCAACAGAATTATCCAAGTTGGTAGACCACAGCTTTACTGTATTAGAAAAGAAAAAAAAAAATACTGAAATGTAAAGATATCCACTTGTAAACTGATAAAAATAAAACCAGGAAAAACGTCAAGATTTGTGTTATTTCTAGGAAATCCAACCAGTACATTACAGAACATCCAGTTGCATTACAGAGCACATAAATGAGCCATCAATAATCATTCATGGGGTTTCCCATTCTAAATTGCAAAAAAATAGAGATTACAGGGGATTTATTCTTTCAAAGAAATACACCTTTGCACACTGGTACTGACTAGTATTCCAAGGTTTCTCCTCTCCCTGACTTAGAGCTGCACGATTCTGGTCAAAATGAGAATCGCGATTCTTTTGCTTAGACTAAAGATCACGATTCTCAAAAATTGAATGCCAGAAACCCACCCCCCAAAATAAATAAATAAACCTGTGATTTATCTGAAAATATGAAAAACAGACCAGCGATATGTCTATAATGTTAAAGACCATATAACTCCTATGAAAAAAGAAGAATCAAACTTTGATTCTGCTTTTTTCAAAGGAGTTATATAGTCTTTAACATTAGACATATCACTGGTCTGTCTTTTTATACATCAGAAGCAGTACCGCCGTCACCCATTGGGTGGCGCATGGATACACACAGTTGTACAGAACTATGAGAAAGAATAATACATCAGAAGCAGTACCGCCAGCAACCACTGGGTGACGCATGGATCCATCCAGCGGCGCAGGCTGCCGACATCGGTTCCGATATCGGCGCCATTTGCATTCCACGCCGGTTACGTGGAATGGGCGGTGAGAAAAATCGGGGGTCATCCAAACTGGAGATCGCGGGGGGTTTAATCGAGATCACGATTCTCTCCGCGATTAATCGTGCAGCTCTACCCTGACTCAGCTAAATGCCAGTGCTAAAAGAGGGGGGGAGGGAGGGTCACATAAGGATGCTGTGCCAACACCTGACATCCTCCTTATCATTGATGACCTAATTGGTTGTCAGGGTGCCGGTGGCTAGAAGGCTGTAATAGTGCACAATGAAAACCTGGCTTGATCCACAATTGTTTTGGGCAATCTTTAGACATTTTGTCAAGGTACCCCTGAAGGCACCTTAGTGTATCTGGGCACTCTGGTTAAAATATGCTGCTTTAGATAGACCAGTTATAAAAAAAAAAATAGCATTACTAATTATTAGTTTCATATGTAATGTTAAAAAACAAACACCAAAACCAACATTTATCTCATATATTTGCACTAAAACCCAGGACTGAACTTTGCCTTTTTTGATCACTTGCCATCCAGCATAAATATATAAACCTTCTGGATGGCAAGAGGTTCTACCAGGATCCTGGCCGCATCCCAGAATCCTGGCCACATACCAGAATCCTGGCCACATACCAGAATCCTGGCCACATACCAGAATCCTGGCCACATACCAGAATCCTGGTACAGTATTTTTTTTTAACCTGGTGTTGCTGTAAAAGGGAATCAATTTGCAGCGCTCGGAAGGGCCCTCCCCAACCCGCTGCTGCCCACAGTGGTTCCCAGACCTTGTTTTTCCAGCACATCCAACAGATGCTCGATTGGATTGAGATCTGGAGAATTTGGAGGCCAACACTTTGCCCACATTGTGGGGTTCCTCAAACCATTCGTGAACCATTTCTGCAGTTCTTTATATGTGACCCATGTACCACTAAGAGTATATCCGACAGGACCAAGAGGTACAGCTTATGGTTAAAATAAACCTATAATAACCATTTAAAGTGTTTAACTCAAAAGGTAGAAATCACTGCCAGCCCCTTTAATATAGGCAGGCTAACCACACTGTACATGTCTTCGTAAAAAGGTATTTACAATCCTTGTTTTTATAGAGATCTTCAGGCTGGTCACGTGACTCAAGGCCACTTTACAGCTCCGATACATGGCTTCTGAAGGAGGGGGTTGAGATATCTCCCTCTGACGTCAGCCAGGAAGGTGAAGTAGCTGCTCAGCCCCTCCCGCAGAAGACCTGTCTCAGAGATGTAAAGCGACAACGAGTCACGTGACCGGACTGAAGATAGCTCTAAAAATGTATTTACAATACATGCCTCATTTTTATAAAGACATGTACAGTGTGGTATGCCGGAGACACAGAACACAGAGCTGACAGGCAGGGAGGAGAGAGAGGAGAGCAGGGCTGTGGATGACAGGGAAACGTATACGGACCACAGTGGTCAGGGCTCAGCAGTTCTGATTATTGTGGTCAGTGCAGAGAGGGGGGACACAGGAAGTGGCAGAATCAGACAGGTTTTTACAGTTTAGGGAGGGGCAGATTACACAGCACAGGCACTGTGCTTTTTAATCTGCTTTAAGGGAACAGGATCTCTCTTTTTTTGGGGGGGAAACACACACACACACGCAAAACATTTTGCCAATTTGCAAAAAATTCCTTTCCAGTGACTATGCCTCTAATATTTCTATTATCCAAGAATATAGGGCAATTGATTGTACAGACTTTTTGGGGTACCCACACACATAAGGTGGCAAAACACATACAGGGGAAGATTTCAATAAACTGGTTCACACAGAATCTGGTGCAGCTGTTCATGTTTAACCAATCAGCTTCTAGGTTTTAGCCCAGGTTCACACCGAGTTGCAGGAATAAAGCTGAACTCGCACAATTTCATTCCCGCATGTCAGTCCCGGTTTCGCTGCGATTTCAGACATCTGTGCAGGTTTATGCACAGATGTCAAAGGAAATCGCACCCCCCGAAATCGCAAAAAAGCAATACAGAAACTTTTTAAAACCGGCGTGGCGCCGTGAGCGCAGTGTTGCACGAATTAGGACAATGCCATTGCCAGCAATTGCCACCGATTTGACATGTCAAATCACACCAATGTGAAGCAGGGCCGATTGTCAAAGCTTAATTGAACAAGCTGAAGTTAGAAGCTGATTGGTTAATAAGAACAGCTGCACCAGATTGTGTGCTCCAGTTTTAGTCAATCTCCCCCAGAGGGTTACAAAGAGTTATAAAACTCATAGATTTCGGGGGATGCGTTTGCGACGACATTACGTCTTAACGCCACCCCAATCGCGTATTGCTACAAACTTGAGTAGCGGATTAGATAAGCATAGTAGTTTAACTGTTAAAAAATATGCCTGACATTTTCTGATCACTTATCGGAGAATCCTCATAACACAGTGTTCCCCAACGATGTCTGTGTCAGGGAAATCCACTGCCTCTCTACACCACAATATAATAGCGCTGTCATACTCCTAGTTATTGCTGCCAGCTGATCTCCAACTTCCTATTACAAGCCATGAGTAAATACACAGTGTTTGGAATTATGATAATTGAATTCATATAACGACAGAATACAGAGATCCATAACGAACCACAGATGTCAAACTACTTTCACCAGTCAATACTGTTTAATGTCAGGAATGTGATTAACATTCAGGCGGCATCCACACACCTTTACCTCTCAGAAGTAATAGACACAATAGCCAAGCTCCGTTACTGAGGTAATAGATAACACTAGACAGTAAGGTAATAGAAACGTCACGGAGGGATACCTCCCATCTCTCCAGATTTACTTAACTAAACAATGAGCAAGTCAGCCGTGTGGCAGGGCACAGCTACCCGAAGAAATATGCAATAAGTGATAAGACAATACATTTTTACATTAAAAGTAGAGCCATCATTTGAACCGGAAAGATCATTAAAACTACAGCCAGGTTACAATTTATAGCTGTAGAATTCACACTGTATTTTCATAATACATGAAACACCATTGGAAACCTATTACACTAAATAGCATATGCCCGGTCAGAACCAATCAGAAGTAAGGTGAATGTTGGGAAACTGCTTACCAACATAGCTTTTTTTATAAGTTATTAAGCATGCTTTGTGCAAGTGAAAGAGCCGTCTGCAATCTCATATACTTATAATAATTTCATATACACATAGATCAAAGTGATTGTAAAGGTATTTTTCTTTAAATTACATGTCACGTCATTTAATATTTACCTGCTCTGTGCAAAAGTTTTGCACATAGCACCACATCCAATCCTCCCATTTTGAAGTCCAAAGCAAACCAGTCCATTGCCACAGAAAGCATGGCTCTGCCCCACCCCCGCTCTCCTCTCACAGGCTGTGACTGACAGCAGCGGGAGCAAATGGTGCTGCTACTGCCTCCCATAACAAGTGAGGAGAGGGAGAGAACTGCTGCTCTTGGGCACAGCGCTGGATTGGGACTGAGCTCAGGTAAGTATTTAGGGGATTTGCTGGGGGAGCTGAACACGGATTTATTTTTTACCTTAATGCAGAAAACGCATTAAGGTAAATATCCTTCTGCCTCTACAACCACTTTAAAGAAGCTACTGTACAGGTATTACCCAGAATTTATAACAAAGCATAAAGGTGACCATATCACAAGACAATATCACATGATTCAAACTATTTCAATTCTGTTAGCAACAACCATCCCATATTTAGGTATTTAGGGGTATTACATATATTAATGGATGCAGGGAAGGCTTAGGTGTTCAGTGCTACTAAAGCCACTAGCCAAAACAAGAGTACGTAAGGGTTAGAATGCTCAAGTTTTAAATGCCATCTGTGTCCCCATTATGGTTCTGTTTGGACACTTGGACAAAAAGACTGCATTTTTCTCCTTAATAGGGACACCAAAGAAATGTTTTAATTTCTTCTATAGCCCTACAACCTCAGTAAGGTAATTCCCTCATCCCCACTCCCATGCTGCTTACCTAGATGTCACTGCCTCTCCCAACCCAAGATGGGAGAGTCACTTAAAATTCCTTATCCGGTATACATCAATCAAAGGTTTATAGAGAGCGACATGGATGAGTATAACTTGCTGGGGTGTGGCGTTTCGCACAAATGTGTACAGCATTAAATAAGGTCCTCATGCAGCACTGTAGATGCAGATTTTCGTTATTTTTCAGAGTTCCATAATATGGAGCTGTGCCCAGATGTGAGGCCAAATTGTGATTGCTAGACAAATGGGTCAGAACAACTCCCAAAACTGCAGCTCTTGTGCAGTGTTTCTGGTCTGCAGTGGTCAGGATCTACCAAAAGTGACCCAAGGAAGAAAAACAAACAAACAAGGCCAAGAGCAGCCAAGGTTCATAGATGCACATGGGGAGCGAAAGCTGGTCCATGTAGTCCGATCCAATAGAAGAGCTACTGTAGCTCAAAGTCAATGCCGGTTCCAATAGAAAGGTGTCAAAACACAGTGCATCGCAGTTCGTTGTGTATGGGGCTGCACAGCCACACTGATCAGGGTGCCCATGCCAATCTGTGTCCACATCCAAAAGGGCCTACAATGAGCAATAGAGCATCAGAACTGAACCGTGGAGCAATGGAAGAAGGTAGCCAAGCATGATGAATCAAGTCTTTTACATCATGTGGATTGGGCTGGTGCATATGTGTCTCACCTGGAGATGAGATGGCACCAGGATGCACTAAGGGAAAAAGGCAAGCCGGAGGAGGCTTAAAGGATCTGCTACTGACAGCTTGGTGCCCAATACCACAGCATACTCTCAGAGGTCATGCATCGAGGGATCTGGGCTGTTTTGGCAACAAAAAGGGAGATCTAATCATTATATGGGTGATCAAAATTTTATGGCTAATTAGTAAAAGTCGATGTGAATGCAAAAGCAGCTTGAAGCAGGTCAGGTGGTGGTCAACTGCAAGTCAAATGCATCTGTCAATCAATCTGACTTAACACTTGCCCAAATGATATAACGTTATTATACATTACTACGATATACATTACTTGTGTTAGTGACACATACATTTGTCAACAACTTTTTTGCAGTAAGCATATTCACTTGTAATACTAATGACAGATTTTCCAATATCACACAGCAGGTGCAAACTCTAACTGTGCTAACGCGCATTAAAAAATTCTCAATACTATGCTGCAAGTGAGGCATGCACATATATGTACCACTATTTGCTATGCTGTTTTTCTCAGCTTGTACCAGAAAAAATGTGCAGTTTGTGTGTGTGACTTTTATTACATTAAAATAAAACTGCAATTTCAAACACAACAATAAGTCATTACGGCTTACTTGTCGGCAATAAAAAAAAAATTGGTTAAGACTGCAAGGCACTTTGTATTTGATTAAATCTTGCACAATCAAATGGACTCCTCGTTTTATAATATTTATGCACTGTGTGAAGTATGAGACTTTGTGATTATGAAGCATGTATAATTACCCCTTGGAGAAGGCTGGCACTTGCAGACACACATTTTTGCTTGTGTATTTGCCGGCATCATACATCTACTTAAGTACACGGCAATAATAAATGTTAACGTATTTGATTTACATCTTTAGGCTCTTAGATGCATCCTTGGGACTGCTGGAGGTACATTAAGGAGAGGCAGCGACAAAGATGCTTTACAGCCTCTTCCATTATTTCTATGGATTAGAGAAAAAATATTGGGTTTCTCTAATATTTGTGCATTTACCCTTTGGATCAGAGACCTAAAGTGAGACACCGACAATTAATCAGAAAATTATTTTCAGCAGGATTTCTTCCAAGCTTTCCAAAATCTAAATTAGCCTGAATAGCCGGGCATCCCGTTTCATTGCAGATTGTAAATGTGATTCAGTATGTGGCATTAATTTGCCTCTCCCAACTAGATGTCATGGCTTATCTCACAAAGATAACGGTAACACACTGTTTAAACTCATGAACGACATTCTTATATCTGCAATGCAGCGTCAATTAATCTCTGTCACACTATTCTCAGTGTGTGTGTTGCCATTATAGTTGGCGTGTTTTTATTATACCAGGACTGTTAAATATGTAGAATGCAGAGACAATACAAGGCCAAATAAATGGTTAATAGGCCCTATTTTTAATGTGTTATTCACATCACTTCCAACTATGTCTCTACACAAAGAGATGGAAGGATGCATGTTTGAAAAGTGTTTGAAATTAGCGGAGCTTAGCAAGAACATTCAAAGCTAGAAAATATAAAATTTCTGGGGAAATTGTGTGACGTGTTCTTGCCTCCACCAGTAGTCTACAACTGGAGTTGGCGGAGGAACTGGGTGGAGTGGCTTGAGTAACTGTGGAAAGGTTGGACTGGGCAGAGTAACTTTATGGAGTGGGCAGAGTAACCATGTGGAGTGTTTGGAGTGAGTAAAGATAGTAAACATTACACTAACCAATTGACTGATCGAATTTAAACAAAAACTGCACAGCTCCAAGCTCTGTGCACAATCCTCGGGTCCTTCACTACACCAGGTGCTGGTCCCTAAAAACTTGTTTCACTTAGCCTGATAGCAATGTAGAAAATGAAGCCGTACTCTGTAGATGTCACACCAGAGGATTAATTCAATGTAATGGGCTTCCAACACAGTCGGCACCCTAAGCCATGCCCCTTTGACAGATTTCACACCAACTGGGCTTATTCATTTGACATCTACAAAGTGTGGCTTCAATTTATACATTGCTAGCAGCGTTCAAGTCTTTGATGCTCATACACATTGATCATCCACAAAATATAGCACAATAAAACCTCAGACTAAACATTTTTGCTATGGTCATTACTAACCAATTATATTGTAAATTATACTGGGTATCAAAAAGGTGTTTTTTTTTTTTTTTTTTAAAGCGTAGGGAAGAGTTACTTTTTTTTTTAAATGACATTTTTTTACCATCTTGTCTGGTTGCATTCTTTTGCCCCCCACCGAGTTGACTGGTTTGGGATCCACAGTGAGGATCAATTCGGGCGGCCCTCTGCGTGACCCATGAGTGTTGGCTATGACCTCCTGGAGGCATTGTGGATGTTCAACCTTCAATTTTTGTTTTGATGGCTGTGTTTTAATAGTTGCTGCTCCACCACACTAGTGATGTTATTTCTGCATATGTTACATCCCTGAAGAAAGAAATTCATTTCTGAAAAGCGTTGGGCGATTCCTGTTTGATTGGTCCAAGAGACTACTGAATGAGCAGGCATTGTGGAATACTATCTCAGCACCTACTGATGTAATTTTGGTGTGAAATCATGTTTGCAGCAGCTTTCTGTTTTTACTAATGCAATAGCAATTTACTCAAATAAAGCTTGTATAATTATTTTATATTTGATTGTTCTATAGAATGTGTTTAATATGGCTGTAAACAGACCCTGTTTTTTTGTTTTTCACGTTTATACACTTTAAAATTGTATTGGGTATCAAAAATCTTTTTTTTGTTTTTGTTTGTTGAATAGAGTAGGGAAGGGTTAATTTCTCTTACTATTTTGTCTGGTTGGGGAGCCATCCCTTTACTTCCTGTCTTGGAGATGCTACAGGAAGTGAAAGGAAACGTTCCAAAGTGTGGAGAATAATCAGTAGACAGCTGTAACAGGAACCGGGGTCCTCTTGTTCTGGTGATGACTGTAAAATTTGGGATCTCCCATCACTTTTTGTGTAATAGTCACTAGTCCAAATAGAGAAAGTAAGGCCTCAAGAGCACCGAGTGTTTGCTCAGCGCCTTTCTTTCCTGACGGGAAAAGCTACCTAAAAAACATGGTAAAAGCTGCATATTGCACACACACGGATGCATGTTTTCGTGCTAATGCATTCTATTGGCCAGCATATTCATTTACTCTGGATATTAGAATGCAATGCATTCACATACCTAAAACATGTCTATCTTTTGTGCGCATTTCTGTGCGTTTGTTCAGCCCAGAGGCTTTTCTCCTGAATGCGCTGGTAAAAAAATAATAATTTTGCAACCACTATTCAGCTGTCATTGTTTTAAGGCAGGTGTGAAACAAAATGATTAAAAGTAAGGGTCATATCACACTAAGAGGTTTGGTACTAGCTAGAACACAGATTATTTTCTTCTGCTTTTTCTTCTTGAGCTACAGAGTTGCTGTTTGGTGCAAGGCTTCTCCTAGTGATAAAACGCTGGTGTGCAATGCTCACCATCAACTGCGCTGAATAAAGTGACTACTTACTGAAGACAGACTGTGCAACTACCTTTTAATTTTCTGCAGTTATTACAAACCTTTTTATGAACTGCAATTAGTTATTTCATAAAAACAAAGGCTGAGCAGAGAGACCCATGTTTAGTTTCTTAACCACTTAAGGACCGCCTCCTGCACATATACGTCCGCAGAATGGCACAGCTGGGCACAGGCACATACAAGTATGTTCCCTTTAAGTGCCCAGCCGTGGGGCGCACGCCCACGGGAACCGATCGTCGCCGGTGTCCCGCAATCGGTCACAGGAGCAGAAGAACGGGGAGAGCTGTGTGTAAACACACCTTCCCCATTTTTCACAGTGGCAGTGTCACTGATCGTCTGCTCCCTGATATAGTGAAAGACGATCAATGACGTCAAGTCCAGCCCCGCCCTCCTACAGTTAGAAACACATATGAGGTCACATATAACCCCTACAGCGCCCCCCTAGTGGTTAACTCCTAAACTGCAATTTTATCATTTTCACAGTAATCAATGCATTTTTATAGCACTTTTTGCTGTGAAAATGACAATGGTCCCAAAAATGTGTCAAAATTGGCCGATGTGTCCGCCATAATTTTGCAGTCACAAAAAAAAAAAAATTGCTGCCATTACTAGTAAAAAAAAAAAAAATTAATAAAAATGCCATAAAACTATCCCCTATTTTGTAAACGCTATAATATTTTGCGCAAACCAATCGTTAAACGCTTACTGCGATTTTTTTTTTACTGAAAATAGGTAGAAGAATACGTATCGGCCTAAACTGAGGAAAAACAAATGTTTTTTTTAATATATTTTTGGGGACAGTTATTAAAGCAAAAAGAAAAAATTGCCTTTTTTTCAAAAATGTCGCTCTATTTTTGTTGATAGCGCAAAAAATAAAAACCGCAGAGAAGATCAAATACCACCAAAATAAAGCTCTATTTGTGGGGAAAAAAAGGACGCCAATTTTGTTTGGGAACCACGTCGCACGACCACGCAATTGTCAGTTAAAGCGACGCAGTGCCGAATCGCAAAAAGGGGCAAGGTCCTTTAGCTGCTTAATGGTCCGGGTCTTAAGTGGTTAAAGGATAAGTTCACGTTTACATTTTTTTTTATCAATGAAATTTGGAGCCTGTAAAGCTTTGCACATGCAGATCTGTCAGTGTATCTGTACATTCCGTATGGGCAAGCAGATACAATCACACAGGAAGAATCAAACTTGAGGGGGGGGGGGGGGGGATTGGGCAGTGGCTTCAGCATTGGGGAGATGTTACATGTTCCACCCTTAAAACAGGTGGAATATGTAAAATGTTAACAAAAGTGGGCTTATCCTTTAAAGCCGATTTCCAGCTTTACTATCACTATCTACCTTCCTGCAATTTTCAGCTTCCAGTGCTGTCACAGTTTGAATGACAATTGCGGAGTCATGCAACACTGTTATAATTTTCTTCAAAAGTTGTAATGAATTTGTGTGCTTTGGAGTCTTGGTGGAGATGGTCCACCCGTGACTGACCAATGATGGTTTACAAGATACTGCTATATCGTCAAGAAGAGGAAAGTGAGCTCCCCTTGCTCTGTACCCTCCACAAAGACTACTCTTGGGCACTGTAGCTAAAGCCCTGAATGTAGAAGTGCAAACTTAGTCTGCATGTCAACATTGCACCACCGTGCATTGGCATTATACACTGGGCATCAGCGATATTTCAGTGAACCTCAGTAATAAAAGCGGACGCTGGTGAGAACAGAGGATTTAGAATTTATTCAGTCAGCAGTCATTGTCTAGAAAAGCGAAAACTTTTATAAACTTGTTCAGGTTTCGGTGAGATTCTTTCAACACAATTATGCAATTCTGGATTCACGTTTATTACAAGTAGTGTAAAATTTTATATTGCAATTTTATAGCTTCTGCTGATTAAATGCCATGAATAAGTCATTATGTGCTTAATGTTTTATAGTGTCATTTCAAAATAGAGCCTAGAATTGTGTCATGTGGATGACTAATGGACTTCAAGCCCCTTGGGGTATTTGACAGTTGAGACAACATCCTAGTCTTTTTTAGTTTTTTTTAACAGTAATGACCGAAGTTCTTGCCAAAGAATGTTGAATGTTTTTAAAATAAAAACAAAAGTTATAGGCGTACACAAGAATTTTTAGAGAATCCCATCTAAATAATCTTCTACTGCACATATATCATTTTCAAATCACGTAGATTTATTTTGACAACGGGGACATGTATTTAAAAAAGCAATGACAAAGAAAAAGGGTAAACCCATCTATGAAATATTCTAATATTTGTTCCCTTTTGGTCAATTCTATACAGAAATAAAAATGTTTTTGTTCTATCTGATCAATAAGGGCAAAAAAAACTGCTGATACCAGGCATTTACAGCTGTCCGGTGTTCACTTACATACCCCAAGGAGAGCATTTAGCCCTCCCAGCTAATATGTTTATTTATTTATTTTTATTTTGCACCGACATACACTTTAGAGCCACAGGGAGGATGTTTTTATTCCTCAGCAATTATAACAAAATAATGCTATAGGCAAAGCTTTTTTTTTTTTTTTCTTACTTTAGATAAAAGAAGGGTTATAACCCCTGTAAGGTTTATTTCTGCTATCTCTGTCCCATTTTGGAGAATTACTTACCTTCACTTCCTGTCCCATAGCCAAAACAGGAAGTAATCGGAAACTCCTACACACTAAAGGGAACCTCTTGGAGACCCCCAGGTCACCTAAACTAGTGTCCCCATTGGAAGATTTCCCCCCTATTACTTTTCTGGGGACAACCTAAAATTTGGGATTTTCTTTCACTTTCGATAACAGTCAACAGGAGAAATAGAGGGTGAATCTCCTTAAAGGGGTTGTAAAGGTACAATTTGTTTTCCTAAATAGCTTCCTTTACCTTAGTGCAGTCCTCCTTCACTTACCTCATCCTTCCATTTTGCTTTTAAATGTCCTTATTTCTTCTGAGAAATCCTCACTTCCTGTTCTTCTGTCTGTAACTCCACACAGTAATGCAAAACTTTCTCCCTGGTGTGGAGTGTCTATAATGTTAAAGACCATATAACTCCTATGAAAAAAGAAGAATCAAACTTTGATTCTGCTTTTTTCAAAGGAGTTATATAGTCTTTAACATTATAGACATATCACTGGTCTGTCTTTTTATACATCAGAAGCAGTACCGCCGTCACCCATTGGGTGGCGCATGGATACACACAGTTGTACAGAACTATGAGAAAGAATAATACATCAGAAGCAGTACCGCCAGCAACCACTGGGTGACGCATGGATCCATCCAGCGGCGCAGGCTGCCGACATCGGTTCCGATATCGGCGCCATTTGCATTCCACGCCGGTTACGTGGAATGGGCGGTGAGAAAAATCGGGGGTCATCCAAACTGGAGATCGCGGGGGGTTTAATCGAGATCACGATTCTCTCCGCGATTAATCGTGCAGCTCTACCCTGACTCAGCTAAATGCCAGTGCTAAAAGAGGGGGGGAGGGAGGGTCACATAAGGATGCTGTGCCAACACCTGACATCCTCCTTATCATTGATGACCTAATTGGTTGTCAGGGTGCCGGTGGCTAGAAGGCTGTAATAGTGCACAATGAAAACCTGGCTTGATCCACAATTGTTTTGGGCAATCTTTAGACATTTTGTCAAGGTACCCCTGAAGGCACCTTAGTGTATCTGGGCACTCTGGTTAAAATATGCTGCTTTAGATAGACCAGTTATAAAAAAAAAAAATAGCATTACTAATTATTAGTTTCATATGTAATGTTAAAAAACAAACACCAAAACCAACATTTATCTCATATATTTGCACTAAAACCCAGGACTGAACTTTGCCTTTTTTGATCACTTGCCATCCAGCATAAATATATAAACCTTCTGGATGGCAAGAGGTTCTACCAGGATCCTGGCCGCATCCCAGAATCCTGGCCACATACCAGAATCCTGGCCACATACCAGAATCCTGGCCACATACCAGAATCCTGGCCACATACCAGAATCCTGGTACAGTATTTTTTTTAACCTGGTGTTGCTGTAAAAGGGAATCAATTTGCAGCGCTCGGAAGGGCCCTCCCCAACCCGCTGCTGCCCACAGTGGTTCCCAGACCTTGTTTTTCCAGCACATCCAACAGATGCTCGATTGGATTGAGATCTGGAGAATTTGGAGGCCAACACTTTGCCCACATTGTGGGGTTCCTCAAACCATTCGTGAACCATTTCTGCAGTTCTTTATATGTGACCCATGTACCACTAAGAGTATATCCGACAGGACCAAGAGGTACAGCTTATGGTTAAAATAAACCTATAATAACCATTTAAAGTGTTTAACTCAAAAGGTAGAAATCACTGCCAGCCCCTTTAATATAGGCAGGCTAACCACACTGTACATGTCTTCGTAAAAAGGTATTTACAATCCTTGTTTTTATAGAGATCTTCAGGCTGGTCACGTGACTCAAGGCCACTTTACAGCTCCGATACATGGCTTCTGAAGGAGGGGGTTGAGATATCTCCCTCTGACGTCAGCCAGGAAGGTGAAGTAGCTGCTCAGCCCCTCCCGCAGAAGACCTGTCTCAGAGATGTAAAGCGACAACGAGTCACGTGACCGGACTGAAGATAGCTCTAAAAATGTATTTACAATACATGCCTCATTTTTATAAAGACATGTACAGTGTGGTATGCCGGAGACACAGAACACAGAGCTGACAGGCAGGGAGGAGAGAGAGGAGAGCAGGGCTGTGGATGACAGGGAAACGTATACGGACCACAGTGGTCAGGGCTCAGCAGTTCTGATTATTGTGGTCAGTGCAGAGAGGGGGGACACAGGAAGTGGCAGAATCAGACAGGTTTTTACAGTTTAGGGAGGGGCAGATTACACAGCACAGGCACTGTGCTTTTTAATCTGCTTTAAGGGAACAGGATCTCTCTTTTTTTGGGGGGGAAACACACACACACACGCAAAACATTTTGCCAATTTGCAAAAAATTCCTTTCCAGTGACTATGCCTCTAATATTTCTTTTATCCAAGAATATAGGGCAATTGATTGTACAGACTTTTTGGGGTACCCACACACATAAGGTGGCAAAACACATACAGGGGAAGATTTCAATAAACTGCTTCACACAGAATCTGGTGCAGCTGTTCATGTTTAACCAATCAGCTTCTAGGTTTTAGCACAGGTTCACACCGAGTTGCAGGAATAAATCTGAACTCGCACAATTTCATTCCCGCATGTCAGTCCCGGTTTCGCTGCGATTTCAGACATCTGTGCAGGTTTATGCACAGATGTCAAAGGAAATCGCACCCCCCGAAATCGCAAAAAAGCAATACAGAAACTTTTTAAAACCGGCGTGGCGCCGTGAGCGCAGTGTTGCACCGATTAGGACAATGCCATTGCCAGCAATTGCCACCGATTTGACATGTCAAATCACACCAATGTGAAGCAGGGCCGATTGTCAAAGCTTAATTGAACAAGCTGAAGTTAGAAGCTGATTGGTTAATAAGAACAGCTGCACCAGATTGTGTGCTCCAGTTTTAGTCAATCTCCCCCAGAGGGTTACAAAGAGTTATAAAACTCATAGATTTCGGGGGATGCGTTTGCGACGACATTACGTCTTAACGCCACCCCAATCGCGTATTGCTACAAACTTGAGTAGCGGATTAGATAAGCATAGTAGTTTAACTGTTAAAAAATATGCCTGACATTTTCTGATCACTTATCGGAGAATCCTCATAACACAGTGTTCCCCAACGATGTCTGTGTCAGGGAAATCCACTGCCTCTCTACACCACAATATAATAGCGCTGTCATACTCCTAGTTATTGCTGCCAGCTGATCTCCAACTTCCTATTACAAGCCATGAGTAAATACACAGTGTTTGGAATTATGATAATTGAATTCATATAACGACAGAATACAGAGATCCATAACGAACCACAGATGTCAAACTACTTTCACCAGTCAATACTGTTTAATGTCAGGAATGTGATTAACATTCAGGCGGCATCCACACACCTTTACCTCTCAGAAGTAATAGACACAATAGCCAAGCTCCGTTACTGAGGTAATAGATAACACTAGACAGTAAGGTAATAGAAACGTCACGGAGGGATACCTCCCATCTCTCCAGATTTACTTAACTACACAATGAGCAAGTCAGCCGTGTGGCAGGGCACAGCTACCCGAAGAAATATGCAATAAGTGATAAGACAATACATTTTTACATTAAAAGTAGAGCCATCATTTGAACCAGAAAGATCATTAAAACTACAGCCAGGTTACAATTTATAGCTGTAGAATTCACACTGTATTTTCATAATACATGAAACACCATTGGAAACCTATTACACTAAATAGCATATGCCCGGTCAGAACCAATCAGAAGTAAGGTGAATGTTGGGAAACTGCTTACCAACATAGCTTTTTTTATAAGTTATTAAGCATGCTTTGTGCAAGTGAAAGAGCCGTCTGCAATCTCATATACTTATAATAATTTCATATACACATAGATCAAAGTGATTGTAAAGGTATTTTTCTTTAAATTACATGTCACGTCATTTAATATTTACCTGCTCTGTGCAAAAGTTTTGCACATAGCACCACATCCAATCCTCCCATTTTGAAGTCCAAAGCAAACCAGTCCATTGCCACAGAAAGCATGGCTCTGCCCCACCCCCGCTCTCCTCTCACAGGCTGTGACTGACAGCAGCGGGAGCAAATGGTGCTGCTACTGCCTCCCATAACAAGTGAGGAGAGGGAGAGAACTGCTGCTCTTGGGCACAGCGCTGGATTGGGACTGAGCTCAGGTAAGTATTTAGGGGATTTGCTGGGGGAGCTGAACACGGATTTATTTTTTACCTTAATGCAGAAAACGCATTAAGGTAAATATCCTTCTGCCTCTACAACCACTTTAAAGAAGCTACTGTACAGGTATTACCCAGAATTTATAACAAAGCATAAAGGTGACCATATCACAAGACAATATCACATGATTCAAACTATTTCAATTTTGTTAGCAACAACCATCCCATATTTAGGTATTTAGGGGTATTACATATATTAATGGATGCAGGGAAGGCTTAGGTGTTCAGTGCTACTAAAGCCACTAGCCAAAACAAGAGTACGTAAGGGTTAGAATGCTCAAGTTTTAAATGCCATCTGTGTCCCCATTATGGTTCTGTTTGGACACTTGGACAAAAAGACTGCATTTTTCTCCTTAATAGGGACACCAAAGAAATGTTTTAATTTCTTCTATAGCCCTACAACCTCAGTAAGGTAATTCCCTCATCCCCACTCCCATGCTGCTTACCTAGATGTCACTGCCTCTCCCAACCCAAGATGGGAGAGTCACTTAAAATTCCTTATCCGGTATACATCAATCAAAGGTTTATAGAGAGCGACATGGATGAGTATAACTTGCTGGGGTGTGGCGTTTCGCACAAATGTGTACAGCATTAAATAAGGTCCTCATGCAGCACTGTAGATGCAGATTTTCGTTATTTTTCAGAGTTCCATAATATGGAGCTGTGCCCAGATGTGAGGCCAAATTGTGATTGCTAGACAAATGGGTCAGAACAACTCCCAAAACTGCAGCTCTTGTGCAGTGTTTCTGGTCTGCAGTGGTCAGGATCTACCAAAAGTGACCCAAGGAAGAAAAACAAACAAACAAGGCCAAGAGCAGCCAAGGTTCATAGATGCACATGGGGAGCGAAAGCTGGTCCATGTAGTCCGATCCAATAGAAGAGCTACTGTAGCTCAAAGTCAATGCCGGTTCCAATAGAAAGGTGTCAAAACACAGTGCATCGCAGTTCGTTGTGTATGGGGCTGCACAGCCACACTGATCAGGGTGCCCATGCCAATCTGTGTCCACATCCAAAAGGGCCTACAATGAGCAATAGAGCATCAGAACTGAACCGTGGAGCAATGGAAGAAGGTAGCCAAGCATGATGAATCAAGTCTTTTACATCATGTGGATTGGGCTGGTGCATATGTGTCTCACCTGGAGATGAGATGGCACCAGGATGCACTAAGGGAAAAAGGCAAGCCGGAGGAGGCTTAAAGGATCTGCTACTGACAGCTTGGTGCCCAATACCACAGCATACTCTCAGAGGTCATGCATCGAGGGATCTGGGCTGTTTTGGCAACAAAAAGGGAGATCTAATCATTATATGGGTGATCAAAATTTTATGGCTAATTAGGATAAGTCGATGTGAATGCAAAAGCAGCTTGAAGCAGGTCAGGTGGTGGTCAACTGCAAGTCAAATGCATCTGTCAATCAATCTGACTTAACACTTGCCCAAATGATATAATGTATGCATTACTTGCGTTAGTGACACATACATTTGTCAACAACTTTTTTGCAGTAAGCATATTCACTTGTAATACTAATGACAGATTTTCCAATATCACACAGCAGGTGCAAACTCTAACTGTGCTAACGCGCATTAAAAAATTCTCAATACTATGCTGCAAGTGAGGCATGCACATATATGTACCACTATTTGCTATGCTGTTTTTCTCAGCTTGTACCAGAAAAAATGTGCAGTTTGTGTGTGTGACTTTTATTACATTAAAATAAAACTGCAATTTCAAACACAACAATAAGTCATTACGGCTTACTTGTCGGCAATAAAAAAAAAATTGGTTAAGACTGCAAGGCACTTTGTATTTGATTAAATCTTGCACAATCAAATGGACTCCTCGTTTTATAATATTTATGCACTGTGTGAAGTATGAGACTTTGTGATTATGAAGCATGTATAATTACCCCTTGGAGAAGGCTGGCACTTGCAGACACACATTTTTGCTTGTGTATTTGCCGGCATCATACATCTACTTAAGTACACGGCAATAATAAATGTTAACGTATTTGATTTACATCTTTAGGCTCTTAGATGCATCCTTGGGGCTGCTGGAGGTACATTAAGGAGAGGCAGCGACAAAGATGCTTTACAGCCTCTTCCATTATTTCTATGGATTAGAGAAAAAATATTGGGTTTCTCTAATATTTGTGCATTTACCCTTTGGATCAGAGACCTAAAGTGAGACACCGACAATTAATCAGAAAATTATTTTCAGCAGGATTTCTTCCAAGCTTTCCAAAATCTAAATTAGCCTGAATAGCCGGGCATCCCGTTTCATTGCAGATTGTAAATGTGATTCAGTATGTGGCATTAATTTGCCTCTCCCAACTAGATGTCATGGCTTATCTCACAAAGATAACGGTAACACACTGTTTAAACTCATGAACGACATTCTTATATCTGCAATGCAGCGTCAATTAATCTCTGTCACACTATTCTCAGTGTGTGTGTTGCCATTATAGTTGGCGTGTTTTTATTATACCAGGACTGTTAAATATGTAGAATGCAGAGACAATACAAGGCCAAATAAATGGTTAATAGGCCCTATTTTTAATGTGTTATTCACATCACTTCCAACTATGTCTCTACACAAAGAGATGGAAGGATGCATGTTTGAAAAGTGTTTGAAATTAGCGGAGCTTAGCAAGAACATTCAAAGCTAGAAAATATAAAATTTCTGGGGAAATTGTGTGACGTGTTCTTGCCTCCACCAGTAGTCTACAACTGGAGTTGGCGGAGGAACTGGGTGGAGTGGCTTGAGTAACTGTGGAAAGGTTGGACTGGGCAGAGTAACTTTATGGAGTGGGCAGAGTAACCATGTGGAGTGTTTGGAGTGAGTAAAGATAGTAAACATTACACTAACCAATTGACTGATCGAATTTAAACAAAAACTGCACAGCTCCAAGCTCTGTGCACAATCCTCGGGTCCTTCACTACACCAGGTGCTGGTCCCTAAAAACTTGTTTCACTTAGCCTGATAGCAATGTAGAAAATGAAGCCGTACTCTGTAGATGTCACACCAGAGGATTAATTCAATGTAATGGGCTTCCAACACAGTCGGCACCCTAAGCCATGCCCCTTTGACAGATTTCACACCAACTGGGCTTATTCATTTGACATCTACAAAGTGTGGCTTCAATTTATACATTGCTAGCAGCGTTCAAGTCTTTGATGCTCATACACATTGATCATCCACAAAATATAGCACAATAAAACCTCAGACTAAACATTTTTGCTATGGTCATTACTAACCAATTATATTGTAAATTATACTGGGTATCAAAAAGGTGTTTTTTTTTTTTTTTTTTTAAAGCGTAGGGAAGAGTTACTTTTTTTTTTAAATGACATTTTTTTACCATCTTGTCTGGTTGCATTCTTTTGCCCCCCACCGAGTTGACTGGTTTGGGATCCACAGTGAGGATCAATTCGGGCGGCCCTCTGCGTGACCCATGAGTGTTGGCTATGACCTCCTGGAGGCATTGTGGATGTTCAACCTTCAATTTTTGTTTTGATGGCTGTGTTTTAATAGTTGCTGCTCCACCACACTAGTGATGTTATTTCTGCATATGTTACATCCCTGAAGAAAGAAATTCATTTCTGAAAAGCGTTGGGCGATTCCTGTTTGATTGGTCCAAGAGACTACTGAATGAGCAGGCATTGTGGAATACTATCTCAGCACCTACTGATGTAATTTTGGTGTGAAATCATGTTTGCAGCAGCTTTCTGTTTTTACTAATGCAATAGCAATTTACTCAAATAAAGCTTGTATAATTATTTTATATTTGATTGTTCTATAGAATGTGTTTAATATGGCTGTAAACAGACCCTGTTTTTTTGTTTTTCACGTTTATACACTTTAAAATTGTATTGGGTATCAAAAATCTTTTTTTTGTTTTTGTTTGTTGAATAGAGTAGGGAAGGGTTAATTTCTCTTACTATTTTGTCTGGTTGGGGAGCCATCCCTTTACTTCCTGTCTTGGAGATGCTACAGGAAGTGAAAGGAAACGTTCCAAAGTGTGGAGAATAATCAGTAGACAGCTGTAACAGGAACCGGGGTCCTCTTGTTCTGGTGATGACTGTAAAATTTGGGATCTCCCATCACTTTTTGTGTAATAGTCACTAGTCCAAATAGAGAAAGTAAGGCCTCAAGAGCACCGAGTGTTTGCTCAGCGCCTTTCTTTCCTGACGGGAAAAGCTACCTAAAAAACATGGTAAAAGCTGCATATTGCACACACACGGATGCATGTTTTCGTGCTAATGCATTCTATTGGCCAGCATATTCATTTACTCTGGATATTAGAATGCAATGCATTCACATACCTAAAACATGTCTATCTTTTGTGCGCATTTCTGTGCGTTTGTTCAGCCCAGAGGCTTTTCTCCTGAATGCGCTGGTAAAAAAATAATAATTTTGCAACCACTATTCAGCTGTCATTGTTTTAAGGCAGGTGTGAAACAAAATGATTAAAAGTAAGGGTCATATCACACTAAGAGGTTTGGTACTAGCTAGAACACAGATTATTTTCTTCTGCTTTTTCTTCTTGAGCTACAGAGTTGCTGTTTGGTGCAAGGCTTCTCCTAGTGATAAAACGCTGGTGTGCAATGCTCACCATCAACTGCGCTGAATAAAGTGACTACTTACTGAAGACAGACTGTGCAACTACCTTTTAATTTTCTGCAGTTATTACAAACCTTTTTATGAACTGCAATTAGTTATTTCATAAAAACAAAGGCTGAGCAGAGAGACCCATGTTTAGTTTCTTAACCACTTAAGGACCGCCTCCTGCACATATACGTCCGCAGAATGGCACAGCTGGGCACAGGCACATACAAGTATGTTCCCTTTAAGTGCCCAGCCGTGGGGCGCACGCCCACGGGAACCGATCGTCGCCGGTGTCCCGCAATCGGTCACAGGAGCAGAAGAACGGGGAGAGCTGTGTGTAAACACACCTTCCCCATTTTTCACAGTGGCAGTGTCACTGATCGTCTGCTCCCTGATATAGTGAAAGACGATCAATGACGTCAAGTCCAGCCCCGCCCTCCTACAGTTAGAAACACATATGAGGTCACATATAACCCCTACAGCGCCCCCCTAGTGGTTAACTCCTAAACTGCAATTTTATCATTTTCACAGTAATCAATGCATTTTTATAGCACTTTTTGCTGTGAAAATGACAATGGTCCCAAAAATGTGTCAAAATTGGCCGATGTGTCCGCCATAATTTTGCAGTCACAAAAAAAAAAAAATTGCTGCCATTACTAGTAAAAAAAAAAAAAATTAATAAAAATGCCATAAAACTATCCCCTATTTTGTAAACGCTATAATATTTTGCGCAAACCAATCGTTAAACGCTTACTGCGATTTTTTTTTTACTGAAAATAGGTAGAAGAATACGTATCGGCCTAAACTGAGGAAAAACAAATGTTTTTTTTAATATATTTTTGGGGACAGTTATTAAAGCAAAAAGAAAAAATTGCCTTTTTTTCAAAAATGTCGCTCTATTTTTGTTGATAGCGCAAAAAATAAAAACCGCAGAGAAGATCAAATACCACCAAAATAAAGCTCTATTTGTGGGGAAAAAAAGGACGCCAATTTTGTTTGGGAACCACGTCGCACGACCACGCAATTGTCAGTTAAAGCGACGCAGTGCCGAATCGCAAAAAGGGGCAAGGTCCTTTAGCTGCTTAATGGTCCGGGTCTTAAGTGGTTAAAGGATAAGTTCACGTTTACATTTTTTTTTATCAATGAAATTTGGAGCCTGTAAAGCTTTGCACATGCAGATCTGTCAGTGTATCTGTACATTCCGTATGGGCAAGCAGATACAATCACACAGGAAGAATCAAACTTGAGGGGGGGGGGGGGGATTGGGCAGTGGCTTCAGCATTGGGGAGATGTTACATGTTCCACCCTTAAAACAGGTGGAATATGTAAAATGTTAACAAAAGTGGGCTTATCCTTTAAAGCCGATTTCCAGCTTTACTATCACTATCTACCTTCCTGCAATTTTCAGCTTCCAGTGCTGTCACAGTTTGAATGACAATTGCGGAGTCATGCAACACTGTTATAATTTTCTTCAAAAGTTGTAATGAATTTGTGTGCTTTGGAGTCTTGGTGGAGATGGTCCACCCGTGACTGACCAATGATGGTTTACAAGATACTGCTATATCGTCAAGAAGAGGAAAGTGAGCTCCCCTTGCTCTGTACCCTCCACAAAGACTACTCTTGGGCACTGTAGCTAAAGCCCTGAATGTAGAAGTGCAAACTTAGTCTGCATGTCAACATTGCACCACCGTGCATTGGCATTATACACTGGGCATCAGCGATATTTCAGTGAACCTCAGTAATAAAAGCGGACGCTGGTGAGAACAGAGGATTTAGAATTTATTCAGTCAGCAGTCATTGTCTAGAAAAGCGAAAACTTTTATAAACTTGTTCAGGTTTCGGTGAGATTCTTTCAACACAATTATGCAATTCTGGATTCACGTTTATTACAAGTAGTGTAAAATTTTATATTGCAATTTTATAGCTTCTGCTGATTAAATGCCATGAATAAGTCATTATGTGCTTAATGTTTTATAGTGTCATTTCAAAATAGAGCCTAGAATTGTGTCATGTGGATGACTAATGGACTTCAAGCCCCTTGGGGTATTTGACAGTTGAGACAACATCCTAGTCTTTTTTAGTTTTTTTTTAACAGTAATGACCGAAGTTCTTGCCAAAGAATGTTGAATGTTTTTAAAATAAAAACAAAAGTTATAGGCGTACACAAGAATTTTTAGAGAATCCCATCTAAATAATCTTCTACTGCACATATATCATTTTCAAATCACGTAGATTTATTTTGACAACGGGGACATGTATTTAAAAAAGCAATGACAAAGAAAAAGGGTAAACCCATCTATGAAATATTCTAATATTTGTTCCCTTTTGGTCAATTCTATACAGAAATAAAAATGTTTTTGTTCTATCTGATCAATAAGGGCAAAAAAAACTGCTGATACCAGGCATTTACAGCTGTCCGGTGTTCACTTACATACCCCAAGGAGAGCATTTAGCCCTCCCAGCTAATATGTTTATTTATTTATTTTTATTTTGCACCGACATACACTTTAGAGCCACAGGGAGGATGTTTTTATTCCTCAGCAATTATAACAAAATAATGCTATAGGCAAAGCTTTTTTTTTTTTTTTTCTTACTTTAGATAAAAGAAGGGTTATAACCCCTGTAAGGTTTATTTCTGCTATCTCTGTCCCATTTTGGAGAATTACTTACCTTCACTTCCTGTCCCATAGCCAAAACAGGAAGTAATCGGAAACTCCTACACACTAAAGGGAACCTCTTGGAGACCCCCAGGTCACCTAAACTAGTGTCCCCATTGGAAGATTTCCCCCCTATTACTTTTCTGGGGACAACCTAAAATTTGGGATTTTCTTTCACTTTCGATAACAGTCAACAGGAGAAATAGAGGGTGAATCTCCTTAAAGGGGTTGTAAAGGTACAATTTGTTTTCCTAAATAGCTTCCTTTACCTTAGTGCAGTCCTCCTTCACTTACCTCATCCTTCCATTTTGCTTTTAAATGTCCTTATTTCTTCTGAGAAATCCTCACTTCCTGTTCTTCTGTCTGTAACTCCACACAGTAATGCAAAACTTTCTCCCTGGTGTGGAGTGTCGTGCTCGCCCCCCTCCGTTGGACTACTGGAGAGTCAGGACGCCCACTAACACACAGCTCCTTTCTTTATCTGCAACGTAGAGAGCGTCCTGACTCTCCAGTAGTCCAAGGGAGGGGGCGAGTAGGACACTCCACACCAGGGAGAAAGCCTTGTATTACTGTGTGGAGTTACAGACAGAAGAACAGGAAGTGAGGATTTCTCAGAAGAAATAAAGACATTTAAAAGCAAAATCAAAGGATGAGGTAAGTGAAGGAGGACTGCACTAAGGTAAAGGAAGCTATTTAGGGGGAAAAAATTGTACCTTTACAACCCCTTTAATAAGGACACAGAGCGTAATTAAAATATGACAGGGGTTCTAATCCCTCGCCACTCTATCCAAAAAAAAAAGAAAAAAAAAAGAAGTTAGCTTTTATTTATAATTTAAATATGATCACAGTGGTGTTAATAGAAGCATTTCCAGTGATACATCAATATGAGCATTGTTGTACTGAAAGCTTTAATCAATTCAAAAACAGAATACAAACAACTGATATGGGAAGGAGGGAAAGGGGAGGGGGGTGTTAAAAAGAGGCGTCTGAGCTGTGGTTTACCACCCACCTGAACTGTAACAATACAGCTGGACAGGGCTGTACACATGCTGCGGCAGGGGCATTTGTAACTCAGGTTGTAGCGTTTGATAGGCAGCACAGTGTGAAACTCACCCATTGAGTTCTATACCCACCGAGTACCCGCAATGCAAAATTGCCATTCAGCAAAAAAAAAAAAAAAGTAAAGGGGAAGCCAAGTGCCTTTCTGCCACCATAGATCACTTTTCAGAGGGTGGTAGGCTTACCACAAATGTGAAAGAAGCCTTGCTGAATGCAATTTATTTTTCTATTTTTTTACATTACATTTATCATTTTTATTTACAAATAATGTTTTCCTTCTTCGCTTTTAGTGCTGCCGATCTTCTGCAACCTTTTTACAACACCTTCCTGTTTAAATGCACTCCAATGACAGCTACATGGCATTTCTCAAGGTGGGCTTCTGACAGTCATACAAGTGGAGCATGCTTGCCTAATTTCAGTGTAGTGGCCTTTCGTAAATAACCCCCAATGTATTGCTTACTCACCATCTGTTTTAACCCCCTAAATGCCTCACTACCTTGAATGTGTTACGTTTGACGGAAGGTAGTGCCCACCAAACATGGCAGGTGGCTTAATCCCTGGCGTGGCCGTGAAGCATGACGACTGTGGCATGTTTGCACCGCCAACTGCTGCTGAATCGCAAAAAAAAAATTTGGATTTTTGGTAATGCGGACAACAAATCGAAGGTACTTTTTGAGTTAATACATACGTGAATAAAAAAAAAAAAATTTTGAACCAGAGTTTAGCTTCTCTTTAACCACTTCCCGACCTCCTCATGTACATTTACGTCGGCAGAATGGCACGGACAGGCACAATCACGTACCTGTACGTCCTCTGCTAGATGTGGGTGGGGGGTCCGATCGGGACCCCCCCCGGTACATGCGGAGGTCGGGTCCGCTCGGGGAGCGATCCGGGACGACGGCGCGGCTATTTGTTTATAGCCGCTCCGTCGCGATCGCTCCCTGGAGCTGAAGAACGGGGAGAGCCGTGTGTAAACACGGCTTCCCCGTGCTTCACTGTGTCGGCGCATCGATCGCGTCATCCCCTTTATAGGGGAGACACGATCAATGACGTCATTCCTACAGCCACACACCCCTACACTAGTAAACACATACAGTGATCCCCAACTCCTACAGCGCCCCCTGTGGTTAACTCCCAAACTGCAACTGTCATTTTCACAATAAACAATGCAATTTAAATGCATTTTTTGCTGTGAAAATGATTTTTGTCCCAAAAATGTGTCAAAATTGTCCGAAGTGTCCGCCATAATGTCACAGTCACGAAAAAAATCGCTGATCGCCGCCATTAGTAGTAAAAAAAAAAGGCCTAGTTAGACTTACCGGTGACGGTATTTCTAAGAGCCTTTCAGGACAACCTTGGAGAGAGCGCAGCTCCGCCTCTTCTGTAGGAAACACCCACAGGCTTTAAATCCCTCCTCTTCCACCATGGCTTCAGTTATTGTGTGGCCTCCGGCACTGGAAAACAAAGCACAGAGAACCACAACACCATGATAGATACATACTTTACTTTTTTATACACATTTAGGGAGGGAAATAGCGGTTGTCCTGAAAGGCTCTTAGAAATACCGTCACCGGTAAGTCTAACTAGGCCTTTCTCAAATCGCCTTTCAGGACAACCTTGGAGAGGATAACCAAGTAACTTACCCTAGGGTGGGACTACTGCCTGCAGTACCTTCCTGCCGAAGGCTTGATCTGCGGCCGACAGCAAGTCCAACCTGTAGTGCCGAATAAAAGTTGAGAAACTGGACCAAGTGGCAGCCTTACAGATCTGATCAGGCGTAGCACCGGCCCTTTCGGCCCAGGAAACTGCGGTTGACCTTGTAGAATGAGCAGCGATCCCAGAAGGAGGAACTTCTCCTTTTGCTTGATAGGCTTCAGAAATTGCTTGTCTAAGCCATCTACCGAGCGTACTCTTAGAAGCTTTTTCCCCTTTACGGGAACCAGAGAATACCACAAAAAGAGCGTTTGATTTCCTGAACTCCTTGGTGACGGAAAGGAACTGTAACAGACATCTCCTTACATCCAGTGTATGGAAAGCTTCTTCTCCTGCATTAGCCGGAACTGAGGAAAATGTTGGTAGAATTATTTCTTGCGACCGATGGAAAGTTGAGGCCACTTTCGGTAGGAAGGCTGGATCCGTTTGAAGGACCACTCGGTCTGGCAAAACTCTAAGGAAGGGTTCCTTAATTGCTAGAGCTTGGAGCTCACTGATTCTCCTTGCTGATGTAATGGCAACTAAAAAAATTGTTTTGAGAACTAAACTTTTTAACGATGCACTCTGTAAAGGTTCAAACGGAGCTCCCGTGAGACCTTGCAAAACAATAGATAAGTCCCAACAAGGGAAAACTTTGAGGGCTATCGGTCTATTTCGAGCCAGAGCCCTAAAAAATCTAGAAATTAAAGTTTCTTTGGATAAAGATCTTTCAAGATAAACTGAGAGAGCCGCTACCTGTGTTTTCAGGGTGCTGGCGGCTAGACCTTTCTCCATTCCTTCATGGAGAAATTCCAGAACTGAAATAGTACTCTTGATTTCAAAACTTTTGGAAGAACACCAAGAGTTAAATTTCTTCCATACCTTGAGGTAGATGGACCTAGTTACCTCTTTTCTACTTGATAGTAGAGTTTTAACTACTTTATCAGAAAGTCCTTTAGATTTTAGAAGGTCTTCTTCAGAAACCAAGCAGTTAGATGTAGCCTGCTTGCTTCCGGATGGCACACAGAGCCCTGTGTCAATAGATCCTTCCTGTATGGTAATCTCCAGGGAGGTTTTGAGGCCAGGTTCAAAAGTGTTGCAAACCAAGGCCTTTTTGGCCAAAAAGGAGCGATCAGGAGCAAGTTGGTGTTCTCCTCCCTGAATTTCCTTAGGACCAGAGGGATTAGTGGAAAAGGGGGAAAGGCGTAACACAGCCGGTAATTCCATGGGTGTGCCAGGGCATCTATCCCCACTGCCTGATCCATTCTGTGAATTGAAAAGAATTCCTGGACCTTCGCATTTTGTTGACTTGAAAATAGGTCCACTTGGGGATGTCCCCATTCCCCCGATATTATATCGAACACCTCCTGGTTCAGACTCCATTCTGCTTCCACCACTCTTTTTCTGCTTAGCAGATCTGCTAGGAGATTTTGTGATCCCTTCAGGTGGACTGCCGATAGGGAGGCCACATTTATTTCCGCCCATGACAGAAGTTGATTGGCTAAGTCCATGAGCCCTTGGCTCCTGGTTCCCCCTTGCTTTAACACATAGATCACTGCTGTCGTATTGTCTGACAGAATCTGTACATGATGTCCTTTGACCTCCTGTTGAAAAGCTATCAGACCCAAATGAATGGCTTTCAATTCTCGCCAATTTGACGATTTTCTTGCCTCTATTTTTGACCACTTGCCTTGAGCGGTTTGACCCTCCAGGTGGGCTCCCCAACCCCAGGAGCTTGCGTCGGTTGTTAGACGCTTGTCCAGAGGAAAAAACCATGGGAGACCCTTCGTTAGATTGGAGGGGTCCCTCCACCACCATAGTGCTCGTTTCACTTTCGTAGAAAGTCTGAAACGCTTCTCGAACGGCACCTGGTGTGACCAGACCTGCAAGATGTTTTTCTGAAGTGGTCTGGAATGCAGTCTTGCCCACTGGACTGCCGGAATTGTAGCTGTAAGAAGGCCCAGAACTGACATAACTGTTCTGACTGGTACTGAAAGGTTCGTCTGGATCTGACCCACTGCTGAAAAGATTTTGTCTATCTTTTCCTGAGGCAGGAACACTTTTTGCACTACTGAGTTTAGGGTGTAGCCCAGAAACCTCATCTCCCGAGAGGGATCTAGATGCGATTTTTCTAAGTTCAAAATCCAACCTAGATTTTTGAGATGAGTCTGACGTTTGGAGGTTCGTCACAAGCTGATCCCTGGAATCTGCGAAGAATAATAGGTCGTCCAGGTATGGCACGACCGAGATCCCCCTCAGTTTTAGAGGCTCCAGGGCTTCCGCCATAATCTTTGTGAAAACTCTGGGGGAAGATGACAGGCCAAATGGTAGGGCCCTGAATTGGAGATGCCATACTGATGTTCTCAGATTGATGGCTAGGCGAAGGAACTTTTGGGAGGCTGGTGCTATTGGCACATGTAAATAGGCATCCCTTAGGTCCAGGGATGCCATGAAGCAACCTGGAGACAACAGTTTTGTGATGGAGTAAATTGTGTCCATACGGAAGTGTTTGTACCGTATTGATCTGTTCAGGATCTTTAGATTCAGAATCAACCGGTATTTGCCTGAAGGTTTTTTTACAAGAAATATATGGGAATAAAACCCCCGACCCTCCTGCTGTTTCGGGACCTGGACAATGACTTCTTGTTGAATCAGATCCTGTAAAAGGTTCATCATGGCCGAAGCCTTTTCTTGGTCTCTTGGAAGGGCTGTAATGTAAAACCTGCTTGGCGGACATTCCGAGAATTCCAGTTTGTAACCTTGTGAAATGATGTTCTTCACGAAAGGACTTGTGGATATTTGACTCCACTGAGGGAGAAAGGATGACAGTCTTCCCCCTACTGGAGTAGTTACGTCATTTGTCTTTAGGGTTTTGATCTGGAGGAGATCTGAAGAGAACCCCACCTCTTCCCCTACCCTTTTGAGGAATCCAACGTTTTTTGTTGACATCTTCTCTATTTTTGTAGGGTTGTTGAACAGCACGAAAATTCTTTTTAAACGTCTGTTTCTTCTTGGCTGGGAAAGCCTTCTTTTTATCGGCCGTTCTATCTAAGACTGTTTCCAGGTCTGGCCCAAAAAGAAAATCCCCTGAAAAAGGGATGCCACAAAGTTTAATCTTTGAGGCTGTATCCCCTGACCACGTTTTTAGCCAGACTGCACGCCTAGCTGAATTGACAAGTGCTGAGGATCTGGCTGCCATTTTAATTGATTCGGCTGATGCATCAGCCATGTATTTAATTGCATTAAGGATTAGAGGAAAGGAGTCTAAAAGGTCTTTCCTATGGGTGCCTGCTTCAATGTGGCCCTTCAGTTTCTCTACCCAGCATTCCAGGTTTCTTGCTACCACCGTGGAAGCCATGGCTGGTTTAAGGCTGGCGGATGCGGAGTCCCAAGCTTTTTTAAGGAGAGCATCTGCTCTTTTGTCCATCGCATCTTTCAAGACCCCCATGTCTTCAAAGGCCAGATCTGTCCTTCTAGAAACCTGTGAAAAGGCAGCATCCACTCTGGGTTTCTTATTCCAAACCTCAGTTTCTTTGTTTTCAAAGGGAAATCTTCTCTTAAGAGATTTAGGAAGGAAGGGACCTTTTTCCGGGTCTTTCCATTCTTTCTTAACTGTGTCAGATAACACTTTATGGACAGGAAAAACTCTATGTTTGGAGTCATCCATACCCTGGTACATTTTATCATGGACTGATAGTTGTACTCTTTCCTCCTGAATGTCAAGGGTAGTGTAGATTGCACCTAAAAGTTCATCCACATCCTCCAGGGATAATTTATATTTAGAGGTTCTGCCTGCATCCTCTTCTTCCTCTTCCTCAGAGTCTACAAGTGAGGGAAGAGTACTTGTCCCCTCATCCCCAGAGTCCACCACTACCGGCCTGGAGGTGGAAGCTCTTGGGCTTGCTGGTGGTTGCTGGGGCTCAGTATGGACCGCACTCTGCACTAGCATGGATTTCACTGAACTAAGTGAGTCCGAGAGTTCCTTGACAGATGAAAATAATTCTTTAATTTGTTGAGAAGATTCCTCTTCAACTAGATCTTTAATACATGATCTACACATTGCTTTCTGCCAAGAGTCTCTCAAAGGGTTTTTACAGGAAGGACATTTCCTTTGGCTTGGTGGATTTGCTGGTTTAGATTTACTAGCAGTTTTCTCCTGTAACGAGAAATTAAACTGATTTAAATCAAAGCCCTATTGGCTAAGCAAGGGAAACCACCACCGTGCTAATACCACCACCAGAGTGAAAAATGTCCCCTTTAAGAAAAAGATAAAACATAGCAACCACCAGTGTTTCTGCTAGATGGCCCAGCATAAGCTTCCATCAGAGCAGAGCAGGCTCCCATGAGGAGGAAAACAACAAAACACAATAGTAAGCCCATAAGGATAAGAATAAAGGCACCATTGTACCCCTCTTACCTGGGCCTGACCGGTGCTGACGGCGCCTGCATCCGCCATCGCTGTGACTCTTTCCTCCATTGCAGAGAGACAGCTGTAGAGGAAAACGCTGGGCTTTTGAGTTTCCCGGGCTCCGCGTCATCAATAGGAGCCGGAAACGGAAGCGCCGGTCAGAGAACCCGCCCCCTAGTCCCTGCGTTCCAGGCGCCAGGAGCCACGAGCGCCACGCCTCCACAGGAAACGCCGCGTCGCCGGCGTGACGTCACCCGCCAGACCGGGACCCGGAACCGACATGCAGGGCATGTTTCTTGTTAAAGAAAACGGTACCTGCCCGACCACCGGGGTCAAAACCTGCGGACTCCGGGCACCAGACGCAGCGTCCCCTATGGATCCTAAAGCTCCCGTGAGCAGGCGAGACCAGAGGACTCCGGAGCATCCCCCCTTAAAGGTACAGTGGAGGAGCTGGGATGGTTCAGTTACACCTTACAAAAAAGGCAAAATAATGAGGGAAAAGCCTGTCTCCAGCCTTGGAGAGAACGCAGCTCCCTGGCTCCAACCTGATGCTTCCACCATGGCGGAGGAAACACAATAACTGAAGCCATGGTGGAAGAGGAGGGATTTAAAGCCTGTGGGTGTTTCCTACAGAAGAGGCGGAGCTGCGCTCTCTCCAAGGTTGTCCTGAAAGGCGATTTGAGAAAATAATAAATAAAAATGCAAAAAAACTATCCCCTATTTTGTAAACGCTATAAATTTTGCGCAAACCAACCGATAAACGATTATTGCGATTTTTTTTACCAAAAATAGGTGGAAGAATACGTACCGGCCTAAACTGAGGAAAAAAAACATTTTATATATGTTTTTGGGGGATATTTATTACAGCAAAAAGTAAAAAATATTGCATTTTTTTCAAAATTGTCGCTCTATTTTTGTTTAAAGCGCAAAAAATAAAAACCGCAGAGGTGATCAAATACCACCAAAAGAAAGCTCTATTTGTGGGGAAAAAAAGATGCCAATTTTGTTTGGGAGCCACGTCGCACGACCGCGCAATTGTCTGTTAAAGCGACGCAGTCCCGAACTGTAAAAACCCCTTGGGTCTTTAGGCAGCATTTTGGTCCGGGGCTTAAGTTAAACAGGGACAGGCAGGAAATACCAGAAAGCTAGAGAAATCTGTGACTTTAAGGATATGATCACAGGACCTTTCCGATTGCCTAAACTAAAACACTCCTTAGTTAACCTGGCTGTGGCCTTTTGTCATTTTTAAGGCACTTGCTACAGCTTTCCAAAAGACTTTGTAAAACATGTCAACCAGACCAACAGAACAGTCCTGTCGGGCAGAAAGTGCTGATGTTGATCTAAGAGGAAAGGCTGCCATGGAGATGTAATTGCGACCAATACAGTTGTGTCTCACCAATCAAAACAGATTAGCCAGACAAGGCCGGGATGGCAGATGCTAGCAGGAGAGATGCCTCTCAAGTAGAAACGTAACAGCTGTAATATGCGCTACTGGCAGTAATGACTTTTCACTCCACATGCAAATAAAACCCTGGGCCGAAAAATGAACTCCACTAGACAGAGTGGGTCAAAAGTCACCAGCTCAGCAAACAGAGCCTTTATTATTTAAACCTGCAGACAAAGGCATTTCCTTCCATGAACGCTTTGACAGAAGCAATTAAAAAAAAACAAAAAAAAAAAAAAAACAGCTTTTTAGGACAGGTAAAGATTGAGGGGGAAAAAAAGGACCAGGAGAAAAATCTCTCCTTACAACTTTATCCGTTTCTAACCATTACGCATCTATTAAATGTCACAAGACACTGAACCAGGGCTCAAAATTTCAAGTCCTGAGTTACTAGCCAGGCCTTAAGGGTTACTCGCCACCAGCTGATCTGTGCTCATCATTGCAGTGTGACCTGTGCCCATCATTGCAGCTTTATCTGTGCCCATCATTGCAGCATGACTTGTGCCCATCATTGTAGCCTCACCTGTGTCCATCATTGCAGTGTGACCTTTGTAGAGGAAGAGAGAGGGTGGCCAGATCATCACAGGGGGAAGAGAATGCCGGTTCAGTGACGATGTGGACATGTTCTGTCTGTCACAGGCACTGGGTCAGAAAGTGGAACTGTGTGTGACTGCGAGCGGATGCAATTGGAATGTAAGCTGTTACAGTGGGCAATCCACGCTCTATGATCCGGCCATCTCTCTTCTTCCTCCATGCTCTCTTCCCCTGTGATGATCCAACTGCCCTCTCTCTTCCTCCACTCTCTCTTCTCCTGGGCGAAGGATTCCCATTCAACCCCATCTTCTGGCGTTACTTGCAACCCAACTCCTGCTTCCAGGCAGCCCGCACTCGCCAGCCATCATTTTACACTTGCAAAATGCGAGAAGGTAGGTGGAAAATTTGAGGGCTGCACTGAACTATACATGACACCTACCAATCAGACTTCAACATTTGTTTTCTGGATCCTTAACTGTAGACTTGTTAAGGTTTTTCACATAACATTTCACCTGTGTAGAAAAGCAATGGTCCATCCATTGAAATATAGATTTTCTAAAAGCTGAATATATAACTTCAACTGCTTTAGCTCTAGATTTACTGATCAAGCAGCTTTTGCCTCTGTATAACTGCCAACATCTTTGACTTTACTGTAAGAGGACCTGTCAAAGTGAATTGGTATTTCTTGATCCAGGACAAATTATACGTTGCTTTAGCGATCTATCGCAGGAATATATCTTTGCTACTTTTTGCCCTTTTGATAACTTAACTCCTGATAATGCCAGAAAAGAGGTGGATCAAAGTCAATATAATGAACCTGAGCTTACTCTGAAGCCTTCTGTCACCAGGCATAAAAACATACACAAGTACTAACTAAACTGACCCTGCAATACATTCTACCAAGCTAAACTTCAGTAAGAGATACACTCAAATAAAAGGCTCAGCTAAAAGCAGAACTTTACCCAGAACAACTTAACAAATGTTCTTAGCAAGGAACATGCATTCCACATTATTAATTATTTTACCAACATTAGTATGTGCTGTAAATTGCCTCCAGCATGGTTTGTTTCTTCTTGCTGGAGGCTGACATTTTGTTGAAGTCCAAAGCCCCAGCAGTAAATCATAAAGCAAAACTAAACCCATTAATTTAACGGTTTCAAAAGACAGATACATTCCTGGAATGCCAGGATTGCTGTCAAATTTTCTAGTGTCCTCAACCAAACCATTAAATGGCCAGTGTAAAAACTGATCACATATGCAACACCATGGCAGTTGCAGAGCAAACGGAAGCAGCTTCCTTGGCTGTAAACAATTGGAGGGTTTAATTCCACTTTAAGTGGAAAGTTAAGCAATCTTTTTCATGTCTTAACTTTACACCAGCCATGTTAAAGTATGGCCGTCGTTCCCGCGTCGAATTTAAATTTTTTTTTTCCGGCGTAAGTACGTTACGCACGTCGCCATTCACAAACACATCGGGGCGCCGTAATTTTGCGCAAAGCACGTCGGGAAAGTTACCAACGGAGCATGCGCAGAACGTTCGGCGCGGGAGCACGCCTAATTTAGATGGTACACACCCCATTTGAATTAGGCCGGCTTGCGCCGGACGTCTTTACGTTACTCCACCGCAAGTTTATACTCAAGTGCTTTGTGGATCAAGCACTTACGAGAAAAACTTGCGGCGGTGTAACGTAAAGACGATACGTTACGCCGCCGCATTTGTACCTGAATCTTGCCCTATGTCTTTATGTACACATAGGCTTTTATGATCGTTTAGAAGCTGCTGAGGTTAGGGGAGGTTCAACCTTCCTCTCCTGAACAAAGAAGAATTGTCTTCAGGATAGGAACGTTTTGTCTGCGGCGTGATTTTGCAGCATTTCACGTTTTCTGGCGGCCAAAGGAGGCTGTGTGCATATGAAGCCTAATATGTCATTAAACCCAAATATTTATTCTTGTTTAATCTTTTCATCTATTTAAAGTGCAACGACATACAGTAAGGCACTTCAAGAGATATCCAGAGAATACCTTAATATGTTACATCAATTATTGGAGTGCACATCGATCAAGTATAAAAATCCATAGAAGGAACGTCAGCCTTATGACATGAATGATCGTAAATAACAGATTGTTATTAGATGCATTCCTAATTACAGAAATAGTGTGAAAAGACAAATCGTAATAAGTCAAAAACCGAAAGCTAAGAGGAGGATGAACATAGATTTTAAGAATGCCAGAAAGTGGTAAGGATTGGAGAATGAAAGCAGGCTGAAGGAGTGGGGGAAGAGAAGGGAAGGTGACCATGGGGGTTCGCAATCCACTATTACAGGGATATGCAATTAGCAGACCTCCAGCTGTTGCAGAACTACAATTCCCATGAGGCATAGCAAGACTCTGAGAGCCACAAGCATGACACCCAGAGGCAGAAGCATGATGGGACTTGTAGTTTTGAAACAGCTGGAGGTCCGCTATTTGCATATCCCTGCACTATTAGGTTAAAAATCTTGCCACACATCAAATTTCTAGGAGGAGACAGTTGAAATCCCTTGGGAGGAAATGGATGACCCATAGTTCCCAAACTTGATTACATTTAGATACAGTACTATTTAATTTGGCCATGAGTTTTTATTAACACCCGTTACATGTGAGATTTAACTTCAGATATAGATAAGATGTCAGTTAGCCAAGTTACCACAACTGTTTGTTATGCCGCATTCAGGACATGAGTAAATTGTTTAGTGATTCTGTCATGCTTTCCATTAAGAAGTACTTCTTGCAGTTGCACAGATATGGATTTTTACAGTATTCTTAAGATATCTTACACCTGTAGCCACAGGAACAGGAACACCAAGCATGAAGGAACGTGCCCATGTCCGATCATCCGTGAAAACAGGTCAGGTCAACATCAGTGCTGACGCAGGCCAATCTAACAGGCACCATAAACCATCCAAGAAGGACTTTATAGTTGATCTTAACCACTGCTGTGTCCCAAGAGCAGGATTTGGCGGTGTGTCCGCTGTGTCTCAACCAATCAAGAGGGAGAGTCCATTACAGCCGAGGGACTCTTAGATTTCTCTGGATAGAGGGAGGGCTTAGGTAAGTATTAGGGGGGCTGCTGCACAGATAGAATGCATTAGGATAAATAAAAAAAAACAGCTGTTTTTACTTTGCGCCCCACCACCCCCCACAGTTTTTACTTTCCTGACTCCTCAAGCAAACCAGTGCTGTGCACGTCTGCAGCTCTTCTCACTCCTCACTTCCAGGTCTCGCAGGCTTTGCCAGGGAGCAGAGGCAGAACCAATTCCTGCTGCCTAGGTCTATAAATGCAGACATCAAAGCTCAGGAGTGAACCCGCATGAGTGCCCCCATAGAAACCAGCACTGGAGGGGAGGAGTGGCGGTAGACCCGCAAAGAGAAGGTGCATTTAGCCGTAAATGTCAGTCACATATTAATCTAGTGAAATCATTAAAGGCATACTTGTATCATTGAACTTCCATGAGCATGATGCACACTTACTAAGATTTCTAATCAACAGAGCTAAAAACAAATATAGTAAAATACAAATTAATTGGTCTACATTGGAATTAGTTCCATTAGAAAAAAAAAAATATAACAAACCTTTGGCATCATCTGAGCCGGACGCCAAAAGTTTGGGGTCCATGAGGTTAAAGTCCACACTCCAACACCTTTTTTCGTGTTCCTTTTTGTGACAAAATGAAAATCAATATTAAAGTAGGCAAGATATCTTCGACTAAAAAACACATCAATATAAGAGAAACATTCAAGCACAAATAATTTTAAACCAAAAGACTAATAGGAAAACTGGAACACAGCAAGGCCTACCTCAAAGTTAAAGATGGCCAGTTACATAACAATAAACAAGATAGGCAAGTTGCCAGAATTTAGTGTACAGCAAAGCCCAGCATATCCATGGATGTTCTTATGGGAAAGGTGAGCATAACAGTTCTTATTGTTTTAATATATACAGTATATAGCCATTTTAATAAACAGATTACATTATATGGTTTTCATTTGCATTCTTCGCAGGAGAACCAAGTTATAAGACCTTGTTTGACCTTATAAGAGGGAGAAAATAATTGAGAATGCTACAGCCTTTTTTAAAACTGGATAAGTTGAAGTGAAGAGCAGTGGTGTACCGACTTTATTTGGTGTGATACAATTTTCACTTCATATACTGGTCCGATGTTTCATCTGTCCTCCACCACCTCTGCAGTGAGAACTGAGCGATCAAAAACTGATGATCGCTCACTTCTCCCCCTCTGCTCTGAGCAGAGAGCTGCTGACTGTCAGTCTCCGGTTCTCTGCTCTGCCTCTTCCGCACTCATTGGAGCACTAGGGTGTAGAGGAGAGGAAGCAGCTGGCGCAGGCTCTCAGCAGCTTTTCAAGAGGTCAATCCAGGCTTCTGGGTAGATCCCAGCCATATGGTTGCAATCTTTCCGCAGCCTGGGCCAGGGCTCTCTGACTTCAGCCCGCTGTCAGCTAAAATTGGGCCACAGGGGTGCAAAATGGACTGCACTCCTGTGATTCACAGAACATGTACAGCCAAACAAGCTTTGGCAGTACTCCTCCTTTAAAGGGGTTGTAAAGTTAAAACATTTTTTCCCTAAAGAGCTTCCTTTACCTTGTGCAGTCCTCCTTCACTTACCTCATCCTTCCATTTTGCTTTTAAATGTCCTTATTTCACACAGTAATGCGAGGCTTTCTCCCTGGTGTGGAGAAAGCCTCTTGAGGGGGCGAGCAGGAGTGTCAGAACGTCCAGTAACACACAGCTGCTTTCTCTATCTGCAAAGTAGAGAGTGTCCTGACTTGCCTGGTCGCCCCCTCGAGAGGCTTTCTCCACACCAGGGAGAAAGCCTTGCATTACGGTGTGGAGTTACAGACAGAAGAACAGGAAGTGAGGATTTCCCAGAAGAAATAAGGTCATTTAAAAGCAAAATCGAAGGATGAGGTAAGTGAAGGAGGACGAACCAAGATAAAGGAAGCTATTTAGGGAAACATTTTTTACCTTTACAACCCCTTTAATGCCTATTGGTGATTTGTAATTTTTAAAGATAGGGAGAGCATGAATAACAAATAAAATGTTTTCCCTGGGTTAGAGAAAAACAAAATGGTTAAAATTACCCAACCAGGGACAAAGCAAACATATCAGTACAACAGGATAATCTGCTTTGAGTAAATTCCAATAAATTAAAAATCGTCTTAGGGTTTTTCTTTCTATTTTGTATGCAAAAGATGCAGCTTTAAAGAGGCAAAGCAATTGTGGTGGCATGGCCATTTCATAAGGCTAAGTGCTGCAGACATCCTGCAGTTTATTGCTCACAGAATAAATACAAACTATAAAAAAAAAAAAAAAACTGGCTCCTGGTGTTCAAAACAAAGGTGTTTAGTGTTACCTGGTAAACTTTGGATCTCTGCCCTGTGAAACCATCCCACAGAATCACGGTCCCTTCATAATCACTGCTGGCCAGGAGGTTTTTGTGGTAACTGCTCCAACTTATACAGCTGCAAAAAAAACAAAAAAAGAAAATAAAGAGATGGAAGCAGAAAATTCATCCTGCTTTACAGTGTAATGTCTATAAGGATGGTTTGTTGACTCAACACCTAATACATTTAATGCGCTGTGGGCCCTTTCAACATGGGACAGATCTAAACACCTGACGACAGAGTGGAAAAACATCTGAGTTGAATCTGTCAGGGGGTTCCATTTATTGTAAAATAATTGCTTTCTCGAAAGATAGAAACCTAAAAAGCAAGCGGGGAAGCGGCCTCGTTCCCTAATGACAGGAGTATCTTGTATTATGTCCGGATTAATTTATCAGAGAATATTGCTTTTTTTCAAAGATCTGGAAGGTGAAAACACAGAACGCATGAAAATCATCTAATCTGGCTCTTCACACTTGTATAACAAAGTAAATTGGGTTATAAAGCACGAGAAGGTGCCAAAAAAGGTCTGAATGAAGCCAAATATAGAACAGGAAAGGCTTTTTTCCTTGCTTAACCAACATTAGCCCCCTGAGTTCTGCTTGAATATTAACGTTCGGAAAAAAAAAAAATAATATAAATTAATTTTTTTGTTTACATGACTTTAAATTGACTGAATTGACAGTTAGAACACCGCCAAAAGGTGCTTGAAATGGTTAGCATTTTATGCATATAGAATTAATCTGGTTTATATAAAAATACAAAAAACACTTCTTTCACAGCTTCACAAGAATTACTGGAAGTGACTGTTCAAACTCATATCCCATGTATTATTTACATACCGTTATGTATGTAAAGCTCATCTAAACCAAAGATCAAACATTTAATATACTGTAGCTTACAAGCCCTTCGTTATGGTGGCTGAATTTGTTTTCTATTTTCAGATTTTTTTCCTGTTATTTTTACCTGGTGATCCTGCTTGTAACACACTTCCTGCCCTATGGTGACAACACTGCTCTTCCGTAGATACTATGTGCCAAGTGAGCGCTGTCATCTTAGGGCAGGAGTGTCAAACTCAATTTCATCGTGGGCCGCATCAGCATTATGATTGCCCTTAAAAGGGCCGGTTGTATCTGCAAGATTAGATGTCCAGAGCATCCCCTCCCTTTTACATTAGATGTCAAGGGCCACCCCACCATCAGAAGGTGAGTCCCTCACTCTCTCTTACATCACAGTGCACCCCCTTTCCTTATGCTGCTGCTGGGAAGAAGCTGGATGCATTGCTTGAAAGCAGAAAGTAAGGGTCTGGAATAGGATCAGAGGAGGGCTGGAGTTCTCCTGCAGCTGCAGGAGAGGTGCGAGGGCCACATAAAAATGGCCTGGAGGGCCAGATTCGGCCCGCGGGCCTCGTGTTTGACACCTGTGTCTTAAGGCATGAATTCAGAAAACCTCCGCCTCTTCTCCATGGCATACAAGGAGGTGGCTTCGTAGTTAACACAGTCCACTGTGAACAATGCAACCTGATAAGAACCAGATGTAAGGAGTCAACGCATACATCAATACAGGCATCAGCCAATTAGAGGACATGTGTGATTTTTTTAGACGTAAACATTTTATAACTGTCAGTGCCCGTTCACATCAGTGCAATGCGAGAACCCTGCAAATCCAGTGCGGATTCCCACGTCACACCTGAATTGCACACACACACAGTGGTTCACACTGAGATCTGCAAACCACTGTGGGTGTCAATGTAAAGTTAACGACACCCCAGGATTGGTCAGCAGATCACAGTGCGAACTGTGAAATCGCGCAGGAATCGGATCGCATGTGAACATGTGATCAGATTCCAGTGCGGACCAAAAAGGGTCCTGCACCATTTTGGTGTAAATGTGATGCGATTTTAGCCATACAGTCACAACCACACGTGATGTCTAGCATCGCACTAGTGTGAACTGGCCTCATACTTGTATATTTGTGGTTGTGCAGGTATAACCGAGCTGATCCCGAGTTAGAGAGTTCATGATTTTTCTGGCTTTGTTGACCTAATGATGTCTACAATATTACCAAAAGTATTGGGACACCTGCCTTTACACGCACATGAACTTTAATGACATTTCAGTCTTCGTCCATATTGAGTTGGCCCACCCTTTGCACCGTTAACAGCTTCAAAACTTCTGGGAAGGCTGTCCACAAGGTTTAAGAGTCTGTCTATGGGAAAGTTTGACCATTCTTCCAGAAGCTTATTTAGAGGTCAGGTACAGAGTCCTGACCTCAACCCAATAGAACACCTTTGGGATGAATTAGTGGAGCAAGGCCTTCTCACCCAACATCAGTGCCTGACCTTACATATGCGCTTCTGGAAGAATGGTAAAACATTCCCATAGACACTCTTAAACCTTGTGGACAGCTTTCCCAGAAGAGCTGAAACTGTTATAGCTGCAAAGGGGGGGACCGACTAAATATTGAATCCTACAGACTCGACGTTTTCCCTGTCGAGTTCCTTATTCGGCTGTCAAAAAACTTGTCGAACCAAATTTTCCCATTGCCCGTCGAGGAAATGGAGAACATGCTCTTTTTGGCTCGACGAGTTTCCCGATGGGTTTCTCAGCGAAAAGTGTATACACGACCGGTTTTCTCGGCAGAATACGTCTCCCATCGAGTTTCTTGCTGTATTCTGCCGAGAAAACCGGTCGTGTATACGCGGCCTAAGACAGGGATGCCATGGGGTGGGGGGTGTGTCCACAGCATGTATGTGTGAAGAAGTGTTCCTTGTGAGCTCTGTGAGACCTGCTCGGATAACAGCTCCCACAGCAGCTTACTTGAGGGAGAACTCAGCAGATGATCATGCCCCCTAAGTGGAAACAGACCCTGCCACCACTATTTCTTAGACAGAAATTGCAGCAGTCATTAAAGACCTCTCTAAAGGGAAGAGTCCAGGCCCTGATGGCTTCACCAATGCCTACTATAGTAAGTTTCAATCGCTCCTCTATGGCCTCATCTGTGCCTATTTCAATGCTTTAGCATTGGCACAGTGATGCCCAAAGAGGCGTTGATGGCCCACATTACGGTCAATACCAAACTGGAAGAAGGACCATACTATTCCTGCTAATCATAGGCCAATTTCACTTTTGAACATAGACATTAAAATCCAGCAAAGATTTTACCCAACAGTATTAAACTGATCCTTCCTACGATCGTCCACCCTGACCAGATGGGGTTCATCGCGGGGAGGGAAGGGATAACTGTAATAGAGAGATTCAGCCAAATCATTAGGCTGAGCTGCAGGCTAATAACCCTCCCAGTCTTCTGCTTTCCACAGACGCTGACGCTGAGCAGTCGTTTGACAGTATGGACTGGATCTACCTCTGGATGGTTTTGGCTAGAGTAGGTTTAGGCCCCAAGATGCTTTTGTGGATATTTTCACTTTATTGTTCCCCAGAAGTGAAGGTAAAGGTGAATGGGGTGTTGTTGGACTCGTTCCCTATTCACAACAGGATGCAGCAAGGATGCCCTTTGTCCCCCCTCATCTTTGCCATGACCCTTGAACCACGCATTAACACAACCATTAAGGGCTTTACGTGGGACCGAAGGAGCATAAACTGTCAGCCTATGCGGGTGAGGTCTTATTTATGTTTTGGACCCTTTGATTTCCCTCCCTAATATTATGGCTGAACTAAGACTTTAATCTGCTTTCAAATTTTAAGATAAACTTTAACCAGTCAGAGATTCTACCATTGAGTGTGGCTTTGGGATTGCATACACAGCTGCAAGCCTCATTCTCCTTTACCTGGTGCCAGACATCTTCAAAGTATTTGAACAAGTTGTACACCTGTAATTATGCACCGTTGCTTTTCATTATTAAGGTGGACTTACAAAAATGGGACCGCACTACCTCTTCCTGGATGGGCCGAGTCAATGTCTTAAAGAGTAACAAAGATTTGTTCAATGACCCGGTCTTTCTTCTCAACCCTTAACAGTTTCTGAAATACATCTGGAATGGGAAAAGTCCCCATCTGGCCCATCGCATATTACAGCGCCCTAAAGGAGGTGGAGGTATGGGTGTATCAGTCATTCATAAATATTATGAAGCAATAGCTCTGCAACGAATCTTAGATTGGTACCACAATGTGGCCACTAAATTATGGGTCCCGCTTGACAAACTTAGCTAGCCATAACTTATCTCATGCCCCCTGGCTTCCCTGGGAATGCCGGGGACTGTCTGAGCTGGCCTCTCCTATGGCCATCCAAGCCCTAGCAATCTGGGATGCATTAAATAAGCTGGGACAGCTTGCCCCTCCGATTTCCCCCCTGGCTCCCTTGGGGAGTTTCCTCCGATTCACCCCAGGGGAACATTCCTCCTTTTTCAGGGCTTGGTCAGCTGATGGGGAGATGAGATGCAGCAGCTTTATACAAGATCAGGGTTTATTGCCACTGGCTACTCTGAGAACACAATATGAATGGTTTCCTATGGATGATTGGCACTATAGACAGCTCCAACACTTTTTTTTGCAGCCAACCCCAGAATATTCGCTCCCCTACCAAGGCCTCTACCTTTGAGCCTGCCAGTCCGTATTGAGGAGGCAAAACAAACTTGCAGTAATGGCTGAGAGGAATGGCGGGGAGGTGCAGCAATAACTCCAGCGGGGAGTCGGGAATCTCAATGTCCAGAATAGCCCTGACTTGAGATTGTATGTCTTGCCAGTAGGGTTGTATCTTAGGGCATTTTGAATGGAAAATCCCTCAAAGGTTTTTTTTTTTTGCAACGAAAATTGTATTTGAAAAAAAAAAAATAGCAATTAATTTGTATATTTCTTTATGTCAGTTAAAAAAAAAGTATTTAAGTAAATACATAAATTAGTCCTTTACGTTAAGGGCAGAATTGCTTTTTACGACTCCTATGTATTTAAATACTTTTTTGATACTATGACAAATAAATATACATTTTATATAAATGTATTGCCATTTTGTTCCAAATACAATTTTCACTGCTAAAAAAAACAAAAAAAACAAAAAAAAACACCCTTGAGGGATTTTCCATTCAATAGAACGAATCAGGGTGTGCAGCACCGACAGCTCATGTATATGTGTTATCTATTCTATGTATCTTAGGGCATTCCCACCAAATGTGGAGGACTGAGCCTGAGGCAATACAGTCAATTTTGATCTACTGGAAGAGACCACAAATTCCTATGTGGGCTGATTGGATCCTCTTAGTGAATAATAGAATGGCTGCTGAAGAGTGGATGGCGATGTGTAAAGATCGTAAAGATGTAAGTTCTATAGTATATATGCCACTTGGATACATTACACTGGCAAGGCCACACCAGGCTCTCAGGTGGCTCGACCTATTGCAACCCCCCCCCTCCCGAATGCAAATGGGAGTGCGGTAGCTCCTGACCCTTAGCCAATATCGATCAGGCATTGTACTCACGTTCAGGTTATCGGACTGGTTTTATCGCTGAGTGATGACTTATGTTTTGTTTTATTTTGTTTTGTCCTCCCTCTTGTTCTTCCCTAGTTTCTAGTCCATGTTATAGGGTTTAAGTCACCACTAGCTTCAAGAAGTGATGGGTTACTTGAGGCAATACATTTATGCTTATGTTCATCAGTTACAGTACGGTTATGATGCTCTTTTACGGTCATTATAATGTGAACCACGACTGACACCAATATGGACCTGTTGGTATGCTTTTGTTCCATTATATTATTATACAGGATTTATATAGCACCAACAGTTTGCGCAGCGCTTTATGGATCTTTTTTTTTTTGACTGGTATGTCATTAAAGGTTATGTGCGTGTAAAGACAGGAATTCCAATACTTTTGGTAATTCAGTGTACGTATTGTAGCAATGTGGACGGCACAATGTTTTCTTTGTACCGTTTTTAGTTCAGGCTGTTTCTGTCTTAATTTTATTATTTGACTTACTTGTTAAAGTTCTTTCTTTGCGTCTCGGAAAGCGAATGGTTTTCAATAAAACGTACCCGATTCACAAACAATAGCAAAACACAAAACAAAACCAAACAAAAAAAACATGACATGACAACGCTTTATTGATGTATTTAAACACAACAAAAGAGAAGAACCTAGAGAAGTGGGTTTACCTACACCAAAAAGGAAGAATGGATTTATCGTCTTGGTGTTCGAATTGACAATGGCAGAAAGTGCCAACTGTCACTCCAGTGTGAAAACAAATAATTATTCCATGAACATTTGACAAACACAATTCCAACCTGTGTATGGGTATCGCAACACTGGACTGGTTTGAGAAGTAAGTGGGTGACTGTTGGCCAGAAAATTACATGCATTGGTCAGAACAAAAACACTCTCAAGCATCCCTTTGCCAAGAAAAGGGAATGATCCTTTCACCGTGTATGGTGGCATTATTAATCACAAGATATCGTGCATAGCTGCAGATACATATGTCCCATATACCCCAGGCTGGGTGCTGGCTCCCCGGTTGTTCAATCTCCACCTCAAACTGATGCCAACATTAATGCTGTTTAAATGAAAAATTGGCAGTTATTACTAGTGCTCAAGGGTCCGACAGCTGTACTGAAATCACACCAACGGGGTAGGTTGCACAAATTTACTTAAGGATGTCACAGAGTGTAATTAACCACTCGAGATCCAGTAGATTTTACCACCTTCGTGACCAGGAAATTTTTTGCTAATTTAGCACTGCGCTACTTTAACTGGTATTTGCACAGTCATGTAACACTGTACCCAAACTAAATTGATATTTTTTTTTCACACAAATAAAGATTTCTTTTGGTGGTATTTGATTACTACTGTTTTTTTTTTTTATTTGTGGGATATAAAATGAAAAAAAAAAGACCCAAAATATAAAAACGTCTTTGGTAAAAAAATAAGATAAAAAAAAACTAAGTGTATATTGATTGGTTTTAGTGAAAGTTACAGTGTCTCAAACCATGATATAAATAATGAAATTGTTTTTTTTTTTAAACTAGTAATAGTGGTGATTAGTGAGGCCCACGATCTGACACCGACGTGTGTGCAGTTTTCACTAAGCAATGCGCCGGTTTTTAATCCCTGCTTTGCAGGAATAAAAATAAAATAAAAAATCAACACATTGCTGCTGTCTGTAGAGAGCTCTGTGTTTACCAACACGGGGCTCTCTTCGGTCATTCACTCAGCCGATTATCTGCAGATGCTGGCTATAAATCACTGGCTGGGACCCGCTGATCAGCATGTGCTGCACCGAATGACAGCACAGCTTTTCTAGTCTATGCGCGAGCAGACTCGGATAAAACCTGCGATCTACAGGTACACGATTGTGCCTGTACGAGCCAACCTGCCGCAGTAAATGTACTGCGGCAGGTCAGCCAGCAGTTAAAGAACAAACGCATAATATATTGCAGTTTTCCAGGCCTTTCGATGTAGTGGCTGTATTCATTTTCTAATTCAGCTAAGAACATTTTCAGCAGGTAAATACCTGTTGATCTTACCAGAAATGCAATGTCTGTCACTTTCCGAGAGCCAAAAAGAAAGCACCTTACATTTCTTTTGATCTTTTATCCCCATGTATTCGAGATGAACAAAGGAAAACATGTTGGAAATCCAGCCTGGGTGGCAACCATGACTCCCTTCCACAAATACAGTGAAGGAGTTAGCACAGCCACAGACGAACATGAAGTGTGTTATTTTCAGGGTTACCAAATACATAGATAAAAAAAAAAATGGAAATCAACCGATAGCACTTTAATTAAAATGCATTTTAATTATTTGTATATTTGACCTTTGTTAATAAAACAGTAACCACATTCTGATTAATGATCCTCAAATGACCCTCGGTATGTGGTCTCAAGTCTTTGAAAGTCTAAAATTTGGGAACGTAAAATATTCTAGAAATCTCACTCCAGGCAGTGCTTTATAACCAGACAAGTACAAAGTCAAGGAGAATGCCACGGAGGAAAAAGGAACATTTCTAAATTTTAGCTTCTATAACAGACAAATGAGTTATCCGCTGCTCGCATTGTGTGCGGTTTTACTCTTCTCCACATCAATTCTCTATTCTTTTGTGAGCTAGTGGCACCCAGCTGAATGCAGCATGCTCCTTGTGCCCAGGATGCACAGAATAAGGAGAGATTTCTTCAAAAATAAAAAAGGTTGTTTGGAGAAGGACAGTCTTTTTAACCACTTAAGGACCACCCCATGTACATATACGTCCACAATATGGCACGTACAGGCACATGGGCGTATAGGTACGTCCTCGCCTATTAGCGGGTGGGGGGTCCGATCGGGACCCCCCCCGCTACATGCGGAGGTCGGGTCCGCTCGGGGAGCGATCCGGGACCACGGCGCGGCTATTTGTTTATAGCCGCTCCGTCGCGATCGCTCCCCGGAGCTGAAGAACGAGGAGAGCCGTGTGTAAACACGGCTTCCCCGTCCTTCACTATGGCGGCGCATCGATCACGTCATTCCCTTTATAGGGAAGACACGATCGATGACGTCATTCCTACAGCCACACCCCCAAACAGTTGTAAACACATACTAGGTGCACCCTAACTCCTACAGCGCCACCTGTGGTTAACTCCCAAACTGCAACTGTCATTTTCACAATAAAGAATGCAATTTAAATGCATTTTTTGCTGTGAAAATGACAATGGTCCCAAAAATGTGTCAAAATTGTCCGAAGTGTCCGCCATAATGTCGCAGTCACGAAAAAAATTGCTGATCGCCGCCATTAGTAGTAAAAAAAAAATAAAAAATAAAAATGCAATAAAACTATCCCCTATTTTGTAAACACTATAAATTTTGCGCAAACCAATCGATAAACGCTTATTGCGATTTTTTTTACTAAAAATAGGTAGAAGAATACGTATCGGCCTAAACTGAGGAAAAAAAATGTTTTTATATATGTTTTTGGGGGATATTTATTACAGCAAAAAGTAAAAAATATTGCTTTTTTTTCAAAATTGTCGCTCTATTTTTGTTTATAGCGCAAAAACTAAAAACCGCAGATGTGATCAAATACCACCAAAAGAAAGCTCTATTTGTGGGGAAAAAAGGACGCCAATTTTGTTTGGGAGCCACGTCGCACAACCGCGCAATTGTCTGTTAAAGCGACGCAGTCCCGAACTGTAAAAACACCTTGGGTCTTTAGGCTGCATATTGGTCCGGGGCTTAAGTGGTTAAAGCAAATTGCAAGTGCCATCAACATGTTTCATTTTAAACATTATGGAGCTTATTTAATAGGGCAATGTAAAGAATAGTCAATAGCCTGCAACTTTACCCATAAATATTTGAGCTGTAGTACACACTAAAGTCTTGATGCACAAATATACCCCCAATTGTAGATGTAGGGGGTGCACCTTTATGCAGAAGGCTTTTGAGAGGGGGTTAGCTGAACTCCATCTTCAAGTTCTACAGGCTAAGTGGGAGATTGGCTTTGAAGACCTCGGAGTAAAGACTGCAGAAGTAGATAGAGAAGGGTGGGATTTCCCATATCATTTTACAGACCACCTGATTTGAGGCAGAAGCACACTCTGGCCACCCATAGTGTTGACAATCACCATGTCAAGAGAAAGTCCAAAGACACAATGTCCCTCAAAATGCCAATCGTGTCAGTTACTCAATGGGTGCAACATCATATTCCCAACTAGGCACTTGTGCATCTAAACAAACGGTGGAGTAGCGCTAAAGAGTGAAAGGCCTTCATATAACTTCTAAATCAATGAGAAGGCTACATAAGAGTCCAATAAATATCAAAAAATGTGAACAAATTGATATATGAAAAAAATGAAAAATAAAAAATTAATTAATAGTCCAAACGTGTATCAAATTTGAGTGTAACACACTGCTGTAGCTATGAAGGAAAACTCTGGGTCCAAATGGTAAATATAGCTTGCTGACCCTTACCAGAATGGAAGATCCTAACGGATCTAGTCAGGCTGAAATCCCTGGATCATGCATGTTGGAATGGAGCTTGTCTGTTAAGACGATCCTTCAAGGGGTCACCGATCCGCCAATAAAGCAACAGAACCTGTGATCCGTCAGGATCAATCAAAGCAGAGGGGATGTGGACAATGTGCAGTCATGGAACGTCTCAACCAATAACATCGAATTCACCAGCAAAGGTCCAATTACTCAAATCGCGGTGACGTCAGCACGTCGCCTCCCAACGTTTCGTCTACACTAGACATGGTCACGTCTAGTGTAGACGAAACGTTGGGAGGCGACGTGCTGACGTCACCGCGATTTGAGGACTTTCGTTCTGACACACCGGCCGGCTTTTTTATCCTCGCTGACATTTCTACTCTGAACTGTAAGTGTGCTGCTTGTTTTTGCATTAAAAACCTCTACGGTATCACGCTATGTGAGTTTTCCTTTCTCACACATAATTGGACCTTTGCTGGTGAATTCGATGTTATTGGTTGAGACGTTCCATGACTGCACATTGTCCACATCCCCTCTGCTTTGATTGATCCTGACGGATCACAGGTTCTGTTGCTTTATTGGCGGATCGGTGACCCCTTGAAGGATCGTCTTAACAGACAAGCTCCATTCCAACATGCATGATCCAGGGATTTCAGCCTGACTAGATCCGTTAGGATCTTCCATTCTGGTAAGGGTCAGCAAGCTATATTTACCATTTGGACCCAGAGTTTTCCTTCATAGCTACAGCAGTGTGTTACACTCAAATTTGATACACGTTTGGACTATTAATTAATTTTTTATTTTTCATTTTTTTCATATATCAATTTGTTCACATTTTTTTATATTTATTGGACTCTTATGTAGCCTTCTCATTGATTTAAAAGTTATATGAAGGCCTTTCACTCTTTAGCGCTACTCCACCATTTGTTTATGATTTATATGTTTGTATAACATTTTTGAGTTAGCGGCTTTATTTTCTTTTTCACTTTTTGGTAAGCGCACTTTTTTACTTTTTATACTTGTGCATCTAAACAGACAATCGTATCATGCGAGATTCAGATTTAGATGCTTTTAAGCCAGGGTTTGACAAATTTGCTTAGAATCTAGGAGCCAGCTAAAACAGTTAGGAGCCAGAAAACACGCCCCGTCCCGCCAAGCTCGCGCACAGAAGCGAACACATACCTGAGTAGCGCCCGCATATGTAAACGATATTCAAACCACACATGTGAGGTATCGCCGCGATCGTTGGAGCGAGAGCAATAATTCTAGCCCTAGACCTCCTCTGTAACTCAAAACATGCAACCTGTAGAATCTTTTAAACGTCGCCTATGGAGATTTTAAAGGGTAAAAGTTTGACGGCATTCCACGAGCAGACGCAATTTTGAAGCGTGGCATGTTGGGTATCCATTTACTCGGCGTAACATTATCTTTCACAATATAAAAAAAATTGGGATAACTTTACAGTCTTATTTTTTAATTAAAAAAAGTGTATTTTTTCTGATGAAGTGGGTGCGGTCCTGCAAAATGCATTGAGACTACAACTTCCACACAAACCAATAATGTTTTATCACATTGACATTGGTGAAATTGTCTTTTTATCATGACAATCTATGTGGAATTGTATTTGTCTTGTGTAAATTTAAATACATTTGTTGCACTTTTTTTATATACTTGAGGTATTATGAAACGTGAAAATACAAAATAAAAAAATCAAAGTCATACAGATAAGTCAATAAAACTGTCAAAATAAACGTGTATAAATCAAAAATAAATCTGCAAAGTGATTCAATTCAAGAAAGTTTGCGATTAACAGTCAACACACATTTGTAAAAATCCAAGTAAACCACTCACATTTCTGTCAGTGTAGTCACCTTCCACACTCACCCATGATCCACACATGAACCGAGCTCCGCATAGCCATGTCCCAAGGAGCTTGGTTCATGTGTTGATCATGGGAGAGTGTAAAAGGCGACTACACAGACAGTTGAAACCAGCGTGGGGGTGGTGAGACTGGGATGAGTTGTTGCCCGATACCTTCCCATTTAAATGCAATGTACAAGATGATTTTAAATGTGATTGGTTTACTTGAATTTTAATAAAAGGTTTTATGGGATTAGTGTACTACTGGAGGCTTTTTGTTTTCTCTCACACACATGCAATGTGATGAGACCTGCCGATTGTGGAGTGATACTACCGGGTGGATGTTGACCTAAAAGCTTATTTTCCTTTTCATGAGAGTGAAAGGCAATTCAATCTGGTGAGTGGATTTCCATAGAGGAGACAACTCTATTTAATTGCACTGGTGGTGGATATAAGGTGTATTATTCCTAGCTCTACTTACATAGAGTTGACTGTTAATCACAAACTTTCCTGAATTGAATCACTTTATTTTTGATTTGTACTGTTATTTTGACAGTTGTATGGATATAGAAATTACATCACTTGCAGATATAGGATTGTCCACTGCATAGTAGCAGTGGTTGTGATGGAATTGATTATTGGTTGGTACACCAATATTAACACAAAATTTTTTAATTCATTATTGAAGTAGCAGCACTGAACTATTTAACACTATAGGTGATTTTTGGAATCCTAAGCACAGTGAAACACACAAGAGTTTCATTTTATTAAAAAATACTTGTCCCACTCATAAAAGTCCCCATATTCTAAATCGCCATTTCCCTAGCGGAATCATAAGCGTATTTCGACAGAGGGGGGAATATAAAGGTACGATATAGTGTTAACACGGAGCTCTGCAGCTGTCGTGCAGTCTCTCAAGGCCTACACATCTATTGTAAGCAGCAAGAAATTACCATGAATAGTCTATTTGCACAATAAGGTGGGCATCGCAATCCTGCATGGCCTTCGTGATTTCCTGCAGGCTAGGCTTGGCCTGTGCACCTGCTTCATATTCCTCTGCTAGCTGGGGGTCCAGATGAAATTTGGGTTGAGGACTGTGGTGTGGAGGAGAAAAACTTTCTACCGCAGACACAGTGAGAAAACCTAAGTGTTCCAGAGGATTTTAGACAGTGAGAAAACCTAAGGGTTCCAGAGGATTTTAGACAGTGAGAAAACCTAAGGGTTCCAGAGGGTTTTAGACAGTGAGAAAACCTAAGTGTTCCAGAGGATTTGCACACCGGAAAATAGAGCATACAGTGTACAGGATTGGCTACACAACTGTCTGGAGAGCACAGAGTTTCTTCCAAGTCCACCATTAGGCCACCACTGCCCCCAACCTAATACTGCTGAATAATATATAACCTCTTCCTACCATTTTTTTCATTTGTAACACGCTGAAACCAATATCCTGAGAGGGAGGAGCCTGCTGACAAGGAGGTAAATTGCCCAGCAAAAAGACATTGAAATGGTCTGAGATTTTGCTTAAACCACATATTCACTTGATGATCAATTTACTTTAAGCTTCTAAGAGCTACGTATTTTTTTTTTTATTATGACTAAAGACCCAGGGAATTTATACAAAAGTAACAAAAAAGCCAACAATTAAAGGGTCACTAAAGGAATTTTTTTTTTAGCTAAATAGCTTCTTTTACCTTACTGCAGTACTGGTTTCATGTCCTCATTGTTCGTTTTTGCTTTGAAGTAGCTGTAATTCTGCTGTGATCTCCACACTTCCTGGTTGTCTGGCTCCTTATAACCATCATACTGGGATATTTTCACGGTGGTCTAAGCTGTCATTACTGTGTGTCTAAAACTCCTCAGAACCAATCAGATTCATTTTAAAAACAAAACACTGCCCTGGATTTGTTTGTTTTTGTTCTGTGAGTCTTCCCGACTCACCTCTCACCCGGAACTTCATGTATGTACCTTTAAAACCGAAAGTGAACTAGAGGCACATTATACGATAGATTAAATTCAGTTTTTTATCATTTTTAAAAGGAATCAGTTAACTTTTATGTCTCTATACCCAATAAACAGTCATTTCAGCAAAAAAATGTTTTTCCTTTAGTGACCCTTTAAGTCTGTACATCCCACATTATAAAACTGCCGTTGATGTCAGAGAGAGAAGTTAAGGTTTAGTGGGTACATCTGCCCATTATTGTTTAACTCTCAAAGATATATGTGATCCCAGAACTACAGCACACAATACTTTTATTCAAACTAAAAATAAAAAGTTGAAGACCATTCTGCAAGGACACGTAGTCTCTGAATAAATGTAATGTCAGTAACTCCACCATTCTAATAAAGAATCGGCACCTGTCCTGTCTCCAAGTGAATTGATTTTTGATGAACTGGAAGAATAATGGAGATTTAGTTTTGACATTTACTGTGGATACCTACACACTGACCTCCAATTACAACAGACAAGGTTAAGAGAAGCAATATGTTACACAGTAGTAGGATGATCAGCCAAGTGACCATAATCCACAACAGTTCAGACCTGAAATCGGCTGCAGATCCCATGTTCTTTGGAATGATTAACAGGCAATATAAACCAAGGTGATTTCGATTTTAAAAACCAAAAGATGCACAAATACTGACAGTCTACTATATATGGAATCTTGCTAAACTTATGTATCGGCAAAAAGAGCTGGAGGAACGACACAGTAAATGAAAATGAAGTGCATTTCCCAAGGGTCCATTCTGTGAATACAGATTGGAAGGAGACAGGCGATGGATGTGTTCAGGAAGCAGGTGAGAAGAATGGGTGATCCAGCTGGTATGTGGCTATGCTCCAAGTACACTGCTGGTACAGAGGAGGCAGTCAGGGCTGGGGGACACAGCTGGCATACTGCAGATTAGTGCTCAGCGAGCTCAGTGCAGCATTGACGGGAGCAGACATGTATCACACTCTGATTTGAAAAGGAGACAGAGCGGATTGTAAAATGTGTCCTCAGTGCAGCTAGAGACACACAAATAGGCAGCAGCTTGCTGGGACTGTACATAATAAGCCTGGACCCATCTATAGACACATTAATTAAAACACAGACATGATTTCCAGACAAAGTTATTTCATCTCAACTAAACTACTGGGGGAATTCTTTTTTGCAACAAATATTCACTCTACAAATTACATTACAGGGAGTAATTGAAGCAGTCAAAAAACATGTAAATATTTAAAATAACAACATAAATAAGAATTAAATAAATAGACTAAAGCAGATCTGCATGTTGGTTGTGCTAGATGAACGTCACCTGGCTACAGCTGAACTGAGCAATGTATGGTGGTAGGTAGGTGCCTGTTGGTGGCCAATAGCTAGATTCACATAGAGTTAGGCCGGCGTATCAGTAGATACGCCGACCTAACTCGGAATCTGCGCCGAACTAAGTTTAAGTGTATTCTCAAACTGAGATACACTTAAACCTAAGATACGACGGCTTGCGCCGTCCTATCTTGGGGTGCAATATTAAGGCTGGCCGCTAGGTGGCACTTCCATTGCGGTCGGCGTAGAATATGTAAATCACTAGATACGCCTATTCACGAACGTACGCCCGGCCGACGCAGTACAGATACGCCGTTTACGTAACGCATTATCAGGCCTAAAGATATTCCATCAAATAGTTGGAATAGTAATGTTCAAGTATGGCCGCCGTTCCCGCGTCGAAATACGAAAATTTTACGTTGTTTGCGTAAGAAGGACCGTGCGGCGTACTTAGCCGCAATGCACACTGGGAAATGTAGGCGGACGGCGCATGCGCCGTTCCAAAAAAACGTCAATCACGTCAGGTCAAACCAAATTATCATAAAACACGCCCCCTCAACCCATTTTGAATTAGGCGCGCTTGCGCCCGCCGCATTTACGCTACGCCACCTAACTTAGCAGGCAAGTACTTTGTGAATCATGTACTTGCCTCGCTAACTTACGGCGGCGTAGTGTAAACACAATACACTACGCCGCCGCAAAGTTAGGGCGGCCTACCTGAATCTAGCTACAACTCTTAAAAGGTAAACTCAGGAACCTTAGAAAACCGGTCTGGCCTCCCAAGTGATTACAATACTTCTGACAATTCAGCCATCTCCCTCATCTGACAATCAGTAGGCATTATCCAGAGTCAGCATCTACTTTGACTGAAGACTCTGCCACAATGGAGACCTGGTCATGTAAATCCTAGGGCCCGGGTAGTTTTCACTGAACACCAGTGGATTGTGCCAATCCAGGGATTCAAGCAGGTTTAGAAAACATTGGCAGCAATAATTAACAATTTAAAGCCTCTTACACGATCCGATTGTTGGCAGGGGATTGTTGGTTGACAGACTTTTGTCCTAAAATCTTACAGTTAGTACGCTCCTTTTGACAGCTGTTGTCCAACTTTCGGCCAACAAATGTTGGATGGCATGCTAGTACATTTTCGTCACACAACGGTTTGTTGTCAGATTTTTGTATGGTCAGTACACAAATCCGTCACACGAACACGCATGCTCGGAGTCGATGCTCATCAAACACGAAATTAGCAGAAGGGGCCCAAAGGGTTGCGTTTAAGAGCCAAAATTCATAGTAGTACATCACTACATTCGTTGGCCGACAATTGTGTACCGTTAGTATGCAAGACAAGATCCAAGCATACACCCTGAAGACAAAAATCTGACGCTCGGTTGGCCAACAAACAGAATCCTGTCTACAAGGCTTAAGGCTTGCCCACCTGCTGTAAAAATTACAAGGTAGTCCTGCAGGTCCTCTGATTTTAGGGGCTTATTAACAAGTGGCAGCCTTTGCCGCTCCCTGAAGCAATCCAGAGTCCAAGCAGATGTGCGTTGAGAATTTGCCTCCTCACCACCTGTTTTAACCTTGAAAATCCCAAACCTGTAACTGTGGGCATTACACGCAGGTGCTCCACTGTCCCATTCACTTGAATTAGTTGTGCTTGGCAGAAGCACCGGCCACCAAATGTGACAGGGGTATAACTTTTGCAGCAGCCACGAAGCAAAGCATTGTGGCAGCATGTGTACAGCCAATCCGCTGAAAGTTCTCTCTCAGAAGAAACTGTGGCACAACTGCCTGTTTCTAGTGCCCACCATTGTGAATGAGTTCTAAAAGAGCACAGCCAATTAGGGCATTTTTGCTGCTGGTCTAGCCACCCAGCTGGGAATGGATTCATATCAGTAGCCAGAAGGGGATTTAATCTAACAATGTTTATTAACGATACAATAATGCATTATATAAGTGGATTAAGGTCACAAAATATACAATTAGGGTGCCACTATCGGGTAATGATACTCTAGTGCAGTAGTCTCCAAACTGTGGTCTGGGGGCCGGATACCATCATTTGCTTTCCTTTATCGGGCACTATTTTTCCCACAGATGCGGCCGATTCTCCCAATGACACTATTTACTCCCTCTTAAACCATTAATGGGGTATTGCTTACTCCCACTAACAGCTAAGCATTTTCTACTTCCACCAGCCAGTCTGCTGCCCCACCCCCCCAAAAAGCCTGAAGGATAGTAAATTGCCCCTTTATTTAGAAAGCTTGGAGATCACTGCTCTAATCTGTGGTACACTTTTGCCTTAAAATGGATATTGTACTCCCCAGCAAGTTATCTTACGATTTGTAGAAAAATGTCAAACTATTACAGCATTCAATTTAAAAGGAAAAAAACATTAAATTTCACATTAACAAAAATGTCTCCTACCTGATTTTAGAATTACAGGTCATTTCATTCTCTGGGTAATGAATGTCTACAGCGTCTTGGATAACCGTACCATACTCGTACACTTTAATCTTCTTAGTCACACCAGCAATGGCAAAGTAATCACAGTCTCGGTCAAACTCTATGCTGCAAAAAGAATAGAATTTTGTGTTATTAAAAAAAAAAAAAAAAAAAAAAAAGACTTTAAGAATGAATACACAACGTTAAATGTGAACTGTTAAGAGTAGCACAATGACAAGCAATGCTGCCTTTCAAAATAGAGGTCCTTGGTCAACTTCTTACAAAGTAGACAATCTTCATTAAAGTCATACTGAAAGCCCTGGCTTATATGAGCTTTGCCAAGATGCTCTACTTTCCTTCCAAGACACCCGGACACAGTAGCAATTCTAGCAAAGATTCCATGGAGAAGGTGGAGGCTGGAGAAATCAGAAAGGGGGCTGGGCTGTAACCTGGCGCCCCAGTGAACTGCACTTTGGGCGGCTTTGGCCAACATAGCTTTGGAGGGAGAGCAGGAACTGCCCTTTGTCTACACATCCTATACGCGGTGCCGTGTTATACATGTTTAATGTGAGAGATTTCTTTTTTTTTTTTATCTGTAGTTTAAAAAAAAAAAAAAAACACACTACTGGTGGTCTCTGCTTTTTTTTAATTCATAGTCATTTGAATCCTGGAGAAGTTCAATTAGAAGAGAAGGAGAACTCTGGGGGTATCTGGCAAAGTAAAATAATGAGGCACTATTAAGGGTCATACACATGGGCCGAATATCAGGCGGCATTGGCCAGGTCAATAGAAACCGGTCGACATTCTACTCGTGTGTATGGCAGCTGGTTTCTATCGAAGGCGCTTGACCAAAAAAGGTCTGCTGATCGGCATCCGATTAGCACTCTAAGCCAATGGCTAAGAGTGCTGACCGGTTTGTTCAGGCAGGGAGGGGGGTGGGTCTGGTGCAGGACTGTCCCCCTGTTCAGCCCACTGGGTTGTGTATATCAGGCTTTAGCCTTTGTTTAGTAAGTGGGGTGAGCGACTTTCCAACTTGAGATGGAGGGTCAACACTTATTTGGATGAAGTAATTTGGAACAGGTACTATCATTTTAATAGTCACTGAATATATAAAGAGTTTTGAATTGTGGAACAAAAGGACGGATTTCCTCATCATACAACATTTATAACTAAATGCACACAGGATACAACAAAGTTTGGAACTTGTGTTACAAAGGACTTTATAGGTAACATTACACTGACATACACATTAGAGGTCAATATTTTGGTGCTGGGATCCCTAATTTTTACAAACAGTCCTCAGAATGCAGACCGGTACATTTTGGATTATGTAAATATAGAACTATACTTCCTCCTCGATCAATACAGGATGATTTCGCAGTGGATTGTAAAGTAATTGTTTATGATAAAAAAACAAACAAACACACACACACACACACACACACACACACACACACACACACACCACCTGTTACCTCCTCTGTGTAATGGTTTTGCACAGAGCAGCCTGGATCCTCCTCTTCTTGGGTCCCTCCCTCCTGTCGAGTGCCCCCACAGCAAGCAGCTTGCTATGGGGCACACAAGTCACAGCTCCCTGTGTCCATTAAAGTGGTTGTAAACCCTTACACTTTTTGCTACAGGAAAGCCTATAATAAAGGCTTACCTGTAGCTACCCCGGATATCTCCTGAACAGTTTAGGAGATATCCCCTGTATTTGACAGTACAGTCACAATACAAATCAATACAGGAGGGATCAGAGGGCCCTGCTCATTAGATCCCTGATGTAAAGCGCTGCACAAACTGTTGGCGCTATATAAATCCTGTAAAATAATAATATTTGCACGTGCTGTTGCTTTCAGTGACTGCCGTTTCCGGCGGGTCCCCCGCGCATGCGCGAAAGTGATGTCATCACGGCTTCAGCAAATCACAGCGCCGTAGAATGATACCTGGAAGTAACTTTGGGGACGAATGTCGCCGGCCGTTGCTGTGTCGGGCACCGCAGCGGCGGCTTCAACCCCAGGTGAGTATTACATAATGAGCTAGTTAGCTTATAATGCCTCTTACAGGTGTTAGTTTTTTTACTTATTTTCAAAAGTGGGCTTACAACCACTTTAAAGACACGGAGCTGTGGCCAGCCTCGACCTCTCTTTGGATTGGCTGACTGATGTTGATTGACAGTCAATGGAGCCACTGCTGTGCCTCATACCAATCAGGAGGGAGAGAAACAGATGGCTGAGGCCCACATGGTCATCAATGGACAGAGATGGGCTCAGGTAAGTATTAGGGGGTGCTGGGGCTTATATCTCAATGCATAAAATGCATTAAGAAAAAAAAAAAACCTTCAGGATATACATCTTAGCAAAAAATAAATAAACAAACACTAAATTATACAGGTACATTCACTTTATGTATCAAATTTCAACTCAATATTTTGTAGATTCACCTTGTTCACAGTGTTCAGGAGAGATCAGGTTTTATGCAAAATATATACTGTATATTTAGATATGCAATTTCTTCATTTAAAAAAAAAATAAAAAAAAGTTTCTCTACAGACCAATATATCAGAAAAGCTATTCTATAGCCAAAATGAGTTCATTTATTGTTAATGTCTCACATGCTTTTGTTTAGTTTAGCGGTGAGGATGCTTTGCCATCCCTGTACCGATTCCTCGCTCTCCCTCCCACTCACTGTCCTTACAGATGAGGAGGCTGATTCAGCAGCGCTCTGTGAAGACAGTTCATATGAAAAAGAGTTTGTCTTGCAGCAAAAATCAGCATCAGATTGCTGAAGATTTATATCCCCTCTGCCTGCAACGTGTGTGGGTAGGCAATATATAAAAGGATAACCAAGTCTGAAATGAATGAGGGGGGGGGGGGGGGAAAGGACAGTCTTGAATTTATACATATGTATGAAATACATTTCAGGAACTCATCAGACAAAACACATCTGAGAAAGTTTAGATCATGGAGGCAAGCACTGGGCTATGCTAATCGTACTCATCAGCTACAGCCTACCTGCGGGATGCGTTATAAAAGCCAGAGACATTGGACACTTGAGTACATTAAAAGGAGGCAATCTCAGTAATGTAGATAACCTAAAACCAGATTCGAAAATGAATATAGGAAGTAAACTAGTCATAAATCTGGCCTATTTAAACTGAACATAAAAGATTAAAAGAACTGCAGTCAGAAGTTAGGGGAAGATAGAAGTAAGTTCCAGCTCAGTGTAGAGGTTTAACATTTCATTTGGTTAAAAGTTACAATGCACAAAACTATTCCAGTGGGAGGGAGAGATTCTGTCCCAGAAGGTCCTTTGGACTGTCACCGTCCGCTGGGATGCATCCTGTGGCCACCAGGAAGTAAAACCAGCGTGGAACGCAGGCGGAAATGACATCACCAGATGGACTGGCAGATACAGGAAGAGACAGAGAAACAGTGCAGGCTACTCGTTCTGAGCTTCTAGTCTGTACGGTTACTCTGTCTCTTCCTGTGTCTACCAATCTATCCGGTGATGTCATTTCCACCCGAATTCCATGCTGGTTCCACTTCCTGTGGCCACATGATGCCTATGGAACCTGTTATAAGATGAAACATCCCCACGGACGGTGACAGAATCTCTCCCTCCTCACTGCAATTATTTGAGCCTGATATTTACTTACTTGTGTAAGTGCATTTTAACTTTAATTAAATGGAATGGTAAACCTCTACACTGAGCTGGCGCTTTCTTTTCGCTTCCCCTTCTTTCTCATTCAGAGGTGGCTTACTCTTGGGATAGCTGCCGCTTTTAACTTACTTCTACCTCATTGCATGTGACGTTCAACCACTGGACAGATTAAGCATACACTTTATGTATAAACCATGTGAACTGCCTGTCTTTATGTGACTATCTGCATGCCCATTCAGCTATTGATTTTGCACCAGAATACTGCCTTGTTCTATGCAGTCAGAAGTTACCTGCAGTTAGATATAGGCAGCTGAAGGCACCCTACCCTTCTCTCTTTCAAGGATCCCTATTGCTCACCCAAGCGATCAATATCTTCAATGACCAAAAAAGGAAGTCTTAGGGCAGTGATGGGGAACCTTGGCACCCCAGATGTTTTAGAACTACATTTCCCATGATGCTCAGCTACACTGCTTAGTGCAAGAGCATTATAGGAAATGTAGTTCCAAAACATCTGGGGTGCCAAGGTTCCCCATCACTGTCTTAGGGGGAAGGGGGGCAGGACCAAGCTCTACTTTTAGCCACCATGCACACCATAGCATTTTATTTCCAATCATCTGAATCCAAGGGGATCCCAGTGGGATGAATCCCATTAGTCTCAACTAAATTGGATTTTGGGGCAGAATGGCATAATCTGACCCCATAGAGGCATTAACTAATGGGAACGCCTGAAAAAAAATTCAAGGATTCCTATTTAAAGGTCTATGGGCCAAAAATGTGGCATTTTGAGGCTGTACTAACAAATTGTGATGGGGGTACTATTCCTCCCACTGACACCAATGATGGGGCACCATTCCTCCTACTGATGCCAAAGAGCAGTAATCCTCCCCCCCTAATACCAATGATAGGGTATTGTTTACTCCTACAGACGCCAAGTCTCTAGATTTGTGACACATTAACTTTAAAGCACATAGGCTTAATCATCTAATGTTCAGTTACAAAAAAAAAAAAAAAAAAAAAAAGCACACTATGCTGCCCCATTTGGGTACAGCAGTATAGTGTGCTAAACCTACCTTCCATTCACGACATCCTCTCCACAAAAGCATTTAGAAGCCGCCATACACCCAAGATTTTTCATCTACAGCCTCATGAATGCAGGTGGAAGAAGCTAGAATGGCAGCTATTGTTTTGACAGCGGGCACCCACAGCTGTCAGAATACTGGAACAGTGGCTGCATCTGATTGGATGCAGCCACTGTATGGCCAACAATTTTACACCCGCTTCCTTTAGTTTTCAGGTCAAATGATGTCAGATGCCAACAAGGCAAATTTTGGTCAGTTCGTCAAGAGAGTGGCTGAAACTTACTTCATCTTTGTGAGCTACAGGGGTTGATTTACTAAAACTGGTGCATCCAAAATCTGGTGCAGCTCTGCACAGCAACCAATCAGCTTCCAGGTTTGTTTGTCAAAGCTTAATTGAACAAGCTGAAGTTAAAAGCTGAATGGATACCATGCACAGCTGCACCAGAATTGCACTCTTCGGGTTTAGTAAATCAACCCTTTAGTGTCCCATTTAGGTAATTCCAGAAGCCATTTTTGCATTCATAAAACTGGTTTGTAATAGAGACAACATAGCAAACATCAAAGCTAAACTAAAACTAAAATATTGGCCACCTAAATTGAAGGCAAGCCTCATTTTAGAAGACTTGTGTGCTGGAAAAGATTAAGGAAAGATTTAGGAAAACGTTTGGGAGAGAATGATGTATCAAAGCAATAAATAACCAGAAAAGCTCAGAGGAAAACTGCTGACAAGTTTTGCTTACTGTGCCTCTCTGGTTTCTTCTACAACTCCTAGATCCCCTTCAGGGCACCTTTTAGATGCCCTTCATTTTTAAAGGGATGCCGAGTCGCTGAGCTATACATCACAAACTCTGCAACTAAACTGCATTACCCAACTGCTTTCGTCTGCAGCACCTCCTACCTACAATTGTTCAACTACAACTAAAACACCCTTCGTTTACTAGTCAAATAATGTACACATGTAATGATTTATGGCAAAGTAACAGCTAAACTGTATACCAGACAATCTTAAGCGCCACGCTGTGTTTTAATAGTGCCGCTTTCCTCCCAAAAGCTTTGGCAAGATGGAGCCAGACCCAACTTTTACAGGAAAAGTCGAGATTTGCACACATTCAGCTGCCTGTATGTCCGGATCTACTCGTCATTAAGGATGAGCTCTGGCGTGTTCGCATAGAACACGTGCAGAGCCTGCCAGGAAGTGTGCACGGCGCTGCGCTAATAACAGCCAGGGAGACATTTCACGATCCCTGCAGCCGAGCATTGGGACAATGACTCCCTGGCTGTGATTAGCACAACGCCGTGCACACTTCCTGGCGGGCTCTGCACGTGTTCTATGCGAACACGCAAGAGCTCATCCTTACTCGTCATACAGCTTTCTCTAAAAGATAATTTCTGCTTTTGAATGTTTTCACTCAAAATCCAGTTTGGCTAATCCAGGTTTATGACACGTTTACGTAAAATCAAACTCCAAAACAGATACAAAAAAAATAAAAATAAATATAATCTCTAGATAGAGATACTGGAGTGACCTACCATCATGTTGCTGGTCCTTCAATATTTATTTGGCAGTCTAGGAGTTGATACTTGTCAAAGGTGTGTGCTGCTTAGCTGCACTGGATGTCAGTCTCCTGGCTACATAATCTGCCTCAGGTATGAGATTCATAAGAATAGACAGGTTGTCAGATAAATGTATTACTATTGTCTATTTATCTGGAGCTTAGAGAAGTACAGCCAAGCTTGCTTGGCTATACTTCTCCTGTGAGTCAAAGTACTGCAAATTGCTTTGCACTCCTGTAACACATTTTCAGCAGACAGCGGGTTGAGTCCTGGCTCTGGAAAGGTCCTGACCTTACAGTCTGGATCTGCCCACATGCCTGGACCAGCACACAGCCGCTGAGAGCCTGAGCGGCTGCTTCCGCCATCTCCACAGCCCAGCACTACAGGAGGGTTTGGCAGAGCAGAAAGCCTGTGACAGTCACCAGCTCTCTGCTCAGGGAGCTTTGAGAACTGAGTGATCAGTGATGTTTGATCGCTCAGTCTTGGAGCTGGCTGGGGACCTATGCTGCATCCACAGAGGCAAGTATGATTCAAAAATAAAATACAATCCCATACTTTTCTCTTTTAAGCCGACCATACATTATACCATTTTCTTGTTCAATTTCCTTTAGATGTCAACTATGTAATACAAGTGCCTGTCTGACTACATACAAATTGAGTGTTTAGGTTCAGCCCTGGTTCACACTGGGCTGCGGGAGTGAAGCCGTGCGAGTTCAGCTGAACTCGCACAATTTCACTCCTGCTGGCAGTCCCGATTTCGGCAGCGATTTAAGAGACATCTGTGCAGGTTTCTGCACAGATGTCTATGTAAATTGCGGTCCTAAATCGCAAAAAGTAGCACAGGAACTACTTTCTGAAATCGGTGCAGCGCTTTCAGATGCGGCGTCGCACCGATTAGGACAGTGTCATTGCCGACAGTTTGAGATGCGATTTCACAAGTGAAATCGCATCTCAAATCGAAGCAAATCGTACCCAGTGTGAACCTGGGCTCACCCTCATTTTTTATGGTTTTGATAAATCTAAAGCACAATTGTATAAGCCTTAGAATTAATTTAAATATGACAGGAACACCTTAAAATAAAAAAATAAAAAAAAAAAAAAAACGTGATCTTCTTTGAAACTTGGGGGAGTGACTAGTTACCAGCTTCAGACAGATGAAGTCCTTTCACACAAGAAGTTAGCTCTTCAGCACTGATCAAATTAGATTTGTGTATAGTGCCAAGTCAATCAAAGTGCTGACAGTTACATCCCTGGTGTTTTGAAGTTCCCTGAAGGTCAATGCTACACAACATAATTGTCTGTTAGCCATCGTCCGTGGTCTTTATTTTTATGTAACATTTCTCCTCCCTCAGTGGCCTGGCTGAAATGCTCCATTAGCTTCCCATGACACATCATTGCAGCAAGGCTGATTTAGTAGCAGCTCAGGGTGTGAGGAAGAATAATGACAACAAGGGAGGGGAAGGTCTGGACAGGAATAAAAGTAGCTTGAATCCCTATTATGACAGTGTACGCTGGTTACAGCACATTGGATGGAGTTACGTGTATTCTTTCACCACTTCCACAGCAGGGTAATAGGGGAATATGTTATGGTGATTTAGGAGGCAAAGGTAGATGGTTGTCTGCTAATGGAGCTGCAGAAAAACAATCCTGACCACAGTACAGAAAGAGCAGAAGAATGTGAGGCATTACTGCGGAGAGTCTAAAGCCAGGAGACATAGTAATGACAAAACAGCAAAAAGCCATACAAGCAACAAGTAAAAATGTATGTATATATATATATATATATATATATATACAAACTGTTTTGTTTAAGACCTATTGTAGAACCCCAACAAAAAATATATGGCAGAGTTACAGCCATGGTCAATTATTACTGTCTGTGGGCAAGACAATCTATATAAACAAGGAGAGGGAAAAAAACACAGCGCTAAACACACCATTAGGGTAGTAATAAAAGCATATACATTTATTAAATGATTAACATGCACTCACAAAGCTGGTAAAGTACAGGCGGGTGTAGTAAGCAGTGATAGACCAGAGCCGACAGGCTCAACGGGAAAGTCTCTCCAGCCTTAGCCTGAGGTGTATGGAAGCATGGAAGGCGTGCTAAATCAACCAAATCCCAGCACAGTAATATCAAAGAAATAGTGCAGCGCTAAAACAAATAACTAGACAGAGAAAACTAAATATAGTCCATATATTAGATTCCCCAAAGTGGTGACCACTCGTGATGTATATTTACAATGGTGACAAAGTGCAGAACCTCCACCTTTGAGGTCACTAGCCGCTCACCTCAGAATGAATAGATGGGTCAATTGCGCCTTCCCATAAAGGGTGAATATCCGAATTGGTCAATGAGGTAACAACCAGCAGGGACGAGGGCATAGGTCTGATATTCCAAGCACTGATCCCCTTATAACAATATACCGAATCTCCAAACGGTTATGGCACATGTAACAAAGGGAGATATCTAGTGCTCTCTGTATACAACTTAATTTATTGAAGAAAGCAGAATAAAACTTACAAACATAGCACTTTCACCTAGTGCCAGGTAGGCAAGCATTCAGTGTAACCATGATGATGGCCGTGTTGCTTCCCCGCATGTTTATACTCTCGGCCAGTGCACTATTATGGGGTTACTCACGGCACGTCACTTAAAGCAATTTAGGTAAAATTCAACATTCAAGCCCAATGGCACAGAAACTTTGGTCTCGTATATCCAATACGGTTTTCTTCTACTCAATTGTCTTATAAAATTCCCATCCCGCCAATGTTTAACCCTCTCAATATCCCAAACTTTTAAGACCCTCGGATCCCTGTTGTGACATAAGCGAAAATGTTTGGACACATTGTGTGTTACTAATCTCTTTTTAATATTGTTTACATGCTTGCCTATATGCACATGTAGGGGCCTAGAGGCCCTCCCTCGATATTGTAAGCCACAATTACACTCGCACATGTAAACCACACCCACGTGGAACAAGTGATCAGATGCTTAATGGGGTATTGTCTATTAGTGGCCTTGGCTATAAACACTTTACACCTTCACGTTTTCCTTTTGAGTGACTATAGCAGGGGTGCCCAACCTTTTGAAGCACGAGGATCACTTAAGCAACTTGGTTGGTTATATACTATGATTTTAGTAATAAACTTACTTTTAATAACAGTATTCTATTCTATTATTCCAGAGCCACTGGTTGGGCACCCCTGGCCTATAAAGTGGTCTATATTAAAACAAGACAGAGTGTTAGGTCCTATGCTTCCCATGCGTCCACAGTTTACATACAGAAAAGCCCCTACATTACACAATGTTTTAGCACCAGGAGTTGTGGATACACCTGGACAGATAGTAAACCGTTTTTTTTTTATCAGGCGTTTATGCTTTTGATCGATGTACTGTCTGTAGGCACTCAAAATGTGAAAAAGTATTCACAGCCTTTGCCATGACACGCGAAATGGAGCTCCAGGGCATCCTGTTTCCATTGATCATCCTTGAGATGTTTCTACAACTTTATTGGAGTCCACCATGTCTAAACATGATTTGGGAAGGTGCACACCTGTCTATATAAGGTCCCACGGTTAACAGTGCACGTCAGAGCACAAACCAAGCCATGAAGTCCAAGGAATTGTCTGTAGACCTCCGAGACAAGATTCTATCTAGTATCCGAGGAAAGGGTACATTTGTAGCAAATTTTCACAAATTTCAGCAGCATTGATGGTCCCAATGAGAACAGTGGCCTCCATCTGTAAATGGAAGTTTGGAACCACCAGGACTTTTCCTAGAGCGGGTCGCCTGGCCAAACTGACCGATCGGGGAGAAGGGCCTTAGTCAGGAAGGTGACCAAGTACCTGACAGTCACTCTGACAGAGCTCCAGCATTTCTCTGCGGAGAGAGGAGAACCTTCCAGAACAACCACCATCTATGCAGCACTCCACCAATCAGGCCTGTATGGTAGCGTGGCCAGGCGGAAACCACTCCTCGGTAAAAAAAGGCACATGACAGCCCCCTGGAGTTTGCAGTGCTGAAGGACTCTCCAGCCATGAGAAATAAAATTCTCTGCTCTGATAAAACAAAGATTTAACTCTTTGGCTTGAGTGGCAAGAATCAAGTCTGGAGGAAACCAGACACCGCTCATCCCCTGGCGAATACCATCCCTACAGTGAAGCATGGTGGTGGTAGCATCATGCTGTGGGGATGTTTTTCAGTGGCAGGAACTGGGAGACTAGTCAGGATCGAGAGAAAGATAAATGCAGCAATATACAGGCACATCTTTGATGAAAATCTGCTCAAGAGCCCTCTGGACCTCAGACTGGGGAGAAGGTTTATCATCGAACAGGACAATGACCCCAAGCACCCAGCCAAAATAACAAAGGAGTGGCTATGGGACAACTATGTAAATGTCCTTAAGTGGCCCAGCCAGAGCCCCAGACTTGAACCCGATTGAACATCTCTAGAAATCTAAAGATGGTTGTGCACCAACGCTACCCATTCAACCTGATGGTGCTTGAGAGGTCCTGCAAAGAAGAATGGGAGAAATTGCCCAAAAATAGGTGTGCCAAACTTGTAGCATCATACTCAAAAAGACTTAAGGCTGCAATTGGTGCCAAAGGTGCTTCAAAGTATTGAGCAAAAGGTGTGAATACTTACTATATAGTACATTGTATTTTGATTTAAAATTTTTAATAAATTTGCAAAGATTTCAATAAACTTCTATCATGTTGTCATTATGGGGTATTGTTTGTAAAAACATTAAAACGGGTTGTAAAGGTTTGTTTTTTATTTTCTAAATAGGTTCCTTTAAGTTAGTGCATTGTTGGTTCACTTACCTTTTCCTTTGATTTCCCTTCTAAATGTTTTTCTTTGTCTGAATTTCTCACTTCCTGTTGCTCCTCAGTAAGCTGTTCTTGCTTACTAACCCTTACCCAGAACGGCTCAGATGATGGGGGCAAGCTTACCGAGGAACAGGAAGTGAGAAATTCAGACAAAGGAAAAAAAACATTTAGAAGTGAAATGGAAGGAAAAGGTAAGTGAACCAACAATGTACCGGTACTAGCTTATAGGAACCCATTTAGAAAATATAAAACAAACCTTTACAATCCCTTTAAAGTGGTTGTAAACCTATCCATATACTAAGGGCAGTGCCTGACTCAGGTGATACACAGAGCTTAAACAAATACTCCTACATCAGTTGTACATGTTAATCTGTAATCTTCTCTACATCCATTTAAAGTGCCAAGTTGATATACAGTGCCTTTATAGAACCACGTTTCTTTAGAAATTACAGCTGCAAGTCTTTTTGGGAATGTCTCTACTAGCTTTGCACATCTAGAGCAAAGTTTTTGCCCATTCTTCTCTAAAAAATAACTCGAGCTCTGACAGATTTCATGGAGGGCGTCTGAACAGTTTTCAAGTCTAGCCACAGATTCTCAATTAGATTTTGGTCTGGACTTTGACTGGGCCATTCTAACACTTTGATCTAAACAAGAGATATGCAATTAGCGGACCTCCAGCTGTTGCAAAACTACAAGTCCCATCATGCCTCTGGGTGTCATGCTTGTGGCTGTCAGTCTTGCTATGCCTCATGGGCCTTGTAGTTCCGCAACAGCTGGGGGTCCACCAATTGCATATCCCTAATCTAAACCATTCCATTGTAGCTGTATGTGTAGGGTCGTTGTCCTGCTGGAAGGTGAACCTCAGCCCCAGGCTCAAGTCTTTTGCAGACGAACAGGTTTTCTTCTAAGATTGCCCTGTATTTGACTCCATCCATCTCTCCATCCATCTCCCCATCAACTCTGACCAGCTTCCCTGTCCCTGCTGAAGAAAAGCACCCCCCACATGATGATGCCGCCACCATGTTTCACGTTGGGGATGGTGTGTTCAGGGTGATGTGAAGTGTTAGTTTTCTGCCATCCATAGCATTTTGCATTTAGGCCAAAATGTTCAATTTTGATCTCATCAGACTCTAGCACCTTCTTCCACATGTTTGCTGCGTCCCCATATGTGTTTCTAACTGTAGGGGGCTGGGCTGGACGTGTGACGTCACTGATCGCCTTTCCCTATATCAGGGAACAGACGATCAGTGACATTCCCACTGTGAAGAACGGGGAAGGTGTGTTTACACACACCTCTCCCCGTTCTTCAGCTCCTGTGACCGACCGCGGGACATCGGCGGCGATCAGGGCCGCGGTCACGGAGTTTCGGACCTACGGCTGGGCACTTAAAGGGGACGTACAGTTACGTGGCTGTGCCATTCTGCCGACGTAAATGTGCAGGAGGCGATCCTTAAGTGGTTAAATAATTTATGCACCTTAAAGATTTGCTCATATATAGGTTTACATCAGTCTTTCCAAAACGATTATTCAAGAATTGAACAAAAAAAGGGAAGGCAAACCTTAGCACCTGTGCTTGCCAAAGAGACTAGCAACTTAGGCCCAGATTCTCATAGGACTTACGTCCTAATCTGAGCCGTCCTATCTATGCGACCGATTCTTAGAATCAGTTACGCATAGATATCCATTAGATCCGACAGGCGCAAGTCTCTTACGCCGTCTGATCTAAACTGCGTTGAGTATGCAAATTAGCTAGATACGCGAATTCCCGAACGTACGCGCGGCCGAAGCAGTAAAGTTACGACGTTTACGTTAGGCTTTTCCCGGCGTAAATTTGCCCCTGCTATATGAGGCGCCGCCAATGTTAAGTATGGCCGTCGTTCCCGCGTCGGAATTTTAAAAAGTTACGTCGTTTGCGCAAGTCGTCCGTGAATGGGGCTGGACGTCATTTACGTTCATGTCGAAACCAATGACGTCCTTGCGACGTCATTTGGAGCAATGCACACTGGGATATTTTACGGACGGCGCATGCCCAGTTCGTTCGGCGCGGGGACGCGCTTCATTTAAATGATACACGCCCCCTACCCGCCGAATTGGAATTCCGGCGGGTGATTTACGCTACGCCGCCGCAACTTTACAGGCAAGTGCTTTGTGAAGAAAGCACTTGCTCGAAAAACTTACGGCGGCGTAACGTAAATCGAATACGTTACGCCGCCGCAGAGATACGCCCAGTGTACAAGAATCTGGGCCTTCGTGTATAAAGTCTACTCAGAGGTCCATTCAGTGAAAACATGTCACTGGGAGGAAAAGTGTTCATGAAATGTGCACTGGTTGTAGAAAATCAGTTTTGCCAATGCATGAATCATAATGCAGGCTAGGCCCTGTACATGGAATGGTTTGAAGTAAGGAGTGTGTCATAGTCTGAGCCTCATATCAACCACACGGATTCAAATGTACTCTAAAAAATTACAGTATGGGAATAAAAGTTTGCATTGGATTAATTGCTATGGAGTCACACTGACAGTTTAAACAAGGCTGGGTTGCTTGCGGCAATCATATTCTGACTGTCAAGTTTTGTCATTGTGTAGGACTGACAACAAAAAAAGTGGACCGCAGTCTGAAATGTGCCTTGTGCCATTACTGTCTGTGCTGGCCCACCAATCTGATTCAAACTTTCATATTCCAACTGTCAGCTGGTCTCTGAAAATCTGACTCCAATTAGTGGCTGGGAACAGAAAAAGGCAACTGTAATGCCGCGTACACACCGTGACTTTATGTGATGAAAAAAAATGACGTTTTGAAAAACGTCAATTAAAACGACCGTGTGTGGAGGAAAACTTTGTTTTATGTCTTGTGAAAAACTACCAAAAAAAAAATTGAAGCATGCTTCAATTTTTTGTGTCGTTTTTCAAAACGTCGTTTTTTGTGTCAATTAAAATGATAGTGTGTGGGCAAAACGACGTTTAAAACAACGTTCTAAAACCCGCGCATGCTCATAAGCAAGTTATGAAGCTAGCTTCAATGGAAAAAGAGTGCTGAACGTAACCGCGCTTTGCTAGAGCATTTTGAAAAAACGATGGTGTGTAGGCAACGTCGTTTTTGAAAATGAAGTTTCAAAAACGTTGTTTTATTTCATGATTTAAAACGTCGTTTTTTTTTCATTACATAAAGTGATGGTGTGTACGCGGCATTATTCATCTGGAATCTGGTTGCTATGCGCAACACAGGCGGGCTAGTCCTTCAGACACCAATCACAGGAGTCTCCTTATAACTGGCTCTTTTTGGCAATACAGATCTTATACGGACACTATATAAGGCCTTCACAACTGAAGACAAAATAGGTTTTGTTGTCCGAAGAAACGGCTTCTCAATTATAGCTACAAACATAAAAGTTTAAAAGGCAGATTCTTAACATCAAAAAAAAAAAAAAATAGGTGCAATCTGTATGACATGCAGCAAATTTTATACCATTTAACCTTATTTTATCTAATTTCCTATAACTAGAAATTTTTTTTTTTTATAAAAGCAAGTGTTACAATGTTACATACCATGCCACGGTTTCTCTTGAATGCACACAATGATTTTATTATAGGTCAGAAAATAATAGAGCTCTCTCTCGCTATATAGATGTTTCCAGCACCACCTGCTGTCCTAATTCAGACTTTCACAACAACGATCTACCATGCTGAGTTTAACAAGATCCTAACCGCTAATTCAACTAGTGTTCAACCTTTGTAAGTGGTCTAAATGTCAATTAGCATGTTTCATGTATCGTGTATACTACTAAATGATATTCGGCAACATTTTACAAATGAATGTGCGGCATTTATGCGACACCAAGGGACCAATAAAAAGGTGTCGAAACCCCCAAGTCACAGGTGCTGCCTCTGTATTGGAAGGTGACAATTATCTTAAAAATGATACCTCCCACCACCACCTAACAAAGAAGAATTTAAAGTCAGCAGCTACAAATAATGTAGCTGCTGACTTTTAATACAAGGACACTTACCTGTCCAGGGATGCAGCGCTTTCCTCACCCGACCAGATTTGGGTAGGGCGGTGGCATCTTGGCGAATGGAAACTGGCAGTGAAGCCTTGCGGTTTTCACATCTGGCTTCCAACCGCCCATGCACAAGATACACTGCGCTTTGTGAATGGTCCCCCTCGGTCTTCTGGGACCTGTGATGTGTCCCAGAAGGCAGTGGGGGCCCAAACTGTTTCAAATGTAAAGGAGGAGGGTGGCAGGAGGCGGAAGAGCAGACCTTTTCCTTTTAGGTGAAGTTCCCTTTTAACCACTTAAGGACCAGTGCACGACGATATACGTCGACACAACGGCTTTTGTGGGCAAATGGGCGTTCAGGCAAGTCCCCTTTTAAAAGCGGCATTGTGGGCTCCCGCCGCAAGCGCCGCGAGTCCGAGCGTGGGTCCCGTGGACTCGATGTCCACGGGGATACCCGCAATCATTTCACGGAGAGGAAGAACGGGGAAATGCTGATGTAAACAAGCATTTCCCCATTCTTCCTAGTGACAGGACACTGATCACAGCTCCCTGTAATCGGGAGCGGTGATCGGTGTCGTTTCACACACAGCCCATCCCCCCTACAGTTAGAAGCACTCCCTAGGACACACTTAACCCCTTCAGCGCCCACTACTGGTGAACCCCTTCACTGCCAGTATAATTCTTACAGCAATCAGTGCATTTTTATAGCACTGATCACTGTATCAATGGTCCCAAAATGGTGTCAAAAGTGTCTGATGTGTCCACCACAATGTCGCCGTCACGATAAAAATTGTTGATCGCTGCCATTACTAGTAAAAAAAAAAAATTAATAAAAATGCCATAAAACTATCCTCCATTTTGTAGATGCTATGACTTTTGCGCAAATCAATCAATAAACACTTATTACGTTTATCGACCTAAACCGATGAAAACTTTTTTTTATATAATTTTTGGGGATATTTATTATAGCAGAGTAAAAAAATATTGCTTTTTTTTTTTTCAAAATTGTCGCTCTATTTTTGTTTATGGTGCAAAAAATAAAGACCGCAGAGGTGATCAAATACCACCAAAAGAAATCTCTATTTGTGGGGATAAGAGGACTTTTTGTTTGGGAGCCACGTTGCACGACTGCCAAATGTACGCATATATGCGGCCTCTGCTTTCAGAGGTTATAACGGGGTGATGCCTGCTGGTGCAGGCATCATCCCGGTACCGATTTCTCGAGAGGGCGGTTGGCTCTTCAGGGATTACAACCGATGCGACTAAGTCGTTTGGCTATTATACCGGAGGATGGAGAGGGGACGTACCCTCTTCCCGCCGCTCTTTCAGGGCCTCCCGCCCCCCCCTGGGAGACGCGATCCGGCACTTCCGCCGGCTAGAGAGACAGGCACAAAGCCAGAAATTGCTTTTTTCCAGTCTTCTCTCTATAAACATGGAGGCGTCGTCACGTCACTTCTGGTTTACTCGGCTGCCAATGGTGCCTTTTTTAAAAAAGCGACAGTATTCAGAATCGCCGTTTTTTGGGATCTGAATACTTTGAAGTGCAAAGGAGGGATTTGGGGTCTAACTCAAACCTGGTAACTATCATTTTTTTTTTTTTTTTAAAGCGCCACCTATGGAGATTTTTAGGTACCATAGTTTGTCACCATTCCAAGAGTGTGCGCAATTTCAAAGCATGACAATACAATGTGACATAAAATATTGCAATGATCGCCATTTTATTCTCTAGACTCTCTGCTAAAAAATATATATAATTTTTGGGGGTTCTAAGCAATTTTCTAGCAAAAAAATTAATACAAATTTTAACTTGCAAGCAACAAATGTCAGAAATAGGCTTAGTCATGAAAGAGTTAAACTAGCCAAACATGGGTCAGAATTTAGTTTTTAACTCAGCCAGCGGAGTGGGGGGGGATTTAGAATGGAGGCAGGAATCTATCCCACTGTCAGAATACACGAATCAGTTCCGCAGCCTATTGGCTGCAGCACTATTCAAACTGATTTTTCCAGCAGTCCTGTTCAAGAAAGATTGATCGATAGATTGACTTCTCATGAACTTGCTGGTTGGTTCTTGCTGAACCAACCGAGTTTTGATCCATGTACTTTATGGCTAGCTTTAATTATGTATAAGCTTGTATTGAGTCTGACTAAAAGCCCTGCAACTAGCTTTTTCAGATGAAGCCAACCTACATATTTCACTCACTTCTGGTTTCCTTTAACCTTGGGACCTCTTAGTGGTGCAATTTTTGTATATCAAATGCAGTGCCACCTACATATATGTGAAATTGAATCTAGGGTTCTAGGTCATGTCTGGTCCCCAATTCACGTGTACAACAGCATAAAACTCTGACACAAAAGGAAGCAAATTGCCTTTCAAGGACACAAGCATACAGTGAAACAGCAATCCAGAGAGGGGCAAAATAACCAACTTTTTGTGGCTCATGTATCACAAATTATTTTCAATAAATCAAGACAATTAAATTGATTATTTCAGAGATATCACCAATATGTTCTCCCCTTACAAAATTAAAACTTACTCCAGTTGAATTTGTACTGGAAAAGAACACAACACATTTAATAAAATCCGGTGACCTGAAACAGAAGCAACTTGGCCTTCAGAGGTGACCCGGCACATATGTGATTAATAAAGCTTTGTTCCTGGAGGCCGTTTTGTCCTAACTGGCGAGTTAGTGGATTTACCCCCTGTGGAGCTCCCGCCACTGTCTGCAACCTTGTCCTTGACTGCCGGGGGGTTTCTGGGAATAGGAAGGATAGGACACAAAAGGCTGGAACTGCCAGTCCTCAGCTCAACTGGGAACTGCATATTAAGCTGTTGAAAATGATCTGTCCATTTGATTCTTGGGCTCAGCAACATACTTTATGTACTCCAAAAAACTGAAGGAATAAATTTGAATAATCTCTTTAAAACGAAGAGACATTTTGAAAGAAATCCTTACTGATTTACAACTGAAAATTTGCATACATATCTCCCCCCAATCTATTGCTGTCCAGTGAATAAAATGAGTCTTCTTAAGAGTCAAACTAAATGGACACAGTGACTTAAAAGTTAATTTAAAATTATAGATATCCATTACTAAATTGAGAGCAATGAAGTGCATAACGCCATTTGTCATCAATTTCCATTTTTTTTAAACCAAGTTAACTGAACCTATACGCTCTTCTCTTATAAGCTGCAGTACAAGTTTCTATGGACAGCGAAGAAGGTTTTTTTTTTTTGGTTGAGGGACAAACTTTTTAAAAAGATAACCGTTCTACTTTTAGGAGGAACTGCACTCTGTTTTTAACTTAAAGGAGAAGTACAGCTAAAGCTTGTATAGGTCAGAGGAGAGAAGTTTTTTCTGTGACCCGTTTTCAGCATACAGCTGAAGCCCGCTGTCAGCTGTGGTCACTGAGCTGGTTCAGGCTGTGAAGGCACCCAGATGCCTGGACCGGCACCCGGCTCAGCCTTTCAGCGAGCCACTGAGAGCCTGAGCCAGCCACTCCCACCCCCTCCACAGTCCGGAGGGGGCAGAGGGTCAAAGCAGAGGGCTGGTGAGGTGACAATCACTTTAAAAAGCCTCTTACCATTGTTTTTATTCAAATTGTTTTACCTGTATACCCTCCCTCGCATGCATTGATCCTCACTGCTACAAGTGTAGAGAAAGCAGTGTCGTCGTTTCTGGTCACATACTTTTTTTGCTACATAAATTTAAAAAATACAGGAAAAAAAAATCTTAAATTTGTGATTTTTTTTTTTTTTTAATTGATCAATCCTGATGTACTAGCTTGTTTCCCTAAAAAGTCAGAACAGAACAAATATTCCCCCAAATCACCCCCCTTTTTGGAAAGTAGACAGTCAAATGTATTTAGTAAGAGGCATGACAGGTTTAACCACTTCCTGACGGGCATACAATTTTATACGGCCACGGTGTGGATCTTAATTGCCGGAAGACCGTCTATATACGGCCTCCAATGTTTTTTTTTGTTTATAGCGCAAAAAATAAAAACTGCAGAGGTGATCAAATACCACCAAAAGAAAGCTCTACTTGTGGGGGGAAAAAGGACTCAATTTTGTTTGGGAGCCACGTAGCACGACTGCGCAATTGTCAGTTAAAGCGACGCAGTACCGGAAGCTGAAATTTCACCTGGGCAGGAGGGGGGTATATGTGCCCAGTAAGCAAGTGGTTAAAGTTGTTGTAAAACTTATTTTTTTTAAAAACAAACATATACACACTTACCTGCAGCTCGTTTTGCACAAAGTGGCCTTGATCCTCGACTTCTTGGGTCCCCTGGGGGCTCTTGCGGCTCCTCCCCACATCAGCTAACCCCCTAGGACAGGGGTCCTCAAACTACGGCCCTCCAGTTGTTCAGGAACTACAATTCCCATCATGCCTAGTCATGTCTGTGAATGTCAGTGTGTTACAATGCCTCACGGGATGTGTAGTTCTGCAACAGCCGGAGGGCCATAGTTTAAAGATCCCTGCCCTAGGAGAAGCGCTCTCTCTGGGGTTACCTTGTGGGCACGCTCCCGAGTCGGGCATTTGCGTCCATAGCCGCCGAATGCCGGACTTGTCCCCGCCCCCTTGAGCCTGCATCATTGGATTTGATTGACAGCAGCGGGTGTCAATAGCTGCGCTGCTATCAATCTATCCAGTTTAAGAGCCAGGACCCTCGCATAAAGGTGAAAAAACACAAGGGTTTACAACCCCTTTAAGCTGTAATATTTTTTTGTCACAATTTTTTGGGGAACGGAAGCAATTAAATACATTTTTCCTACTACAAATGAGAGTACAAGGCACTTTGGCGAATAAACTGGGAATTGCCAGAAAAATAAAGAGGTCTCCAGAACCACCCAAAGCTAGATTACTGCAAATTAGATTTGAAGGCTCATTTAGTCCACACCACTGGACAATTACAATGTCATTTACAGAGAAATTGTAAAGTCCGATATCTGTGTTCAGCAAGCATGTGAAAATCTAACATTTATTAAAGTTCTGTGACATCTATCAAGTCAGACTATTCCCATTAAGCAAGTTATAACGTGTTATTTCTTGCCGAGTAAAGTGAACGACCAGTAACATAACATGCACCAATTATCCATTTTCTTTTTATGTCCTCAGAGCAAGTACAAGTAATATATACTGTAAATGCTACAAAAGATGATCATTAAGCTTCCGTGTAAACTCACTTACCTTTCATAACAAAAATAGCATTGCAATTAACTAAAATATTGCAGTATGGGTCAGGAAATATTGTTTATAGTCTATCTGGCTGAAACGTTTGTACAATTTCAACCCAACTGCTTTGGTATATTAATTTTGCAAAAGCATAACCAATTTAAAGCGGTAGTAAATCCGCTGCCGTTTTTTTTAACACCTGAAAAGCAAAAGCCATAATGAGCTAGTATGCACCTTGAAACAAGGTGTGAGGAACTTACCTGGTCCACGCCGAAGGGAGATGCCATCTTGCCTTGGCGTGTCTTCTGGGTATCGCCGCTCCAGCGCTGTAATTGGCTGGAGAGGCGATGTCATGCGCATGCGCGTGGGAGACTTCTCTCCGGCAATGTCCGGCGGCAGGCCGGGTGTTTAGCCGAGGATCTCCGATGTGCATGCACCACTGCAGTCAGCGGCGCATTGCGAGGGGAATATCTCCTAAACCTTACAAGTTTAGGAGATATTATTATAGGCTTACCTGTAGTGGGATGCTTTTAACCACCAAGAAGGCGTTAAAAGCGCTTGTGATGCGGCTGTTCGGAAGGGCTTTGGAAGTGGCGCCCATTCATTCCAAAGGGCAGGGGCAGGAACGGTGTATACATCGCCCCAAAGATGCAGCTTGCAGGACTTTTTTCCTCATTCTGGAAGGGCACCGCCCCAGTTTTTTGAGCCATCCCAAACTCAGGAAATGAGTGAAAGTTTTGGGTGCAATCATCAGCTGTCCCGATAACTTTAACCTTTAGCCGGCCAGCTGCCGTCATACGGCGGCAGGTCGGCTCTCATGTGCTCCGTCGGTGACCCGCAATCGCTGTGTACAGAGGCAGAATGGGGAACTGCCAAGGCAATACCCTGTCCTGCCTAGTGACATGTCAGAGATCTTCTGTTCCCAGTCATCAGGAACAGCGATCGCTCATGCCCTAGGTAGCCCATCCCCCTTACAGTTAGAACAGACCCAGGGAACACACTTAACCACTTCCCTTCCAGTGACATTTATACAGTAATCAGTGGCAATTTTAGCCGATTGCTGTATAAATGTCCCTGGTCTCAAAAAAGTGTCAAGTGTCCGATCTGTCCACTGTAATCCTGCTAAAAATCGCAGATCACCACTATTACTAGTAAAAAGAAAAAAATATATAATAAAAAATGCCATAAATATATTCCCTTATTTGTATAATCTATAACTTTTGCGCAAACCAATCAATTTACACTTAGAGATTTTTGTTTACCTAAAATACGAAGAATAAATATTGGCCTAAACTGATGAAGATTTTAAAATTTTTTTGCCGATATTTTATCAAAGGGTGCAGTGTTGCATTACTGTGCAATTGTCAGTTAAACCAACACAGTGCCGTAACGCAAAAAAAGGCCTGTCATTAAAGGGGGCTAATCCTTTTGGTGCTGAAGTACCGTATATACTCGAGTATAAGCCGTCCCGAATATAAGCCGACCCGAATATAAGCCGAGGCACCTAATTTTACCACGAAAAACTGGGAAAACGTACACAAAAGAATGTGCTGAAAAACTGGGCTTATACTCTAGTATATACGGTGGTTAAAATGGTAAAACATTTAAAATGCAATACAAAATTCTTCCACCACACCGTGGGGTTGATTTACTAAAACTGTGTAAAATTGGGTGGAGCTATGCATAAAAACCAATAAGCTTCCAGGTTATTTTTTTGTCAAAACTTAATTGAAAAAAAGTTAGAAGCTGATTGGCTACCATGCACAGTAGCGGCTTACATTTTGATGTTTTGTCTGAAACTCCACATATGAACTAGAGAAAAGAGGAAGGATGTGTCTCTCCTCTAACATTTTTAGCTGTGTATTTAGTCTGAATGTAGCTTAACAGTGGGGCATAAAATAATTGCAATAGTAGCTCACCACCTGCTGTCTAAATTTAATAATTATGAAACATTTAGGACCAGTTCACACCAGAACACGGTGTGGGAAACCCACGTTCTGTGCATGTTTCCTTCGCTGCATTCAAAATGCAAGGTAATAGTAATACCATGCGATTTGGCTGCTGTGTGTGTTTCAAAGTAGCGCATACACTACTTTTGGTGCGGTCTGCCTCAATTCCATCTTATTCAAATGAATGGGCTGAATTTGCACTGTACCGAGATCGGATGTGAATCACACAGGAACGCAACTAGTTGAAAAGAAAAAAAAAAAAACTGACAGATTTCTGCATCAACACAAGAGATGTTCATGCAGGGATCTCTCCAGCTGTTCCATTATATTGACAGGGTGTGGGGAATTCGCCAACACCGATCACCGAATTTCCAGAAGGGGAGTTTAGCAATGTCATCCTCCAAAGATTTGCAGTTTAAGTTCCCTTTCACACTTATACGACTTGTCTCACGATTTTGGACTGCAAAATCGTATGACAAGTCATTCTCGATTATTTTCAATGACTACCATTCATACTGGCACGACTTTAAGTTGTGCCTACTTCAAAAGTAGTCCTTGCACTACTTTGGTCCGATTTTGATGGCACTTACACATGCATTCATTGAAATCGCAGCAAAATCGCTGTAAAATCGCGGCCACGAAATCGCGGTAAAATCATGGTCGCGAAATCGCGGTAAAATCACGCGACTTTGAAGTCGTACAAATGTGAAAGGGGCCCAAGTTTTCTTTAAATGACTTTCAATTACTGCGTGTGCACAAGGCAACATCTAGTCTGATATGGGGGCCAATCTGGAGGACGCCCATCATTGTACTCTATATAACTCAAAACCAAACTGATGATATCTGAACCATCCTGCTGGCTTTAAATGGTGCAAACAACCAATTTCACGTGTTGTGTGATGTACGCTCTACAGTGCAGGAATTTTAACAAGTCCTTAAAAAAAAAAAATCATAGTCCAATAGACAAAATGGGAAATAAGAGAATTTAAAGCTAAAAAGGGAAAATCTAACACCTTTCAAACGTGCCAATTTGATGGAATTTGTGCATGCTAATTAGCGGATATTTGCAGAATTACACAGGTCATGAATCCGGAGAATCATGTTTTGCTTGGAAAGTATCAGACGTGTCCAATGTGCACCAGAGAGCTGCAAATACAGCGTTTCCTTCATTGCTTTGGCAATCTATAGAATGTAAAATGCAGCTTGTACTACTGAAATGTACAAACTGTGCCACACACACACAGTAACGGCTGTAATTAAAAATCCACACATCTTCATGTGCATTACTGTATTGTTAGTTTCCAATATTCTTTCACCGCTATTACAAGGTAACCATAATATTTGTTATGGAAACATTGTCTCTATTAAAATCTGAAATGAAAAATTCCAATGCAGTAATAGCTTTTTATCACTAGACATCCCCTCTTCATGGTTGGATGAAGCCCAGTGGGGGCTGGGGAGAGGACCACAGAACTGGGCTTTAAGTGTAAAGTTGTAGTTTTTAAGATTTACATTTTATAAACAAAACACTGTATATGAAATATGAATTTATAAACGTGTACATGTAAGGGTCCTTTATAAAACAGGGGTGGTCCGCTCAGTGGACTCCACTTTGCTCAGTGGGGGGTCGATCTGTTGATCCCCACTGAGCAGGAGGATGGCAGGTCCTGTCAGAGCCCCACTCTCCTCTATGGGAAGATCAGATGAAAACGGACTGCTGTCCATTTTCATCTGATTCGATAGATGAAAAAAATAGGGTGTCGATCCGTCTGGATTTCACAGACAGGATCGGATCAGATATCAGCAGACATGTCACCGCTGAAATCCGCTGCTTCATATAGGTGCATGGAGCGTCCGATCAGAGCCATCTGAAAAACATGACAGGTGGACTTGAGCGGGAAGCCTGTGTGAAAAGGGGACTAAAAAATGTAATATGCAAAAAAAGTTTACACTTAAAAATACACAACAGCTCCAATGTTTTTTTTTTTTTTTTTAAAGGACCCTTTCACAGTTACAGATCCCGTGAGGATCTGGTCCTTTAATATCCGCTTGCTCAGCGGGGATCGCTCCATTGCTCCCCGCTGAGCTGGTAGATGACAGGGCGGCTCTGCACACTGTGCAAAGGCCGCCCTGTCAGATCTCCGCCCTCCTCTATGGGGGGGGGGTCAGATGAACACGGACCATCTGTCTGTGTTCACCCGACCCGGTGACAGATGGAAAAATAGTTTTTTCCTCCGTCTGCCGAAACAAACCATAGCGGGGACCGATGAGATCGGGTGTCAGCGGATGTTCATAGGGATTAATGCATGTCCATATTTCACCCGAAACCGGATGGATGAAAAACTGACATACGGTCTGCACGTGTGAAAGGGCCCTAAAGTGAACGTAAACCTCAGACATGAAATATGAACAAGGCATATCCCTCTATAGTGTGCACTTATCTTAACTAAAAGAGAAGTATGGGTCCAGTTTGGTGTCTCTATAGTGTTCTTTGTATGTTTGGAGCTTATGCAGCCTACTGTCCCATGTTGCATCACTTCTGCTTTTAATGCTAAACATGTTGTCACTTTCACACCTCAAATAACATAATGGCCAACCTTGAAAATGTGTACAGATGATTGGACGAGAACGGCCACTAGATGGTGCATGGTTACAAGCATATACTTTGTCATCTGGCAGTTATTGTAACAATAATGGAGGCATCATGGAGTAAGCCTACTGACTACCAGGTGGTGTTGGTTGTCCCTTGACAAATCTAGCAATAAAATGGAATTGCATAAACACCACTTTACTAGGAAACCTACATGTACATACACCCTGATCCTTGATGCATACCATCTCAGAACCGCCACTGATATAGTCTGGAAAGCACAGAGTTAACAGCATCACTCATAGCAATATATTAATTTTCCGATACATAAACGTATGCTTGTGTTTTCAGTAAAATATAAGCAAAGTATGTTGGATACAGCTGGAGATGATACACACTGGTTGCACCTTCTGGGTAATGAACAATCCTGCTTCCACACTGGATCCAGGATTTCACACCATTTGATTTTTTTTTTAATATGAAACAGAAAACACAACATGCTGAATCTGACTGGCTGCCAGTGTCAGCATCTGTACAGTGTTACAGATTTAATGAGGTTGAAAAAAAAGGCAGATTCCCATCAAATACAACCTTTCACAACTCTCACAGCTTTAGACCAGAGAAAGCCAAAAACAAAACCACTCTGGACATGTTTCCAATATTGCCACCCAGGCGATAAACAAAATCCTTCCATAACCTCCCAGGGAGAGCCGCATCAAAAAGGTTACCTTATTAGACTTTATTAGAATTTTAGATACGGTATATACTCGAGTATAAGCCGAGTTTTTCAGCACGTTTTTTGTGCTGAAAATGCCCCCCTCGGCTTATATACGCGAGTCACCTTGCTGTGCCCGATCTCCTGGACTTTGTGGACCCGGTACCGTCCGGTCGTAGGTCCCATGGACCCCAAACATGGCACACGTATAGCCCCACTCTTCCTCTACTAGTATGCAAAGTTTGTTGTCCGGGGGACCTACGGCCGGGCGCCCCTTCCATAGACTCCAATGTTAAACATCGGTCTAGGCATGGGCACAGTGAGGCATGCAGATGGACATCCTAGGCTTATACTCGAGTCAATACGTTTTCTTATTTTTTTGTGGTAAAATTAGGTGCCTCGGCTTATACTCAAGTATATATGGTAATTGTGGCAAAAATATAGTCCGCGTCTAAAATTCCATTATCGGCTAAACATACCTATTAACTGTAGCCCATTGTAAATACAATCTGTTTATACCTACCTTTCATCTATGTTTTAACCTATTCCTTACCCATGTATAACCATTCTTCACTAATTCTTGCATAAATACCTCCTGTAACTAAGCTTTAAAGTGTTTGGAAAGCCAAATACTTGTTCTAGTTTTGGATAGATTGGGGAAGGATTAGAACATGTGCTGGGTATCCCTGCTATCGGAGGCTCAGTTAGAGATTCCCTCACTTCCTGTCGTTTTCTTCCCAACTACATCCGGGTGCCAGGTGTGCAGCTTCTTGATTGGCCGGTTGGGGAATTACAGAATTCCATGCATGAGCACAGGAGCCTGTCATCCACGCAAAGCCTGAGTGTGCCAAAAATGCTGAGCTGCACATATGTAGCTCAGTAAACATTCAACAGAAAAAAAAAAGGAGAGAGAGGGTGCCACAGTTTCTGCACAGATGTCTCTAATAGCAGCCGAAATCAGGACTGACAAGCGGGAGTGAAATCGTTTAGCTGAACTCGCACGGATTCATCCCCGCAGCCCAGTGTGAACCTGGGCTCATTGTCCGGGGGAACCTTAGCTGGTATCTTAACCGGCCGCATTCCATCCATTCGGCCGCTTCCCTGCTCCACCTGGCCACTTCCCTGAGGAACTCTGCAGCATAGAACCAGCCTCTACATATCCCCAGCCGATAATCTAAAACATAAGTGAAGGGCCTTCTAGATCCAGGCTGTCTGATATGCAGATTATTCTTTTACCACAGTGAGTGCATTTGTGTGAGTTGTTATGCTTTCAATAAGAAATCTACACTTAGATGGTGGGGCCCCTTTCTCTCTCGCTCCCTCTTTTTAAATGTTGTATGCATTAGTGGGATTCACCTAAAAGTCTTACACCAGGGAAGGTTCTGCAGCTGCAGAAATACAACAGCAGATGGTGAGAGACTATGGGCATGTTACAAGAGATGGTGAGAAACTGTGGATGTGCAACAGTAGAAGATAATCAAAGACTGGGGAGGGGGAAGAGTTGCATGAGACTGCTAGAGATTACAGCTATTACAGCCACTTGACAAATTACTTCTGCCACATTTGTATTTTCTTGGAAAGATCATTAGGAGGAAAAAAAACTATCTGAAGAACAATTTTTCCTCCATTGGCCTGAGCGAACATGAAACACAAGCTACTGTGTGCAAGGGCTGCAAGTGAAGTACAAGGGACATAGAATCTTGAAGTTACCCATGGGTGTGTATGGGTTTTCTTCCTCAACATATACTGGCATTGTTTTCTTTTAACAAAATATGCCACAAACTGCAAGTTCTGGAACAAGCACTAACAGTTCAACATACTTTGAAATGTCCTGTGTCTGCCAGCACCATTAGGGGGAAAAAAACTGCCCATGAATTGTGCCTATAATCAGGAATGGACAGCTGCCCTAACAGCAGTTATTTAGTAACATACTGTATAATGGAAAATGTGTGTAAAGATTGCCACCAAGTGTTTTGAAACAGAATCACACCCACTGATGACAACTGAAAGCATTTATACATCATACAAGAAAAATTTCTTTGGTGCACTAATAAATCTGTAAATAAATCCAACGGCATCTAAACAGTGATAAATCTGTCATTCTGTCAATGCAATGCTGCAAGAAAATGACAAATCACTGTACCGCTCTCACTTAAAACATAAAAAAGGTGTTTAAATAAGATTCTGCAGCTTATTTAACGTGAAATAGGTTTGAAGCACCAGTGAAATTTAACCCGCTCATGACCAATAGTTCACATCAGAAATATAAAATTACTGTGCCATTTCCGTGCAGCAGCCACAAGTTTGCTAGTATGGAATGTCAATCTTACCTGGACACAATGCTGGAACCATTGTACAGATCACTGGCATAAGAGAGTGTGGCAAGGGGGCGCACAGAATTATATCTGGTGAATTTGGACAGGCACTCCTGAAACTCATCCAGCTGGCTCACCGTCCGGCTATCATCTGTGCAGGGAGACACATTAAAAAAGCAATATGAAATTAACAGAACCATAATTAACAGATTCAAAGTATGTATAACTTTACATTTCAGCATATAACATGCAGAAAAGGCATTAAAAGTGATTGTAAAGTCTTTTTCCCCCCTAAACATAACAAATACTGTACGTTATACTTGCCTGCTCTCTGTTGTAGATTAGCACAGAACAGCCCGGATATTCCTCTTCTCTATTCACTCTTCTGTGCTCTTGGCCCCTCCCTCCTGTTGTGTCTCCACAGTAAGCAGATTGCTATGGGGGCACCGGATCAGAGTCACAGCTCTGTGTCTCTTCAGACAGGGAGCCATAACCCAGGCCAAGCCCCCCCCCCCCCCATCTCTCCTGATTAGCCAGCTGACTTTGACAGCAGCGGCAGCCAATGGCACCGCTATTGTGTCACAGTCAATTAGGAAGGAGAATCTTGGACGGCTGAGACACTTGTGGACTTCACTGGGCAGAGATAGACCTCAGGTAAGTGTTAGGGGGGCTGCTGCACACAGAATGCATAGAATGCATTAAAAGAGAAGTATTTTTTTTATTGGCCAATCATACTCGCATAGGTGGATGCAGCATCGGTGCGATGCTGCATCTGTCCCCCGCCAGCTTTTTACTGTGAACCAAGCCAAACACTGTCGAAAGCTCCGTTCTCTCACCTCCCCAAGCAGAGAGCTGCTGCCTGTCAATCAGCAGCTCTCCTGCACGCTCACTGGAGCAGCCGTATTGGCAGTCTCGGCAAGCCACTGAGACACTATCAGTCCAGGCACCTGGCAGATCCAGACTTTGGGGGTGACGTGGTGCCTGGACTGATCTGTGTGACGTCAGCAGAGAGCGGACTTCAGAGCGCTCTCTGCTGAAAACGGGTCACAAAAGTACAAAACGAATTGCACTTCTGTGACCCAGAGAAGCACAGACAAATGAGCTCTGGCTGGACTTCTCCTTTAAGATAAAATACCTACTGCCTTTACAACCACTTTAATTATGTAAGGTAGAGTGCACGGTGTAAAAACTACAGCAACAATCACATCATGTTTTACACATCTAAGTGAAATAAACTGGCAGCCAGGAGTCTGCAAATTAATCATTTAATTTATGTGCAAGAACCTTTACTTATATTGTGAACACGTTTCCCTATCTTACACTAAAGCCATATGGTGCCCTAAAGTGATTCTAAACGATCACCTTGTAAAACCCATTCAGTTAAAAATCGAAATGAAAGGCAAAACATTTTTGTATAGATATAAAAATACATTATAATTATCCTTTTTCCCTGTCATATACCAGTAACTCATCACATTGCCTCTGTTCTCAGCTGCACAAGAGCTGGGGGAAGGAATAGCTACAGCACACCAAGCTTTCCAGTGAATGGCTGTGTAGCTGGGGCATGTCAGGACAAATCTGATCATTGGAAGAGAGCAGGCTGAGTTCCCAGCACAGAAAGATAGACAACTGACCATGGTGTGTTCTCCTGCTTAGCATGGTCAGTTTTTAATAGGAAAACAGAGGGGCTAGCAGGAACACCAGGGATTTCACACAAAAGGAAGCGATACAAAGTACAGGATGCTTTCTCAATCAAGTACATGGTAAAGCAGCCACATATCAGAAATATGAAGCTTTGGGGAAACAAACACTTTAAATAGTTAGATCACTAACCAGTATATCTCTAGAAACATGTGTAAGACCTGGTGCCAATGCCACATGTTGGGGTTGTAGTGGTCATATATTCAGGAGAAGGCACAGTCTCCCAATATATGGTAGACAGATGTCCTGTGCAGGTGAAGATCTGCAAAGAACCCATTCCAGGTCACAACATGACGGATGTCATCAAGATGCCCCTTGATGACAAAGGCAATGTGGTAGAGCAGGGGTCTTCAAACCTTTCAAACAAAGGGTCTGTTTAGAGTCCTTCAGGCTTTAGGAGGGCTGAATTGTGGCAAGTAAGGGTAGAAAACTTCCAGGGCTCAGCTTCAGTGAGAAAAAACATGGCTTCATGGTTTGTGGTCAGTAGTAGTGCCCCATCATTGGTATTAGTGGGAGTAAATGTACCCCATCATTGGTATCGGTGGAAGAAAAATAGTGACCCATTGTTGTCAGTGGGAGGAATATTGCCAGATGAAGGCAAGCAAAAGACTGCAGTTGAGACCGCTGTGATAGAGCAATGGAGAAGAGTGATCATATCAGCATTTATTTTCCAAATATTGGACAACATTTACACATCTGTATAGTTTTAGTTGTGTTCAAAGTAGGCCTTTAAAAAGTAACTCAGTGTGTAAAGAAAAAAAAAAAAAAAAAAAGTTTAATTCAATCCTATGCCCTTCACAGGAAATTAGTGTTTAAGTCTAAATACTGACAAATATAAATCAATTCACAAATGACACATAAAATTAATGTGTCACTCTTTTTTCTAAAGTATTTTTAGTACAGTGCAGGGGAAACTGTTTAAAATGTTTCAGCTTATCAATGGAGAGGAGGATCCGCTGTCTTCTCTCCATTCATTTTCAGCGCAGCTGAAGCTGCAGAGAAAGGGACTGGGGAATCTGTGTCCCTAGTCCCTTTCCCTGTCTCAAACGGGAGATGTCAGAGGTCTGTTAAGACCCCTGATATCTCACCAAAGCCCCTTAACAGGGCTGATTAAGAAAAAAAAAATTGCAATAAATTAAAAAAAATAAAAATGTAATAAAAAAAATAAAAAAACACAAAACACACACCGTCACTGTCCACCCTTCCCCCCTTAAAACAAAAAAAGAAAGCATTGTAGAACAAAAAAAATATATAAATAGTAAAAAAAAAAAAAAAAAAAAAAATACTGGACACATGTGCCACTGTCACACGAGATTAAAAAACAAAAAATCGGTATCTGCGAGCACTTGGAAAAAAGTATCGGTACTTGTACTCTTAAAAAAGTGGTATTGGGACAACCCTAGTTGCTGGCTGAATGGATGCAGATAACTTCAAACAAATTTCCCCACAGACAAAGGAGATAAGTGGCCGCTTACCAGATCCGTTGGATCCCTACAGGGATCAGACAGGCTTAAAGACACAGATGTCCGCGGTTACTTCAAGGCAGTTACTACTCTGTTTTGAATCCAAAGGGAAAACTTCTGTGATCTTTTATCAATTATTCCAGGGATAGACCAGCCTCACACAATGTAGTAGGAACGTGTAGGTAAGAAGGAGAAAAAGCGCTTCATATTGCTGTATTATTTAAAAATGTTTCTCTTTATTCCATTCAAAGGAAAAGAACTGACATCTAAAAGCTTCACAAGTGCATAAGAAGCGTATACAAACAAACCAGCCTCGGCTCTGGCCAGTCAGCTGGGGGCGTGGCGACGTCAGCAACTCTTGCTGATGTCATCACGCCCCCAGCTGACCGGCCAGAGCCGAGGCTGGTTTGTTTGTATACGCTTCTTATGCACTTGTGAAGCTTTTAGATGTCAGTTCTTTTCCTTTGAATGGAATAAAGAGAAACATTTTTAATCAATACTGCAATATGAAGCGCTTTTTGAAGTAACCGCGGACATCTGTGTCTTTAAGCCTGTCTGATCCCTGTAGGGATCCAACGGATCTGGTAAGCGGCCACTTATCTCCTTTGTCTGTGGGGAAATTTGTTTGAAGTTATCTGCATCCATTCAGCCAGCAACTAGGATTGTCCCAATACCACTTTTTTAAGAGTACAAGTACCGATACTTTTTTCCAAGTGCTCGCAGATACCGATTTTTTGTTTTTTAATCTCGTGCGACAGTGGCACATGTGTCCAGTATGCGGCCACTTATCTCCTTTGTCTGTGGGAAATTTGTTTGAAGTTATCTGCATCCATTCAGCCATCAGACAGAAGATAGATTTTGTTTGAACTATTGCACTGATGTGACTTCATGAGGACACTTTAGTTTTATTACATATTCTTTGTTGCGCGGCAATAAGGATATTCTGAATGCATTTTATTTGCCTTTTTTCACTGTGTATGAATTATTTTCATATGCAATTTTTATTGCTAATTTTGGTTGCGCCTTTTTTCACTTGTACACATATGCCTCAAGCCTGATATTCTTTTTGATTAGGTGCGGCACCTTCATTTATTGTTTTTTAATTTCACGTTTGCCACTGTGAACTTTTTTTTATGGGGTTAGCACGGATTGTCCACGCCATACAACCCTAGTTGCTACCCAATCTGTCCAACATCAGTGGGGCTCACAGGTGCCTTATCTGCAGTCTCACAGCTGACTAAAGCCGGGTAGGCTGAAACGCATCAACTTGCCCTATTCCTGATTTGTGCACTGTGGTTTCTATAATAAACCAGATTTTAAGAGCACCAACAGTGGTGAAGATCACTTTTATGGACATCGGCAAACAAATACCTGAATCCTATTCAAGGGTCACCTGGAATACAGTGCTAACAGTAGTTAATTCATGTGCTGTGTAGGTGCCCCAAACTCTGTCGATATTGGGAAGTGATTTAAGTTGGCTGGTTCTCCAATGCATTCAAAAGAGCAGGGGAGGTCTCGGGTTGCCATTTAAATAAATGTTCCGAAGGGGGTAGTATGTTCTATGCAAAAGGAGCGGTTGTGTAAGTTTGTTGGTAGGGGACAGAGAGCCCAGCTGTAGTGTGGCTAGTGCAGCTTCCCACTGGTCCTCCAAAATAGGGCCTTTGTCTCAGGCCACTACTCTAACTGGTCCCTGAAATTCGGCATAAAGTATAGCATTAATTTGGGATATAAGCTCCTTTTCTAGAGTCATTTTTCAACTAACAATAGATACATTTCTAAGCTGCATTGTGTGGGTGCACATTTGTGTCTGAATAGCTTGCCTCAGCTGTAAATATTGAAAAAAACTCTCAAAACTTGGTATATAAAATTCAGTGCATAGCTATTCAAATGTTTTAACAATAGCATTTTTACACAGTTGAGAAATGTACTTAACCCCTTAGTTGTACCAAATTCAAAACCTTTTAGTTTGTATAGCTCCCCATATTCAGCATGGTTTCATATTGAGTACATTGCATAAACCCAAAACCCACAGAAGTTTTCATAGCTTGCCATACTTAATCCAGGACTATACATATGGGGAATTGAGGGCATGTTTTCAGGCATCTACATTCTAAGGCAATGAAGAGGTGATATTTTGGAAACCTAGTGGGTAGTAAACCTTGTATAGGATCCAGCATATTTTCCTTCCATCCTAGTTTGTGTTGAAGCTGTACAGCCAAAAAGTAGGACTAAAGCTAGATTCACACCAGATGCGGTGGGACTGCGCTGGGCGATTATCCCAGTGCAGTACCACCACATGACAAGGCAAAATACCTTGGGCCAGATCCACATATAATTGGATAGGCGCAGCGTATCAGAGATACGCTACGCCGCCATATCTTACCTGGCTTTAAGTCAAATCCAGGAAGATTTCGCGCCGTAGGTTACGGCGGTGTAGTGTATTTCTGGCGGCGGAATTCAAATCGGCGGGTAGGGGGCGTGATTCATTTAAATGAAGCGCGTCCCCACGCCGATTGAACTGCGCATGCTTCGTTTTGAAATTTCCCGCCGTGCTTTGCGCGAAATGACGTAATTTTTTGAACTTAGACGTGACTTACGTCCATCCCTATTCACGGACGACTTACAAAAAAAAAATTCAAATGTCGACGCGGGAACGACGGCCATACTTTAACATGGCAAGTCTATCTATACGCCGCAAAATAGCAGCTTTAACTATACGCCGGAAAAAGCCAACTAGAGACGACGTAAGAGAATGCGACGGCCGCGCGTACGTTTGTGGATTGTCGGAAAAAGCCGATTTGCATACCCGACGCGGAAAACGACGCAAACTCCAACCAGCGGGCGCCGAAGTATTGCACCTACGATCCGAAGGCGTACGAAGCCGTACGCCTGTCGGATCGAACCCAGAAGCCGTCGTATCTTGGTTTGAGGATTCAAACTAAAGATACGACACGGGTAATTTGAAAGTAAGCCGGCGTATCAGTAGATACGCCGGCGTACTTGCTATCTGGATCTGGCCCCTTGTCTTTTGTGTGCCCGATTCACACCACTGTGTTGCACTGAAAGAGTAGTGCAAGCATACTTTTTTTTTCTGCGCAGTGCGAGGCCCCACGGCCAATTGAACTTGGATTTGGTGAGCCTCCATTGATAGGGAGGGGGCCTATGGGCAGCAAAACTGACTTGTCCCACTACAGAAGCTTGAAAATTTTAGAGAGAATATCACTAACCATCCACAATGACCTTGTGTCCTGCCGCTTCCTCCCACCAAGGGGTCATTATTAGTCAAGGGGAGTAGATGGAGATAGAATATCACAATGTTTCTCAGAGGATGACCAAGCAAGGATGGAAGTGCCGATGACAAAGCAACAAGGGGAAAACACCGCCATATCTTTTCAAAAGTGTGCCATAATGTTCAACAAGCTGGACAGATTATGGCAAAAGCTCATGGGGACTCCAAATATTGTGAGGGGGTTTCTTTTCCTTTCTTAAACAGTAAAGCCATTACAAAGGAGTTACTTTGCCGATTTTTTATTGTATAACAGAGAAAAACAGATTGATGGGTGTAAACATTGTATCTGGGACGGTCAAGAAAAGGGCCTTAATCTAGGACAGGGAGATGTCACAAGAATGCTTGAGATATTTAAAGGCTATGTATGATATGGATGGGGGGCCAGGGTAAATCATCCGGACAGGCTCTACCTACAACTGAAATTCCGTTTGGTGGATCTGCCCCCTTTGCATCCACCACAACTATATAAAATGGCATCTTCTCCACCCACATGCACAGCATTCATACGATACGTTTTCTCTCAATCACTCATCTTCCAATCTCACTAGGATAAATGGGTCTCTTGTGAAGAAATGCATATTGCCATTACAAAAAAATTGATCTCAGCTTTTGAGTTATGTATCAGCACCTGTTCGCTTTGAGATCTTTAACTATGATCACACACATAAATCACTGCGACTTGTACAACAAATGTTCTTATAGTTCAAAGGCAGCTATGTGCTTAACAGGCTGCATCAACACAGATGTGGAGCTGGTGCAGCTCTCAGAGAAACCATTTCTCATCTTGGCTATACAAGGAAAGAAATTGAAAACAGAAAGGTAGCCAGGAATAGAGATGATAAAGTAGTCACAACTCAAAGCACATGGGGAAGAATACAAAACATGTTTGTACCAGCGACACCTGTTTCAATTGGGAAGTGCAAAGCACCTTGGGCAGTGGTTCTCACCCTTTCTAGTGCCGTGACCCCTTGACAAAATTTCCCAAGTTGTGGGGACCCCTCACAGTAAAATTATTTTCATAGCGTGGGTTTGTCAGCACCTGAGGCAAGACAAGTAATCTACATCCCTAACCCACAGATATTCACTCGTAAAGTAGTAAACCCCTTATGATACATTTTTCTCCTTTCTTTCTCTTTTATCTCTCCTCTATTCTAATTTATTTTTCTTTCCCCCATCCCTCTCTCTAGCCGTCTTTCTTGTTCTCTCTCTTATTCTTTCGCTCCCTTTTTCTCTGTTCCTCCCCCTCTCTCTTTCCCTTCCATGTATTCTCTATTTTTATTCCTTCTCTAACTCCTTGGTGGGGGGAGGGTAGACTGGCAGTGCTGGTGGGGGGGGGGGGGTGAGATCAGTGGCAATGCTGGGGGGAGTGATGATCAGCCAACGTAGGTGCCCTTGATCAAGGTCATCTGCTGATCTGAAAACTGTAGTGGGGACTTTTAATGGCAACTATAATCCACAGGTAGTGTTACTCACTGTGTCTCCAGCTCTGTGGTGTCTCAGGAGATAGGGTCTACTCCAGCCCCTCCCACGTCACATTCCTCACCAGTCAGCTGACCTTTAGTTTCTGCCCCCCACCCATGCCGTGAACTGAATGAGTGGCTGCAAAGAGGCTGAGTGGGCGGCCGTGGAACAGCCCAGCTAGGCGGCAACAGGCTCCAGGGTCAGCCCTGCTGGATGGCCACGAAAAGGCTGGGAGAGCAGTGCTGGCTTCAGGAACAGCCAGGTATTCAGTGACCCTCGGCAAATCAGTATTTGACCCCCAAAGGGGGTCCCGACCCCAGGTTGAGAACCACTGATCTTGGGTCAGATGGTTCTACATTCAGATTATATAACCTAAAAGGTACAGTCTTAATCACCCACCCCTTGACCCATGTATTCTCACTTTCCCCCACACCTCCCAGCTTTACCTGCTTAAAGGCCAAGATCACCTTTTGGACCATGTAATGTGAAACATGCTCCAGCACCTCCAGCCGCAGACCTGATCTCCCCCTCCAAGACAGCAGGTGGGCATTCCTCATTCCGTATGCAATGTCACATTTTAACCACTTGCCGAACATGCTATAGCTAAAGCTAAATGACAGTCTAGTTCTGGGACGCCGTCATATGACGGCACCCCGCAAATGCACCTGCTGCTGGGCCTGGGCAGCGCGTACTGTGATTGCAGTGTCCAGAGGACACTGCTGATAACATATTGGAGGTAAAGAGCCAATCAGTGGCTCTTTATCACAGGATCAGCTGTGTCCAGAGCGGATCACGGATGTCAAAAGAAGCCAGTTATCTGCACGCTTTTCCTCATGCAGATAATACAAATTTGTTTGGGTATAGTGTAGCAAGACCATGCAATTGTCAAAGTGTGACAACGCTGAAAGTTAAAAATTGGAGTGGGCAGGAAGGGGAAGAAAGTGCCCGGTAGGCAAGTGGTTAAAAACAGCGCAGTAGCACGGGGCTCTACCCATATAGCCGTGTCATTCTTTCACAGAATTCTGTGAATGCATGAACTACAAGTCCCATCTTGCACCGCAGCTTGTGGTTCTCAATGAACTGCGGGGGCGCTGGTGAGCGCCCTCCTACAGCTTTCAAACATGTCTGCTGGAACCTGACATTGCACCTGCAATCTGCTGAGAATAATATAAAAAATGCAAATTTTATCTGTAAAAACACGTGCATTTTTTATGTATTTTTTAAACGTGAACCTAGCTTTTAATCTCCTAGGCACATGGAAGTGCAGTCACTGTAGATCTTAGGGGAAGACCGAAATGAGGGGAAGCTCTGCCGATTTATATCATCCAATCACGCACAAGCTAAAATGCTTTTTTTATTTTTTGCGTGTCCCCCTCAGATCTACAGCGACTGCACTTCCAAGTGCACTTGTAGTGCAAAGTGGATTTTCCTTTAGTAAATAACCCTGCATTGTGTTGCTATGTGAAGACATGAATGACACTTAATAAATAACAAAGTTATTTTTTTAAGAAAGTAAACTGCGTGGTTTGCTGAAATGAGCACCGCACTACAGCCCGATGCCCCTGAATTCTCAGCAGCTGTGTGAAAGAGCACTAAAAGTAACCACAATGAAAATTCAAAATATGTGTTTACTAAGAATACACTAGAAAACATCCTCTTAAAAGAGTAACTCCATTATTGTGAACATTCCCCCCTGGGTGATCCAAGTACATAATAAAGTATTATAACAACCTTTGTTGCAGATTCCAACCTTTTGTTATTCTGAAGAAATCTGTGTGCTCGTCCATCTCTCTGTGCTGGGTGTAATGGGAGTGGTTTCATAATTAACTGTCAGGTGTGCAGCTACAGGACACTAATGAGAAAATATGCTAGGCCTGCATCCCTTTAGATGTGTTCCTATTAAAGTATCTCTCAAAAAATGACATGTTTGTTGCAGGGGGTGCCTGAAATCTGACTTGTATCTTAGGCAGACTTCTGGGAAAATTGGTGAGCCAATCACACAAGCAGGGAATCATGTTTCTGGGGGTGGTCAGTTGACATGCTGTGTACAGACTAGCTCCAGGTATCCATATCTTATGGCATTTTACAGAAAATTACAGTGGCTGCACATTGAAAAGGAAAGGTCATTTTTTATAACATTCAATTACAATACGACTTGTATCGCAATTGTACACGCCAAATTATTTTCTTTATTTTCTATTTTTTCCCCAGAAAGGTAGAGTTACCCTTTAAAGTTCTCAGTTCTCTGTATAGTGGAGCTGGCCTGAGCAGCGTGGATCTCCACTAAATACAACCATGAGACAATACAACGTGCTGCTGCATCATTAAAGAGGGCAGCGGGGAAACATAAAACACAATACTGACAAAGTGAACAGTGTGTAGAAAGTTTAACAGTAATTGTGAGGAAAACATTATTCCTCAAGCTTTGAGAAATACATTGATCTGGATTCAGCACACCAGGACAAGAGATATGAAAGGTGTCACATTTATAGTAATGGAATACCAAGCTATTTTAGTGTATCCACTACTTTAAAAACGAAATTAATGAGATTACAGTAGCAGCAAATCCAGTGAGAGGCAACATTTTAAATTTTAACACTATGTTTAATGACCCCTTTTAAAAGTTATTGTAAACCTCAGACATTAAATATGAACACAGCGTATCCCTCTATAGCAGAGGTAGGCAGCCTCGGCCCTCTAGCTGTTTTGGAACTACAAGTCCCATGAGACATTACAAGACCCCGACAATCGCAGACATGACTCAGAGGCAGAGGCATGATGGGATTTGTAGTTCCACCACAGCTGGAGTTCCAAGGTTGCTCACCCCTGCGCTATAGTGTTTACTTGTCTCAATCCAGAGCACCAAGTGTAATTTCTCTCTGCTGCTCTGTTCCTCTGCTATTTCCATGAATCACTTGTGACAGAGAAGGAATCTCCAGTTGATTGACCGCCTCAGCTCTGTTCCTGTGTGAAGGGGGGTATGTTCCTTGCCTCCAATCAGTTCCCATCACCAAGTGCAACTTCAGCTCCCGCCCCCTGCTTTCTGGAAGCCCAGACAAGCTCTATAAATTCAGCACTGTAGTATAAGTAGTAGTAGTAGTAGAGAAGAAAAGACCGCAGATAGACAAATACAACTTATGTAGGGGGATGTTTTAATCTCCATCACCTGAGGCCAGTCACTTCACTGGGTATAATGTAAGGGTCAATAACAAATTAAATGTATTAATTTGCTCTGAACTGTGATGTAACTTTATGGTTTTATTTTGTAAAGTGCTACAAAAATCGTTGCTGATATATACAGTCATGTGAGAAAGTAATAGACAATTTTGCCTTTTTCAACATATTTGAACAGGCAAACTTTAGATTTAGATAATCAAGAGATTAGAATGATATACTTGAACAAATTCAAAGAGTGACAGCGCGGAAAGCTGAAAATTGGCCTGGGCAGGAAGGGGGTTTAAGTGGCAAGTAAGCAAGTGGTTAAAAAAAAAAAAAAAAAACAATATCTAAGGTCTGGTGTTTGCTTTGCCAATAATGTGTGGAGGAATCATGCCAAGAGCAATAGCACAAAGGCCCTCAAAAAGAAGGTTGTGGACGACTGCAAATTATATGGAATCAACCATCCCACTGAAAGGAATCTATAAGGAGTGTAGATTTCAAACTGCTAATCTGCCCAAACTCAAAGAAGCTGACAGTTTAAAGTAGATGTAAACCCATTTTTTTTGTTTTTTTGCTGTAACAATGTAGAGTATAATATTTCCTATGATCTGTGCCCAGTCTTGCCACAAAAAGTTAATCCAGCTCTGAGCAATCCTCTTATCTTTTTTCAGTGAGATAAAACAGACAAACTGAGAAAACCTTGTCTGTTATTTCCCCCTTGCTGTGAGTGACAGGTTATTTACATATCTCATGCACGAGCCTGAGACAGGCGTTAGTTTTTAATTCCTTTTCTGAAGTCATGTGGTTACTTTTCTGGGTTTTGACAGAATTTTAGTGATCATAGCAGAATTTAGTGTAAGAAATACACAGGAGAAAACGCATGCTGACAAAATAAGTGCAGAGGAAGGCGGGTTGTATACATCACGGCTCCACCCACCGAGCTCCGGGCAACAGATTCACCTACAGAATATGCAGTTTTTCAGGTCTCATAACAGACAGAGGGAAGACAATTTACAGGTAAGGATATATGCAGGAGGCATGTATATCCTTATAGATAACCACTATGGCAGTAGTTTAGAAAGGATGAGAGGAGGTTTACATCCACTTTAATGTAGAAAGATCTGTAAGTAACTCTTGCAACAGTTGCTGACAAAGTGAAGTCACACAGAGACCAACGGTCTCTTAGAACCAAGTTTAAAATTCACTAGTAGAACCTACCAAGGTTAGGAAGTTTGTTTTGTTTCAATTTATTTTTGTTTGAGCCGGGGGAATGCCCAAAGGCTCTGTACTGTACTAGTTTTCCACCTTTAAAATAAATGTTATAATTATATATATATATATATATATATATATATATATATATATATATATATATATATATATATATATATATATATATATATATATATATATATATATATATATATATATATACACACACACACACACACACACCAGGACTTCTGGTACAATGCGCTGAAGACTAATGAATAGAAGATCATTTTGTTTTGGCCACAGTAACTGCAGACCTGTTTAGAACAAACCAAAGACTATTTCAGAAAAGAACCTTGTACAAACCTTGGGAATGTTATGGTTTGGTATTGCTTTGATGCTTCATGACCTGGACAGCTTGCATTAAAGGGGTTGTAAAGGTACAATAGTTTTTTCCTAAATAGCTTCCTTTACCTTAGTGCAGTCCTCCTTCACTTACCTCATCCTTTGATTTTGCTTTTAAAATGTCCTTATTTCTTCTGAGAAATCCTCACTTCCTGTTCTTCGGTCTGTAACTCCACACAGTAATGCAAGGCTTTCTTCCTGGTGTGGAGTGTCGTGCTCGCCCCCTTCCTTGGACTACAGGAGAGTCAGGACGCTCTCTATGTTGCAGATAGAGAAGGGAGCTGTGTGTTAGTGGGCGTCCTGACTCTCCCGTAGTCCAAGGGAGGGGCGAGCACAACACTCCACACCAGGGAGAAAGCCTTGCATTACTGTGTGGAGTTACAGACAGAAGAACAGGAAGTGAGGGTTTATCAGAAGAAATAAGGACATTTAAAAGCAAAATGGAAGGATGAGGTAAGTGAAGGAGGGTTGCACTAAGGTAAAGGAAGCTATTTAGGAAAAAAAAAAATTGTACCTTTACAACCCCTTTAAGTCAATTATTAATTCAGCAAAATCATCAAGATGTGCTTTATAAGAACGTGATGTGAATCTGATGAAGTTCAGCAGTGTTCAAGAACGCATAAATGTGCATGTCAAGTGAAATAACATTTCCTATGAAGGCCGTTCACATCTACAGTGCATCCAGAAAGTATTCACAGCACTTCACCTTTTCCAAATTTTGTTATGTTACAGTCTTATTCCAAAACGGATTAAATTCATTGTTTTCCTCATCAGAAAGCACATGTACATAAGTATTCACAGCCTTTGCTCAATACTTGGTAGAAACACCTTTGGCACCAATTACAGCCCTGAGTCTGTTTAAAGTGGAGTTCCACCCATAAATATAACATTACATCAGTAGTTTTAAAAAAATGTCATTAGTCCTTTACAAATTTTTTTTTTTTTTTTTAGATGCCTTCAAAGTGTTGTTGCTAGGCAGAATAGTTAATCTTCCCACTTCCTGGACCTAGGTGCTTAATGCTTCCTAACCTACACCGCACAGACTCCTGGGAATGTAGTGGGTGTAACTTTCCAGGAGTCTGTGCACTCCCCAGTCTCAAAGAATCATGCGACTTGGACAGCACAGGTGCTGAAACCTGATCTGACACTGCCTGTGCGAGATCTGCAAGGCTGAAATCCAGGAAGTCATACAGTCTGGCTTCATGATGCCCACACTTAAGATGGCCCCCGGTCAATTTCTATTTTATAAAGTGTCTAAATGCTGTAACAACCTAACAAAACGGACCTTAGTTTACAGACTAACTTTACTAGAATACATTAAGCTTGTGTATTACAGGGGTATTTATATTTAAAAAGTGAAATTGTGGCCGGAACTCCGCTTTAAGTATGATGCTACAAAGCATGGCACACCTATTTTTTGGGCAATTTCTCCCATTCTTATTTGGATGGCAAACCACTTCCTCAATCTCTCTAAAACTGGGTTCATATTATTCCCCCACGTGTGCCCACTTCCCCGACTTCTCCGTCAAGCTCAATACTACAACGATCAGTCCTTACCCTTAATGCCAGGGTGCTAGGTGTAATCCTGGACTCTGACCTGTCCTTACAACCCCAATTTCAAATCACTGTCAAAATATTGTAGACTGCACATCCATTGGCACATTGTCATCTACAAAATATGCCCCTTTTTCTTTTAACTGATGAATCCACCAAGAAACTCATTCATAATTCCCTTGTCATCTCTTACCTTGACTATTGCAAATTCCTCGTCATAAGCCTACCTGTACACAGGCGCTCCTCCTTTAGTCTACTATGATTGCAGCCGCTAAACTCATCCACCTTACAAACCACTCAGTTTTACCACCCCACTCTGCATTAAATCCACTGGCTTCCGATTGCCCAATACAATTCAAAATACCATCATGCAAAGCCATTAACAACTCTGGCCAGAGCTACAGCAAGCTTATTCTCAAAATATCACCCAGAACGTCCTCTTCACTCTTCCCAAGACTTCCTGCTTTCTATCTCCCTGCTCCCATGCTGGCCTCCAGGACTTCTTCAGTGCCTCCCTAATCCTCTGGAACTTACTACCCCAATCTGTCCGCCATCTCCTACTCTGCCCACTTAAAGCAGAACTCTTGGCAAAAACTTTTTTCCATGTTCTCGTTGCCGATCTACCTTCACCAACTATGCCATCCATGTTTTTCTGAGCTCTGTAGTTCCTCTGCAATAGCCTGTTGAACTTGCTGAAAAACCATTATTGTCTGGTAATTTCCTGTTTGCAAGACCACTGACTGCTATCCCTCCAGTAACCTTAGCCAGAGGTCTGACAAGCCGTCTTGTAGTCCTCTGAAAGAGCCGGGAGTTGAACTTTTGCCTGGCTCGCTGCAGTGGGCGTCTCATAGCCCCTGGTCTGTGCCCCCTATAGAGGTGGTATCCTCCTCCTCTGCTCCTTTCTCCTCCCTGCCAGCACTCCACCCCTTTAAGCTGATCACTTCCTTGTATATCTATAAAAAATGTATAGATACTGTAGTTTCTTTTTGCGGAGTCTCCACTATATTGAGGAAAGCTTGAACAACTGCAGCTCACAAAAAACTGAAACACTTCAGCTAGAATAAGGATTACAGAAACCATAAAAATGATCGAGTTCACAATGCTGATATAGGCATAAAAAGCCTTCACTCAAAAGGAACAGAAAAGATAATTGCTGTTAAAAAAAAATAAAAAATAAATCCAAAGACCACAGCACATAAACCGTAAAAGTACTTTACTGAATTTTTGTTCCCTGCCAAAATTTATTTTAAATGATAATCCTGATTTAAGCATCTCATTTGGGAGAGATCGATATGAGAAAAGGACATAAGCTTGACTAGCTGCATTAAAATGTGTTTGGTAGGTTGTGTCAAATTCTGTACAATAGCAAGATATGAAAATCTTAGTTGTACATACCCGATACGCGGGCCATCCTGGTAGAAAAGTAGCATTGCTCCAAATCTTCAAAATGAGCGGTGAGCCGTTTCCGCCGTGATGCCAACGTGCTGTTGTACCAAGGCTGCTTTTTTGTCTGCAAAGGGAGTACAAAGAAAAAAAAAAAGAATAGAACAGTGCTATGAAGACAGTCTAGTATAATGGCAATCAAAATTAAGTCCCATATGGTTTTACAGGGGCAGGTAGTACAATGCCAAGTAATACTGTAAGTTTCATTAGTTGGCAAGTGTCAGTGCAATTCCACAAAAGATGATAGACCATCAGAGTAAATAGGCACATTTCACCAGCACAACACAATTAACCACTTCAGCCCCAGAGGATTTGGCTGCTAAATAACCAAAGCACTTTTTACAATTTGGCACTCACTGCGCTGCTTTAACTGGTAATTTCGCAGACATGCAATGTTGTACCCAAACTAAATTTGCGTCCTTTTTTCCCTCACAAATAGAGCTTTCTTTTGATGATATTTGATAGTCTCTGCGATTTTTATTTTTTGCCGTATAAATGGAAAATTTTGAAAAAAAAAAAAAATGTTCCACTTTTTGTTATAAGAAAAATCCAATAAACCCAATTTTAATCATACATTTAGGCCAAAATGTATTCAGCCACATGTCTTTGGTAAAAAAAAAAAAAAAAAAGTCAATAAGCGTATATTTATTGGTTTGCGCAAAAGTTACAGTGTCTACAAACTAGGGGACATTTTCTGGAATTAACACAGCTTTTAGTTTGACTGCCCATCTCATTTCTTGAGGTGCTAAAATGTACAAAGCCCCCTCCAAATGACCCCATTTCGGAAAGTAGACACTCCAAGGAAATTACTGAGTGGCATGTTGAGCCCATTGAATATTTTATTTTTTAAGTGATTGAAAAATGACGAAAATTTATTTTTTTACACAAAGTTGTCACTAAATGATAGATTGCTCACACATGCCATGGTTATATGTGCAATTACACCCCAAAATACATTTGTGCACATGCTCAGCATCATATCTAAGGGTTGTCATTGGGAAATAGACCTGAGCATTGCTGCAGAGATTAATGGGGTGGGGTTCAGCCTGTCAGTGCTCAGACCATATGCCACACACGGCATCATATTGGTCTGCATGGCCGTCATCCCAGAAGGAAGCCTCTTCTAAAGATGATGCACAAGAAAGCCTGAAAACAGTTTGCTGAAGACAAGCAGACTAAGGACATGGATTACTGGAACCATGTCTTGTGGTCTGATGAGACCAAGATAAACTTATTTGGTTCAGATGGTGTCAAGCATGTGTGGCGGTAACCAGGTGAGGAGTACAAAGACAAGTGTGTCTTGCCTACAGTTAAGCATGGTGGTGGGAGTGTCATGGTCTGTGGGACTCCATGACTGCTGCCGACACTGGGGAGCTACAGTTCATTGAGGGAACCATGAATGCCAACATGTATTGTAACATACTGAAGCAAATCACGATTCCCTCCCTTTCAGAGACTGGGCTGCAGGGCAGTATTCCGACATAACGACCCCAAACACACCTCCAAGCTGACCACTGCCTTGCTAAAGAAGCTGAGGGTAAAGGTGATGGACTGGCCAAGCATGTCTCCAGACCTAAACCTTATTGAGCATTTGTTGGGCATCCTCAAAAGGAAGATAGAGGAGCGCAAGGTCTCTAACATCCACCAGCTCCGTGATGTCACCATGGAGGAGTGGAAGAGGACTCCAGTGGCAACCTGTGAAGCTCTGGTGAACTTCATTCCCAAGAGGGTTAAAGGGATTGTAAAGGTTTGTTTTTTATTTTCTAAATAGGTTCCTTTAAGCTAGTGCATTGTTGGTTCACTTACCTTTTCCTTCGATTTCCCTTCTAAATGATTTTTTTCTTTGTCTGAATTTCTCACTTCCTGTTTCTCCTCGGTAAGCTTTCCACCATCATCTGAGCGGTGGAAAGTTAGAACAGCTTACTGAGCAGAAACAGGAAGTGAGAAATTCAGACAAAGAAAAGAAAAAAAAATTTAGAAGGGAAATCGAAGGAAAAGGTAAGTGAACCAACAATGGAAAATAGGAAAATAGTGGTGGCCTCACAAAATATTGACACTTTGGGCCCAATATGGACATTTTCACTTAGGGGTGTACACACTTTTGTTGCCAGCAGTTTAGCCATTGCCTGTGTTGCGTTACAGCAAATTTGTGTTGCGTGTGTGCGTTGCGTACAGCAAATTTACACTGTTATACAAGCTGTACACTCACTACTTTACATTGTAGCAAAGTAATTTCTTCAGCAAAGTCACGTGAAAATATATAATAAAAACATTAACAAAAACGTGAGGAGTGTACTCACTTGTGTGTGAGTGTGTGTGTGAGAGAGTGCGAGTATATATATATATATATATATATATATATATATATATTGTCTCTATTTCTACACATACACACGTTTGCACATTTGCCTTCCCCCATCCATTCATACATTCTCAGTAGAGAGAGAAATTTAAAGATGCAAGGTGCAGAACCCTATAACAACCAACAAGTGTGTGTAAAGCATGTGTCCCAATTAACTTCTCAGTGACATTACATATCCCTAGATTCATATGGAACAGAAAATGCTTTAAAAATGTCATTCTATAGTCTTTAGAAAGCGAATGAAAAAATAAAAATAAAAACATTCTAGATCTTGGAAACATACTGCCAGAGTTTTCCTAATAAGTGTGCACATTTTAGGTGTCACAGATGATGTTTCACTGTTTAAAGTTCAACTTCCAGGATATGTTCACTCAGCTTGTATTACAGAGAGTAAAAATCTAGAGAAAACATTTTTCCTAATGTTTTAGCATAAGAAGAAATACCTCCTCTATGATTTTTTTCTCCCATCTGTCCCCACTGCTGGTATTTCCACTCAAGTTTTGTCTCAGTGACATCACCTAAGTGACAGGAGGATGCATAGTCTTTAAGAATAACAAATGTTAAGAAAATGTGGCAATCATAATGACAAGAGCAAAAAAAAAAACATAACCTTTTAAGTTTGAACTAAATCTGAATGTGAACTTTTTACAGAAAACAGCAGCGCCACCTGCAGACATTTATAAGAAATGCGACCAAATGCCTAAAATGTGAGAGGAAAAGTTGAGGTTTAAAAGGTGAACCCAAGACCAGACTGGCTGTTAAACATGAATCAGCCAAGCTTAGCTAAGATTATTGAAGCAAGGGAATTTGCATTGAAATTGTTAGATGTACAGTGCATCTGGAAAGTATTCACATCGCTTCACTTTTTCCACATTTTATGTCATGTTACAGCCTTATTACAAAATGGATTAAATCCATCACTTTCCTCAAAATTCTACAAACAATCCCCCATAATGACAACGTGAAAGAAGTTGGTTTGAAATCTTTGCAAATTTATTAAAATTAAAAAAAAAACAAAAGAAAAATCCCATGTACATAAAGTATTCACAGCCTTTGCTCAATACTTTGTTGAAGCACCTTTGGCACCAATTACAGCCTCCAGTCTTTTTGCGTATGATGCTTCAAACTTGGCACACCTATTTTCGAGCAGTTTCAACCATTTTTTTTTCTGCATGCTCCATCAGGCTGGATGGGAAGCGTCGTGCACAGCTACTTTCAAATCTTTCCAGAGATGGTCTCAATCAGGTTCAAGTCTGGGCTCTGGCTGGGTCACTCAAGGACATTCACAGAGTTGTCTTGTAGACAATCTCTTGCTATCTTGGCGTTGTGCTTAGGGTCATTGTCCTGTTGGAAGATGAACCTTCTCCCCAGTCTGAGGTCCAGAGCAGGTTTTCATCAAGGATGTCTGTACACTGCTGCATTAATCTTTCCCTCAATCCTGACTAGTCACCCAGTTCCTGCCACTGAAAAACATTCCCACAGCATGATGCTGCTACCACCACCATGCTTCACTGTAGGGATGGTATTTGCCAGGTGATGAGCGGTGCCTGGTTTCCTCCAGACATGACGCTTGCCACTCAGGTCAAACAGTTCAATCTTTGTATTGTCAGAGCAGAGAATTTTATTTCTCATCATTTGAGAATCCTTCAGGTGCCTTTTGCGAACTCCAGGTGGGCCGTTATGTGCCTTTTCCCGAGGAGTGGCTTCCGTCTGGCCACTCTACCATAGAGGTCCGATTGGTGGAGTGCTGCAGAGATGGTTATTCTTCAGGAAGGTTCTCCTCTCTCCACAGAGAAATGCTGGAGTTCTGTCAGAGTGACTATCGGGTTCTTGGTCGTTTCCCTAACTAAGGCCCTTCTGCCTTGATCGCTCAGTTTGGCTGGGCGTTGAGCTCTAGGAAGAGCTGGTGGTTTCCAAACCTCTTCCATTTGCAGATGATGCAGGCCACTGTGCTCATCAGGACCTTCAATGCTGCAGAATTTTTTCTGCACCCTTCCCCAGATCTGTGCCTCAATACAATCCCATCTCAGAGGTTTACAGACAATTCAAAGTTTGTGCTCTGACATGCACTGTTACCTGTGGGACCTTCTATAGATAGGTGTGTGCCTTTCCAAATCATGTCCAATCAACTGCATTTACCACAGGTGGTCTCCATTCAAGTTGTAGAAACATCTCAGGCCGGATTTACACTTGTACGACAAACGCTCTGACATTGGAAGGTCATGTCACATGACATGTGCAAATCAATGGTTCCCTATGAGAGCCGTCTTAACTGGCCCGACCCAAGTCGGTCTGACTTTGAAAAAGGTTCATGCACTACTTTGGTCCGACTTTGATCCTACTTCAGCCCATTGAATATTATAAGTAGGATTGTCTTAACTGATCCGCCTTTGGCATGCGACTTGCGCTTTGAGGATTTTGAAGGGGAACTCCACGCCAAATGTGAAAAGAAAAAAATCCATACCAGGCCCTTAGCCATAAATTGCCGCCCCCCCCCCCAACCAATACCTGGCCAGTGGCCACAAGCCCTTAACATAAGGGTTGTGGGCATTTTGGTGTACCCCACCCCAGAGCACCTTGTCCCCATGTTATCAGGCTCTGCGGGTCGGGGGCTTATCAGAATCTGGAAGCCCCCAGATCCCGCCCACCCTTTGTAAATGAGTATGACCCATTCACCGAAAAAAAGTAAAAACAGTACACAGGTTTTTGACAAACTAATTAATTCAGCTCCGGCGTCTCTTCCAATTTCTTCTCCACCTGCCGGGTCTCTCCTGTGTGCCGTCTTCTCTTGAAGCTCTCTCCCACTCTAATGCTAGGTTCGCAGTGTGCCATTACTTATTTTGGTATGGGGCGTGGGCCACCGGTTGACATCACCTGGTGGCCCCATGCCTATAATGGCACACTGCCGACCTAGCATTAGAGCGGGAGAGAGAGTCAAGAGAAGATTGGAGGATGAAGAGAGGGAGAAGACAGCGCAGAGAGGAGACCCGGCAGAGGCAGCAGAGAAAGGAGAAGAAAATCGGAAGAGACGTCGGAGCCGATTTAATAAATGACTGTTAAAAACATGTGTAGTTTTTATTTTTGACACTTTTTTTTTTAAAGGTAAATAGGTAGGGGTACAATGTACCCCATACTCACATAGGGTGGGGGGTCAGGATCTGGGGACTCCTTTATTAAAGGAGGCTTCCATATTCCAATAAGCCCCCCGCCCGCAGACCCTGACAACCACCGGCCAGGGTTGTTGGGAAGAGGCCCTTGTCCTCATCGACATGTGGACAAGGAGTTTATATTTAGAAAAAAAATTGCAAACATTCTAACTAAACTGCCATAATTGTGTTATTATGGTGTATTGTTTGTAGAATTTTGAGAAAAATAATTAATTCATTTAGGAAAAAATGCTGTAAGATAACAATATGTGGAAAAAGTGAAGCGTTGTGAATAAGGATGTGCTCAGGCGTGTTTGCAAACCCCACGTGCAGAGCCCGCCAGGAAGTCGGCACTGCGCTCACGGGCAGCGAGACATTTCCCAATTACTGAAGCCGTGCAACGGGACAATGTCTCATTGCCTGTGATAAGCGCAGCGCCGACAACCTGGCGGGCTCTGCACGTAGGTTTTGCGAACACGCCTGAGCTCATCCTTAGTTGTGAATACTTTCTGGATGCACTGTGAGGGGATGAAAGTAATAAGAAGTAGTCAGAAAAGGAACAAAAACCTGACAGACTGAAGCTCCCACCAAAAAAAAAAAAAATGTAGTTATGGCTAGCATTATATATTTAGCAATTCACAATAGAGAACATAAATTACAGAAATGTATCCACCAATGATTTGTCTGGGAAAAAGAAAATTAATGGTCTTTACAAATAACACATTTTAAACAAAGAAAATGTGGCAATCGTAACATAACCCTTTAAATCTGAACTAAATCGGAATTTTTAGCTTTGTGAATTGTGAACTTTTTACAGAAAACAGTGCCACCTGCAGACATGTATAAGAAATGCCACCAATCAAATGCCTAAAAATTTTGAGGGAAAAGTGGAGGTTTAAAAGTTGAAGCCACTGTTGCGAATAAATCATCCAAGCTTAGCTAAGATTACTAAAGGAAGGGAATGTGCTTTGAATTGTTAGATGTACAATTCACAATTTTATTTTTATTTTTTTCTCCTGTTCTGACGTAGCTTCCAACTTTTGTCTGAATTAAAAATAATAATAATAAAAAAAAAAATATATAAAATTTGAAATTCTGTTAGGACCAAACCACAGGGGGGGGGGGGCAAATAAGCGGAGCATCACATTTTGGGTGGAGCTTCGCTTTAAGAAGAATATGTGATGAAGGTTTTTAAAATAAAAAAGAACTCCACCAGGTTGGAGTTTAATTTAGAAATCTCAGGAAATAGGACAGTGATGTACTGTACATCTCAACAAGAGAAATCTACCATGCATCTAACTAGGCAGATATTAGTCGGCGTATAGATCCAGGGTGTATACCCCATGGGCCCTAAGGGCAGTCTCTCCGACCATGGCGTTTTACTAGAATTGCACATTTGCACTAAACATGCGCTAAAACTTTTTTTACTCAAACGTTAAAGTCTTGCTTTAATAGATTCACCGATTCAATAATCGGCCACTTTCATCCCCTTCTTGCCCAGACCAATTTTCTGCTTTCAGCGCCGTCACAATTGGAATGACAATTGCAAGGCCATACAAACCTGTACCCATATGAAATGTTATCATTTTTTGAGACATAGTTTTCCTTTGGTGGGGTTTAATCACCACTGGGTTGATTGTTTGCTAAACAAACTAAAAGACAGAAAATAAAAAAAAAATAAAAAAAGGAAAAATAAAAGTTCCTTCGGTTATAAAATATTGCAAATAAATAATTTTTCTTCTTCACTGATGTGCACAGATGAGGCTGCACGGATTATCAGGGCACTGATTATAAAAGTGTAAACAGTGTGCCAACAGCCTCGGTAACCAGCAAGTCTGTTAACAAGTGATTAGCTGTGATTGGACACATGGGTTGATCAAATTGGTAAAGGGCTGCTGTGATTGATCCTTTACCATGATCTATGATAAGCTGTGGGGGGGACCTGCAGGAGGCAAGGTTCTTGGGAGGACATCTATGGACGCCCTCACAGAACTATAATACCATGCCGTAGCCGTCTTTTGGCTATAGCGCAGTCCTAAAGTGGTTAATGGTAGCAACATACGAAAAAACCTCTCCCAAAGAATATGGTGCTGCAGTTTTCTTTCAGTCCTGGCCGATGATCTTGGTCAGGTTTCAATACTGAATTGGAGGATCAGAGTTCAGAACGACTGATCTTTCCCTTGACTAGAGTTTATGTGATCAAGTACCTAAGCCTTGACACAAGGACCAGCACAGAAGAGAACCCAAAGCAGGATTTTCTCCTGGAGAGTAAAGTATTTTAACCCGTCTAATATGAGAACAGGTCTGCTTTAAGACCAGTGTGAACCAATTAAGACTCTCTGAGCCTAGGATTTCCATCACCAGCTTTGAGATTCTGAAGCAAATGTCAGCCACACGAGTTCTATATTCCTGAACTGCTATATGGTGGTGACTGTTCGAGCTATGGGCCCCCAAAATTTGCATGCCTTTATTTCAATGAAACTGTATTTTAGCAGATGTATTGCGGTTGTTATAGGGTCAAAAGCAAGCTTTAGTCAATTTTTTTTACGAATTCTATGACAGCAGATGAAAAAAAAAATATATATATATATATATATATAAAAAAAAACAAAAAAACAAAAAAAAAAACTCACCTGAGAGTTTCCACTAAATCCAGGTGGCGGGTTGTACTCTGTTGAGTCAATTATGCTACTGTCAAGCAAAAAAAAATTGAGTTACTTATGCAATCTAAATTTAATCTGGCTCTTTGGAATTAAAAACTTAGTGACCTGAAAGAGAACAGTAAAATAAGGAATATTGGAACAAGCTGGAAAACCACACCAAGATAGATAACTCCCCTAGAAGTAAAAAATAAAATTTCACAGATTACTCTTTTAAAGTGGTTAAAAAAAAAAAAAAAACTTTAGTGTTTTTGTATCTTAACAACTTGCTTACTGGGCACATATACCCCCTTCCTGCCCAGGCGAAATTTCAGCTTTCGGGACTGTCACGCTTTGAATGACAATTGCGCGGTCGTGCGACATAGCTCCCAAACAAAATTGACGTCCCTTTTTTTCCACAAATAGACCTTTCTTTTGGTGGTATTTGATCACCTGTGCGGTTTTTATTTTTTGCGCTATAAACAAAAATAGAGCGACAATTTTGAAAAAAAAATTTTTTTGCTTTTGCTATAATAAATATCCCATTTAAAAAAAAAAAAAAATGTCAGTTTAGTCCGCTACGTATTCTTCTACATATTTTTGGTAAAGAAAATAAATCACAATAAGCGTATAGTGATTGGTTTGCGCAAACGTTATAACGCCTACAAAATAGGGGATAGAATTATTACTTTTTTTTTGTATTATTTTTTTTTTTTTACTAGTAATGGCAGCGATCTGCGATTTTTGTCACGACTGCGATATTACAGCGGACACATCGGACAAATTTGACACATTTTTGGGACCATCCACATTTATACAGCGAACAGTGCTATAAAAATGCACTGGTTACTGTATAAATGTGACTGGCAGGGAAGGGGTTAACACTAGGGGGCATCAAGGTGTCAAGTATGTACCCTGGGAGTGATTATTACTGTGGGGGGAGGGGGACTGACTGGGGGAGGTGACCGATGGTTGTCCCTATGTACAAGGGACACACCATTGGTCTCCTCACACAGATCTCCACGTCCCTGGCTCTGTGACTGCCGATCGCGGGTGCCTGGCGGACATCGCGGCCGCTAGGCACGCGCATCGGCACCTGTGTGACACAGCGGCGCGCGCGCCCCCCAGTGGCGCGCGGCCGGAGGTCATATATGGACGGCCTCCCGGCAGATCAGAGCCACCTTGCGGCCGTATATAGTCGGCCACAGGGTGGGAAGTAGTTAAAGGGGTTGTAAAGGAATTTTTTTTTTTTTTCATAATAAGCATCCTTTACCTGCAGACATTCCTCTTTTCACTTCCTCATTGTTCGTTTTTGCTCAGAAGTCGCTCTATTTCTTCTCTGTTCTGTTCACTTCCTGCTTGTCTGATTTTACTGACCACCGTGAAGGGAGGCTTTACTGCGGTGGTCAGTGACGTGCTCGCCCCCTCCTGGGAACTACATCTGTGTGGCAGGATGCTCTCTACGTGTTAGAGACTTCAAGGAGGTGTGAATTACTGGGCGTGCCGCAATTCATACTGGGAAATGTAGTTCTTACATGAACGAGCGCCGCAAACCAGGAAGTGAATGAGCGAACAGAAACTACAATGCCGGAGGTGATATAGATGAAGGAATTTAATAGGTATTTACTCGTTTTTTTACAGAATCATTACACTATTCTGTCTACCTTGCAGACATTAATTTTAGGCACATTTTTTTCCCCTTTAGTGACCCTTTAAAGTGGATGTAAACCCAGTGAAGTGAACAGCCTCAGATGATAGACAGGGATGAAAAAAAAAAACATTTCCTGGTAGGACTGTTGTGTAATAGAACGTATAACCTTAGCTATTTTGGATGTTTATGACCGCATTTGTCCTTGCAACTCAAGGAATGCAATGCTCTACCAAAGAGGGGATTAATATGAAATAAAAATAGAAAAATAGATTTAAATGACAACAGTCTTAAACGAACCAGAAGAGAATAAATGTTACACTAGTGACAGCCCTGGAGTAATATATTTCAGATTTCTTATTAAAGCGGGGGTTTACCCCAAAAAAAAAAATATATATATTTAACATTAGATTCAGCCGAGTTGTCAGAATGACAATCGGCTGTTTTTTTATTCTATCGCTGTACATACCGTATTTTCACCGCCGCTTCCGGGTATGTCTTCTGCGGGACTGGGCGTTCCTAATTGATTGACAGGCTTCCGACCGTCGCATACAGCGCGTCACGAGTTGCCGAAAGAAGCCGAACGTCGGTGCGCAGGCGCCGTATAGAGCCGACTCGCAGTCCGGCTTCTTTCAGGCAACTCCTGACGCGCTGTATGCGACGGTCGGAAGCCTGTCAATCAATTAGGAACGCCCAGTCCTGCAGAAGACATACCCGGAAGCGGCGGTGAAAATACGGTATGTACGGCGATAAAATAAAAAAAAAACAGCCGATTGTCATTCTGACGGCTGAATGTAATGTTAACATTTTTTTTTTGGGGTGAACCCCCGCTTAAAGGTTGGCCTCACAAATATCTAATAGAGCCTCCAATATGCTGGTTATTCTGGTTACCTTGGAGGACTCATCTTTCCTGAAATGAGAACTGCCTATATGGACAAGGCAGCCCCTTCTCCTTTAGGAATTCACCATTTTCCTTAGAAGGCGATTTTGCTCCGAATGTGGGCTGGACCATTTCCTACATAAAATGTTACTCATCTCCTTTATGGAAGGGTTTTGCACAGAGCCACCCCGATCCTCCTCTTCCGGGGTCCCCCAGCAGCGCTCCGCCCCACATCTAGTGCCCCCACGGAAAGCTTCATTTCATGGGGACACTCGTGCGGGCACGCTCTTGAGTCCTGCTGCTGCGTTCATTGACACAGACAGCAGGACTTGAAACCGCCCCACTGGCTCCTGTGTCACTGGATTTGATTGACAGCAGCGGGAGCCAATGGCTCCCTCTGCTATCAAACAAGGACCTGAGACAGCAGCTGGAGCTGCTGTGCTTGTCCATGTTGCTCAAACGATCAAGTTCAGGCAAGTAAAATGGGGTGCATTTCACCTTAATGCATTAAGGTGAAGAATCTTGAGGGTTTACAACCCCTTTAAAGGAGTTGTAAAGGAAAAAATAGGATTTTTGTACTCACCGTAAAATCCATTTCTCCGAGTTCATAGACGGACACAGCATTCTTTGACATTAGGGTTATATCCGCTTTCACTAGGAGAGTTTAGGCAGAAAAAAAGCACTTAAAGTGTTAACAAACACAAACCTCAGTGCAGCTCCTCCCAGGGGGCGTGGCCCCCCCGGGAAATAACCCACACCATGCTCTAACAGCCTCAGTTCGTAACAAGCAGTACAAACAAAGGAGGGGTGGGTGCTGTGTCCGTCTATGAACTCAGAGAAATGGATTTTACGGTGAGTACAAAAATCCTATTTTCTCTTTCGTTCATAGACGGACACAGCATTCTTTGACATTAGGGACGTCCCAAAGCAGTGTCAAAAAATTCGAGGGGTGGGAAATAACACAGCAAAACAGGTTACACCCCAAACAAAACCGGGAGTTGCTCAACGGAGAAACTCCTACCATAAAACGCCGCCTGTAACATCTGCGGCCGAAGGAGGCATCAGAAGATGCACACACATCCACCTCGTAAGACCTTGAAAGTGTGGATCGACGACCAGGTCGCTGCCATATACCCCTGTAACACAGAGGCCTGATGCCAGAAAACCCAAGAGGCTCCGATCGCCCTGGTCGAATGCGCCGTAACCCAAAAGGGAGGCGCCAGCCCCTTCAGGGCATAGGCCTGAAGCACAATTCGTCGGATCCACCCCGAAAAGGGGGTGGCTGACGAGACTACCAGGCCCCCTTGTAGGACCAGCCAGCGACGCGAACAGTGAGTCCAACTTCCGGAACGGAATCGTCGCAGATAAGTACACTCGTAGGGCCCGAATCACATCCAGAGGATGTAAAGTGGCCGCCTCCCTGCATTTCGGCCAAGGACATAAGGATGGAAGAACAATGTCCTCATCAACGTGAAAAGCCGAAACGACCCTGGGGAGAAAAGACGGCTGCGGTCGCAGCACCACCTCATCCTTATGGATGACCAAGTAGGGAGCCTTGCAAGACAAGGCCGCCAGAACAGACAAACACTCGTCTGATCGAGGTAATTGCTACCAGAAAAAATCACAGTGGAAATGCCCACGCTGAGCCATGGCCACGTGACGACGCAGACCTTCCTGGGCTAGCACCCAGAGTCAAATGCATGAAGGGCAGGTACTCTAGCGCTGAGCTAAACCTGCTCCCCTTTTGTGACAGTCAACAAAAAAACCTCCCGAATGTCCACAAAGGGAGCATCCAGAAGAACCGAAAGGACTAAATTCAAGTCCCATGGGGGTAGTGGAGGGGCCACATGCCAGACCCCCAGACCAGACGTACGCACCAAGGAGTGCGACGCCAAGGCTCATCGAAAGTAACAGCCAGAGCAGAAAACTGACTCCTAACCGTACTTAAGGCGAGAGCCTGATCCACTCCCTGCTGTAAAAAACAGCAGAATCCTGGACACCACGTATGTCCGAGGGTGCCACTTCATCTCCTCACACACAGAGATGCAGGCCTTCCACGTATGATGTAAAACCTACGTGAGGTAGACTTCCGTGCAGGCAGCACGGTAGAGACCACTAAGCCCAATAGGCCTCGGGCCCACAGCCCCAGGCTCTCAACAGCCACGCCGCTAAGCCAGTGGCTGTAAAAAACAGGGTGGATGATCGGACCCTGTAACAGAAGATCAACCCCCAGGGGAAGACGCTAGGGGGTGTCTGCCACCAGACGCACCAGGTCCGCGTACCATGAGCGACGCGGCCAATCTGGGGCAATCAGGATTGATAGAATTCCCTCGGCTTCCACTCTGCGCAGCAGTCGAGGAAGAAGCTACCGAGGAGGGAAGGTTTAAAGTAGGCGACAGTGACCCCAAGGAGCCACCAACGCGCCTGACGCGTCTGCCCATGGGTCCCTTGACCTGGCCAAAAAACATGGCACCTTCCGGTTGAGGCGGGACGCTAGAAGGTCCACGCATGGAGTGCCCCACTTTCGGCACAGACACTGAAAACCCCTACGGTGGAGAGACCACTCTCCTTGGTCTAGCGCAGTCCGACTCAGGAGTCGGCCCGCCAATTCCATACTCCCGGAATGTACACGGCCGATAGAGCCGGAACGGACCTTTCGGCCCACCGAAGGATGTGCGCGACCCTCGTCGCTGCAACAGAACTCCGTGTGCTTCCCAGATGGTCGACGTACGCCACAGCGTTGTCGGACAGGGTCCTGAATGGTCAGCCCTGTAGATCCAGGGACCACCAGGCAAGGCAAAGCCTGATCCAGAACACCGATTGGTAGGTGGGACTCCACCTGAGTCCAGCGCCACAGGGCTGACTGGGTGCCCCAAAAAAACCCTCCCCAACCGGAGAGGCTGGCATCCGTCGCGACCACCGTCCAGTGACATGGCAGAAATGCCTTTCCAGCCCGAAGCACCGGAAAAGTCAGCCACCACACCAGGGACCAGGTGACTCAACTGAACCAGGTAATGCAGGGATGACGGAAGCTTGTCCCCACGAGACAGCAGTTCCCTCTGTAGCACCCTGGCGTGGAATTTGGCATACGGAACCGCCTCGACAGAGGCCACCGTCAGACCCAGAACCCTCATGCAGAATCGCAGAGATGACCACTACTAGGTCGACAACTGCTGCCCAGCAGATTGCAGAGTCTGAATTCTTTCCGTTGGGAGAAAAAAATTTTGCCCCGGCGGAATCCAGGACTAGTCCCAGGAATTCCAGTCCCTGAGACGGGACCAACACTGACTTCTGGACAAAACAGAAGTCAGCCAAACTCTTGGAGAGTCTGACACGTGACAGACATGGCTCCACTAATTCAGAGCTCGAGGAAGCTCGTAGGAGAATGTCGTACAGACATCCCACAATAACAAACCCCCGCTGCCACAGCCGGGCCAGTATCGGAACGAGCACCTCGGTGAAAACCTGTGGTGTCGACACCAAGCCGAGCGGGAGGGCCACAATGAAAAATGGTCCTCCCTGACCGCAAAGTCCAGAAACTCTGGTGCTTTGAGCATATGGGAACATGCAGGTACGCATTCACGGCATCCAAGGACACCAGAAAAACCTCATCCTGAAAGTTTGCACTTTTACAAAAAAACAAACAAAGGCCTGAGGCCCAGGATTGAACGGACCCCGTCCTCCTTTGGGGACCACAAAACAGATTGGAGAAAAACCCCGGAGCCTGTTCCACGAGGGAACTGGCACAATCACTGCCCTGACCAGAAGATCCTGGACAGCCCCTGACAGAGCCAACCGGCGAGCCAGAGGATGGAGGAAAAAAACCCGTTTGGTAGACAAGAGAGAAATCCTGTCTCGCACCCCGAGGAAACTACCTCGCAACCCCAACGGTCAGAGAGGAGAGACCTCCACCGAGCCGCGAATTCGCGGAGCCAGCCCCCCACCCGAGATGCGAGCGGAGGCAAACCTCCAAGCGGAAGCAGGCTTGCTGGGCTTGCGGCACCCGGGGCGCCTGTGTCCTCAGTGGACGTCCTAGCCCCCTGAAAATGTTTTCCTGCCACACTTGGCGGGCGAAAACCAAAAAACGCATGGGGAACAGTAAATGAGGGCCCTCGCCTACAGTGAGGCACCTACCCTTTTTTAGATTGCGGGAGCAGAGTGCTCACACCGCCCGTGGCATCCTTTATGATGACAATCAGAGACACCCCTGCGTACACCCCCACAGGGCAATACCACCAGGGACTACTGAAAAGACCGTCCGCAGACCAACCCCCAGCCATACAAGGCAGGGCAGAAAACATGGCGGAGGCCCTGGAGAGCAAGGGGAGCATATCCGGGGTCGACACACAGACAAATATCTGACCTAGTACCAACTGGTCGGTCAGGACCACGCAGGTCATAGAAGCATTCTGCGCCTCCAGCTCCCCGTCCGGGAAACGTCTGCGACACCAGAGTCCCGGCCAAAACCGGACTCACCACCGCCCCCCCCCCGCTGTGAATATGGAGCGACCACATACACAGCACCCCTATCAGCGGGGTCCCCAAAAGCGGGAGCCCCTTCCCCAGGTAATGTGGCAGCCTTGTTTTAAAAACAAGCTACCCAGCTGAACACGGGGGGGGGGGGGGGGGGGGAGAGAGAGAGACACCCTGATACAGGAATCCTCCCCAAAAAAGAGGGGACAGACCGCAAAGCATTTTGTACCCTGCGACTGATCCCAATCCTTGCACAACATATTCCAGACATGGAACACAAGGAAAAAACACATATTGCGGTGCGGGGCGGCACGGAACCCAAAAGGGACTGACACCACTGATGCCACCTCCGAAACCACCATAGCTAACCATGGTAACCCGCACCGCAGTGTTAAGAGCCCCAACAACAGCACCATCAAGTGCTGACCCTGAAACAGGGCCATCCTCACAGTCCGTGTGGACTTCAGCCAGCAGATACTGACAAAAAAACAAAACCAGACGCCTCAGCGAGGCCTGATTCCCTGTCAGAAAAAATACCCAGAGAGAGGCAGAGGGGGGAACAAGTGCAATTCCCACATCCCTCCAACACTCCCATCCTGACCCAAAACGCCTCAGGGACTGCCAGCACAGCATCCCTGGAGGCCGCAGGAACAGGGACACTAAGGGTTAACATCCCCTAGTACTGGCAGGCTCCACAGGACATCCCCCCAGCCGCCACAGAGAACAGGGAACCCCCCCCCCCCCGGAGGACTCACCGTCCGACCAGACCGCCGCTGCCGAGAGCCAAAAACGCTGCCTGTGCCGCGCCATCCAAAAGGAAAATGTGCATAGCCGTACGCGCCGTCATCCTAGGCACAAGAGCTGTATCAAGATGGCCGCCGATATGTCTGCGGGCTCCGAGAAAATGGCCGCCGCAATTACAACTGCGCCATAAAACACCGCCGTCAGCGGCAAAATGGCGCCCGAAAACGGCGTTTTTTTCAAAAAACACACAGCAAAGCCCCAGTGACACACGCAGTACACAGGCCCACAGGACCCCCTCCGCACATATGGCAGCCCAGAAAAACACAGCACCCACAGCAGTAGCAGCCCCCAGGTCAGACTGAGCCCCCACCTCACGGCCGTCACCCAGAAACTGGGAAGGAGGGAGAGGAAAAAAGGGAGAGAGGAAAGCAGGGCAAACCCTCAGTCGACCTCCCCAGGGGAAAATTCCAGCCAGACCACTTACCTGAGCAAGAGGCCACTACTTACCCGTCCTGCGACCACCGGCTGGAGGTATCCCAGACAGATCCAACGTCCGCTAAACGGCATGGCTGTCGGCCAGACACACTGTGACAGGGCCATAGAGACCGGTCATATGTGTGCCCTAGAACCGAAGTTCCCCGGCCGCCCCTGGAGCAATGGGGCCTGTCGTGGACGTCCCAAAGCTGAGCTAAGGGCCGGCACACGCTCGAAGGCCGAACCTGGGGGGACTACAAGGGCCGAGGACCCAGCCTGTCACCCAGTCGGCTGTTGATAGAAGAATCACAGGATTCCAAAAAAAAAAATGCAGGAACAAAATAATAAAAATCGAGAAAATCGCAAGAAAAAAAATCTCCAGAGTACAGGAACTCCAGAGTGCCTGACTCTCCTGACGTTAGGCAGGAAAAAACTGAGGCTGTTAGAGCAGGGTGTGGGTTATACCGGGGGGGCCACGCCCCCTGGGAGGAGCTGCACTGAGGTTTGTGTTTGTTAACACTTTAAGTGCTTTTTTTCTGCCTAAACTCTCCTAGTGAAAGCGGATATAACCCTAATGTCAAAGAATGCTGTGTCCGTCTATGAACGAAAGAGAAAATGTTTTTGCCTAAAATTAATGTCTGCAAGGTAGACAGACAGAATAGTGTAATGATTCTGTTAAAAAACGAGTAAATACCTATTAAATTCCTTCATCTATATCACCTCCGGCATTCTAGTTTCTGTTCTCTCATTCACTTCCTGGTTTGCAACATTCCCCAGTATGAATTGCGGCACGCTCAGTAATTCACACCTCCTTGAAGTCTCTAACACGTAGAGAGCATCCTGCCACACAGATGTAGTTCCCAGGAGGGGGCGAGCACGTTACTGACCCCCGCAGCAAAGCCTCCCGTCACGGTGGTGAGTAACAATCAGACAAGCAGGAAGTGAACAGATCAGAGAAGAAATAGAGCAACTTCTGAGCAAAAACGAACAATGAGGAAGTGAAAAGAGGAATGTCTGCAGGTAAAGGATGCTTATTAAGAAAAAAATGTTTTTCTTTACAACCCCTTTAAATATTATTGTTAAATTTTCATTATCTGTGTCTGTCATTAATTGTAATAAATGTTATACTTTTAAGTATTTGTGTGATCTCTTGGCCCATATCGAGCATAACCCCAAACAAATGTTACAAAACAACTAGGAAGCCCTAGAGTAAAAGGTCTAACGTAAAAAATCTGACAATCACTGTGGTGGCTGGCACTATTACAGGCGTAGGCGTTCTCCTCTAGTCCCGGAGCTGGTTGCTCGCTCAGCTCTGCCACCATTAAAATCCCTGCATCTACAGGCATCCATGATCTAAGGCCAACCTATCTAACCTAGTAAAGAAAAAAACCTGTATGCATACCTTTTTTGAAGCCGCTCCGACCCGATCCCAAGCTGAACAGTCATCTGCAGCTTCGCTGTGGAGGCGGGTGCAGAGGACACATCTGACATCGGAAGTCCCATAGTGGGTCTATGGGTGGCGTCACTCCCCATTCATTTCACAGCCATTGTCGGCCGTGTCCTCTGCAAAGATTTCACCGCTGGAGACCGGATTCAACAAAGGTATGTATACGGATTTCTTCTTTACAGGGCTAGATAGGTTAGTGTCAGATCGTGGATGCCAGTAGATGCATCGATTTAAGTTTTAGGCTGGACTTACACTTTAACACTCTGGGCCAGATTCACATAGAGATACGACAGTGTATCTCCTGATACACCGTCGTGTCTCAGAGTTGCCTCGGTCGTATCTATGCGACTGATTCATAGAATCAGTTACGCATAGATATGCCTAAGATCCGACAGGTGTAACTGTGTTACACCGTCGGATCTTAACTGCAATTTTAAAATGGCCGCTGGGGGCGTTCTCGCTGATTTACGTTGAGAATATGTAAATCAGCGAGATACGCCAATTCACAAACGTACGCGGGCCCGACGCAGTCACTTTACGCCGTTTACGTAAGGATTTTCCCGTCGTATAGTTACCCCTGCTTCTATGAGGCGCAGCCAATGTTAAGTATGGCCGTCGTTCCCGCGTCGAATTTTGAAATTTTATGTCGTTTGCGTACGTCGATTCACAAACCTGCTGGACGCAAGTTACACTCACGCCGAAACCAATGACGTCCTAGTGACGTCATTGGGAGCAATGCACACCGGGAAAATTTCCGGACGGCGTATGCGCTATTCGATCGGTGTGGGGACGCGCCTGATTTTAATAGTACACTCCCCCTAGCCGCCGATTTTGAATTCCGCCGGGGGATTTACGATACGCCACCGCAAGTTTTGAGGTAAGTGTTTTGTGAATTACCCACTTGCCTCAAAAACTTGCGGCAGCGGATCTTAAATCACATAGGTTAGCGGCTCTAAAGATCCGCTAACCTATGTGAATCTGGCCCTAAGCCTACAATTTATGTAGCTGCTAACTGAATAAAAAAAAAAAAAAAAAAAAAAAAAAGGATCCTGGCGCTCCCCTTTAACCACTTCCCGACCCGCGTATTGTAAATGTACGTCCTCTTTTTAAACATGGATATCTCAGTAACGGCAGCAGCTGCTGCCACAACTGAGATATCCATGTTTTCAGCGGGCGGCCGTGTAAACGATAACGGCGGTCTCCGCGGCGGATTCGCCGCGAGATCGCCGTTATCGGTGGCGGGAGAGGGGGGCCCCCCCTCCCGCCGCTTTTCCGCGCCCTCCGCCGCTTACCGGAGCCGTCGGTAGCGACGGAGGAGATCCGATGCTGCCACCTGGAGAGTGAGGACTTGAGTGAGGGCAAGATGGCCCCCACCCGTCCTCATAGCTCTGCTGGGCGGAAGTGACGTCAAAACGTCAGTCCCGCCCAGCCTCTTAAAGAGACAATTTTTTTTTTGTCATTTTTTTAAATGACAAATTTTCCTTTTTTTTTTTTTTTCTTGCATTTAAGCCTAAATATGAGATCTGATGTCTTTTTGACCCCAGATCTCATATTTAAGAGGACCTGTCATGCTTTTTTCTATTACAAGGGATGTTTACATTCCTTGTAATAGGAATAAAAGTGATCATTTTTTTTTTTTTTTATATTTTAGTGTAAAAAATTAAATCAATAAAATTAAATAAGAAAACAAAAAAAAATGTTTTTTAAAGCGCCCCGTCCCGACGAGCTCGCGCGCAGAAGCGAACGCATACGGGAGTAGCGCCCGCAAGTGAGGTATCGCCGCGATCATTCGAGCGAGAGCAATAATTATAGCCCTAGAGCTACTCTGTAGCTCAAAAAATGCAACTTATAGAATTTTTTAAACGTCGCCTATCTAGATTTTTAAGGGTAAAAGTTTGACGCTATGCCACGAGCAGGCGCAATTTTAAACAGTGACATGTTGGGTATCATTTTACTCGGCGTAACATTATCTTTCACAATATATAAAAAAATTGGGCCAAATTTATTGTTGTCTTATTTTTTAATTCAAAAAAGTGAATTTTTTCCAAAAAAAGTGCGCTTGTAAGACCGCTGCGCAAATACGGTGTGACAAAAAGTATTGCGATGACCGCCATTTTATTCTCTAGGGTGTTAGAAAAAAAAATATATAATGTTTGGGGGTTTTAAGTAATTTTCTAGCAGAAAAAACTGTTTTAGTCTTGCAAACACCAAATCTGAAAAACACCTAAGGTCTTTAAGTGGTTAAGGAAGCAACCTTCTCCTTGGGATGGAAAATTCTATGTTGAGCTGTGTCCGAGATTAGACCCAGGTACTCCAGATGTGAGGATTGTCCCAGATCCAGCTTGGAACCAAGACCAACAGACATCCCCAACATGCCTGCCCTTCATTATGAGGGCTTCTGGGCAGGCTTGGTGGACTTGAAAGCCCAAGGCTTGCGACAAAAGTTTTAAGGCCTTGATTTGGAAGTAGACACATGGGATAAGTGAAAGGAGCACTGGCAGTAGCCAGAAGTGTAAAACTTAGGCTTCATTTTGTGGAGAAAGTGCCTCTACCCCCAGTGACTTCCTTGATGAAAAAGATAAAACCTGATGTCATATTCCCCCTGCAAGTTAAACCAGTTAGATCAGAAGCGCCGTTACTTGTGCATTTCTTGTAATCCTATTTTAAGACATGTTTTTTGATTTTACACATGTTGGGGTTCTATTTATTTTTTAGCGTTGCATATGAATGTGATAATCTGAATAAGAAAATATAAAAAGCCCAAGTAGATTTTTTTGCACCGTGGATGCAGCTCTGTTAATAAAGAAGGATTTATAAAAATCAGTGGATAAAATTGGAGAATATTTGATGAGTCATATGCTCTTATGACCTTCTTGAGATATAGCGGTAATATTGTTCTGGTGAGTTCTCTGCATCCACAGATGTAGTAGAATCACTAATATGGGATTGCTGTGTATGTCTTTGTATAATCATCTTGAGGGGCAATATGAACTGAAAACAAAAAGCTGTGCTGCTGAAAGCCTATTGATATATAAATTAATACACTTAACCACTTAAGACCGCCTAACGCCGATATACGTCGGCAGAATGGCACATGGACGTATATTTACGCCCCCTTTAAGAGCACAGCTGTGGGGCACGCGCACGCGACCCGGTCCGAAGCTCCGTGACTGCGCCCGTGGGACCCGATTGCCGCCGGTGTCCCGCGGTCGGTCACAGGAGCTGGAGAACGGAGAGAGAACTGGCACCCGGGATTTGTCGATCCCTGCCTTATGCACATGGGCACTGCGACCGTAGATCATAAATGGGCTTGTTTGGTTATGCAGCTTGAGCCACCAGGTGCTGCATGTAGACAGCTCATGTAGGGGCATCGGGATGAAGAAGCTGCAGGGACACAACTACTCATCCTAACTTGACAGATTTTTCAGACGATTAGCTCTGAACACAGCATTGTGAATCCACACACCTGTCCATACGACGAGCAGCTGATTGTGCAGCTGTTGCATCCCCATCCACTTACATAGGCTGCCTCCCCTGATGGGTCAATCATGGTCTAAATGAGGGTGAATGAGGCCTAATCAAAAACAAATCTAATTACAGTATATTTCCAAAGGTACAGTCACTAAAATGCTGTTAATCTCACCTGTGCGACGGGGAGGGGGCCTCAAACTGGGGAACAGTGCTATCTTCACTGCGTGGAGAGTATAAACCACTCATCTCCTAGAAAAAAACAATACATAACTGCTAGATTATATGCATACTTTAAATCAGGAAAAGTGTGCATCATATATGACACTGATGTAGCAGCTTATTGATCAAAGCAGATCTCCAGGCTCCAACAAAACAACCCACAGCCTTTCCGGCATATGCCCAAGGCAGTATTGTAGTTGTCAGACTTCTGGCAACTGCTTAAGCAATGACAGATCTCTTTTTTATATCCTAAAGCAAATGTGAAAATAAAAAAAATAGCGCAAGTAAGCAAAGGAGAGAGGGCAAGTGCAAGCAAAGGAGGAAAAGAATAAGAGAAAAAAATTAATTAAAAAAATGAAAGATATAAATGATCCAAATCTAAAGCCACATGACTTTAGAGATGGATGTTCGCAGACAGACTGCCAAAAGAATCCAGCTGCAGATAGATCTGACCAAGTCTCTGACCAAGTCTCTCACCTCTACGCGCTTTATGTCTTCCTCCACCACACTCAGTTCTTTCTGGATCTGCTCCAGTTGCTAGAAGGTCAAAAACAGAAGAGAAGACATGAAATAAAGGCTTTATAGCACCACTTATTATCTACAAATTTACAGTGAACATAAAAGAGAAGAGCTTGTATGACACACATTGAGCGAACGGCATTTCATTTACAGCAAATCATCAATAACAACCGGAAACTGACACTTAATGCAAGCAAATATATAACTGGGTTACTGAGCACAAAGCATTTGGTGTCCTTATTGACCATGTTAGTTAGTGTGATCCACAAAAAATACGATTTTTGTACTCCTCGCACAATTTATTTATTTTTTCTGTTACCGAGGTAGACTGAATGCCAGCAAACAAAGGCCATGACGGGATAATACCTCCTCTTTACAAAATTCCCATTCACCACCTAATGAGCAACAGAAAAATGTATCCACCGGGACATCCAAAAAAGGAGTCCAACTGAGGGGTGGACAAACAATCCGTAACAGGCCCAAAAAAAATATATAAATTTGGACCTGCTTGCAACCCAGAAGACTCCTGAAAGAACAATACCCAAATCAGACACCGGATAAGCCTCTGATGGAGGACACACAGAAATAGTGCAACGCCCAAAAACAAAAAAGTCACCAAAGGATTAATCATAAAAGAGAACCAAGTGAAAGTCTGGTAAATCTGAACAAACCGTAGTAGGAACATGTACCAAAGAACCTAGGAAAAATGTCTTTAGGAAGACCGGCAGGTCTAAAGCAGTAGTAGTAGTCTAGAGACTAAGCTTCTACTCACCTGACCATATTAGATTCAAGGAACTCTGCCTAGAGAGACTGTCAGAAAAGACAACCACCTTGCAAAGCTAAGGCTTACCAAGGAAGAGACCTGAATCTAACTGCAACAACCTGCAAAAAAGTTGCTCATGAGTTTACCTAGAAAACCAAGGATTTAACTCTGCAAAATAGGCAAGATGAAAGAGATAAAGTTGCATGGGAAACACCACAAAAACAGTAAAGCATAAGATGGAAGAACTCTTACCATAAACCGGCGAGACAGATTACAATCCTGATGGAGCCAAGGCTCAAGCTAGACACGTGCGCACCAGTATGCTAGAGTCAATTCTGGGATGAACCCCCCCCCCCCCCCCAAGAGGGATTTTGATAAAAAAAAAAAAAAATCAACACTGCCTATCCTTGACCTTTAAAGTGTTGCAGGGCTCAGCATTCAAAACAGGGAAAGGCATCAACTTTCAAAGTCTGTCACTCAACCAAGGACCTGTACCTGTGAGAGGATACCTGCAGCAGGAGGCTAACCCAGAGTGACACAGGGCCCTACTCTAATGTCTTTACCCTCCAAGTCTCCATGTCTCGAAGTTTCCGAATTGAAAAGAACTGGCCTCCAGGAGGATCATCCTTAAGGAGATTAGTAATAGTAAGGATGGGCTCTGGGAAGCAGAAATGTATCCCCATTATTTGGGTTGTGGCCCCTTTAATGGGGGAAAAAAAACGGTCCAAAAACCATCACAGTGTGCAGGCTTCTGGGGTGCTCACCCATTTAGGGTGCGGGGTTCCGGGTGATGTGATAATGAGGGAAAGCCGATATGCAGATTTCCCAGGATTATGAAGTCTTCATATGGGATCTGGAATTTGGAGACTCAGATTTTGGGTGGGAAAGGGACTCAAACACCAACTATGGGGTAGTATCTCGGTCTTGAATTACTGAGACACTACTAAGCTGGGGTGACCTCTCTTTGGACCTATGGAGCAGAAGGGGACTTCAAAACCGAGGCAATACTGACAGTGAGCTGAAGCTGCGTTTTGTGTATTAGAGCAAAGGACTTGTCTTGTTAGTTTCATGCTGGAAAGAAAAATAAAGAAAGCCTTGCTTTTACAAGTCTGACTGGTGACTCCAACTTATCAAACCTGCCATTGTTTATTTTTCTGGCCTGAATCTCTTAGAACATTGAATCTGGGTTGGCTACAAATGAACCTTTTTATTGGCAGGTTTTTTTTTGGTCAGAAAGGCTTACTTATCAGTCGTACAATCTAAGGCTGGTTCCAATGCTGGTCAAAACAGCAAATCGCCTGAAAATTGCAGCAACAGTGGATCTTAGAAGCCAGGTCTCCTACCCAGGAACCAAGCCACAAAGCTCTGTAGGAGCTTCAGATGTTCACGAGAACGTTAACGGACTGTGACAAACTTTAGTAATTTGAACAAGATTGGAAAGGACACCAAGATGTGTTGCCCAAGAATGCCATGAGCTTCCAAGATGCAAAATCTAGGGTGGGCAGCATTCAGAAGGGGACAAAAGTTTGCCTGTTTAGACCTGCTCTGGCTCCTACCCACTGCCATAGCTATGTGGTTGTCAAAATCGAAAAGGTAGGACTCTCTCATGAAAAGGGTGGTGGGGTTGGGAACTAAGGGACTTTGATGTGCAGAGGGCTGAGGACTCTGATGTGAGGGGGGGGGGGGGCTGGTAGTGAGAACTCTTATTTGGGATAGAGAGAATCACCTCGTCCTTTTCTGTACCAACATTGCTTTAGAGCAGGGGTCACCAAACCCGGGCCTGTGGGCCCCAGCCCACTTATATCTTTTGTCCGGCCCGAAGATGGCAGGTCGGGCAGACATAGCTGCTCCCGTCACTCCAGCCCATGCTGCAATGCTGTGTGTTAGGATTGTCTGCTGGGACTGCCGATGTCCTAGCAGCCAGTAATGTCATTGGCGCGGCACCTCCCGGCTACCCGCCCGCTGTTTGTATTAAAGATCCTTCTGCGTGTCTAGCATCGGGCAGGAGTTGGGAGATGCAGGAGAGCTGAAGTCGGCTTTAGTACTGAGGCAAGTGCTGAAAATGTACATGTACAGTACACAGCTGATGGGGACACAGCTGATGGGGACACAGCTGATGGGGGGACTGTGGGAGAGGTGTGCAAAGGCTCTGATGGGGACAAAGACCTGCGGAAAGGCTATGATGAGATTATGCATTTTATTAATTTATTTATAATGAAAACATTTTTTTGGCCCGCAAATATTTGTAAAATCTACAATATGGCCCATGGGCTAAAAAGTTTGGAGACCCCTGCTTTAGAGAAATCCTGAAATGGAAAGAGATGGCACAGTTGATGGTTGGCTCAGGAGTTTAAGATCCAAAAGCATGGATCTAAAAGCTCCTTCTTACCACTAGTGAGTAAATCATTACAAGTTGCAGATCACTCCTTATGAACCAATTTGTCAATACACTTCTGGCAAAGATCTGCTCCAGTTATAAAATAAACTTAGTGGCACAGGGAGCACATGTCTTTTTGGAAGCTGGAGGAGGTTTATGCTTGGGTGGAACTGGAGCCTAAAAGACAATCTAAAAGACGTTTAGTTGCCAACTCCACTTAACAAGCAACATCTTGGTGATAAAGTAAAAAAGAGCCAACAGTGTTCCAACAAGACTATAAAAAAGGGAACTACGCGAAGAATGTCCTAGAATCACACAGGATAAAATGGTGGCAGAAAAATTCCAAACCTCTAAAACAGATTAGCAGGCCATCAGTACTGTGGACTTGCTTACTTATGCTGCTACCACTGATACCTTTTTCAACCGCTGCCATCTCCTCTCCCTGGTGCACGGTACCAGAGGGCAGGGGGGAGAGTGGGAGCTTAAAAAACGATTTGCCAGGCAATCACGTGAAGCCTGCTTCCTTCGCCTGTGTTCCACAGAACTTGAGATCCGACAACTCCCAATGTGCTGCAACTATTGAAAATGATGCCCAGCACCGCAGGTAAGGGGGTTTGCACCGCTAAATGCAAAATTGCCCCCCAAAACACAAACTCCAAGGGGGCTGGGCTGATGTAGAAGCTGTGGAACTCAATATAGGGAAGGAAGGAAGGAAGGAAGGAAGGAAGGAAGGAAGGAAGGAAGGAAGGAAGGAAGGAAGAAAGAAAGAAAGAAAGAAAGAAAGAAAGAAAGAAAGAAAGAAAGAAAGAAAGAAAGAAAGAAAGAAAGAAAGAAAGAAAGAAAGAAAGGTGCTCTGGGATCACTAGCAAAAGTAAGCCACCATGATCCAAAATTAAGAGGCGGCAGAAAAACCACCGCAGAGTTTCAACAATGTTTACCTCTGGTGGAGGAAACCAAAATACTGATAAATTATGCTGGATGACTGCCTCTTAAAAGTCTTTCCTGTTACGTTTCCTGCTTCTGGATTCCATGCAGTGTTGCCACACATGTAGGCTGCACCTCTATGCACTATAGTGGGATGAGGTGATGTTGCAGATGGCTTGATTATCAGCATGATCACTGCCAATTCACAAGCCTGTAGCATGTCAAATAGCACTTGGAACTGCTCACTGTTTTCTGTATTGACAGCAAGGCTTCCGCTTCTGAAACCCTCCCATTGTATACTGCAGTGTCATGGAGGGAAGTGGGTGAGGCACAAAAACAAGGATTTGGCTCAGTCAGTGACAGATGTGTAAAATGTCCAGTATTTTTCAGTCATAGGAAAAGAAAAAACATTTCTTCTGGGTTTTTTTCCCCCCAGAAAAAAAAAAAGAAAAATGTTCGGAAAAATGTTAAGTCCTTTTATTACACACTTGGAAGGTGAAATGCAGGAGTACAGCCATGGCCAAAAGTTTTGAGAATTACACCAATAACGTTTCTCACAAGACTGCTGCTTCAGCGTTTTTATATCTTTTTGTCAGCTTTTACTATGGTATACTGAAGTATAATTACAAGAATGTCATAAGTGTCAAAGGCTTTATTGACAATTACATGAAGTTTACGCAAAAAGTCAATATTTGCAGTGTTGACCCCTCTTCTTTTTCACAAGACCTCTGCAATTTGCCCTGGCATGCGGTCAAACTACTTCTGGGCTACATCCATTCCTGACTGATGGCAGCCATTCTTGCATTTCAATGCTTGGAGTTTGAGAATATGCAAGGGTTTTTTTTTATCCACCTGCCCCTTGAAGATTGACCACAAGTTCAATGCAGTCAAGATCTGGGGCGTTTCCTGGCCACGGACCCAAAATTTGATGTTTTGTTCCCAAGGCCACTTAGTTATCACTTTTGCCTTATGGCAAGGTGCTCCATCAAAAAGGCATTGTTCGTCACCAAACTGTTCTTGGATGGTTGAGAGAAGTTGCTCTCAGAGGCTGTTTTTGTACCATTTCCATTTGTACCTTATCTCCTTAGAGCGTAGGGTGTCTAAGAGAGGCTTGAGGTTGTGATGGTGTTGGAGAGTGATCCCTGAGAGATCCTGGAAAATCTGTATAGGGGATTCTCCATGGGTGAGACGTTGGCCCCTCGCCTGTTTCAGAATCTCTTCCTTGAGCCCATAGTCCACCAGGCAGCAAACAATGTCTCTTGGGGGATCCGTGTCTCTTGGGGGATCCGTGTCTCTTCCTCTGGGACGCAGAGCCCGGTGGATCCTTTCCATAGCAATGGCAGTTTGAGGGGGTCTGTTAAGAACAGAATTGAACAAGCTAGTCACCGCCTAAGGAATTTGTTCCCCCTCGATCGATTCTGGCATACCCCTCACACGCAAGTTGTTGCGCCGGCCTCTATTATCCAAATCGCGATTTACATCCCTTAATTGGAGGGTATGGGCATCGATCTTCCTTGTGGAGCGCTGGAGGACCAGGCCATGATCCTCTACAACCCTCTCAGTGAACGAGACCCGGTCATTTAGGGCGCGGATGTCGAGGCGTAGCTCCGCAATGGTGGCCGAAAGCGTGCCCTTTATGTCCGTTGCTATTGCCCTCAGGTCCTGGATGATCAGCTGCGGCATCTATGGATTATTCAATCCCCCTTGGCCATCAGATATCTGGGGGGGGGGGGGGGGGGCAGTCTGAGGTACCGACAAAATAATATCATGTGATGTTTGGGACAGCGTCTGAGTGTCCCTGAGAAGATCCTTGGCGGGAAGACGCCATGTTTCCCCGGCCAGAGCGATACATCTCCGGGATGTTTTGGCTCAGAGTTCCGGTTTGTTCCCTGGGCGAACGGAAGGCTGACGATTGTCTAGAGGGAGTTCCCATCGTTATAGCAGGGTTTGGGGTTGGAAAACTCCTTGTAATAGTGTAAACCGTTCCGAGGTGGCAGGAGCTCAGAACTCAGGCATCCATCTCTGTCAGGTCCGGCCACGCCCCCCGGACCGGGGCTCTTTAACTTCTACTAGAATCTTTAGAACAATTATTGTGGTATTCGCTTCCCCGGTGCCCATTTTGCAGCATCACGAAACTGCTGGGATTAACGTTTTATACGTGCGTCAAACACAAAAATGTTGATTACAATGACGCACATCATCAAAAAGTGCATAGAAAGCATTCACAAAATGTATACAACCACCCTCAGAGTGATTACAACTCAGAAACAGTACGACGTAATGAAATGTAAAATATGTTTATCCTCTATGACCCCCAGGAACCCATTTCACCTCATTTGAGACCGAAGCAGACTATTGAGGAATTTTGGGCCATGACATGTTAAAGATGGCCAAAACATATCTTACGCACATTCCGTCTTTTTGGAAAAAATCGAGGTCCAAGGGTAAAATGAGCAAGCGGCCGAATTTTGGACACAGTCCTATCTTTCTAGAAAGAAATAAGCTCCTTGAAAGCCAAAAATTGGAAACCCAAACAGACGCAAGTCTGTTTCCTAAAGTTGGAAGAAAACGTATGAAAGAAATTTAAACAAATGAAGCAAGGAACTCCATTTAAGAAGGTTATATCATCAACACAATGTTTATCTTCAGGGGCGTAGAGGGAGTTACTTTAAGTAATGTTCTTGCCAATATAAATATCACTTCTACTCGGTCATTTGTTTTTAATTATTCTTGACCAAAACATAGGAAATATATGAAGCTGAAAGGGGAATGGAAGAAACTGGAAAGACAAGGCAGGGAGTTATGCAATCCACTGCTCTGTCAGATGAGAGACACCAAGCATCTGTTTAGCATCTCTTGACCTGATCAGAAAGTTATACTACAAAACTTTGTCAATAAAAGCACTGGGCCAATCAAAAGCCAACAACATCCCAGCTATTGACAAAAAAAAAAAAAAAAAAACAAAAAAAAGAAGTACACAGATTTTAAAGTTTTAAGGAGTTGTAAAGATAGGATTTATATCTTTATGTATTGTGTGTAGCAGCCCCCCCCCCCCCCAAGCACCCCCTAATACTTACCTGAGCCCCCTCTCTGTCCAGCAATGTCCAGAAATCACTTGTGACCCAGAGATAAGCAGCGCTATCTACAAATTACATTATGAATTATCTTGATAACATTTCTGTACATAAGCCTTCAAATTAACATTTGCAAGCCTATGTGCTACCTGTGTGATACTTAAATTTTAAAGGCTCAAGGTTTTCTACCTTCATACTTACCTGAGCCCCATCTCGATCCCACAATGTGCACGAGAGCAGCAGCTCTTTCAGGTCTCTTCCTCCTTGTTGGCCGAGACAGCAGCGGGAGCCATTGGGCTTTCGCTACTGTCAACCACAGCCAGTGAGCCAATAAGGAGAGAGCGGGGGCGAGGCCGAGCCACGTTCCATGTGCCACACACACACACACAGCAGTGGCTGAGGGGGAGCCTGCTTGGGTGCTTAGCAGAAGGGAGGGGCCTGTAGCGTCTGCGGGCAACCGATGAAGAGGAGAATCAGGGCTGCTCTGTGCAAAACCACTCCACACAGCAGGTAAGTATAACATGTTATTTAAAAAAATAAAAAATAAAACTGCCTTTAACCACACCAGCCCTAGAAGATTTTACCCCCTTTCTGATAAGAGCACTTTTTACAATTTGGCACTGCGTCGCTTTAACCGGCAATGTAGCATTATGGTTTATTGCCGGCTCCCTACTACAGCAGGGGAAGGAGGAGAGAGCGGTGAGCTGCTGCCATAATTCGCTGAAGCCCGCATTCCCAGAGGTGGGGACAGGATACCTGTTAAAGACGAAGACAGGGGGGAGTAGACAAGTTAGTGGAAGCTTCTTTTTTTGGGTTAAACTCTGCTCTAAAAGTGGAACTTAGAGTTTTACACCAGAATGCGAGGCAGGCAAGATATCATCACAGACAAAACAAGCAATGTCTCTTCTGAAATAAAATACATCTAGTTGCCTGCTCACAGTCTTCTGTGGAATGCACATGCCTTCCTATCTTCGTTTACGTCGCCGGCACGATACTTGTGTGCCCACATGAGCGACTCATGCACAGGAATTAAAGAGGTCCAGCACCGGCCAATGGAGACGCTCAAAGACCAGTACCCGGGGAGAAGGTGTTGGCAAGAAACTGGGACCATTAAAAAGGAGGCAAATATAGTGGCTTTAATTCAGTTTAAATGAAGAAAGAGGACCTTAAACCGCCAGAGCATAGGGGAGAGGAGGCGGCAGTGACCAGTCTAGAAGCACAGTGGAGAAAATCAAATAAGTAAATATGCTTTTTCCAAATCCCCTAGACAGAAAGACAAGCTACCCTTGCAGTGCGGTAGGCAGCCCCACTGCAGGAAAAAACGTTTAGATTTCCTGGAGTTCAGCTTTAAGCTGTTTGCAATAGGAAAAAAAATCTAGCGAATCTTGTTAGAGTAAAGCAAGACCCTCCAATGGCAATAGAATTACAGGGAAATCTGGGTGTTGGCAGTTACCACTATGACACGCTGCAATCCATTAAAGAAGGGGTTCCCAACCTTTTGAAGAGCGAGGGCCAATTAGGGCGACTTGGTAACTGGTCACGGGCCACAATGAATGGAGTGGGCGGATGACAAGTCCAGACACAACCCACTCTACACTATGGTCCCTCCAATCCGCTCAGATGGAAGGTGATAGATACCCTTCTGTTTTAAGCAGATCGTATTGGAGATAGATGGGTGTAAAGGGACACAAGTCCATTTACATCAGCCGCTCCATAGAGGTGAATGGAGGGTCTGATTGGGGAAGACTTATCGTGTTAAAGGAGCCTAGAGAGCTGCTTTCATACAGATGTGCTGCAGTTTACCCACACCGTGGGTGCAGTGCAGTACACACTTTGACTTCTCCGCGGGTTAGCTGCACTTTGCCAGAGACTTATATTATATCCTGCAGATATAGTGCACTTTCTGAAAGCGCACCAAACCCGCAGGTAATAACAGAAGTCTGTGGCTCAGTAGCCCGGTAACCACTGCAGAACAGATATGCTTAAACATACACTGTGATTTTAGTAATAAACTTACCTTTAATAACAGTCTTCCATTCAGGTATCGCAGGCTACTGTCTCAGGCAGAGCGCATTTGGTATGACTCCGCCTGTGACAGGAGCCTTCTCTATACAGGCAGCATTGGCTTATGCGGGTCTTTTCCACAGCCGCTTGCTTCCTCTACCACTGGCTTCATCCACAACACAGATGCTCTGGGATGGCAAACTGATCTGTGCTTGCCAACCCACCATCCCAGAATAGGAGGTCACGGACCACATTAGAGGGCTCTGCGGGCCACTGGTTGGGCACCCCTGCTTTACCGATTACATAAATAAAGGTATACATATCAGTAACCAACCACTGATGTTACATTAGAAAAAGAAAGAACAAATGGCAGTGCTGCTACATAGGTATGCCTGCACACACAAAAATGCACAGACAGTATGAGAAAGATGCACAGTGGGGTGGGTTGGGGAGTTGGGAATGGAGAAATTGGCCGTTCTCCATGTATCATCGTTTTCGTTACATGAAGTAAACACTGACATTTTCAAGCCTGTATGATCACATCGTGAAGGGATTGACCCTTTCCCTAGCATCTGGAATTTCATTACAAATGATGCATGGACATGTAGTGCCCGGGTGCCCTCTATTCCTACAAATGATCAGATATGTTGTAGTGAATGCACATGAACACTGAAGGCTTACTGTACCACTGACAGTGTCAAAAGCATGGGCATGAAGCAAGAAATCAAAACCAGTTTTTTAAGGTGTAGGAACTTTAACATACAACGCTGGATAGATTTATAGCAGCTTTTTCACAAATGTCTGCAAATTTCAAACACACAATTACTATATATTGGCCAAATGTAATTCTCTGGGAGATGCCAAAAGTGCAGAGTAAGCACAATGATCCAACTATATTTTCTACCACAAGTAAGAGAGACTGCAAAAAAATAAATAAAAAAAAAACAATTCTGAAAAGGTATGATTTTAGCAGGGTTTGAAAGCACTAAAAACGAATGCTAAATTCTATGTTTTGTACCTCCAATATAAGAAAACCACAAAAATAGAAAGTAACTTTGCAGTAGTCACCCATAGAAAGTTACTCGTTTATAATCAACTATGATAATAAGGATAGTATGCAGGGTGTGGAGGAATTCGGTATATTTTGAAAGTACTTTACGTTGGACAATTCGACGCTTAAGCTACATTACCTCTCTCTTATTCCGCCGGGCAACTTTTAGGAATTCCGTGAGGATTTGGACTTGAGCAGCATGCGATTCCTGTGAGGATTATAATTAGAGTGTTTATTCTGTGGCAGAGATTCAATCATCCTGCATTATGTACAAGAATGTTTCAACACGCACTGCATACTTCTGTATCAGTGTCAGCCAGTTATAAAAAAAAAAAATCAATCAATCAAAAAGACACCATTATAGTTCTACGAATAACATAAAATTAAAGTCAACTTTTGACATCATCCCATGCATATATATGTATACTTGTACAATTACATGGATTAAAAAGTATTACACACCAGGCTTTTTTTTTTTTTTAATATGCTTTAAAAAAGCCTCTCTTTTTGTCCCCTTCCCTGCCCTGGTCCCCTAGGGCTCCCCCCCCCCCCTTATGTTGAAACTTATTGTCTTATACACTAGGGTGATACGGTTACCCGTGACCCCCCATTAGCCTTCAGTTTTCCATCCTTAAATGTGCTGAGTACGGATTATTGTTCTATGCCACCTTATGGAATAGAAACGTGTGCTTTACATTCCTAGGTTTATTTGTCTTTATCCCCTATGTTCCCACATAACCCTAGTATAATACCTTCTCTCACTATGTTGCACTTATTCCCCTGTTGAGAATCCTGGAAGGTCCTACCAGTATTGTATGTACACGTTAATATTATTATATACCATTGTATCTTCGTAAAAAAAAAAAAAGCCTCTCTTTTTGTTTTGTTTTCTTTAAATTCTGGGAGTGTAATGTTAATACAAAAAGGGATGGTTTATAAGTTGATTTACACTATGGGAGACCATGTTCCTTTTGCGTGACCATAGCATATGAGCAATTCTGTGGGAAGCAGGAGAGTGTGGCAGGGGAGTTTGGAAGTGGAAAATAGTTATTACAGAAGTGCTGGTTTTGGAAAAATTGCAGGTATGATATGCGCACACACCTACAGGGAATCTGTCAAGCTTCAACAAAGCATTGCGGAAGGTTCACCTAAGCATCACACCAAAGCTCCATAAAAGCGCCACGATTGATGCACTACCAAAGTATCAAAAACACATCATAAAACCATGCTGAAGCGGTAGGCGCTTTAAAGCGGCGTTCCACCCAAAAATGGAACTTCCGCTTTAAGGAAAGTTGACGCCCTGACATGCCACATTTGGCATCTTATTTTGGGGGATTCAAGCTCCCACTTCCTCCCTGTGGACTGCGGCGCTGGAAGGAAGTTCACCTCTCCCTCTCGGCAATCATCTGGGACACGTCACAGGTCCCAGATTGCTCAGCCAGTCACGGTGCAGCGCGTCTCGCACATGTCAAGACCCCTTTCACACTGGGGCGGTTTGCAGGCACTATTGCACCAAAAATAGCGCCTGCAAACCAACCGGAAACAGCGGCTGCCGTTTATCCAGTGCACTGGAGCGGTGCACTAGCAGGACGTGAAAAAAAGTCCTGCTAGCCGCATCTTTGGAGCGGTGTGTATACCGTTCCCGCCCATTGAATTCAATGGGACAGCGTGGCTATACCGCCGGCAATGCGCCTCTGCAGAGGCTCATTTCCGGCGGTATTAACCCCTTTTTCGGCTGCTAGCGGGGGTAAAAGCGCACCGCCAGCAGCCGAATACCACCACAAATCCGACGGTAACGTGCCGCTAAAAATAGCGACGCTTTACCGCCACCGCACGTCCCGCCCCAGTGTGAAAGGGGCCTTAGTGCGTGCCCGGCTGTGAAGCCACAGCCGGGCGCCCACAGTGTCAATGCCGGCAACGCGGAGAGGAGGCGTGAGACAAGCGGGGCTTCGTTCCCCCAGATCGCTGGAACCTGGGACAGGCGAGTGTGATTATTAAAAAAGTCATTATTTGTAGGTGTGTGTGTGTGTGTGTGTGTGTGTGTGTATGTGTATGTGTATGTGTATGTGTATGTGTATGTGTATGTGTATGTGTATGTGTATGTGTATGTGTATGTATATATATATATATATGTGTGTATGTATGTATGTATGTATGTATGTATGTATGTATGTATGTATGTATGTATGTATGTATGTATGTATGTATATATATATATATATATATATATATATATATATATATATATATATATACACACATATACACATATATACACACACACACACACACACACACACACATATATATATATATACACACACACATAATTATTTTTATTTTTTTTGCAGGAACCCCACTTTGTGTGTTGAAGCCACAGCAGGTGTAAATGAGCCCTAACAATAACCCTGGAAATCTTGATCTCGTTATTTTTTTTATATAATTTGATTTTACACACTTGGATTGTTAACAATTCCTTTCCTGCAAGAAGAGGTAGATACGATGAATCATTCTCTTCACTCAGAAGGGGAAGAAAACCCAGGGACGGGCTCACAGTGTCTAATCACTATGATATCCAATCAGAGGCTATCACAGCGATCAGGTGATGCAGAACCGACAGCCCTGGGTTCCGATCATTAGTACAAGACCTGTCTGTGCTAGGGGCGTGCTGAATTACGCATGTATGCAGCCCCACAGAAAAAGCCTATTTCCGTGAGGCATATGTGTGTGGTCGGCGTGAAGGGGGTTAATGCATTGTAATTTAGGACAGCACATGATATTTATTGTTTTCAGTTTATATTGGCTTTAGCACAATATTATTTCTTGTATTAACCAATAGTACCCACTTGCACACTTTTTTCATCCAGACAAATGTACTTATTGTGACAAGTCTCAGTAAAAATCTCTTCCCTTCCTAAAAAACCATATTCAGATATAAAGTATTTGAGAAACATACAAAAAGGAAATAATCAAGTGTGCTACTAATCAAGCTGAATTTTCTCCAGCCCAGGTCTAGCAAATGAGAAGTATGGTTTGTGTTTAGGAAAAGAAAGTTCTACTGTACAGTATATAGGAAGGAATACCCACTAGGAACATGTGTAGCTACTAGGTCCAAATAGTAAAACATTTTCACCGCGCATCAGTTTCATCAGCTAAAATATCAACACGGAATTAACATACAATGTATTCAGTCGGATAGTGTTCTAGTTTACCTATTTTTTATGCTAACAGCAGCCAATCAGATCTCAGATTCATTAAAGCATATCTGTTTGGAGATAATCTATGGTTGCTTTAGGCCAGGGGTGCCCAACCTTTTGAAGTCCAAAGGCCACTTAAGCGACTTGGTAACCGGTCGCGGGCCACAATGAGCAGAGCGGGAGGATGGCAGCCCACTCTACTCTATAGAGCCCACTGTACTTTTTTTTAGCGGATTGGATTGGCGGTAGGCGTTTGTAAACGGACACAAGTCTATTTACATCTGCCACTCCTTAGATGGGAATGGAGGGTCTGACTGACTGTGTGAAAGGGGCCTAAGGCTGCTTTCACACTGATGCACTCTTGTTTACCTGCACCGCGGGTGCTGCACAGTTCACCTGTGGCTTTCCTGCAGGCTAGCTGCACTTTACCATAGACTTCTATAATATCCTGTAGGTGCGGTTCACTTTCATAAAGCTCACCAAACTCTCAAGTAATAGATGTCTATGGCTCAGTGCAGGCAAGTTTGAAAGCAGCCCAGTAACCACTGCAGAACAGATATGCCCATATATACACTCTGATTTTAGTAATAAACGTATCTTTAAAGCGGTGGTTCACCCTAATTTTACACTTTCTGTCAATGCAACTGCTAGGCATTGACAGTAAACAAACCATTTTTTTTTTTTTAAATCGCTCCTTACCCCCTCTTCAGCAGCCGATCCTGGACTGTCAATCAGAATCCCCCGCGGGGAATGGGCGTGCAAGTCCATTCTCCCCCGTCCTGTCAATCCATCTCCTGACACTCCCCAGGAGACGCGCTCTAATCGCGCGACACCGGGGCGTGAGCTTGTTACGCCGGCCGTTATGGCAACCGTGTAGTGTTGACGGCGATTCTCGCCGTCAACACTGCACATGCGCGGGATCGAGCGGTGAATGCTGGGAGGCCAGCATTCACCGTATCCCGGAAGAAGACCCTGTTGGCTTCAAAGTGCCCACAGGTAAGATGGAATCGTCCATCGTCTGAAAATATAAAATATCCTTTCCACGATTACACCGATTACGCAGGCTAAAGGAGTGGGACACCCAGGCAGTGCATTAGTACAGGTAAGCCCTGACGATTGATGCAAAAAAAAAAAAAAGGATATCCCGTGGAACCCCCGCTTTAATAACAGTATTCTATTCCATCCCAGAGCAGGTGGTTGCGGGCCACATCAGAGGGCTCCGCGGGCCACACGTGGCCCCCGATCCACTGCTTGGGCACCCCTGAGGAATGTACACCCTCATTGTATTTAGCTCTAACCTACTGAATAAACTTTGTGCTGTTCTGCAGAAACTATGCACAAGGAAGGGTTCATGTTTTCACCTAAATAAAAATTAATGACAATACTAACAAATAATAAAAACTAACACTTGGGAGAAGTGAATTCACAGCTGCAGAGTGGCCTGCCAAGGATCTGTGCAATCCCATGCCCGTTATCAGTTTTGGACATAAGTTACATCAACACCGACAGAGCGAGCCAACTGTGAACAGGAGTATAGGCACATCCCTAGTTCACGATCATTCCTAAAATTTACCCACCCGATGCAGACTGCCGACAATCCTCTCGTGCCAGGCTCTAGTAGACAAAATGTTAGGCTGTCTTCAGCCCCTTACTTTCTGGAGCTAAATTTAATCTGAAGATTATATTTTCCCTTTTTGCTGCTGTGATATTTGGCCAAATATTTTTATGGCTGTCCTGGCAGAAGAGCTGAACAATATGTGCTGTAGAAGGAGGTTCTGTTACTGGCACAGCATGCAACCGGGACAGAAAGACTCTTTATCAATTCCACGAGACTGTGTCTTCGCTAGCCTGGGAGGGATTGCAAAGAGGGAGAAACAGGGGCACCACTACCTTCTACCAGAAGAAAACACTGCAGAAAACATTTTCATATGACTCTTATACAGAGAACAACATCTACCCAAGTCCAATAAATTCCAACTAAATCCAGCTTACAGCTAGAGAAGCATAGAAAAACCACAAGAGCCTGTCAAGCTTAGGATTACAAAAAAAAAAATGAAAATCTAGGACTATTCCTGCCGCTGACACCAATGGTAAAGCAATATCCCTCCTCCCTCTAACCATACATGTTGTTACATGTTCCACCCAATTTTAGGGTGTTCCCAGTGGTGCTGCAGCCCCCCCCTCTGTGGCAGCAGTATGGGGAGAAGTTCCCCCCAGGCCGCTCTGTGTGTAATTTGAACTACAAGCCCCAACATCCTTTACCGATGTCGGCTTGTAGTTCTCAATGAACTACCACAGCACTGTGGTAATTCATCAAGTCTCTTTATCAGTGGGTACATGCAAGCAGATACACCGACAGTGTGCAGGAGACCTGCATGGCATCAGCGATCTGCTAATCGCTGGTGCAATGCTTTACAGCCTCATCCTACAAAAAGTAATAAATGTTGATTTTTTTAAATGCAAAAAGATGTGCATTTATAATTTTTTGTAAAAAGGTGAACTCATCCTTTAACTTTTTTTTTTTACTCTCACTGCTCACCATATCTGGAGAATTTGTTACTTCCACTAATCACAGGGCCTGGGTATTGTTTACTTTACGGACTACTGATGCAGGGGCATTTCCAACTGACCAAGTCCAGCCCCCTAAGCTTGAAGGACAGTGAACAGGCCCTTTGTTTAGAAAGCTTGAGGACCATTGCTGTAGAGGAGTTCAACAGCACCTTCTCATAACAAAAGAAAACACAGTCAGTTCTCCAAATGTGAAAGCATACAATTCATTAATGGCACACTACCTACTGTTACATGGTAATGTTGCGTCCAAGCTGACAACGCTGTTTGTGACTGGTTTTATCAAGATTGCTTAAAAATATGTAGGATATGTGCTCCGGGGTGCACATTTTCTGCCCGCCTTCCGCCTTGTATACTTACAGCTTCAAGCTGCCTCTTCTTCTGTACCAGAAGTTGAAGCATCAGATTCACGTTGGCGAGGTCCAGGTTATCCTGATCAGTCGCCAACAGATCCTGGAAGATCTGCCACCGATGACCATTCTGGGAAGAGAAGAAAATAAATATTAGCATATACAACCCAGAGGATGGCTTCACAATAATCCACTGCGCTTTGGCCACAGCGCACTGTACCCCCAGTTTTATGCAGGTTAGCGGCACTTTCCCATAGACTTTTATTATGTCCCATGTTTTTTTGTGTTTTTTCTGAAAGTCATCACAATCAGCGAGGTGCATGAGAGCAGCAGCTCTTATTGCTTTCCATTCTCACTGGGCAGATTGATTGGCAGATTGATAGAATTAAGAGCCATTAAATCCTGCTGTTAAAGGATTTGACATCTTTACATGCGGAAAAGCTTTTTCACAGTAAGAGCTGAGAAAATGTGGACTAGCCTTCCTCGAGAACTGGTCTTATCGGTATTTTTTATATATATTTTTTAAATAAAGGGCTGGATGCATTCCCAAATGTACAACATAAATGGATACAAATACTTTGAGGTAATAACACCATACACACAGTGGGTATAGGATTGTGTATATGGAGGTTTTCTATAATATAAATAATTTGGGCACAGGCACAATTTTCATACTTTTGGATCTGTATGTCACCAGAATTGAATTAAAACAAAACATCCAAATGAATTTGAAGTGCAAACTTTCAGCTTTAATTCAAGGGGTTGAACATAAAATATCAAGTACAAATTTTAGGAACTGCAACCATTTTTATACACAGTCCCTCCCATTTTCAGGGGCTCAAATGTAATTGGATAAATAAATATAATCATAAAATAAAATGTTCATTTTTAATAATTTGTTGAGAATCCTTTACTGGCAATGACTGCCTGAAGTCTGGAACCCATGGCCATTACCAATGACTGCGTTTCCTCCTTTCTTATTCTTTGCCAGGTTCTAATTGCAGCGGTCTTCAGTTCTTTGTGGGTCTTTCTACCCTTAGGTTTTGCCTTCAGCAAGTGAAATTCATGCTCCATTGGGTTGACATCAGGTGATTGACTTGGCCATTGCAGAATATTCCACTTCTTTTCCTTCAAAAGCTCCTGGGTTGCTTTGCAATGTGTTTTGGATCATTGTCCATCTGTACTGTGAAGCTCCGTCCAATCAACTTTGCTGCATTTGGCTGAATCTGGGCTGACAGTATATCTCTAAACACTGCAAAATTCATCCGGCTGCTTCTGTCTTCTGTCACATCATCAATAAACACCAATGACCCAGTGCCACTGAAAGCCATGCATGCCATCACACTGCCTCCACCAAGTTTTAAAGATGACACGTTGTGTGCTTTGGATCATGAGCTGTTCCAAGCCTTTTTTCTTCCCGTCATTCTGGTACAGATTAATCTTTGTTTCATCCATCCAAACAATGCTTTTCCAGAACTGGCCTGGCTTTTTTTTTTTTTTTTAGTTTTTTAGTTTTTTCGTTTTTTTTGGAAAAGTCTAATCTGGCTTTTCTATTTTTCAGGCTTATAAAATGCTTTGCACCTTGAGGCGAACCCTCTGTATTTGTTCTCGTGAAGTCTCCTCTCGATTATAGACTTTGACAATGACAGTGTACTTCACTTGTCAGGATACTGTGAATGAGTTTTTTCTTTACTATAGAGAGGATCCTGCAATCATCCACCACTGTCTTCCGTGGACGTCCAGGCATTTTTATGTTGCTGAGCTCACCAGTGCATTTTTCTTTCTTCTAAATGTAGCAAACTGTTGATTTGGCCACTCCTAATGTTGCTGCCATCTCTCTGATGGAGTTGTTGCGTTTTTGAAGCCTTACAGTGGCCTGTTTCACTTGCATGGACAACAGCTCCTTTGAACGTATGATGTAGGTTCACAGCAAAAGATTCCAAATGCAAATACCACACTTAGAATAAACTCCAGACCTTTTACATGCTTAATTGATGCAGAAATAACGAAGGAGTAGCCCACAATTGGCTATGAAACAGCTTTTAAATACATTTTCCAATTACTTTTGGTCCCTTGAAAAAGGGGGGGTTAGCTATTAAGAGCTACAATTCCTAAACCCTTCCTCAGATTTGGATGTACATGCCCTCAAATTAAACCCAAGAGTGTGCACTTTCAGCCCATATTCATTATATAACTATAGCTTGAATGAATCTGAAATAATTTAAAATTGTGCCAGTGTCCAAATATATATGGACCCAATTGTATGGGTCTCTCCCTGTTGGGAGAGTGCACAGATTTGATTACAGCTAACAAAATAGTATATAAAAAAACACAAATTTTATGAATGTAGGCCATGTTTTATGTTTAGAGTAATGATTAGGTTAAGGGGGGGTTAAAAACACACACACACACACACACACACACACACACACACACACAAACACAGAAAAAGGTTTGCACTACTCAGCCAAGAAATACTATACGCACCAATGAAGTATTTCCTGAGCATGTAACACAGGATATGCTCAGTACACACAGTTTTATTCAAAAACTTGACACGAACCATTAAGAAATGAAAAGAGCCAAAGAGTAGAACATAATTTTATAAACACCAAACATCAGATGTTCTCTGCAATGAAAAGTTGAGAACTCAATTTCCTACTTTCTGGGATGGACCAACTGGGTAGGCAGTGCAGATGAGGAAACACAAGAAACACAGGCAAAAAATAAAACTTCTGATATTATAACCATGCCAATAGCAAAGCAGTACCAAGAATACGCATCTAAAGAAAGGAGAGAGAGGTTATCGTTTGAACCAGATGGACTTTTTTCAAACAGACAAGCTATGAGAACATGATTTTAGAGGGAGAAATAACAAAAATCCCATTTTCTCTGTCTGTTGAGTGATACAAACAGGTACATTTACCTGGTGAAATTGGAGAAGACCAGAGGGTAGGTTCAGCAAGTATGCGCAAAGTGACAGGAAAGGCCTTGAGTAATCATGAAATCTGGGCAGCTGGCAGAGATGCTCAAGATCAGAGCATTGTGTGTCCAGATTTCACAAAGTGTCACTGCAGAGAGGTCAACTAGGATCAGATCAGAGATAAAAGTTCTAAGTAACCTTTGTAGGAGAAGCAGCAGCAGGAAACTTCTCTACACTGTCTGGGCAGGAAAGAGCAGAGAGCATGCGTAGCAAACTGGTGGAGAAAAGCAGCAACCAATAAAAATGAGGTAGCGCCAATGCCAGGCCCAAAACGGACTACTCACAACAATTAGTAATCAGACACAGCCCTACAACAATACCTGTGGCTCTACTCATTGGAAGCATTCCAAAGCCAACATACCCAGAATCCTTTCAGAAAGCTCTTAAGCGAAGCCTAGTGCCTGAGGCTCAGTCCAGTCTAAACATCCAGTCCTACAGGGTCCAGTCGCAGGGGAGGTCCAGAAGCAAAGGCAGTGGACAGCGCTGAACACCCCTTCCCCACCCCATGAGTCCTTTGTAAGCAAGCAATGCACAGTACCACAGAAACAGAGCGATGGTGTCCTGTACTGTAGTACAAAATATGGAATTTACAGGCAAGTTAAAATACCTTTCATATTAATCTTACAGCACAGGACAAAAAAATGGATACTCCGAGACCCTGGAGTATCCCCAAGGAATGAATGAGAAGGGTGGGCAAAAAGGCAAAAGGGAATCGTACCAAGGAGCCAAAACAAAAGGAACAAGGGTCAAGGACCCAACTTAAAGTGCCTTGAAGGCAGTAAGTCCGATCATCTCCTGGGTGGTATATCATTGTCCAGCAATCTTTGCTGTTCACATCTGGGTAAGGGACAATTAGAAGGCAGTTTTTATCTGTTGTCACCCATCTGAACCAAGGGGAATGGTCTCTTTATCCCAACACCTTCAATCTCCCATGTCAGAATCAAGTACTTTAGGTGTGGACATCTTGGCCTCCAAGTTTAGTTACAAATTACACATATGTGGCCTGGACCAAGGATCCTCCTTCTCTAGTAATGGATGCTCTGGTAGTTCCACGGACACCATTTAGGTTATTATATGGTGCAAAGGATAAGCCAAATAGCAGTGTGACAAATTGTCCCCTACAGCGAAGTGCAGAAAGCTCTGATGAAATGGGTAAATGGAAATATGGAGGCAATCTTGAACATCTGATGTCAAGGCTTCCCCCTGACCTTGAAGGTTCCATGCAAAACTTGTGAACACAAAGGTACTTGTTTAGGGATTTTAGCTCCCGTTGTGTTTTGGTACTGTGAAAAGTTTTGAACCAAATACTTTGAATCTGTTCTCTAGTGTCACTGGAACAAGAGATGGTTCTGCAAATCCAACATCCTCCATTCTTAGGTGTGAAGTTGCCCCTTCATTGTGAATGAGGCTTTGGGGTAGATTCTGTGTGCTTTGTGTTGCACCAAAAGGAAGGGCTGAATTTTGAATTTGAAGACGAAGCGGAAAGGCTTTGTGTTTTGAGGAAGTACAAGCCCCCGAAAAGGGGGAAGATTGAAGCTTACTCCTGAGACATTCTTTATGAACTTGTCAGAGATGCCTTACCAAAGAGACAGCCTCTTTTAAAAAAACATACAAAGTGAGGCGTCTTTTACAGGCAGCTTCAGGTGACCAGGCTTTCTGCCATAAAATGCTGCACATATGGACAGCAATGCAAGCCATTCTGGGAAATCTGGTTCATAACTTCTTATAGGGCATCAACACAGAAAAGTATGGGCAGCCATAGTCAGGCACTCAAGTCCGCAGCATAAGGGACACATCAAAAACATAGTAAGGTATGCCCCTTGTGTAGCAGGTTTTTTTTTTCTTTTTTTTTTGTCTATACTTGGGCTATAAGCAAGCCTCATACTTGCTACAGGGCTAAATCAACAGTCCAACAACAGAACAAACCTGTTTTACCTTTGCATGTCACTGGCCCCTGAAAGGGTTCAGGCTTCACCCGTCATGGTAGACATACCCTTAGAGAGGTCTTCAAAGTCTGGGAAGCATAAGAAATGTACCACAGGCCTGAACCTGTATAGCACCCTGAAGCGAACCACACACACACACACACACACACACACACACACACACACACACACACACACACACACACACACACACACTGCTGGGTTAGCTCCCAAGCAGGATTAGGTGACCAGCATTACAGGCAGTTCCCACAGTATGGTGTCCAGGTACAATTTTAAACATATTACCGAGGTTGCATCAATCCAGATGCATTGCTTCCATTTTTATAGTAGAAGGCATTTAAGAGTTGATTGAAGAATTTGAGGTAAATAAGAACTAGTAAGCATAGATGTAACGAGACCCTTGCTCGCTCGCTTCCGCTCTCCCGACACTCCTCTGCTACTAGTGAGTCAGCTTGCAGATCGCAACGTCTGATGGTTAGGTCATCCAAGGCTCCGGGATCCGAACTACAGCTATATGCCGTTCAGAATCCATTAGAACAAACACCAGGCAGGCTGTATGCAAGTTCAAAACAGGAAGACCTTTATTGAAAGTACACAACACACTTTTATACAGAATTTGGAACATCCCGCCCCCAACAACCGCTTTCCTATTGGTCAATTGTAAAGTACATGGAGTTCTCCTTCAGGTCCTCCTTAGCCATGCAAATGAGGACTTGAAAATGAGTCAGCAGGGATTGGTCCGATAGCTTGATTAGAAGGACTGTTATGTGTAATGAGACAGAAGCCCCAGGGGGCACTCAATGTACACAATAGCCAGACACAGAACAATGGAGCCGTCTGGAGCTTTAAGACAAGGAAGAAGACCCCCCACTGTGTAACAGATTTCAAGGAGGAACACTTCTGCATTCCAAGGTCCATGACAATAGATACTTTTTCATAAGGGATAAGAGGTCCATCACTTGCAGAACACTGGCAAAAAAACAAGCAAGGCATGTACCAAAAGCTTAGCCAGTGTCCACTGAAGGTAGCCACCTATAACCCAGAATCTACAAATATCCAGCTTGCATATTTTACTGTAATGGTTTCGTGGGGAATTTGGGCCTGCCCTTCATCTCTCTATTGTCCCTTTTTGTCAACGAAGCTGACCATCAATGAAATAAAAGAAAGATGCCCAGGAAGTGGGAAGAGTGAGGCCAAGGAAACTTGTGTAAATATTTAGCTGCCTAAATATCTGGATATACTAATTGATTTATTGTGCATTTTTTACTGAAGGCAAACTACATTTCTCCTTTTTTTTTTATATTACATGTTGGGATTGAGAAAAATTTAGACGACCGTTTAAAAAAAAAAAAAAAAGGGATCCTGCAAAAACACACTGGGGGGGCATCAATTCTGTCGCATGGCAGCACAATGCTAAACGGACAGTAAGCAGCATCAGGAGGCAGATTTATTACAAGGTTACAGGCATACAACTCTACCTTGGCTGCTACACCAACTTGACCCTGACCCCTTAATTGCAAGTCTGTTTAGAGTAAAAATCTGTCTTGTCTTCAATCAATATTAAAAAATAAAGAAAAATCTTTGACAACCGCACTCCGAAAAACCTCTATGTTGCCTTATATTGGTAAAACAGGATAAAAACACTACACGCCACAGCAAAATAAAACACAAGCAATATTAAAGACATTTTTATTTTATTTTTTGAAATAACAAACATGTTAGGCTGCTTTCACATTGCAGCGTGGAGCCGCGGTGACGGTATAGTCGCGCTATTTGTAGCACGGCTATACCGGTGTGTTTACCGCGATATTCGGGCGCTAGCGGTGAGGTTTTAACCCCCGCTAGCGGCCGAAAAAGGGTTAATACCGCACGCGTTGCGGGTGGTATTACCGCGCTTTCCCATTGATTTCAATGGGAAGGCGCGGTATAGGAGCGGTGAACACACCGCTCCTATACCGTGGTAAAGATGCGGCTAGCTGGACTTTTGTTGCGCTCCTGCTAGCGCACCGCTTCAGTGTGAAAGCCTTCGGGCTTTCACATTGAACACTACGGGGCATGATTTTTCATGCGGTATAGCAGCGCTATTTTTAGCGTTGTAGCGCATGAAAAACGCCCCAATGTGAAAGGGGCCTTATACTTGTCTGCTCTGTCACAGAGCAGCCCTGATCCTGCTCTTCTTGGGTCCCTGGCCGACACTCCTGACCCCTCCTATCTACCGAGTGCCCAACAAGCAGCTTGCTGTGGGGGCACCCAAGCAGGCTCACTCCCGATCCGCTGCCCTGCGTGTCCATTTACACACAAAGCCATGGCTTGGCCTCACTCCCTCTCTCTCCTCTGCTGCCTCAGCCAATGAGGGAGAGTCCCTGGAGAGCCGAGGCTCTTGTGCACATCACTGGATCGCGATGCAGAGAAGGTTTTTTTATCCGAATGCATGAAGGTAAAAAACCTTGGGCTTTTTAGAACTTGCAACAATTATCAGTCTCTGATCTATGCAAACTGTCACAATTGGCAGCCCAGGAATATAGGCACACCAATCTGTAAAGCCGTTACAGAGTCTGCTGTGAAGACAGCCTGATTTGCCAATTTGCGTGATAAATGAACCAACTTGACATTTACATTTTGTTTATAAGAAGACAGCCACTATAAAAAATAAAATAAAAATCACCCCCTTGCAGAAATGTATTCTACAATACCCCATTTGTGACCAACTACACACCTAATCTGCATACCGTAGCTCTCAATGTGAATACCTGAAGCCAACAGACTTTTTTATGCCGATTCTAGATATGAACTGCCCAACTGAGTGCATAGTGTATTTAAAAAAAAAAAAGATGACTATCAAGTCTGAGCTGAAGTTACCACTGAAAAATGCTGCACACCTGGGGAAAATGTTCTTATAAATGCACATTAACAAACAAAATCCTCATCCATATTATGATTCTGGAGAAGGCTGGGTTCACACTACTACACTACTTTCATCCTACTTTGCTCTGCTACATTGGTCCTACATTTATCCTACATTGGTCCTACATCCATCCTACTTTCATGAACAGGATACTACTTTGGTCCGACTTCAATGATATTCAATGGGCTGAAGTAGGATCAATGTAGGACCAAAAGTAGTACAGGGAGCATTTTCAAAGTCGGACCGACTTGTGTCGGACCAATTAAGACAGCTCTCATAGGGAAACATTGATTTTCACACGTCATGCGACATGAGGCTCCCAATGTAGGACCGTTTGTCGGACAAGTGTGAACCCAGCCGAAGACGCAACAAATCAAAAAGATAATAGATTGCAGCTTGTCTCACACAGGTCTGTTAAATATTCTTTCCACTATAAAGTAGCGCTTAGGAGTGAAGCAAGGACAGCTGAAGGACCATTACCCCCTATGCTGATATGCAGATCAAAAGAGCCATAACCACATGACAGCCATTTGTAAATAAAATTAATACATCACTTATTTGCACATAGTTGTCTTAACTAGAAGAGCTCACCGATGGGTCCAGCTTTAGGCGTTTGTCATCAAATCTCTGCTTTTGTTTCAGAATGAGCTCATTTACTGGAGAGAAAAAAATGGCAAAAGATCAGGTGACTGAATGCAGAAACACACACCAGAAACTTACAAAATAACAAAGACAATATCATTTTCATATGCAGATACCAGAAGAGTGGCTTTTTGCACATCTGTTTTAAACACAAAAATGCAGTAAAAAGGCTATACAGAATTCAAATAAATCTTAAACCGAAACCAAAAGTTGAATTATTTGCATCTTACTGATCATTAGATGTGGTGACTGCATTTGTTTTATTTAGCCTACCCCCCCTTTGTGATCACCTGATGATCCGGCCAATAACATGCCTCACACTGTATTAGGGCTCCTACATAGCGGAAGAAGGAGCAACAGACACACCTTCGAACAGCAGAATTTTTACCACCTTAATGCAGGGAATATTTATGTGTCAGCATCCCCCCCTCACACACCTCCCCCTTTTTTCTTACCTAAGCCCTCATTCAATCCAGCGCTGTGTATATGTCTGCAGCTCTCCTCTCACTTGCGGGTCTCGTGGCTTTGCTGGGGCACCAAGAGCCATTGGCTCCCAGTGCGGTCAATAAAAGCCAGTGATGACATAGCAGGAAGCAGGGCTGAGTCCCCTTGTCTGTGTCAATGGATGCAGCAGCGGGGCTTGGGAGTGAGCACTCACAAGTTCTCTATAGGAAGCGGCTTCCCATGGGGGCACTAGACAAAGCGGAGGTTCGCAGCTGCTCTGTGCAGTTCCATTGCAGGTCAGGTCAGTATAGACATGTTTGTTCTTTTTGTTTTTTTACACATTTACAAATCACTTTAAAGTTAAAGAATGTTTAGGCATTGGTTTTGGTACCTCACCCCCCGACCCGCTTTTACTTACCTGAACCCTCATTCGATCAAGAGCTGTGCATTTCTGCAGCTTCTCTCTCTCCTCACTTCCATGTCTCACTGGATTTGGTGGGGCGTTGAGTTGAGCGGTATCTTGATATAGCGCGGTCTTACCCCGAAGGGTCCCGACGCGATGGACTGGGAGTGATTGGCTTCCACTGCTGTCAATCAAAGCCAGTAATGAGGGAGCGGGGGCGACCATCAATTGATGCAGTAGCAGGGTTCGGAAACAAGCACGCACAACTGCCCCCATGGGAAAGCCGTTTCCCATATGGGCACTGGACAGAGAGGAGGGGCTAGGAACAGCGGCATTGGACTCGAGAAGAGGAGGGTGGGGGTCACTCTCTGCAATTCCATTGCACAGAAGTGGCAAGTATACAGATGTTTGTCATTTAATTTTTTATCCATTTTTAATTACCTATATAGTTACTTAAAAATTAACACCCGTGTCTCCATACACATATGCTTTAAGGCGTTCAGAGGCAAAAAATAAATAAAAAATGTAATCTGCCAACCCGTCCAGGAGCAGTGGCATTTTGGCAGAAAAATGCTCGACGGGTGTAAATGCGGCAGAAAAATGCTCGACAAGTGTAGATCTGTTTAGATCTTGAGAGTAAATATCAATGGCCCATCTTAACACGTCACACGCATTTACAAGCATTTTTGTCTGCCAAAACCCTGCTGCCAGGAAAGGCTTCTAGGAGGTATGTGTGCATGGGGCCTAAATCCATTACAACAGTTTTTTTCCTTCTGGGTTAAGCGCGTTGCATTATTAAATACAAGCTTATCACTATAAACACCCCCTGTCAGTGGTTAAAGTTGTTGTAAATTCGGTTACACCACTTGTACTTACAGGTAAGCCTATAATAAGGCTTACCTGTAGGTACTGCAAATATCTCCTAAACCTGCACGGTTAAGGAGATATTTACTATATACGCTTTCGCCAACATCATTGGGGCATGCGCACTTTAAAAAAAAACGGTTTTCTTGTGTCGTTTCTTCAGCAGAGTTCCGTGACCGGCGGTTCCCGCGAGCATGAGTGCCGTCATTGCGGCTCTAGACAATGACAGCGCCGGAGCACGCGAACCTGAAAATAACTCTGGGAGATATGTCGCCGCTCACAGCGACATGCGGGGCTGCTGCAACAACTTTGATCTAAGGTGAGTATTTCATAATGAGCTAGTATACGATGCATACTAGTTCATTATGCCTTTGTCTTACATGGGGATTTCCTCTCCTACCCTCCCGGGTTTACAACCACTTTAATGGTTTGTCGCAATCCTCCAAGAGGCATTTGCAGGACAGCTTGTTCCATTGCAAAACAAAATAGACTTACTGATAGTATGACCAGGTGAAAATAAAAAGAAAGAAAGCCTGAAAAGAGGAAACGAATACAGCCACTGCATCTAAGGATTGGTAAGCTGCACGATAATCAATGATTGTTTTTGGGTTTAATACGTCTTTCAGGGCTTACTTCTTAGCAGGCTTTGTTTTCTAGGATTTGTCTCAGTACTTGCAAGTCTCCATAGTTCCTTAACTAATTTTTTTCCCCACCAATAATTTTTAACCCTGATGGAGAGGGAAGATCACTGAAATATGTCACCATTTATTAAATTTTCACTCGAAATCACCTTATTTTAAGAGTGCCATCATTTCTTTTTGGACTGCAGTCATTGCCGTCCCATTTGAGGGAAATATGTGTTCGATCTATTGAGTGCATTGCCCTTTACAAAAAAAGACCGAGCATAAGGCGAGGAGCGCCTCCTACAGATCATTGGACTCACAGCACTTCCTGATTTTAAAACATTATCATCAAGTGGTAGTCTTGACTAGAATTGCTAAGTGAAAGTATGCCTACCACTTTAAAGCGGTATTAAACCCAAAAATGTAATATATTGCAGCTTACCAATCATTAGTGGTGACTGCATTCGTTTTCTTTTCTTTGATTTTTTCCCTCCGTTTTCTCTTGCTGATCTGGCCAGTAATGCACTTCCTGTATTAGTGAGACACAACTCTAGATGTATGAGCACAGGAGGCAAAACAGACAGCAGCATTCAGTCTGGGGGGAGGGGGTAGTGTTAAATGTATTAGCAGATTTAATTACACTAACACACTGAAGTCAAACTCCGCTCACACTTTATAATCAGTTACAGCAAACCGTATGTTTTTTTTTCTTTTGGGATAGGGGTTTTGAATTTATAAAAAGTTATCCTAAGTGGTGCCCCTGTCGGCATTAAAAGGTTTGTCTTATCCCTGTAATTGTTGCATTTTGCTGGACAGCTTGCTGACTGGATCACCAGATGACAAAAGAAAAAGACTTAAAAAAAGAAAAAAACTAAAGCTTCATGTACACTGGCAGCTCTTGTGGGAAACCGTTTGTGCGGCCAAAACATTCTAATGCTAACGCAATTCTTTTGCGTTTAGGAGAGGGAGATATAACCTCAACTATACACAGCAGCGCCTAAACTCTGCTAAAAGCCCATGTGTACATGGACACACAGGCTTTTGTGGAGTTTAGGAGCTTTGGCAAAAAATACATGAAAAAAAAAAGCTGCCAAACTCAAGTTTAGGCGCTGTTGGGAGCTGTCAACGAACATGAAGCCTTATAAAGCCATCAAATCTAAGAACTGGTAAAATGCAATATAATAAATATGCGCTTTAGGGTTTAATGCTACTTTAAAACCATGGGTCAAACTGGAATCCGGCTTGAGCAATACCTTTCCCCACAACGTACTTTGGATTCCCATAAATTACAGAAAACAAATCACTTCAGACTTCACCACAGACCATCTCAGTCTACTTTCACACTGGGGCGCTTTTCAGGAATTTTAGTGGTAAAAAAAAGCGCTGGAAAACCGCCTCTTAAGTCACCCCCAGTGTGAAAGCCCGAGTGCTTTCACACTGGGGCGGAGCGCTTGCAGAACCGGAAAAGAAAGTCCTGCAAGCAGCACCTGTGGGAGCGGTGTCTACACGGCTCCTAAACTGTCCCTGCCATTAAAATGGGCGGCGCTTTGCGGGCGGTTAAAACCCTTTCCTCGGCTGCTAGTGGGGGTTAAAAGCGCCGCGCTAGAGGCCGAAAAGCGCTGCTACAACAGCGGTAAAGCACCGCTTTACAGCTACCGCCCCCACCACCCAGTGTGAAAGTAGCCTAATTGCTAGCAATACAAGATGCTCTTCACACCCAGAATAAAATGGCAATAAAATTCACCCTAAGTGCCTTTATTAGGTCATACTAGAGCAGTGGTTTTCAACCTGGGTGTCGAATGACGATTTGCCAGGGGTCACCGAATACTGGGCTGTTCCTGAAGCCCGCACCGCTATCCCAGTCTTTTTGCGGCCGCCCAGCAGGGCTGTCCCTGTAGCCCGCGGCCGCCCACTTAGCCACTTCGAAGCCGCCCATTCAGTTCACAACATGGCTGGGGGGGCAGAGACTAGAAGTCAGCTGACTGGTGAGGAATGTGAAGTGGGAGGGGCTGGAGGAGACCCCATCTCCTGATTTCGGCATAGGCGTCACTGCTATGAGACACCACAAAGTCAGAGACACAATGAGTAACACTACCTGTGATTATAGTTGCCATGCAAATAAATGTATAACTTTTTTGAAAAGCGTTGTTAATCTGTCTCTCACTGTTCATAAAAAAACGTACAATTAAAATTATAGACTGATCACTTTGTCAGTGGGCAAACATACAAAATCAGCAGGGAATAAAATACTTTTTTCCCTCATTGTACATATTGTCACTTAGAAAGCATAATAAAAATGTAACTTTGTTCCAACCAAGGGTTAAATATCTTAAAGCGGGGGTTCACCCTTAGAGGGCACTTTTCCCCCTTAGATTCCTGCTCGTTTTCTCTAGGGGAATCGGCTATTTATTTTAAAATATGTGCAGTACTTACCCGTTTACGAGATGCATCCTCTCCGTCGCTTCCGGGTATGGGCTTCGGGAATGGGCGTTCCTTCTTGATTGACAGGCTTCCGAGAGGCTTCCGACGGTCGCATCCATCGCGTCACGATTTTCCGAAAGAAGCCGAACGTCGGTGCGCAGGCGCAGTATAGAGCCGCACCGACGTTCGGCTTCTTTCGGCTACGAGTGACGCGATGGATGCGACCGTCGGAAGCCTCTCGGAAGGCTGTCAATCAAGAAGGAACGCCCGCTCCCGAAGACCCATACCCGGAAGCGACGGAAGAAGATGCAGCTCGAAAACGGGTAAGTACGGCTCATATTTTAATACAAATAGCCGATTCCCCTAGACCGAACGAGCAGGAAGCTAAGGGGAGAATTTTTTTTTTTTTACAAATGGGTGAACTCCCGCTTTAAGGCTTGGGTTGTATATGCAGTAAAGCATGCTTGTTGTACTCACTGTGGAACCTAAGGGGGATGATCCCCTGCATTGTATAAAAAGGCTGTTTGATCCTGTATGCAAAGATCCTCTCCTCCCTGCACTGTCCCCCTGGGGGGGTGTTTTGCTAGAGATGTTTTTTTTTTGGGGGGGGGGGGGTAGGTACATGTGATTAGCACAGAGCCAATCAGCACTGCCCAGACAGAGGGTCAGGAGCTCTGCAGCCTCATGGAATAGCTCAGCGCAGTATGAAAACTTTCTACAAGCTTCACCAGTAACTGATAGAAATCCCAAGACTGCTCTATACTGCTGAGAAAGGGTATTTAGCTGTTAATATTTACTAAAATAATTGGATTTGTTCTGTGTACTGTGATGGACCAAGTTTGGTAAATGCAGTGGCATGGGTTTAGTAACATTTTAATGTAATTTTAAACCACTCTGTTACCAACTCAATTTATTCTTCTGACCAATACTAGCCGTGTACACGGGAGAACTATTTTTACATTTTTAGACCTAGTCCAAAGAAACTAGAAAAAGGCTAGTCTTTTTTATTATATTATTACCATTTGTAGGTATTGTGAATGGGAACAGAAATGGATAGTCTTGATTAACTACGCTTTTTGTAGCTGCTGACTTAATAAACTTACAAACAAGTAGAACTTTAAAGCAGAACACCTAAATATACAAATAAAATAAAAAGGGAATGTTTTTATTTTACAAAAGATTTGTATTTCAGTCCTGACAAAATATATATATACATACATAATATATATATATATATATATATATATATATATATATATATATATATATATATATATATATATATATATATATATATATATATATATACATATACATATACACACACACATATACACATATACACATATATATACACATATATATACATATACACATACATATACACACACACACACACACACACACACACACACACACACACACACACATTACATACAGGGCTTTTTTTTCAGGGGGAACTCAGTTCCACCACCTCTGGCTCAGACCCTTTGTTGCCTGCTCACCACTGGTTTCTGTGTTTACAAGTGACAGCTCTGCACTCTGTATGTAATGCAATCCTGGTATTTAATGCTCCTTTAAGACCCTTTAAGACACACACACACACCGTATTTATTGGCGTATAACACACACTTTTTTTCACCTTAAAATCAGGGGGAAAATCGCATGTGCGTGTTATACGCCGATCCCTGCTGTCTGAGTGAAGAGGAGCGAGCGCCGCTGAATTACATAGAGCCGTGATCTCCTTGTGTATCTGGCACACAGTCGCGCACAGCCACGCCTCCTGGCCCCGCATTGGACCACTGTACTGTCTATCATACGAGCAGGGGCAGGAGGCGTGGCTGTGAGTGATGGAGCGCCAAGTACACAGGAAGGAGATCACAGCTCTATGTAATTCAGTGGCGCTCGCTCCCCCTCTTCCCTCGGAGACAGCAGGGATGATCTGATGAAAGGTAAGACAGCAGATGGGCACTGAACAGGCAGGGCATTTTGGTAATAGACAGGGAAAGGAGGGACATCCGGGGGATGAGTTTACCATTCACTCTGCCCTCTCTGTACACTGTAGCACAATTGATTGGCTCTTTGTGCTACTACTCCCCCCACCTAGCTGAGCTCTACTGTAAAGGGAGCCAGATACCAAGTTGAAACCAGATACTGTACCTAGATTGCTTCTTTTTCAAGTACTCACCTAAAAAGTTTGGGTAAAGGTGGTCAATGTTATCAACAACATAGTTGCACTTTGGGCAGCGGTTATTGTCCTCCAGACTTTGGTGGATACATTTGTAGCTGTAAAGAATAAAAAGAAAATTAAAAATAAAAATTACAGATTTTCTTTGACTTTACTTTCTGCATACCTGTTCCAGGTCAGTTACCCAAGGCCCTGTTCACATCTGGCGATTTGGGATCTCAGGCAGAATCGCTGTGATTCCAAATCACACTGCAATAGTGGCAACGTGCACCACGCGAATTTGCGTGCCATTTATATTTATTGGCACCTAAATTCAGCGACGTTCTGCTGAGACTGTCGCTCGATAAATCATGCAGGCAAAAATCGCATTGCACAAAGCTTGTCGCCCTAAAGAGAGAAAGAGCTTGTTTTGGGTGACCAGCATTGCACGATTTATCATGCGGCAAAACTGCACCGTGTTTAGATGCCATTAAAAATAAAACGCATGGTGCATTTTTGCCACCATCTCAAATCGCCAGATTAACTACTTCAATATCAGACTCCCTCTCATATAGAACTAGTGATTGGCTATAGCTAATCACATGGTATAGGGTGCTGCGACTGGTACCATGCGATAGCTGTGTGCCAATCATAGCATCACAATAATAAGCACAACGGTTGTGAATTAATAAACCCATCCATAACAGTTGTGTTGACACTGAGATCATTTGATTGCATATCGCTTACGCAACATCACGACCGCTCACAGCGGTCGGTTACCGCAATCCGATGTGTTGGTGGACACAGCAGTCCTGGAAGTGGCTCAGTGCGCATGTGCTGGGCGACATGCAGGTACTCTGCCTGGCCTGCTGCTGCCTGCAGTAAAATGGTTTGGACAGAGTGGTTGAACTGTATTTAGAGACATTTTAGGTTCTGGATAGATTAGAGAAGAGAAACCTGCATTTATTTTTTGCCATCTGTGTCCCTTAGACTAGAGGAAATTTACCTTCACTTTCAGTCCTGCAGACATGAAAGAAAATATCTAAAGTGAGAAAAATACCCATACCCTACCTAGACAGCCGTTGCCAGAACAGATCTGTTCTCACCTTTCTCTACCGAAAGCAATAGAATGTTGGATTCCCCATAATTCTCTGTCTTGATAACAATGGTCACCTGGACAAACAGATGATAAATCTCCCATACTTTGCTTAAAACACACACACACCCACCTTATTCCTAGTCACTGTATTCATTTTCCTGTCTGAAAAATTGCTCAGAAAGCCTGATGGTTACAGTATGATGAACTTCCGACTTGTGGGTCAAATCAACAGACTAGCATTCCTTCTCCACCCACTATTTCTCAGCTTCCAGAAGCAGTTCAATTCTTACGAGACTGCAGCACTGAAGGAGTGGAGATTCCCAGTTACAGCTGCAGAATACTTGTGCTACACGCCAACGGTTATCCATAGCGGTCCCTGAGCAGAGCACACGTCTCCAGGCCTGCATGCTTGGCACCATGCAACTCCACCTATCTAAAGTGCAGATGTGAGGATTACTGGTAATAAACCATTTCTAAATGGTATCATAATTAAATATTGTTCCTTATAGCGATCTTTTGATATAATACCCTGCTTATTAGCAGAACAGCGTTTTTCTTTAAATTATACAGAGCAATTCGACAGAAAAAAAATGCTCTCAAAATAAGAAAAAAAAAGGGGGAGGATGAACAGATCCAGCTTTAAAACACTGTTGCCCAGTATGGATATAGGGCAGTGATGGCAAACCTTGGCACTGCAGACGTTTTGAAACGACAGTTCACATGATGCTCAACTACACTGCAGCATGTATGAGCATCATGGGAAATGTAGTTCCAAAACATCTGGGGTTCATCACTGATATAGGGTATAAGAGAGTCCCATTCAGTGATAAACACTGAACAGTGTTATGAAGAAAAGTGTAGAAAGAGCAAAGGCATATCAGCGGACCACGCGGTCTACCGACGATCCCGCCAACGCTGCATTACTCCATAACACCATGAGGCCCCTTCAGTAACAAAGGGCTTAAGATGAGCCGCGGAAAAACAAAAACATCTTTCCCCCTCTGTATTCTCACAGAACATGGACGGATTCCAGGGATAAAACTTCTCCAATGTCAGGGAGGCAGCTGCTATTAGTTTTAAAAAGGTCTAAAGGTCTTTAAAAAAAAAAAACACACACAACACACACGAAGATATGCATCCAGACCGACACCTGGATATGATTTTACAAAGTCTGCTTTTAGACATTTTTTTTTGGAATCACAAACTTGGGAATTATATGTATGTTTAGCACAGGAGCATTAAGATGAGCAGGAAATGGATTTTTACCTCCTCTGCAGTAAGATGTGCCAGTACGGCCTCCTCCCGTATTGTGCCACAAAATACTTATGCAATTTCAAGTCTCGAGAACACGGTTTGTTCTTGTAGCCGTGATTACCGATTCAAAAAGTCTCAGATTTTCTCTTTATTTTAACCAAAACAACAATATTATTGTCATATGCAAAACCGTGTGTGACTAAATACAGTACACTTTGTTTTTGCAAAACCAAGCCTCAGCCTTGGCCATCGAAAAGGAATTTTGACTTGCCTATAAATTCCACATCTTGTACAGGACACGGGCTGAGTCTTCATAACCCTTGGGTTATATGCTGTTGATTGGACACTGACTGGACACTGGCAAGCTTTTGAGGACACATGCCCTGGGCAACCCTTACAACCCCACTCAGTTTTGTAGCAAGCAATGCAGAGAAACCCAAGAACAGAAGAGAGGGTGGCCCATGTCACGTGCGCCAAGATGTAGAATTTACAGGCAAGTCAAAATTCCTCCCAATTATAAAACAGACGGTACAGGACAAAGTGCTGAGTATTTATAGTCCCTGGGATGTTACCAAGAAATACATGAAAAGGGTGGGCAACAACTAGGCAAAACAGAACTGTGCCAACAGGCCCAGCAACAAGGGTCAATCAACCCAACTTCAGAGTACTGCAGCATAAGATCCTTAGACCCGCAATTTTTTTTTTTTTTTTTTTTTTTTAAAGTCAGCAGCTACCAACAGTGTAGCTGCTGACTTTTAATAAGGACACTTACCTGTCCTACTTGCCCGCGCTGATGGCCCCCCGATGCTGATCCCACGATCGATGCAGGTATCGCGCCACCATTCCCTTACGGCAGGGGTTGACAAATTTGCTTGGAATCTAGGAGCCAGCTAAAAAAGTTAGGAGCCAGAAAACGCACCCTGTCCCGACGAGCTTGCGCGCAGAAGCGAACACATACGTGAGCAGCGCCCGCATATGTAAACGGTGTTCAAACCACACATGTGAGGTATCACCGCGATTGGTAGAGCGAGAGCGATAATTCTAGCCCTAGACCTCCTGTGTAACTCAAAACATGCAACCTGTAGATTTTTTTTAAACATCGCCTATGAAGATTTTAAAGGGTAAAAGTTTGTCGGCATTCCACGAGCGGACGCAATTTTGAAGCGTGACATGTTGGGTATGAATTTACTTGGCGTAACATTATCTTTCATAATATTAAAAAAAATGGGGATAACTTTACTGTTGTCTTATTTTCTAATTAAAAAAAGTGTAATTTTTTTCCAAAAAAGTGCGCTTGTAAGACCGCTGCGCAAATACGGCATGACAGAAAGTATTGCAACGATCGCCATTTTATTCTCTAGGGTGTTAGGATAAAAAAATATATATAATGTTTGGGGGTTCTAATTAGAGGGAAGAAGATGGCAGTGAAAATAGTGAACAATTACATTAGAATTGCTGTTTAACTTGTAATGCATAACTTGTAATACCAACGGCTCACCACCAGATGGTGCCAGCTCACAAAAAAAAAAAAAATAGCAACAGGTATTTCGGGCGAGTATAATTTTTTTTTTTTCCACATTTTTTTTTTTCAATTTTTATGATTTTTGGGCAAATGTTTTTTTCCTGGGTGGAACTCCACTTTAAAGATCCTTTCAGCCAAAAGTTGCATTTGAAGGTTTTATGTCCAACTGGTAAAACTTTGAAAAAAAAGTACAGAGGACCAGGTGGCAGCCTTACAAAGCCAGGAAACAAAGGCCTAGTGCCAAAATGCCCAGGAAACACCCACCAACCTGGATTGGGCGTGCAACAATGAGGGAGGACATTTGTCCTTAAAGAGGAAGTAAACCCTGATGGGTTTTGCTTCCTCTTTATTTCCCTGCAAAAGGGAAAGCATAATGGGCTACTATGCATCTCAGCCAGCCATTTGATGATTTGACAGTAATCCCAGCATGCAAAGTGTAAAAAATATTTTAAGCCATTGAATTAATGGGTTTAGGTGTCCATTTATGAAACAGAGAGGAGCTGCGATCCTGAAGATTGGAGCTCATTTCAGATCGGTTTATTAACCACTTGCTTACCGGGCACATATACCCCCCTCCTGCCCAGGTGAAATTTCAGCTTCCGGCACTGCGTCGCTTTAACTGACAATTGCGCTGTCGTGCGACATGGCTCCCAAACAAAATTGGCGTCCTTTTTTCCCCACAAATAGAGCTTTCTTTTGGTGGTATTTGATCGCCTGTGCGGTTTTTATTTTTTGCGCTATAAACAAAAAAGAGCGACAATTTTGAAAAAAAATACAATATTTTTTACTTGTTGCTATAATAAATATCCCAGTTTTTTAAAAAAAAAACACATTTTTTTTCTCAGTTTAGGGCGATACGTATTCTTCTACATATTTTTGGTAAAAAAAAAAAAAAAAAAAATCGCAATAAGCGACTGGTTTGCGCAAAAGTTATAGCGCCTACAATATAGGGGACAGAATTATTATTTTTTTATTTTATTTTTTTTACTAGAAATGGCGGTCGATCTGCGATTTTTATTGCGACTGCGACGTTATGGCGGACACATCGGACACTTTTGAAACATTTTTGGCGCCATTCACATTTATACTGCGATCAGTGCTATAAATATGCACTAATTACTGTATAAATGTGACTGGCAGGGAAGGGGTTAACACTAGGGGGTGAGGAAGGGGTTAAATGTGTATACTGCTTAGTGTTCTAACTGTGGGGGAGGGGGGGTGACTGGGGGGGGTGACCGATCTATGTCCCTATGTACAAGGGACACAGATCGGTCTCCTCTCCAGAGACAGCACCGCTGTCTCTGTGTGAGCCGGCAATGAGAAATGATCTCATATGTTTACATATGAGATCATCTCTCATTGGCCGCACAGATCGCATCGCAAACGGCCACTCTGATTGGCCGTTCGCGGCGATCTGTGATTGGCTGTGTCCAAGTGACACGGCCAACACAGACTTTCCCCGCAGCGCGCTCTGGAGCGCGCGCGGGGGAACGCCCAAAGGGGCGGCCGTCAATTGACGGCCTGTTGGATATTCAGATCCGCGCTGAAGCCGTCATTCGGCTATAGCGCGGATCTGTAGTGGTTAAACTGAGATGATCAGCAGAGAACATGTTAACTGTGCAGGTTTAGGAGTGATTCATTTTACCTACAGGTAAGCCTTATTATAGGTAAAGTAGATAAAAATGTGCTAAAGGGGAATACAACCAATTTAAGGTGTTGGAATACCAAGACATTTTGGACAATTTCATGCTCCTTGGGGATGGCCCCTTTCTGTTCCAACATGACTGCGCACAATTGCACAAAGCAAGGTCCATAGAGACATGGATGAGCTAGTGTGATGATTTTTTGGGAGACAGGTTCTCTTTAACCTCCTTAGTACCGCACGCCGTCAAATGACGGCAGGCGGTATCCCCTGTTGTTCTGACAGGACGTCATATGACATCCTGTCATTAGAAGCTGCTAGGGGGCGCGCGCGGGCGATTGCGCGGTAACTGAGCGGGGACGTGGAGCTCTGTGTGTAAACACAGAGCTCCACGTCCTGTCAGGGAGAGAGGAGACCGATCTGTGTCTCTTGTACATAGGGACACAGATCGGTCATCCTCCCCCAGTCACCCCCCTCCCCCCACAGTTAGAACACTGATCAGGCTACACATTTAACCCCTTCCCCGCCCCCTAGTGGTTAACCCCTTCCCTGCCAGTCACATTTATACAGTAATCAATGCAAATTTATAGCACTGTTCACTGTATAAATGCGAATGGTCCCAAAAATGTGTAAAAAAATGTCCGATGTGTCCGCTATAATGTCGCAGTCCTGAAAAAAAAAAAAAGAAAAAAAAACGCAGATCGTCGCCATTCCTAGTACAAAACAAATTTTAAAAAAAATCATAATTATGTCCCCCTATTTTGTAGGTAACAAACCAGTCACTATACGGTTAATGCGATTTTTTTTTTTAACAAAAATATGTAGAAGAATACGTATCGGCCTAAACAGAGATAAAAAAATAAATAATTATAAAAACAAAAAAAAAAAAAAAAAAGGATATTTATTATAGCAAAAAGTAAAAAATAGTGGGTTTTTTTTCAAAATTGTCGCTTTTTTTTGTTTATAGCGCAAAAACTAAAAACCGCACAGGCGATCAAATACCACCAAAAGAAAGCTCTATTTGTGGGGAAAAAAGGACGTCAATTTTGTTTGGGAGCCACGTCGCACGACCGCGCAATTGTCAGTTAAAGTGACGCAGTGCCGGAAGCCAAAATTTAGTCTGGGCAGGAAGGGGGTGTATGTGCACAGTAGGCAAGTAGTTAATGAGACATGCCGGCATGTCTCCCTTGTGCTCCACTGAATGTAATGTAATGCACATTGCACTGCATTACATTCTTTCTGGGCCTTGATGGCCAGGGAAACTGTAAACGGGACCCAGAAATCACCTCACACATCACTTCCGGGTCAACAACTAGATACGGAGGGGAGCGGATGTGTGTGCACTTTTTCTTCCAGCATGTATGCTGTGGGGATTGGAAATCTATTAATCCGTCCATCTACCCATCCAAGTAAGAGGCATTTGAAGCAGCAGCAGTTTGTCTTCATCCCCAGAGGGGGAAAAACATGTGGCGAGACATACTGGTAATGCAGGGGGCACGGCAGTGAGGTGAGAGTCTAATCTACAAGGGTGGAGGAGTCACACTTTGCATTACATGTCACATTGGTGATTTAATGTGGATATCCTTTCCTTTGATATTTTTAGATATACATTGGATGATTTTTTTGAACACACACATTTTTTGCACAATTGTTTGCACTTTTATTGTTTTTTCCTTTGATAATTTTGGATATACGTTGGATTATATATTTTTTGGTACAGACTTTTTGCACAGTTTGCATTTTTATTATGTTGCGGTTGTATTTTTTGCAAGTTGCGCTACATCATTCTGTTGTATATATTAGTTCAAGAAGGTCTGATTCACTTATGGCTGTTGGCTTGCAACTTTTCTAATTTATTTCATTGACATTATTGGATTGCACAGATTATTAATACACTAATGTAGCGTGAGGCACTGAGAAAAGGGGGTTTCCTCTGAGAACGCCCACAAACTCTGCAGCGATAATTCACTGTTGCTTAAAAAAAACTTTTTGTGTTTCACAGATTTTCTCGTGAGATTACAGCAACAGGTGTCCTCCATAGTTCAAAGCATTAGTAGATGGCTTCACTCCTCAAAAGGAGAAGCGAGCTACACCGCTTCATAAACAGGCACTCAGGAGGAAAGCGATCTCCTCCGCAAATGCCTGAGAACTAAGCAGCGGTAATTTGCCACTGCTTGATAAACAGACACCTTAGTTACACTTTACAAAGCTCCAGAGAGGAGTGGTCTTATTCAATAAGCAATGGTGGACTTAAGAGGATAGATCTTGCAAGGTCCTGAGGGTAGGACGAATAGGGAGTGGTTGCTTACAAGTAGACTCTGATGGCTCCAACTACATCCAAGCAGTGAGGAGCAATTTCCTTTGGGTGCTTTAGAGCAGGGCACAAAAAAGGCAAGATTACACCTTCAAAGAATAATAATTAAATCAATTAGCGCAATCAAATATTTACTATGTATAAGCAACAAAAAAAATAAAAAAGAGTAGCTGCTATCACTCAAAGTGTTCCACGCCAATCAAATAATCAATGTAAAAACAATGCTGCGCTACTAATACTAAAGTGCAAATACTACAATTAATGAAGACATGAACTATTCAAACATTCCAGTCCATGAAAAGTGATCAATTAAATATGTGACAAAGAAGAGCAATCCACCATTCTTGTGAAGAAATCCAAATATAAAGTGTCCCTGCAATTCTCCATCGGTGTCTTAGGTCAGGGTTTGCCAAATTTGCTTGGAATCTAGGAGCCAGCTAAAAAAGTTAGGAGCCAAAAAACGCGCCCTGTCCTGCCAAGCTCACTCCCAGAAGCGAACGCATATGTGAGTAGCGCCCGCATATGTAAACAGTATTCAAACCACACGTCAGGCATCGCCGCGATTGGTAGAGCAAGAGCAATAATTCTAGCTCTAGACCACCTCCAACTCAAAACATGCAACCTGTAGAATTTTTTAAATGTCGCCTATGGAGATTTTAAAGGGTAAAAGTTTGTCGCCATTCCACGAGTGGACGCAATTTTGAAGCGCGACATGTTGGGTATCAATTTTCTCGGCATAACATCATCTTTCACAATATAAAAAAAAATTGGGCCAACTTTACTGCGGTCTTATTTTTTAATAAAAAAGTGTATTCCCCCGCCCCCAATAAAAAGTGCGCTTGTAAGACCACTACGCAAATACGGTGTGACAGAAAGTATTTCAACGACCGCCATTTTATTCTCTATGGTGTTAGAATAAAAAATATATATGTTTGGGGGCTCTAATTAGAGGGAAGGAGAGTGAAAACAAATTAGACTTGCTGGTTTTCACAGAAGGAAGCTTAGGCCTGCAGAAGGCCGCAAAGCCGTGGCCTCAGTTACCGGCCGGCGCGGCGGGGGTGTATCCTGTGTCTCCATGTGTCCGTACCTCGCAAAAGCGTTGGGCCACGCCGGCCGGTAATTGAGGCCGCGGCTTTGCGGCCTTCTGCAGGCCTAAGCTTCCCCGGGCACCAGGTCGCTATTTCTTGTCGCAATTGCGACCGGGCGCCTGGATTTTGTCGAACCCTGTCTTAGGCTGCTCGCCTCAGAGTTTGAACCGTTTCACCAGGGAATTGCTCTAATGAATCAGACTAATTTCTACAGAGGTTTTGGCCAATTGGTTCATTGAAAAGGGCTATGAACCTCTTTTCATCCAGAAATATCAAAGGGGAGTGTTAAGCCTCATACACATGATCAGACTTGCAACTGACAGTGTTAAAAATCGACTCCTGTCACAGGACACGAGATGCATAATTATTCTGATCTTGTACAGGTCTTTGGCAGAGAGAACCCTGCCACTAGACAGCCAAAAGGAAGAGTCCATGTCACACAGGCAAGTAATATGCACACCCAAAAGAAAGACCACACTGGTTATAAACGGAAGGAGAGAGAAGACTCAGGACTGCAGTGTCACATGGCCATGGCACTGGTGGTGAGAGGGGGGCTTTAAACCCTCTCTTTTTTCTAAAACAAACATATACTTACTTCTATTGTGCAGTTTGCAGCTGCTCCCTGCATCGGTAAACCCCCTACGAGAAGCACTTTTGCATTTGCGTACATGGACACAAAGCGGGACTCTGCCTCGCCCCCAGCGGGAGTCAATGGCTGCGCTGCCATCTATCCAATCAAGAGCCGAGAACCCCGGCCACAGGAGTAGAGCGTGGGTATGAATGGGCCAAGGTGATCAGTGACAAAAGTTCTCTCACCTTAAAGGTGTTGTAAAGGTAAAAAAAAAAAAAAAAAAATATCCCTAAATAGCTTCCTTTACCTTAGTGCAGTCCTCCTTCACTTACCTCATCCTTCCATTTTGCTTTTAAATGTCCTTATTTCTTCTGAGAAATCCTCACTTCCTGTTCTGTCTAACTCCACACAGTAATGCGAGGCTTTCTCCCTGGTGTGGAGAAAGCCTCTTAAAGGGGGGAGGAGGCGAGCAGGATGCTCTCTACTTTGCAGCTAGAGAAAGGAGCTGTGTGTTAGTGGGTGTCCTGAACCTCCTGCTCACCCCCTCAAGAGGCTTTCTCCACACCAGGGAGAAAGCCTCGCATTACTGTGTTGAGTTACAGACAGAAGAACAGGAAGTGAGGATTTCTCAGAAGAAATAAGGACATTTAGGCCCCGTGCACACGAAACGCTGGTAAACACGTTTTCAGAGGCATTTGGACAGCTTTTTCAACTGCCCCTGAAAACATTCAATGTTATCCTATGTGTCCATGCACACAGTCACGTTTTTCGGCAGTTGCGTTTATGCTCGTTTTTTCAGAAGCAAAAAAATGGGTTCAGACGCAAAAGTTTTTGCGTTTCAGACGCAAAACGCCGCTAATCGCGGCAAAACGAGGTACCGGCGTTTTGCCGCGCTTTCGTTTATAGGCGTTTTTTAAAAGGTGACCTATTTTTTTACATTACAAATCTCAAAAATGATGGCAAATGATGAAAAAAACATAAAAAAAAAACAAACAAAAAAAAAAAAAAAAAATGTAATTGCTTGCATTGCATTGTGGACAATCAACAACTTGTGGCAGGTGACATGGCCAGGTCACGTGGCCAGTGGACAATCCACAACTTGTGGCAGGTGACGTGGCCAGTGGACAATCCACAACTTGTGGCAGGTGACGTGGCCAGGTCATGTGGCAAGTGGACAATCCACAACTTGTGGCAGGTGACGTGGCCAGGTGACGTGGCCTGGTGACGTGGCAAGAGGACAATCCACAACTTGTGGCAGGTGACGTGGCAAGCGACGTGCCAGGTGATGTGGCAAGTGAGCAATCCACAACTTGTGGCAGGTGACGTGCCAGGTGATGTGAACAGATGATGTGGCAGGTGACATGGCCAGGTGACGTGGCAAGTGGACAATCCACAACTTGTGGCAGGTGACGTGGCCAGTGGAAATCCACAACTTGTGGCAGGTGACATGGCCAGTGGGCGTGGCAGGTGACGTGGCCAGTGGACAATCCACAACTTGTGGCAGGTGACGTGGCCAGTGGACAATCCACAACTTGTGGCAGGTGACGTGGCCAGATGACATGGCCGGTGGACAATCCACAACTTGTGGCAGGTGGGGTGGCCAGGTGACGTGGCAAGTGGACAATTCACAACTTGTGGCAGGTGACGTGGCAAGTGGACAATCCGCAGCTTGTGGCAAATGACACGCTAAATACACGTACACTGCTGCTCTCTCAGCTGCTACTCACTCTGGTCTCACAAAATGTCTGAAATGGTTAAATAATACTGTTTTTTGAGCTTAGGGAGGGTCTTATGATGTCTCTTAACTAAACGCTTAAACGCAAACGCGGTAAAACGCCGCAAAATTCACGGTAAAAACGGGCGTAATAAACGCCGGTTTTTGCATTTGAAAACGTGTGTTTAGATGAGTTTGCTTTTGCGTCTCGTGTGCATGGGGCCTTAAAAGCAAAATCTAAGGATGAGGCAAGTGAATGAGGACTGCACTAAGGTAAAGGAAGCTATTTAGGGGGGGGGGGGGAAATTGTACCTTTACAACCCCTTTATTGCATAGGATAAATAAGCCAGCAGGTGGAGCTCTTGGCTTCTTATAACATTTCTAGCAGTCTATATGCAGTATATGAACATATACTAGAGGTCGACCGATATATCGGCCGATATTTGGCGTTTAATTAATCGGCATCGGCTGATTTTGCTGAAGAAAAAAAAAGCCGATTAAACTTCAGCAGCGCAACTTGCTAAAAAGCTTCTGTAATAGAAGTTAATGCAAGTTGCCTGAGAAGATTCCCAGAAGCGACTTCATTAGGAGTCAAGATACAATGTTTAAACTTCAAAAGGAATGAACTATAGGAGAGTTCTCTGTTTAACCATTTAAAGACAATCTTTTTTTGACACTTGTTGCTTACAAGTAAAAATTCTGTATTTTCTGCTAGAAAATCACGTAGAACCCCCAAACATTATATATATATATTTTTTTAGCAGAGACCCTAAGAAATAAAATAGCGATTGTTGCAATATTTTATGTCACACAGTATTTGCGCAGCGGTCCTTTTTTTTTTAAAAAACACACTTTATTGAGAAAAAAAAAAAACTAAAAAGAATAAAAAAAAATAAAAACAAACAGTATAGTTAGCCCTTTTTTTTTTTTCATACAAAAGTTTTGATTACCTATTTTTGTGGATTTAAGAATAGCGGAAGTTCCATTATTACTCTGCAGTAATAAGTGGTACAGAAAAGTTCTTAAATTTAAACATTTGTTTTAAACACAACAAGCCTCGAATCAGTGCACATGTATGTATAATTCAGATAAAAAAAAAATATATATATATATATATATATATATATATATATATATATATATATATATATATATATATATATATATATATATATATAAGCATTTTTTTATTTTTTTGGGCCAATTTGTTGTCGGGCAGATTGCAAAACACATTCCATGCTTTTCTGCAGCTTCTCCATTGAAGTATATTGAACCCAAAAAAAACAAAAAATGGCACCGCTTTGCGTTGAAAAGTCCTTGCCCTTTCCAAATGCAGCTGAAAAAAAATCATGGATGTGAATGTGTCCCATAGGAAAACATGTAACTGAACTGTAGTGTGTTTCTGCAAAAAGCACCAAAAAATTAAAATAAATAAAAGAAGAAGAGGTGTGACCCCGGCCTGAGATGTTTAGTAACATAATGGGGTTAAAAAGACAAAAATAAGTACAAAAAGTGCAAATAATTGCTAATGTAAGGGGTTCATCTTTTTACTGTGGGACAGTGAAAGTAATATTTACAGTAGCGATTTGCTTTTTTGTACTATAAAAAGGGCAATATTTTTTTTTAACCCCATTATGTTACTGGCCGATTAATCGATTATGAAAATGGTAATTGATTAATTTCATAATCGATTAGTTGTTTCGGCCCTAAAGGAGTTTACTGCGTCGTTAACCCAGTGACAATCGCTTTCAGTCTGCTGGCACTTAGTGTTGGTTCAGTGCGGTGCGGGCGAGATCAGCACAGTCATGATGTGCCAGGCATTTTTTACTTTTTTTGAGAGGTTACACAGACATTTCAAAGTTCAATTGCCAGCTGCGCAGTGCTAGGCAGTGGTTTGCCTCGCACTGTGCTGATAAAAAGTATAATTCTTAACACAACACAAAGCATTGCAGCAAGTACACAACACCATCTATGTTTGCAACTTAAGGGGGTCCAAATGGGGGGGGCAGTAAAAATGTAACACCATTTAGCGCTCCCAAAACACAAGTGTAAACTTGGTCTTAGTTCCAGCATGGCAAGACATTATGAGACTTGCAGTTAAAGCAAAGGGCAGTGATAAGTTTGTCTAGTGCAGGGATCGACAAATCCCGGGCGCCAGGTCGCCATGGCGACTAGAAATAGTGTCCTGGCAACTTGGCTTGGAAGGTGGGCAAAAAAAAAAAAAAAAAAAAAAAAAAAAAAATTTTTTTGTGAGCTGGTGCCATCTGGTGGTGAGCCATTGGTATTACAAGTTATAACCACCAGATGTGAGCTGGCGCCATCTGGTGGTGGCCGTTGGTATTACAAGTTAAGCATTACAAGTTAAACAGCAATTCTAATGTCATTTTTCACTATTTTCACTGCCATCTTCTTCCCTCTAATTAGAACCCCCGAACATTATATATATTTTTTATCCTAACACCCTAGAGAATAAAATGGCGATCGTTGCAATACTTTCTGTCACTCCGTATTTGCGCAGCGGTCTTACAAGCGCACTTTTTTTGGGAAAAAATTACACTTTTTTTAATAAAAAAAATAAGACAACAGCAAAGTTATCCCCATTTTTTTTTTTTATATTATGAAAGATAATTTTACGCCGAGTAAATTGATACCCAACATGTCACGCTTCAAAATTGCGTTTGAACACCGTTTACATATGCGGGCGCTGCTCACGTATGTGTTCGCTTCTGCGCGCAAGCTTGTCGGGACGGGGTGCGTTTTCTGGCTCCTAACTTTTTTAGCTGGCTCCTAGATTCCAAGCAAATTTGTCAACCCCTGGTCTAGTGCTGCATCTAGCGGTGTTTGAGGGCAACATATAAGCATTGTTACTTGTTATAACCATGTTGCTGTATAGCGAGTTATGCATAATGGTAGCTCCAACATAGACCTCTGTATGCGACTAATGTGCAAGAAGAAATGGAAGTCTTTCAGTTCTTCCCCCATTTTTGTTTGTTTATTTTCCTCCTTACAGGGGAAACTCTGACAGTAAAAAAAAGTCCCGACTATAAAACTGACAGAGCCGAGAAATCCCTCCTTTCATCAGTTCCCAGAGTTGGAGGAAAAATAAATAAGGCAGCTCATCAATGTTTGAAGCTGCTCTGCATTAAGACATTTATCACCCACCATGTTTTGATTTTCTGGTTTAAAAATGTATTTACTATTGTGAAATCACACAAGTCATATAGACAACCCTTAAAAATGTCTGCTGGCACAATCACACAAACAACCGTACTAAATTAGCCACAAATCATTCCAGCAACAAACCGCTTCAATCATTCAGAGCATCCATCAAAACAAAGTTCAGCTAACTGTTGCATGCACAGGTCTCTTCTATAGAAATAAATGGGCTACCCGTCTCTTTATGCCATTCCACTCTAGTGACATTAAGTTAACCCCTCCCTCCCCCTTTAACTTTATACACTCTTCCCCAAACTGCAGGAGCAATAACCTCCTGGATGGCTCGTGTGTAGGAGAGCCGCAAGTCCACTGCCAGAGCAAACGTATAGCAATCGCTATCCTATAGGAGCTCAAATGTTACATCGGTTGTAAACCTCAGTCATGAAATCTGAACAACCCACATTGATTTGTAGTGATTACTCGTCTCTCCCCAAAGCTCGGAGTGTCATTTGCTTTCTGGTGCTTCGTTCCTCACTTCTGACAAGTTATCCCGACACCAGAGATCAAATGGGGTTGGGAAAGGGAGCTCAGCACACAGCTCATCCATTCACAACACAGCTCTGCATTGTTCCTGTGCTGTGTAAACAAGAGCTCCAACTGCAGCTCCCACCCACTCCTCTGTGCTCCCAACAGGTGAAGAAGGTTTTTATCTAAATTCAGCACTTTTGAACAAATGTAAATGAGAAAAGACTGCAGATTAGAGCTACACAACTCTGGTTAATACAGTGCGACATAAAATATTGCAACAACTGCCATTTTATTCTTTAGGGTCTCAGCTAAAATTATATATTTGGAGGTTCCAAGTAATTTCCTAGCAGAAAATACTGATTTTTAACTTGTAAGAAACATAAAAAGGTTTAGTCTTTAAGTGGTTAAACGGACCTCATTTACAGACTGAAGTTCATCCCTTTGATCCAAAATGTTTATAGTTATCTCCCAGACTCCCAGCGCTGACAATTTTGATAAGAAACTGTCTACAGGGTATAGAGACATAATAGTTAACTGATTCCTTTTAAAAATGATTCAAAATAGATAAAAATCAATCATATAATGTACCTACAGTTTCGTTTTTGCATGCCATTTCCTGTTCTGTGATGTACAGAGACTCAGAGCCAATACAGGGCAGTGATGGTTTGTAAAATGAAACGGATTGGTGTTGAGGGGTTTTAGACACACAGTAATCACACCTCTTTGATTAGTGACCACAGAGAGAAAGCTCCCATGACTTTTTTCATCAGGAAACAGACAACCAGGAAGGGTTCAGAACAGAGAAGGATTACAGCAACATCAGAGCAAAAACGAACAATGAGGACATGAAAACCAGGACTGCAGTAAGGTAAAAGGAAGCTATTTAGCTATAAAAAAAAATCCTTTAGATGTGCAGCTCTACTGCAGATAAACATGTAAAAAAAAAAAACACACTTGCATGGGAGGCGGTTTAATCTCTGTGTATCATCTGAGAGTTGTTCACTTCACTGGGTATGTGAGGGTTTTCACTTTGAAATAATAGCCTGCAATTCAGGAGGTAACACACACTAGAAAATTAACCATTTGTAAACCAGGAGGTTTCCTGGGGTTCTTTAAATTATTATGTTTTGCTTCTCAAAATAACCCGTTACCAATACATGTCTCTGGCAATACAAAACTTCCACCCCATTATTGCTTCCCAAATAGACCCCGCTCTGTGACATGCCAAAACCCCTCTAATAGCTACACTTTGACTTTGATTACCACTGTGATTTGTGTTGCAGTACGAAGTATTACATTTCACTCTACTTATGATTCTTTAACCCTAGCAATACATCTCTGTGGGATCTCACAGTTCATTTAAGGATAAAAAAATAAAAAAAACTGCTTTAGAAATGGAGGGATAGTATAGAAAAACAAGGAAGGGAAATCTAAAAGGAAGTGAATGTTCTCACTTAATGCAAACAATCAAGTGCACACCATCAACAGAGAATTACCATACTGATCTCTGCTTGTGAAATGTCTATAAACTCCAAAGTTCATTCAATGCCCCAACACATTCTGCTAATTGTTGTTTTCCAAAACCCCCTTAAACTTAGCAGTGACATAAGTTATCAATTTTAAAGATCAACTCAAGCCAACAAGTAATACTAATGGGTGAGTTGCTTATGCTCTATAGGAAATGTCGTCACTGCGCTAAAATCAGAAGGGCCACTCAAATTACTCTTAAAAACAGAACTGTAGCTAACATTTAGGTCTGATTAGCTTTCACAAAGAGTCTGATTCAAAGAAAGGAAAACAGTGAAGAAAACAGGCAGCTGGGCTCTCTGGCAGCTGGTCATGACCAATGTCAAGGTATGGTATTGGACAATCATGAGGACCACCAACTGGATGACCTGGACTAACGAAATCCTAAGGGGGGCTTTTCTTAGGGATGTGAATGATGCCTCAGCACTAATCAAGTGTAGGCCATAAGCTCTGGAGTGCCCATCTGTTTACAAAAAAACTCCCCATCCTATGTTTGAACATTTTTCAAGTATACATCTGCAAGAAGGAAGTGTTTTTTTGCAGAAGAAACTTACTGGTCTATGCATTAACCACTTGCTGACCAATATATGTATATAAAACATCCGGTCACGACCGCAGCTATGATGTTTGTACTTTTTTTCAGCTTGCGATCATGTGTTTTGTAAAAAGCGATCTGGGTGGCTGGAGAGGGCCGCCATCGTCTTCAGGGTTTCTCAGGTCCTCCCATTCCTCCAGGGAGCCCGGGGGACCACGGTAAGCAGCCAGGATGATTTTCCATGGAGGAGATGGCCCCTTCAGTGATCATGAGTTAATAGAAAAACTGTTTAGCAGACTCTGCTGAACAAACCAATAGCTCCGATTAGCGAGTAACAAGCCGCTGATGAGAGCAATTTACCCAAAATGTGACCCACAACCACCACCGCCTTTCTTCCTCCTCTCCCCATTTCCTGCTGCCCTTCCACATCCCGCCCACGCTGGCTAAAAGGCCCCACACCTCTCCTTTACTTCTTCCTCTGCCCCTCAACACCAGTTCTCACACCACCCCCGATCCCCTGTGGCTCCCATGCCTCTCTCCACCCGCCAGCTTCATGTGCGGCACGGGACAGGAGATCAGTCAGGGCTGCTCAGCTTTCCCACCTCCTGTTGGGGCAGAATGGAAGATCAGCATCAGGATGGACACACCCTTCCTTTCCTGAATAAAACCAGTGAGCGATCAGTAACGATCGCTCCTGTGCTCAATCACGAAGCATAGCAAACTGTGCAGACTATGCTTCAATTTGTGAATGAATAGGAGTCAATACAGAGACTGATTCATTCATCTACAGTGCAGCTCAGGCTGCAGAGAAAAGGGACGACAAACACACACAAAAAAAAAATCTCTCTGGAGCCGTTAAACAGTAGAACCTTCGTATTCTGATCATGTGCTTTCAGCAATTGTATGCTTTGGGGGTCTTTTACAAACTAAGCTGTGGGGAGGGGGGGGGGAATGGAAAAATAGCAAAAATGGTCTGGCCACATAAGTTTAAAAGTGGAGCACAGGGCTTGGCAGTGAAAGATTTAGTGTCACCTATGAACAATTTTACCATAGTTTTTCTCCATTTCTCGGGCTGCGCAAATTTACATTTTGACATGTTTGCCATTTGACGCAACAGCTTTAATATTTTACCAAAAAAATAAAATATGGTTATTGTGCTTGTGTGCACTAAAATTCAATTTAGAGTACATTGAAGTCCCTGAAAAGGGAAAAAAAATGGCTGCATAAATATTGTGACGAATTGAAACAGCCACCATTAAATTCCCCAGCAACTCTACCTTAAAGTGGTTGTAAACCCTCTCCGACTACTTTTACCTACAGGCAAGCCTAGATTAAGGCTCACCTGTAGGTGTTTGCAATACCTCCTAAACCCACACTGTTTAGGAGATATTTGCCAAAAAGAATGCACCGCCGTCTACGGCGCATGTGCACTGAGCATGCCGGGTCTTGAATGGCATCTGCCGGTCCCGAGCGCATGCGCGGAAGTGACGTCATCGCCGCTCCAGCCAATCACAGCACCAGAGCAGCGATACCTAGAAGGCACTCGGAGGAGACATGGCGGCGGCCAAGGAGGGGAACGAGGAGCGCTTCGGGGGCTTCGATCTCAGTCATTCATAATGAGCTAGTATGCTTTTTTTCTGAGCCCTGATGAAAAGGGTGTTTTTTAGCCCCACAAATGTGCTGGCTCTGTGAAAAGGCCTAAATAAATTGCTATCTGGGCAATGCCGGACATGGTCCTTGAATTAAGGATTTTCCTAGTTACAAGCGAACTAGTTATCAGCAAAAATCCTTTGGCATAAAGAATTAGCCAACACAGATTCCAGATACCTCATTCATTTACTACTACAATCTGTGTATATATGTGCAGCTGCAGGGTGCAGAATCCTCTGCCTACCGCTGACTGGCCTGGCACTGACAGCTTCCTCCCAGGTTGGGCCAAACAGTTTCAAACCGAACTCAAGCTCATCCACAGAAACATTCAGGGTCCACGCATCCTCGGCTTCAAAATCGTAGCTTCTTAAAGAGTTTAGCATTTTGCCTGTAGAAGCAGCCTAATGTTATCTTATGTGTGCATGCACATTAGGAAGCCTAGAGGCATATTTTAAGCTCAGCATTTAGAGGCAGAGGGGAGTTTTCTAGCAGAAGGCCAATGTGCATGGACCCTTAAAGTGATTGTAAAGTCTTTTTTTATTTTGTTAAAAATAACAAACATGTTATACTTACCTGCACAGTGCAGTGGATTTGCGCGCAGAGCAGCTCACAGCCTAATCTCAGTTGCCTCCCTGGCTCTCCTGGCCCTTCCCTCCAGTTGAGTGCCATCAGAGCAAGCAGCGGCTTTGATTGACAGCAGCAGGAGCCAATGTTGCTCCGCTGCTGTCCCAGCCAATGGGGGGGGGGGGGCAGCCGAGACAATCCTACAACATTGCTCAGGTCAGTATTAGGGGGCTGCTCCACAAGGAAGGCTTATTATCTTAATGCCTAGAATGCATTAAGATAAAAAAAAAAAAACTTCTGCCTTTACAATCACGTTAAGTTCATGGTTAGGGTTTACGCACATTTAAAACACACAGAAAAAGCAGTATGCGCTGCCTCGTCTGCCCCTTTATAGTTCAAAGTGTCCAGTAACTGCTATGCTCCAAAGAGCTGTTCACAATGCCTATAATTATCCAATAATGCAGGTTTCAGAATGCTGGCCTGCGCTTCAAACCCCCCCCCCCCCCCCCCCCCAAAACAAAAAAATACATAAAAAAAAGAAGTTTCAAAATTGTTCTGTAAAAAACATTTAGAAACATTAGATTAAAAAAAAAAAGGAGAAGGACTTAATAGACCACAAAATGAAAAATGTTCTGGCTTAGATCACAAATTTGAGAAAAGGTTCAATTAACCGATTGCAACAATCTATACCCCCAAAATTCCTTAATAGAATGTGGTCAACGGACAAAATGGCAAGAAATGAAGCAGATATTTTCACAACTCCAAGTCATTGTATATTTATTAGCTGATAAGTGAACACAGAAAGACTGGCTGAAACGGTTTTACAAAGTTCATGCACAGTGCTTTAAATGCAGATATTTTCACAGAAACCAAGACAGCGAAATGAAATGTAAAAAAGCAACAGGACAACTTACAAACTTATTGAAAAACCATTTGACATAAATGAAACCCCTGCTGCTGATGATGCAGCCCAGTACACAGCAATTTTATTAATGCTGCTGTGTAGCTCTTAGGACCAGTTTCTTGAGGCCGGCTTCACATAAATGCAAACTGGATGCAGGTTTTACCGCATGCAAATTAGAATGACAGGCAAGTGTGACCCTGCTCTCAATGAACCCGATCCACACAGTTTCGGGGCGGCCCGCAGAGCGGATTGCAAAAGGGTCCGATGCGTGTTTGGGTCTGGTTCAGGTGCAAATTCAGGCAAAAATTCGGACCCGAATCGGTGATCGGACACGCACCAGACCCCAGGCACAAACCCGTGGCTACACATGCAAACTCGGCCTTAACGTAGTGCATTCTTGCCATAAACATCCACCTCCTCTTAACGTGGAATATTTCACACCTCCGCGGTTTAGGAGATATTTGAAAGAGCCGTGTGTCAATGTCTATGGCGCAGGTGCACTTTAGGAACAGCGATCGTCCCCCAAGAAAAGCAGGATATCGTCCGCATAAAGTGCAGTTTTTCCTCTCCTGCCCTTCTCTGAAACCCTTGTATGCCCTGTGAAGTTCTAATTGTGATTGCCAATGGCTCTAATGCCAGAGCAAATAGAAGGGGAGACAAAGGACATCCCTGCCTTGTCCCCCTTTCTAGCCTAAACGAGTATTTATTATTAATTTTTATTTTTGCACTTGGGGAATTGTAAAGTGTCCTCACCCACCTTATGAAAACAGAGCCAAACAAAAATTTCTCCAGCACCTGCCAGAGATCATCCCACTCTAGGCTATCAAAAGCTTTAGTGGCATCCAGGGACAGGATGGATCTGTGCCCTGTATTCTCAGTTGGCGTTTGTAGATTCAGATACAGCCTTCTAATGTTGGTGCTAGTAGATCTATTAAAGATAAATCCGGACTGTTTCGGATGTATAAGTTTCTGAATGTATTGATTTATCCTAGCCACCAACACCCTAGCCAATATTTTAACATCTGAGCAGAACAGAGATATCAGTCTATAGGATAATGTATCCAATTGGTCCTTTCCTTCTGTTTGAAGCACAATTATGGTGGCTTCTGACATCGAGGGAGGCAACCTCCCCCTTCTATCGCCCAATTCAGCACCTTTAACAGTTCTGGGAGCAGCACCTCGCCATATTGTTTATAAATCTCTGCTGGTAAACCGTCTGGTCCAGGGGACTTCTGATGAGACATCCCCCTTTACTGAAAAAAATGGGAAAGCAACTGCGCTAATATGTTAAGTGATAGAAAATAAATAATAATGTGTGACAATCAAATGTGATAAAGTGAAGCTGCACCTTACTGGGTATATATAAACAGTGAAAACATAGAGAAAAAACAAGATGCGCTACACATAATATAAAATTACATAAATGTGTCCAAAAACGAAATAAAATAAATCATCCGTGAAAAATATGAGGAATATAAATGAACAGCAAATTATCAGAAAAAAAGTCCTTAATGGAAACAAAAAAGTCCTTTCACCAGTGAATATGAAAAGAAAAGTCCATATTGGTAAGTGACAATCCAAAAAAAAAGGAAGAGGAGACCTCCACCAAACGAGTAATGAATCTGCTTACCAGATTCCCGGTGGTCTCTTAGTTAAAAGAAGACCCCAGGTAGCATGAAGATTTTAAACTCTACGGAGTAAAGGCTTGTATGGACAATCCGGATAACGATCTCGGTTGCACTCCCGTGTTAGAGGATACGATGACCATATTAGTCCCGGCGATGGATTTCTTCCCAGAACTCAGTCACACGGTGAGTCTAGGACTAGGGAAGTCTTTTCCTCATGGATTGCCAGGAGAGAGCTCCTCCCCTTCATGTGATTGGTGTCAGCTGACACCAATCACATGAAGGGGAGGAGCTCTCTCCTGGCAATCCATGAGGAAAAGACTTCCCTAGTCCTAGACTCACCGTGTGACTGAGTTCTGGGAAGAAATCCATCGCCGGGACTAATATGGTCATCGTATCCTCTAACACGGGAGTGCAACCGAGATCGTTATCCGGATTGTCCATACAAGCCTTTACTCCGTAGAGTTTAAAATCTTCATGCTACCTGGGGTCTTCTTTTAACTAAGAGACCACCGGGAATCTGGTAAGCAGATTCATTACTCGTTTGGTGGAGGTCTCCTCTTCTTTTTTTGGATTGTCACTTACCAATATGGACTTTTCTTTTCATATTCACTGGTGAAAGGACTTTTTTGTTTCCATTAAGGACTTTTTTTCTGATAATTTGCTGTTCATTTATATTCCTCATATTTTTCACGGATGATTTATTTTATTTCGTTTTTGGACACATTTATGTAATTTTATATTATGTGTAGTGCATCTTGTTTTTTCTCTATGTTATCCCCCTTTACTGCCTGTTGCAGTTCCACCAACATAATTGGGGCTTCTATAACACTTCTATCCTCTTCTGTTAACACTGGTAGTAGTAGCCCATTATGAATTATCTTTGCAGGGAAATAAAGAGGAAGTAAAACCCATTAGGGTTTACTTCCTCCAACACAGGTAGTCAGGGGGCAATCAGCAGCAAGGGGCATGTCAACACTGTCTAAAAGTAGAATTATTTTCAATTAATGCATTCACAGCATAGAACAAAATCTTTAAGAAACGTAGAACTTACCAAAAGCTGTGTCCACACTTTGTCATGTAGGCTTCTTCGATCATATCAAAACAAATCGGACTGGAAGAAGAAGAAAAAAAGGCTTTTAATATTTTAACTTAGAAAAACATATTTCAGCCCTGTCATTAAAGGGGTTGTAAAGGTTACCGTATTTTCCGGCGTATAAGAAGACATTTTTTACACCGGAATTTCACAGCCAAAATCCGGGGGTCGTCTTATACGCCGGGTATAGCAGCTGCTCGATCGATATCAGCTGCCGGGTGCTCTGTACGGCTGCACGTATTCTGTATATGCGCCGCTTAGCCAATCCCGATGCACCGTGTGATGACAGAGCATGCTAAGCCTGCTCGGATTGGAGTAACGACCTCTGCCAATCCGAGCAGGCTACATTTATGTAGCCTGCTCGGATTGGCAGAGGTTGTTATCCAATCCGAGCAGGCTTAGCATGCTCTGTCATCAACAACTATATAAAACAGAAAACAGTGCGCTACCAAACAAAGGTAACTATACACACACACACACACACACCATAATAAATGAACTAATGTAGACAAATAAAAATAGTTGAATTAGTGAGTGATGTGTGAATAATTAAGGGACAAGGGCTTAATCTAGCCCATGGATAAGAAACCCAGATGGATCATTCACACCACTGTGCCACAAAAAAAAAAAAAAAAAAAGGAGTTATCAATTTTCCATGTGAACAAAAAAAAGGGGGGGAAGAAAAGTTTGACTGCAGATAAGATAGAAATTCTGTTCATCAATAAATGAGGCGATCACCGCCCCTTACCAGATCTGTTGGATATCAAGTTATAGAGATCAGACGGGCATGTCAAAACACAATCAGCTGGTTACGGATCAGGTCTCCTTTCCCAGAAGAATCTTTGCATGGGAAATGCGTTGGTTGGAGCCATTATCCCTGACGTCACTATGCACAAGCCGGTCAGGTTATGTGCCGTGGCTGTGCTTTTTAAACTTTGTTTTGCTGATGGTGTCAATTGATTCCAATAAATACTTTTAAATGATCTGCACCATGAAGCTTTCTTTTCTCTACCATATCTAAACTACCACCAACTCTGGAAGTGTATTCGGATACATATCTGCTGTGGGGTATACCGAGGTTGGAGATCCGCTCAGTACAGACAGGACACCTTTACCTTCATGGGATAGGATACCTTTTTTTTCACAAGAAAGGGATAGGATACCTTACCTCCACGGGAATCCTTGGATGCTGATCCGTAACCAGCAGATTGTCTTTTGACATGCCCTTCTGATCTCTATAACTTGAGATCCAACAGATCTGGTAAGCGGCGGTGATCGCCTCATTTATTGATGAACAGAATTTCTATCTTATCTGCAGTCAAGCTTTTCTTCCCGTTTTGTCCACATGGAAAATTGATAACTTTTTTGTGGAACTGTGGTGTGAATGATCCATCTGGATTTCTTATCCATGGACTAGATTAATTCACGCATCACTCACTAATTCAACTATTTTTATTTGTCTACATTGGTTTATTTTATGGTGTCTATAGTAACTTTTGTGTGGTAGCACACAGATTTCTGCTTTATATTTCGGTTGACTGTTTAAGGTTTTTGTAGTTGCTGCACCACCAATTACTCACTGTTTATATATTCTTTTATCATATACATACACATATATATATATTCTTTTATCATATACATATATATATATATATATATATATATATATATATATATATATATATATATATATATATATATATATATATATATATATATATATATATATATATATATATATATATATATATATATATATATATATATATATATATATATATATATATATTCTTTTATCATATACATACACACACACACACACACACACACACACACACACACATTCTTTATAAAAAATAAAAAAAATAATCACATCTCTATTCAACTATATAGGGGTTCCAGCGCAGATCTTTTACACTAACTAGAACAACTGCCCCAGTGGAAGATTTCCCCCTGTGCTTGTTCAGGTTGCAACTGAAATTGTTGGGTGTCTCCTCCACTTTTATTCCAGAGAGTGTGGTCACCATGACAAATAAATAGTGTGCAACTTCCTAATGGGGACATGGAGAGCATTAAAAGCTATAGAGGGGCATTTCCCTCTCACAACAATATGCAAAACAAATAAATAAAAAGTTGGCTTTAGATTAAAAATGTCTGTATACTGAACTGGAGCCAGACAGGAGGGATGGGAGAACAATGTACTGTTGAGGTGAAGGGCAGAATCTATCTTCAGCAAGAAGGAAGCCCTGGACCCCAAAACCATCTTGTTCCTATTCTAAACTAGGATGGCTTGATTGAAGGATAAGGCCACAAGTTCAGACACTTCCTAATAGGTTCAAACACAAATTGTGAACTGCAGATAGAACATTGGGGTAAACAGATTGGGGAGATACAAGATTCCTTGTACATGGGTCCTTGGGACAGAAGATCCTGGCAGTATATTTGTTTGCTTATTTGATTGTGTCATTTCCTGAAGGAGACTTTTTCCATGTATCTTTTGTATTCTGTGTTCCTGGAAATAGTCATTAAAACATAAAAAAAAAAAAAAAAAAAAAAAAGAAGTACTGAAAAAAATTTAATATACAAAAAAAAAAGAAAAAAAAAAAAAAAGAAAAGGCGAGGTTGGCTTGGCTGTAAAGCTGCAACCAAGAGAGACAAAGACTTGAATAAAGGAAAAAAATAAAATTTGTTGATACCACCAAGCAGAGCAGAAGGAAAGATGCCCATCCTCCCAACAGGAATGTTGGTAGTAGGAGGGGGTTACCATTGCCTATAGTCTTGTTTTCCAGTGTCCAATCAACACTGTTTTTAATCTTTATGCCGCGTACACACGACCGTTTTTCGTGTCATGGAAAAAAAAAAACTTTTTTCCTCGACGTGATTCTTGTCAAGCCTGCCTTGCATACACACAATAGTGAAAAAGAAATGCTCGAGCAAAGCGCGGTGACGTACAACGGCACTATAAAAGGGGAAGTTCCATTAGAATGGCGCCACCCTTTGGGTGATTATGCAAATTTCCCTTCTCATACTTGCTTCTGAGCATGCACGTTTTTTCCCACACAACCGTTTTTCACGAAGAGAAAACCGACGAGAAAAAAATAGAGCATGTTCTAAATTTTTAATTCCCATTTTTCACGTCGAGCCTACACACGATCGTTTTTAATGACCAATTTAAAAAATTGCATTTTTCTCGTCATTAGACTGCTAGCACTAGTAAATAAATAGGAAAGTATAATATAGTTACTTTTTATTTATTTCTTCAGTTTCTTAATGGTTTCCAAACCATAGGTGTTTCACACTAAGCACACCCTCCCATCTGAATGCCTGAGCTTAGGGCAAATGCTACAGGAATTATCTGCCCTTACTCAAGATGGCCCAAGCCAGAAATGCTAGGGGGGGTGTTTTGGTTTGTGGTGCTCAGATGCAGTGTAGTTCCACTTTAGACTTCCTATGTCCTTCAATGGACAGCAATGTTGGACAATAGTGGTAATTTAAAGGCTACATTCACCTTTGGAACATGTTAACCGATTACATTTTTCAGGAGAGAAGGACTACATATCCCATGGTACCATGCTGCCTGTAGTTTGTAATTCCTGTGCCTCCTTCTCCTCCTGAAACTACCTCTTAGCACCAATGTAGTTCAGAAGGCATGCTTTGTACCACAGCAGTGCCTACTCACAGGGCAGAATGAATACTAGTCACAAAACTGAATGAAGTAAATGTGCGGAGATCTTCACAAATAAAATATCTGCCCTCCATTGCCTGAGCTGTGAATGACTGCTGGAGTTCCGGTGAGGATTTTGGGATGTTTGACAAGAATCCAGCTGGCCAAACAAATCCTATTGATCTTATGGAGGAATCATTTGACCTCTTTTATGAGGATCAATGTGTTAGAGTGAGTGTACCCAAAGGGAGTTAGGTGGGGGTATCTAATAATACAGGGTTCGACAAAATCTGGGCACGCGGTCGCAATTGCGACTAGAATTAGCGACCGGGGAAGCTTAGGCCTGCAGAAGGCCGCGGCCTCAATTACCAGCTGCGCAGCGGGGGAGGTGGGGCGCACAGAGACACAGGATACCCCATCCTGTGTCCCTGTGCACCCGCACCTCCCCCGCCGCGATCGCAGAAGGCCGCGCCGGCCGGTAATCGAGGCGGCGGCTGTGCGGCCTTCTGGGATATGGCGCCATCTTGTGGTGGCCATTGGCATGACAAGTAAAACAGCAATTCTAATGGATCTTCCCCAGTGTTTTCACGGCCATCTCCTTCACTCCAATTAGAGATTATATATATTTTTTATTCAAACACCCTAGAGAATAAAATGGTGGTCGTTACAATACTTTCTGTCACACCGTATTTGCGCAGCGGTCTTACAAGCGCACTTTTTTGGGGAAAAAATACACTTTAATTAAAAAATAAGGACAACAGTAAAGTTAGCCCAATTTTTTTTTATATTGTGAAAGATAATGTTACGCCGAGTAAATTGATACCCAACATGTCACGCTTCAAAATTACGTCCGCTCGTGGAATGGCGACAAACTTTTACCCTTTAAAATCTCCATAGGCGACGTTTAAAAAATTCTACAGGTTGCATGTTTTGAGTTACAGAGGAGGCTAGAATTATTGCTCTCGCTCTACCAATCGCGGCGATACCTCACATGTGTGGTTTGAATACCGTTTACATATGCGGGCGCTACTCACGTATGCGTTCGCTTCTGCGCCCGAGCTCGGTGGGACGGGGGCGCGTTTTCTGGCTCCTAGATTCCAAGCAAATTTGTCAAACCCTGTACTAATACACATCCTTTTCACCTGCCTGACGTGTCTTTTCATTGGATAATACATATGTATGGACATAATCACTCACATATGGACATTCATTGTAATACGTTCACTGAATGCGTTTTTTTTTTTAAACCTAACTATGTAATGTATTAGTCTCTCATTTGCAAAAATCAGCAGTTCTATACAAAATAATAATATCAGATTTTAAACAAGGCAAGAACTGTTTTTGGAGCTAGCCAAAAACAAGGCATGGCAAGAAATATTGCAGAGATTGCAGTTAGGGTGACTGATGTGCCATCACATTTGATACTGGCAATGACGTCTTTTAGCTTTTGGAAGATAAATCATTATGGCCAGCCATTAGAGTCGATTGCACAATTGAACGGAGTGTTTTAACGGCAGATCCCAATAGAAAACTTTTATAACAGTAATCATTACAGAATTTCTGGAGCAAGAATAGTAAAATGTGGGAAGTAAAGATCAAGTGAAGAAAACATTTAGTCTTAACCTATTAACTGACAGAATAGTAGAATCATTTATTCTGTATATGCAGATAAAATGCAAATCAGAAGAGGGGAACAACAAGAGTTAGCAGATAGTTATGAAAAGGGCATGACAGGAACCTGTCACAACATGAATACAATGCTTGCCCTGCTGGGACAAGTCACATGACACCCAGATCCTCCATCTGGAAAGAATGGCATTTAAAAAATCCTGCAAACAGTGTGCATGTGGCCAACATCAGCGAAGATGAATAATCACTTCTAGTTTAGGGTAAGTGAATGTGACCCCAAGCTTAGGTTGACTACAAGGTTTACTAAATTGCCAATGAAAAGCTTTTAACCACTTGACCACTGGGCACATAAACCCCCTTCCTAACCAGATCAATTTTCAGCTTTCGGTGCTCTCACAATTTGAACGACAATTACTCAGTCATACAACATTGTGCCCATTTTTTTTCCCCCACAAATAGAGCTTTCTTTTGGTGGTATTTGATCACCTCTGGGTTTTTTATTTTTTGCGCTATAAAAGAAAAAACACTGAAAATTCTGTAAAAAAAAAAAAAAATCTTGTCTCTGTCATATTAGCAGGTATTGCGGGGTATTGCAGAGTATCGGGGGGGTTATTGCAGAGTATTGCACAGGGAGGGATGGATGGCTGGATCTGTGACTGCAGTTGTCACAGATCCATCCCACAGCAGCTGCTGCTGCTTCCGCTCTCCCCTCTCTCCTCTCACACTGTACCGATCGGTACGGAGAGGAGAGGGAGGAACCGGTTTGTTTACAAGTGATCGCTCCGTCATTTGACGAAGTGATCACGTGGTAAACGGCAGCTATCAGCGGCAATTTACCGCGATCTGTGATGCGCCGGGTCTTCTAGACCCGGCGCTCACGGATGATTCCGGGAGCACGCCCCAGGGGGCGCGCAAGAGGAGGATTCTGGGAGGACGTCGCAGGGACGTCCTCCCGGAACAACTCCACCGCGCTGTAGACATGTTTTGTCTATAGCGCGGTGGTAAAGAGGTTAAACCATAGGCCCAAGCCTATGACCATATATTTTGCCAAGTACCAAACATAATAGATGCGGTGTACACTCCAATTATGGCAAGCTCCCTTAAAAAAAGAAAATGCACAATGGGTGTTTAGCCCCAATGCATGAAGCTCCGATGTTTAGCTGCGGGTGGATGGCACAGGTGTACAGTCCAGCACAGCTGCCGACAGTCTGTCAGACACTATGAGAGGCCGACAACTGCTGCAGCTGGACGGTGCACCTAGCAGTACTTACGTTTAGTGCTATTTCACACGACATGCAGATCCGTTCAGGTCCGCATGCTTTTTTTCTGCACTAAAAATTAGGGCTGCAACTAACGATTATTTTCATAATCGATTAGTTGGCCGATTATTGTTTTGATTAATCGGATATAGCCTTAAAAAAATTTTGGGGCCAATTTGTTGTCGGGCAGATTACAAAACACAAATTGCCGCAAAGACACATTACATGCTTTTCTGGAGCTTCTCCATTGAAGTATATTGAACCAAAAAAAAAAAAAAATAGTAACCGTTTTGCCTTAAAAAGACCACGCCCCTTTCCAAATACACAGCAGCTGAAAAAAAAATCATGGATGTGAACGTGTCCCATAGGAAAACATGTAAATGAACTGTAGTGCGTTTCTGCAAAAAGCACCAAAAAACAGAGGTGTGACCCCGGCCTGAGATGTTTAGTAACATAATGGGGTTAAAAAAACTAAAATAAGTACAAAAAGAGCAAATAATCGCTACTGTAAGGGGGTCATTTTTTACTGTGGGGGGACAGTGAAAGTAATATTTATAGTAGCGATTTGCTTTTTTGTACTATACAGGGCTAATTTTTGTTTTTTTTAACCCCATTATGTTACTGGCCGATTAATCGATTATGAAAATTGTAATCGATTAGTTGTTTCGGCCCTACTAAAAATGCATGCACAGTGTTTTCCATGTATTCCAATGGCTCTAGTTCACACCAGTGCAGTCAGTTCCGGTGCAAGATTGACTGTATTGGTGCAGAAAAAACTGCATCTGGTGAGAACTGGCCCTTGGGGCATTATGCGCACAGGGACAAACGAATACTCAGAACGCAGGTGGTCTGCATTACAGGTATCTGTCCCTTGGCGCATACTGCCTCAAATGTAAAGTACCACTCAGTGGGTTATCCAGCAAGAGCTGTTGTCAGCATCGCAAAGTTTCACAAATTGCCAGCAGCTAACATACAGAATCTCATGCACCAGGCTAAATGTGCATGTGGCCTTCAAGTAGTATTAAACCCAAAACCTTAATAAATTGCAGCTTACCAAAAATTAGATGTGGTAGCTGCATTAATTTTCCTTATTCCCCCCCCTCTGTTTTCACCTGGTGATCTGGCCAGTAACACAGGCCTGTATGTGCCTCCACTGGACAGCAGCATTTTCAGTCTGAGGGGTAGGGGAGTGTTAGATATACTAGCACATTAAACAACTTTTGTTGTTTCCTTTCGATTTACCAAAACCATGTAATGCAACGCTTGTCTGATTGCATACAAATTGAAACTGTTAAGGTGTGAAAAAAAAAATCTAAAAAATAAAAATATAGTGTGTATATCCAGCTTTAGAAACTAACAAATTGAAGTCAAACTTCAGCTCACACTTAACAGTTACAGCAAACTTTCTCTCCTTTTGGGGTAAAGGTTTTGCATAAATAAAAGTGAATCATTGTAAGCATCCTGACAGCGTTAAATGGTTTGTCCCATCCCTGTAACTGCTATATCTGGAAAAGAGCTTGTTCAGACATCAGATCTAAGATTTGGTAAGCTGCGATATTATAAATGTTTGCTTTAAAGCGCTAGTTTTTGCTCTCAAGTTGCTGTAATTCTTCTCTGATCTCCACACTTCCTGGTTGTCTGTTTCCTGATAACCACAGTGCTGGGAGCTTTCTCTCTGTGGTCACTAATCAAAGAGGTGTGATTACTGTGTCTAAAACCCCTCAGCACCAATCAGTTTCGTTTTCCAAACCATCACTGCCCTGTATTGGCTCTGTACAGCACAGAAGCAGGAAACAACATGCAAAAACGAAACTTGAAAATACAGGTACATTATATGATTGATTTTTAATCATTTTTAAAAGGAATCAGATAACTATTATGTCTCTATACCCTGTAAACAGTAGGGGTGCAACGGATCGTCACCGATCCGTGATCAGAACGGGGTCACCCCATTCGGATCGGTACACCACGCGATTCGCGGAGCGCTCCGGAGCCTCGGCCGTAGGAAAGTCCCCGGCTTAGGCCTAGCTCCGGAGCGGCGGCCATCTTGCTCCACCCCCGTGTGCTTGTCAGAGCACAGCGTGACACGCCTCCCCGCCTCAGCACGCTCACTACAGACCCGGAACTGCCTGCAGACATGTGGAGACAGCGTCGGTGAGCTCTGCACCTGCAGGTAGGAGCTACACCATCACCTGGGGAGCATGTCTGTACATCAGGGTGGAGGGGGGGGGGTGTGACACCAGGGTGGAGGGGGGTGGATTGTGATTAGGTGGGTGTAACAAGATTTGTCTTTTTTTTTTTTTGCTGATCCGAGGATCGATCCGTGACTCCTGATCCGATCCGTGACTCCTGATCCGAGGATCGATCTGATCGGTGATTTTTTTGATCCGTTGCACCCCCTAGTAAACAGTCATTTCAGCAAAAAAAAAAATCACACCACTCCTTTAACTAGAAGAAGAAGAAAAAAATAATTCTCCCTGCCTTGCATATTAGCACATTATAAAAGACTTCCCTTAAAACAAAGCCCTCCAGTGGTGTGCTTTCACCGCTGACAGGGCTTCCATCTTCATCCAGCCTTCCTTCCTGGTCTTCAGGCGTTTGAATGACCGAGCCATGATGACATCACTCCTGCAAATGCAGACGTGTCGGCCACGGCACCAAGCTCTGCGGGAACTGCACAAGTATGCCCTTCCTTTAGAGCACATGCACAGTGCATAACTACCACGTACCTACAGCTAAGCTTTATTATAAGCTTACCTGTAGGTACAAGTGACCAATTTGTAACATAAGCCTCTCCTGAAAAACCTCACATATATACCAGACGATAAGTTAAGCTGACAGCTTTTCTGACCACATATAGCAGAGATTTGCAATTAGAGCCCCAGCTGCTGCAAAACTACAAGTCCCATCATGCCTCTGCCTCTGGGTGCCATGCTTGTGGCTGTCAGAGTCTTGCTATGCCTGATGGGAATTGTAGTTCTGCAACAGCTGGAGGTCTGTTAATTGCATATCCCTGATATACAAGAACACAATCAGAGTTCGATAACTACTTTTGTTGAGAAAGGCACAACTACTGAGAAGCCCTTAAGCCCCGTACATACAGACTGAATATCGGGCAGTATCAGATGGTTAAAGCCCAACTTCAGTCATTTTTCATCTTTCCATCTGTTAAATCTTCTGCCCTTGTTGTTTTAACTTTGTATAGTAAAACATTCTTTTCTGCCAGTAAATACCTTATACAACCCACTTCCTGTTTCTTGTCTGGTAAAAAGCCTAGGCTTATGACATCATGCATATCTCTCTCTATTGCTCTTGTGAGAGTTTGACGGGGGGGGGGGGGATGAGTCATAAGAGGGCCAAAGATCGTTACAGAGCTGGAGGTGTGCCTGTGTAAGTCCAGGAAGTGAACAGGCAGCAGCTTCAGCTACCCACAGTTAAAATGGTTACAGCCATTGGATATTTTGCTATTCCAATAAACTTTACTTGGAGCCCACGTGAGGTGCAGCCGCTTCTTATTTTGAAGATTTACCACGTAAAGTGAGTTTTTTTCCCCTTGGGCTGTCAGAACACTATAGCTCAGCGGGAGAGGTCACTGTACCAACATCAGATAATTAGTACATTGGTTCTTCGGTTTTATTTTTGTTGAGCCCGCTGGGTTGCTAGTGTGTACCAGGCTTTAGGGACATATAGTTGTGCGTATGGCCGACACTACGAATTTAACAAATGAATTACAACTTTAACCACTTCCGGACCGGCTCACACCGATATACGTCGGTACTTTGAAAAGGGATATTGTTGTTATGGTAGCAGCTAGCTACTATAACCCAGGTATATTCTTCAGTGAGCAGTCCAGTTTTAGATAAAAAGTGGTCTCTGTGGCGGATTCGCTGCAAGATCACTTTTATCAGTGGCAGGCGGAAGCAATGTCAAAACGTCACTTCCTGATCAGTAACTTTAAAAAGATATGGGCGGAACAGCGATCTCTCTCTACACCCCCCCCCCCCAGTTAGAAACACCTCCCTAGGACACACTTAACCCCTTGATCGCTCCCCAGTGTTAACCCCCTTCCCTGACAGTGACATTTATATAGTAAATACAGTCGGTGGCTATTTTTAGCTGATAGCGGTATAAATATCACTGATCCAAAAAAAAAAAAAAAAAAAAGCATCAAAAGTGTCCGATCTGTCTGCCGCAATCCAGCAAAAAACACAGATTAACGCCATTACTAGTAAAAAAATAAATAAAAAAAAAAAAAGCCATAAAAATTCCTCCCCATTTTGTAGACGCTATAACTTTTGCTGATGAAGAAATACATTTTTCTAAAAACATTTTTTGGGGTATTATAGCAAATTTTCGTTTTTTTTGTTTATAGTGCCAAAAATAAAAAAACGCAGAGGTGATCAAATACCACTAAAATAAAGCTCTATTTGTGGGGGGGGGGGCATCAATTTTGTTTAGGCACAGCATTGCACGACCGTGCAATTGTCAGTTAAAGAGATGCAGTGCCGTATTGCAAAAAAAATGGCCTAGTCAGAAAGTGGGTAAATCCTTCCGGGGCTAATCCTAACCACTTCAGCCCCAGAAGAATTTACCCCCTACCTGACCAGAGAACTTTTCGCGATTCGGCACTGCGTCGCTTTAACTGACAATTGCATGGACGTGGCTCCCAAACAAAATTGACGTTCTTTTTTTACCCCACAAATAGAGATATCTTTTGGTGGCATTTGATCACCTCTGCGGTTTCTATTTATTTGCGCTATAAACAAAAATAGGAGCGACAATTTTGAAAAAAAAAAAAAAAAAAAAAAAAAAAAAAAGCAATATTTTTTACTTTTTGCTATAATAAATATTTCCCCCCCCAAAAAAATTATATATATATATATATATATATATATATATATATATATATATATATATATATATATATATATATATATATATATATGTGTATGTATGTATATATATATATATATATATATATATATATATATATATATATATATATATATATATATATATATATATATATATATATATATATATATATATATATATATATATATATATATATATAAATCTTTATCGGTTTAGGCTGATAAGTATTCTTCTACATTTTTTTTTTAAATATGGTAAGTGTATATTGATATATTGAAGTTATAGTATCTATAAAATATAATTTATCATTTTTTATTTTATTTTTTTATTAGTAATGGCGGCGATCTGCGATTTTTATCGTGACTGCGACATAATGGGACACTTGACACTATTTTGGGACCATTGTCATTTATACAGTGATCAGTGCTATAAAAATGCACTGATTACTGTGTAAATGACACTGGTAGGGGTTAACTACAAGGGGGAGAGGAAGGGGTTACGTGTGTCCCAAGGAGTGATTCCAACTGTGGGGGGGGGGGGGGGGGGCTACCAGTGACACGACATTCATCACTGCTCCCGATGACAGGGAGCAGTAGATCAGTGTCCTGTCACAAGGCAAAACAGGGAATGGCTTTGTTTACACAGGCATCCCCTTGTTCTGCAGCTCCATGACACGTCTGCGGGACACCGGCGGACATTGAGTTTGCGGGCACGGTCACGGAGTGCACTACGGGTACAAACAACAACTGACATACACATATATGGTATCGCTTCAACTGTCAGGAGCAGAATTCATTTTGGATCGTTCTTTGGTGGAACATTATGGTTTTGGGCCAGTTTTCTTTTGATAATTTTCTTTTGAATTTTAAAGGAGATATTACCATTTACCAAAAAACACACACACACACACACACACACACACACACACACACACACACACAACATAATCCACCTGGATGCACAAAGTAGTTCTGACAATATGTACAGTTTTTGCAAACGCGTGTCAAAGTTGCAAAATTGTGCTCAGGCATTAGGATTAGTTTTAGGCACAGAAGGGTAAAGGAGTTCATGGGAGTGTAGCCAACTGGCCGCAAGACTAAAATCTAACCCAGATTGAACAGGAGGATTGTGCGAATAGCAGACAGAGAGCTCTGAAATCTTTCAGTGATACAAACTGAGCGCCAAAGTTAAGGTGCTACGGTGTCTGATCACATCCACCGTTTTCTTTTTCACTCGTTTACAAAATCATTTTATGCCTGAAGATTGCACAAACCACCTCAAAACATTATATAATTTTCTGAAAGCAGACATGCTAGAGAAAAAAAATAAAAAAGCGGTAGTTCCAATTTTCTGTGATACGCAATTATACCGCAAAGGTTGAGGAAACACACACAAAAAATGAAAATTTGTGGAACTTCCGCTCATTCCCCCCCCCCCCCCCTCTGGTGCCACATTTGATACCTTTCGGGGGAGGGGGGACAGGATACCTGTCTTTAACAGGTATCCTGTCCCCACAGCGGTGGATATTTGCGTCACCGCTCTGGCTCCATCATCCTCCGTCCCCTGCCGCCATCCCAGTAGGAGAGAGGAGTGGAGCCTCGCGCATGCTCAGTGGGGTTCCCGGCGTGAAGCCATAAGGATACACTGCTGGGTTCCCTTACTCGCAATGGTGCAATTTTTGGCTTGGGTGCAACCTTCATTTTTTACAATGGCTTCTGCCCCTCTCAGCAGGGGGACAGGGACAGCACTGGATCAAGAGGGGTGAAGGGTAAGCGTTTTATTTTTGTTTTGGATTTTTTTTTTAGCCTTTGAAAATAGGGAAAGTTCCCTTCACTTCCTATCAGGACAGTAATTTAAGGGTTAAAGTGATTCTAGAATGAAATATTTTTATTTATTTTTTTAAACAACAAAACGTGTTATACGCACCTGCTGTTTAGCGCAGTGTAGCTCCAATCCTCTTCTTTTTGGGTCCTGCTTTCTCCCCCCTGCCTAGTGCCCCCAGTGATATAGGGGCACTCAAACAGGCTCGCTCCTGAGTCGCGCTGTGTGTGTCCATTCACACAAAGCATGGCTTGCCCCCACACTCTCATTGGCTCACTGGTTGTAATTAACAGCAGTAGGAGCCCATGGCTCCCACTGCTATGAGAGCAAATTAGGAGATAGCGACCCAGGAGAGCCGCTGCTCTTGTGCACATTGCTGGATCGAGGTGGGCCTCAGGTAAGTATAAGAGGAGAGGGAGGCCGAGGAGGGGGGGCTGCACCCAGAAGGTTTTTTAAATGAATGCATTAAGATAAGGAACCTTGAGCCTTCCTCTGTCTTCATCCAATCAAACAATTCCCACACAGGGAAGCACTCCCTAGGGACACAAACCGTTTGATCGCCCCCGATGTTACTGGTTCCCCCCCAAAAAAACAAAGTGTCACTTGGTGTCCAATGGCGCAGGCCCTCTAAAAATCGCGGATTGCCACAATTACTAGTAAAATAAAAAATCCATAAAAATATCCCATAGTTTGTAGACGCTATAACTTTTGAGAAAAAAAAAAAAAAATCAATATATTTTGATTAGGATTTTTTTTTAACCAAAAATATGTAGCAGAATACATACTGGCATAAATTGATGAAGATATATGGATTTTTTACATTTTTTTATTGGATACGTTTTATAGCACAAAGTAAAAAATATTGTTTATATTTTCATAATTTATAGCATTGAAAATAAAAACCACAAAGGTGATCAAATACCACCAAAATAAAGTTCAAATTGTGGGGAAAAAGGACATCAATGTTATTTGGGAACAGCGTTGCATGACCGCGCAATTGTCAGTTAAAGTAAAGCAGTGTCATATCGCAAAAAATGGCCTGGTCAATTAGGGGGTAAAACCTTCCAGGGCTAGAATGCATTAAGGTAAGAAAGAAAAAAAAAACTTCTACCTTAATACTTTAACTGCTTGCTGACCGCATACTGTAGATATACAGTGGCAAGGCGCTAGAGCTGCACGATTAATCGTAAATTAATCGCGATCTCGATTCACCCTCCTCCACAACCTCCGGCCTGGATTACCTCGTTTTTTTTTATTTTTCGGGTCTCCGCGGGATGTACGTCAGCAGCCGGAACTGACGTCATTCAGCAGAGAGCGCGTCTCCCTCAGGCAATCCCTCCTGTGCAGTGAGTGACCTCAATCCCTAGGTGCGTCCTCCCCTCAGGCCGCCCTATCACTTGTGTACAGTGGAGTGGTGAGCGCCACCATAGGGCTTGACTGGGCTCAAGCCCATGGTCCCCGCCAAATAGGGGGCCCCGGTGCCCCGCCCGTAATGGGTAGTCAGTGGCACTGGTACCGTACAGCTCACTTCCTGTTTCCCCTGCCAGCTTCGCAGCCAAGCCGGTCACTGGCAGGTGCGACCATTGGCTGCCTGTGTCCCCCACGGAGGTCTGTCTATGCCTGTGGAGCAAGTCCCCGTTCAGCGAGGGCTGGGCGCCATCAAAACCCGTAGTGACTACGGCGGAGTCAACTGAAGCTCATCATCCGACGCCAGGACTCTGTACTAACGCCAGGTTAAAGTGTCACTAAAGGAAAAAAAAATTTTTTCATTTAAAAATAACAAACATGTTATACTTACCTCCACTGTGCAGTTCGTTTTGCACAGAGTGGCCCCGATCCTCGTCTTCTGGGGTCCCTCAGCGGCTGTCTCTGGTCCCCCCCGCAATTACCAACCACAGTCATGCGAGAGTTCGCATGGTGGTCAGTAATTGCGGGCATAGCCGCTCGCTGTATCACTCGGCCCTGCCCCTCGGCGTGCCGCGTCACTGGATGTGATTGACAGCAGCGCAAGCCAATGGCTGCGCTGCTCTCAATCCATCCGCTCTAGCCAATCAGCGGCCAGGCTGAGCGGCGAAGAGGACCTCGGGACCGTGCGGGACTTTCGAGGGGTCAGGTAAGTATAACGGGGGCTTGGGGGGGGGGGGGGCATTCGATGTTTTTTCACCCCAATGCATAGATTGCATTAAGGTGAAAACATTTTTTTCTTTACAACTCCTTTAAGGTAAGGTCTGTCACAGTCACACACAGTGCAACTTTATGATTAATGCCTCGGCCCTCCCCTCACTAAATGCATGGTGCAACTTTCTGGTCAGTATTTTGTGTGTGACTAGGTCTAGGTGCCATTCTTTAAATCCTACATGAGTGCCTCATACCTCACCTAGTGCAATACACATCTTTATATATTATATGATATATAAAGATGTGACGTCTGTGTATTGCACTAGGTGAGGTATGAGGCAGTGGAATTAAAAGGGACACATAATGTCACACATACACATTGCATGAGGCACGTAAGGCACTGACCTAGGAAGGCTGATGATATAAAGTTGGCCATTGCCCAGTTGCACTGACTGAGGCATTCTGCACTGAACTGATAGAGATTTTCCCAGAATGGTGCAGCTCTACAAGGCGCTCTCCTGTGTAATATCATGTACCTGTACGTGATTGGGCACTTCCAGGTCTGGGGTACGCACACACACACACACCACCGACAACCTGCTTGCGCTGTGATTGGAGCAATCAGCATCACATCCGCCAGGACCTACCGATCGTTCCAGAGAGAGACAGATCGGCAGTCTGCCTATGTAAGCAAGGCAGATCACCATTCTGTGACAAAGGCAGGTAGTGATCTTATGCAAGAACACAGATCTCTGTCTTCCCATAGTACAAGCACCTCCCCCACAGTTAGTTAGCACTACCAGGTAACACGTTTAATCCTTTGATTGCGCCTGATGATAGCCCGTGTCATCAGTACAGTGACAGTGCATTTTTTTTTTAGCACTGATCATCGAATCAGTGTCACTTAGTGTCCAATTTGTCCACAGCAATGTCGCAGTCCTGCTATAAGTCGCCGTTTGCTGCCCTACTAGTAAAGAAAATCACACACACACACACACACACACACACTTGCAAACCAAGCAATATATACGCTTACTGGGATTTTTAACAGAAATATGTAACAGAATCTATATTTTCGTAAATTGATGAAGAAATTTGATTTTGTTCATTTTTTATTGGATATGGGGTTTGTACACAGAGTGTCAGGGGCCCCTCTGACCTCCCCTCCCCCAGTCAGGGGCCCCTCTGACCTCCCCTCCCCCAGTCAGGGGCCCCTCTGACCTGTGCCCATCATAGTATGCGAGTATGTTGCACACAAGGTGTCAGGGGCCCCTCACCCAGTCAGTGTCAGGGGCCCCTCACCCAGTCAGTGTCAGGGGCCCCTCTGACCTGTCCCCACCATAGTACATGATGTCTTTGCACACAGGGTGTCAGGGGCCCCTCTGACCTCACCTATCAGTATCAGGGGCCCATCATAGTATGGGAGGGGGTTGCACACAGGGTGTCAGGAGCCCCTCTGACCTGTCCCCACCATAGTATGTGAGGGGATTGCACACATGGTGTCAGGGCCCCCCCTGACCTCCCCTCCCCCAGTCAGTATCAGGGGCCCCTCTGACCTGTCCCCACCATAGTACGTGATGTCTTTGCACACAGGGAGTCAGGGGCCCCTCTGACCTCCCCCAGTCAGTATAATGGGCCCCTCTGACCTCTCCCAGTCAGTGCCAGGGACCCCTCTGACCTGTCCCCACCATGGTATGTGGGGGGAGGGGGTTTGCACACAGGGTATCAGGGGGCCCCTCTCCACACCCCCAGTGTCAGGGGCCCCTCTCCACTCCCCCATTAAGTGTCAGGGGCTCCTCTGACCTGTCCCCACCATAGTATGTGAGGGGGTTGCACACAGGGTATCAGGGCCCCCTCTCTCCTCCCCCAGTCAGTGTCAGGGGCCCCTCTCTCCTCCCCCATTTAGTGTCAGGGGCCCCTCTGACCTGTCCCCACCATAGTATGTGAGGGGGTTGCACACAGGGTATCAGGGCCCCCTCTCTCCTCCCCCAGTCAGTGTCAGGGGCCCCTCTCCACTCCCCCATTAAGTGTCAGGGGCTCCTCTGACCTGTCCCCACCATAGTATGTGAGGGGGTTGCACACAGGGTATCAGGGCCCCCTCTCTCCTCCCCCAGTCAGTGTCAGGGGCCCCTCTCTCCTCCCCCATTTAGTGTCAGGGGCCCCTCTGACCTGTCCCCACCATAGTATGTGAGGGGGTTGCACACAGGGTATCAGGGCCCCCTCTCTCCTCCCCCAGTCAGTGTCAGGGGCCCCTCTCCACTCTCCCATTCAGTGTCAGGGGCCCCTCTGACCTGTCCCCACCATAGTATGTGAGGGGGTTGCACACAGGGTATCAGGGGGCCCTCTCTCCTCCCCCAGTCAGTGTCAGAGGCCCCTCTGACCTGTCCCCACCATAGTATGTGAGGGGGTTGCACACAGGGTATCAGGGCCCCCTCTCTCCTCCCCCAGTCAGTGTCAGGGGCCCCTCTCTCCTCCCCCATTCAGTGTCAGGGGCCCCTCTGACCTGTCCCCACCATAGTATGTGAGGGGGTTGCACACAGGGTATCAGGGGCCCCTCTCTCCTCCCCCAGTCAGTGTCAGGGGCCCCTCTCCACTCCCCCATTCAGTGTCAGGGGCCCCTCTGACCTGTCCCCACCATAGTATGTAAGGGGGTTGCACACAGGGTATCAGGGGCCCCTCTCTCCTCCCCCAGTCAGTGTCAGGCTCTCCTCACCACACGAAGTCGTTGCTCTTGTCCTCATAGGAGTTGATGAGTCCGTTGCACAGTGGGGTAGGTAGAGGCCTCTTCCTCGGCCCTGAGCCGCTGGCCCTTCCTACGAGCGCCGAACTTCCTCCGGGAACACCGAGCCTGGACAGACTGCTCACCCCCACCAGTCCCTGACGCAGCGGCCCGGCTGAAGAGGAACTAGACGGGGTAGAGGAAGAAGAAGACGAAGAAGAGGTGGAGGACAAGCCTGTTCCACCTCCAGGCCCCGGAAGCGGCTGAGACTGCCGACCCGAGGACATGATCCGACCGAGGGATGCTCAGGCCTGGTACATTCTTCTGTTCACAAGACGCGGAACAATAAAGTGTCAACAAGAGAATCACTTCCAGCCCGACACCGGAAGTGTCCGGCTAGTGTCAGAGCGCCAGACGAAACACCGCCACGCCCACTCCGTCGCTGGGACTACGGCGCCTGGCTGGGGACAAACTACAGAGTTCCGCGAAGCTCTGTCTGATACAGCAGCGCGGGCTGTGTATACAATTATAGGGGAATACACTGCAGGGCAGGAGGATTATACGTGGGGGCTAGGGGAAAATACTACATATAACAACATGGGGGTGCCAAGTAAGTAAGTGCCCATTCACACTTGAGTGTTGAAAAAGGCATATTGGATTTTTAGCTAGTTTTCAATGTGCTTCGCTTAGAAATACCTCCCAACTGTCCCTGATTTCAGGGGACTGTCCCTGATTTGGAGCAAAGTCCCTCTGTCCCTCTTTCCTCCTCATCTGTCCCTCATTTTGGTCTGATCTATCTAGATGTATACAAAATGCACTTTTTATCTATCAAAAATTGTTTTCCATCACTAAACCTGTCATCTGATTTCTAAATCGCTGCATTTGTAAATTCCAAAAGCCAATATAAAGGTATAGAAGTGGTAAAAAAAAGCACTTGTGGGTTTAACCAATCTTGTTTTTTTTTTCTCGTAAAATTCTCCTTTAAGGGGGTGTGGCAATGGGTGTGTCCTATGCCTGCATAGGTGTCCCTCATTCACATCTCAGAAAGTTGGGAGGTATGGAAAAATGCACTGCAAACGCAGCACAAAATGCATTCAAATGAATGTAAGCATGCAGACAAAACCGCGCACCGCGCAAAAACTGTTCACATTTGTGTGCTGCATTTTTGAAAAGTCTTGCTTTTAACCACTTACGGACCGCTCGCCGCAGGAATACGTTGCTACTTTGAATAGGAATACCATTGTTATGGCATAAGCTAGCTACCATAGCCCCGGTACCCTCTTCTTCAGTGGGTGGTCCTCTTTCAGATAAAAGTGGTCTCTGTGGCGGATACACCGCAAGATCACTTTTATCGGTGGCAGGAGAGGGCCCCCCTCCTGCAGGTCTCCGGTGCCATCCGCCGCTTACCAGAGCCGTCGGCAGTGGCGGAGGCGATCCGGTCCTGTCCCTACCTGGGTATGGAGAGGAGTGAGGGGAAGATGGCCCCCACCCGTCTCCATATCACTGCAGGGCAGAAGCAACGACAAAACGTCACTTCCGCCCAATGCTCTTAAAATGATTTTTTTTTGAATGACATAATATATATATATATATATATATATATATTTCTCCTATCACCTTCCAGGACGGCACACCAGAGAGATGAGGGCTCCTCCCTACAGGAAACACAATCAATTGACAATTTTATAATAAGTCCCCACCCATCCCCTTGCTCCTCAGTATTGATTGTGTTTCTCCCGAACACAGCGACATGTTTTTTTTTTTTTTGTTAACCTGGAGACGGTGAGGTCGAAAGGTACCCCTGTTGAGGCAGGTTTAGGGAGGCCGGGGAGAGCTGAACTAACCTGTAGGCTTCGGCCCGCTCACAGGTCGCCCCAAAGGCGTGCACTGGCGCTCTGAGCTGCGGTGAAAAAGCCATCGCCTTAGTGCAAGAACGCCGCCACGGTACTGCTCTCTCCTTCCCGGGGGGGTTGCCATTAGGAGCATTGCGCTCCAAGCCTCTCTCTGAGAGGAACAGGAAGCGCGTCACCGGAGAGTGGGCGTTCCCTACATCGCAACCCGGAAGTGACGCTTCGGCGTGGAGAGCAGCGTGGAGCGGTGGAGGTCGGCGGTGGATAAACCCTGAAGCAGGTACCGACAAGCCAAGGACCCAAGTCAACCTCCTCATCATGGAAGAGGACGGGAAGACAAGCGCGGCTGCAAGCAGATCCAGATCGGGGGTCGGTGAGTGCAGTCCCCCCTGGAAAGGGAGGAAAGAGGATAGTGAGAGTTCCTGGATTTCAGGATACAGCTGGTAACGGCTGCTTCCCTCGTTCTCTCTCTCTTTTCTCCCCAGTACAGTCCAGCAGCCCCAGAGTGGGAGGGAGTAACATTACTCTTTTTTATGTCTCTTATTTAACAGAATCCCCCGGTGGAGCCCAGGAGGCCTCTGCTCAATCTCCGGCTACTACTGGGCACAGTTCCTCTAAGAAGTGTGGGAACTGTAAAGATAAGCTCCCTAAAACCCACACCAAACCCTTCTGCTACAAGTGCATTAATCAGTTAGCAGGGAAGGAAGCGGCTGCAATGATGAAAAACTTTCTTATGTCTATGCAGTCTGAGATGTTAGCTACCGTTAGAGCTTTCAGGGAGACAGCTGGGCAGTCAGCCATTACTCCTAGTTTAGAACCCATCCCTAGGGAAGGTACGTCCTCCCAAGAAAGTTTTCTTTCAGGACCTAGTGCCCTTTTCCCACCCTCCCAAGCCTTTCCCCTTGATCAAAAGATCCTGGCAGAGCCAGAAGAAGAGGAAAGTGATTTGATGAGCCAGGTCACCAGGCACAGCTCAGAGGGTGAGGAAGATAGAGACTCTCTTAGCCAGTCTCAGGAAGAAGGGAGATTAAAAAGGTTCCTCTTTTCAGCGGAAGACCTCGATAGTCTCCTTCAGGCAATTTATGCCATGGAAGAGATTCCAGAGGCCCCTAAAGCTACCTCAGCACAAGATAAGGTCTATAGGGGGCTTAGTGAGACACAGGACAGAGTGTTCCCTCTCCACCAAACCCTTAAAGAACTAGTCTTACAGGAATGGAAGGATCCTGAAAGGAGACTGACCACACAGAAAACCTGGAAGCGAAAATATCCTTTTCACCAGTCTGTTGGGGAAGTCTTCTTTAAACTCCCTAAACTAGATGCGGCCCTATCCCAAGTCACTAAGCTGTCGGATCTTTCCTTTGAGGATGCGGGCAGTATTAAGGACTTGATGGACCGAAAGGCTGAATCTCTCCTAAGGAAAGCATGGGAGGCTAATTCAGCCACAATGGCCCCGGCCTTAGCAGCAACCTGCGTAGCTAGGAATACGGACCTCTGGGTAGAAAAGCTTTCAGACCACCTGGTCCAGTTTACAGACTCAGAGGAAGTATTGGGTTCCCTGTCATTGATAGGGAAGGCTGTAGCTTACCTGGCTGATGCGGCTCTGGAGGCCGTGAAGGCTTCAGCAAAAACAGCAGCCCTAATCAACTCAGCCAGGAGGGCTATTTGGATTTAGGCTTGGGAAGGGGATGTCACATCTAAAGGGAAACTATGTGGGCTCCCCTTTCAGGGTTCGCTTCTGTTTGGTCAGGGCCTAGATGACGTCCTTGCTAGGTCATCTGAGAAGGGAAAGAAGTTTCCAGTAAAACCTAAAAAAGAGGGTTTTAGAAAAACTTTTCGAGGCCCCCAGGGGCAAAACAAACAGAAATATAAAAAAGAACCCAACAAGCGTTGGTTCTATGGTAAGGGAAACAAAAAGAATAATTTACTCTTTCCCTCTACCAAGGCCGACACTAAACAACCCAAGTGACGCCAAGGTCAGAGTGGGGGGGCGGCTTTCCCAATTTACACAACAGTGGGAAAACATTTCGGACAGTGCCTACATCCGCCAGATTATAAGAGAGGGGTACTGTCTAGAATTTTAAACAGTTCCCCCCCCCTATGATCACTCTCACGCAACCCCCCAGGGATGCTCTAAAAAGGGCGGCCCTCTTAAAGGGTATCCAGGAACTGGCAGAACAGCTAGTGATAGTACCAGTACCAATGGAACAACAATACCGGGGATTCTATTCCCACGTATTCATAGTTCAAATGCCATCAGGAAAATACCGCTTGATAGTAAACCTGAAAAACCTGAACACATTTTTGGAACAAAAACGATTTTCCATGGAGAGTATTTACTCGGTAAGAAAAAACCTCATGAAGGAAGCCTTCATGACGACCATAGACCTCAAGGATGCCTACTTGCACGGACCAATTCACGTGGACCATCAGGTGTATTTGAGGTTCGCGGTCGTGGTGGGGGAGGAAATCCGCCACTGGCAGTTCAGGGCACTCCCGTTTGGTTTAACATCCAGCCCAAGGGTCTTTACGAAGATCCTGGCAGAGGCAGTAGCCTTCTTACATCTACAGGGGGTATGCCTAATACCTTACTTGGACGATCTACTGATCTCCGGTCAAACAGCGTCCCAGGTCCTGCTAGATACCAACAGAGTTATGGAGGTATTAAAAAGCCTGGGTTGGATTATCAACTTAGAGAAATGCTCCCTCAAACCAGAACAGGTAAAAACCTTCCTGGGCTACATGATAGACTCCAGACAACAGGCGCTCTTCCTGCCAGAGGAAAAGATAGAAAAGCTAGCGTCAGCAGCAGGGAATCTGGTAAAATCTCCCAAACTCCCCAGGAGGTCTGTCATGAGAGTCCTAGGCTTAATGTCGGCGAGCATACCAGCGGTAGTTTGGTCCCAACTACATGCCAGGACACTTCATTTATTTTTCCTGTCCTCTTGGGACAAAAGAAAAGAATCACTGGATCAAGAAGTTCTACTCACCCCTCAGGTCTTGTCATCCCTAAAATGGTGGACTTTTCACCAAAACCTAAGGAAGGGTCGACCCTGGGCCCAGTGGAATCCGGTAAAAGTAACTACGGATGCCAGTACATGGGGGTGGGGTGCCCACTCAGAGGGGAAACAAGCCCAAGGGCAGTGGAACAGCTCACTGGCTCGCAGATCATCCAATTACAGGGAGCTCAGAGCAGTGGGGGAAGCCCTGAAGGCCTTTCAACAGGACATCAAGGGCAGAGAGGTGCAGGTGAGCTCCGACAATGCCACAGTCGTAGCCTACCTAAACCACCAAGGTGGTACCAGGTCCAATCCCCTACTAGAACTAATCAAGGAAATCCTGGGTTGGGCAGAGGAAAAAATGATCTCCATTTCTGCGATACACATAAAGGGGACAAGCAATATAGAAGCAGACTTCCTCAGCCGTCAGCGGATAAGTCAAGGGGAATGGGAACTGAACCCCGAAGTTTTTCAAGCCCTAGTTCTTCAGTTTGGCAAACCAGACATAGATCTGTTTGCCAATCAAAAGAACAGAAAGGTGAACAGGTATTTCTCGACCTCTTTGGAATGGGAGTCCGAGGGCCTGGATGCGCTGTCTCAGACTTGGCACTACAGACTGGCGTATGCCTTCCCGCCCCTGGCGCTTATTCCGAGGGTTCTCCAGAAAATCAGCAGATCCCCCGGTCAGGTCCTCCTAATAGCCCCTTGGTGGCCGAGGAGGACGTGGTTTGCGAATCTAAGATTCATGTCAGTAACAGAGCCACTGAGACTTCCAGTCAGAGTAGATCTCCTAAAGCAAGGACCAGTTTTTCACCCAAGACCAGAATTCTTCCAGTTAACGGCCTGGTTAGTGAGCGCCAGATCCTGAAACGGAAAGGTTGCTCAGAAAAGGTGATAAACACTCTTCTTTCTAGTAGAAAACCAGTCACCAGAAAAATCTACTCGAAAGTATGGAAGACCTTCCATTCTTGGAGTAGAGAAAGACAGGTGTCTTCCACGTCGGTTCCGGTTATCCTGGATTTCCTCCAGGATGGGGCAGACGCGGGACTAAAAGTCAGTACCCTTCGGGTCCAGATAGCAGCCCTCTCGGTCTATCTTGATAGAAGATTAGCTAAGGAGGACCTCGTTAAGCGATTCCTACTAGCTAGAGAAAGGGTGTCCCCAATCCTTAAGAATAATTTTCCGCCTTGGGACCTTACTAGGGTGTTAGAGGCTTTATCTATGCACCCGTTTGAACCTATAGAGAAAGTTTCCTTTAGATTTCTAACCTTAAAATTAGCCTTTTTGTTAGCTATCACTACTGCTAGGAGGGTAGGGGATTTGCAGGCTCTGTCCATGAAAGAGCCCTTCCTGAGGGTACAGCCAGATAGGATCACCCTAAGGGCAGATCCCCTATACCTACCAAAAGTAGCATCCTTATCCAATAGGACGCAAGACATAATATTGCCGTCCTTTTGTTCTGAACCAAAGAACGAGAAAGAATTTAAGTTTCACTGTTTAGATGTAAGAAGATGTCTTCTTAATTATTTGGAGAGAACCCAAAGTTTTAGAAGATCCAACCATCTCCTAGTTTTATATGCTGGAGCCAGGAAAGGACTGCAGGCATCAAAGTCCTCAGTCTCAAGGTGGATAAGAGAAGCTATCTCAGAAGCTTATCAGTGTACTGGGGTTCCAGCTCCAGCTAATATCAAAGCTCATTCAACCAGATCCTTGGCAACGTCCTGGGCTGAGAAAGCAGGTGCCTCCTGGGAACAAATCCGCAGCGCGGCTACCTGGTCAAGTCATCATACATTCCTGAAGCACTATCGTGTGGAGTTGTTGTCACAGCAAGACCTGGCTTTCGGTCGGAAGGTCCTCCAAGCTGTGGTCCCACCCTGAGGTAGGCCTGTGGTTACGTTAATATCCTCTCTGGTGTGCCGTCCTGGAAGGTGATAGGAGAAAACTTACGTTAGATCTACCGGTAACGGTATTTCTACGAACCTTCCAGGACGGCAGGCCTACTACCCGCCCTATGTGGAGGGAAAAAGATAAGCTATACGCTAGGTGGTAAGTACCTATATGAGTAGTGTCCCTTGTGAACCAGTTCAAGATTACTTTAATACATACTGAGGAGCAAGGGGATGGGTGGGGACTTATAACAAACTTGTCAATTGATTGTGTTTCCTGTAGGGAGGAGCCCTCATCTCTCTGGTGTGCCGTCCTGGAAGGTTCGTAGAAATACCGTTACCGTTAGATCTAACATAAGTTTTTTTTTGCATTGTAGTGTAAATATGAGATCTGAGGTCTTTTTGACCCCAGATCTCATATTTAAGAGGACCTGTCATGCGTATTTTTTAAAACTGTGTCAAAATAAAGTAAAATAAATAAGAACATTTTTTTTTTCTAAAGCGCCCCGTCCCGACAAGCGCAGAAGTGAACGCATACGTGATCAGCGCCCGTATATGAAAACGGTGTTCAAACCACACATATGAGGTATTGCCACGATCGTTAGAGTGAGAGCAATAATTCTAGCCCTAGACCTCCTCTGTAACTCAAACCATGCAACCTGTAGAATTTTTTAAACGTTGCCTATAGAGATTTTTAGGGTAAAAGTTTGTTGTGAGTGGGCGCAACTTTGAAGCGTTACATGTTGGGAATCAATTTACTTGTCATAACATCATCTTTCACAATATAAAAAAAAAATTGGGCTAACTTTATTGTTGTCTTATTTTTTAATTAAAAAAAATACATTTTTTCCCAAAAAGCGGTCCCGACTGCACCCGAGCCCAGGCCCAAGGTCACCCCCCAGACTGGGGAGCTCCCTCAAAGGCCCGACAGCCTCTGCACCCTCCCACTCCAGCTCTTCCACCCAACAACCCCCCAGCTGGGTTGACCCTGGGTATTTAAGGAGGCCTGCCCCCTGCCAATCCAGATTGGGGATTGGTCAGGGCTGGGAGTCGCTCAGTCCTACCCTGAGCCACTCCAAGCCCATAATGAAAACAAATAAGTCTAGCAACCAGCCAGGCCTGTTTAAATTTACCTATGCTCTCTAGAACACTACTAGAGAGTGCTACATTATTAATATTTATTTAATATTTTTTTTTTTAAGTTTATTGCTATCGCAAAGGGATGAACAACTTCTCCAGTGAAAGCATTAGCCGAGACAGATCCTCTTTATGGAGAGATTTGGGGTCTAGTAGACCCCAAATCTTTGCTCTAGCCTGCCATGCAGCCGGTCACGCACAGACCGGTGTGATTGGCTGCTTTCCTGGCCACTAATGACCAAGTAAACAAAGGAGGAACCGGAAGTTACAACATAACTCGTCGCTCCTGGTTTCGGGGGTTACAGAGCAAGAGAAACAATGTCAGTTCCTCTCTCTTTCTGTTCAGGGCAGCCATCGCCACTGGCCATATCACTCCCGGGCACCCCAATCGTAGGGTAGAACCCAGGAGAGATGGCAGTGGTGGCTGGAGGAAGGGGGGTGTAACCCCCTTCCGCTACTCGCAGAAGTGATCAAGTGGCTAATTAGCCACTCGGATCACTTCTGCCTGAAAGAGAATTGCCAGCTAAAAACATACATACTACGATGATGCCTGTATAACCACTAAAACCCAATTACGTCTATGGACATCCTCTCAGCAGGAAGTGGTTAATTACACCCTTTAGTCTGTTGGGATATGTCTCTACTAACTTTGCACATCTAGACTTTGCAATATTTGGCCACTCTTCTTTGCAGAACAGCTCAAGTTTAGTTAAATTTGATGGTGACTGTTTGTGGACTGCAGTCTTCAGGTCATTCCACAGATTTTCAATGGGTTTTAAGTCTGGGCTCTGTCTAGACCATGCAAGGACATTCATCTTTTTCTCCTTCAACCACTGTGTGGTCATATTTGCTGTGTGCTTTGGGCCATTGTCATGTTGGAAGGTAAACCTTCTTCCCATTGACAACTTTCTACAGCAGATTCTACCCCCCCCCCCTATAACAGGATATTACCACCTCCTTGCTTTACTGTAGGAATGGTGTTATTTGGATGGTGAGCTGTATTTGATTTCCACCAGACATATCGTTCAGTGTTGAGGCCAAATAATTCACTTTTAGTCTCACCTGACCACCTTAAACACACCTTAAATATTCTGAGGCCACATGGAACAGGTGTTATGGTCAGATGAGACTACAATTTAATTATTTGGCCTCAACACCAAATGATATGTCTGACAGAAATCCAATACAGCTCACCTTCCAACCAACAAAGTATGCCACATACTGCACAGCATAGAGCAGGGAGCTGAGTGTACACTGATACCTAAGTGAAAGGAATTGACACACCCCTCTCTACACAGTCTCATAGGGAAACATGCACAGCTAAGACTGTCAATCACCTGATGTATGCTGGAGGGGGTGAGGGGACGGGGCTATGCCTGGGACTTTCTGTGGTGTCGGAATAAATTGTTGGAAGTGAGCCATGCAGATAACAGTGGAATGATAGAGACAATAGAAGTCACACTAGGTGTTTGGATTGAGGTTGGTAAACACTATTGGCCCTAAATACAACACAAATAAACGGGAAATTCCTCAAAAATAGTAATCATAAGCGCCCATATACCACTCACCACCATCGGGTGTTGTCAACATAACCAGACCAAACTATGCAAAAAAAGGGGGATCTTGGTAAAGATTACCATGGAAACAAAGAGTCTACCATTGCGACAAAGGGTTATACTAGGAACTTAAAAAAAAAACAAAATGTATTGAATTCAATGAATAACAGCTAAAAATATACAATGCTGAAGGCAATATTGCTACTACTTCACATGTTCATGGACACACTACAGTGGTGAAATGAAAAAACGTACAAAAGAACGTACAGGACATAACACATAAACAAAAAGTCCAGATGCCAAATACTATGCACAAAGGGATTTTAATGCGATAATTATTGCTTGATGGATATCAAAAAACAGTGCAGTATAATTACTGACAATTAGTTTGTGCATGGCCTCTAGGGATATGGATTTCCTCACAAACCTAACCAGGACTGTTTGGGTATAACTGACTAATTTTAGGTTTATCCCAATACGAGGGTCAATCGATGTAAAGTCAGTTGGCAAGAATATTATCTTTTCCTATTAGCTCTATAGAGCCATTAATCCAATGTAATGTCGCTGCTGGTATGTGGATCACTGGAATGACAAGGCATCCTATGGTCGTAGGTGTCCAATTGAATGGGGAGAGCAAGCTAGGGCTAGCAGAAGTGATGATGAATCATGATGTTAGCGTGTCATTCTGCAGAGATGATAATCAGTCTACTAAGATTAGTGCTCCCCAATACTCAAACATCATACATACTAGGGGAGTACAAATGGGGGGATCTGTAGTGGAGAAGGATCTGGGGGTTTTGGTAGATCATAAGCTCAACAATACCATGAGATGCCAATCTGCAGTTTCCAAAGCGAGCAAAGTCCTTTCTTGTATTAAGAGAGGTATTGACTTCAGAGAGAGAGAGATATCATTTTGCCCCTGTACAAATCATTAGTAAGACCTCATCTGGAATATGCAGTTCAGTTTTGGGCACCAGTTCTCAAAAAGGATATCGGGAACTGGAGAAAGTGCAGAGAAGGGCAACCAAACTGATAAGAGGCATGGAGGAGCTCAGTTATGAAGAAAGATTAAAGGAACTGAATGTATTCCCTCTTGATAGGAGGAGTTTGAGGGGGATATGATCAACATGTACAAATATATAAGGGGTCCATATAGTGAACTTGGTGTTGGGTTATTCACTTTAAGGTCATCACAGAGGACAAGGGGGCACTCTTTACGTCTAAAGGATTTTTTTTTTTTATCTCCACTCCAAATACGGGAAGGTTTCTTCACAGTAAGGGCTGTGAAAATGTGGAATAGACTCCCTCCAGTGGTGGTTTTGGCCAGCTCAGTAGATTTCTTTAAGAAAGGCCTGGATTCTTTCCTAAACGTACATAATATAACTGAGTACTAACATAGGTAAAGTTGATCCAGGAAAAATCTGATTGCCTCTCGGGGGATCAGAAAGGAATTTGTTCCCCTACTATAGCAAATTGGATTATGCTCTGCTGGGGGTTTTCACCTCTGAATCAACTGTGGGTATAGGATTGTATTTTTTATTTATTTTTTGGTTGAACTAGATGGACTTTTTTCAACCTGACTAACTATGTAACTATGTAAAATTATGCCCATTACCAGCGTGTTAATGACCCGAGTACAAAATGCAAGACCGGTGTACTCACTGACAGTTTCCCACAGCCGTCCGTGGCCAATCAAGCAGTAACTTGGAATTTGATGGTATTTTGCCCCATCCATTTTTTCTTCTATGCTGACAAATGCTTCAGTCCCTGCTCCAAAGAAACCCCCCCCCCCCCCCATAACAGGATATTGCCACCTTCATGCTTTACTGTAGGCATGGTGTTATTTGGATGGTGAGCTGTATTGGATTTCCACCAGACATATCGTTCAGTGTTGAGGAAAAATAATAACATTTTAGTCTCATCTGAACACTTTAAACACACCTTGAGCTATGTGAGGCCACGTGGAAAAAGGTTGAATGTAGACAAGTGTAGCACTACCCCCGGAGGAGCTGCTGGTTTGTTTTGGGTGGCTCGTTACCTCGTGGCTCTTCCGCCGTCCTAGGGGTGTATGGTGCATATAGCAGTAACAGAATGTCCACGACAGGTGTCTTTTTCTGTGCTCTTTATTACCCACCCGGGTAAAAACAGTAAACTTGTGGTGAAAGGTAGAGTTGAAAGGAGAAGGAGAGCAGCAGATTCAGGCATAGTAATAGGGAAACAGTCCTGCTCCCACGTGTAACACTTCTTGTACCACTCCTGCCTGAGTGGACTTAGTGTACCTGGACAGGCCTCGCTCACTGACCTGGCAGCCAGAGTATCACTCGAACCTTTAGGGAAAAGTCTCTGCCACAGACCCTCCTGGAATGAACTTGAACCTTTAGGTAGAAGTCTCTGCCAGAGACCCTCCTGGAGTGGACTCAGGGAAAAGCCTCTGCCACAGGCCCTCCCTGTGTTTGTGATTACGGAAATGATCCTCCTTGGTAGAATTGCATCTGGATCTCCTTCAGATCGTTTTCAGGTACCGACTGACAGGTGACCAGCCTCTCAGTGTCTGGTTACCTTGATCCCCGGTGGTTTGTCGAGACCCTATTGGATCGCCAGCCTCTCATTGGCTCTCCTCAGATGGACTCCCCACTGAACAGCTATCTCGCTTAGGATCTTCAGGATTGGGAACCCAGTCGACTACTGGGCTTCCTGCCACAGCTCAAATGTTCCGGACCAACATGGTCCCGGAACCAGGAACACCGTGTGGCACACGCACCCCGGCCTGGAAGGCCATTACGCCGGGGGGGCCGTGATAAAAGTATTTACATTTGATATGGACATGGAGTTGCCGGCCCTTCTCTCTTCTACATGGAAACAAGGTGTTATGGTCTGATGAGACTAAAATTTTATTATTTGGCCTCAACCCTGAAGGATATATCTGACAGAAATCCAATACAACTCACCTTTCGAACAATGAAGCATGTCACATACTGCACAGCATAGAGCAGTACACTGAGATCTAAGTGGAAGGAATTGACAAGCCCCTCTCTACACAGTCTCTTATGGAACATGCACAGCTAAGACTGTCAATCACCTGATGTGTGCTGGAGGTAATGAGGGTAAGATGCTGTGCCTGGGTCTCTGTGGTGTCGGAATAAATTGTCGGAAGTGAGCCATGTAGATAACAGAGGAATGACAGAGGAGATAGAAATCACACTAGGTGTTTGGATTAAGGCTAGTAAGCACTATAGAGGGATATGCTCTGCTCATTTTTTATCTCAGAGGTTCACAATCATTTTAATATATGACATAATTTGAATATTTCTCTTTTTATTGTGGATTTATGGAACCTCGAATTGCGTGGTTAACAATCGTTTCTGACACGTACCTTGGAGATGAGCCTGACGTTCAGAGGGAGACCTCTCGTACAACCCTGGTTCCCGGGTCACTGGAGTTGGGACAGTGACCAGAGGAGCACAGTGGGGTATGAGTGCCCGGTGAGTTCTCTTGGACTGGATATGAAGACCGCAGTGAAGGCAGGAACTGGCTTGGAAGTTCAGGATGCAGGTCAGAGGAATACAGGTGCGCCATAGAGCAACAGGTGTGCGCAGCAGGTGAAGACAGGGACCAGCTTGGGAGCTGAGGATGCAGGTCAGAGGATGCAGGTGCACCAAGGAGCAACTGGCGCACGCAGATGTAAGCAGCAGGCAGAATAAGGGTCAGATGAACCAGGTAATGCACAGTGGATCAGAAACAGGCAGGAGCGGCAGGCAGCGGATGGTCAGTGTTCAGGCAGAATCAGCAATGGAGGATCAGGCCAAGAGATGAGCAGAACAAGGTCAAGGAAGCCAAAGGTCAGGACTGGAGATTGCAGCAAGGTCAGGAAGCTGGGTCAGAGTAACAACAGGTGCAGGTTTAGGGTCAGGTCACAGGATGAGCTGAAGATCAAACAGCAAGGATCTGGACAGTGGCGATCGCCGCCAGCCACGAGTGATCGCATGCACGAGAGCCAGCCCGGTGATTTGTGTGTGTAGACACATAAATCCCTGTGCTGTCAGAGGAGAGGAGACAGATCGTGTGTTCCTATAAAGTAAGAACAACGATCTGTCATCTCTCCTAGTTTGTCCAATCCCCACACAGTGGGGGAACACACAGTTAACCCCTTGATCGCCCCCTAGTGTTAACCCCTTCCCTGCCAGTGACATTTATACAGTAATCAGTGCATATTTATAGCACTGAACGCTATATAAATGTTAATGGTCCAAAAAATGTGTCAAAAGTGTCCGATCTGTCCGTCGCAATACCGCAAAAAATCTCAGATCGCCGACATTACTACAAAAAAAATAATAATAATAAAAAATACCATAAAAATGCCATAAATCTTACCCATAGTTTGTAGACGCTATAACAATTGCACAAACCAATTTAATATACGCTTACTGTGATTTTTTTTAACAAAAATATGTAGAAGAAAAGATATTGGCCTAAACTGAAGAAGAGATTTGTTTATGTAGCACTATCCCCGCAGGAGCCGCCGGTTATAGATTGGGATGGCGTGTTACCTCTATGAGCGTCCAGGGGTAGATAGTTGAGAACAGCAATGACGGAATGTCCAAACAGCAGGTGTCTTTCTTGTGCTTTTATTCTTGCCCAACACGGCAACAGTAAACTTGAGGTGGATAGGTAAAAGATGGGTGAGGAGGAGAATTTGCAGATTCAGGCCTAACAGCAATGGAAACAATCCTGCTTTCCGTGAATCTTTATTTAGTCGCCACTCCAGCTGGAGGGGGTATAGTGTACCTGGACATGCCTCTCACACCGACCTGGCAGCCAGGGTATCACTCAGAATACTGAGAAGAGAACAAGCCTCTGCCACAGACTTGGTAGGAATGAGAATAGTGGAGTGAATCTTGCTTAGTAATATGAATGCCCGAATCTCCCTCAGGTAGTTTACTTGTTTTGGGTCACCGACTGACAGGTGGCTGACATCCAACCTCTCAGTGTCCGGTCACCCTGATCCCCGATGAATTGTAGAGGCCCTATTGGATTGCCTACCTCTCTTGGCTCTCCTCAGGCGGACTCCTCACCGAACAGCTATCTCGCTTGGGCTCTCTCCTCAGAACTTGGGAACCCAGTCTGTCACTGGGGCCCCGCAATAGCTTCAGTTGTCCCGGGCCAACATGGTCCCGGGACCAAGAACACCGCGTAGCATGTGCGTGATGTGTGGTCACCCTGAAGAACCCCGCCCAAAGGCGTCAGCTCAAGAAATACCCTCCCCCAGCATGCCCCGCGAGAGAAAAACCCTCCTGATTGGCTGCTGGCAGGAGGCTCTTCCGCCTGAACTCCACTGCCACCACCTGCCGCTGGGGTGGAAAAGCACCTCAGGAACACAGAATGGACCGACAGCACAGCCCAGCTAGAACAGAAGCCTAATTTGGACAAATTACTTGGATGAGAGTTAACTAACTCTCTCATCACCCTCCAAATTTAGAATAGCACCTGTGCTGAAAGTACATAGGCGCTACATTTAAAAAAAAATTAAAACCGCAGAGGTGATTAAATACCACCAAAAGAGAAAAGAACGCAAATCTAGTTTGGGTACAGCATTGCATGACTGCAAAATTGGCAATTGAGGTTTTAAAATGTCCCGTGTACATTAAGCCTTGGTGGGGGGGGGGGGGGGGGGGCTGGTGCTCACAGAAGGGTTTTTCACCTTCATGCATGGAAGGTAAAAAAAAACTTGTGCCTTTACAACCACTTTGACTAATCCCTCACTCCCATTCTCTAATCACTCAGGGCCGTCTTTAAGGCAGGGCAAAAGGGCCCTGTCATTGTTGTGAGGCCTAAAGCAGCTGCCTCATTCTTGCCAACTATCCCAGTTTAAATTCTCTTGTCCCTTGAAGTTTTAGTCCTGTGCTGTGTCCTGATATCTCAGTGTGAAATGCTGCTACTAATGCTGCCCAGCGCTGCCCTATTGTTGTGCACAGATGACTCACCTCATATGTAAATAACAGGATCATTCACATGTGATGGCAGCGTCATTCATATGTAAATAGCTGAGACCGGCGGCATTCATATTTATATCTTGCCCCTCTGCAGTGAAGAGATGATGTGCTGTAACCTCTAGCAACCAATCAGTGAGCAGTAATACTGTACAGCAATCTCTAGCAACCAATCGACAAGAAGAAATCATGTGCTGTAACCTCTAGCAACTAATCAGTGAGCCTTAATGTGTGCTGTAACCTCTAGCAACCAGTCAGTAAGTGGTAATGATATGCTGTAACCTCTGGCAACCAATCACTGCCTGATCTGATACAGTAAACTGAATTTAAAGGGGTTGTAAAGGTACAATTTTTTTCCTAAATAGCTTCCTTTAACTTAGTGCAGTCCTCCTTCACTTACCTCATCCTTCCATTTTGCTTCCTTATATCTTCTGAGACATCCTCACTTCCTGTTCTTCTGTCTGTAACTCCACACAGTAATGCAAGGCTTTCTCCCTGGTGTGGAGTGTCGTGCTCGCCCCCTCCCTTGGACTACAGGAGAGTCAGGACGCTCTCTACATTGCAGATAGAGAAAGGAGCTGTGTGTTAGTGGGCGTCCTGACTCTCCTGTAGTCCAAGGGAGGGGGCGAGCACGACACTCCACACCAGGGAGAAAGCCTCGCATTACTGTGTGGAGTTACAGACAGAAGAACAGGAAGTGAGGATTTCTCAGAAGAAATAAGGACATTTAAAAGCTAAATGGAAGGATGAGGTAAGTGAAGGAGGAGCTGCACTAAGGTAAAGGAAGATATTTAGGATTTTTTTTTTTTTACCTTTACAACCCCTTTAAAGCGGATGTGCCACTAAAAAAAAATATTAAAAGCCAGCAGCTACAAATACTGCAGCTGCTGACTTTTAATATTTGGACACTTACCTGTCTTGGAGTCCAGCGCCGTCCGCAGCAGAGGACGAGCGATCGCTCGTCACTCTGCTGCTCCCCCCGCCATCCTCAGTGAGGGAACCAGGAAGTGAAGTGCTCCGGCAACACTACACGGTTCCCTACGGCGCATGCGCGAGTTGCGCTGCGCTGCTGATTGTCTCCCGCTGTGCTCTGGGAGCCGAGTGTTCCCAGAGCACAACGGGAGGTGACGTTCTGCCCGCAGAAAACCCGAAACTGTGTGGCCGGAAGTGGGTGCAAATACCTGTCTTTAGACAGGTATCTGCAGCCCCCTCCCCCCTGAAAGGTGTCAAATGTGACACCGGAGGGGGGAGGGTTCCGATCAGTGGGAGTTCCACTTTAGGGTGGAGCTCCGCTTTAAGTCTAGCTGATATTTATTCTAGGTCTCAGAGCAGGTGTAGAGCAAAATTGCATGGGGGGCCCAAGATTTTTTTTGCCCAGGGTCCAATCAACATTAAAGACGGCCCTGAAGGCACTCCAGCATCATCAAGTACAATGAAGAGCCAATAGCAGGGGATCGCACACAAGCCAGAGTGTCATGAAGAACAGGAGAGCGCTGGTTGCAGAGGAGCAGAGGTAAGTATAATCCTTTTTACCTGTACACTAGGCATACACAAGCATTTAACCTTTGCAATATGGGGGAAGACCCACTGCAAGAGAGGATGTTTCTTTCCCCAGAGTTCAGCTTTGAATGCAAATTTTTTGAATTTTATTAGTGGGTGCATTTATTACATTTTTTAAAAAGGTGGTCTAGGCCTTTAATAGTGATTTAGCTGTGGAGATTTATCAATGCTATTATTACACTATTACCTCTGTTAAATATATCTACATTTACAGTCAGAGCTCAAATAACCGCCTGCCCATTCTACGCTTTGAGCTGTGCCTCATTCTGCAAATATAGCACTGGCATTCTTGCTATTTCTAACACACATCAAAAGCTACTGTGTTCCCACTGACCAATCCTGTGCAGCGTGGGCCTTGGCGGAATTCTTCTAGACTTCTTTGAAGATCTTACTTCATAAAGCACTTTGGTCACCAGAGGGCGAGCTATGTACAGCCCATTTTGTACAGCAGATTAGTTTAAGTACTAATTATTGCACACAGCAAGCATCGGCCAGGGCATTCGGAAGCTGACATAAGTGATCTCTTTTAGCTTCTTGAAGTAGTAATGCCACTAACTCACTCATCTGAAGCTAAGTCTGAGCAATTGGATTAAACAGGCACACTGAGAGGTGACCAATTTGTATTCTGTACATTACAGCTTGTATCCTTGTGAGGGCACATTTAAGCATCAAAGTCTTTTTGATACAATAAAAGCCAACAGTCCTTGACCATCCCCTAGATCACAATTCTACAAGAAGATTATACTTTTTGACAGCATGGTGATGCGATTATCATTTTATCCTGTTGATACTATTGAAAATAAATCATTAAGTGATATTACCACAATACACAAATGCAGGTTTATAGTACTTCTACAAAGGTAAGGATTACAACTTTTGCCTTTGTGCAGATCCACTACAGAATAGGCTTTAACCACTTAACACCCGGACCATATTGCTGCCCAAAGACCAGAGCACTTTTTGCGATTCGGGACTGCATCGCTTTAACTGACAATTGCGCGGTCGTGTGACGTGGCTCCCAAACAAAATTGGCGTCCTTTTTTTCCCACAAATAGAGCTTTCTTTTGGTGGTATTTGATCACCTCTGCGGTTTTTATTTTTTGCGCTATAAACAAAAATAGAGCGACAATTTTGAAAAAAATGAATATTTTTTACTTTTTGCTATAATAAATATCCCCCAAAAATATATAAAAAAAAAAATTTTTTCCTCAGTTTAGGCCGATACGTAATCTTCTACATATTTTTCGTAAAAAAAAAATCGCAGTAAGCATTTATTGATTGGTTTGCGCAAAAGTTATAGCGTTTACAAAATAGGGGGTATTTTTATGTCCTTTTTATTAATATATTTTTTTTACTTTTTCACTTTTGACACATTTTTGGGACCATTGGCATTTTTATAGCGATCAGTGCTATAAAAATGCATTGGATTACTATAAAAATGCCACTGGCAGTGAAGGGGTTAACACTAGGGGGCGGGGAAGGGGTTAAGTGTGTTCTTACTTGGGGGGGTGGCCTCACTAGGGGAAACACTGATCTTCTGTTCATACATTGTATGAACAGAGGATCAGCATTCCCCCCCCTGACAGGCCCGGGAGCTGTGTGTTTACACACACAGCTCCCGTTCCCCGATTGTAACGAGCAATCGCGAGTGCCCGGCAGCGATCGCGCCCGCCGGGCACCCGCACGGGAGTCATGGACGAGCCCCTAGTGGCCACTAAAAGAGCCGACGTAGAGCTCTCGCCCAGGAGAGCCGACCTGCCGCCGTAGAATGACGGCGGCTGGTCGGCAACTAGTTAAAGTGGTTGTATACCCGCTGACACAATTTTTTTTTTTACCCCTGTAAGGCAAAAGGCATAATGAGCTAGTATGCACCGCATACTAGCTCATTATGAAATACTTACCTTAGAACGAGGCGTCGGACACTAACCTGGTCCACGTCGACGTAGCTGACATGTTGCCTCGGCATGTCTTCCAGGTATCGCGGCTCCAGCGCTGTGAGTGGCTGGAGGCGCAATGTCGTGCGTGCGGGAGACTTCTTTCCGGCAAGGTCCGGCGTCTGCCGGGCCTTAAGCCGAGAATCCCCTGTGCGCACGCGCTGCTGCAGTGAGTGGCTCATTGCAAGGATAATATCTCCTAAATCGTAAATGTTTAGGAGATATTTTTTTACCTACAGGTAAGCCTTATTATAGGCTTACCTGTAGGTAAAAGTAAAAAAAAAAAGACTATACAACCACTTTAATTTTTTTTTAAAGAACTTCAGACTATTACCTCCAGGCAGTAAATAAAATCACTAAACAGTATATACTATTTGGTAAAAATTGCATTTTTTGAACGTTTACAGCAGTGGTTGTCAAATTGTAATGCCGCGTACACACAACCATTTTTCATGACGAGAAAAATGCCATTTCTTAAATTGCAGCCAAAAGGTAACTCTAGAGGGGCTGTAGAGATTCACAGCTCAGGTGGGAGAATCTGTCCTCAGGACAACTATTAGTCGTGCACTCCACAAATCTGACCTTTATGGAAGACTGGCAAGAAGAAAGCCAATGTTAAAAAAGAGCCATAAGAAGTCTCATTTGCAGTTTGCGAGAAGCCATGTGGGGGACACAGCAAACATGTGGAAGAAGGTGCTCTGTGGAAGAAGGTGCTATGGTCAGATAAGAACAAAATTTAACTTTTTGGCCTAAAAGCAAAACTTTATTAGGTAGATTCACACACATTGGCCTAACTTTAGGGCGGCCTAGCCTAGCCTTTTTAGGCTACACCACCGTAAATTAGTTAGGCTAGTAGTGATTCACAATCTACTTACCTGCTAATCTATGGCGGCGTAGCCTAAAACGAGCAGGCGTAAGGGCGCCTAATTCAAATTGCTTGGAGGGGGGCGTGTTGTATGGAAATGAGGCTTGATCTCACGTTTTTTTTTATGTTTTTTTACACTGTGCATGCGCCAGGCGACTACATTTTCCAGTGCGCATTGCGGCTAAGTAGGCCGTACGGGCCTTTTGATTTCGACGCGGACGTAAACGACGTAACTCCCGATTCGCGGACGACTTACGCAAACGACGTAAAAAATTCGAACCTTGCGGCGGGAATGGCGGCCATACTTTAACATTGTTATTCCACCTCATAGGTGGAATAACTTTAGGCCGCCTAAGGCCTTACGGAAATGACGTACTTCGACGGCGTAGGCCTGGCGTACGTTCGTGAATTGGCGTATCCCTTCATTTACATAATCTACGCCGGCCGCAATGGAATCGCCATCTAGCGGTCAGCCAAAACACTGCAATCTAAGATAGGACGGCGCAAGCCGTCCTATCTTAGATATGTTTAAGTGTATCTCTGTTAGAGAATACACTTAAACAAACGCCGGCGTAGATTCAGAGTTAGGTCGGCTTATCTACTGATAAGCCGGCCTAACTCTTTGTGAATCTACCTATATGTGTGGCGGAAAACTAACACTGCACATCACCTGAACACACCACCCCCACCTTGAAATGATGGCGGCAGCATCATGTTGTGGGAATGCTTTTTTTCAGCAGGGACAGGGAAGCTGGTCAGACTTGATGGGAAGATGGATGGAGCCAAATACAGGGCAATGTTGGAAGAAAACCTGTTATGCCGCGTACACACCATCACTTTATGTGATGAAAAAAAACAATGTTTTGAAAAACCTCAATTAAAGCAGGAGTTCAGCCATAAAAAATGTTTTACCCTTAGATTGATGCTCATTTTGTCTAGGGGAATTGGCTAGTTATTTTAAAATCGAAGCTGTACTTACCGTTTTAGAGAGCGATCTTCTCCACCGCTTCCGGGTATGGTCTTCGGGACTGGGCGTTCCTATTTTGATTGACAGTCTTCCGACAGGCTTCCGACGGTCGCATCCATCGCGTCACGAGTAGCCGAAAGAAGCCGAACGTTCGGCTACTTTCGGAAAATCGTGACGCGATGGATGCGACCGTCGGGAGCCTGTCGGAAGACTGTCAATCAAAATAGGAACGCCCAGTCCCGCAGCCCATACCCGGAAGCGGCGGAGAAGACGCATCTCTAAAACGGTAAGTACAGCTTCGATTTAAAAAAAACTAGCCGATTCCCCTAGACAAAATGAGCAGGAATCTAAGGTTAAAAAATGGTATTTCCGGGTGACCTCCACTTTAAAATGACTGTGTGTGGGGGAAAACGTAGTTTTATGTCTTGTGAAAAACGACAAAAAAAAATTGAAGCATGCTTAAATTTTTTGTGTAGTTTTTTTTGTGTGTAGGCTAAAACGACGTTTAAAACAACGTTTTTAAACCCGCGCATGCTCAGAAGCAAGTTATGAAGCAAGCTTCAATGGAAAAGAGTGCTGAACGTAACCGCGCTTTGCTAGAGCATTTTGAAAAATCGATGGTGTGTAGGCAACGTCGTTTTCAAGTTTCAAAAACGTCGTTTTTTTACTTCACAAAAAAATATGTTTTTTTTTCATCACATAAAGTGATGGTGTGTACGCGGCATTAGAGTCTTTAAAAGACCTGAGACTGGAGCAGAGGTTCACCTTCCAGCAGGACAACGACCCCAAACATACAGCCAGAGCTAAAAAGGAATGGTTTAGATCAAAGATATTCAAAAATATTCATGTTTTAGAATGGCCCAGTCAATGTCCAGACCTAAATCCAATTGAGAATCTGTGGCAAGACTTAAAGCGGGAGTTCACCCATTTATAAAAAAAAAAAATTCTCCCCTTAGATTCCTGCTCATTCGGTCTAGGGGAATCGGCTATTTGTATTAAAATATGATCCGTACTTACCCGTTTTCGAGATGCATCTTCTTCCGTCGCTTCCGGGTATGGGTCTTCAGGAGCGGGCGTTCCTTCTTGATTGACAGTCTTCCGAGAGGCTTCCGACGGTCGCATCCATTGCGTCACTCGTAGCCAAAAGAAGCCGAACGTCGGTGCGACTCTATACTGCGCCTGCGCACCGACGTTCGGCTTCTTTCGGAAAATCGTGATGCGATGGATGCGACCGTCGGAAGCCTCTCGGAAGCCTGTCAATCAAGAAGGAACGCCCATTCCCGCAGCCCATACCCGGAAGCGACGGAGAGGATGCATGTCGTAAACGGGTAAGTACTGCACATATTTTAAAACAAATAGCCGATTCCCCTAGAGAAAACGAGCAGGAATCTAAGGGGAAAAAGTGCCCTCTAAGGGTGAACCCCCGCTTTAAAAATTGCTGTGCACAGACGCTCTCCATTTAAGGTGACAAAGCTTGAGCTATTTTGCAAAGAAGAAGAGGGAAAAATGTCAGGCTTGTAGCTGTAATTGCAGTGAAAGGTGGTTCTACAAAGTATTGACACAGGGGGGCTGAATGCACGTCACACTTTTCAGATATTTATTCGTAAAAAAAGTACTTTCGGCTTTACATCCGGTTTCCTACTGTGCATGCTCTTTCTAATTGGCCCGGCGACAGAGAAAGAAGGGGGGGGGGGGGCTGAGCTTCGCTGCGGCACCGTCTCTGGAAGTGGGGGGGGGGGGACATGTCAAAAACAGGTCCCTGTTCTCCCCCTCCCACCTTAAAGGGGTTGAAAACCCTTGTGTTCTTTCACCCAAAAATGGAACTTCCACTTTAAAGAAAGGTGACCCCATGACATGCCACATTTGGCATGTCATTTTTTGGGGGTGGAGCGGAAACCCTCTTTTTACAGTCGTATGCAAAGGTTTAGGAACCCCTGACAATTTCCAAGATTATCATTTATAAATATTTGGGTGTTTGGATCAGCAATTTCATTTTGATCTATAAATAACTGAAGGTCACAGTAATATTTCAGTAGTGAAATGAGGTTCATTGAATTAACAGAAAATGCGCAATATACATCAAAACGAAATTAGACAGGTGCATAAATTTGGGCACCCTTATCATGTTGTTGATTTGAATACCTGTAACTACTTAGCACTGATTAATTGGAACACACAATTGGTTTGGTGAGTTCATTAAGCCTTGAACTTCATAGACAGGTGCATGCAATTATGAGAAAAGGTTTTTAAGGTGACCAATTGCACGTTGTTGTTCTCTTTGACTTTCCTGGCAATATGGGGGCTTCAAAACAACTCTCAAATGACCTGAAAACAAAGATTGTTCTACATTATGGTTTAAGGTAAGGATACAAAAAGTTATCGCAGAGATATAAGCTGTCCGTGTCAACTGTGAGGAACATAGTGAGAAAATGGAAGACCACAGGCACAGTTCTTGTTAAGGCCAGAAGTGACAGGCACATAAAATATTGAAGAGGCAATGGTGAAGGAGGGTGAGAACGGTCAAAAACAGCCCACGGACCACCTCCAAAAGACCTACAACATCAACTTGCTGTAGATGGTGTCACTGTGCATCCTTCAACAAGTCAGCACACTTTGCACAGGGAGAAGCTGTATGGGAGAGTGATGTGAAATAAGCCTTTTCTGCACACACACCACAAATGGAGTCGCTTAACCACTTCCCGCCCGGCCTATAGCCGATTTAAGTCCGGGAAGTGGTTCTGAAATCCTGACAGGACGTTCCAGAAAGTCCTGCAGGATTTCATGCCGCGCGCGCCCATGGGGGCGCGCAGCACGGCGATCGGTGATGCGGGGTGTCAGTCTGACACCCTGCATCTCCGATCTCGGTAAAGAGCCTCCGGCAGAGACTCTTTACCACGTGATCAGCCGTGTCCAATCACGGCTGATCACGATGTAAACAGGAAGAGCCGTTGATGGCTCTTCCTCACTCGCGTCTGACAGACGCGAGTATAGGAGAGCCGATCGGCAACTCTCCTGACAGGGGGGGTTCGCGCTGATTGTTTATCAGTGCAGCCCCCCCTCGGATCGCCACACTGGACCACCAGGGAAGCCCACCCTGGACTACCAGGGAAGGGCAAATAAAAAAAAAAAGCTTTAAAAAAAAAAAAAGATGCCAATCAGTGCCCACAAATGGGCACTGACTGGCAACATGGGTAGATCAGTGCTGCCCCACAGTGTCCATCAGTGCCACCCCAGTGTCCATCAGTGCCACCCCACAGTGTCCATCAGTGCCACCCCACAGTGTCCATCAGTGCCACCCCACAGTGCCCATCCATGCCCAGTGCCCATCTGTGCCACCGATAAGTATCCATCAGTGCCGCCCATGAGTGCCCATCTGTGCCGCCCATGAGTGCCCATCTGTGCCGCCTATGAGTGCCCATCAGTGCCGCCTATGTGTGCCCATCAGTGCCGCCTATGTGTGCCCATCAGTGCTGCCTATGTGTGCCCATCAGTGCCGCATACCAGCGCCGCCAATCAGTGCCACCTCATCTGTGCCCGTCAGTACTACCTCATCGATGTCCATCAGTGCCATCTCATCGGTGCCCATCAGTGCCGCCATATCAGTGCCCGTAATTGAAAGAGAAAACGTACTTATTTACAAAAAAATTAACAGAAAAAAATAAAAACGTAATTTTTTTAAAAAAAATTTCAGTCTTTTTTTAGTTGTTGCGCAAAAAAAAATCGCAGAGGTGATCAAATACCACCAAAAGAAAGCTCTATTTGTGGGGGAAAAGGACGCCAATTTTGTTTGGGAGCCACGTCGCACGACCACGCAATTACCATTCAAAGTGCGACAGTGCTGAAAGCTGAAAATTGGCTTGGGCGGGAAGCTGCGTAAGTGCCTGGTATGGAAGTGGTTAAGGTATGCAAACGCACATTTGGACAAGCCAGCTTCATTTTGGAATAAGGTGGTGTGGACTGATGAAACAAAGATTGAGTTATTTGGTCATAACCAGGGGCGTTATGCATGGCAGCAAAATAACACAGCATTCCAAGAAAAACACCTGCTACCCACAGAAACATTTGGTGAAGGTTCCATCTTGCTGTGGGGCTGTGTGGCCAGTGCCGGTACAGGGAATCTGGTTAACATTGAGGGTCGCATGGATTCCACACAATATCAGCAGATTCTTGAGAATAATGTTGAGGAATCAGTCACAAAGTTGAAGTTACTCTGGGGCTAGATATTTCAACAAGACAACGACCCAAAACACTGCTCAAAATCTACTCTGCATTTATGCAGAGGAACAAGTACAATGTTCTGGAATGGCCACCCCAGACCTGAATATCATTGAACATCTGTGGGGTGATTTGAAGTGGGCTGTCCATGCTCGGCAACCATCAAACCTAACTAAACTGGAGATGTTTTGTAAGGAGGAATGGTCCAAAATACATTGATCCAGAATACAGACACTCATAGGAAGCATCTAGAGGCTGTTATTTCTGCTCTACTAAATATTAATGTGATTTTTCTGTTGGGGTGCCCAAATTTATGCACCTGTCTAATTTTGTTTTGATGCATATTGCACATTTTCCGTTAATCCAATAAACCTCATTTCACTACTGAAATATTACTGTGTCCTTCAGTTATTTGATAGATCAAAATGAAATTGCTGATCCAAACACACAAATATTTATAAATAATAATAATGGAAATTGTCAGGGGTTCCTAAACTTTTGCATACGACTGTAGAGGGTTCCAAGTTCCCACTTCCTCCCTAGGTCGCCTCGGTGACCGGAAGTAAGTCACCTCTCCCCCTTCCTCTCCGCAATCATCTGGGACACGTCACAGGTCCCAGATGATTGCTCTGCCAATCACGCTGCGCAGCGCGGCTCGCACATTTTACTTACCTGAACCCCGAATTTCCACGGGAGTGATCCCGCGTTGCTCTCCCCGCGGCTTCTCGGCTCTCCATTGGATAGATTGATAGCAGCGGAGCCGTTGGCTCCCACTGCTGTCAATCAAATCCAATGATTGGCTACCATGCACAACTGCACCAGATTCTGAGTGCTCCAGATTCCATAGACCTCCTCTCCTTGCTCTGGATTGAGACAAGTAAACACTATAGAGGCATATGTTTTGTTCATATTTCACGTCCGAGGTTTCCAACCACTTTAAATTGCACTATCCATACTGTATAGGCACCCAAATGTTGCAAAAAGATTTATAACATGTTAAATGCAATGGTGTCTCTTATAGAGCGTAAAGTCTCAGGATAATTCATTTTATGATGTTTTTCTTTGAACAGATAAAAATAAAAAGTTAACATTTTGTTCCCTTGGAATTACAGATACTGAAGAAATGCCATCAGCATAATTAGTTTCCAGTTAGTTGCTCTGTAAACAAGAATGATGTATCCAGCATCACAGTGCTATGATTTTATCAGTAACAGTTAAAATAAAATCCATATCATGTTTGAAGCAACTGTTTTCATTGCAGTAATTTTTCCAAATGATGCTAACAACCTTACTGCATCACATTATTTGAAAATTGATAAACATTGTTATTTTTTTCTGATATTTTATTTAGCACTATGCCACTGTGCCTTATGATACATGTTCACCATTGATATCAGTCACAACCTCAGTTGAATTTACACTGTAGGTAACCTACCAACATGCACTATAGATTCTGGGCATGACTGTAAGGCCCTGTACACACGGGGAGACATGTCCGATGAAATCGGTCCGCGGACTGTTTTCATCGGACATGTCTCCCGCGGACAGAGAACGCGGTGACGTGACGGTGACGCGGCGACGTGCGCAAACCAGGAAGTTCAATGCTTCCACGCATGCGTCGAATCAATTTGACGAATGCACGGGATTTCGGTCCGCTGGTTAGACGTACTAACCAGCGGACATGTCCGATGGACAGGTTTCCAGTGGACAAGTTTCTAAGCATGCTAAGAAACTTTTGTCCGCTGGAAAACGGTCCGATAGGCCGTACACACGACCGTACAGACGACCGTACACACGACCGAACATGTCCGATGAAACTGGTCCGCGGACCAGTTTCATCGGACATGTTCGGTTGTGTGTACTGGGCCTTAAAATACTAAAGCCGGCCACAGACAGATTAAAATTCAGCTGGTTCAGCAGGAACTGGCCGAATATCCACCTGTCTTTGGGCAGGCTGGTTGTGCTGAAGACAATCCATCAATCAACTTTAGTACAACCTGCCTGTTGAGTTTTTTTCACCTTCGGTGATCATTGTATCCTGTAGGTGTAGAAGGCTCCACATTAAAGTTGATGGGGGAATCAAGCAATTTTGCATAATGTAAAATTGCATAATATATGACCTTAATAAAAAAAGAGAAAAGAACTCTGCGCTTGACCTAATATAAAGTGAAGATAAATTGAGCAGACAATATAAAAATATTAGAGAATAAGTGAAAAAAATATATTATTCAGAGGATGGTGCTGCTGCTCGTGAAAGCCCAAATACTTAAAGCCCAACAAAACATACAAACAATAAACAAGCGCGCAACCAAACCAAATATTCAAGTGAAGTTAACTCAAAATATTAATGCATATAAAAAAATATAATAAAATAAAGTCCCAAACATGAAGTGAGGAAATTATTAACAGTAGGACTCTTCTAGGGTTTAATCCAATGATTACTGTAATATTCGATGGAGTATCTAGAAGAAGCCTGGATCTTATTTTCAGCCAAAAAAGTGTGATATAACTGCCTCTTACCGGACTAGAAGGATCTCGGGTTAGGGAGATCAGTAGAGCGTGTGCATCAGCCTGCCGGCTCCAGTAACGAACAACTCAAATCAGGGAGGGATGCTTCCGTCTTGCAGGACGAGGACAAACACCTTCAGCTGTTTCCTCAGACCGGATCACACAGAAGATAATAGGCAAAATCCATTCGGCTCCGCTGAACACTAGATCTGAGAATGGTAACAGATGGGGAGCAGCCCCGTTACTCACCCCCCCCCTCGCGGGTCTCACGCAGCTGGAATGGAAGGAGATATCACAAAGGTTCTAGAAGGTTGGAGCAGATCCCACTGGAGCGCACGAGTGGGATCTGTTCCAACTTTCTAGAACCTTTGTGATATCTTCTTCGCCTCCAGCTGCGTGAGAGCCAGCGGGGTGAGTAACGGGGATGCTCCCGATCTGTTACCATTCTCAGATCTAGTGTTCAGCGGAGCCAATTGGATTCTGCCTATTATCTTCTGTGTGATCCGGTCTGAGGAAACAGCTGAAGGTGTTTGTCCTCGTCCTGCAAGACGGAAGCATCCCTCCCTGATTTGAGTGGTTCGTTACCGTAGCCAGCAGGCTGATGCACACGCTCTACTGATCTCCCTAAACCAGGGGTCTCAAACTCAAATTACCTGAGGGCCACAAGACAAGTTTTCATATGCCATGGGGGGCCGCATGCAAACTTTCAAACTTCAAAAACAACAGTACTGGTGTCAGCGAACACATTATTAACCCCCAGCACTGGTGTCAGCGAGCGCATTATTACCACCAGCACTGGTGTAAGTCAGGGTTTGACAAATTTGCTTGGAATCTAGGAGCCAGCTAAAAAAGTTAGGAGCCAGAAAACGCACCCCGTCCCGACGAGCTTGCGTGCAGAAGCGAACACATACGTGAGCAGCGCCCACATATGTAAACGGTGTTCAAACCACACATGTGAGGTATCGCCGCGATTGGTAGAGTGAGAGCAATAGTTCTAGCTCCTCTGTAACTTAAAACATGCAACCTGTAGATTTTTTTAAACGTCGCCTATGAAGATTTTAAAGGGTAAAAAAGTTTGTCGGCATTCCACAAGCGGACACAATTTTGAAGCGTGACATGTTGGGTATGAATTTACTCGGCGTAACATTATCTTTCATAATATTAAAAAAAATGGGGATAACTTTACTGTTGTCTTATTTTTTAATTAAAAAAAGTGTAATTTTTCCCAAAAAAGTGCGCTTGTAAGACCGCTGCGCAAATACGGCGTAACAGAAAGTATTGCAACGATCGCTATTTTATTCTCTAGGGTGTTAGGATAAAAAATATATATAATGTTTGGGGGTTCTAATTAGAGGAAAGAATATGGCAGTGAAAATACTGTAAAATGACATTAGAATTGCTGTTTAACTTGTAATGCTTAACTTGTAATACCAACGGCCACCACCAGATGGCGCCAGCTCACATCTGGTGGTAATAACTTGTAATACCAACGGCTCACCACCAGATGGCGCCAGCTCACCCCACTTCCACCCTGCCTGGGGGCCATTTAGAACTGGTCCGCGGGCCGCAAATGGCCCGCGGGCCGGTACTTTGAGACCACTGCCCTAAACCAAGATCCTTCTAGTCCGGTAAGAGGAAGTTATATCACACTTTTTTGGCTGAAAATAAGATCCAGGCTTCTTCTAGATACTCCATCGAATATTCCATCGAATATTACAGTGATCATTGGATTAATCCCTAGAAGAGTCCTACTGTTAATAATTTCCTCACTTCATGTTTGGGACATTATTTTATTATCTTTTTTTACACAGCGGTTATTTAACACTTAGTTACTTTGGTAACATTTGTTTACTGTTTTTTGTGTATTTATACGTACAAACATATATAGTTACTGTGATAACTATTTTTTCACTGTTATAATTTTTTTACATTTTATATGCACTACTATTTTGAGTTAACTTCACTTGAATATTTGGTTTCATATGGCCTGCCTTAAAGCAATGATATGACAGTTATGCAATAAAAACCAGGAGGGAGGCTACACTAAGTAGTCTCTACCTGCTCCAAAGTTTATACTGGTGCCACAGCTTTGATTTTCAAAACACAAAAAAAAACATCAAAACCCTAAAATAAAAAAAAAAACAGGACTTTTTAGGTACCACACCAAAAAAGAAAAAAACGTATATAAAGTTTTTTTTTTTTTACAAACATTAAAAAGGTTTAAAACGCAAACCCTAACACATAGCTAACAATAATGAACATCACAGTTATATATTTGCCATTGATTAATAATCATGCCCTCTGATGATCATAGGGAACTTTCCTAGTAAAAATTTTGACGTGTTTCACAGTACAATGCCCGCTTCCTCAGGGAGGACTGGAAAAAGTTTTTAAGCATACAAACAAAGTAACTCTCGAACATCGCAAAAGATCAGACCTGAACGACGAAACCCATTGAAGTTTATGGGACCCGAACTTGAAAAATTTGAAAGTTCCCATTTTGAAGGCTTTTATGTAAGTTATTGGCCGTAAAAAGGGTATGGGAGCCTGGCTACTGCCCAGGGGACATGTACCAATGCAAAAAAAAACTTTGAAAAAGATTGTTTTGGTGGCTATATGTGTAAGTGCATACAGCATCATTTGATTTTTGTATGTCTGTTCACCAATAAATACTGTACTTCCCCAATGTTTTTTTTTCTCTTTGTTAATGGTGATTCACTTTTTTGGATGGGATCACTGAGTCTTAGAGCATTTTAAAGAATATGGGAGAGAGAATCTTCTGGAATACAACAAATATATCTGAGCATATTTAAGAGACAGTCCTCTGGAATGGGAATAGCTTGATGTCTTGTGGAAAGAACAACAGTTTTCATCTTATGACCGATACCATGTAATATGCAAGATTTGCTGTTCTATATTCTAGACAGCAACTACATATGGTGAGTGTGGAGTTCTACTTTTGGTGGAGGCGACACTGGGTGTAAGAATCACATTGGTGGGGTGACTGACCACCCTGGATAAGTTATCCTTTCACTTTACGCAAGGTTCACTTTGGACTCTCATTAGTTGAATTTTGGACTTGATTTAGATCACTAAGGCCCCATTTCACACTAAGGAGTTTTTCAGGCATTTTAGCACTAAAAATAGCTCCTAAATAACGCCTGAAAAAATCTTGTCCTGCAGTCTTCAGTGTGAAAGCCCGGAGGCTTTCACACTGAAGCGGTGCGCTAGCAGGACCGCTCCAAAAGTCCTGCTAGCTGCATCTTTGGAGCGGTGAAGGAGCGGTGTGTTTACCACTCCTTTACCACTGCTGCCCATTGAAATCAATGGGACAGCACGGCTATACCGCCGGCAATGCGCTGCTTCAGCAGCGCATTGCGGGCCGTTTTAACCCTTTCTCGGCCGCTAGCGGGGGTTAAAACCGCACTGCTAGCGGCCGAATATCGTGGCAAAAACGACGGTATAGTGGTGCAAAAAATAGTGAGGCTATACTGCCAGCGCACCTCCCGCGCCCAGTGTGAAAGTGGCCTCAAGGTGTTCATATACTTTTTAGCACTGCAAATTTTTTGTTTCAGTTTCTGTATAGTGCCTTTTGTATGTCTGCACTTATTGCATGTAGCCATAAAGCAGTGACAAAGCATCTTCATAATGAGAGGGACCAGCCTGCAGGAAACTGTGGAAAATGATGTTAAATTACGGGGAGCATGTATAGATCCTATAGAGATTCGATTAAATGGGAGAACTTAGGTCAAAAATCTTTCAACACTCTTTAAATAGGCTAATAAATATTGGCCAAATCATATAAACAACCATATCTACATGCAAATCATAGCCATGGTGGCTCAAAGGTCTCTGAGCTACACCCCTACTTCCCTCTTTAATAAAAACCTAAATGTCTAAGGACCCCTGATGTCTCACCTTTGCTCCAATAAAATGAGAGAGTGGGTAACCGCTCAAAGAGAACCAGGTAATCTGATTCCTATGGTCCGAGCCAAGGGTGCAGGCAGTGCAATCAAAATGCAGGTTAGGATGAAGGAAAAAAGCTGGGACAGCCGCACTCCAAAAAAACTCCTCCTTTAATTAAAAATCACAAAATACATGCCACAGCAAAAAACAGCACAACAAAAGAAAAGCTGACGTTTCGCACTATGCCTTAGTGCTTCTTCATAGCTTTTCATAGCTTTTCTTTTGTTGTGCTGTTTTTTGCTGTGGCATGTATTTTGTGATTTTTAATTAAAGGAGGAGTTTTTTTGGAGTGCGGCTGTCCCAGCTTTTTTCCTTCATCCTAACCTGCATTTTGCTCCAATAAAGCTGATAGAATGCCAAGCACATCCATTTAAGCTGCTTCTTTCTCTCGATCTACTGAGTGTTTTGACATGTGGTTTTCAGTAAAGGTAACTACTGCTTATTTATTTTACTACTTTTCCATGTTCTCAGTTAACAAGTTTAATGTTCCCTGGTTTGTGGCAGTTTTTATTTTAAGGTTCATCAGCGTTACAAAAGGCCTGATGTGTGTGGGCTGAAAGTTGATCTTTCTTGCTGCCCATAGCAACCATTGAGCTTCTTATTTTTAAACCTGGAGCACGTAGGATGAATTTTTGCTACAGACAACACATTTGACATTGCCGGTTCACACAGGGGCAACCCAACTTACAGCATGACTTTGCAAGGCGATTTGGAGGCACTTCAGCCCGACTTCAGTACGACTTCAGCGTGACTTTGGGCAACTTACAACGCGACTTGAAGTTGCCTCCAGGACAGGCGACTTTGACTGTGGACAGGGATGGACTGGCCATAGGGACTACAGGGAGATTCCCGGTGGGCCGATGGCTCAGTGGGCCGTTTTTTTAAAACAGAAATGCTGCTTGGAGGACTTTTTGTAATGCCCTGGCAGCGCCCCAGTGTGAAAGCACTCAGGCTTTCACACTGGGACTGCAGCGGAAGCGTTTTTCAGTCGCTTTACAGGCGCTATTTTTAGCCCAAAAGCGCCTAAAAACGCCTCAGTGTAAAAAGGGGTCCTACACTCACCCCCTCTCTTTTACACTCACTCTCTTTTTCTTACACTCAGCATTTTATTGAATTAAAGTGGGCCGGTCTGGATGAAGTCCAGGGCCAAATTTTTGTCCCAGTCCAGCCCTGACTGTGGCCAATCACAGAAAAATTAGCTCTGTTGGAGGGAGGAGTTTGCCTGGGTAAACTATTTTCTTTTCCTGTAAAGTTGCTTCAGTTAAGATGGAGATCTGACTTTAAAGTCAACTTCCATTGAAATCCATGGGTACAAGTTGCCTAGAAGTCGCCTTGAAGTAGTACAGGAACCTTTTCTGAAGTCGGAGCAAATTCCAGTAGTGTACATTAAGACGGCTCTCATTCACTTCAATGGAATTTCTTATGTCCAGCGACTTGGGGCAACTTGAGGTCTGACATGTCGGATCCCAAGTCGCTGTAGTGTGAACCGGCACTTAATGAACTGTTTATCAATATTTTTACTTTAAATTCATATAACATTTACACCAAAAATTGACTCCACTTAAACATACGGTTAATTTAGAAAATGTATTAATCTTGGGTGAAAGTTATATGGATCATGGGTGAAAACCTTGATAATTATACACCTTAGTCCACTTCTGGGTGGACGTGTGTTATGTCATTCTGGGTTGCTAGGCCAGAAGCCTTTGGCCTATCCCGGCAACACCTCCTGGCTGCTAGACTCTCTGAGGCCTATCCAGGAGCAGGAATAGCAGCGTAGGGTTGGGACTGCAGGATTATAGTCCAACTGAGTTACAGAGGTTCAGCCGGACAGGGAACCAGTCCTGGTCAGATGTAAAGGGGAAGCAGTCGCCACTAGGAGACCAGCCACCTTTTTGCCAGAGACTACTGTGAGTAAGCTGAAGAAGAACCAGAGGAGTCTTCTCACCAGTCAGGGACGGTGAAGACGTGGGGAATCTTCAGCAAGTGCCAAGCCAGGGACCCAGCGGATTAGCGGGGGTGACGCTTGATGAATATACAGTGGGTTAGCTCAGGGGATCTGGAAGTCTAGTGAGAGACTGGGAGCTCAGTGATTGAAGAACTACAGTGGTAAACTGTAAGATAAGAGAAGAACCATACTCTATTGCCAAGTTCTATGTGTATAGATCTTTGGAAACTGTTAAAAGCTTAGTTGCCATAGGAGGCGGCGGTCCTGCCTATTGTGTCTCGGAGTCTGCTAATTGTTATTGCATCTAACTAAGGGTGTCCTGGCCCTAACCCTCTCTCCCACAGTTCTTGGTATGAGTCAATAAATCTCTGTATTTACATTCAAAAAGTGACTGGTGCCCATCATTTCATCTTGCATTACACCCACCATGCCTGGCAACCCACTCTATGAAGATGGATGTCAGCTTTCCTGACTCTGGAGGTTATCATCAGGCCTCTAGAGGTCTGGGAAGCCGCTATACCTTTATGCATAGAATGCATAAAGGTATAAAACCTTCAGGCTTTAGAACCTCTTTAATTCCGCCCACCACCATTCACCCTAAACATAATTTTTTGCTTACGGAATAATAACCCATGAACCTGAGGTATCTTCTAAAGATGGCTTGACTTGAACATTTGTAAATTTCCAAGGCCCTCTAGATGCAGACTTTTAGGGCCAGATTCACAAAAGGGATACGACGGCGTTTCTCCTGATACGCCGTCGTATCCCTGTTTCTATCTATGCGACTGATTCATAGAATCAGTTACGCATAGATAGCCATAAGATCCGACAGGTGTAATTGTTTTACACTGTCGGATCTTAAGATGCAGTACCGTGGCCGCCGCTGGGGGGAGTTTGCGTCGTAAACCAGCGTCGGGTATGCAAATTAGGAGTTACGGCGATTCCCGACGGTTTTTCGCGTTCGCTACATCGCCGCTAGTCTAGTTTCCCGTCGCAAAGTTAGTCGTTTTTTTTGGTGCCTTAACTTTACACAGCAATCGTATTGCTGTATAAAGTATGGCCGTCATTCCCGCGTCGAAATTTAAAAAATAACGTCGTTTGCGTAAGCCGTCCGGGAATACGGAATTACGCTACACGCGTCGCCGTTCGAAAAAATTACGTCACGGCGCGCAATGCGCGGTGGGAGTTCGGAAACGGAGCATGAGTGGTAGGTCCGGCGCGGGAGCGCGCCTAATTTAAATGGCACACGCCCATTTAAATTGGCCCGCCTTGTGCCGGAGGCCGCCGGCGTAGGTTTTCATCGCAAGTGCTTGGTGAATCAGGCACTTGCGATGAAAAATTGCGGCGGTGTAACGTATCTACGATACGTTACGCCGCCGCTGCCCTACGTGAATCTGGCCCTATGTCCTTTACAGATACATGTAAAAAAAACTTAAATTAGGGTAGGGGTGAAACTGATTAAACCCCTGTACGTGGAGACTGAAATCAAATTACAGAGAAAGAAACAAGATATTCTTCCTAAAATATAAAATATAGTATAATTATAGCTAGGCAGCCAACTCAGAAAGAACACAGGGCTCCTACTAAATATAAACAAGTGATAGTAAGACAGAATGAGCAAATTATTCGATAATGGTTCCTCTGTGGACAGACAAGGTATCGGTTTCAATATAACTGTAGTGCTACCCCCGATGGAGCTGCTTACGTTTTTTCAGTCCGTTACTCTGCCTCTCAACCCCAAGAACTGTCCCAGCCCCTCTGGCACACCTGGCCTATAGTGTAAGTGCAATGACCAATGAGAAAAACACACGTTATGATAAAACACAATAAGTGTCTTTATTGCAATATTTCTATGGAAGAATAACAAAGAGTAACAGCATATATTCAAGTAATCAACTAGAGAGCAATAACTGAGATTTAAGAGCAATATTGCTTTCAATATCATATTCAAGCTGCTTCTAGGGGATTTCAAACCTGAGAATGTCCCCAAGAGCAGAGGAACACTTAAATGTTAAATAAAGCACAATATGACACTTTAAATCAGATTGGTTACCTTTACTCAGGTTGGCTCTATGAGTCCAGGCAGGAGGAGATCAGGGGAATGATCCTCTTTGTGTCAGGCCTCTTTCTCCTGTCCCCTGACACCACAGGCCCAACTTTAAACACTTTATTCAAATCAACATACAATGGCTTAACCTCCTAGATAAGCTGTCCCACACACACCCACTGCATATACAGAGTCCTGAATATGTGTGTGCAGATCCGTATGGCACTAGTAGCTTCAGTCCTTTTGAAGAAAAGGTAAAACTTTGTGTCTTCAGCTAGCCACTTTCATTGTTGCACATAAACTTTTGGATAGCAGGGCCAAACACCACAACTGGCCCAGATTATCAAGTAAAACAGTCAGGATCTTTTTCAGCAAGGTGAAAGGACAATGATGTCTGTATACAGTGTCCCCAGAAATAGATGGCCTTATCCTTTATCCCTGTGGCACTACAAGTGTCAGCAAGATGACTACCAGCAATGATGTTTGTATACAGTTTTCATTAAACTCCTTCTGTGGTGTAGTGTCCCTGTTTCCTGCAAATGGGCAAATGCCCCCTCACTAAATCCTGTGGTCAAGGCCAAAATGAAACACCCTGGAACAGCAGGCTCTCCTGGTGACCCGACTGGTCACCTCACACTGTAACGCTTCACCGTTGGTGCAGATAAGCCTGGATGTGCACCTGGGATCCCCTGGGAAACTGACAGGCAGCTCTCCATCTGTGAAAAACTTGTGTACTCGTGACAGTCAAGGGAAGAACACCTGCTACTTAACATTTAGGTACCCGATAAAAAACAACACCCCCAGGTCGGTTGGAGGGTCACCCACACCTCACCCCCCGTGGGTCGGTCGTTCTTACAGTCGGTCACACTGGGGACTGTCGCTCCTCTCTGCCCATACTCAGCTCTGATAAGCAGCTCCTCCTCTGTACAGTTCAGAGACCGCAAAGCTCTCCAGCAGCTCCAGAGGCCTCTTCCATACTGTCCCCACCCTCTGCCTCCCTCCTCCTATGTCAAAGGGCTCACTTCTCCTTTTGGCCAATCGTGACACGGGTCTCAGGACCAACTTTGTGATTGGCCGGGAGAAGAATCAGTGTGACAAAAGCGAATATTCAATTGCTCTTGTCACACAACTGGGTGGGCTCTGCCCCCCCGAGCCCACCCTTTCTGGAAGCCTATTAGAGCCTCTGGCTCTAATCACATACAAAAAAAACACTGGAATCCATGCGTCCTGCACCCTGCATGTAGATTAGGGGGCCAAATGCATGAATGGGGGGGCAATGCCCATGCCCCCCTAATGGATGGGCCGCCACTTTTAATAGGACAGAATGGCATTTTCTCTAAGATTTATTCAGTTTCAAAACGACTCTACAGTTTTATTTTCCACTTTACAGAGCTAGTCCACCCAAAACTATTATTGCACTTTTAATCTCATGGGCTGCCTCATTTTCTGGCTAAAATCTCACTGTTATGGTATGGCTCACAGGATAAAGAATGACTGGTTTGTGAGCCAACTGTGGGTGCACAAGGCCTAGCCGGGATACAGTACATACTACTCTTGGAAAACACAAAAAAAACAAAGGCACAGGCTACGCGACCGCTATTTACTTCCTTCAAGAAAATTCAACATCCTGCAAGGCATAGGCTCATCTCTTGATGTGTTTTGCCCTTGTATAGGGCTTGAGCATAGAGTCTCTATGATTAAGTTCTATATTAGAGCAAAGTGCATCGGGTGAGGACTTGGAGTCTGTGTCAGATTGGATATTGATGTTCTTTGAACCATAGTAGGATTTTTGTACTCGTAAAATCTTTCGCTCAATTGAGGGACACAGAAAGTATGAAACCATCGCTTTATACTGCAGGACATTTGGACATTGGTAAGTCAAATAACTCAGCCATAGATATAACCCCTCCTACTACCAGCATGCCTTAGATTAGACGCAAAGTCATAAAAGAGCTTGATTATCAATACAATGTGGTGGGACCTGTGTCTTTCAAAGGAGATAAAAAAAATCCTGTTTTCTCTCACAGCCACTGAGGTACCTTATGCCTGAAATTGACACCAGATGAGGTAGAAACATTCACTTGGTTAAAACCTATTGAGTTGTTACACACTTACATGAAATAGATGCTACCCATACATTTTATTGCATTTTTAGAGTCCACCAACCCTTGGCTGTATAGCTGGAGGCAGCCTTTCTCACGAGACCTCCATTGGATCGACTGGGTTCCTTTAGCGGGAATACACCATTGATCTTTCCATAAGGCAAAAGCGAAGTTGGTTCTTTTAATTAACACACGGCTGTATATTAATCTGATCATCTCATTTGGTAGGTGATCTTTGCATAATAATACAGATGAAATCTCTTGTTTGCTGTATGTGTACCAATAATAAATGTCATGTTTTCTATTCATAGAAACCTAGGGCCAGATCCACATATAATTGGATAGGCGCAGCGTATCAGAGATACGCTACGCCGCCGTATCTTACCTGGCTTTAAGTCAAATCCAGGAAGATTTCGCACCGTAAGTTAGGGCGGCGTAGTGTATTTCTGGCGGCGGAATTCAAATCGGCGGGTAGGGGGCGTGATTCATTTAAATGAAGCGCGTCCCCGCGCCGATTGAACTGCGCATGCTCCGTTTCGAAATTTCCCGCCGTGCTTTGCGTGAAATAACGTCTCAACAACGTCATTTTTTGAACTTAGACGTGACTTACGTCCATCCCTATTCACGGACGACTTACGCAAAAAAATAATAATTCAAATTTCGACGTGGGAACGACGGCCATACTTTAACATGGCAAGTCTATCTATACGCCGCAAAATAGCAGCTTTAACTATACGCCGGAAAAAGCCGACTAGAGACGACGTAAGAGAATGCGACAGCCGCGCGTACGTTCGTGGATCGTCGGAAAAAGCTAATTTGCATACCCGACGCGGAAAACGACGCGAACTCTATCCAGCGGGTGCCGAAGTATTGCACCTACGATCCAAAGGCGTACGAAGCCGTACGCCTGTCGGATCAAACCCAGAAGCCGTCGTATCTTGGTTTGAGGATTCAAACTAAAGATACGACGCGGGTAATTTAAAAAGTAAGCCGGCGTATCAGTAGATACGCCGGCGTACTCGCTATGTGGATCTGGCCCCTAGGTTCTATGAATCTCCCCCATAAAACCCTTGAAGAAAGCATTGACCTCTTTCTGAAACGCATTGGGTTGCAGTGGAGACATTATGGTGTCATATACATATATCACAATAATATAAAATATACCAGCGCAAAAAAATTACAAATGTACAGCAGCTGAACACTCCAGGTAAATTTACAACACCCCAGATAGATATAATCCAAAAATAGTGCAGCGCTAGTTAAAGTTCATAAAGAAAAGAGTTTATGTAGAAAAGCACACAGATCTCCGGTGGTTTTTAACCTTTTCTCGGCTGCTAGCGGAGGTAAAACCGCCCCACTAGTGGCCAAATAACGCAGCGAAATTGACGGTAAATCGTCGCTAAAAATAGCGCGCTTTACCGCCGACGCCGCCCCCGCCTCAGTGTGAAAGAGGCCTTACAAGTGCACTTGTAGTGCAAAGTGGATTTGTCTTTCCTAAATAACCCCCAAAGTGTTTTGAAAAACAATGGACACCGTGCTGGAAGTGTAAAGCCTCCACCTTCATTTTCAAATTTTAATTAATTTTGTTCTAATTTATTTCAGATTCATTGAAATTCTTTACTATTGTCATTCTGATACTTGGATACATTCGAATCTTCGAACAACATTTTTTCAGAATTCATAACAAACAAATTGCACAGGTCTAATATTAATATGGTAAATAAACTGAGAGAATGGGACACTTATGCCGCGCACACACCATCACTTTATGTGATGAAAAAAAACGACATTTTCTGTGAAGTAAAAAACAACGTTTTTGAAACTTCAATTTTCAAAAACGACGTTGCCTATACACCATCGTTTTTTCACAATGCTCTAGCAAAGCGAAGTTACGTTCACCACTCTTTTCCATTGAAGCTCGCTTCATAACTAGCTTCTGGGCATGCGCGGGTTTAAAAACGTTGTTTTAAACGTCGTTTTTTGCTACACACAGTGAATTTCTGTGAAACAAAAAACGACGTTTTGAAAAACGACACATAAAATTGAAGCATGCTTCAATTTTTTTTGTCGTTTTTCACAAGACATAAAACAACGTTTTCCCCCACACACGATCATTGAAATTTACGTTTTTAAAAACGTTGTTTTTTTTCATCACATAAAGTGATGGTGTGTACGCGGCATTACATACAATATCACTTTTCTGCTGTTGTAGCCTCCTCAGTGACATAGTGACATCATAAATTAGCTAACCATCTATTTATTCCTATTGTACAACCTCAGATCAACCATTAACTATATAATTCAAGTCCCGGTTTGATTTGATACAATGAATGGATTTGTCCTCATATGAAATTGTTTTGGTAAATTGAAAGAAGATACAGTTTTAGATACATGAAAATACCTGCTTGTTCAAAATACCACACTCAACCTATAACAGCTGAGTCATGGGTGAAGAGATACACTTTATTATCAAAAGTATTGGGACACCTGCCTTTACACGCACATGAACTTTATTGGCATCCCAGTCTTATGCCACGTACACATGACCGTTATTCATGTCATGGAAAGTTTTCCTTGACGTGATTCCTCCCAAGCCTGCCTTGCATACACATGATCGTGATAGAAAATGCTCGAGCAAAGCGCGGTGACATACAACATGTACGACGGCACTATAAAGGGGAAGTTCCATTCGAATGGCGTCACCCTTTGGGCTGATTATGCTGATTTCCCGTCTCAGAACTTGATTCTGAGCATGCATGGTTTTCCCCCCCTCGTTAAAGTGTACACACGACCGTTTTTCACGACTAGAAAAACGACGAGAAAAAATAGAGCAGGTTCTAAATTTTTAATGCCCATTTTTTTCGTTGAGAAAAATGCTCTGGAGCCTATACGCGACCGTTTTTCACGACCAAATTTAAAAAATTGAATTTTTCTTGTCATGAAAAATGGTCGTGTGTAAGCGGCATTAGTCCATAGGATTCAATATTGAGTTGGCCCACCCTTTTCAGCTATAACAGCTTCAACTCTTCTGGGAAGGCTGTCCACAAGGTTTAGAAGTGTCTACAGGAATGTTTAACTATTCTTCCAGAATTTGTGAGGTCAGGCACTGATTTTGGACGAGAAGGCCTGGCTTGCAGTCTCTGCTCTAATTCATCCCAAAGGTGTTCATTTAGGAGATATTTACAGTATCTCTACAGGTAGGTACTATATAATAGGCTTACCTATAGGTACAAATAATCTATGGAAGTTTACTTCCACTTTAAGCTGGCTACATAGTTTTCTTTCATCTGTTTTACCAATTTAATCTTTAATTACATCTCTGTAACACTGTAGCATTTGATCATATTAAATCGTTTTTTGAAACCTAAGGTTTTGTTTTTTTCTGCATAAAAGCAGTTTCTAGTTGTTTGGATACTCTGACGACTTTCTCTTTTTTTTGCCCATGTCTTCAGTTTCCACGACATCCTTTGCTTTGACCAGTTTATGGCTTATAAAAACAAAAATATCCTTTAATTTCTCTATATCAACATTTTTAACTAACTCCAGATGGTAAGTAAAATATTCTAATACTTGATGTATTGTCCTTATTTCACAGCAACCTAAAATTAACTGCCTTTCATTGATAAAAAAAAAAAGAGTATTATATCTTAGGAAATGAAGGGAAATAAATGACTTAGTGGCAATTTGCCCAACGTCTTCTGGGCAACACTTTCCCTATGTAAAAAGGCAAATTATAGAAAATGTGTGCAATATTTGCCCAGTGAAAATGATATTTCCTGACATTTGGCAACATCTGTTCATCAATAGGAGAAGGTCTTTACTGTAACATTTACCCCATATAACAAAGGGGTTATATGGGGCACATTCCTTAACGTAAAATTTGCCTGGTTGAGCTGAACTGTTGAACCATTGCATTTTCAGTAAAAAAAAAAAAATGTATGACATGCACTCTATGAAGAGTGCTAAAATTCTTTTTTTTCTTTTAATACAGGTTCAATATTTTTTGAGGGAACCCCACTGGAAGCCCCTCCTGCACAATGGCATGCAGGCTGAGTGGTATCAATATAGCAGGGGGCTGCACACATGCATTGCTCGCTTGTTATGGTAATATAAGCTTACATTGATGTATTTTGTACTAGTTCTAGGTACTAGCCTACATGCCTGGTATGCTGAGCTGGTTAGCTCTATAAGGGGGAGTTTTAGTTTTGGCCCTATGGAGAGGTCCTGCCAGCAAGTGTCATTGTCAAGTTTAAAGCTGTTGTAACATCTTGATGTACTTGTGACATTCAATGTTTCTTCATTGGTTGCTATATCACCTTGTGCACATTCATCCTATTATAAATAGCCTAAATGCGACTGTGGCATGCTAGGCGAATGCAGTTGAATGTCACTTGAGCAAATAGCACTAAAGATTCTTTGAGAACAGTTCTCAGTGAATCAGTTATACATTTTTATATAATCTTTTTTTTATTTTACATTTTAAGCCATTCAAAAACTGTGTACAGATAAAGGGGTAAGGGGAAAGGGAAGGGAAAATGCACCTTAAGGGCAAATACTGTCATCGGTAGCGCCACAATACCTTACACCATAAGTGTAATTATTACTAGTACGAGCCCATCCCTGTCCTAGATTTTCGATCCAAGTGGACATTCCCCCTCACACTTTGGGGGAAGGAGATGGGACTTGTTCAATAAATCAGAGCAGATACCTTACAGCATCCTAGGCTCACATAAAGTAAAGTACGAACATAGAAGACATGGAGAAAAAAAAATGTACAAAAAAAATTATATCTACAAGTACCGCTGAGGCCTTTGTAAATCGCCAAACACACCTGGTTCATTGGCTAGTTGTGGTATAACTATACTAGGAACATAAATTAGAATTCCATGTCTGGTTCTGAACCTGATTCAGGGTCCAGTACGCTTGGACAAGTTGCCCGAAGGCAGGATCCGCCAAAGTTAACAGAGCAATATCTAGACTAGAGGAGACTGGGGCCTGTTCAGAAGTATGTCTCCGCCATGAGGCCCAGATCAAGTCAAAGCGCTCATGAGTTCCCTTGCATTCCTCTGCTTCCATGATCTCCGTCACCTTCCCAAGCCAGTCCAACTCGCTCAGAAATCGCAGGCTTTTCAGTGGACCATTTATAACAAATTAAAAAAATAATGTATTTTCCGGAAGGAAGCAGTTACATTGAGATACACTCTGATGGTCCTGACAATATCCAGAGAATCTTTTTTTTTTTTTTAAGATATTTTTATTAGGTTGAAGACAAACCAAGAAACAGAAAGAAACATAAAAAAAAAACAACAATACCATCAGACAACCTGGTCATAAACGTTAGGCAATACACTCAAACATAGAAAAATAAACTGACATCAGTGCAAAATATAAAGTAGGCACAGTGGTATGGTACTGTTCCCTTTAAATCTCCTGTGATCACCTTCAACCTCCGATATATCAGCTCAGCAACATGTTAAAATAAAGCACATATGCCTCCCTAATGCCCCGTACACACGATCGGAATTTCCGATGGCCTAAAATCCGATGGAATTTTTCATCGGAATTCCGTTCAAGCTGTTTTGCATACACACTGTCAGACCAAATTCCGACCGTCCAAAACGCAGTGACGTAAAACACTACGTCAATGCTTCCGAGCACGCGTCGACTTGATTCTGAGCATGCGTGGGTTTTTTCTCCGTTGGAGTTGCACAAGGACGATAGGAATTTCCTATCGTTTTTTTTTCCATCGGAAAAAATAAAACATGTTCTATTTCTAAACACCGACTGAAAAAAAGTCAGATGGCACCCACACGTGATCGGAATTTCCGATGAAGTCCATCTGATGTTTTTCATTGGAAATTCCGATCGTGTGTACGCGGCATTAGAGTATAATTGCATACACAACCCTTTATTTAGAATAGGAGAGACTCTTACATTCAAAACATTAAAACAGTGCATGTAGTATGTATAATACTCGCATGGTGTCTCCCATCACTTCCGGTCACAGCGGCCCTACACAGTGCGTCATGTCACATGAATTCAGTCATGTTCCCTGATGAAGTCACATGAATTCATCAGTCATGTTCCCTGATGAAGTCACGTGATGCAATGCGTAGGACCCCCATGAATATCACCTGACTAGAAGAAGGCAATTGATACACATCACGTTTGGAATTGGGACTGTATTATATGATTTTATTTATTCATCAATTGCAGTGGCACTTTTTATTTTTAGCAAACAAAAAAAACTCTTCCCTATGCTATTCAACACAAAAGAAAAGACAAAATAGTTTGGGTATAGATATACTTTTATTAATAGGAAACATTAAGTTAATCTAGAATAATTTTTAATGAGATACTTGGAGATGAAAGACTTTGGCCCAGATTCAAGTAGCAATTGCGCCTGTGTAACCATAGGTTACACAGCGCAATTGCTTACTTGCCCCGGCGTTACGAATGCTCCTGATTCAGGAACATCGTAACGCCGACTGCAGCCTAAAATCTGCGTGGCATAAGGCTCTTATGCCACGCATATCTAGGCTGCATTCTTGCGATGACCGCTAGGGGGCGTTCCCATTGTGGTCAGCGTATAGTATGCAAATTGCATACTAACACCGATTCACAATGTTGCGCGAGCCCTGCGTACGCAATTTACGTTGTTTCCGTACGGCGTGTTTAGCGTAAGGCTGCCCCTTCTAATAGCAGGGGCAGCCAATGCTAAAGTATACCCGTCGTTCCCGCGTCGCGACGTTCAAATTTTACGTAATTTGCGTAAGTGATTCGTGAATGGCGCTGGACGCCATTCACGTTCACTTTGAAGCAAATGACGTCCTTGCGACGTCATTTGCCGCAATGCACGTCGGGAAAGTTTCCCGACGGAGCATGCGCTCTATGCTCGGCGCGGGAGCGCGCCTAATTTAAATGATTCCCGCCCCCTACGGGATCATTTACATTAGGCGCCCTTACGCAGGGCAAGTTTACACAGCGCACACGCAATTTACGGAGCTACTGCTCCGTGAATCGCGGGTAGCACAGTAAATTTGCGGGGGCGCAGGGCAAAAACGCTGCCCTGCGCCTCCGTAAATAAGGGGCAAATCTACCTGAATCCGGGCCTTTGAGAGTATTTTTGAGGCATTTTAAAGGACTTTCACTTTAAAATTTACTTTCAGCCAGAAAAAAAACCTGTAAAACGTAATATTAAATTGTGTGCTTCCAATACTGTGGTGTCCACAACAAATACATTCAGGTTGTCACTGCAAAGCTTTTACTGTTGTTGTGAGTCTGGAATCTGGTCTGGAACAATAGACGACAGACACTCAAATTATACATTACTTCATTGTTAATTGCAAAAAAAAACAAAAAAACTTTTGCTAAGTTAAATATTCAGGCTGAAAAGTCTTGGATAAATGTAAGAAGAACTGTCAGCTCTACAAATACTCCAAGGATTAATACACATGCATTTAATTAAGGAGGTCTAGATAGTGGTTGGCAGGATAGGAATTGACCTCAACAACTTTCCATGGTGTTGATGTTTGAAGGAAACCTGCTGTGCTCCTGCTATTCTGAAACTACAAGTCTCAGCACATCGGCATCCTAATGATTATTTGTCCTGTTCACAGCTTTGGTTGAGGACTGTGTGATTAAAGTGACAGTCTTCCTAAAAGAGAAGTATGGCCAAAGCTAAGTTGGTCATACTTCTCCTGTGGGTCAGATGAGTGCACTTACCTGTGCTTTCCTGTGACACAGAATCAGCGGCTGTTGGCTGCAGTCACAGAGCCCTGGAAGGATCCTGTCAATAATTTTGGAATCCATCCATAAGTCTGACCGGCAGCTGGCTCTGTTTTGAAATCGCGGACACAATTGGGGCAAATCTGCCCACGCTTCAAAAAGCCCAGGTGTGAATGCAGCCTTCTTGAGAAGCGAGACTTCTTGTCCCTCCTTGATAGCTGATGTACTGTATGCCACCACTGTGGCACTGTCCAAATGAACATCACAAACAAATTTTTTCCCAGGACACTTATCAGCCAGCTGGCAAAACAACCACATTGGACACAATAAAAGTTTACATTAGGAAAAGAGGGGTTTGTTTGCACACATTTGCAAATATATGTGTAAGCTGCAGTGCCCATGCCAAGGGACCTCTATATACAGTGCCTTGCAAAAGTATTCACGCCTTTGGAATATGTCATGTTTTGTTGACTCACAACCTGGAATTAACATGAATTGTTTGAGGATTTGCATCATTTAATTTACAGAACATGCCCACAACTTTGAAGATGTTTTTTTTTTTGTTATTGTGAAGCAAACAACAAATAGGACAAAATAACAGAAAAAGTCAATGTGCATAACTATTCACCCCCCTAAAGTCAATACTTTGTAGAGCCACCTTTTGCAGCTATCACAGCTCCAACTCGTTTTGGATAAGTCTCTAGGGGCCAGATCCACAAAAGGGATACGCAGGCGTATCTACTGATACGCCGTCGTATCCCTGTTTCTAACTATGCGGCTGATTCAGAGAATCAGTTACGCATAGATATTCCTAAGATCCGGCAGGTGTAATAGTTTTACACTGTCGGATCTTAGGATGCAGTACCTCGGCCGCCGCTGGGGGCATTTCTCGTCGAAATTCCGCGTCGGGTATGCAAATTAGCACTTACGGAGATCCACTAAGCTTTTTCCCTTCGTTTGTTTTTCCGTAAGTGTTAGTTTGCCGTCGCAAAATTAGGGCTGCTTTTACAAAGTGTAAACTTAGTACACCATGTAAAAGTATACCCTTCTTTCCCGCGTCGCTGTCAAATTTTTTTAAAACATTTTTTTTCCCGCCGCAACTCTTTTTTTTTCTTTTACACCCGTCGCGATTCTCAAAACTTGGCGCAACGTAAATCCGCGCAAAGCACGTCGGGAAAATCGCGTCGGGAGCATGCGCAGTACGTCCGGCGCCGGAGCGCGCCTAATTTAAATGGGACTCGCCCCATTAGATTGGGCACGCCTTGCGCCGGACGGATTTAAGTTACACCGCTGAAAATTTCTAGGTAAGTGCTTTGTGGATCGGGCACTTAGGTAGAAATTTTGCGGCGGTGTAACTTAAATAGGAACATTTAAGTTAAGCCCGCTGGCTATGGATCTGGCCCTAAGAGCTTGCCACATCTTACCACTGGGATTTTTGGCCATTCCTCCTTGCAAAACTTCTCTAGCTTCTTCAAATTGGATGGTTTGCACTTGTGAACAGCAATCTTTAGGTCTGACCACAGATTTTCCATTGGATTGAGGTCTGGGCTTTGACTAGGCCATTCCAACACATTTACATGTTTCCCCTTAAACCACTCAAGTGTTGCAGGTTTTGATTAAGAAATATCCCTGTATTTAGCACCATCCATCTTTCCCTTAACTCTGACCAGTTTCCCAGTCCCGAATGCTGAAAATGGGATGGTGTTCTTTGGGTGATGTGATATGTTCGGTTTGTGCCAGACATAGCGTTTTCTTTGATGGCCAAAAAGTTCAACTTTAGTCTCATCAGACCAGAGCACCTTCCTCCATACATTTTGGGAGTCTCCCACATGCCTTTTCACAAACTCAAATCGTACCATTTTGTTTTTTTGCTGAAAGTAATGGCTTTCTTCTGGCCACTCTGCCATAAAGCCCAACTCTATGGAGCATGCAACTTATTGTCGTCCTATGTACAGAAACTACATTCTCTGCTGTGGAACTCCAGTGACATAGAGCTAGTTTTATTGACCTGAGCTCCAGAATGTTGATGGAGAGCTTTTCTTCTCTTGGAGATCAGGTTTCCTGAAAAATATTAGAACATTCCTAACCAGCCTGTGAGGCTAATATCGGCTGTTATCAGCTTCTATGAGTATTTAAGAATCTACTTCCCCATTGACAAGGTTGGGTTGGAAATCCACCAAGTTAGGGATTTCCTTGCTTGATTGAAAAGATGGATAAGGGGAGTGTATTAGTTCCAAGCCAGGAAAATGTTGTGCTAAAGATGCCTTGAAGGGAACTGAGTGAAAGGAACAGCATTGATCGAAGCCACCAAGGACCCCTATGGAAAAAAATTATAGATGTGTGTCTTTTTGAGCTTAACGTCTCAGTATGGGATCTTAAATGGGCAAGTTTGTTTGCTGAAAGTAAAACTTTTAGCTAGGTCATGTCTAGAAAGAAGGTTCTGATGCGAACCAAAGGGGGGGGGGGATGTTCGGCTTATCCCTACTCACCATGCCTCTTAGCACATACCTCGGGGCGTCTACTTTCCAAAATTGGATCATTTGGGGGGGGGGGGGGGGTTTGTGCTATCTGGGCATTTCATGGCCTCCGAAACTGTGATACATAGTAACAAGTGAAATCACCATTTTACGCCCTTAGAAATTCTGAAGGTGGTGATTGGTTTTCGGGGACCTGTACGCAGCTAGGCTCCCAAAAAGTCTCACACATGTGGTATCCCCGTACTCAGGAGAAGCAGCAGAATGTATTTTGGAGTGTAATTTTACATATATTCATGGCATGTTGGGCAATATATCATTTAGTGACAACTTTGTGAAAAAAATAAAAATAAAGACTTAACATGCCTATCAGCAAATAGCTTGTGCTGTCATCTTTCCAAAATGGGGTCATTTGAGGGGGTTTTAAACTGTCCTGGTATTTTATGCACAACATTAGAAGCGTTTGTCATACATCACCCACTCTTCTAACCACTTGAAGACAAAGCCCTTCTGGCACTTCTTGTTTACATGAAAAAATTTAGCCCCAAACAATATATATATTTTTTCTAAAGCAAAGGGCCTACAGATTAAATTGGTGTGTGTTGCAAAAAAAATTCACATAGCATCTGCGCAGTGATTTTTCAAATGCGATTTTTGTTTGGGGAAAATATATATATATTTAATTTGAATGTACTATAACACACCCAAATGTTTCGTAAAATATACAAGATGATCTTATGCCGAGTACATAGATATGTACAAATCTTATCTATTGCTGCTCCCCGGAATTCGTGCTTCCCCCAAAGCACAAATCCCTCCCCCAGAACAAATCTTACCTATTGCTGCTCCCTGGAATTTGTGCTTCCCCCAAAGCACAAATCCATCCTCCTGGCACAAATTGTTGGATCCTGCTATTTCTCAGGACACCATTACTTTGCCTCACTCTGGTCTGATTATTCTCCTCCACTTTTGCTCCTGCAAAGGAGCGTGCATTCTGTGAAAAAAAAAAAAAAGTTGATTAGTGGATATAACACAGGACTATCACCTTTCAGCTACATCACAGACAGCCTGGCACTTCTGCAATACTCCAAAGTATAGGACTTGGTCATTTATCATTCTGTATATATGTTTCTGCAAAAATGGCAGTTTTTATAGGGTAGTTTTCTCCATAGAGGAGTTCAGCCTAAAATGTAGCTGAAAATTTGGTGTAAAGTATGGAAGCCCTTTCTATATGTTCAGCCAGTGTCATAATTGTATCACCTTAAGAGTATAAACGTCAAAAGGGGAGAACATTATTTACTATGAGTCCTGAGGGATATATGATGGACCCTAATGGGACGCCTTGACCAGGCTAAATAATCATTGCTGATTATTCCCTCTCCTGTGCATCCCCTTTCACTTCCCCTTTCACTTCCCTCTCCTGTGTGTTCTTCCCCTTTGCTTCCCTCTCCTGTGCGTGCTTCCTCTTCCCTTTCTTCTCCTGTGAATTCTTTCGCTTCACTTCTTTCTCCTGTGCATTCTTCCCCTTTGCTTCCTTCTCCTGTGCGTTCTTCCCCTTCACTTCCCTCTTTTGTGTGTTTTTTCACTTCCTTCTCCTGTGCATTCTTCCTCTTCACTTCCTTTTTCTGTGCATTCTTCACCTTCCCTCTCCTGTGCGTTTGTCCCCTTCACTTCCCTCTCCTGTGCATTCTTCCTCTTCACTTCCATTTTCTGTTCATTCTTCCCCTTCCCTTCCTTCTCCTGTGCATTTATCCCCTTCACTTTCCTCTCCTGTAAGTTCTTCCCCTTCCCTTGCTTTTTCTGTGCATTCTTCCCCTTCCCTCTCCTGTGCGTTTGTCCCCTTCACTTCCCTCTCCTGTGAGTTCTTCCCCTTCACTTCCCTCTCCTGTGAGTTCTTCCCCTTCACTTCCTTTTTCTGTGCATTATTCCCCTTCACTTCCCTCCCCTGTGAGTTCTTCCCCTTCACTTCCCTCTCCTGTGAGTTCTTCCCCTTCACTTCCCTCTCCTGTAAATTCTTCCCCTTCACTTCCCTCTCCTGTGAGTTCTTCCCCTTCGCTTCCCTCTCCTGTGCATTCTTCCCCTTTACTTAATTTTTCTGTGCATTCTTACCCTTCCCTTCCCTCTCCTGTGCGTTCTTCCCTTTCACTTCCCTCTCCTTTGCATTCTTCCCCTTCACTTCCCTTTTCTGTGCATTCTTCCCCTTCCCTTCCCTTTCCTGTGCGTTCTTCCCCTTCACCTTCCCTCTCCTGTGCGTTTGTCCCCTTCACTTCCCTCTCCTGTGCATTCTTCCTCTTCACTTCCATTTTCTGTTCATTCTTCCCCTTCCCTTCCTTCTCCTGTGCATTTATCCCCTTCACTTCCCTCTCCTGTAAGTTCTTCCCCTTCCATTGCTTTTTCTGTGCATTCTTCCCCTTCCCTCTCCTGTGCGTTTGTCCCCTTCACTTCCCTCTCCTGTGAGTTCTTCCCCTTCACTTCCCTCTCCTGTGAGTTCTTCCCCTTCACTTCCCTTTTCTGTGCATTATTCCCCTTCACTTCCCTCCCCTGTGAGTTCTTCCCCTTCACTTCCCTCTCCTATGAGTTCTTCCCCTTCACTTCCCTCTCCTGTGAGTTCTTCCCCTTCGCTTCCCTCTCCTGTGCATTCTTCCCCTTTACTTAATTTTTCTGCGCATTCTTACCCTTCCCTTCCCTCTCCTGTGCGTTCTTCCCTTTTACTTCCCTCTCCTTTGCATTCTTCCCCTTCACTTCCCTTTTCTGTGCATTCTTCCCCTTCCCTTCCCTTTCCTGTGCGTTCTTCCCCTTCACTTCCCTCTCCTGTGAGTTTTCCTCCTTCATTTACTTTTTCTGTGCATTCTTCCCCTTCCTTTCCCTTTCCTGTGTGTTCTTCCCCTTCAATTCCCTCTCCTGTGACTTCTTCCCCTTCACTTCCATCTCCTGTGAGTTCTTCCCCTTCACTTCCCTCTCCTGTGAGTTCTCCCCCTTCACTTCCCTCTCCTGTCCGATCTTCCCCTTCACTTCCCTCTCCTGTGCGTTCTTCCCCTTCACTTCCCTCTCCTTTGAGTTCTTCCCCTTCCCTTCCCTCCCCTGTGAGTTCTTCCCTTTCACTTCCCTCCCCTGTGAGTTCTTCCCCTTCACTTCCCTCTCCTGTGAGTTCTTCCCCTTCACTTCCCTCTCCTGTGCATTCTTCCTCTTCACTTCCTTTTTCTGTGCATTCATCCCCTTCCCTTCCCTCTCCTGTGCGTTTGTCCCCTTCACTTCCCTCTCCTGTGCGTTTGTCCCCTTCACTTCCCTCTCCTGTGAGTTCTTCCCCTTCATTTCCCTCCCCTGTGGGTACTTCCACTTCACTTCCCTCTCCTGTGAGTTCTTCCCCTTCACTTCCCTCTCCTGTGAGTTCTTCCCCTTCACTTCCTTTTTCTGTGCATTCTTCCCCTTCACTTCCCTCCCCTGTGAGTTCTTCCCCTTCACTTCCCTCTCCTGTGAGTTCTTCCCCTTCACTTCCTTCTACTGTGAGTTCTTCCCCTTTACTTCCCTCTCATGTGAGTTCTTCCCCTTCACTTCCCTCTCATGTGAGTTCTTCCCCTTTACTTTCCTCTCCTGTGGGTTCTTCCCCTTCGCTTCCCTCTCCTGTGCATTCTTCCCCCTCACTTAATTTTTCTGTGCATTCTTTCCCTTCCCTTCCATCTCCTGTGCGTTCTTCCCCTTCACTTCCCTCTCCTGTGAGTTCTTCCCCTTCACTTCCTTTTCTGTGCATTCTTCCCCTTCACTTCCCTCTCCTGTGAAATCTTCCCTTTCACTTCCATCTCCTGTGAGTTCTTCCCCTTCGCTTCCCTCTCCTGTGCATTCTTCCCCTTCACTTCCTTTTTCTGTGCATTCTTCCCCTTCCCTTCCCTCTCCTGTGCGTTCTTCCCCTTCACTTTCTTCTCCTGTGAGTTTCTCCCCTTCATTTACTTTTTCTGTGCATTCTTCCCCTTTCTTTTCCCTTTCCTGTGTGTTCTTCCCCTTCACTTCCCTCTCCTTTGAGTTCTTCCCCTTCCCTTCCCTCCCCTGTGAGTTCTTCCCTTTCACTTCCCTCCCCTGTGAGTTCTTCCCCTTCACTTCCCTCTCCTGTGAGTTCTTCCCCTTCACTTCCCTCTCCTGTGCATTCTTCCTCTTCACTTCCTTTTTCTGTGCATTCATCCCCTTCCCTTCCCTCTCCTGTGCGTTTGTCCCCTTCACTTCCCTCTCCTGTGCGTTTGTCCCCTTCACTTCCCTCTCCTGTGAGTTCTTCCCCTTCACTTCCCTCCCCTGTGGGTACTTCCACTTCACTTCCCTCTCCTGTGAGTTCTTCCCCTTCACTTCCCTCTCCTGTGAGTTCTTCCCCTTCACTTCCTTTTTCTGTGCATTCTTCCCCTTCACTTCCCTCCCCTGTGAGTTCTTCCCCTTCACTTCCCTCTCCTGTGAGTTCTTCCCCTTCACTTCCTTCTACTGTGAGTTCTTCCCCTTCACTTCCCTCTCATGTGAGTTCTTCCCCTTCACTTCCCTCTCATGTGAGTTCTTCCCCTTTACTTTCCTCTCCTGTGGGTTCTTCCCCTTCGCTTCCCTCTCCTGTGCATTCTTCCCCCTCACTTAATTTTTCTGTGCATTCTTTCCCTTCCCTTCCATCTCCTGTGCGTTCTTCCCCTTCACTTCCCTCTCCTGTGAGTTCTTCCCCTTCACTTCCTTTTCTGTGCATTCTTCCCCTTCACTTCCCTCTCCTGTGAATTCTTCCCTTTCACTTCCATCTCCTGTGAGTTCTTCCCCTTCGCTTCCCTCTCCTGTGCATTCTTCCCCTTCACTTCCTTTTTCTGTGCATTCTTCCCCTTCCCTTCCCTCTCCTGTGCGTTCTTCCCCTTCACTTTCTTCTCCTGTGAGTTTCTCCCCTTCATTTACTTTTTCTGTGCATTCTTCCCCTTTCTTTTCCCTTTCCTGTGTGTTCTTCCCCTTCACTTCCCTCTCCTGTGAGTTCTTCCCCTTCACTTCCCTCTCCTGTGAGTTCTTCCCCTTCACTTCCCCCTCCTGTGAGTTCCTCCCCTTCACTTCCCTCTCCTGTGAGTTCTCCCCCTTCACTTCCCTCTCCTGTCTGTTCTTCCCCTTCACTTCCCTCTCCTGTCTGTTCTTCCCCTTCACTTCCCTCTCCTGTGAGTTCTTCCCCTTCACTTCCCTCTCATGTGAGTTCTTCCCCTTCACTTCCCTCTCATGTGAGTTCTTCCCCTTCACTTCCCTCTCCTTTGCATTCATCCCCTTCACTTCCCTCTCCTGTGCGTTCTTCCCCTTCACTTCCCTCTCCTGTGAGTTTTCCCCTTCATTTACTGTTTCTGTGCATTCTTCCCCTTCCTTTCCATTTCCTGTGTGTTCTTCCCCTTCAATTCCCTCTCCTGTGACTTCTTCCCCTTCATTTCCCTCTCCTGTGAGTTCTTCCCCTTCACTTCCCTCTCCTGTGAGTTCTCCCCCTTCACTTCCCTCTACTGTCTGTTCTTCCCCTTCAATTGCCTCTCCTGTCTGTTCTTCCCCTTCACTTCCCTCTCCTGTGAGTTCTTCCTCTTCACTCCCCTCCCCTGTGAGCTCTTCCCCTTCACTTCCCTCTCCTGTGAGTTCTTCCCCTTCACTTCCCTCTCCTGTGAGTTCTTCCCCTTCACTTCCCTCTCCTGTGCATTTTTCCTCGTCACTTCCCTTTTCTGTGCATTCTTCCCCTTCCTTCTCCTGTGCGTTTGTCCCCTTCACTTCCCTGTCCTGTGAGTTCTTCCCATTCACTTCCTTTTTCTGTGCATTCTTCCCCTTCCCTTCCCTCTCCTGTGCGTTTGTCCCCTTCACTTCCCTCTCCTGTGAGTTCTTCCCCTTCACTTTCCTCCCCTGTGGGTTCTTCCCCTTCACTTCCCTCTCCTGTGAGTTCTTCCCCTTCACTTCCCTCTCCTGTGAGTTCTTCCCATTCACTTCCTTTTTCTGTGCATTCTTCCCCTTCCCTTCCCTCTCCTGTGCGTTTGTCCCCCTCACTTCCCTCTTCTGTGAGTTCTTCCCCTTCACTTTCCTCCCCTGTGGGTTCTTCGCCTTCACTTCCCTCTCCTGTGAGTTCTTCCCCTTCACTTCCCTCTCCTGTGAGTTCTTCCCCTTCACTTCCTTTTTCTGTGCATTCTTCCCCTTCACTTCCCTCCCCTGTGAGTTCTTCCCCTTCACTTCCCTCTCCTGTGAGTTCTTCCCCTTCACTTCCCTCTCCTGTGAGTTCTTCCCCTTCACTTCCCTCTCCTGTGAGTTCTTCCCCTTCACTTCCCTCTCCTGTGCATTTTTCCTCTTCACTTCCTTTTTCTGTGCATTCTTCCCCTTCCCTTCCCTCTCCTGTGCGTTTGTCTCCTTCACTTCCCTCTCCTGTGAGTTCTTCCCTTCACTTCCTGTTTCTGTGCATTTTTCCCCTTCCCTTCCCTCTCCTGTGCGTTTGTCCCCTTCACTTCACTTCTACATGTTGTAGAACTACAGCAAGAGAACGGAAAAAAAAAACACACTTATTTATTTTTTTTTTTCATCCACAACTGCCACATTTTTTTTTTGTTTTTGTAATATTATTTAAATTTTATATATATTTTTATTGTTTTTATAATATTATTTATATTATAAAAAATAATAATAACACAATTATATATATATATATATATATATATATATATATATATATATATATATATATATATATATATATATATATATATATATATATATTTAGCGCCTGGCTATTTTCAGAGCCGGTGCTATTCTAAATTTAGGGGGAGTTCAGAGAGATAGGGCTAGATTCACGTAGGGTTACGCTGGCGTATCAATAGATACGCCGTCGTAACTCTGAATCTACGCCGTCGTGAATTTAAGCGTATTCTGGAAACCAGATACGCTTAAATTAGGCTAAGATACGAGCGGCGTAAGTCTCCTACGCCGTCGTATCTTAGGGTGCAATATTTACGCTGGCCGCTAGGTGGCGCTTCCGTCGTTTTCGGCGTAGAATATGCAAATGACCTATATACGCCGATTCACAATTGTACGTACGCCCGGCGCTATTTTTTTACGTAGTTTACGTTAGGTTTTTTCGGCGTAGGGTTACTCCTGCTATTAGGAGGCGTACGCCATGTTAAGTATGGCCGTCGTTCCCGCGTTGAAATTTGAAAATGTTACGTCGTTTGCGTAACTCGTCCGTGAATGGGGCTGGACATAATTTACGTAAATACGATACGCTGCGCCGCCGTAACAATGCACGAAGCTACCTCAATCTAGCCCATAGTTGGCTCTGAACATGTTATTTGGTTAAATTTGGGGTCTCTGCTCTAGCTTGCCTGTACTGTGTGCTGTCCTTTTGTCCGGGGACTCCCCTCACCCCCGGTCGGCAGGTGGCAGCAGTGTGTTTGAGTATCACTCATCAGCAGCCTATCAGGACGGTGGGCCACCTTGCTGTGCATGCTGGGGAGGGTTTTTTAAGGGGCAGACACCATTAGTTCAGGTCGCTGTGTTCCTGCCCTTGAGCTGGGCAGTCGTCCCACCACCCCCGTGTATGGCCACACTGGCCGTGGTGTGTGTTCTTGGCTCCGGGACCACGTTGGTCTGGAGCACATTCATCCGTTTGATGGATCCATAGCTCCCAACTGTCCCTGATTTCAAGGGACTGTCCCTGATTTGGAGCAATGTCCCTCTGTCCCTCATTCCTCCTCATTTGTCCCTCATTTTTAATTGATCTATATAGATGTATATAAAATGCACTTTTTATCTATCAAAAAGTGTTTCCCAGTGCTAAATCTTTCATCTGATTTCTAAATTGCTGTATCTGTAAACTCCAAAAGCCAATATAAAGGAATAGTAGTGGTAAAAAAAGCACTTGTCGGTTTAACCAATCTTATTTTTTGTATAAATCTCCTTTAAGGGGGCGTAGCAAGGGGTGTGTCCTATGCCTGCATACTTTTGCTGATAGGTGTACCCTCATTCCCATCTCAAAACATTGGGAGGTATGTGGATCCAGTGAGTTGACTGGATCCCTAAATTTGCCAGATGGTCCTGGGCTGTCCGTCCAATGGGAGGAAGTCGCCTGATGAGGAACCTGTCCAAGGGATACCGAGCACGAGGCTGGTGTTTCAGGAAAGGCCTGTCCATTTGTCAGAGGACAACTTTGGTTCTGCGAGGCTGGACGCAGGTCGCCTATCAGTTGCTGATTTGATCGAAGCTCTGTGAAGGAGAACCGGGTGCTGCATCCACTAAGAAGGGATTTTGGACCGAAATTGTCTCCAATCTTCAGGAGGGTCTGTGGCAGAGACTTAATCCTATTAACCGAGTGTCACGCTGGCTGCCAGGCTGGTGAGAGAGGCCTGTCCAGATGCACTATAGTTTTGGGAATGGAAAGGGGACAATGCACTGGGGATTATATGAAGGTCCACATTTAAATTATTTATAGTGGAAAAATTGATGTTGCCAATAGAGATGCTTTACTTGAATATCGATAGTAACTGCAAGACATCTTTACTACCTTTTTCTGCCCAACAGCCAGTTCTAAAACATAAAGTCAACTATTAGTTCTGTAAATAAATTGATATACCTATGAACACTGAATTACATTGTTTGTCTCGGTGGGCCTCTGCTCTTATTACACTGCAATGGTTTAAAACATTTTATTAGGCAGGAGAAGAGAAGGCTAAGAAAAATGCATATAGAGTAAAAGTGAGTTCAGTTATGAAGTATGCGGGATTTCCTTTAGGCCTCTCAAAATCCAGCATTCCAAGCTTTTTACTCACCAGTTGTCTTAGAAACAGGTCCCTAAAGGTGTACACCAGAGACCAGCAACAAAATGCTTCATGCCTTAACTATACTCTGCCAAACTGCCCAGAGGAGTCAAGCAAAAAGCCTTTCACATACGAGGCCTGTAACGCCTGGCTTCATCAAAGCTCTCTTTTAATAGCAGGACTGTGAAGGGCTGTGACTTGATAACAACTTAAGTAAATCATTATGAGGTAATGATATGTTACATCCGACCATCTTGCCAAACTGCAAATATGCACATACACTCAGGCGAATAGTGCCTTACTGGCAGCTGTGCTGAGAAGTTTATGGTGTTTTCATTATTTTATTTTTTAATAGAGTGTAGCTAGAGAATCTCTATTATTAGTACTATGCATCTTGCTTACTCGCTACTGGTAGATTATCCATGCAATTAGTGTATTTTTACTTGATCACTTGATTTTACTTGATTCAAATCTAATATTTCAGTTTCGGGTGGATGCCCAGCTGAATAACCATATTTCAGCATCTCAAGTTTTTAAAGAATATCCATAAGCTTGACCAGCATAGCTGCTTCAGTCAACTGTCAATTTTAAGCCAACCCACTTTCACTGCATCTCAAGTTTTTAATCACTTAACCCCCGGACCATATTGCTGGTCAAAGACTTTTTGCGATTCGGCACTGCGTCGCTTTAACTGACAATTGCGCGGTCGTGCAACGTGGCTCCCAAACAAAATTGGCATTCTTTTTTCCCCACAAATAGAGCTTTCTTTTGGTGGTATTTGATCACCTCTGCGGTTTTTCATTTTTGCGCTATAAACAAAAATAGAGCGACAATTTTGAAAAAAATGAATATTTTTTACTTTTTGCTGTAATAAATATCCCCCAAAAATATATAAAAAAAACTATTTTTTTCCTCAGTTTAGGCCGATACGTATTCTTCTACATATTTTTCGTAAAAAAAAATCGCAATAAGCGTTTATTGATTGGTTTGCGCAAAAGTTATAGTGTTTACAAAATAGGGGGTATTTTTATGGCATTTTTATTAATATTTTTTTTTTACTAGTAATGGCGGCGATCAGCGATTTTTTCCGGTACTGCAACATTATGGCGGACACTTCGGACACTTTTGACACATTTTTGAGATCATTGGCATTTCTATAGCGATCAGTGCTATAAAAATGCATTGGATTACTATGAAAATGCCACTGGCAGTGAAGGGGTTAACACTAGGGGGCGGGGAAGGGGTTAAGTATGTCCCTGGGTGTGTTCTTACTGTGGAGGGGGGCAGTGTCATCTTAGGAGCATTATAGGCCCCCGGGCAATAGAGTACACTGGGGCCCTGTCTACACAATTAAGCACAAGAATTTACTGACAAAAATCATGAAATTTACTGGCAGAACCACATTTTTTTACTGGCACTGCAAAAAAGTACCTAAAATTACAGTTTTCAGTGCCAAACAATGCAAATGTCAGTATTTAAACTATAAACACATAGCTAGTGCTATTAGCATGAAGGTTAGGTTACTATAACCCAGCCTGCACAGAGTTTCCTCTTACATCAGAGTCTGCAGGATTCCCCCTTACAGTGAAAGGGAACTCTTATGTAAAGGGGAACGCTGCAGATCATGATCTAAGGGGGAACTCTGATGTGGAGGGGGGCTCTGGTGACAAGAGACCACCTTATATCAGAGTTCCCACTTACATCAGGGTCCTCAGACTAAGTTCCCCCTTGCATTGTAAGGAGGAATCCTGCAGACTCTGATTTAAAGGGGAACACCAGGAACTCTGATGTGGGGGGCACTCTGGTGACCAGAGACCACCTTCCGTAGAGTAAATACACTAAGGTAAGGGGGGTCACTATTTTTGTATTCACTCCCTCCTTACATCACTGAGCTCCTCTCAGGTGCACCGTGCAAGGCTCAGTCAGATGGCTCCAGCTTGGCTGCTCTGGTTTTATCCTACAGTCTCCCCATGTCTGACTTCTCCCGTGACCCCCGTCTCGTCGGCACTCCCACTCCTGACTCCTCTCCAGACTCTTCCTCAGAGACTGTAGACACGATACAGTTCTACAGTTCTGACCTTCCGCTCTCCACCATTTTTTACTGGGGTCGCTGGGCAGCTGATGGGGCCCCCCAGGCAAGTGAGGCCCCCGGGCAACTTCCCAGCGTGCCCAATGGAAAAGACAGCCCTGGAGGGGGGGGGTTTGGTCTCACTAGGGGAAACACTGATCTTCTGTTCATACATTGTATGAACAGAAGATCAGCATTTCTCCCCCTGACAGGACCAGGAGCTGTGTGTTTACACACACAGCTCCCGGTCCCCGCTCTGTAACGAGCGATCGTGTGTGCCCGGGGGCAATCGCACCCACCAGGCACGGGAGTCAGGGGCAAGCGGGACGTGTGCCCCAGGTAGCCTGCGAGAGTGCCGACGTAGATTGACAGGCTCTCGCGCAGGAGAGCCAACCTGCCGCCGTAGAATGGCAGCAGCAGGTCGGCAAGCAGTTAAAGAATATCCATAAGCTTGACCGGCCAGGGCTGTCTTAATGAGAGGGCACACCTGGGCCCTGCCCAGGGGCCCCAGCTGCATGGGGGGCCCCTGCACTTTCCTCCAGGCAGCTGGTCCTTGAGCCCACACTGCCCAGAAATTGGGGGCCCCATGATGGCACAGAGAGTGATAGATGCAAAGGGGAGGCAGTCTGCCTCCTACCTACTTAATGTCTGTTTACCTGCACTGTCATCATTATAGGGGCCCCAGAGCATTACTTTGCCCAGGGGCCCATGATGCTATTAAGATGGCCCTGTGACCGGCATAGCTGCTTCAGTCAACTGTCAATTTGAAAGGGGTTGTAAAGGTTCGTTTTTTATTTTCTAAATTGGTTCCTTTAAGCTAGTGCATTGTTGGTTCACTTACCTTTTCCTTTGATTTCCCTTCTAAATGTTTTTTTTCTTTGTCTGAATTTCTCACTTCCTGTTTCTCCACAGTAAGCTTTCCACCATCATCTGAGCTGTTCTGGCTGGGGTTTAGTCAGCATGCTCGCCCCTTCCCTTGAGACTACATCCCTACGGGTGTTCACAGCGTCTCTCCGCAGGGATGTAGTCCTAAGGAAGGGGGTGAGCATGCTGACTAACCCCCAGCCAGAACAGCTCGGGTGATGGGGGCAAGCTTACTGAGGAGAAACAGGAAGTGAGAAATTCAGACAAAGAAAAAAAAACATTTAGAAGAGGAAATCGAAAGAAAAGGCAAGTGAACCAACAATGCACTAGCTTAAAGGAACCTATTTAGAAAATAAAAAACGGACCTTTACAACCCCTTTAACCACTTAAGACCCGGACCTTTATGCAGGTAAAGGACCTGGTCAGTTTTTGCGATTCGGCACTGCGTCGCTTTAACTGACAATTGCGTGGTCGTGCGATGTGGCTCCCAAACAAAATTGGCGTCCTTTTTTTTCCCCCACAAATAGAGCTTTCTTTTGGTGGTATTTGATCACCTCTGCGGTTTTTATTTTTTGCGCTATAAACAAAAATAGAGCGACAATTTTGAAAAAAATTCAATAATTTTTACTTTTTGCTATAATAAATATCCCCCAAAAAGATATAAAAAAACTTTTTTTCCCTCAGTTTAGGCCGATACGTATTCTTCTACCTATTTTTGGTAAAAAAAAATCGCATAAGCGTTTATCAATTGGTTTGCGCAAAATTTATAGCGTTTACAAAATAGGAGATAGTTTTGTTGCATTTTTATTAATTATTATTTTTTTACTACTAATGGCGGCGATCAGCGTTTTTTTTTTGTGACGGCGACATTATGGAGGACACCCACTTTCACTGCTTTCACATTCTGGAGCAAGAGAAATGATACTAGTCATTTGGCTTTGTAATGCTGGTGGTGATAGGGGTAGTATAAGGAATTCTAGTGAAGGAGGTCTCACCACTGGACCCCTAAAAGACCTAAGATGCCCATTAGTAAAAACTCTGGTATCCACACAAGGCTGAAAAATTCTATTTTGGGTGAATTGAGTGTAAAGTAGGGCAAAAGAAAAACGGCAACACCTATAATTTAGTAGACAGGAAGCCCTCCACTGTGTACCCGCCTGAAGATGGTTTCACAATAATGTTAAGGGCTTGGCTTTTCTAAGGGCAAGACTAAATTTAGCACACCTGATCCAACTCTGTCCAATGTGAGTTTCTCAATAGTCACTAAAGATGCTTTAATTAAATAGGTGTTGTACAGATGGGCAGAGCTGAGCTCTGAGCTTAGGGAAGTTAAGCCCTTAGAATCAGAGGGAACACACTTTCAGGGGCTCCACACAAGAGCAGTTTTGGCTAATGAAGTGCAGAACAACTCATTCCAAGAAGTTCCAATGTCTGCTCCAGAGATGGGCTACGGGTCACATGACTTTGTGCTATGTTGAGATGATCGATCTGCACATTTGCAAGTTGAGCCATTGATGTGCTCAGAACGCAAGTTTACTGGTAATTCGATTTTATTCAGCAAGATGTGATATGACTATGCCTGGATAACTGTAAAAAACAGGTAGAAAGATTAAGATTAATTTACAGTTTTGACTGTGGTCTGCACTTAACATACCGCGTTTCCCCGAAAATAAGACCTACCCCGAAAATAAGACCTACCCCAATTTTCAGGAAGGGCTGCAATATAAGCCCTACCCCGAAAATAAGCCCTAGTTTGAAGTGATTGTGGACTGCTGGAATCCTCTGTATTGTAGTATTTTGTGTGGAGGGTGTGTTTCTCTCGTATAGTTGAGTGAGATGCCTTCTTACCGTAGAACGCCGCTCAGCTGACCTCCCGCAGCTCGCCCCTGGCCCCCCCTCTGCAAGGCTTTGAGCAGGAAAGAGATTTAATGCGGGCCATCGGAAAGCGCCGAGCCGCGCTGAGCTGATCCCCACAGCTCTTCTCTTCTGCCAACTGTCAGCGGGGGATCTCTGGCCCCCCTCCCTCTGTAAAGCTTGGAGTGGGTAAGAGAGCACAGGAGGACCATCGGAAAGCGCAGAGCCGCGCTCAGTTGATCCCCACAGCTCTTCTTTTCTGCCAACTGTCAGCCGGGGATCTCTGCCCCCCCTCCCTCTGTAAAGCTTGGAGTAGGTAAAAGATCACAAGAGGACCATCGGAAAGCGCAGAGCCGCGCTTAGTTGATCCCCACAGCTCTCCTCTTCTCAGCGGGGATCTTGGCCCCCTACCTCTGCAATGCTTGTGCCAGGGAAGACGATCAGGGGGGGTCACGGAAGCTCCGAACTGCACTATAGGAAGGTATGTGGCACAGCACAGATTGCAGACACACATACTTTTTACATTACATTGTACTGTGGTGGTGAGGATTCTAGCAATTTGTAAGCATTTTTACTCTCTTCACACTGAGGATTAAATGGCAAGCCCGAACCCGAAAATAAGCCCTAGTGTGTTTTTGGGTGCCAAAATTAATATAAGACCGGGCTTATTTTTGGGGAAACACGGTAGCTAAAACCAGTCCCCAGAAGTAAACTGAGGCATATGCAAAAGCTGTTGACAGGATGTTGGAATTCTAGATCCTACTTCTGCCTTTTAACAATGTTGGGGCTTTTGCCATAACACAATTATGCATGCGGGTCGGGTGGGGATTCACAAGTAGGTTCAGAGCTTCGGGGGCAGCAACTGAAGCACATTTGTTTAATATTAGTAGACATTTTAGTTGTTCCCATAAGTCTAGTTCCTCTAGCAGCTCTTGGCTGCCATATTGGACCTGTGTTAGGACACTTTCATATAAGGAGCGTTGTTCAACACTTCCTTTATGTCTGTTTTTGTGGGCAGGTACCCCCTGTATTTAAAGTGAAAATACATGTTGGTTCCAGCCACCAAAAGAGTATACAGTAAATCCTTGTATTGCGAGCATAATTCGTTCTGGAAACATGCTTGTAATCCAAAGCACTTGTATATCAAATCGAATTTCCCCATAAGAAAAAAATGAAAACTCAAATGATTCCTTACACAACACAAATGTGATAGGTTCTGTAACCATAAAATGTCCATCCACAAATGGAAGCCTCCACAGGGGGATTAGAAGCAAAATCCAGCAGGAGCTACACGGTATAAAAGAGAGGTGCCTCTAAGTGTCAGCTTTACCGGGTGCCTGCATACTTAGATGCAGGGCCTTTTTTATCAGAGAATAGGTGCAGGAACTCCCCCCTTTTGAATTCCCAATTGTCTATGCGCCCTACGCTCCTCCCAACCCCGTCCCTTGGCCCCAAGTATAATTTTGTGGTGCTAAATAATTTTCTAAGGAATTTGCTATTGTGCTCTTGAGTGTCGCGCGAACGTTCGGTCCGTTCGAAGGTTCTGGTGCGAACCCGAACGGGGGGGGGGGGGGGGGCGGGTGTTCGGCTCTAGTACAGAGTTTCCTGTCTCCGGGACCACGTTGGTCTGGAGTCGTACCCTGCTGAGCAGGCCCAGTAGTCAGACTGGGTCTGCATTGCTAAAGAGGTCCTACGCTATCCATCCTAGAGGGAGGAAGCCATTGAATTAAGTACCTGTCTGGAGAGCACCCAGCACGAGGCTGGTACACTCAGGGGAGGCCTGAACTTCATTGGAGGACCTATCATTACTGAAAGGCTGAGCAGTGATCGCCCGTCAGTTACCTGATCAAACAAGTTATTACTTTGAGAAGAGATCCGGGTGCTTAATCCTGAACTGAAAGGATTCAGGACCAATCGTATCTCCACCTTTTCGAAGGTCAGTGGCAGAGACTGTACCAAGGTTCCGTGTGACGCCCTGGCTGCTAGGACTAGTGAGAGAGGCCTATCTGTAGTGATAATGTATAGTGTCCAGTACTCCGGTTAGATAATTGATATCTTAGATGTTAGTACGATGACTATAAATTACGTTGTTTCGCAGCAACTCACACCAGGTTCTCCAGAGAACGCAAATTTTATTAACTTCCAATAACACACAAAGTATGTTAAAATAAATAAAACCAGACCCATCCTGTCTTTTTTGCCCATTGACAATAGACAAACCTCTTTTGATGTGTAACATGTAACTACAGGTTACTGAAATCTGGCCTGATCAATCTTGGACTTATACAATACATATAAATAAATATATAAATATACACACATACACATATATATATATATATATATATATATATATATATATATATATATACTGGCCCAGATTCAGGTAGATCCGCGCAATATTTGCGTGGGCAAAGGGCAACGATTTTTGCTCTGCGCCCACGCAAATATTTTGATTTGCCCGCGATTCACGGAGCAGTAGCTCCGTAAATTGCGTGGGCGCTATGCTAATTTGCCCTGCGTAAGGGCGCCTAATGTAAATGATCCCGCCGGGGGCGGGAATCATTTAAATTAGGCGCGCTCCCGCGCCGAGCGAACAGCACATGCTTCGTCGGGAAACTTTCCGTCGGGAAACGTAAGGACGTCATTTGCTTCTAAGTGAACGTGAATGGCGTCCAGCGCCATTCACGAATCACTTACGTAAACGACGTGAAATTCAAATTTCACGAGCGGGAAGGGTGGCTATACTTTAGCATTGGCTGCGTCTACTATGAGTAGGAGCAGCCTTATGCTAAAGTCGCCGTACGGAAACTCCGTACCTTGCGTGCGCAGGGCCCGCGCAACTTTTGTGAATCGGTGGTAGTATGCAATTTGCATACTATACGCCGATCACAATGGCCGCGCCCCCTAGCGGCCAACGCAAGAATGCAGCCTGAGATATGAAGGCATAAGGAGGCTTATGTCTGTCATATCCTAGGCTGCAGTCCGCGTAGCGATGTTCCTGAATCAGGGGCATTCGCTACGCGGGAGCAAAACAGCTATTGCGCCGCGCAACCTATGGTTGCGCGGGCGCAATAGCTTCTTGAATCTGGGCCACTGTATATAGAGTGGCGACGAGAGTTTATGTTTGGGAGCAGGAGTGCTTCTTATCAAGTTCTACACCTGAACCCACTACCTGTACCCTACCTCACCTCTTCAACCTATTGTTCGTTCTTTTACCATGTTTGGTAAATAAAGCAGAGAAAAAGGAATGCATCGTGTGGACATTGACATTGTTTCAGCTCTCATCCAGTAACCTAGACAGCGGAGAAACAGATGAAATCAAATGTAGCCTCACCAGTGCCCCTTAAATGCAGCCTACCTGTGCCCATCAATGAATGCTTGCTTTCTTCCATTCATTCGGGAGTCGGGACACAGACACAGTTCTCCGCTGTGCCTCTGACACTATGCACACATAGAGTGGCCGCTGCCAGCTGATGCTGAGACTTAGTTGCTTGCTGCAGAGAGAAGAGAGTAGGGTGCTCTAGGCGGCAGCCTAGTTTGCGTAGTGGCAGCACCGACCCTGCACACAGGAGGAGGAGGGGGAGTAGGGACGTGCTGATTGAGGTCTTTAGAAAGTTTTTATTATGCTCTGTAGATAGACAGGGGGAGAGAGTGGCTGGGAAGGAGAACAACCTAAAATATGTGTAGTGACTGAGGGATTAAGAGGATATGTACTTGGGGGGGTGCTTTGGTAAGGAAATTGACTGATTTGAAACCTGACAACCCCTTCTAGCACTAGACCTCACCCCTCTCAAAGCACCGTCCCCCCAGCACATATCCAACCCCCCTTGCACTAGACCTCTCCCCTCTTAAAGAACCCCCCAGCAAATATCTGATCCCCCCCTACCCCCCCCCCCCATCTTGCACTAGCACTCTACCATCATAAAGCCTTCTGCCAGCACATATCCGACCCCCCCCTTGCATTAGCCCTCTTCCCTCTTAAAGCACCCCCTCCCAGCACATATCTGACCCCCCCCCATCTTGCACTAGCCCTCTCCCCTCCTAAAGCGTCCCCCTAGCACATATCCGACCCCCCACCCCCATCTTTCTATAGCCAAACCACCACTTCGGCACATATCTGTCTCTCCCTTGCTAGCTCTAGCTCTCTCCCCTCCCAAAGCACCCCCTAGCACATATCCAAGCCCACCTGCTAGCTCTCTCCCCTCTCAAACTGCCCCCCATTGCTAGCTCTTGCTCTCTCCCCTCCCAAAGTGCCCCCCCCCCCGCTAGCTCTAGATCTCTCCCCTACAAAAGTGCCCCCCCCCTGCTAGGCTTTCTCCCCTCCAAAAGTACCACATAGCACATATCTGACCCCCCACCAGCACTAGCCCTCTCCTCTCCCAAAGCATCCCCCCAGCACACATCCAACCCCCCTGCAAGCACTAGCCCTCTCTCCTCACCAGACCCTTATCCAAGCATGTAACCTGGCAGGCTGCAGAAAAAGGAGTGGGGGGACGAGCACCCCCCCTCCTGAACCATACCAGGCCACATGCCCTCAACATCGGGAGGGTGCTTTGGGGACATGGGCTTCATCACCACAACTCTTGCCTGGTGGTTAACAAGTGGGCCCTCAGATCCCGCCCCCCCCATGTGAATGGGTATCGGGTACATTGTACCCCACCCATTCACCAAAAAAAGTGTCAAAAAAGTAAAAACAATAGTTTTTGACAATATCTTTAAAAAAAGTGTCCATCTTCAATCACAGTGTCGATGAACCCGAAAAAAACAACAACAACCCCCCAGAAAAACTCTGCCTCCATGGAAAGCGTCCCTGCGGCTGTCGTCCTTTCTCTTTGACAGCTGTTATATGATGTCACATGACGTCAGAAGGGGGCGGGTCACTCAGTTACATCACTGAGTGACCCCGCAATTCCTTATACAACAGCTGTCAAAGCGAAAAGACTGCAGTCGGCGGGGAAGCCTCCCATGGAGGCAAAGTTTTTCTTTATTTTTTTATATTTTGCGAGTCTGACTTTGCCGTGATTGAAGATGGATGGACATCGCGGTCCACTTTTTTTTTTTTAATAAAGAAATTGAAAAAAAACTGCCTGCTGTCGTTTTTACTTTTTTGACATTTTTGGGGTGAATGGGTAGGGGTACAATGTCCCTGGTATCCATTCACATGGGGGGGGGGGTGGGATCTGGGGGTCCCCTTGTTAAAGAAGGCTTCCAGATTTTGATAAGCCGCAAACCCCAACAACCACCAGGCAAGGTTTTTTTTGCATTGATATATGTCCCCTGGGTCAGTACCTGGGTCCCCATACACTTTTTATTGCAAAAACTTGCATATAAGCCTTTTAAATGAGCACTTTTGTTTTTTCATGTTCGTGACTCATATACTTTAACGGTGTTTGCACAATTTTTTTGCCTGTTCGCATGTTCTGGTGCGAACCGAACAGGGGGTGTTTGGGGTCATCCCTAGTTACCTAGGGTAGCCTTTAAAGCTGAACTCTGATTTCCTCCCACTCCTACTTCTTTCACCCAACAAATGCTGGCAAAAAAACCCCCCATAGAATCCCTCCCTAAATTCTAATTTTATGCCCTTAATACACAAAGCACATTACTGTGAAGCAATCTTCCTGTGACATTGAACAGCTTCCTTCCTGAATGCAGTATTTTGTATTCTGAGAGGACCCCATGGAGCCTGGGTCCCTCTCCACCAGCCCAGCCATGCTTTGCCACCTCATTCCTAGTGACAATGTACAACAGCAAGAACGCTTTGAGGATGCACTTCTTTCACTCTCCCAGTACTTTCTGTTAGGTCTATAGGTATCCTGTGCCACAAGTTTGGTCTCGGATACAGAGGGACACTGTTCACAAAGGGAGGGGATCAGACCACCAAGCCCCTCCCTACCAGGGGACACTATCAGCCATGACCTGTACTACCTTCCCACCAGCTGGCTTCTAAAGCATTCCCACCAAACCTAGTTACTCATAGCAATGGCATGTTAGATCTTCCCCCCAACAATGCTGTACAATTAACCCCTTCATGTTGGCTCTCTTTAGTCTCCTCTTCATTCCATTTGATGTTACAGGCCCTGGTCTGTTGTATACACCATGCAACTTAATGCACCCCTTTAAAGGACTTCAGACCAGACATTCTGTTTACTGAAGTTCCTTACAAGTACAGAGTTAAAGTGGAGCTCCACCCAAAATGGGAAGCTCCGTTTATCTGCCTCCACCCCTCCCCCTCCTCCGTTGCCACATTTGGCACCTTTTGGGGGGGAGGGAGTCAAAACCAGGTACCCGCTCCCACATCCGGATGATCTTGCCATGTCCCCCCTCCTCCTTTCCTCGCCTCCGGACCATTCACAAAGCGCAGCGCGCTTCACACATGTGCAGTAGGAAACCGGCTGTGAAGCTACAAGGCTTCACTGCCAGTTTCTTCTAAAAGCAATGGCAGCGGCAGCACTCGAGAGTCGATGGAAAAATCGACTGGAGTGCCAACATCGCTGGATTCCTGGACTGGTAAGTATCTAATATTAAAAGTCAGCAGCTACAGTATTTGTATTTGTCTCTGAAGGAGCTCCTCTTTAACAGTTTGCAGTCTTTTTCAGTTCATTGTAAACACATTTCAGTTAATTCTAACTCAGGCTGATTCAGGCAGCCCATGCCTTACCTCTTAATCAAGGAAGAGTGCTCTAATAGAGTCTATAATCTGGCTTCAGCACCACGACTGGGTACCCCAAAAGAGTGTCTCTGTGTTCCATCAAAGAGTTATATCTTGAAGTAGAGCTTTCTGCTAGTTCACATGTGGAAGGTCCAGTGACCCAGATAGTCTGCCTCTCCTTGTATTTATAGTCCACCACAAGGGGGCAGAGCCATGAAAATCCAGAAGTATGCAGACTTAACCCCTTCCTAACCCTTGGGCAGCCTACGAACTCACTAACACAATACTGACAGAACAGATACTATATACCGGTACATATTTTACATCCCTCTTAAACAACAGTAAAAATAAAGTGAACTTTATTTTGTACCGAAAACCTGTAAGCACCCTGACACTGTACTGTACGTTATATACACTGGTCTGTATATGATGTACAGTATGGTGTCAGGGTATAAGACCAGTCTGTACCCTGCTGGCACCGTACTGTACATTATATACAAACCAATCTGTCCCCTGACACCATGCTGTACATCATATACAGACCATTTTGTACCCCTGTTACATACACTGGTCTGTATATAATGTACGGTGTGGTGTCAGACTGGTTTGTATATAATATACAGCATAGTTTTACAGTATAAGATCAGTCTGTACCCTGCTGACAACATACTGTACAATATATACAGACCAGCATGTACCCTGCTGACACCATACCGTACATTATATACAGATCAGCATGTACCCTGCTGACACCATACCATACATTATATAGAGACCAGCATGTACTCTGCTGACTCCGAACCGTACATTATAAACAGACCAGTCTATACACTGATACTGAATGGTGCGTTATCTATATGTTACTGTACTGAGCGGTATGCCGGGACAGTCAGTGAGCAGTATGTTCCAGCTGTCACTAAATATACTGGACTTTACTAACATTTTAAAGATTAAGTTTAGCTAAAAAAATAATCTCTATAGCTTTAGTGAGCTTACTTAACACTATTATTATTATTATTATACAGGATTTATATAGCGCCAACAGTTTGCGCAGCACTAGTAAAGGTTATCCCAAGCCGCTGGATCCTGGAGAATCTTCTGTGCAGGGAAGTGCCATCTTCTTCTAGTCTCTGAACTTCCATTGCAGTGGTTAAAAGCCCCCCAGCACACCTCTTCTACTGATGCCCCCCCATCAGACCTCTGTACTCCCCCAGCATTATTATACCACCAATATGCCCCCAATAGACTGCCTCCTCCATTGCCACCCCACCACACCTATGACTTAAATACCCTCCTCATCCAGCACATCTATGCCTTCAATCAGACACCTCCCCATCCAGCACACCTATTGCTCCATTCACCCCCCCATCCTGCATCTAGAACACCTATGGCTCCATTCACCCCCCCCCCCATCCAGCACACCTGTGGCTCTATTCACCCCTTCCCCCTCCAGCACACCTGCGACTCCATTCACCCCTCCCCATCCAGCACATCTGTGGCTCCATTCATCCCTCCCCCACCCCATCCATCACACCTGTGGCATTAACATTCTCCTATCCTCTTTTCTGGTGTATACAGGTCAGGCATTGGTGCACACTGAGGGTGGACATAGAGGACTTAAAGCAGGAATACACAGTTAGAACATTGACTAATCGCTCACCCGTTGATCAAGTGGGAGTACCACATCTGATTGGGCCACTTTGGAGCTATGAGGATCACTGAGATGACCTCCATTTTGAGCCTGTGTAGTAGAAAAAAGGCAGGAGTTGTAAAGGGGAAAAGGCATAGATCAGGCTGTACTGATCCCATGGAGTCACTAAATCCTTCACTGCTTCCATCAGAAGACCTCTGCATCTGGAGACAATCCAGCTTAGTTTTGTGTTGAACCTAGAGGCCAGGAGGTCCATGTCTGATGTCCCCAGCCTGTGACATAGGTTCTGAAACACTTCTGGGTGTAGGGATTCCTGCAGGTCCAGGTGCTGAAGGATAAGGTAGTCTGTCTGCCTGGATTGTGAACAGCAGACAAAGTTGGAATGTGAAGTTCTGCCCGGGCTAGCATTCCTTCTACCTCTCTTGCCACAGCAAGGCATTTGGTTCCTCCCTGAGTATTGATGTAAGCTATTGTGCAGTAGAAACTTTCGACGTTGCAAATACAACTCGTAACTATAGCCTCGTACACACACATGTTTTTCTCGGCAAGAACCATCAAGAAAACTGCTGGCAGAGCTTTTTGCCGAGAAAACTGTGCGTGTGTATGGTTTTTCGTTGAGAAAACTGCCGGGAATCTAGATGAGAAAAATAGAGAACCTACTCTCTATTTTCTCTTTGGGATTCTCGGCAGTTTTCTTGCCGAGAAACACAAGCGTGTGTATACTTAACTGCCTCCATGGAAACCTGTGCATGCTCGATGAGACTTTGGTGCATGCGCGGTAGCTTCCAAGGCATAGTGTAGGGTGTAGCAAGATGGCGGCGACGGCATCAAATGTGATGAGCGCATGGTCATCGTAGTCGATGACATCACCGCGTTCTTGCCATTCAAAAGAACGGCGGTTCTTTTGAATGGCCGCGTGTACACTCGGCGAGCAAGGAAAGCTTGCCAGGAATCTCGTCAGGAAAAACAACGTTTTTTTTCCTGACAAGATTCCCGGCTGTGTGTACAGGGCTTCACTCAGAACTCCTGATTGTTGATATATATTGTTATTCAAAGCCAGAATGTTGAGTTGTAATGGTCTGAAGTAAAATTGATATAATAGAACTGCTTTGGAAAAAGCTACCATCAAACCCAGAAGTCTCATGCAGAATTGCATGAAATGGTTCCTGGACAGCAGAATCCATGTCTGGGAATGGAGAGTCAGAAGTGTTTTTTGGGGTAGGACTAGACCCATGCATTCCAAGCAATGTGTAATTTCCAAGGTAGATTTTTGAAGGTTCAGAATCCTACCAGAGTCTGGACTGTCCATATCACATTAACGGTCAGAACGTGAGCCGATTTTTCTCTCAACGGAAGGTCATCAAAGTATTCTACATTAAGAATACCATGGGTGTAAAGAAAAGATAGCACTGGGGCCAGAACCTTGGTGAATACTTAAATTCAAGTGAATTCAAGTGAAAGGCCAAAAGGTAGGGCTATAAACTGGTAGTGTTGTGTGCTCACAGCAAAACGTAGATAACACTGATACATTGGAAAGATGTGACATGCAAATATGCATTTTTGATGTCCACTGAGGCCAGAAAAAATCCCTGATGGAGAGAGACTACAAGGTTGATTTACTACAACTGGAAAGTACAAATATGGTGCAGCTGTGCAATCAACTTCCATTTTTATTTTGTCAAAGCTTAATTTAACAAGCTAAAGTTAGAAGCTGATTGACTACCATGCACAGCTGCACCAGATTTTGCACAAATATTTTTTTTTTAGAATTAGACACTTAAGACTTCAATGTCGAGGATAAGGTAAATGCTGCCTTTTGGTTTTGAAGCAGTGAAACAATTTGATTAAAACCCCTGAAACCTTTCCTCCAATTGTTCTTTTGAAATAACTCCTTGGTTCAAAAGGTCTGCTAGTGCAGAATGGAGGTCTGTTAACTGTTGCAGAGACAAGGGTAGGTTGTATCTCATGAAGCTAGGTGAAAACAGAGAGCAGAACTGTAGCTTGTAGCTCCTGGACACCACATTTCTGATCCTGGCAATGGACATGCTCTAACCAGCTGTCCACAAAGGTCAACAGATGCTCCCCACTGAGAAAAACATCCCTTCATGATGAAGAAGACTTTTCTGCAGGCTTACAGTGGTTCTAGGCCCCTTCCTTACGCTTGGCTATGTAGTGAAATGCCTCAGAGAAACTCATTATGGCTTCAAAGGCAGAAAAAGATTTGCTAGGTTAAGGTTAGGCTTCCTCTGCTGGTCTTACCACTGGTGATGTCCTTTCTAAAATTATGTGAAACACCAAAAAGACATTCACCATCAAAGGGTTAAATTGTTTTTTTCAGACCAAAATTTTAGCCACAGAGACCTTTTGTATAATTATAGACAGGATACAGTGTATATGTATATATATATATATATATATATATATATATATATATATATATATATATATATATATATATATATATATATATATATATATATATATAAATATAAGATTGGGTGCTGTTGATGGTTTCCTCTATGTTTCAACTTCTGCTAAACAATTTATTAACTGTGTTGAATCCACTGGATTTATTTCTTGTGGACTTTTTTTCAAGCTCTGCACCTCATTCATAAAAAGTTAGGGGTGACCCAGGAAGGTCTTAACAGTCTAAAGCTGTTTCGGGGGTCCCACACTGGTAAAAGCTATGGGCTGCATCAATAAAAGTTGATATGGTATCTTTTGGTTGGGGATTTCAGCAGTTTGTGATTACTCAGGAACAACGGTATCGGTCCATATAATCTAGAAACCGCTGAAAATTCTTCCTTGAATAAAGCAGAAGCATGGACCACATCTAATGGAGTTATGGGAGACTCTATGAAGTAAGTTGTTTCAAGTTCAACCAGAGAAAAATAATGCAGGCTATCAGCATCAGCTCTCTTAGAAGGGACACCGCACATCACCGCAGAACTGTTAGTGGATATTGAGCTGGAGAGACTCAATGCTGCAGGACTACTTCCCTTGTGTTTGAGATTCAACATGTTATACTATGTTAACAGAATTAATTAATATAAAAAACAGGTAGAAACCTTAGTTTACCCACAATCAACTGCTTGAGCCAAAGAGGCAACGAGATCACTGTAAGTGGCAGTAAGGACTAAGGGCTTGTTCACACCAGCTACTACATTGCAGCACAGTGACAGGTGTGCAGTTTGATCTGGCTAAGATCAGTTCAGTGATGATGTGCGGAGATTGGTGAATAACACTAGAAAAAAGCAGGAAAACCCCCAAATCTGCCTAAAAAAAAGTCCCAGAACTTGTTTGAGCTTCAGGCGTTTTAGAGCTTCTGGCTTCAGGCGTTTTGGAGTGGAGATGTGAACCATCTCCATAGAGAATAATAGATTTTTTCCCCTCCAGCGTTTTGTAACTTCAGGCTTCAAGCTACAAAACGCTCAGGTGTCAATGGGGTCTAAAAGCTGACCACAGCAACAAACACTTGAGACATTCTCTTCAGTTGTCCACAGGAATCGTCTATTGGTTAACGTTAAAATGTTCTATTTCTCCTTTTGCTATTTAACAAGGCACATGTGTACATAACGTAGTGTTGAAAAGCTGCGTATGTGAACAAGACCTAACATAGACATCACTTGCTTCAACAGTGGTCATGTAAATGGCCAATGCGCTTGAACATTTAAACTTTATTCTTACATTGCAAGTGGCTCATAACTTTTCTTTGTATTTCCTTTGTTACTTAGCATTAATTATCCACAAATGATCTATGCCCTCAGCTCCCCATTATTCTAGACTTGATCCTTTGTGCCCGAGCTAATCTGAATCACTTACATCAGCCAATGTTTTATGTCTTCCTGGCTGCCCAGCATTGTTCATCTTTGTGACTCTTGCCATTAAGCACTTTAATTTGCTGCTTTTTTACTCGATGTCCTCACATGCCCATTCCCTTGCTAATGACTCTTAGCCACCGCCTCTATATACAGTAATTTTTTTTCATTGGTAGCCTTCCCACTGACTGGTTAAGATATATAACAAAAAGAGAAATCAATAAAACACACTTGTTCACTCTACTTTGATGTTAAAATTAATATTTTATTATATTCATTAAAAGGCAAATTACAGTGTGTAATTGTCTCCTATGTACTATATATATTATTAATTTAAAAACCGCCATTCTGCACATAATTGTTTAACATTGATTTTTTACTTACTTTTATCTCTAGGCTCATGCCTCAGCAATGACCCTGTTTTAATATTTTTTTTACATAACTCAATTACTGATCTAACAGAAACGAGATCAGTGTGAGAAGTTGTGGGGATTTGGAGACAAAAAAGATAATTCTCTTCTTTTTAAAACTGGGGACTCCACAGTGGTACATAATATAATAAAAAGTAAGTAAAAAAATAAGTATATTTATTTCATTTAAAATAAATAAGAAAAAGCATAAAAACACTAGTAAAATACTGTATAAAACAAACAAGTTTTGCAAAATCAAAAACTGTATTGAGAGAAATAAGAAGGTAAAAATAGTATAGAAAAACCTTGCGCTAAATATAGGTAAGACTGCTGCACTTTTACTACTCCTCGATCATGAGGAGATGAATATACATTGTTCAAAATATAAAAGATATACGCTGTCTCATGTGAATCAATAAAGTGAAATATTGTGAACAAGTGAAATTTGTGAAGTTCATCAGAAAATTATTCATCCAAAAAATATTATTCATCAAAAAAAATATTATTCATCAAAAAATAAAAGTTCATCAAAAAAATATAAAATTATACTTGTTTATCAAAAAAATATACATATAAAGTGTCTAATTTACTAATGAGGTGGCTTCTGAAGGCAACTGGTTCCACTAAATTTTGGTTGGAGGTATCAGAGTAAAGGGGGCTGAATACAAATGTACGCCACATTTTTCACATATTCATTTGTAAAAAAAATGTTTTAACTATTTATCATTTTCCTCCCACTTCACAATTTTGTGCCACTTTGTGTTGGTCTATCATATAAAATCCCAATAAAATAAATTTAAGTTTTTGGTTGTAACATGACAAAATATGGAAAATTTCAAGGGGTATGAATACTTTTTTAAGGCACTTTTTGTATCTTATCATGAGTCTTCCTAAAAATAAAAAATAAATAAAAAGAGGAGGGTAGTGGGGGGATTACATTAGCTGACAGTAATCAAGCCCAAGAAATCTACTTGTAATTATACAAAATTAGCTTTATTGATGTACTTATTTGGCTAATTTGTCCACGGTATATGCCATCTACAAAACGACTTACATTGATGAGTTGAATTCTGCAGGACTTTATAGAATACGCATTTATTCGTAAGGGTTAACCACTTGTAGGCTATATTCCAGGGAGGTAAAACTTAGCAAGACTTCCAAAATATGCCAAATGGAACAGGAGAAAATTGGTGCAACTCAAAATAGTGCTTTGAGAAAATTTCACTAATTGTAACTCACTAACTGATTCATGAAATGCAAGATTAGTAATTTATATTACAAACAGGAACAAGGAAAAAAGGCCCCCACAATCTAAACTGAGTTTTCAAATTTTAGTCAAATATAATAATATAAAATAGTAAAAAGTGTTTTTCTCCAACAATCAGTTTTAATCATTTCCTACTCAAGCCACAAAATGTTTTGATACTTTAAATGTTTAACCACTTGCCGACCAGCTCACACCGATAAAAGTAGTCAGAATGGCTCTCCTGCACAAACTGATGTACCTGTACGTCAGTTCCTAAAAGCAGGATAGCGTGCCCACGGGTCCCACTGACTCTATGTCCGTCGGCATTTCCCCAATCTGCCTAGTGACATGACATGGATCTACTGTTCTCAGTGATCGGAAGCAGTGATCTCTGTCATGTTACAGTTAGCCGACCCCCCTACAGTTAGCACACGCTGAGGGAACATACTTAACTTCTTGATCCGACATTTGTCTGCCGCACTAAAAATTCCATATACATAGTTTGTAGGCACTATAACTTTTGTGCAAACCAATCACTATACGCTTATTGGAATTTATTTTACCTAAAATATGTAGCAAAATACATATTGATGTAAAGTTATGAAAAAAATAGATTTTTGTACACTTTTCTATTAGATATGTTTTATAGCAAAAAGTAAAAAATATAGTTATTTTTTCAAAATTTTCAGATTTTTTTTGTTTATAGGGAAACATTTTTTTAAAACCGCAGAGGTGATCAAATACCACCAAAAGAAAGCTCTATTTGTGGGAAAGAAAGGACATATTTTTTTGGGGGTACAGCGTTGCATGACTGCGCAATTGTCAGTTAAAATAATTAGTGCTGTATTGCAGAAAAATGGCCTGGTCATGAAGAGGGGTAAATCTTCTGGCACCGCTGAAATGAATAAAAATACTTACTCTGATCTGTGTAAAAGCAGAAGCATTTGATTTACGAAAAAGTTGGGTTTGCCACTTTAAAAAGTTCTGTTGCTACATTGTTGAGCAGGATATATCCTCGGATGAAGCTTGATGTTCAGTGCATAGGACCCCGATTGACTCATTTATACTGTAGTTTCCCACAGCAGCTATTTTCGCACTGTAGTTAAAATAGGTAAAGTATGTTATATTTGGTAATGTAATGAAAAAAGCAATTGAATGGTCTGATCTATATTAAATAACACTAGCACTGAAAAATATTAGATTTTTTAAACTATGTTCTCAATTTATTCATCCAAAGAATTCAATTTAATCATACTGAATCCAACTATTAAAATCCAATTATTTAAAACTTATATTTATATTTGATAATATATAATTATATGTTATATTTGATAATGTAATGACCAAAATAATTTACTGTTCTGGCCTCTATTAAATAACAATAGCATTAAAAACTCTTTGCTTTTTTTTCTTATTATGCCCCCAATTTAGTTATCCCAAGAATTCAATTTTATCAAACTGCATCCAACCATTAAAATTCAATTATTTCAAAATTCCAGTGATAGAGACTCTTTTCCAAATCGACCTCATCCAACCTATAAATCATTTCCATAACTCCAGGTTTGCTCCAAGCACTTTCAGATCTAGTATGTACGAAAATCTTCCCAGTGACATAAATTAAATTATCATTACGCATTATAGAGCAACTGAAAACAGTTAGCAGTCGGTACACTGCCGGAGATTGACAGGGAAAGGATGACGTGTTTGCTTTTAAATCCTGGAAAAATAAAATTGGCTACAGCTTACAATTCCATTAAATGGAATAATGCTATAGAGGTTCTAAAAAAAGAGTAGCTTTCTAATACCTTAGCAGTAATTTTTTGGCATGTGAACTGAGTTAGAAAATTAGGTGGAAATGACTAAAGTCAAAAGCATGAAATATTTCCCTAAATACCTCAATAGATAAAGCAACAAAGCAGATGATTGGCCACTAATACAAGCCACAAATTTTCAGAGCTAGGTGAGAATCTGTCAGGCGGCTGAAAAATGATCACTGCAGGCAAGAAGAAGAGGTGATGATGGTGTGCATGTCAATGAAAATATACTTTATACTGTCATATTTTCCAAGATTTGTTATCTTTTGAAGATAGAGGATCGGTAATGTCACCACTGGTTACAAAAGTTGCAGCCTGCCTGGCGAGAGATTTGCAGAATTTGACTTATATTATCAAGCCTCAGAGAACACTGTTCAGTATCATTAGTAGTGACCCTGAACTCCTCTTTAAACCAGAGGTGAGGAACTGTTAATTTTACAAGAATCAAGTCTATTCATCAAAGCTTTGTGATAAAGAAATACTGACATGTATTCTAATTCTAGTGATATATATATTTTTTTTAGTTGTCTGTGAAATACCATCAAGGCCAAGGTATGTGTGGTATTTAAATAGCAATTACAGTGATCTGTTAATGCTATCCAGCAAACATTTCAAGTGAACTAAAATTATGTCCACTCAAGTTACCCTAAACAAGTATTTTAAGGAGATGTATGAGGTTACTAAAAAAAATATGTATACTAAAAAATACATGCTCACCTCTATGCTGGAGCATCACTGTGAAGTTGCAGTTATCTCCGGCCGGCTCTAAGCCCAAGAACTGGGTGATCACATGACTGCTTGACCGCTGATCGCTCTGTTCTTTGTCAGCTCTGAGCAGAGAGAGTGGTGACCAGGGATGGACTGGCCATTGGGACTACAGGGAGTTTCCTGGTGGGCCGGTGGCTCAGTGGGCTGGCTTCAGTGATATCGGACCGCCGCTCCCCTATGCTCCTCTGTCTCTCCCTTCCCGTATCTCTCACCTCCTCTGCCTACTCGCAGCACTCACCTGGGGGGAACAAAGAGGCAGGGGGAGTACCAGAGGAGCATGGGGGAGGGGACAGACAGCTGACTCAACATCTATGGCCTGGGAGTTTCTCACTTCTGCCTAATCTTGTCCCATAAGGGGGGGGCACCGAACTGATTCTTTGCCCCGGGTGAAATAATGTCTAGCTTCCCCACTGGTACTGCCTATAAGATTACCAGCACCAGCCGTTCTACTCTAATAAAGTAGAACAGCTAGTGAAGGGGGAGAGGGGGCTTGGATGGGCGGGAGGGGTGCAGGAGTTGTCCGGCTGCCATGGGAGAGACCTGTCAAAGTGGGCCAGTCTGGATGAAGTCCAGAGCCAAATTTCTGTCCCAGTCCAGCCCTGGGGGTGACACCTCAGTCACCATGCTCCACTCTGCCCCTGCGGTGCTCACTGAAGTGCTGGGCTGGTGAGCGGCAGTGCGCCGGTGGCTTTGGCACTGAGCCAAGCACTGAGAGTCAGAGCCAACTGTCATGTCAGGCAGCTGGGTGAATCCTGATGATATGGCTAGAGGCCTTCCAGAGTCTGTAACATCAGCCAACAGCTGGCTTTAGCTCGCTGTTGGCTGATTTTGGGCCACATAAGAAGTATGGCCAAAAAAGCTTTGGTCATATGTCTTATTTAAGAGCAGAAGCCACTGGATCTCGCTGCTATCTATCACAGCCAGTGCAAAGGGAGCGAGGGGAAGGGCCAAGCACTGCTCTGTGTGTCTTATGGACACAGAGAAAGAGGCTAAGGAGCAAGCATGCACAAGTGTCCCCATAGCAAAAAAAGCTTTGGCCATGTTTCTCTTTTAAGAGTGGGAACCACTGGCTTTCGCCGCTGTCAGTCAAAGCCAGTGCAAAGGAAGCAAGGGCCAAGCCCTCTTCTGTGTGACTTATGGACACACAGAGAGAGGCTCGGGAGCAAGCACGCTAGAGTGTCCCTATAGCAAACGGCTTGCTATGAGGGCACTAAGCAAGGAGGAGGAGCCAGGAGCGCCAGTAAGGGACCCCAGAGGGGGAAGATAAGAGTTGCTCTGTGAAAAAAACTTGCACAGTGCAGGTAAGTATAACATGTTTGCTATTTTAAAAAAAAGAACTAAACCTGCACTACTGCCTGGACTTGTACCAGCCCCAAACTTCTCAGTTTTTCTATACTTCATATACTACTCTGATGATGGCCAACACACCTGAAACAGCTGTATGCAGTTTGAAACAAGTGTCTAGACAATATCTGTGTTGGAAACCAGCAGTTGTGGAAGCATAGTTGGACCAGGGGCAAAAAGGAATTGTACCCCTAACCATAACCTGCCTGGTTATATTAATAAATGGCAGTTTATAGCTGAATACTACATTGCTGCTTTATCTGGCCCTAGTAGATACAGCTACAAAGGTGTGAATTATAGACAAATCTAGAGAAAATTCCCAGCTCAACTCACCAACCATTCTGCTTACCAACCAAATTAACCTGTCCAACAGTATGCTTTCAAAACAGGGGTTTAGTTAGCACACATTTGCAAACGTATGCATAAGCTGCAAGGCCTCTTCAGAGCACTCTGTTTCACTTGCGGTCCTAACCGTTCTAAATTTATGAGATTCTCCACAATGGGAGACAAACATACATTCTAATGGATAGAAAAGGGGCATGTGGGTCTGGAGGTAGCCCAATCCTCCTTAAAGGCACAGGGGCACATTGAGCACCAAGTGCATAGCACATTGGCAGCAAAGGTGCCCAGTGTGTCCCCATATTAAATTTACACTAGTAACAAAGAGATGGCCCCTGCCCCCACCTATAACTTCCCATTCTGGAGGCTCTCATAAATTTAGAAGAGTTAGGACTGTAAGTGATACAGGGTGCTGTAAGGAGGCCTTGTAGTTTACACATGTGTTTGCAAATGTGTGCTAACTAAACCCCTGTTTTAACACATACTGTTGGAGAGGTTAATTTGGCTGGTAAGCAGACTGGTTGGTGAGTTGAGCTGGGAATTTTCTCTTGTTTTGTCTTTCATGTGTTTGACCTTCCATGTGCTCCTTGCTGTGAAGGCCAGTTATAGGTGGGGGCAGGGGCCATCTCTGTTAGTTGTGTGAAATAGTCCTTTGCGGTTGCGCTGGATAAAATCGGTACTACATCTACTGAAGCTGGCAGATGTACTGTAGATAGATACAAATACTACAAATACTACTAATATGCCAGTGATGCCCAGGTCCAGATGCTCCCCGGAGGTTGGTGACCATGTGGGGCAGTGACCGCAATACTAATGGTCGCCTTAAAATGTTTTTAAATAAAGAGTACTGTACTCGCTCGATCAATTGACCAGTCTGGGTGAGTTTTTCACTCCATTATAAGGCATGCTGCTTGGATTATGTTATAAAATGTTTACAACTACTGTATAAACTTGCTTGTATATTTATATGTTTTATGCATATCTTGTAGACAAACCCCCTCCTGAAGAAGCGGTACACTACCGCGAAACCGGTCGAGGCGATCAACTCCTTACATGCAGACATAGTTTGTGTATAACTTACTGTTGTGCAATGTGGGGATTGTCTTTAAATGTTGTTTTATGATACCTGTTTTATGTTCAATAAATACTTGTTATTTTTTATTATACTGTGTTTAACCAGTGCCGTGAATAGTCCCCCCCAAAATCCCCTTTCCCCCTTTCCCTTGACCTAATTGGTGACAAACATTTGGTTTCAAGCAGCCAATGGTGTCTTAATTAATTAGGTCTCCTTATTTTACAGTACTGTGCTATAGTTACATCCTAGATACTGTGCCTATGTCCCCCCCCCCCTTTTTTAACTATTATTTCCCCCGCTCCTTTCCTATTCCAAAGTTTCTGCGTTTATCCACGCAAGGTTCATGTTATTTTTGGTACTGACTGTAATTTTGAGAACTGTTTTTCACACATGTATATTTTTTATGCCTAGTATCGTAAGCTTAGTGGCATCTGTTTACCACTGCTCTCCCTTACCCTTTACTTTATTTTGTAGCCCCTATTGCTTTACTTAAAAATATATTCAACCTTAATATGCCAGTCACTTAGTCCCCATTCACACCTAGGCGTTTTGTCGCCTGTAGTGTGACGCCGCTGCCGCCAGAGGGCTGGAAACACATTGCCCTCTATGGAGATGGTTCACATCTCCACGCCGAACGCCGGACGCCTGAAAAAAGGTCCCGGACCTTTTTTTCAGGCGGCTTTCGGCGTTCGGGGACCATCTCCATAGAGGGGCACATCTAGGCAGACAATCGCAGCGTTTTGTCGCCGCAAATCGCGGTACAAAACGCCGCTATTTGCCGCCGCAATTCGCGGGACAAAACGCCGCGATTTCGTCCGCCTAGATGTGAATGGAGCCTAAGTGATTGAGCTACAAAACAACAGAGCTCAAAACAATATAACCTCCTAAAAGTCACCAAAAAGTTGAACTAGCTTAATGCCAGAAAATAAATACATTAAAGAATACTGTACATGAAATGGCTTGGTTCACACATGTTTGGCTTGGCTCATTTTTGGAATGCCAGGTTGCAGGCGACAAGGTACAGTAACTTCTGCATGCATGGCCTTCATGTTGTCAAAGAGGATGACCATAGGAACATAAGACCTGGAAGGAGAAAGAGGGTGAAGATGTCAGCAGTGGGAGACAAAGTACTGACAGGATCGTGGGCCATCATTACTGGAGGACAGCACAGTAGGAGGTAAATTATACCATAATCTACAAGTATGTTCTACATACTTGCAGATTATAGCAAAAGCTCTTGACCATGTTTAATACCACTTTAATGTAAGTTGTGAACAAGCCCTATGCGTAGTATAGTCACAATAATTAAATTGTTATAGGTACACCTAAATCAAGAAGCCTAAAGGCCACCCATTCTAATGAATAGGCTGCTGTGCCTGTGCAAACACGGCCACCGGGAACTTGGCATAGTGTAATCCTTGCCTTATAGTATTGCAGACCGTGACTGCGAATATTGTGATAACAAGACACACCAGCTAGAGCAACCTTTCTCAACTAGGGTTCCATGGAACCCCAATGTTTTTCCTGAGGTTGCTAGGGGATCCTTGTGCAATGAGCAATGGCAAATGTATTCCTATACCTTTGAGATCCCCATTGAAGCTGGAAATGATTTCCGGAGACTGCTCGCTCTGCACAGGCACCATTCAGAGAACACTGCATTTTCTTAATGAGCGTAAAGCATTCTCTGATTGGAGGAGGTGGGATGTGATGTCATTATTTCAGCCTTGAATGCTTTGCAAATGTTCTCTGAATGACGACTGTGCAGAGTGACCTCCTTAATTCACTAAGCATCAGGTATCAATGCCTAGTACAGTGCATTCCAACTTCCATGGGAATCAGCCAGGTATGACACATGGAAACTTACATTGGTCCTACCGTTTTTGTGAAATTTGATTGACCACACCCACTGTTTGATGTGATTTGAAGGGTGTGTATAGGGGGAGGGATTTGTGGGCCCGTGGTCAAGTTCCAGCACCTACTATTTGAGGGAAAAAGCCCTGCTTGTGACCACTGCCTCCTGTTAAATAAAAAAACATCCAGGGCTCAGTGCAAAGAACTTCCCAAAAGGACTATGGCAGGCAATGGTGTCACTGATGTAGCCCTCCTCAGACTGGGCGATCTTCAGGATCTTGCCTCCTTCACTCCTGTGCCTTTCTGGGGTGGTGTATTATCTCGTTCTACTCACACTCTCTAAATTTTGTCTGTCATGTCTCATTCCTATGCTACATCTTTCTTCTCCCAACACTTAATCATGTTTTCTCTGTATCTTTCCCACCTCCTGCTTTAGACCCCTTCTCTTTTTCTCTTCTACTCTCCACTTCTTTACTTCTTGTTTCTCCATTTCTTTCTCTTTGTTGTCTTCTCTGCTGTTTTTTCTCTAATTTTCGTTTATCCTCCTAGTTATATCACAGTTATAATATACTTTATTGGCTCCTATCTGCCTTTAGGCATGCCACTTAGTCTAAGTAGCAGTGCAGTGCTGAGAAGAAGCCCTGATCCAATGCCCCACAGAGCATATAACTACAAAAATGTTATGGCTGCCCAATGACTGGTGCATGCATACAGAGCTGGATGTAGAAGACAGTCCAGAGCCAAGACTGATGGACTACTCAGTCAATCACCAGTTCCTAATGAACAGGTAATCATTTACAGGCACGTGCTGTCTCTATCATTGTTATAGCTGGGCAGGACATCATGTTTTCCGCAAAACTTTTTTTTTTAAGTTACTATAGCAACCTGGTTACTGGGATTCATCCAGCGTCGTAAGATATAATAACAAACTATATAAGACTTTAACATCATATACACGCATTGGTAAAATTATTCACATTAGGTTGATCACACGCGTGTAAAAACTTTACAATGACTAATGATTCCCTTAAACTTCTCATGGACACATCATCAAGGCAAATAAATCCCAACTCACAATTCAGCAGCATCAGTTGCTAAATTCTTATTTGTGGAGATAATATAAAAAATCGTGTTTTATTTCTGAGCACATCTCACCTTCTATTTTTATTTCATTGCTACGCTTTTTTTTAATCATTAGATACAGACTATGCACACAGTGTTCTGTTACAAATATAACTGTCTGGATCTCTTTGAAAACAGTCCAATAGTCTTGGCATCTTTTGTATTGCATATAAATATTCATGTGCTTTGAGGGTCACTCTGCTTCCATATAAGCTGTTAGCTGAGTCGTGACCATTACCATTATTTTGCTTTTTAAAGCGCTTTCTACACCTGTAACCAAATAAAGACAAAATAGGGTTATTCACAAAAACGTAAAAAAAAAGTACAGTTGGATATAACAACCAATCAGGTCCTGGCTAGCATGAATCTAGTGTTGGCTATATAATGAAAAGTGATATCTGATTTTTGGAACAAGACAGACTTTTTCATCTTTCATTTAGCTTTTATTTGTAATTCCAAGCCTTGTTAGGCAGAACAAAGCCAATAGCCTTATGTAATTGCACCACTGTGCAGTAATAAAAAAACTATTTATACATGGCTTTTGTCAAGAAGGTTTAGAAAGTGGTTTGAAACAACAAAGGGGGTTATTAGAAAATGCCTAATTATTGGCCAGTGTTTCACCAAGTATTTGCCAGTTTTTACATCTGTGTTGCTTATGAAGCCTATTCAGTGCTATTATTCACTTGTATTAACGGTTTTATAAATACATTCATAAACAGGTATTAACATCAACATTTGGTAAATCCAGGTGTGAATAAATGGTCTGTGTTTGTCCCATCTCTATAAACTGTCCCCAAAAAATAAAATTTTAACCACATAGGATTCTTTGAGAAATAACCACAAAACAGGAGAATCAAAACAAAAATCTTACAATGTAAATTTTTTTTGTTATGCTAAAAATAAAAAAAGAATATACAACAAGTATTTCTACATAAATGGATCATTTAGTGGCGTTAACCCCAAAAGCAAACATTTGTCACAGTATATTGCAGCTTAACAATTAGATGTGGTGGCTGCATTCATTTTCTTTGTAGGCTTTCTTTCCTTTATTTTCAACTGGGGATTGAGCCAGTAAGTCTGTTGCTTTTCATCAGAACAAGCTTTCCTGTAGATGTAACAGTTACAGGAATGAGGGAAATCATTTAACACTACAGGGGTATGTAAAATCTGTTTGCTGTGCACTGCTTAACCACTTGTCTACTAGCCACTTTTACCTCCCATCCCGACCAAGCCAATTTTAAGCATTTAGCACTGTCACAATTTATATGATAATTGCGTGTCATGCTATACTGTACCCATATGACATTTTTATATATAAAAAAAAATTGCACAGCTAGAGCTTTCTTTTGCTGGTATTTAATCACCATTGGGTTTTTCGTTTTTTTTGCAAAATAAGTGAAAATAGACCCCAAATTTTGAAAAAATAAATGTTTTTCTTAGTTTGTTATAAAACTTTGCAAACAAGTTATTTTTCTACTTCACTGATGTGCGCTGATGATGTTGCACTGATGGACACTCATGAAGTAGCACTGATGGGCACTAATGAGGTGTCACTGGTGGGCACTGATGAGGAGGCAGTGATGGGCACTGAAAGGTGGCACTGATAGGCAGCACTGATGGGCACTGATAGGTTACACTGATGGGCACTGATTGACAGCAGCAGCACTGATGGGCACTGATTGGCAGCACTGATTGTCAGCACCAGTGGGCACTATTAGGACTCCACTGATAATCAGGGCAGTGATAATCACTACTCTGATTATCAGTGTAGATGTCCCTTTCAAGCAAGCCAGTTATCGCTTCTCCTCTCCGAATGAGAGGAATGGTGATAACCGGCTTGTGTTCACATCGTGATCAGCTGTAATTGGACACAGCTAATCATGTGGTAAAGGGCTGCTGTGATTGGCCCTTTACCCTGATCTGTAATCAGCTGTGCCCTAAGGACACATCGATCACAGAGCATGCCACCCATGTGCCACGGCGGGCGCGGTCACCAGAGGAAGTCATATGGTGCCCTCCCAGAACTGGCCAGCCATGCTGTAGTCGTCAATCAGCTATAGCGCAGGCAGCAAGTGGTTAAAAAGAGTTAAGCCAGCCATACATGGATTGAAATACAGCTTGGTCAGCAGGCACCGACCAAATTTTGATCCATCTATAGTCAGGCAGGTTGTACATAAGTCGATCTACTAATCGACTTCTATTCAACCACCATGTCTGATTTTCCCCAATCGATCAGCACTAATGGCTATAGAAAGCAGCACTGATCAATGTGTTCTGATGGTTGGGACGCTGTCAAAATATAATAATTACTTGCTTGAATTTTGAGACACATATTTCCTATGCCCTGTGATTAGGCACTGCTGTGATTAGGCACTGCTGTGTCACAGAATTCACAGAGCCTGCCTTCTGAACTACTATTTGTTCAACTCCACTGTACACATAAGCACATGCAATAAGCGTCCATGCAAGTCTGTGTGCACCAACACAAATGTGCACAATTCTATGTGCAGAACCATGTAGATGACTACATGAATGCGCAGATGCTACAAGCTTACGTCTGGCTATACAGGCTGGCACAATTTTACTGGCACTAAAAGTACTGGACCAATTATGCTAATCAGTAAAACCCATGAACTGACATTTTAAGAATAATCATTTCGAAAAATGACTCACTACTGGTAAACCATGTCTATAAATGAATTTATCCTACATTCAGCAGTCCCTGACTATATTCTAATTGAAATTTAATTTATTTTTTTAAAAATGTATCAAAAGCTTTTCATTTTTTATTTTTTTATTGTGCGAGGAGATGAACATGTACAATATAATTTCATCCGCAAATTGTTTTTTATGTGCTTAAAATATGGAACTTATTAGTTATCAGAAAGGCCAAATGTTCTGTAGAATTAATTTTGTTATTTGCAGAGCCCTAAGGACACTAAAAATAACATATAAAGGTGCGAATGACTACTTTTTCCAATTGTTCACAGATCATTTACCAATTATTTGCAATTTTCCATTCAACCAATTTATATATTTTTACCTTTTAATCTTTAATGCTTCAACTCCCATTTTCTTTGCTATTTAATCTCAGATTTTTTTTTTTAAGTGAACCCGTGAGGATAAGAAATGTTTGAGCTGGCATTGCTGATAGTTTTTAAAAGTGTGATCTTTAGGGCTGTCATCCTTATCCTGGATTTCCTACCTAGTGAGTCTCTGACTTAGAACATGCATGGAGAGACTGAAGTCTGAAAGTCCCCCACCACTTGGTTCTGTCACTTAAGCTTATGAGTTTTGCCTTTCTGCTTTACAAAGTTTTATTGAATTTTCCATAAACGGGAAACAAACAGTAAATAAATAATCAATTCTGGTGAAAGCTATATACTAGGATATACTGTAGTAAAAGAGCATAGTTCCACATAAAAAAATAAATAAGTATGTAAGCAAATGATAGATGAGAAAACTTTACAAGAGAGAATAAAATATCTGAGTTAACGTAAACATTTTAATGAATTTGGTAAATTTAGACTTAGAAAAGGTTCTTTCTTTTGTCTGATAAAATATAACATAACATATTTAGACAAAATAAGGAGATAGGAGTATATTAAAAATGTAATGATGTAAAATTAAAATAAATTGCATAATAAAGGTTAAAAAAAGTGGGAGGAGGGGAAGGAGAGTTAAGGTGGATGGAAGGAGAGGGGTATCACATGTAGTCTAGATGCAGAGGCAAGACATAAAAAGGTGATATTAAATAATAAAAATTACACAGAGAGGAGGGCATAGTTGATATTTAGATCATTGACATAATCTAACCATGGACTCCAAATTTGAAGGTATTTAGCATGTGTATCATTAAGAATGGAGGATAATTTTTCATACCCAGCCAATTTCTGTTGAAGTTTATTGAGATGTGAAATGGGTTTATGTAGGAGAGCTTCTCAAGGGTTTTTGTTGGAGAGTAATATGGAGAACTGGATTTAGTAAATTATAAACCTTAATCCAAAAGTGAGAAGCCACAGTACAAGTCCATCAAGCATGAATTAAGTTGGAGATTTGATTAAGACAGAGTTTTGCCTTTATGTATGTTTAAACTTGCACAGGATTTAGAAAGCTCCCTTGTCACCTCCATGTGACAACATTTGGCAATGACAATTGAGCATTTAGATATCAAATGCTGCATTATGGGAGGCAGTGTTCATGTTTGACCCATACCCAGAAATATGCTTTATTTTATTGGGTTTATGGCTACAGATTGGGGCAATAGAGCGAGCACAATAAAGGTAAAAGAAGGCATATGGCACCTACTATGTTGCATACATGTAACATGTACATATGTAGCACCTTCCTAGATATATGCTAGGATTAGTTAGATTTAGTGTTGGCTTACTGTGTTTAGTGGAACTGTATTTTTTTTTTTTTTTAAGTGTATTTTTGTGCGTGTACTCGAGAGAGGAGCCGGACTGCAGGAGTTGGGAGTAGGCAGGCCTCCCCCAGAGGCAATCTGCCACCTTTCTCCATGCCCCGGGTGGCAATGGCGGGTGTGTGAGGGGGTCCTCCCACACAGCCCGCCCTACCTGCTCCGCTTTGAAGCCCAACGGGGCAGAGGGACTCCCTATAAGGGAGTGAGAGGATTAGCCCGCTCAACCAGCCCCATTAGTCCTTCGCCTCTCTTTTAGAGACCGCGTGGTCAATGTGAGTGTGTTAACCCAATTTAGAGTGCGTGTGTAGGTGTGGTGGTTTTTGTGGGAGGGGGGTGGGCGTACTAAGCACAGGCTTACCTTGCATAGCACACCCACCGGGAGCCGGGCTGAGACCACCAAACTCAATTCACATGAAGCCGAGACCGGGATCCGAACCTCTAGCTGCAGAGGTGAATGGCTTGTCAGCGCAGTGCCAATCGCGTTGAGCCACCACAGCTCCCATTGGAACTGTATTTTTGATTGCTAGGTATTAAAAATGTAGCTTGTCTCACTGTAAGCAGTGTGGCTGTAATTATTGTGTTAGGCAAATTTAGTTGTGCTCACTATAATCAGTGCAGCTGCATGTGATTAGTTAGCCCTGAATGTGATTAGTTAGCCTGCTCAGTGTTTCAGCTGCTGCTAGTTTCCTTGTGAGCTGGCAAACTCTCTGGAACATAGGTGTAAGCAATGCAAGTAGCAGCATGAATATTTGTACAGCCCTGGCCAATCCCAGAGAGGATGGCCCTGAAGGCTGCTGGGAGTCTGTATAAATACTCTGAAACTTATTGCTGCTAGGTCTTTTCCTGTAGAGCATCAGTCCAGCCTGGAGGACTACTGTCCTCCAGAGCAACACTACCATGTGCATAGTGTATGTGAGGCCTCAGGTGGGGGACCTGAGGGCCTGGATGCTGAAGCTACAAAGTACTGACTAAGGGGCTGTCTGCTGAAGATCTATCACTGGAGAAAGGTGTCGCATGGAAGATGGAAGGAGACAGTCAACTGTCCCTGGAAGTTTTAAGAGTACAGACTGCTGTGAGAGATCATAGTGACTGTTGGGCTGCTGCCCTCCCTCTTGTGCTAGTGAGTCAGCTGTGGCTAGTGTTCTATCAAACTCGGTGTGAAGGGACTTGTGTTTTTTCACCTTAAGGCAACTTGTGACACTAACTGACCCCCTAGCCCCCCCCCCCCCTCTTGTGAAAGAGCTCAAGGGATCCTGTGATGACTGGGATCTTGAAGTCTAGTGACAGACCAGGAGCTCAATGAGTGAAGATCTACAGTAAGATCCTGTGAGATGTGTGAAAAGATCTATAACTGGTTACTGTGAGTTACATTTATGGATCTCTATTGACTGTTCAAAGTTCAGTTGCCATAGTAGACAGCAGATCTACAAATACAGTTGTGGCATCCAGCTTAAAGGCCCTCTACCTGTATAGCTGTCTGCCTATTTTTGTCTCGGAGTCTGCCAATTTCTATTGCATCTGTCAAGAGGTGTCCTGGCCCTAAACCCTCTCTCACTCAGTTCTTGTTAAGAGACCATAAATCTCTTTTGTTTGCATCCAAAAAGTGACTGGCGCCCATGTTTTCAACTTGCATTACACCCACCATGCCTAGTAACCCATACTTTAAAGAAGGATGTCAGCTTTCCCTAACTCTGGAGGTCACCATTAGGCCTTTGGAGGTTGGGGATGCCGCTACAATAGTAAATAAATAAAAATATCCCATAGTTTGTAGACGCTATGGGCCAGATTATTGTAGAACGGCGTATCCTTGCGGCGGCGTAACGTATCCGATTTACGTTACGCCTCCGCAACTTAGACGGGCAACTGCTGTATTCTCAAAGCACTTGCTCTGTAAGTTGTGGCGGTGTAGCGTAATTCGGCCAGCGTAAGCCCGCCTAATTCAAATTTGGATCGGGGGGGGCGTGTTTTATGCAAAACTACTGTGACCCGTCGTGATTGACATTTTTTCGGAACGGCGCAATTTCCCAGTGTGCATTGCTCCAAAGTACGCCGCAAGGACGTCATTGGTTTCGACGTGAATGTAAATGACGTCCAGCCCCATTCACGGACAACTTACGCAAACAACGTAACTTTTTAAAATTTCGTCGCGGAAACGACGGCCATACTTAACATTGTTGCACCGCACTTATGCCACCATATAGCAGGGGCAACATTACGCCGGGAAATGCCTAACGTAAACGTTGTAACTTTACTGCGTCGGCCCGCGTACGTTCGGGAATTCACGTATCTAGCTAATTTGCATACTCAACGCAGAATTTGACGGAAGCGCCACCTAGCGGTCAACATAAAAATGCAGTTTAGATCCGACGGCGTAAGAGACTTACGCCTGTCGAATCTAATGAATATCTATGTGTAACTGATTCTAAGAATCAGTGGCATAGATACGACGGGTCAGATTAGAACTTACGACGGCATACATGGCGCTGCGCCGTCGTAAGTCCTTTGAGAATCTGGGCCTGTAACTTTTGCTACTAAAAGGTATGTGGGGAAAGAACCCACTCAGTTGTTCAAATACAACGGGCAAACCATAGTTATCTCCTTAAAAAATATATATATTTTACAAAATATTTATTTAATTGACACACATGGTATCAGACTTACACAATAGTAATATAAAATGATAATGTTGTCACAGATTAAAAACCCTGGGGTCCATCGAGACGGTGGTGTTACGAGCACACAGGAAGTACGGAGAGACAATTGGGGATGCCGCTGCTCCCACGACAATAAGGCTGAATTGTAGCGTAATTTCTGTAAGTGCATCTATTATCCAATAAATATTTTTTTAATTGAACATACTGCACCATGAAGGTTTCTGTCTTTTAATTCTGAGTCATCATTGGAACATTGGCGGTTATATTCTGACATTTTGAAAGATTATCTTCATATGGACTTTCTTTGTTACTATTTAGATTTACCCATTACACATGGCTTGCTATGGAGCACTTGAAACAGAGGAGTGGAGAGCACTGGCAGGGGACCACCAAGGAGAGATATAGGACCACTCAGCAGCTAAGTATAAAATGTTTTTTTATTTTTAATAAAATTAAACTTTTACTTTAATATAATTTCAAGGATATGGCTTTCCTACAATACACGTTCCTGTCGCGCCATGGGCGCATGCGTGCACCTCCTATCGGTCTTAAACGGCCCATGTACACCTACGGCAAAGCGCGCAGCCGTGCTAACACCCTAGAGAATAAAATGGCAGTCATTGCAATACTTTTTGTCACACCGTATTTGCGCAACGGTCTTACAAGCACACTTTTTTTTGAAAAAAGTCACTTTTTTAAATAAAAAAATAAGAAAACAATAAATTTGGCCCAATTTTTTTACATATTGTGAAAGATAATGTTATGCCGAGTAAAATGACACCCAACATGTCACGCTTAAAAATTGCGCCCGCTCGTGGCATGGCGTCAAACTTTTACCCTTAAAAATCTTGATAGGCGACGTTTAAAAAATTCTACAGGTTGCATTTTTTTAGTTACAGAGTAGGTCTAGGGCTATAATTATTGCTCTCGCTCTAACGATCACGGCGATACCTCACTTGTGTGGTTTGAACACCGTTTTCATATGCGGGCGCTACTCGCGTATGCGTTCGCTTCTGCGCGCGAGCTCGTCGGGACAGGGCGCTTTAAAAAAAAAATTCGGGGTTTTCGTATTTTTTTTTATTTTACAATTTTTAACACTGAAATAAAAAAAAAAATTATCACTTTTATTTCTATTTTATTTCTATTACAAGGAATGTAAACATCCCTTGTAATAGAAAAAAGCATGACAGGTCCTCTTAAATATGAGATCTGGGGTCAAAAAGACCTCACATCTCATATTTAGGCTTAAATGCAAAAAAAAAAAAAAATATTGAAACTGTCATTTTTTCAAATGACAAAAAAAAAATATGTTTCTTTAAGACGCTGGGCGGGACTGACGTTTTGACGTCACTTCCGCCCAGCAGATCTATGGGGACGGGTGAAGGACATTTTTCCCTCACTCGCGTCCCCAGTCAGCAGCTGAGCGGACCCGATCGCCTCCGCTGCTACCGACAGCTACGGTAAGCGGCGGAGGGTGCGGGAGAGCGGCGGGAGGGGCCCTCTCCTGCCACCGATAATGGCGATTTGCCATGGAGACCGCTGTTATCGTTGACATGACCGCCCACTGAAGAGATAAATATCTCGGTTGTGGCAGCAGCTGCAAGTGCCGACGTATAACGACGGTGGGCGGTCAGTAACTAGTTAATAGTTCACAATTTTATAAGTTAATATCTGGTAACAGGTTTAAGTACATTTTTTATTCAGTATATTTGAGTTTAGTGCATGTTTTTGTTGAGAAGGCTGAACCAACCCAACTATATTTGGGAAGACCACTGCACGCCTTTGACTTCCTTATCTATATAAAGCTGTACACACATTAACCCAGCCCATTCCTGATGGGTAAGGTTTGGAAGGCCACTAAGAGCCTACTGGCGATCACTGGACATAGTCGGTGTTGCCATGCCTATTTGTAGTGATTTTTTTTAGCATACACTGTATTTGTTAGTTAGTATAGCATAGATATTTTTTGAGACCATGTTGCTACAAGTTAAGGCCCCCCTATTGAAGAGGGTAGAATAAGTTCTCTGCAGAATATGCTGCAACAGGAAGTAGGGGGAGGAAGGATAATTGACTTGTAATCTAGGAATTGCATTGTATTGTGTATCCTATAGTTGGATGTGCAGCTTAGTAAAGCATTGATACACTACAGAAGTCTAAGCTTCCTTGGTGTTACCGCAGGAACCTTTAATAGATAGACGTCAGAAAAACATTGGGGACGCGTGGCCTGGATTTGCACTAAAAGCTCAACTGAAGCAGACCTGTTTTCTGTGGTGTGTTTTGTTGTTTGTGCTGGGGGAAAATGCTGTGTTCAGTCTTTAGGAAGAGTAGGGCTGCAAAGGTTTCTGGTGTCCAGGAGGAGAAGACGTACACCCTTCCTACCTGGGACAGAGATAGTCAGTGGATGTCTTTTGCTGGCTAGATATTCTTCTCGTTTGAACAGAGCTTGGGGGGACAGAGTTTCTGATCTTTCCTCAGATTTTTGTCTCAAAAGTTTTGGGCTCAGTGAGGAGGAAATGAGAGCAGTTGCTTTGTTTGGTTTGCACTTACTGTATACTCACATATTGAATCTGAAAATAGGAAAAAAGCAGAATCAGAATTTTTTTTATCGAAGGAGCAGCTTGCAGTGAAATCCAAGTGTTTGGAAGACACTGCAAGCAAGGCAAAATATTTAGAAAGTAGGGTAATTAAAGTTAAACCTGCAGTGACTTCTAAGTCTGTTCAAACCCTTGTAGGCAGAGCTAAAGATTTGAATGAGCGGTATGCAGCCCTCATAAACAAGTCTAATGATGTTCTAACAAAGGACAAAAGTCCTAAGCCTATAAGCAGAAGTAGGACATGTGCCACTGTTACTTCCCATAAGCGGGAAGCTGAGGATCTGATCAGCTCAAATAGTAATGGCCGAGTTCAGTCAGATACAAGGAAGGCAAAGTCTATGGTCTCCAGGAGACATATGTGGATTAACTTACTTTTGGTGGGGGTCCCTAGAGAGGAATAGATGGGATTCCTACACCAGCATTGCTTAAGAAGTGTAAGCAAGTGGTTGGGAATGGTAGATTCAGTCACATTAAGTGTTTTTGTTGCCATAGAATTGGGCATTTTGCTAGAATGTGCCATGCTTTAAGCACTGGACTGTGGTAAATGTGAGCAGTGAGCTATGTTTCTGGAACAGTTGGAAGGAACAGATATTCTATTTTGTCTCTTGCTTTTTTCAGGAACTGAGCATCGAGAAGTGGAGCAAGCAGAGCAGATGACCAGGCTAGATGGGAGGAGGCAGACCAGAGGAGTCTGAGGAAGATGGTGGCTGAATTAGAGTGGACTTTCATCTGAGCATTTCCTAATGACTAGAAGGACAAGAGACTTATCTCTGACTTTCTTTCCACAGACTGCCGAGGACATTGCTAATCCTGCTCAAAAGTAATTTTGCAGCCTTCCAGGGACAAAAGAAAAAAAAGTCTGACCGCCCAGAAGATACAGTGGTCGAAAGGGAATTTTTTCCTCCCATTTACAATACAGGGGGTTTATTTTGCCCATTCCTGGACAAAGACTTTTAGGGCTGTTGGAGTTTCAATTCTTTTGTATATTATGCTATAAAGTCAAGAGGTGGTATGTGTTGCCATGGCTATTTGTAGTGATTTTATAGTATACACTGACTGTATGTATTTGTTAGTTAGTTTAGCATAGTTATATTTTTGAGACCATGTTGTTACAATCTAAGGCTCTCCTCATTAATATGCAAATGTACCAGTTGGACTGGTAGCAGAGGAAGTTCTCTGCAGGATATGATGCAACAGGATGTAGGGGGAGGAGATTAGGTTTTGAAACAAGCATGTGGTGAGACAAAGGTAGTTGGTTTTTGGGAGGACAAAGAGCAAGACATGGCTGCCAGAAGAACTATAAAAGAAAATTACATCTTGATCCCTAAGTTGACATAACTGTTTAGTTTACTTAATGTGTACATATTGTACATGCTTATATTTTGCTAGAAAGGATAATTGGCTTGTGCATGTTGTAGGCATATTTTGTAAGCTATGAATTGCGTTGTATTGTGTATCCTACAGTTGTATGTGCAGCTTTTTTTGTTTCGTAAAGCATTGGTACATTACAGAAGTCTAAGCTTCCTTGGTTTTAATGCAAGTTTTTCACCTCTACTCAGATGGTTGCCTTAAAACCTTTAAAAATATACATTTGGAATTTGAACGTGACCAGAAATGGTTTCATAAAAGCTTACTGTTACAACATACACTCCATATCTTCTTCTCTCCTACCTGTCTATTTGATACTTTGGTCTAAGCAGAGGGTACTTAAGACCTTATTTCCAAAGCATATACACATTTGCTAATTAAATTCTCTCCGGATGCTTAGGAAAATTGCTCCTCCCCAGTCCAGTCTACGTTGTTAACATGTGTGAGATGGCCTCACCCTTGCACCACTTCCCAAGCCATGCCCTCTGACACGTTTCGCCCCACCCACCAGGGCTTAGTCATAGAGCTAAAGGGCAGAAGCAGGACAGAATAACTTATGCATCACTGGCCGTAAAAATGAGGAGATAAACATGTGCAAGTGTGATGAAGTGGATGTATGAGATATGGGGAAAGAGTCTGAAACTGAAAGAGAGGCTGACAATGTATATGCCGAAAATAACAGAAGAAAATTTATATTAGGAAAGATAATACAAAAAAAAAATTGGAAAAATGGAAAAATAATGAATAAAAAATAATGAAATAAAAATAACTGAAAATGAAAATTGGAAAGAAAAAATTAACAAAAGTGGAAAAAAAAAATAATGATGTGAAAGAAGTAATAAAGAATAAATAGTGATCAATTCAAAAAAGCAATGAATGATGAGTCAAATAATGAAGAACACTATGGGGTTTATTTACTATAGCACCTAGTCGGCAAATGGGGGAACAAATGGTCACAAACTACTAAAATCCATAGACACAACTACAGTAGGTGACCGCGCTATTGTGTCAATCTCGCTCCTTTTCTTGGCGAGATTGACAACCTACGAGTCCCGTCGCGGGAGCCAGCACCGAGCCGGCTCGCCGTGACGGGAAAAAGCCGACATAGGTCCCAGAGCATGCTGTGACGTCATTAGAGGCCTATATAAATTGTTGCGCACTGCACACCCGGCATTACAGCGGGAGGAAGCGTTGAGTTAACATCGGAAGAAAAGAAGAAGGCAGAAGACCGGGCTGGCCACCGCTAGTAAAAGAGCTTCAAAGATAGCGGCGGCCAGCCCCGAAGAATGCACCGGAGAGTGAGCGGGAGAAAAACAGGGGAGCGCTGAGACGACACCGGACAGCAGAAGAAGAGAGTGGAGAAGACGAAAGACGACCCCCGAAGTCAAAAGAAGACCCCCGGAGAGCGGAGAAGACCCCCGGAGCTGACTAATAAATTATTTTAAAAACCTGTTTTGTGTGTTTATTTTTTTGACACTTTTCCTCCAGGTGAATGGGTAGGGGTACGATGTACGAGAGAGTGTTTTTCGCGCCAAATGAAAATATACTAAAAATGTGGGATATATAAAATACAATAAATCAAAAAGCAGCTCCCCTAGAAAGAAGAGAACATATAGGTCTCTGATTCAGTGAATAGTTGGGTGATAGGGGGCGCTGTGACCGATACCTGATTAAATGTATCAGAAAAGAAGAGAACATATACTAGCTAGAATATATGCGCAAAGTGAATATAAATATAAAAATATAAAAGTGCAATTCAGGCCCTAACAGCAGGAACTGCATAAGGTGATATAGTAGCTGAATCTTGAATGAATAAATATAAAGTGCCAATAACCATATGATAGGTGTACAGGTGAACAATATACATGTGATAACACAATATAAAAATATATAAGTGCTCCCAAAAAACAAGAAACCAAAAAAAAAAGGAGTCCAAAAAAAATTATATGTATATATATTAAAAACAAAGTCCATGCACTCTTATGCCCCATACAGACGGTCGTTTTTTGTGATGAAAAAAAAATGACGTTTGAAGTGATGAAAAAAAACGACATTTTTGAAACTTCATTTTCAAAAACGATGTAGCATACACACCATCATTTTGAAAAATGATGAACAAAGTGACGGCACTCTAAAGGGGAAGTTCTATTCGCCTTGAGGCTGCTTTTAGCTGGTTACTTGTTAGTAAAAGATGATTCGTGCTTTTTTGTCTGTTAAAGCGTGATGAATGTGCTTACTCCATTATGAATGGTAGTTTTACCTCCCGTCTCAAAACTTGCTTCTGGGCATGTGCGGGTTTAAAAACGTCGTTTTGCCCACACACTATCATTTTCATTGACACAAAAAATGACATTTTGAAAAACGACACAAAAAATTCGAGCATGTTCGAATTTTTTTTTGGTCGTTTTTCTGAAGACATAAAACGACATTTTCCCCACACACTATCATTTTAAATGACGTTTTCAAAAACGTCATTTTTTTTCATCACAAAAAACGATCGTCTGTATGCGGCATTAGAGTGATAGTTGGCATTCTTCCAAATGGCAATAAATCAGCTTGACAGAGAGGCATGCAATCTTCTTTCAATCATGTGCCTATAATTAAGATTCTTCCACCACTTAAGAGTTAACACCCGAGAAGTGCTGATAAAAAATGGACTCTTACCAGAGCGATAGGGCTTGCTTAATTAAAAGAAAGCCAAAATCGCATGTAGCAGAATAATGTCTGCAAGCATTAGGTGCGTCCTCCACTGGTGTCACAGGCTATCTCACTCCAAGAAATTAAGGCAGATGGGACATGAAAAGGCAGAGAAACAACTCATAGTGCAACCGGTTTATTTAAAAATAAAGTTTAAAAACAAAGGGGGCCAAAAGGCCACTTACAATAACAGATGCCCAACCCGGCACTAGGACTGCAGGCTCAAATGAGGAGGCGTCAGCCTATACTTCCGTAGCGGCTCGGTCCCGTCGGGTTTCCTCGCTACAGCCAAAAGCGGGTGGGGGATTGAGTACAAAAGGGTGACCAGGCTACGCCGCCGACGATCGTTTCGTTAATACGTCTTCAGGGGGGCGTATTTTTTTTGGTTTCTTGTTTTTTGGGAGCACTTATATATTTTTATATTGTGTTATCACATGTATATTGTTCACCTGTACACCTATCATATGGTTATTGGCACTTTATATTTATTCATTCAAGATTCAGCTACTATATCACCTTATGCAGTTCCTGCTGTTAGGGGTACGATGTACCCCATACTCATTCACCTAGGGTGGGGGGTCAGTATCTGGGGGCCCCCTTATTAAAGGGGGCTCCCGGATTCCGATAAGCTCCCCCCCCAAAAACCCAGACGACCAACGGCCAGGGTTGTCGGGAAGAGGCCCTGTCCTTATCAACATGGGGACAGGGTGCTTTGGGGTGGGGGGCCGCAGGGCGCCACCCTGCCCCAAAGCACCCACCCCCCATGTTGAGGGCATGCGGCCTGGTACGGTTCAGGAGGAGGGGGGCGCTTGCTCGTCCCCACTCCTTTTCTGACCGACCGGGTGGCGTGCTCGGACACGGGTCTGGTATGGATTGTGGGGGAACTCCCACTCTGTTTTTTCAGCGGAGGGGGTTCTCCTTACAATCCATACCAGACCTAAGGGTGGTTTTTCCAATGAAATAATTCCACTCAAGCTTGGCTTGCATACACACGGCCACACAAAAGTTCTCTGAACTTTCGTCTGTCAAGAACACGTTGGAATTGCCACAGACGATTGGATTTTCCGATAGACCAGCTCTCAATCTTTTGCTGGTGGAAATTCCGACAGAAAAAGTCCAAGAAACATACTTAACACCTTGATCCAACGGATCACTTATGCCCCGTACACACGATCGGAATTTCCAATGGCCTAAAATCCGATGGAATTTTTCGTCGGAATTCCGTTCAAGCTGTCTTGCATACACACTGTCAGATCTAATTCCGACCCTCCAAAGCGCAGTGACGTAAAACACTACGACGAGCTGAGAAAATGAAGTTCAATGCTTCCGAGCATGCGTCGACTTGATTCTTTTTTTTTCATTCAAATTTAAGTTTATTTTCAATAAAAGAAGAGCATACAATTGTATTAAAATAGTAGGACATATGAAAATAGCATACATAAATATAATAAATATAATAAATATAATAAATATAATAAATTAAGTGTATTCTATATCATTTAATCCCATCATACTAACTCCCTCTCATATCTAGCAATTCCACATGCTAAGCATATAGGATAAAGTAATCTAAAATATTAATTCATTTTTGAAAGAGAGAAAAAAAAAAAGGAATATCTTTATAATTTAAGGAATCCCTAGGTCTATTACTACCACACAGTATATAAGAAGAAAAAAAAAAAGAAACACAGTGTGTGTATCAGACCAAATTATAGAGATCAATTAAAGGAAAAGATTTCCGGATTACCCCAACCTCCCCGACACCCCCAACGGGAACATTCTGTGTCCCAGAGGCTGAGCCAACCCTCCAATCCCCCCCCCTCCGAAAACGAATACTTTAACACACCCTTAACTGATAACATATTTTCAAAATCCTTTACAAACCTAAATTCCCCAAAGGCTGGATGGAATTCTTCAATTACCTCAAAATAAACAGATCTTTTGAAAGTAAAACGTACTGAGGATGTACAACATTGTAAATTTCATCCTCATAGAAAATAAAAACAACTAAATAAAACCAAAGAAGAATCAAAGGTAAGATGAGAGAAGAACACAAGACAGAAGGGGGGGTGAAAAAGGAAAGAGAGTTAGAAGACGATCAGAAGAGATAGGCAGCCTGCCTGCCATTAATGCACATCAACCTGAAGACATATATGTCATCAAAACCTGCACGGGGTATAAGATATCCCCATGTATTTCAACCAGGGTTCCCAGATCTCATAAAAAAGAGTAGACCTATCCAACATGGAACAGACCCTCTTTTCTTGTTCCATAATCCATGTAACCTTCCTTTTCATATATAAGATGGATACAGTCGACTTTTTCCATGCAGCTGCGAGGGTGATCCTGGCGCCTGTCATAATGTATAGGATGAGCTGTCTAGTAACCTTGGAAATCTGAGGTAACTTTCCATTAAGTAAAGCAATTGTAGGGGATTGATGCAAGTTACATCCTGTGACTCGTCTGACAATATTAAACACCTTATTCCAGTATCCCCATATTTTGGGACATTCCCACCAAATGTGTATCATAGACCCTAATCCCTGGCAGTTTCTAAAGCATAGGGATGAAGTTGATGGATACATGGAGGCCAGTTTAAGAGGAACTAAATACCATCTTGTATAAATTTTGACATTAGCTTCTATAAGAGATATATTGACAAAACCTTTGATGGATCTAGTATAATTTTTATACCAGTCCGATAAGTCCCAATCATTATTAAGTTCCCTTTCCCAAGCCAGCATGTGAGGTAATTTGATGTTATTAGTAGCAAGCGATTTATAGATAACTGAAATATTTCCCTTCCTGATCAAATCCTGATCACATTTACTTTCATAAGGTGTCAAATGTCCAGAGATCAAGTCCCTATCCCATAGGCTTTGTGCGCGATCATGCAGCTGAGAAAATCGTAGTTTTTCTGAAACAGGAAGACCTAGTTTGTCAATGAAATGCTGTTCAGGGAGAGGACCTGAACGTGAAAAGAAGCGTCCTATACGATACAACCCCTTATCATGCCACCATTTGAAGGAGTCTTTATCTATTTTAGAAACAAAAGATTGGTCTTGAAATATACTCGATAAAGGCCTACCCTTAGAAACTAGAGAGGAATTGTTCATAAGCGAATCCCATAAGACTAAAGCCTGAGATAGAGTCGGTGATAATATAGAAGGCCTCTTTTTGGTAGGACACCACATTAAATCCTCTATCGTTAGATTTGGGGTCGCCTGCTCTTCAATGTCTATCCAATCAGGACGATCGTGTTCGAGATAAATTTCTGACAATTGCGCTAATCTTGCTGATTGATAGTACCATATTAAATTAGGTACCCCCAGACCTCCCTGTTCAGGTAGGTTATAGAGAGTACGTGATGGAAGGCGTGGACCCTTTCCGTTCCAAATAAACTTGGTAATCTTGCCTTGAAAAGATTTTAGTTGACTTTTTATTATCGGTATGGGCAATGATCGAAAAAGATACAAAATCCTAGGAAGAAGAGTCATCTTGACCGAATTAATTCTACCAATCCAGCCTATATTCTGAGTACCCCATTCTTTTAAATCCTTCTCTAGTTTCTTATACATCGGGGGAAAATTGGCCAAATATAGATTCTGTATATGTCGACTTGATTCTGAGCATCCGTGTGCTTTTTTCTCCATCGGAGTTGCACACAGATGATAGGAATTTCCTATCGTTTTTTTTTCATTGGAAAAAAAAAACATGTTCTATTTGTAAACACCAATGGAAATAAGTCCGATGGGGCCCACATCGGACTATTTTCATTGGAAATTCCGATTGTGTGTACGCGGCATTAGTGTGCAATTTGTCTGCCGCAATGTTGCAGTCCTACTAAAAATTGCTGATCATCGGCATTACTAGTAAATTTTTTTTTATAAAAACTCCATAAATCTATCCCATAGTTTATAGGCGCTATAACATTTGCTCAAACCATTCAATATACGCTTATTGGGATTTTTTTACCAAAAATATGTAGCAGAATACATATTGGCCTAAATTGCTTTTAATTTTTTATTGGATATGTTTTATAGCAGAAAGTAAGAAATATTTTGCTCTATTTGTGAGAAAATTTTCTTTGGGTACAATGCCACTTGACAATTGTCAGTTAAAGTAACGCAGTACCGTATTGCTTAAAATGGCCTGGTCAAGAAGAGTGGTAAACCTTCCAGGGGACAAGTGGTTAAAGTCAGTGAGCCAGTACATACATGTTATACACATTCATTTAACGGCAGCCAGTCTGATCTCATCCATGTAGAAGCCATGCCATAAATTTAGTAAGTTCCAAGTAAATGACAGTTGGGATTTGAAGCATTATGCTGACCCAGGAGTTAGATGGCACGTTTTATTGTTTTATCTTCTGTAACAGCAAACCAAAGAGTTATGTAAGCTGCCCCCTGTGGACACTGCTCGTGCCCAAAGAATGAGCGCAGAATGGAGTGAGGCACACTCTAAATCCGCTTAGTAAAACCTCTTCTCCATCAATTAATTCTTCAGGGTTCTGTATAAATATATTTCATCCTCCTAAGTGTTCCGGAAACCTTTAATGGTAACTGTTAGCAGCACACTGTTTACTATTAACACTTTTATGCCTGACCCAAACCACCAGTTCTATGGCACAGAATTGAGGTCTTAGAAGAGCATTATCTTATAAAATTATAAAATGAGAAGCATCTCTACTGCCTATGCGTCTACTTTCTATTATGTTTATAAAATAGTCCTGCTGAAGTGTTTTAAGTTACCAGGGCCACAAGTCTGTAATATATATGGCTGGGATGCCTGTAGAAAATAACCCTGTTGACAATTTTAGCTCTAAAAAATGTCCTGCCTGCACAACCTCACCACTTAAGGCAGACCTAAATACATTCTGATACAGACCTAAATACATTTAAATGATAAATGTGAGTACTCTGGAATTCTTTTTTTGGAATAAATGATATACTAATTTGATATACTGCACCATGAGGGGTTACTTTCTCTTATTTTAATGCATGAACTTGTGGATCCAAGACATGCAGACCAATTTGATGCAGTGTGCACCGTATGGTCTGAGCATTGACAGGCTGCCCCCCCCCCACCCCTTCAACCTCTGCAGCAATGCTACCAGCACTCATACATCTATTTCCCAAAGACAACCTCTGGATATGACATTGAGCACATGCACTCAACTTCTTTGGTGGACCATAGCAAAGCCTGTTCTGAGTGGAACCTGCCCTGTTATTCCGCTGTATGGTCTTGGCCACCGTGCTGAAGATCAGTTTCAGGGTCTTGGCAATCTTCTTATAGTCTAGGTCATCTTTATTTAGAGTTACAATTCCTTTTTTCAGATCCTCAGAGAGTTCTTAGCCATGAGGTGCCATGTTGAACTTCCAGTGACCAGTATGAGAGAGTGAGAGCAATAACACCATATTTAACACACCTGCTTGCCATTCACACCTGAGACCTTGTAACACTAACAAGTCACATGACACCAAAGAGGGAAAATGGCTAATTGGGCCCACTTTGGACATGTTCACCTAGGAGTGTGCTCACTTTTGTTGCCAGCGGTTTAGACATTAATGGCTGTGTGTTAAGTTATTTTGAGGGGACAGCAAATTTACACTGTTATACAAGCTGTACACTCACTACTTTACATTGTAGCAAAGTATAATTTCTTCAGTGTTGTCACATGAAAAGATACAATAAAATATTTATAAAAATGTGAGGGTGTACTCACATTTGTGAGATACTGTATTTATTTTCAGTGCTGCATATACCCATTTTTTCCCATGTTATTATTGCACCTACAATTCTATACTAGCTGCTCCTTAGAACCCAATTGCAGTGAGCAGTCTCTATTTTTATTAAACACTCTCTATGTTGGATTGTTTTTGGGGGGTTATAAGGTATATAACACATGTCCCTGACAACAGAAAGTGCAAGATTATAGTGTTGAGTATACTGTTTATCTTCTTTCTATCCACAATGAGAAAATTATAGTTGTAAATAAATCATGGTGTACTGTTATCTGCATTTAGCCCATGTTTGTACCTTGCAAGTCACTCTATTAAAAATGTAAATGTCCAAGTATTAACGTGTATTAATTGTATGCCATTTTTGTAGACCCTTTTACAATTTTTAATACTTCTGGAAAAAACGTAAAAAATAAAGTATGTTAACAAAAACAAAACACAAAAAAAGGCAAGGGTAAATTATAATATGAAACTCAAATTTAGTACAGATTGTGATTATTTTTTAATGTTTTTTAATGTATAATTTTTTTAAGTGGTTCAATGAATGACTGACTGCAGTTGGCCCAAAGTATTATTATGTATGTAGAAAGGAGAGGTCAAATAAAAATTCTGTGATAGTACTGTGAAAGGGTGCTCAAAGTTTAATGCCTCCTTCATTAAGTCTGATAAAACATTTGATTAAAAGTATGCTCTTTGAAGACATTTGTCAAACTATCAGACTGTTTTTTGGCACAAAAGTGACATAGAAAATGTCACTTTGAATTTGCGCCTGCATGCCCTTTTTTTCTCCCTGTGTAATGTGTCTTTCAGCTAATGGTATTGAAGGTTCTATGTTCTATGAAGGAACAAGACAAATTAGGGGAGCTATTACATCATTCACATTAGTGAGACCATTTATCAAACTTTCCTGCCTGCCAAACTGAGCCAAAGAGATATTACAGAAACCTAGTGTGCATCCTATTTTGTCTTTCTTGTCCTGATTTAAGTATGGCAATTGCTACCCTTGTTTGTGTTGCAACCACCCTTTACTGGAAAACCATTTCATACACTGACTACATTATTTATACTATGCTTTAGATAAGCAATAACTAGGTCACTCCTGCCTGGAACATGACATCATTTTGCTCCTAAAGGCTTCAGCTGCAATTTGGTTTTATAAAGCAGGGCATGCCGTACCAAGAAACCTGCACTTCACCCTAGCTTATAAAACACCTATAACTTACAAGGCTTCTAAAGCCAGTCTGTGGATTTTACAAGTGATTTGAGCTGTGGTCATGTAGTAAAAACAGAAGCAGGACCACATTCCAAATGTATTTTTTACTTGCAACCGCAAGACATATAGTAAATTTCATGTTTCATATTATATGGGTTTTCAGTTCTTAATTGGTGGCAAGTTTAAAGGCAAACTCTACTCATTTTGAATTCTTGGTTAGAAGAAACACATGTGTAAATATCTTTTATCTCTATTCCTTATTACAAAAATCCACTACAGTTAAAGTCCAGAAATAACTGCTTCTACTCCCAGGCTGTACTGACTGTGCTTTATGTGCCTCAACAATATTCTTGGATCATTCATTTGAATAGGTAACTTACCTACTAATGGCCAAGAAATCTTAGAGTTCAGCTACTATTGCAATGTTAATTGTGATCCTTAGCCATAGTTGCCCTTTTTTCATTGGAACTGAATTATTTCATCAATATTCAGTAGCTCTCAGGCTTCGGGCATGAACTTGTAGTGAATTAATAGGACTGATTTTAATAGCAACAAAGGGGTAAGCTAAAACACAGTGACATCATTTTTCCAAGTTAACACTACGGAGAAATATAATAGGTGGCAATATAAAAAATATATATATAATTTAAGGAGCCTTATACAGTCAGTTCTTTAACCACTTCAATACAGGGCTTTTACACCACTTCCATACCGGGCCTATTCTGGCACTTCTCTCCTACATGTACAAATCATTATTCTTTTGCTAGAAAATTACTCAAAACCCCCAAACATTATATATGATTTTTTAGCAGACACCCTAGGAAATAAAATTACGGTCATTGCAACTTTTTATCTTGCATGGTATTTGCGCAATAATTTTTCAAACGCCTTTTTTTGTAAAAAAAAAATGGTTTAATGAATTAAAAAGTAACAAAACAGTAAAGTTAGTCCAATTTTTTTGTAAAATATGAAAGATGTTACGGTGAGTAAATAGGTACCTAACATGTCACGCTTTAAATGGAATGGCGCCAAATTTCGGTACTTAAAAATCTCCATAGGCGACACTTTTAAATTTTTACAGGTTACCAGTTTAGAGTTACAGAGGACGTCTAGTGCTAAAATTGTTGCTCTCGCTCTAACGCATGCGGCGATACCTCACATATGTGGTTTGAACTGCGTTTACATATGTGGGCGGGACTTACGTGTGCGTTTGCTTTTTTTTTTACACTTTTTTACATTTTTTTTATCACTTTTATTCCTATTACAAGGAATGTAAACATCCCTTGTAATAGAAATGGTGTGTGACAGGTCCTCTTTATGGAGAGATGCGGGGTCAATAAGACCCCACATCTCTCCTCCAGGCTGGAAAGCATGAGACCGTGAAAAAATTCACAGATCTCATGCTTATTAGCCACAATCGCAGCTTTGTTAACTTCAGGTAACCCGGGCGTGACGTCATCACATCGCGCCCGGGACTTCCGACGGTCATAGAGATTACTGGTGACCATCTGGTCACCAGCCATGTCTATGTCTATGTACAGTAGGAAGGCTGCCGCTCCAGGTGAGCACACTAGAACAATCAATGTCCACTCAGAAACCAATGGGTGCAGGCAATGCACGGGATATGCAAAAGAGGAAAGATATGGACAGCCGCACTCCAATTTCTTAAAAAGACGTGCCCTTTATTGGGTAAAGGAAAAATGCACTACAGGTATCAGCACACAGTGGGAAAAAACAGCTGACGCGTTTCGCATTGGATATCAATGCTTAGTCATAGCAGCTATGCTCTATGTCTATGCTCCATGTCTATGCTCGTCATGTGACAAGACAATGACAATGTCCTCTAGCTGCAGACATCATTCAGATATCCCCCCACAAAGCCCAGGACGTAATATGACGTCCACCCAGGATGGTAGATCCCATCTGTGGACGTCATATTACTATGGCTGGGTATTGAAGTGATTAAATTGTGTTTAACTTGGAGTGTATTGTATGCTTAATTTATTAAAATGGATTTGAAGTATTTTACAGAATAACATTGGTCTTGTTGAAAATCATTATATCATTGTAAAAATATTAGCAGTCAAAATCATAGAATAAAATCTAATTTTACTTTTTAACTTACTTTTATCCAAAATAAGAAAACATTTATTATGGGGTCCCATGTCTCATTAAAAATTTTCCTCCAAATGGTGTGCCAGTGCCCTTCAGCTAAACTATATTATCTATATTATCCTAAATAATCAGACCTTTTTTTATCCCAGTTGACATGAAAAAAGGAATAAAGGGAAAGACCACACATATTTCCTAATTTTCAGAAATTCTTTGACATGTCATGTCTGATGATTAAACGTATTTAAGAACCCATAGATGGTGTTTTTTCACAGAATGTGTTGTTTTTATGAGACTGGTTGATTACAGTGCTTACTGGCCTTTTGTAGATCCTATTTAAATGTACAATTTTCCCTTGAATTTACATTGCATTATTAAACCAATCATATTCATCAAAAAGAAAAGTAACTATAATATATATGTGTGTGTGTGTGTGTGTTAGCACATACACACTTTAATTAGAAGACTTTGTTCTGTCTCTAAATTTGTTCTCAATTTATGATATGAAAATTTAAATATGAGATATATTATTGGTAATGATAGCACTTTACTTTTTTGAGATTTTACATGTTTTGTAAATTTGTTGAAGGTAGATAATAAAAAGAAATAAAAATGGAAAGTGGGATGGGGTAGTGGCGCTGCCCTACTTATAAACTGTGTAAATAATATAATAAAGTAAACAGTGACCCTAAGGGGTGCGTGAATAAGTGAATAAGTATAATATTAATAAACCGTGGAAACCAACAGATGTGGACCTGCTGGGTAGTAAGTGTAATATCAGTGACCAGAAACTGGCATGTAAAGACTGAACTCAACCAAAGGTGATACACTATACGAATAAACCAAGCTGTGCTATTACTGATAGGCTATGCGCTAGCCTGTGTGTGTGTTTCCACTAAGTGGGTGCAATACGCTCATAGGGCCCATAAACATATGGGAATTACAATATAATAAATGCAAACAATAACTCAATTAATATAGTACAGTGGGACAATCAATCTTCATAGATATTGAAGATATAAAAATGTAAAAAATAAAAATAAAAATAAAAATAAAATTAAAAATACAAATAGTCCAAAACTGTGAGGCAATATGAGAGACAGTCTTCATAAAAAATAATAATTAAATGAATTAACAAGGGATAAAGTCCATCCAAGAATTGAAGGGATCCGTGCTTGTAAAGGTGCACCTAAAAAAGGTGAGTGCTCAATTGAACATTGGTGACAATTCCACGCAGTGATCACGGTGCTCCCCCTTTTGGGTCCCCACTCACCAGAGGCACTAACCCCTGCAGGGGTACAGTGCAAGAAGTATGCCTCCTACGGTTCTAGGATCTCCCACGGTTCCTCTGTTGTCCTTGGTGTCTCCTTTCCTCCTTATTGGTGGAATTCCGGGTTCAAGAATGGTGGTAGTGTTTATTGGTCCGCAGTCCTCCGATAAAGCAAATAGACTAGCATAGCGTAGTAGGTTTGATCAAACGCTAATTTATTAACACTAGCAATAGCATGCGCAGTGTATAAAATATAAAAAATAAAAATACTGGGAAATAAAAACAATAGAGCAAGGAAAATACTCTATGTAAGATAAAAGCTAAAAGCAAGAGTTGCAGGTGGAGCGGCTAACATAAGCTAGCATAGCTCCTAGCGCCGCACTGCGTGTACCAGGAAGTGTCGGCAATAGCCTGGGAACGGCGTGCGTTCCACCAACGACCAGCTGGAAACCGGAAGTGCGTGCGTGTGTGCGTGTATCCGCTTTACGTACGTTTCGTTCAGATACGTCTTCAGAAGCGGGTGCACGCATACAGCAGAGGGTTGCCTATATAGCTGACTTCATTATGCAAACGCCTCCCACCAGCGGCGGTAGCCAATCGTGTTTATTTGAATTCGTTTCCCATCGAATCATATATGAAGGGGGTGAGCCCTTGGGTTGTTCTATTTGCATATTTATGCCTCGGCGTCCCAAGTGAGGCCAATAGTGTGAATGAGATGTCAGCAATATAGGCGCAGATCGATAAGCATTACTATTATCACGGTATAACATTAGGCAACCTGCTCTGCTAAAATAAGCCCTGTATGGACAATCATGGGCAAGTATAGATATACAGACTAAATAAAGGAAATTGTATAAAAGTTAAATAGGGGAGATATAAGGTATAAGGTACAAACAGATATTTTGTTCTAGGGGGATAGGGTCAAGTACATTAACCAGGGGCTAGCTATCATAGGCTAGTTGTTGGAGAACGAAATATCCCCTCGGTCGTGGGTGGCTACATTTAAAGATGAAAAAATGTATATAAAAGATGTATATTAAAGCCACCATAGTCTCATGGCAATCCAATGGTAAGGTAGATGATAAATAATAGTTGATAATTAGTTAGCAAACAAAGGTGTATGTTAGCTAGCATTATATGAAAAGGCTCCCAAAGAGATCTTGCTAGTGATCCCTACTAGGCAATATGAATATTATTAATTTTGGTAATTACTTCGAAGGGGTAAGTACCTAGAGATCATCTTATTGAGAACTGTTCTCTTATTGAAGTAAAAACCTTCTAGGTGATGGGCAGAGGTGTGGTTGTGGTACACGGTCTAAATGACCTACTAGCAACATTTATAGTGGAAGTAAACGTAAATGTGAGTCACCCCATATCCGCTAAGTGATCATCAGTCAGATAAAGTTTGAAATAAGGGGGACAAAATATCAGCGGATGGTATAATACATGACCCAGCTAACATATAATTCTGTATCACCCCAAAAAAGGTGGGGGTGTACAGCGTGGGTGAAATCCCATACGGTATGTCAAAGGATAGGAGGCGACGAGATAGATGGAAGGTGAAGATTTCGCCTAATAAAGGAATAGTGTTCAGAATTAGTCAGATTGATATATGATGGTACATATGTCACGTTTTTAAATGGTCAAATTCAGGGGTTTGCCAAGAAACAGTTTAAATCTATGTCCTTATTTAACCCATAAGGCGCCAATGTTCCCAGACGGTAGATCCAACTGGTTTCGTTCTGGGAGATGGCGGTGGTTTTATTGCCACCTCTCCAGTTGTCTTTTACAAGATCTATACCGTAAAAAATCAAGCCACTAGGGTCTTTGTGGTGGACCTCTTTAAAGTGGCGTGAGAGGTAATGTTTGTCATATCCTGTTTTGATCCTATTTATATGCTCACGAATTCTCACTTTAAGAGGTCTGGTGGTTCTTCCCACATATTGTAGGTGGCAGGGACATTCGATGATATACGTCACATGGGTGGTGCTGCAGGTGATGAGTTCTTTGATCTTGTGTTCTTTAAAGTCAGTTCTTGATTTGAAACTTATTTTTCGTCTCGGTTGGCTTTTGCTCACTCTGCAGGGCAGGCATTTCTGGCATTTATAAAAACCTTTAAGTTCAGGGCATATATTGACTGATTTTGGTGGGTCTATGACGTTATGCACAAGGAGATGGCGAAGAGAAGGGGCACGCCTGTAGATAAAATTGGGTTTTTTCCCCAATATTTTAGTAAGAGCATGGTCTTCTTGTAGGATTGGCCAGTATTTTTTGATTATGTGCTCAAAATCCTTATATTGAGAGTTAAAACCTGTGATGAATGCTACATTTCGCTTATTCTGCTTGTTCTTTGTTTTAGGTGCCAGCATGTTGTTCCTATCCATATTAAGAACTTCTTCTTTCAATTTTAACAGGTTTTGCTCCTTATACCCCTTTTCCTTGAATCTATCTACGATTATGTCGGCTTGTATTTTGTAATCTGCAATCGAACTACAATTTCTCCGGAGCCGCATCATTTGTCCTTTAGGTATGTTTGACTTCCACCTAGGGTGGTGGCAGCTGGCTGATGGAATGTATCCATTGCGGTCCGTTGATTTGAAATGTGTTCTGGTCTGTAATGTTGAGCCGTCTTTGAAGATCTGAAGATCAAGGAAATCTATACATTCTCTGTCGCATTTTCCCGTGAAGGTGAGGCCATATCTGTTGGAATTCAGCTCCTCTAGGAATTCCTGGAAGCTGTCGACCGTCCCATCCCACAGGATGATGACGTCATCGATATACCGACGGTATAGTTTGATATGGGGAATGTTTCTATTGTAAACGTATTCCTCTTCCCAACAGTCCATTAATAAATTTGCAACACTGGGGGCATAACGTGCCCCCATCGCCACGCCTCTGGTTTGAACATAGTAGGTTCTATTGTACCAGAAATAATTGCATTTCATGGCCATTTCAAGTCCTTCTACAATGAAATTAATCTGTTGTTGCTTTAGCCCTGTGCTTTGATGTAGCGCTTTTTCCACCCCCATAATGCCATCTTTCTGTGATATACTGGTGTACAGTGAGTTGACATCTATAGTGGCTAATAATAGATCTTGTACTTCATCAATATGTTGCAATTCGTTAATGAGTTGCAGGCTGTCCCGAAGATGTGATCTCCCCTCTTTAACAATCGGTTGTAGGTAAGTATCCAGATATTCCCCCAGACGGGAAAAAATGGAGTTTATCCCGCTTATAATGGGGCGACCTGGGGGTTTGAGCAGTCTCTTATGGATCTTCGGAGTGTAGTAGATCACTGGTGTTTTAGTGGAGTTGGACACCAAATACTCTGCCTCCTTCTTATTGAGTATCCCCATGGTGGCACCCTTTTTGACATATTTAATCAATTTTTTGATATATCGCGCTTTCGGGTTGCCTTTGAGTTTTTTATAGGTGTTTTCAACCCTCAATAGGTTCTCCATTTCTTCCTCATAATCTGCTTTATTTAGGATTACCAATCCACCCCCCTTGTCAGCTGGTCTGATAATAACCTCATTTTTGTTGCCAATTTCCTTGATAGTTTTCCACACATTTTTATTTTTATTTTTAAATGTTTTCTGTAGTTTCCTTAAATCCCCCTCCACCATCTTTTTAAACGCTCCTATACACTGGTTGCCCGGTGTATTGGGATTAAACGTGGAGTTATTCTTCAGGCTAGTTTGAATGTACTCTGAAACTTCCATACCACTCTCCTCTGTGTTATTCAGAAAGAATTTTTGTAGGATAAGTTTTCTAAGGAATTAATAAAAAGAAATAATCACAGGCCCACGCAAATGCTGGACAGAGATTTACAACTTCCAAAAGATCTGTACACCACTTCACAGAGGTCTGCTGTCCAAGGTACTGAACAGCAGAGATCATAGCAATGACCTATAAGTAAGATATCACAAAAAAACATCCATATCCTGAATTGTAGGGAGTTGTTGAAAAGAGGTAAATGGCTCTAAGAGCGGATACAATAAGGTTACCAAGAATAAAGGGTAATCCTGAAGTGCAATAGCCATATAACGATTTTCAGTAATTATTAGATATGTGCATTCCCGTTCGTACGAATGTTATTTTCGTACGAAAATGTTCATTTTCGTACCCGCAGAATAATGTGTACATACGAAAAAATTAAAGCACCAAAATACAAAAACGACGGGATTACGAATGAGCCGCATAACGAACAACCGCAAATACGAACGAACGATCCAACGAAAATACGAAAAAACGAAAACGGCAAAAGAACGAAAATGACAAAATGACATTGTGTATTTTGTTTAAATCCTTGTTCTGTTCGTATTTTGATTTTCAGTCGTATGTTCATATGACATCTAACAAAAGATTTTCGTTCTGTATTTTGTTTGAATCCTTTTTCTGTTTGTATGTTCATATGACATCTTATAACAAAAGATTTGTATTCTGTATTCTGAATTCCTTTTTTCTGTTCGTAATTTGGTTTCAAAATACAGAATGGAAATCTTTTGTTATAAGATGTAATTTTCGTTTTTTTGAATGGGCAGTGAGTGTAGTTAGTTAGTGAAGCAGCTTCTCTTTTGTGCTGAGTACAGTACTTTTCTGTGGATTTTCGTCTGAAGGGAGATCAGTTGGCCAGACTTTTGAACCTGGAACCCAAAAATGGTTTTCTGATGGAGTTTAAAAACGAACGAACGTTCGGTAAAACGATCGTTTTTATGTTTGTTGTTAAAGTCTGACCAAGTGTATGGGGCTTAACAATAGTTAATATGGATGAGCTGCGTGTTGAAAGTGCCGCGAATCCCGCGATATATTTACAAAAGTACAAAATGAAGAAAATTCACGAAAATGATTGTCTAACAAGTAACGAACATGAATTAAACAGAATAACGAACCATCCCTCATGTACGAAAATAAAACGGTAACCAAAATACGAAACGATCGGAATACGAAAAAATCGCGTCGTACGAAAAACGCGAACGAACAGGAAAACGGGCGACTTGCGAAAAACGAACGGGAACGAACCTACGGAACGATACGAAACGGAACAAAAAAAAACGAAAAAATTTTCTGTGCACATGTCTAGTAATTATATTGTTATAAAGGTGTTCACAAACATAACAGCAATGTCTTCCGATCAGCCATACAACTCAACTCAGTAAGCATTAGATCCATTACAGTGAGAGTTTCCTAACAATTGCACATTATAACATAGGCCCTGTTAATATCTTTAGACTTAAACAGTATGTATTTCCTAAGTACTGTAGTCAAAGTTTTCATATTATTATTTTTTTTTTTCCTGGATCATTTTGGTAAAAAAGAAAGAACCCGGAAGGTCACAGATTTAACCAGATCCTCTGGTAACAGGAACTGAACTGTGTTTCCCTGGTTCTACAACTACGATGTCTTCACTGCCACTGTTTCCTATGTTTACTTTACACACCCATTGCAGGACCACTTCTGCACCTGTTCTCTTTTCTGCACATTTCCGTGGTGATAAAGGCTAGGGTTTATCATATTCACTGAAAGATTGTTCAGGAAGAAAAACGTTTGAAAAAAATTCAATGTGGAGTGTTACACGTGATTGATGGGCCCTTGGTGTTTACAGCATACTTGGTTGCTAGGATGCAAGTGACTCCTGTCAAGTAGCATTCTAGGATGCATTCAGCTGGTAGCAGCCAACAGGCTGCATTTATTTTGAACACTTATAATGTTATAATTTTCCATTTTTGCAGCTCAATATTATAGCCTTGGATGCACCTGTGTGAATGAGTCCAAAGACTTATATACTGCTGCATACAGATGCATGCAAAACCATACAATATACATAAGTGGACAGCATTTTTACCACCTGTGTAAATGAGCCCAATGGGGGCAGCTAAATGTATTCTATACATACATATTACATATTTATATTACTTAAAATGCTTAATGCTTATGCTCCAGTCTAATTATGGCAGCATCATATAATGCTGGTATGTCATATCCAGTGTTGTCAGTAACAGCGTTAAAATAAACACCGTTACCTAACGATGCCCCTTTTGAGGGTAACGAGTAATCTACCTAATTACTCTTCCCCTCACGGTAACGCCATCCCCATTACTTGGGCAGTGTTACCACAATTACATCTACCTGTGTGTCAGCCGTCGGCCATCCATTATTAAAAAAGCGCGCCTTCTCCTCTGACTGTTCCGTGATAGGCGGAACACTAATTTTCCCAGCAGAGCCTCTGTTTAGTGTTCAGCCTATCATGGATGCCTTCTCATCCTTAGCCTCGTCCTCGGACAAGAGGACATCCGTGATAGGCGGAACACTGAACAGAGGCTCTGCTGGCAAAATTACTGTTCCGCCTATCACGGAACAGCCTGAGGAGGAGGCGCGACTTTTGAATAATGGATGGCCGCCGTCTGACATCTCTGTAAACAGGAGAAGGTAGGGAGATCATCGAGGCATGTTTACAGATGGCACAGTGAGGCATGTTTACAGATGGCACAGTGAGGCATGTTACAGATGGCACAGTGAGGCATGTTACAGATGGGACAGTGAGGCATGTTACAGATGGCACAGTGAGGCATGTTACAGATGGGACAGTGAGGCATGTTACAGATGGCACAGTGAGGCATGTTACATATGGCACAGTGAGGCATGTTACAGATAGCACAGTGAGGCATGTTGTAGAATATAAAAAAAAAGTCACAGTTACTTTGCTGAGTAACTAATTACTTTTTCAATGTAGTAAATGTGTCACTAACGCAATTACTTTTTCGGAAGAAGTAATTTGTAACTGTAACTAATTACATTTTTAAAGTAAGATGAGCAACAATGGTCATAACACATATTAATGGCTATATATGAGGAACATGATATCTGCCCTTATGTCAGAGTGTTACACATAACGAAAAATTGTTATCAGATACTTACTGTAATTTTCCTTTTTCTGTCCTATCCTCAGCAAATGGGTTGACTCCTCCTCTGGAACCCACAGGACCACCTCCTCCTAACTAAGTAAAAGACAGCCCCTCCCCAACTGATGTATTCAATAAACTATGAGAAGAGGGGGGAAAAAGGGGGTAACCAAAAGGACCCCGGGGCTTTTGAACGGTGCAAATAGATAATCAGACAAAATTTGATTATAAAATTAGAAAATATAATTTATTACACAAATAATTAGTATGCCATAAATACGATAAATTTGAAATACATCTCGATTAAATACGTGATATCAAGACGAAGCATTGTTTAAGTCAGCTCTACATGTTTCACTCCGACGAGTTTCTTCAGGAGCTTTCAGACATACAATGCTAAATATCAGAAGAAAAAACAACAAGACATATAATTAAATGACTGTTGAAAACAATCATTTATATATCAATACATTTTGGTAAATAATGTCAAAAAAGGGAAAAGAAAAATATTGATCATGAATACATCAGTTATTGTAGATAATGCATGCTCAAGGATCTCAACTACATATAAACAGGGGCCAAAAGTAAAAACAATAATATTTACTTACCAAAGAGGTAAAACAGCAAAAGACAGCAGACCATACAGGAAGGAACCAGAGTCCTCAGGGAAAGACAGAATAGTTCAGGAGAACCACAGCAGGATTTTAAGCCATTGATAGAATTAATCTGAAAAATCAGGAAAGCACACGTGGAAACACATATGCAAACTACTCTCAGTTGTATTGTGCAACAATGGGTAAAGAGAATATACACTCCAAAAACTTGTTATAATGGACAATATATATAATATATATACCTGTCAATAGTAAGCAAAAATGCCTATTGTCAGTAGAGACAGTCTAATGTTTGCCATAGATATGGATTGAAAGAGGATAAAGGGGAAGGAAGACACTCTCACAACCCCTCAAATAACCTGATCAAAAAGCGGCAACCGCTCTGTTAAGAAAAAAAGGGAGAAATAAAAAAGTATATTATAAGTAAATAGGAATAGTTCAGTGCCAAAAAATGCACAGAACAAACAAATCCCTAATGCTCACAGTGTGTAAGCACAAAGCCAAAAAGCTTGTAAGGTAAATACCTGATTAGGATAAAGTCCAAAGATGAAAAGGCAGAGTCACCTAGATAGCTGTGCATACAGCAGCCTTTCCTTGCATTAATTAGGTCTGGTCTCAGCTGGAGCGCCTAACACAGCGCTCGGGCTTTAAATCTGCCACCACGGCGATGATTGACCAATCAAAACGCTGCGGTGCAGACACGTGACCTGGGCGTCAGCAGAAGGAAAACAATCAATCCACCCAGCTGACAAGCTCAGCTGATCCCAATGTAGCCAAAAGTAATGACAGCACACATGAGACCAAGGAAAAGGTCTCTGTGGGCGGTCCAAAAACGATCGGCGCCATTTTGGAGGCTGGAAAGGTTTCCAGTACAAGATAGCTGGAAGGCAAATGGAATAGACAGCGCGGAAGCGCTGAAAAAACACACAAAACTCAAGCTGGGAATGGATGTGCTGGCATAATTGGTCTAAAAGAAAGGGATCTGAGGGGAAACAATAATGAAAGGGGAGTGATAAACCCTCTTAACCCCTGCAGCTCCCTACGTGTCCGTATGGCTCTCCTGAATCCATCCTGCGCCCAGAGGCATGAGGGAAAAACATTCCTTGGTCTGCCGTCATTATGAATAGAAGTAATACAATGAAAATAAAAATAAATATAAATAATAAAACAGTATGATATATTGTTATTTTCATTGTATTACTTCCATTCATAATGACGGCAGACCAAGGAATGTTTCAATCCATATCTATGGCAAACATTAGACTGTCTCTACTGACAATAGGCATTTTTGCTTACTATTGACAGGTATATATATTATATATATTGTCCATTATAACAAGTTTTTGGAGTGTATATTCTCTTTACCCATTGTTGCACAATACAACTGAGAGTAGTTTGCATATGTGTTTCCACATGTGCTTTCCTGATTTTTCAGATTAATTCTATCAATGGCTTAAAATCCTGCTGTGGTTCTCCTGAACTATTCTGTTTTTCCCTGAGGACTCTGGTTCCTTCCTGTATGGTCTGCTGTCTTTTGCTGTTTTACCTCTTTGGTAAGTAAATATTATTGTTTTTACTTTTGGCCCCTGTTTATATGTAGTTGAGATCCTTGAGCATGCATTATCTACAATAACTGATGTATTCATGATCAATATTTTTCTTTTCCCTTTTTTGACATTATTTACCAAAATGTATTGATATATAAATGATTGTTTTCAACAGTCATTTAATTATATGTCTTGTTGTTTTTTCTTCTGATATTTAGCATTGTATGTCTGAAAGCTCCTGAAGAAACTCGTCGGAGTGAAACATGTAGAGCTGACTTAAACAATGCTTCGTCTTGATATCACGTATTTAATCGAGATGTATTTCAAATTTATCGTATTTATGGCATACTAATTATTTGTGTAATAAATTATATTTTCTAATTTTATAATCAAATTTTGTCTGATTATCTATTTGCACCGTTCAAAAGCCCCGGGGTCCTTTTGGTTACCCCCTTTTTCCCCCCTCTTCTCATTTTTTCTTATCATTGGGGTGAGGTGCCTGTGACTACTGATACTTGTCCACAAAACGTATTCTTTCGTATTCAATAAACTAGCCTGCTACAGGCCACTAGGGTGGGAGTCCTGTGCTGAGGTGAGGATAGGTCAGGAAAGGAAAATTACAGTTAGGCCCCTTTCACACTGGGGCGTTTTTTGAGCGTTATTCGAGTGCTTTTCGCGCGTCATTTGAGCGTTATTCGAGTGAAGCCTCATCTGCAATCCCAATGTGCTGGTAAAGCACTGCTAAGACCCTAACGTTTTAGGGCATTTTTGCAGTGCGCTTTCAATTCATTTCAATGGAGAGGGGTGTTTTTGGAGAGTTTTTTTAGTGCCCAAAAGCTGCTCCAAAGATGCTGCTTGCAGGACTCAGTGTGAAAGGGTCAATTGAGATGCATAGAGAGCATTTTATTAGCGTTTTAATATAGCTATTTTTAACGCTAAAACACTGTAAAAACACTTCAGTGTGAAAGGGGTCTAAATAACTGATAACAATTTTCCATTCTCCTCGCCCCAACCTTACGTTAGCACACAACAGGGTATAACTAGCTGAATAAAAGGAGCAGAAAAGAACACGACAAAAAACACTGACAATCAAAGGAAAGCGGCTAAACACAAAGAAGTTATGTCTATTGTCCCAAACTTTGCAGAACTTGCTGACCGCACGTCTAGCTTGCAAAGTCAAAACAAAAACTTAAGCTAGCTGTCTCACATATATCTTCCACCAAAATCCTGGCATAACTGCTCCAAAGGCTGCCACCCCTTTGGTCGAAGGAGCTTGCCCCTTTTCCAAAGAAGAAAGACCTACTTCCTGCAATCAGCAGCCTCGAGTAGGACTAAAAAGAAGAACACTTAGTTTGGGGAGGGGCTGTCTTTAATTGGTCCTGCAGGTTCTAGTGGAGGAGTTGACCCATTGTGTGCTGACGTGGGGTAGGACCAGGAAATGTATTGTGTCCCTTATAAAAGCCCAGAACTTTAATGAATATATTTTAATATTGTTTATCATTGTCCTTATGAACTCTACGATTATGGTACACTTGCAGAGGGATTGTAGGAATGTTTTAATGACAGAGATATATTGTATCTAATTGAAATATTGCAGCCAGAAGCGAGTGTATTAAGGTCGCAGGGACACCCGTTGAGCCTATGGAGAGGCGATAGTGGAGATCATTCTTCCACCCATAGTCGGAGGATGGTGTTTTACTTTCGACCCGAGTTCACGTGGGGGGATAAAAGAAGGGTTTGCTGCGCCACACAGCCAATCCCATCAATCCCATGACTAAGTCTTTTATGACGAAATATGTCGGGGCGTGGCTGTGCAGCAACCATCTGAAGTGAACGTGTGACATATCAAGGCTGATCAAAGAAGCAGAGATCCAGGAAGGAACAGCGGGGAGGTGGTGAGCGATCAGTGGACACCTTGGGTCCACCGCGACCAATATACTCTGTGTTTAGTTCATCTCTGAACAAGTGTTTGCTGTGCAGTGTATTGCTCTATTTTTTGAGATTCATGTGAGTGCTATATTTGAAGATTCAAGTGTGTTATTAAAGCGGTGGTTCCCCTAAAAATCAACTTTTAACATTGCTTTTCCCACATTAATTACGATTAGAATCGGCTGGTTTTATTAAAAAAAAGCGTCCGTACATACCGTTAGCTATATTCGTTCTCACCGCCACTTCCGGGTACGATGCTGGCAGTGGGCGTTCCTAATTGATGGACAGGCATCCGACCGACGCATACATCGCGTCACGAGATGCCGAAAGAAGCCGAACGTCGGTGCGTATGCGCCGTATAGAGCCGCACCGACGTTCGGCTTCTTTCGGCATCTCGTGACGCGATGTATGCGTCGGTCGGATGCCTGTCCATCAATTAGGAACGCCCACCGCCAGCATCGTACCCGGAAGTGGCGGTGAGAACGAATATAGCTAACGGTATGTACGGACGTTTTTTTTTTTAATAAAACCAGCCGATTCTAATCGTAATTAATGTGGGAAAAGCAATGTTAAAAGTTGATTTTTAGGGGAACCACCGCTTTAAACTGATTTTACGGTATCATGCTATTTTGAGCACTTCTTTTATTTACATGCAGAGCTTTCTGGCAGTGAATTGGTTGGAACTGGGATTATCTGCTATACCTACCAGTGAGGTTTGTACATGTTTACACTCCAAACACGAGAGTGTAAGGCAAATTGAGTTGGTGAGTTTTGCATCTGATGGGAGAGGATTCACTGACACCGGGTGTGGTGGAAGATTGGAAGCTATTATCATAATTTTTTCACAAACCTACTTGATGTGATATATGGACTTATATTTAATTAATATTTAAACACAATTATATATATTTTTGGGAATTTGTGCACATATTTACTTTTGTCACATGGTGATGTTTATGGACATTAGCATTATTTTTGAATACCTGTGAAAACGGATATTTCATCTTACATTGTTTACAGCGCTGCTTATATTTTGTGCTAGCTGGCTTTTGGGATTACCACAATATCCACTCTGGAGTTCCAGGAACATTGGAATGTTGCATCGTTGGAGGATCGCAACAACCCAAGCTGGGTGTTAAGTCAATCTAGCTTGATTAGCTTGTAAGCCTTCATTCTGCATGGTGGCGGATTCACAGTGTCCCGTTCTATTGAAGACTTGTCTCAGGGTGTTGCAGCGTATGCTGTTCTTGAACATCCATGAAAGACACCATTATATGGTTTAATCTCACTTGATAATATTATGATTTATTGAAGCCATTTTTATGGGGTTTCAGTATACAATCTTTTTGGCAATTTTCACCTCATTTTCTTTGGTGTGTTTATCACTTTGCATTTAGTTTATGTCACTGGTTAACACATTTTATTCGATATTAGGGCAGCTTCTTTTTATTACATACCTTTGCTTGTGAATGCCTGGGAATACCGAGTAGAGTGGTTGGTTAATTCCAGGACATTTCTTTGTCCACTGGAGTCAGGCTCCCCATATAAGAAATCAACGTACAGCAATTCCATTGATGCTTGACTTTGTTGATGGCTCAAGTGTGTGGCTTTGGTTGGTAAAGTCTTTACTAAATATACCTTAAGCAAGAGTGACAGTAACCCTCTAATTTGGCTCACATACAAGGCCAGTTTAAGTGATCTCTAACTAGCTTGAAAGTCCTCTCTGTGCCTAGGTGGCCATGCTCATCATGTAAAGCTGTTAATACAACCTCTATGTATTTTTCTGCTAGGAACACTGCCACACCTGCCATCTGTCATTAGGTTTGCCCAAGGGGCTCCTTCGGTAGACAAAATCCCATCTCTCAGCTGCAACCAATTCCATTCACTGTGGGCTAATTGTGCTTCTTTCAGAGTATCTGTTAGTAGCAAGTCTTGGTTTTGACTCTCTAAAGTTTTCAGCTTTAGATTTCCGAAGGAATCTTCTTGTTGGTTTTTCAGTAGACCCTTTTTGGCAACCTGGGCAGGCCCTCGCCTCTTATTTGTGAAAGCTTACAGTAATATTTGGCAATGCCAGCTGTGGTGACTCTAACAACATCAAGTCATGTCGCCCCTTTGGGGCAGTACCCTACCCCTGGACACAGGGCGTGTACTTATTCTGGAGTTAGCTGCATCTAGCTGTTTATGGGGATGTCTGAGCCATAAGACCTTCTAGAGAAAGCATTGGCTCTCTGTTTCTGACTCCATGGCGATACTTTCGTGACTTGGAACCCAAACAGAGCAGCCAACCACCAGTGCCCTGTAGCATCTAGCTTGGCCATGGTGAAAATAAAGGTATGTGGGCTGTTGTTAGTTATGACAATGAAGTCTGCACCATACAGGTAGCCCTTTAGCTTGTCTATCAATGCATACTTCTGCTCACATATGGGACTAGGAACAGATGCTCACTGTGCTCTTGGAAGGGTACCCTGTCCAGTCTGTCTCTACTAACATTGATGTGTAGTTCATATGGTTTAAAGGGTGTTAGCATATGCTATAACCAGAACATTGGTTAGATTGCTCTTTATCTGGCAAAATACCTGCTCGCCCTTACAGTATAAACAAAAAAAGACCAACAATCTTGAAAAAACTATATTTTTAACTTTCTGCTATAAAACATATCCAATAAAAAAATTGAAAACAATCAGATTTCTTAAAAAATGTAAGCCAATATGTATTTTGCTACATATTTTTGGTAAAAATCCAAACAATCATAAATTTTACTAGTATTGGTGGCGATCAGCAACTTTTAGCGGGACTGCGATATTGCGGCAGACATTCTGACACTCTTTGTGGACTAGTGACACGAATACAGTGATCAGCACTGTCACTGTACTAAGGACACTGGCTGGGAAGGGGTTAACATCAGGGGGTGATTAAAGGATTAACTGTGTGTCTAGCCTGTGTTTTGCTACAGTATGGGAGGTGCTTTTACTAGGGAAAGACATGGATCCTTGTCCCTGCTTTGCAGAGACATAGGATCAATGTCTTCCCTCCTGTCAGAACCTGCCTTGTTTACATAGGCAGACTGACATTCTGCCTCTCTGTTGGATGATTGGCGAGTGGCAGCAGACATTGAGTCTGCAGTATATGCCGCTGGGCTGTATGATCACAGCGGGAGCGAGACGCTACCGGCACGCATGTGCTCCCCATACTCAGATCACGTATATAGACAGGTATAGGGTGAAACGTAAGGGGTTAAATATATTTTTTCTTTTTTACATACAGTGACCAGAGCAATACAGTGTTACCATAGTAACAGTGTACTACTTTGGGGAGATGATCAGGATTTTTAACACACTATAATTGCTTATAACTGTAAATTTTAATTATAAGCAACCATTTTTTCTGAATAACATTTTTTTATTTAGTGTTTGTGATTGGCCACAGCTAATCCCATGGTGGGATGAGCTGTAATTGGCCCTATCTGTACGATGGTATAATAAACACTAGTCAATCAATTTTAAAAACTAAACATTTTTATTCAATTTTTTTAAAAAAAAACATATCCTCAAAACAGTTGTCCAGAATGATGTTACCCCCCCCATGTTACATTGCTCCACATATAAGCCAGGTCACGTGGCAGGGAGTTTCAGCCTGCCATTTTTGGACACACAGGTAATTTACTATTTTAGGGGATGTAACACACCTCCCCATATGCCTTATTTATGTTTCTTTCATTTGCTATGTTCAAACACAGCTCTACTGCAGTCAGCCGACTTGGTAGCGCCCAAACGTAAAACCTGCATCCGGAAATACAACTCCAGCTGGTTTAACTACCAGCTGTCGTTGTTTAAGCAGGAACGCAGAAGAGCGGAAGCAGCTTGGAAAAGAAGCACTACAGACGAAAACCACGCCATCTACAAGGAAACAACAAAACAATACCACAAAGAAATTTTCCAGGCAAGCCAATGACCTAAACCGTCCCCGCAAACTCTTCAAGTTGGTCAGTCAGACCATGAACCCAGCCTGTCTTGAAGCCCCCAATTCTGATACCCAAGGATTTTGCAATGAATTATCGGATCATTTCCTTAACAAAATTGAAAGGATCCGTGAAAGCAGTCAGAAAAACAGTACCCCCCTCAATCCCCCCTCAGTCGCACTCCCAATCCCCACAGGAATCAGGACCAATCAACAATGTTTACTCTAAAACCCATCTCCCTCGAGGCCACAAAAAATATCATCAGTGCCCTGCGAAATAGCACGGCGCCTAACGATATTATCCCCACCAAACTGCTGAAGGAATGTGCCGATATTCTGGCACCACCCATCAAGCAGCTGATTAACCAGTCATTCAGGGAAGGCATAGTGCCCACCCTGTTGAAACAAGGTATATAAAAGCCTACAACCCCAATCGCGCTCTGCGATCCTCCAACCAAAATTTACTCCAAATCCCCAAAACCAGATACAAGTCCAAAGGAGAAAGAAGATTTGCTGTCCAAGGCCCTCGACTTTGGAACACTTTACCAACCTCCATTCGGTTGGAGGAGAACCACTTGGCCTTTAGGAGAAAGATCAAAACCCATCTCTTCTGAGCTCAAAGGAGAAGTGGTCAATCAAGCGCCCAGAGGCGATTCAGTTCGCATGTGCAGCGCTATATACGTTTTTCACTCACTCACTCACTCAAACTATATTCTATGAACATTTAAATACTTATTATATAGTTGATCCTTCGTTGTTTGATTTATTCCTTATCTAGCACTAAGAAGTGTTATTGGAATAATACTACCTGTTCCTAATCGAGGTCTCTTGCTTCCTGTCTGCCCATCACCTCTGTATTACCTGGCTAAATAGTCTATGCTTGCAGGAATATTGGGTAAGTGGTTCCTAGTGTCTAGTGGTTTTCTCTATCACTCCATCCCTCCCATTTTCTTCCTTTCTTTCCTCTTTCACCTTTTCTCTGTCCTCTCTTTCCCTCTTCTTTCCCCCACCTCCTATTTTTTTCCTTCTTTTCTTTCCTCCTTCCCTTCCTCCCGAATACTTTTCATCCCCCCTCCTTCCCCCCCCCTTCTCTTCTCCTCCCCTCTCTCATTTTCCTTTCTGTTTCTCCTCCTTCTTACCCTGCCTTTTCCCTCCCTTTCCTCCCTTTCCCCTCCCCCTCCTTTTCCTGCCCTTTTTTACCCTTCCCTTCCAGCCATTTTAAACACTCAGATGTGAGCTTTTGGTCGGAAAATCCGACCGTGTGTATCCTCCATCGGACATTTGCTGTCGGAATTTCCGCCAACAAAAGATTGAGAGCAGGTTCTTTATTTTTCCAATGGAAAAAGTTCCTATCAGAAAATCCGCTCCTCTTAATGCAATTCCGACACGCAAAAACCACGTATGCTCAGAATCAAGAAGAGCCGAACCGCCTATTAAACTTCATTGATCTCAGCTTGTCGTACGTCTTGTACGTCACCACATTCTTGACGGTCGGAATTTACAACAAGATTTGTGTGACCGTGTGTATGCTACACAAGTTTGAGCCAACATTCCGTCAGAAAAAAATACGCGGTTTTCTTGTCGGAATTTCAAATCGTGTGTACGCAGCATTAGGTACATGGGGCCAGATCCTCAAAAGAGATACTCCGACTTAAGTGCTGTTCAGTCTGTGTGTAACTTTGGAAACGATCCTCAAAAGGCTTTTTCCAAAGTTACACAGAAGATCCGGCATGTGTAATTGATTTACACTGCCTAATTTTAGGATGCAGTACCGCATCCGCCGCTGGGGGCATTTCGAGTCGAAATGCCGTTGCTAGTATGCAAATTAGCACTTAAGGCGATCCACAAAGCTTTCTAGCTTCTTTTTTGCGCCGTAAGTGTTATTTTGCAAGTGTAAAATTAGGGCTCGTTTTACAAAGTGTAAAGTTAGTCACACCTTGTAAAGGCCCATTGCAGCGACGGCATTTGGTATGCTTTCCCGAGGGAGAACTCCACGTCAATTTGTAAAAAACAAAACCGGCATGGGTTCCCCCCCAGGAGCATACCAGGCCCTTAGGTCTGGTATGGGTTGTAAGGGGACCCCCCCTACGCCGAAAAATTGACGTAGGGGGTCCCCCTACAATCCATACCAGACCCGTATCCAAAGCACGGTACCCGGCCGGCCAGGAAGGGAGTGGGGACGAGCGAGCGCCCCCCCCCTCCTGAGCCGTGCCAGGCCGCGTGCCCTCAACATGGGGGGGTTGGGTGCTCTGGGGCAGGGGGGCGCACTGCGGGCCCCCCCACCCCAGAGCACCCTGTCCCCATGTTGATGAGGACAGGACCTCTTCCCGACAACCCTTGCCATTGGTTGTCGGGGTCTGCGGGCGGAGGCTTATCGGAATCTGGGAGTCCCCTTTAATAAGGGGGCCCCCAGATACCGGCCCCCCACCCTAAGTGAATGGATATGGGGTACATCGTACCCCTATCCATTCACCTGGAGGCAAAAAGTAAAAGTTAATAAACACACAACACAAGGCTTTTTAAAATAGTTTATTATTCTGCTCCGGACGCCCCCCCTGTCTTCGTTATTAGCTCAATTACCAGGGGGGGCTTCTTCTTCCGCTCTCCGGGGGTCTTCTTCCACTCTCCGGGGGTCTTCCGCTCTCCGGGGGGGCTTCTCCGGACTCCGGGGGGGCTTCTCCGGACTCCGGGGGGCTTCTTCCATCTTCTCCCCTCTTCCGCTCTTGACTCGGCGAACCCCGGTTCTTCTGCAGCTCTCCGGTGCCTTCTTCTTCAGCGCTGGCTGCCTGCTATGTTTGTGTGTTAGCTCGATTTCAAACAGGCAGCCGGCGCGGTCTTCTGTGGCGTCAGGGTCTTCTGGTCTTCTGTTCTTCCGATGTTGTCTCGTCGCCTGTTGTCGCTGTAATGATGGAAGCGCGCCTTGCATCCCATTTATATAGGCATCACCGTCCCATCATGCTCCGGTAGGTACCCACGTGGTGGGTGCCTACCCACGTGCACCCACCACGTGGGTACCTACCGGAGCATGATGGGACGGTGATGCCTATATAAATGGGATGCAAGGCGCGCTTCCATCATTACAGCGACAACAGGCGACGAGACAACATCGGAAGAACAGAAGACCAGAAGACCCTGACGCCACAGAAGACCGCGCCGGCTGCCTGTTTGAAATCGAGCTAACACACAAACATAGCAGGCAGCCAGCGCTGAAGAAGAAGGCACCGGAGAGCTGCAGAAGAACCGGGGTTCGCCGAGTCAAGAGCGGAAGAGGGGAGAAGATGGAAGAAGCCCCCCGGAGTCCGGAGAAGCCCCCCCGGAGTCCGGAGAAGCCCCCCCGGAGAGCGGAAGACCCCCGGAGAGTGGAAGAAGACCCCCGGAGAGCGGAAGAAGAAGCCCCCCCTGGTAATTGAGCTAATAACGAAGACAGGGGGGGCGTCCGGAGCAGAATAATAAACTATTTTAAAAAGCCTTGTGTTGTGTGTTTATTAACTTTTACTTTTTGCCTCCAGGTGAATGGATAGGGGTACGATGTACCCCATATCCATTCACTTAGGGTGGGGGGCCGGTATCTGGGGGCCCCCTTATTAAAGGGGACTCCCAGATTCCGATAAGCCTCCGCCCGCAGACCCCGACAACCAATGGCAAGGGTTGTCGGGAAGAGGTCCTGTCCTCATCAACATGGGGACAGGGTGCTCTGGGGTGGGGGGGCCCGCAGTGCGCCCCCCTGCCCCAGAGCACCCAACCCCCCCATGTTGAGGGCACGCGGCCTGGCACGGCTCAGGAGGGGGGGGGGGCGCTCGCTCGTCCCCACTCCCTTCCTGGCCGGCTGGGTACCGTGCTTTGGATACGGGTCTGGTATGGATTGTAGGGGGACCCCCTACGTCAATTTTTCGGCGTGGGGGGGTCTCCTTACAACCCATGCCAGTCCTAAGGACCTGGTATGCTCCTGGGGGGGGAACCCATGCCGATTTTTTCTTTGAAAATTGGCATGGAGTTCTCCCTCAGGAATGCATGCCGCTGTCATTTTTTTTTTCCCCGACGCAACTTTAAGCCGTCGCGATCCTCAAAACTCGGCGTAACGTAACTTCGCGCATGCGCAGTACGGCCGACGCGCATGCGCAGTACGGCCGGCGCGGGAGCGCGCCTCATTTAAATGGGACTCGCCCCATTTGAATAGGAACGCCTTGCGCCGGCGGAATTTTAGTTACACAGCCTGAATTTTCTAGATAAGTGCTTTGTGGATCAGGCACTTAGGTAGAAACTTTAAGCCAGTGTAACTTAAATTGGATTTTTTAAGTTACGTCAGGTTTTTGTGGATCTGGCCCATTATCTTCTGATATCTAGATTTGTGTCAGGGACCATTCTCGGATGTGGGTAATTCTTTGAGGGTTTGGAAAAATTCCACACAGGCCAGCCAGGCTATTTATTACCAACTAATATGCACAATTTTACAGGTGATTATGTTTGTACCAATTACTCAATATTATAAAGGTTATTCTTTCGTTTATTTTTGTATTGAAGTAGATAATATTACCTAAATCAATTCACCCCTTTTATAAGCATTCATAATGGATATGATTCTTTAAGATATCACTTGATTTTGAGACATAATACGATACAATATGTGATATACTGTGTTGTTAAATACTTATTGTTTCACGTGTGTTTTTCTGTATCCTATTGCAGCACTAGATGACAAAATCTGAGGCCCTGATGAAGCGGGTCAGAACACAAAATGTGTTGGCCTATTAAATCAAATCTCAAGGCCAGAATAACATCTCCCTGGACAACTGTTTTGAGGATATGTTTTAAAAAAAAAACTTTTTAAGATGTTGAATACATTTTTTTAACTTTTATAATTGATTGACTAGTGTTTATTATACTCAAATGGGGTACATTTAAAGTCCCGAACAACTTTGTATTTCCATATTCGCTTTTTAAAAGATGGTACCTCCTTAGGGTAGGAATTGTGTACCACTCTACCACCACACACCACACTTTGATCAAAGCCATCCACTGTGTACAATTGTCATGTGATCTGCTGTGATTGGTTACAGTGATCACATGGTACTGGCAACAGGCCAGTACAGTGATCTGTCATTGGCTGTATCTGGTGGAAACAGCAGGTGACAGATCCACCAGAACATGGCCTGTATGGCACGCATGAGGCATAATCCTGGGAGGATGTATAATGATGTCCTTGCAGGAAAACAGGGCTACCGCTCGGCCCTCATATTACAATATGCCAGGAGAGAAGCAGTTAACAACTCAATAAGTAGTTGGGATATTTTAGCAAACCCTCCAACAAATCTTCTCTAGTAGGAGCAGAAACCTAATAATGAACTTAGTTCAGTGACATTATTTGGTCTAGCCCAGAAAGTGACAGCTTCTACCTTTTTTGGGTTGGTGGCGACTCCGTCTGTGAAGACAACATGCCCCTGAAAGGTTATTGAGGGTTGATAGAATTGACATTTCTGCAATGGAAATGTTAACCTTTCTTAACCACTTCCAGACCCTGCACTGTATATATACGTCGTAATTTTAAAGATGGATATCTCGGTAACGGCAGCAGCTGCTGCCACAACCGAGGAATCCATCTTTAGTGCTAAGGGTCCTGTACATGATAACGGTGGTCTTCACGGCGGATTTGCCGCAAGATCGCCGTTATCGGTGGCGGGAGAGGGCCCCCCCCCTCCCGCCGCTCTCCCGCGCCCTCCGCCGCTTACCGTTGCCGTCGGTAGCAGCGGAGGCGATCGGGCCTGTTCGGCAGCTGACTGGGGATGCGAGTGAGGGAAAAATGTCCTTCACCCATCCCCATAGCTCTGCTGGGCGGAAGTGACGTCAAAACGTCAGTCCCGCCCAGCGTCTTAAAGAAACATTTTTTTTTTGTCATTTGAAAAAATGACAGTTTCAATATTTTTTTCTTGCATTTTTGTCTAAATATGAGATCTGAGGTCTTTTTGACCCCAGATCTCATATTTAAGAGGACCTGTCATGCTTTTTTCTATTACAAGGAATGTTTACATTCCTTATAATAGGAATAAAAGTAATCCCCAAAAAAAATTCAGTGTAAAAAGTAATAAAATAAATAAAAATAAATAAGAAAACAAAAAAAACATTTTTTAAAGCGCCCCGTCCCAACGAGCTCGCGCGCAGAAGCGAACGCATACGCGAGTAGAGCCTGCATGAAAATGGTGTTCAAATCACACAAGTGAGGTATCGCCGCCATCGTTAGAGCGAAAGCAATAATTATAGCCCTAGACCTCTTCTGTAACTCAAAAAATGCAACCTATAGAATTTTTTAAACGTCGCCTATCGAGATTTTTAAGGGTAAAAGTTTGACGCCATGCCACGAGCGGGCGCAATTTTTAAGCGTGACATGTTGGATATCATTTTACTCGGCGTAACATTATCTTTCACAATATATTACAAAATGTGGGCCAAATTTATTGTTGTCTTATTTTTTTATTCAAAAAAGTGATTTTTTTTCCAAGAAAGTGCGCTTGTAAGACCGCTACGTAAATACGGTGTGACAAAAAGTATTGCAATGACCACTATTTTATTCTCTAGGGTGTTAGAAAAAAAATATATAATGTTTGGGGGTTTTAAGTAATTTTCTAGCAGAAAAAACTGTTTTAGTCTTGCAAACACCAAATCTGAAAAACACCTAAGTTCCTTAAGTGGTTAATGGAGTATCTGCAGTATCTTTTTAAGGCACACATATTCCTCAAGAGGCCTCCTGAAGACGATGACATCATCAAGATACACCAGTGGCAAAATCAGGTTCACGTCTCTTAAGGTACGTTCTATTGACCTTTGAATTTTTAGGGGCTCTTGACAATCTACAAGGCATTCTGTTGAATTTGAAAAACCTCAGTGGGCAGATGAAGGCAATCTTCCTCATCTTCTGGGTGCAAAGAGATTTGGGAATACCCGCTTTTCAGATCTAACATGTTGAACCACTCTGCCACTGATAGGCACTGGAGACTGTTCTCTAAACGTTGAGTTGTGTATTGGTCAGGAATTGTTCACTGGTGGAGTGTTCGATAATTGATGCTCATCCTGAGGGAGCCATTATTTTACCTTACCACCACTTTGGGCTTTGCAACTCTCCGATAATGCCTATCTACTTCAACTTGCTCTTAAAGATCTCCCAAGTGATCCAACAGGATTTGCTGACTTCTTGAAAGTGAATTCCTTGTTGAGAACTCTCAGCACAGCACATGTCGTAGACATTTTTTAAGAACATCACCGGCCATTTCACGATGTGTCTAACTTGCCATACATCATCAGTTTGCACCATGCCCTCCAATTTATTGACAAAATCGTAAGTGTTTTCAATGTAAGACAACAACATATACATATGATCGCATAATGAAATTTATGTATTGACTGGCACTCTCTGTCATATTTTGGTTGCTGTGTGGTTTAGACTTATGTTTATGTATTTTAGGCAGTGCGCAGAATGTGGCAATCACAGGGTGATCAAAGGGTGGTAATTGATGATGTATGCTAACTCATCTTTGGACAAGATCTCCCTTACAGTATTTAAATATGTCAATCCGAATTAAACAGTGGTGGAGACTGCATGATTACTACCATGGTTACCATATAGCTCAATTTGTGTCTGTAGAGGTGTTGCTATAGTGATATTTAAATAATACAGTCTAGAGGTTAGATACAGGCTAGATTTTTATCTCCCAATTTGTTTGGAGGTTCATGGAGGTTTCAGGGTCCCCATCCTAAGAATATTCATAACACATACAGTAGTCCTGCCATTAATCTCTTAAAGTCCTAATAAACGTTAGGCCATTTGCTCTTCATGTGGCTTTGGTGCGTGGGTTTGCGCACTCCTGTTGTTTAAGTGCAAAAGTCTGGTGTACAGAGGGATGAGTAGGCAGATTGTCTTTAGAGGTGGTAGCTGTGGTGTGCTGACCTTGGTGCCGTGGCTGGGAGCTGAAGTTTTGAGATAGAGTGTGATAAATATGTTGCATACGATGCAACTGAGTGTCTGCTGTTGTTATGTCCTTCCCTTTTACTAAAAGCTTGCTCTTAAACTTTCAACCTTGTTATGGCAGGCTCACATTGTTTCTCCAAAGCTTCCATCTCTGCTCCTTGTCTGCAGCTTCTGCTTTTGCCTCTGCTTCTATCTCAGATTTCTTGCATGCAGTTTCTGCTTCTATCTCTGCTTTCATTTGTGCTTCCTTGTGTGCAGTTTCTGTGGCTTCTGCTTCCATCTCTGCTTTCTTTTGTGCAATAGATGACTTGATTTTAGAAGCTTCAGTTTTGGCATAGGCTTTAATAAGTTGTTGGCTTAGAGCAGAAGACCTTGATTATAGAGACTTGGTTGATCTGGAGGAGTGTCTTGTAGATGAAGAGTGATGAGATTTAGATTCATGAAGTTGTGTGATTCACTTCGACTTTTGTTTGTAGTACTAAACCATCTCTAGATTAAAGGGTTTGTAAAGGAATTTTTTTATCTTAATAGCTTCCTTTACCTTAATGCAGTGCTGTTTTCATGTCCTCATTGTTCGTTTTTGCTCTCAAGTTGCTGTAATTCTTCTCTGATCTCCACACTTCCTGGTTGTCTGTTTCCTGATAACCACAGTACTGGGAGCTTTCTCTCTGTGGTCATTAATCAAGGAGGTGTGATTACTGTGTGTATAAAACCCCTCAGCACCAATCAGTTTTGTTTTCCAAACCATCACTGCCCTGTATTGGCTCTGTGGCTCTGTACATCACAGAGGCAGGAAACAACATGCAAAAACGAAACTACAAACTGCAGGTACATTATATGATTGATTTTTATCTATTTTTAATCATTTTTTTTAAAAGGAATCAGATAACTGTTATGTCTCTAATGTTTTCCTTTACAACTCCTTTAAGCTCATCAAATCCCTTTAATTCTTCATTTGACTCTTCAGTGTTGTATTGCTTTAAGAGGTTTGTATATTGAAGGCACAGTCATTGACAACTCTTCTTACAGGTAGCAATGAATTGTTTGAGGGTGCCCTCTAGTTGAACTACCTCGTGAGAAGGCTGAGGAAGATATGACATGTCATCAACCATTTTGTACCATAAGTGATTAACATTAACCAGCAGACTCATAATTTTGTAGAACTTTCCAAGTTAACTTAAAGTCATACGTTTTTTTTTTTTTACCTTAATGCTTTCTATGCATTAAGGTAAAAAAAACTTTCACTGCCTGTTTTCCCCCTCCCCATAAATACTTACCTGTGTCGAGCCAAAGCTGTGCAGGTCTTCTCTCCACTCTCTCACAGGCTTTGGCCACATGCAATTTTGTCAATGGCCAAGAAGAGGAGGAGCTTGGAACATCAGCAGGGGACCCAGAATAGGAGGTTCAGGACTGCGCTGTGTAATACTATCGCACAGAGCAGGTATGTATAACAGTTTTTTTTGTTTTAGGATTTTTTTTTTACTTTACAACTGTTTTAACCAAGTGTTTACCTTGTTTACTCCTGATCTTTAGGTAATGAATGCAAAATATATATATATATATATATATATATATATATATATATATATATATATATATATATGGTATATATATATATATATATATATATATACATACATATATCAGCTTCTGAACTGGGTTCAGCAGCAGAACCTAATGTCTTAGACTCTCTCCCTTTCTTCGCTTCCTTCCTCCTGATGTGGTTTTTAAACCAACAACCCAGAGAAAGGATGTGCAATACATAATTCATTTTTTGATAAGCAGCACAGCTATTTAAAAATACAGACAGTAGAGGGCAGCAGATCCTTACACTTGCATGCTTTGCAGCTTTTACTCTGCTGTTTACTTTTGATTTCTAAGGACTACATATGCCATGGCTCTTTGATGCCTACTTTTGATTTCTAAGGACTACATATGCCATGGCTCTTTGATGCCTACTTTTGACTTACCCTCTATTTTCAGGGTAACAAAATAGTGTGTATTACGCCAATAAATACAGTAATACATATATTCGAAAACAACGGAGTAGGTAAACGTATGTAATTTATATTCCATAAATAATGAAACAGTGCACAACTTTAATTAGTGAACACAGTAATTGGTAAATTAAAGAATACATTCAATGCCTATTAACTACTCACACATTTAAATTGGTCCCAAATGTGTTATTTTACTGTCATATTCATATAAATAGAGAATAGCGTAAACTGAATCATGTGCAAATGTGGAAATACAGAAAACAGAATTGATTGATTTACTAAAGAGGTAAAACATGTTAACCATGCAAGGTGAATGTTCACCCAGCTTAGTGAATGAGGTAAAGCTAAAGGAAAATAAAAAAAGTATTTTTTGCTTGCACATGATTGGATAATTGAACTTTGCACGGCTTCACCTCATTCACCAAGTAACTTTTTTTTTATGATTTGGCAGGTGTATTGTGCATTTTAGAGGCAAATTGCAAGCATTACACATGACTGTTGAGGAGCAATGAGCCCAGGTACCCCTTAGCTGTAATATATATGTATATATAAAAATCTTCCCCCTTGCCTCTTCACCCTATTAAATAATCACGCTTACAAGCATTAGGTTGGAAAGGGCAAGGCCACAGCTTTATTAAAAGCCAACATAACATTTTGAACATTGAACATTTTCAACCAGTGCCAGTCACAGTTGTACTGTAAGCACACAACTCCAAAAGGGGGAGGGGCCTGTCCTTATCATAAGTGCTGGACAGGCCACCTACTTCCGGCTTCTATCAAGGGCATGTCCCGTTATAGCCATTTTATGCTGGCAATGTCAAGAAAACCGCAGCAAGCTGTGACATACCATAAAAAAAAGGGGCGGGAGGGTGGGCAGCTCTTGCAAACACGTTTCCCAAAAGACCCAGAATTCCCTGGGGCGATCCCTTTTACCCGAGCTCAGGCCCATCCCATCCCCCAAATTAACCAATCCTTTAGCGACCACCACCTTGTCCAGTACCTGGCCATGCCCCCATCAGTCAAGGCTCTCTTTCCCTAAGGGGCTCAAGGGGCCTTCATGTGTATTCAAGTGTCACAGACCAGTTCTTACAGATGCTCCCATTCAAACCCATGGGACCTCAAAATGTAGCTTTTGGAGAGTCAGGTGTTGAGTTACAGATGCCTGAGTGCTTATATGAACCATTGAAACACATGGGAATGTGTATGTTAAGCATTTTGGAACATTGAGCTACAAAACACTTAGATATGAATGGGGAGTCTAAAGGGAATGCTGTGCTGGCTTCCATCATCAGACAGACTTCTCATCTAATGTCAGGGTTGGATTTACATCTTGGGAGCCTATAAACACAGAACACCTTGTTTCTTTAACCCCACACATAAACAGCCCACAGCCCTGATGTTGCTTAACCACTTTCATACTGGCCATAGTAAAATGATGCTGGCAGGAACACTCTCTCATCCTGAGCGGGCGTCATATGATGTTTTCCCGTTCTTTCCGCTCCTGCTGGCCCCGCAGCACAGCGATCGGGGATGAGGCGTGTCCTAGGGGACACAACCCAGCCCAGATAAGTGGAAAGAGACAATAAAAATGGCTCTTTACCACGTGATTGGACACAGCTGGTCACAAGCACTGTCCCTAGAGGCGTGCAGAGCGGCTTTTGGGACAAGGCTTGTTGCCCTGACACAGTCCATCCCTGATCGTGGTAAAGAGCCAATGAAATTGAAATTAAATTGGCTCTTTACCATGTGACCGGCTGTGTCCAATCAGAGCCAGTCACAGAATGTAAACAAACCATGGTAATGAGCTGTTACCGGGTTCTCCTCCTCACACACTGATCGTGGGTGAGGAGTAGATTGCGGTAACAGCTCGTTACCGCTTACAGTGCACACCAACACACACTGATTGCCCCCCAGTAATAAAGAAGACCTGTATCAAGCCCATCAAAGTACCTGTCACCTGCCCATCTGAGTACCTGTCACCAGCCCATCGGAGTACCCAAGTACCTGCCACCAGCCCATCAGAGTACCCAAGTACCTGTCACTAGCCCATCAGAGTACCCAAGTTCCTGTCACTAGAGTAATGAGTAGCTGTCACCAGCCCATCAGAGAACCCGCATAGCTGTCACCAGCTCATCAGAGTAGCCGAGTACCTGTCACCAGCCCATCAGAGTACCTGAGTACCTGTCACCAGCCCATCAGAGCATCCGAGTACCTATCTGAAGCCCATCAGAGTACCCAAGTACCTATCTGTAGCTCATGCCTCATAGAATATACCTGAAGGTACTACTTCAATGTTGGGCCTCTGTATGTGACCAGGCTGTGTAAAAGGCTCACATGTGCTATACTCAGGAAGAGTAGAAGAATGTATTTTGGGGCATAATTTTTTCTGTGTACATGCTATGTGCTAGAAATATCTTATAACTGACCACTTTGTGTAAAACAAAAAATGTTTTTTATTTTCTTTCCACGTTTTTCAAAGACTTGGAAATAAATGCAAGAGAAAGTACATTTGATCATGTGTGCTCGATCAGCTGAATAAAGAGAGAGTAGCTAATTAGAACCTGAATAAAACAGTAATATAAAACTCTCAGGCCTCATACACACGGACGGACTGTCCGCTGAAAACGGTCCGCCGGACCTTTTTCAGCGGACATGTCCGCCCGGAGATTTCTGTCTGATGGTTGTACACACCATCAGACAGAAATCCGCGCGTACACGATACGCGGTGATGTGGCCGCGCGCTGTCGCCGCGACGATGACGCGGCGACGTGCGCGGCCCTGGAAGTTCAATGCTTCCACGCATGTGTCGAATCACTTTGACGCATGCGAGGGATGGCGGCCGTTCGGACATGTCCGGTGAGTCTGTACAGACGACCGAACATGTCCGACGGACAGGCTTCCAGCATGCTAAGAAACATTTGTCCGCTGGAAAACGGTCGGCTGGACAAATGTCCGCTGGAAACCTGTCCGGTCAGCCTTACACACGACCGAACATGTCTGCTGAAACTGGTCCGCGGACCAGTTTCAGCAGACATGTTCGGTCGTGTGTACGGGGCCTCAAAGTCACAGAGTCCACAATAGCACTGTAGCAGCGCTTCAATCAAGCCAACGTTTGAAAGAATTCTATATGTAATAGTAGTGATGCAGAGGAGAATGGATGTGATTAATCAAGAGTCTTTAAACCGTGCTCCTTTCACCAAGGGATAATCACCACATGGGGGGATGTATTTCCCCTTTTGGGGATGCACTCACCAAATGTAAGAATCAGATATGCATAAAACCATCATGGCCATCCACCGTTTGTACTGCACTCTCCACCAATTGCACTTGCTTGATATAAGGCAGAGAGGCATCTAACGATGCTGAAAAAACAACCTACTCTGGAAATCCAGAATACATCCCCAGAAATGCTAAATCTCCAATTAAATAAACCGCTCATTTAGCTTAATAGTGTAACGTTTATAGAGCGGTCAGTGCAGACAGCAGGATTCCTCTCCCTCCACATCCAGTACATTCAAGCACCATGGGTAGTGTCACTGGCTCCTCCTGACCGGTTTCATCACCTGTCACGTGATTTTTTCAAGGGTCCTCTTTGGACTTAGGGAGGCTTAAGCACCTTTCTGTTTAGCTAATTAGAACCCTCTTTCACATGAAGTTCGTGTGGTGGAGTACATTTGTGGCACAAGGACAGTTGAAGTGTTCTTAGATAAGCTAAGACATTTTATTTCATAAAAGACAATTGGTAACTCACAAGATGTCTGAGATGTCAGCGAGTGTGGGATTAATAATGTGGTTTATCCGCTCGTGGAAAAGACGATCTTCTCACTGGTGAAGAGGCAGCTGATGGGTCCAGGGGTGCCAGAGGTGCTCCTTCATCGGGCTGTATATAACTTCTTTTTACAACCAGACTAACTATCCAAATATGTAGGTATTGATAACCCTAGTTAGGCGGTCAGGCTCATTTATCCACTGCTATTCCAACAATCAAAACTGAAAACCAAGCCTAGTCCAAGTAGGGCTGAAATCTGCTACTCCCATCTGCTTAGACCGCTGTTGCTACTATTCCTCTCCAAGGATGAAAATGGTGCCTACTCAATTTTTTGTTATAATTTCCAAGTTTGTATAACTACCTTCTTTCAGTAAGAAATAACACCTACATATTGCATACATTAGCTCTGTGTTTAACCATCATGAGAAAGTTGCCATTTAAAATGTTATAAAGTTATTAAATCTTTCTACCGATTTATTATTTACTGTACTACATTTTATGCAATTTAAAAGGAAACATAAACTCCAATGCAATTTTTAGAAAACCAACATCTTTTTTTTGTAAAAGCAGTAAAATAATCTTTAATGCTGACCTCATCTGAACCAGGAAGAAAAAGATTCCCGTACTCTGCTTTAAGCATCTAGTGGAGGGGGCTGGCACAGTTTTTACAAAGTAATGTGTCAACTATGTATTTTTAGTGACTGAAACGCCTTTTTAGGTCAGGACAATATTTTGCTTTTCAATCAGCCCAATTCACTTTAATTAGCAAACTAAGAAAAGGGCTATCTACACACATCTTTTAAAGTACAAGGAGTAATGTATCAGCCAACCACAGTAGTATTCATTGTGCAAAGTTAAATTATTTGTTTCTTGGTGATGACTACAAAGGTGAGTACGCCAGGAACACTTCTCTACTCCAGTACCCTGCCAGACATGTTATTTTTCCTTACTAAAACACCCTAATAGCTTGCCTTTGCTAGTCTTGGCTCAGGAAGCAAGGGTATCGTAAAGAAATAAACCCTTGTAATTTTGTGGTGTGCAATCTACATTCTAAGGATATTTGGAAAGAACAAGGTTTATGTACTCTGTGGTCATAGTGGATGCAGAAAAATCACTCGGGAGTTTGCGTTATACCATTAATGCAAGACAGTACAGGTGAAAAAAAACACGCATCCAATATGGGTGCAATTACTGTTGCTGTCCAAGGTGCTAAAAAGCCTGCCCATTGTCATCAGCACTGGGAAATCTAGGCAGGAATGTGATTAGAACTTGTAGAGAAGCCTAGATAACACACACAATTCTTTAGCCCTGCAGAGAAGACATTAAAAGGTTAAATTTGATCCTCCATCCCACCCCCACATTCCCTCCACAATGTTAACCTTGACTTTCTTGATTATAACATTTGTGCCAGACCTTTGTTTTCTTTTTCTCCCCCCCCCCCCCCTTACTCTTGTATTCCCTCCCGATTCTTTCTGTCTTTAGTTTATCCTGCAGGATATTGCCAAGGCTGTGCCATATTTTATTTCATATTTGTTTTCTGCCTTTAGCTCCTTCTCTGGTTTAATGCCAGGAACAAAACCACCAGCCCTGCCAAACAACATTGTTCTCTGAAATAATAATAATAATATATAAAAATTGGCGAAAAAAACACCTCTCAATTTTCTCCCAATTCTCTGTTCTCTCACTTGGTCTATATATTTCTGAAATAATTATTTCTTAAATTGTTACAGTTCCCTACATAACCCATTCATTACCAGTTTCCAGAGTTATAGCATACTATTTTTTTCTAATTGAGAAATATTATTCCATATTTTGGGAAAATTGCAGTAACAGAATACATTTTCTATTTGTAATTTTTCCAGCTATATTTTAGCCATGGAGTGAAGCAGTCTTTTGTGGGCTGGTCATCATTCAACATACCATTTGAGGGGATTGAGGAAAAAATTGTCTTATGTGAAGTAAACCTTTCCTATTGGAAATAAAGGGGTTGCCTTTGCTGATATCCTTCTGAACATGCTAGTTGATATTCTGACCCAGTAGCTCTGATTCTTTTTAAGTTAAAACAGTACTAAACCTCAAAACAAAAGATTATCATATTGCAGCTTACCTGCAATTAGATGTGATAGCTGCATTCATTTTCTTTTTTATCTTTTTAAAATGTGTGTTTACCTGTTGATCTAGTCAGTATTTATTTTTAAACTTCCCTTTTAACAAATCAATTTGGGTTGAGGAAAACCATCTAATGGTGACAGGGGATCTTGCAATGGTCAGGTTTTACTCATCATTGTAAAACCTTTATCCCAAAAAGGGATGCACAGCTCACCTTACAGTGGCTGGGCTGACCATGTATGTTGGGATGACTAGCTCCTGAGCAGAAGTGATGTCATTCCGCACTGGCCAATGAAGATGGATAAAATCTGGCACACAAGGGAAGATGCTGGTGCCAGCAAGGGAGTGTTGGGAAGGTGAGTAAAAGAAAGAGAAAGGCGCCGTTAAGTACAGTAGTTAAAATATTTATTACAGACACAATGGGCCAGATTCACGTAGATCTCCGGCGGCATAACGTATCGCATTTACGTTACGCCGCCACAAGTTTTACGGGCAAGTGCTTGATTCACAAAGCACTTGCCTGTAAAGTTGCGGCGGTGTAGCGTAAATCCCCCAGCGCAAGCCCGCCTAATTCAAATGATCCAGGTAGGGGGCGTGGATCATTTAAATTAGGCGCGTTCCCGCGCCGGACGTACTGCGCATGCGCCGTCCCTAAATTTGCCCAACGTGCATTGCGCTAAATGACGTCGCAAGGACGTCATTGGTTTAGACGTGAACATAAATGGAGTCCAGCCCCATTCATGGACAAGTTACGCAAACAACGTAAAATTTTCAAATTTCGATGTGGGAACGATGGCCATACTTAACATTGGATACGCCACCTAGGGGGCATGTTTATCTTTACGCCGCGTATCTCTTACGGAAACGGCGTAAATGTACTGCGACGGGCAAGCATGCGTTTGTGAATCGGCGTAACGACTCATTTGCATATTCTACGCCGACCTCAATGGAAGCGCCACCTAGCGGCCAGCGTAAATATTGCACCCTAAGATACGACGGCGCAGGCTGTCATATCTTAGACATGTTTAAGTGTATCTCAGTTTGAGAATACACCTAAACATACGACGGGCTTAGATTCAGAGTTACGTCGGCGTATGTGCTGATACGCCGGCGTAACTCTTTGAGAATCTGGCCCAACGGGATTAAAAACACTTACAACAGAGTAAGAGGTCATAGGCATATAATGATTCGTCCTCATGTGAATCACTGTAATTCTGGTCTGTCTAGGGAAGAGAGAGAGACGTCCTGCAGCTGTCAGATTCCCTGGTGACGTGAATTAGCGGCCGATGTAGGCGGCCCGGGTTCTAGAGTGGTGGGCGGTAATACGTTTTGGAGCATGCAGGGCTTCTTCATCAGTCGCGTGCATCACAGTTTGGTTCCAGAACCCAGGCCGCCTTCACCTCCTCGTTATTCTATGTCACCAGGGAGTCTGACAGCTGCAGGACGGCTCTCTCTCCCCCCCGGACAGACAAGGATTATGACGATCCACATGAGGACTAATCATTATACAGTATCTCACAAAAGTGAGTACACCCCTCACATTTTTGTAAATATTTTATTATATCTTTTAATGTGACAACACTGAAGAAATTACACTTTGCTACAATGTAAAGTAGTGAGTGTACAGCTTGTATAACAGTGTAAATTTGCTGTCCCCTCAAAATAACTCAACACAGCCATTAATGTCTAAACAGCTGGCAACAAAAGCGAGTACACTCCTAAGTGAAAATTTGGCTCAATGTCTCAATATTTTGTGTGGCCACCATTATTTTACAGCACTGATTTTACCCTCTTGGGCATGGAGTTCACCAGAGCTTTACAGGTTGCCACTGGAGTCCTCTTTCACTCCTCCATGACGACATCACGGAGCTGGGGGATGTTAGAGACCTTGCGCTCCTCCACCTTCCATTTGAGGATGCCCCACAGATGCTCAATAGGGTTTAGGTCTGGAGACATGCTTGGCTAGGCCATCAGCTTTACCCTCAGCTTCTTTAGAAAGGCAGTGGTGGTCTTGGAGGCGTGTTTGGGGGTCATTATCATGTTGGAATACTGCTCTGCGGCTCAGTCTCTGAAGGGAGGGGATCATGTTCTGCTTCAGTATGTCACAGTACATGTTAGTATTCATTATTCCCTCAATAAACTGTAGCTCCGCAGTGACAGCAGGACTCATGCAGCCCCAGACCATGACACTCCCACCACCATGCTTGACTGTAGGCAAGACACACTTGTCTTTGTTCTCCTCACCTGGTTGCCACCACACACGCTTGACACCATCCGAACCAAATACGTTTATCTTGGTCTCATCAGACCACAGGACATGGTTCCAGTAATCCATGTCCTTAGTCTGCTTGTATTCAGCAAACTGTTTGCAGGCTTTCTTGTGCATCATCTTTTAAAGAGGCTTCTTTCTGGGACGACAGCCATGCAGACCGATTTGATGCAGTGTGCGGCGTATGGTCTTAGCACTGACAGTCTGCCCCCCACATCTTCAACCTCTGCAGCAATGCTGGCAGCACTCATACATCTATTTCCCAAAGACAACCTCTGGATATGACGCTGAGCACGTGCAATCAACTTCTTTGTTCGGCCATGGTGAGGCCTGTTCTGAGTTGAACCTGTCCTGTTAAATCGCTGTATGGTCTCAGCCATCGTGCTGCAGCTCAATTTCAGGGTCTTAGCAATCTTCTCATAGCCTAGGCCAGTGTTTTTCAACTCCAGTCCTCAAGGCACACCAACAGGTCATGTTTTCAGGATTTCCTTTAGATGAAACGGCTGTGGTGATTACTAAGGCAGTGAAACTGATCAAATCACCTGTGCAAAATAATGGAAAGCCTGAAAACATGACCTGTTGGTGTGCCTTGAGGACTGGAGTTGAAAAACACTGGCCTAGGCCATCTTTATGTAGAGCAACAATTCCTTTTTCAGATCATCGGAGAGTTCTTTGTAATAAGGTGCCATGTTGAACTTCCAGTGACCAGTATGAGAGAGTGAGAGCGATAACACCAAATTTAACACACCTACTCCCCTGAGACCTTGTAACACTAACAAGTCACTTAACACCGGGGAGGGAAAATGGCTAATTGGGCCCAATTTGGAAATTTTTTCTTAGGGGTGTACTCACTTTTGTTGCCAGCAGTTTAGACAAATGCATACTGTTATACAAGCTGTACACTCACTACTTTACACTGTAACAAAGTGTAATTTCTTCAGTGTTATCACATGAGACAATATAATAAAATATTTACAAAAATGTGAGACGTGTACTCACTTTAGTGAGATTTCATGTATGCCTATGACTTCTTACTCTCTTGTAAGTGTTTTTAATCCCATTGTGCCTCTAAAAAATCTTTTAACTACTGCACTTAGAGGCGCCTTTCTCTTTCTTTTATGACCCTCGAGAGCTGCTTCTTCTCTACAAAGCTCTGCCTTCAGTGCCATCTCTTCACTGATACAAAGGACCAGATAGATACCCAGCCTCATCAGAGCACCCTCATCTCTCCCTCTTGTTTGGGATGGTGAGTATCCTCCCTTTAGATCTGCTTTGAGAGTGTTAGCTGGAGTTATACTTTACTTTGTCAGTTAAGTCCATCTAAATCTGCTGGTACATCTAACACCCTCTCCCCAGACTGACAATGCTGCTGTCCAAGCATGTGTCCATTGCTCCTTTCAGACTGAAGCATGAAGCGTGTTACTGCCTGAATCACCACTTAAGCCGAAAGATACTCCTAATGCAGCCGGTGGGCCAGATTCAGGTAGGGAGCGCATATTTGTGTGCGGGCGTAGCGTATCCTATTTACGCTACGCCTCCGCAACTTTGACAGGCAAGTGCAGTAATCACAAAGCACTTGCTCCGTAAGTTGCGGCGGCATAGTGTAAATAGGCCGGCGTAAGCCCGCCTAATTCAAATGTGGAAGATGCGGGCGTGTTTTATGTAAATTTATTGTGACCCCGCGTAAATGACGCTTTTTCCGAACAGCGCATGCGCCGTCCGTGAAAGTATCCCAGTGCGCATGCTCCAAATCACCCCCCGCAAAGACTCATTGGTTTCGACGTGAACGTAACTTACGCCCGGCCCCATTCACAGATGACTTACGCAAACTACGTAAAACGTGAAAAATTATACGCGGTCCCGACGTCCATACTTAACATTGGCTGCGCCTCCTATAGCAGGGGTAACTATACGCCGGAAAAAAACTAACGTAAAAAAATGCGCCGGGCAAACGTACGTTTCTGAATCGGCGTATCTACCTAATTTGCATATTCAGGGCCAGATTCACGTAGCTCAGCGGATCTATAGATCCGCTCGATCTACGTGAATTAAGATCCGCTCGCGCAAGTTTAGGAGGCAAGTGGCTAATTCACAAACAACTTACCTCCAAACTTGCGACGGCGGATCCTAAATCCCCCGGCGGAATTCAAATTCCGCGGCTAGGGGAGTGTACTATTTAAATCAGGCGCGTTCCCGCGCCGATTTAAATGCGCAGGCACCGTCCGCGAAATTTCCCGGCGTGCATTGCTCCCACTGACGTCGCTAGGACGTCAGTGGTTTAGACGCTTACGTAAACGACATCCGTCTGTATTCGAGAACGTCTTACGCAAACGACGTTAAAAAATTCAAATTCGACGCGGGAACGCCGGCTATACTTAACATTGGCTGCGCCTGATAAAAGAAGGGGTAAGTATACGACGGGTACGCCGCTACGGAAACGTCGTAAGAAGACTGCGTCGGGTCCGCGTACGTTCGTGAATTTGCGTATCTCGCTGATTTACATATTATTTATCGTAAATCAGCGGGAACGCCCCCGGCGCCATTTTTAAATTGAAAAATAGATCCGACAGTGTAACACAGTGTAACACTGTCAGATCTTAGTCCTATCTATGCGTATCTGATTCTATGAATCAGGCGCATAGATAGGACCAGTGTAAGTCAGAGATACGATGGTGTATCTGTAGATACACCGTCGTATCTCTTTGTGAATCTGGCCCCCAATGCGTAAATATATGGAAGCGCCACCTAGCAGCCAGCGTAAAATTGCAACTAAGATACAACGGCGTAAGAGACTTACGCCGGTCGGATCTTAGTCAAATCTATGCGTAACTGATTCTAAGAATCAGGCGCATAGATACGACTCCGCACACTCAGAGATACGACGGCGTATCTGGACATACGCAGTCGTATCTCCTATCTGAATCTGGCCCATTATATTTAAGAATTGGTAAGCTGCAATATATTATATTTTTGTTTTATGATTTAATATCACTTTAATATCCGAGAAAAGGTATTCAATTGAAAAAAGTCAGAGCAAAGTCTTTATCTGTTTACTTGTTCGGCTTTAGTCACTCAAACTATTAAAGCAAGAGCATTAGCATGACAGCCAAGCAACTCATTTTTGCTGAATGAGAAGACAGTAATGGAAGCCTGAGTCTCCCATGAAGAACAACTGTTTCTATGGTGGCAGTTTTTTTTTTGTTTCTTTAAGAAGTAAGCACAGCAGCAATTAAATGGTGCAATGCTCAATGTGTGTTGAGTTACTTCTTGGACAGTCTAACCTTATTTACACGTCCTAATCAAATTCCAAGAAATAAAGTTTAGGATCAAAGAATTCAAAGGGTACTCATTAGTAGAGACTGTAGCCCAATAGGCCATTAAAAATACTTAATGTCCTCTTTAAGTTTCATCTTCCCAGAAATGAAGGTCAACATTGAAACATCATAATGTTTCAAAGCATAACATTTCAAGAACAGCTATTATACAAACGGTTTATCTTTCGAAACATTACACTTTTATGGCTTATTACATATGGAAGATTAACATTTAAAAAAAGAATGGAATCACCCATGTGAGATTATTTTTTGCTTATTTATGGCCATCCATCCAAAAGTAAGGCCCCATTCACACAAACGTCATTCATTCAGTCACATTTTTTCCAAAGAAAAAACGGATTTAGATTACATAGGTTTACATTAGTGTGCATATCTGTTTTCAGATCAGTTTACATAAGTTTGCACTTCAGTTCAGTGCAGTCTACATCTGTTTCCTTTTAGTTGTTGCAGAGACCAATCAGAGGAGACAAAAGCAAAAACAAAAAGGGCCAGATTCTCGTAGAATCTGCGGCGGCGTAGTGTAAGCCATTTACACTACGCCGCCGCAAATTACTGGAGCAAGTGCCGTATTCTCCAAGCACTTGCTCCGTAATTTGCGGCGGCGTAGTGTAAATGGCCCGGCGTAAGGCCGCGACATTCAAAGGGGGCGGCTTGTATTTAAATTAAGCGCGCCCCCGCGCCGATCGAACTGCGCATGCGCCGGGCGTAAAAATAGCCCAGTGCGCATGCTCCAGCTCACGACGGAAAACGTCAATGCCGCCGACGTGAGCGTCATTGACGTAAAGTCCTATTCGCGAACGAGTTAGGAAAACGACGTAAACAACAGAAAAAGACGACGCTGACCCGACGCCATGCTTAACATGGTATACGACGGACCTTTGTAAATATATAGCAGGGGCAAGTTTACGCTTACGTAAACGTCGTAAATTCACTGCGTCGACCGCGCATAGGTTTGGGAATTCGCGTAAATAGCTAATTTGCATAGAGGACAGGGAAAACGACGTTGGCGAGACCTAGATGCAGGAAAAAAAATTGCATCTAAGATCTGACAGCGTAAGAGCCTTACGCCTGTCAGATCTAATGGATATCTATCTGTAACTGATTCTAAGAATCAGTCGCATAGATACGACGGCCCAGATTAGGACTTACGACGGCGCAACGCCATGGCGTTGCGCCGTCGTAAGCCTGAATCTGGGCCAAAATGTTTCTTGCCTAAAAACGGACATAAACGGTGCTAAATGGATTGCATCCATTCACATCCCTTCCATTAATGGATCTGGCTGCACCGTTTAAAAAAACGGACCTGAAGGAACATGGATGTAAGCAGATGTTACCTGGTAACTCATAGGTAGGTATACATTGTGGTTCTGTCTCAATAGATCTGAAAAACTGACAGATGGATCTAGACTGAATGGCCATGCGAAAGGGGTCTAAATGACTGCATTGTTTGACAAAACAGTTTTCTCCTTAATTTCCCAGTTTTCAAACTTACTTTCTTTATTACTGTTTATTTAATGTATTAAAGTTTTATTGAATCTGCACGTATATCACAATTTGTTTGTCCTTCTTTTATGTCCTGCTCTTTGCCCCTTTTCCTCCATCTCTCTCTCTCTCTCTCTCTCTCTCTCTCTCTGTCGCTAAATTTATATCTCTGTGGATATTTGTCTCCAACAAACCACCATTTCTCCTTTTCTGCTTCACATACTATGCCTGGTTCCTCTAATTTCTTTCTAGAATTTGTATTATATTTCTAAAAGCCCAAAGAGACTTGATGGCTTCTGAGGTGGAGTCTGGGGTTTATTGTGTATTGTGTTGCCATGTTTTGCTATATTTTGGCCAATGCCTGGCCTAACTACTAAGAGACAGTTAGCAGAAACAGTCGGCTTTATCCAGCCAAATAATAACTATCCAGACACTCATGGCTTTGAGGCAATGGTGGGGGTTTGACTGAAATCGAGACCTACTGGATGGTGATTCTGTCACAACATGTGGATAAGCTTTTCTTAATAAACCTAAAGAGCAATGTGCAGAGTAGAAGACTTATGATAGGTTACTATTGATTGCTGCTCAAAGAAACCACTTAAAAATCATCTTTCATCAGTCGGACTACACTAAATGGATGAAATCTAACTTTGTGCTCTAGATTACTATGCCTCATAGGTTTTTGCTGTTTGTGGTTGAAAACAACCAATACATTAACATTTCCTTCAAAACTTGCCAAGTAAAGCAGTATTATACCAGCCTTTATATTGTGGTAGTCATAGTTACTTAGTTAGTCATGTTAAAAAAGGTCCATCTAGTTCAACCAATAAAAGGGAAACAAATCATGCAATCCCATATACACAATCCTATACCCACAGTTGATCCAGATGAAGTAAAAAAAAAAAAAAAAACAGCAAAGCATGATCCAATTTGCTCCAGCATAGGGAAAAAATCCTTCCTGGTCCCCCGAGAGGCAATCGGATAGTCTCTGGATCAACTTTACCTATAAATATTAGTATCCAGTTATATTATGTAAATTTAGGAAAAAATCCAGTCCTTTTTTAAAGCAAGCTACTGAGCTAGACAGAACCAGCTCTTGAGGGAGTCTATTCCACATTTTCACAGCTCTAATGCCTCATACACACACGACCGGTTTTCCCGATGGGAAAACTGCCGTGTTTGCATTTGGTCGGGAAAACCGGCCGTGTGTATGCTCCGTAGCAGTTTTCCCGACAAGAAAACTGCGAGCAAAAAAATGAGAACTCGTTCTCTTTTTTCCCACCGTGATTCTCTGCGTTTTTTTTGCTTGGCAGTTTTCCTAAGGGAAAGCATACACACAGCCGTCCAAAGATGTCATGGCAGTTTTCATGTTGGGAAAACCGGCCGTGTGTACACAGGGAAAAGCAACCAAGCAGGTTTTCGGTTTTCCCCTCGGTTTTCCCGGCAGACTTTTGACCGTCGGGAAAACAGTTTGTGTGTACAAGGCATTACTGTGAAGAAGCTTCTCTGTATTTGGAGTTTACATTTATATTCCTCCAGACGTAAAGGGTGCCCCCTTGTCCTCTGTGATGACCTTAAAGTAAATAACTCAACACCAAGTTCACTATATGGACCAATTATGTATTTATACATGTTGATCATATCCCCCTTAATCTCCTCTTCTCAAAAGATAACAAATTCAGTTCCTCTAATCTTTCCTCATAGCTGAGCTCCTCCATGCCTCTTATCAGTTTGGTTGCCCTTCTCTGCACTTTCTCCAGTTCCCCAATATCCTTTTTGTGAACTGGTGTCCAAAATTGAACTATATATTCTAGAAGAGGTCATACTAATGATTTGTACAGGGAAAAATTATCTCCCTCTCTCTGGAGTTTATACCTCTCCTAATACAAGAAATAATTTTGCACGCTTTGGAAAACGCAGCTTGGCATTGCATGCTATTGTTAAGCATATGATCTAGCAAAACACCCAGATCCTTCTCCACTATGGATTTCCCCAGTTATACTCCCCCTCGTATGTATGATGCATGCATATTCTTAGCCCCAAGTGCATAACTTGCCATTTATAAAAATTAAACCAAATTTGCCACATAGTTTCTCAATTAAACAGTTCATTGTGGTCAGCTTGTGGTCAACTTAGTAAACACAAAGGGTCTCAAGTGCAGTTTCGCAATATGTCAGGATAGTTGCACAATAGTTTTTTTGGGTACATTTTCTGTTATCAATTATTAAGATGTCATAAATAAGTTATTAAAATAAAAGTGTTTTATCTTTACTGTAGACAAACTGCCACTCTTATAGAATGATATACTAAGGGACCCAACAATTAATGGGAAAAGGGGATCATTTGTTTAATGGTTTTAAATCATGTATTTTGTTTGCCTATTGTTTTTAAAAGTAATAAATCAGGAAAGGGGGTTGAAAATGCAAATTTTGCATTTTTGAACATTAGGCACATACTTTATGAATGGGTCTGAAAGTAAACAAAGGTATTCATTATTGAGATCCCCGGGCGTTGCTTCTGTGTGTGTGTGTTAAAACCAGTGGTCAGAAAGAGCTGGGACTGCAACATTCTGGGGAGAGGTGGTTGGGATCAGAGAAGTTTAGGAAGAGATGGCCAAGCCAGAACACATCAGCAAGGAGGGGTGGGTGGGCCACATTAAGCAAATCCTGAAAAGTACCGATCTTTCAGTACTCCTTCATAAATTAGCTGGCAGCTTTGTTTTCACTCGCTCAATAGCGCTCATAGAGGCTCATGTACAAATATAAGTAAAGGCTTTATTATACAGGCATGCTGCTGCAACAAACCAGGACTCATTGTGACAGTTCACTCCCAGCAATTTCAGCCAGTAATCAGATCTGCTCTGGTCAAAGACTAATCACACAAAATAACAGGGGCTGAGCACAGTGGGTCTCAACAGTGGTAGGCCATGTAAAAGAACACCAGAGCTTTATACTAAAAACATGATACATGAGAATAAGTACTATGTCACTCCTAATATTAATACAAAATATTTTATAATTTAACCCAGCATTCTAAACTGATGAAGAACAAATGCCCCCATGTGTTACATGAACATAAATTGAAGTATTTTTTAAATTGTTTGTTCGCTAGACAGGGTGGGGTTTAATGTTTAAAGGGGGATAGGAGGGGAGGGGTAAATTAGGCTACATAAATTGTAAGTAAAAACAAATTTCTGACTACTATTGGCTAAATCCCTTTGGAATCACACCAAAGTAGTACAGGAAGTCCCCACTAATGACTAAATACACCTGTGAACTGGGAGCCATTTGCTTTGAGTATTTGCTTTCCTTTGTGTCAAGATGCTTAATTTGTAGGTTCTTTGTTGTCTGCAACTTGCAAGATTTTTGTTGCTCATTTTGGTAGGATCTCACTGGTGAGGAACTTTTGGGAAGCAAGTATATTCTGCACCGCAGAATTTCAAGAGATAAAACATGGGGAGATGTGTTGTTGAAATGTATTGAATATGTTTGTTGTCACCAGAAAAGGTGTCCCTATTGGAAAGTTTACTCTCTTTCTAGCCCAGTTGACTATGAACACTATGACAGATAGTTGTTAACCCCCTATAATATGATCATGCCATCCATCTCCTCTTATATAATGTTATGTGCCCCTGTGCTGTATAAAAAAAAAAAGCCCATTATACCATATATCAGAGCCTCTCTCAGCACATGACTCCTTGGCTCTCTCCGGCTAACAGCTATAGTGGGTTGGGCCAAGCACTGCCGCTGACGTCAGCCTGGGAGGAGAGAGGAGAGAGATCCAAGGAGTCATGGGAGCTCTGGGAGACGCTCTGATATACAGTATAATCTGCATATTTTTTATACATCACAGGCACAGGGGCACATAACTTTATATAACAGAGGTGATGGCATTTTCATAGTATAGATTTGATTGCACCAGGAGGGGAGGACTGTGGAGTGGACAGAGTTCACAGGCATGGAAGGGGGGGGGAGGAGGACAGAGAAGGACACAGAAGAGAAGAGAGCAGGGCTGTGGCTAATGGGGGCATGTAAACTGACCACGTTGTCAGGACTCATCAGCCATGATATACCGTGGTCAGTTTACAGGGGGGGAAGGGCATAGCCAGGCAGGATCATCCAGGTTTTTTAGGTGATACGGGGGGCCAAGTTAAACAGAACAAGCCCTGTGCTGTATAACATGCTGTAAGGGAACAGGATCCATTTTTTTTCCAGGTTAACAAACACTTTAAGGTGCAGTTTGTAACGCCGTCAGCGTTACTCCTTCCACATGGAGCGCAGACTTGTCACTTATGACAGTTGCGCTCCATTCAGATACACGTCCGCGTCACTTCCGGTGCGCGGACGTCTGCGCTCCACGTTGGAACGCGGAAGTGCGTTCCAACGTGCGGCGCTCAGCTCAGCCACTGCCCGGGCTATTTAAACTCCCGGGAATGGCGGCAGGGTGTTCGGATATTCCTGTTGGACCCTGCCGCCACCTGGGAACCCAGAACGAGCTACAGAGTCCCTGTAGCACCTGTCTTCACAGCGCACCTGTTCAGAGACCCAAGACATCACTAGCTTCTGCTGGAGATTCACCACCATTGCTCACTACAGGCTAGATACCACCACCACCTGTGCGGACTTTCCTGGTACAAACCACCTCCTAAACCGCAAGTATATCTAAACCACATTACTGCTGTATAAGGTACCATCAACACCTGTGCGGACTTTCCTGGTACAGACCACCTCCTAAACCGCAAGTATATGTAATACCAGCTTGTTGCTAATAGTGATTGCTAGTATATGCCTGAACTATATCCTAGACTCTATACTTATTACTATATACTAGCACCAGATACAGCAGAGTACTTCATACTATTCATATGTGTGTGGTGAGATACTACAATACCAGTAATTTCTACTACCTTTATTTGATGCAAATACCTAAATTAGATTTACGATTATAGTATCTGGGTTTTGTCTATCAATTAAGCTTAAGAGGAATTAAGCTACTACTTTTATGTGTTACCTTCATTAGAGGATATGATGATAATACCCCAAACTCTTATTGTTCTGTGAGAGTGAAGTGGTGGTTGATTTCTGATAAGCCTCTACACCTGCGGTCTAAACATTAAGTAGAGTCTTATCATTTTCAGGGTCATAACATAATATCCGAACCCAAAAAGATAAAGGATATAATTACATATATCTTTTAAATGGATCCAGCTGACCTTGCAAATCATTTAGTTGCACTCTCTCAAAGAGTTGATAATCTTACTAACAACATGAATGAGTTACGTATGCAGAATGATGCTTTAAGAGATCAAAATTTGGCACAAGCCAGGCAAAGACCTGAACCAAAGGCCTGTTCACCGGAACCATTTTTTGGAGATAGAAAAAATTACAGACAATTTATTAGTTCATGTCGACTGATGTTTGAACTACAGCCACGTACTTATCATTCTGATAGGATAAAGATCCTTACATTAATTTCTTTTCTTAGAGGTGAGCCCAGGGTATGGGCTGACACCTATGTAGAAGAACACGGAGATCTCTTAGGAGATTTTGACACATTTCTTGATGAGATGTCTTTGTTATACGAAGATCCCAACAAACAGTTAACAGCTGAGAATTCAATCAGGAGTCTTAGACAGGGAAGGCGTCCTGTTGAAGATTTTATTTCAGAATTCAAATGTTGGTGCAGAGAAACTCAATGGTCTGATATTTCTCTCAGAAACCAGTTCCGTTTGGGTTTATCTGAAGCTATGAAGGATGAGTTAGCTCGTGTTGACCTACCCACTACTTTGGAAGATCTTATGCACCTCTCAGTCACTATTGATCGTCGCCTTCGCGAAAGAAAGACCGAACGTGCCACTACCTATTCTGTCACTCCCTTCAGGAGATCTAGATCACCTCCCAAAGATTCTCCAATGGATCTTAGTGTTATTAAAGGACCTTTAACCTCTGCAGAGAAAAAGCATCGCAGAGCTAACAATCTTTGCCTATATTGTTCTGCTCCTGACCACATCGTTTCCACCTGCCCTCTTCTCAAGAAGAATTCAGAAGGTAATTTCTCCCACATTAATAAATTAAATTCACCCGGAACCATATCTAATCATTATATTTTTGTTCCTCTCACCCTACAGTGGGATCAAGGAAAGATTTCCATTGAAGCAATGGTCGACAGCGGGGCATGTGGCAACTTCATTGACTCAAATGTTGTAAAAGCAAATAAAATTCCCAGTGTGTTAAAGCAGATTCCAGTGTCACTCACATTTATTGATGGATCTAACTCTTCTTTCGGTCCAGTTACATCTCAGACAGTTCCTTTAATAGTTTCTTGTGCCAATGGCCACACAGAGACTCTCAATTTTGATATTATTTCATCTCCAGTTTTCCCTATAGTTTTAGGTTTACCATGGTTGCATCTTCATCAGCCTACTATTCTTTGGCCCACAAGATCTCTTTCTTTACAGTCTACTTACTGTACAGAATTTTGTCATCCTCCATGTATCATCTCCTTCTCAGAGATTCATCCTACTAATTTACCAGATTACTTACAAGATTTTGCTGATGTGTTCAGTAAGACTAACGCGGAGAAACTCCCTCCACATAGGATTTACGATTGTCCTATTGACTTAATTCCTGACAGTCCTATCCCTACCGCTCGGATCTACCCCCTTTCACAACCAGAGCTTATACACCTAAAAGTTTACTTGGATGAGAACCTTAAAAAAGGATTTATAAGGCCCTCCACTTCTTCTGCCAGTGCAGCTCTATTTTTTGTAAAAAATAAGGATGGATCACTTCGACCGATAATAGATTATCGATCCCTCAATAACATCACAGTAAAGAATAGATATCCATTACCACTCATTCCAGAGCTTATTGAAAGGTTACAGACAGCTAAGATCTACACAAAGCTGGACCTCAGAGGTGCTTATAATCTTATAAGGATTCGCTCTGGAGATGAGTGGAAAACTGCTTTTAAAACTCGATACGGGCTTTTCGAGTACTGTGTAATGCCTTTCGGCTTATGTAATGCCCCAGCAACTTTTCAGTGGTTTATTAACGATATTTTTCATGATCTGCTTGACATTTGTGTTGTTATCTACTTAGATGACATATTAATTTATTCTGATACTCTCGAGGAACATCACAAACATGTGCGTTGGATTCTGGAGAGACTCAGAATTCACTCTCTATATGCAAAACTTGAGAAGTGCGTCTTCAGTCAGACTACTATCTCCTTTCTTGGTTATCAAATCACTCCAGATGGAGTTCAGATGGACCATACTAAAGTGGATTGCATTTTGTCTTGGCCTTCTCCCCAGTCCAGAAAGGCCCTTCAGAGATTGCTTGGATTTTCTAATTATTATAGAAAATTCATTAAAAATTTCTCATCAATTGTGAGACCACTTACTAGTCTAACCAGTTCTAAGATACCTTTCATTTGGTCCAAGGAAGCACAGAAATCATTTGAAACACTTAAGCTTAGTTACTCTTCAGCTCCCATTCTCCAACTTCCCAATCCAATGTTTCATTTTACGTTGGAAGTTGATGCTTCACAATTTGCCTTGGGTGCTGTACTTTCCCAACGACCCACATTATCACACCCACTACATCCTGTTGCCTTTTATTCCAGAACTTTATCACCAGCTGAAAAGAACTATCCGATTGGAGAAAAGGAACTGTTAGCAATAAAGGACGCTCTCGCAAACTGGAGACACCTTCTGGAGGGTTCTACACACCCTATCACTATCCTCACTGACCATCGTAATTTACAGCATCTCAAAACTTGTAAAACTCTTTCTGCCCGTCAAGTCAGATGGAGTTTATTTTTTGATCGTTTTGATTTTGTCATCTCATACCTCCCTGGTACTCAAAATATCAAAGCAGATTCTCTATCTCGTATGAATGAAGATCAATCCATGGACATTCCACCACTTTCCATTATTCCTTCCAACCGAATTATTGGAACAACTTTGACATTCGATAAATTGCTCATTCAAACTCTTTCTAAAGATAAATCTCAACTCCCTAAAGGTCTACAACAGCAGTCTAATGGACTATTTACTTTCAACGACAAGATCTACGTTCCACCAAGTTTACAACTCACACTATTAAAACAACTCCACGATGCCCCACTTGCAGGTCATCCTGGTATTAGTAAAACCATTCTTTTACTGAAGAGAAGTTATTGGTGGCCCCATATGACAAAGACTGTTCATGACTATGTGAGTTCTTGCCACACTTGTGCAATCAACAAACATTCGAGGAAACCACCCTATGGGTTATTAACCTCCATCCCAATACCTGACAGACCTTGGGATGTTATATCCATGGATTTCATAGTAGACCTTCCTAGATCAAATGGATTTAACACCATCATGGTCACTGTTGACATATTAACCAAGATGGCCCATTTTGTACCTTTGAAAAAGTTACCTACTTCTCAAGAAACAGCAAGGGCTTTTGTATCTAATATTCTTAAATTGCATGGCCTTCCATCCCAAATCATTTCGGATCGTGGGTCACAGTTTATTTCCAAGTTTTGGAGAGCCCTTTGCCAAACCTTACAAATAGATCATCGTAGATCTACTGCTTATCATCCCCAAACAAATGGGCAAACGGAACGTGTTAACCAAACTCTTGAGCAATATTTGCGCTGTTATTGCACCCATCTTCAAGATGACTGGGTTGACTTACTTCCACATGCAGAGTTTGCATATAACAATGCTTCCAATTCATCTTCTCAGTTTTCACCCTTTTACGCAAATTATGGGTTTCATCCTAATAGTTTACCTTCTACTTTTTCTCCAAGTAATGTTCCGGCTGTTGAGAATTTCTTATCAACCATAAAAAACACTCTAAACACTCTTCGTTCTAATCTAAAGACTGCTCAAATTAGACAAAAGAAATATTACGACTCTCATAGAACAATATCACCTCCATACAAGATTGGAGATTTGGTATGGTTATCCACTCGGAATTTACGACTTAATATTCCTTCAAAGAAACTTGGTCGTCAATATACAGGACCTTTCTCAATTTCTCATGTAATAAATAAAAATGCTGTTAGATTACTTCTACCTCCAGATTGGAAGATTCATCCATCTTTTCATGTTTCACTAATCAAGCCTTATAAATCTAACCCCTTTCCAAATAGAGATCCACAACCTCCTCCTCCAATTCAAGTTTTTGGTGAAACTGAATATCAGGTAGAGAAGATTCTTGATTCTAGGAAAAGAGGATCCTCTATTCAATATTTGATTCGTTGGAAAGGCTATTCTCCCACAGATGATTCCTGGGAATGTTCTTCAAATATTCATGCTCCTCGGCTCATTAAGCAGTTTCATCATAAATATCCTGATAAACCATGTCTCACTGGGCGCTCCGGAGGTGCCCCCTTGAGGAGGGGGGTATGTAACGCCGTCAGCGTTACTCCTTCCACATGGAGCGCAGACTTGTCACTTATGACAGTTGCGCTCCATTCAGATACACGTCCGCGTCACTTCCGGTGCGCGGACGTCTGCGCTCCACGTTGGAACGCGGAAGTGCGTTCCAACGTGCGGCGCTCAGCTCAGCCACTGCCCGGGCTATTTAAACTCCCGGGAATGGCGGCAGGGTGTTCGGATATTCCTGTTGGACCCTGCCGCCACCTGGGAACCCAGAACGAGCTACAGAGTCCCTGTAGCACCTGTCTTCACAGCGCACCTGTTCAGAGACCCAAGACATCACTAGCTTCTGCTGGAGATTCACCACCATTGCTCACTACAGGCTAGATACCACCACCACCTGTGCGGACTTTCCTGGTACAAACCACCTCCTAAACCGCAAGTATATCTAAACCACATTACTGCTGTATAAGGTACCATCAACACCTGTGCGGACTTTCCTGGTACAGACCACCTCCTAAACCGCAAGTATATGTAATACCAGCTTGTTGCTAATAGTGATTGCTAGTATATGCCTGAACTATATCCTAGACTCTATACTTATTACTATATACTAGCACCAGATACAGCAGAGTACTTCATACTATTCATATGTGTGTGGTGAGATACTACAATACCAGTAATTTCTACTACCTTTATTTGATGCAAATACCTAAATTAGATTTACGATTATAGTATCTGGGTTGTGTCTATCAATTAAGCTTAAGAGGAATTAAGCTACTACTTTTATGTGTTACCTTCATTAGAGGATATGATGATAATACCCCAAACTCTTATTGTTCTGTGAGAGTGAAGTGGTGGTTGATTTCTGATAAGCCTCTACACCTGCGGTCTAAACATTAAGTAGAGTCTTATCATTTTCAGGGTCATAACACAGTTTTATATTTCCGTCTATCCAGGCTTGAGATTTAGCAGAGATTTTAGCTTTGAGATACAACAGAGTCCTGCCTGGCTGGAAAGGGGATCTGATTGTTCTCTGCTATAGTTTAACTTTCACTTGAGGGTCTCCTCTCCACCCTGTGATTGGTCAGTTAATGAAAAGCAGCGCATAGATATGCTCACTCTGCTTTCTCCTCCTATTAGCAAGTTTATTCCACTGAAACACATCCAATTTGGCTCCTTGTGCTGACTCTCCCTCCCCCTCTATTGCACAGGGACTGCAAGATGTTGATGACAAGCCAAATTAAGGTACGTACACTGTGTGCATTAGAAAAAAAAAAACACATTTGAGAATGTACTTTTGAGTATAGAGCTGTGTTATTGTGTGTCTTTTCTATCTGCCTGGAGATCATCTTTAAATCAGGTATCTGTTGCAGATAACCTGTTTCACACTGGATGCATGAGACAGAATGACAAGCTTTAGCTGCAGATGTTGTAAAGTCTCAAAATGATTTTTGGCTTCCAAAGGTCATTTGTGTGTTCTCCTAAGTGCCAGTTCACACTATAGCAACTCGGTATCCGACTTGTCAGACCTCAAGTTGCCCCAAGTTGCTTGACATCAGTAATCCCATGTTAGTCAATTAGAGCCGTCTTAATGTACACTACTGAAGTTGCTCCGACTTCAGAAAAGTTTCCTGTACTACTTCAAAGAGACTTTTAGGCAACTTGTACCCATAGATTTCAATAGAAGTTGCCTCAAAAGTCAGATCTCCATCTTAACTGAAGCAACTTTACAGGAAAAGAAAATAGTTTACTCAGGCAAACCCCTCCCTCCCACAGAGCTGATTATTCTGTGATTGGCCACAGCCAAAGTCGCCCGTCCTGAAGGCAACTTTAAGTTGCGTTGTAAGTTGCTCCAAGTTGCGTTGAAGTGGCCTTGCAAAGTCGCTCTGTAAGCAGGGTTGTGTGAACCGGCACTTATGTCTGTGCACATGTTTCTAAGTGTTACAAATTTTGACCACAGATGAAAAATACACACAAGGTTAGCCCTAAATTAGTTTGAGCACTTATTGGTTTGAGTCAGGCATGGTAGATTGCAAGCTCCAATTCAATGTGAACTTCAGTGAATGTGAAAGATCTGCACATATGTTGTTTTTGTTGCCGTGCATGTGGACGTAATAGTAAAGCTACTCATTTGAAAATATTGTAGCTTGCATAGCTTTACTCTTTAGTCGTGGTTTACTTATAAAAGCTCTCAGTTGATCTGAAGTTTAGGTCAATGTTTGCATATGAAGTCATTAAAGGATAATTTCTCCAGTTCATTTATCTGCTTCCTAAACAGAAGGCGTGCCAGTAACACAACATTAACCCTCCAGGCAAAGCTAGTAGTGGGAAGCGTTGTTAAAGAGCGTAATTTATTTTAACAACCCTATACATCCGCAGACCCCACACTGCTTGCTAGCCTGTAAGCTACAGGGAAAGGAGGTAGTGTGGGGTGAAAGTTCTTCTGAGGTGATCTAACGATTCTCACAGCAAATTTTTGTGTGGGGGTCTGGACACTAAGCAGATTTTTCACACTCCTGATTCCAGAAGAGCTCTTGCTTTTTTGTGCTTTACTCTTCAATTACTTCGCCCCCACCACCACCAACAGATTGATTAGTAATTAGCCCCTTGCTGCACTCGAAGAAGCTTTTAGCTGTGACGAGCTTGCATCGATTGCCCGTTTTGCATCTCCAGAGGGACACTTTGAACAAGGGAGGACATACTGTACATCGTCAAAGTGCTGTCAGAGACCCCTATATATCAATAAGATTAGAGCCTCTTGTCGGATGTGCCTAAGATATTGAGATCTCTGTTTGGCTTTGAACCTAAAGATCTTCTATGTCCTTTTTTTAAATAAAGTATGACTTTCACATGAGCTGTGAAATGTCTTTAAGAAGGATTAAGTCTTCGTGAAAATTCTGCAGAGATAGAGAGGATCGTTAGTGATAACTAAAGCAAAGAAAGCTGTTATGCCGAATACACATGACCGTTTTTCGGGTTGTAAAAAATGAAATTTTTAATGGTCTAGAAAAAACTATGGGGCAGATTCACGTATAAATCTGTTACGCTGCGGAGGCGTAACCTATCCCATTTACGTTACACCGCCGCAGGTTTACAGCGTAAGTGCCTGATTCACAAAGCACTTACCTGTAAACTTGTGGCAGCGTAGCGTAAATTCGCTCAGCGCAAGCCCGCCTAAATCAAATGGGGCGGGCACCATTAAAATTAGGCGCGTTCCTGCGCCAAACGTACTGCGCATGCTCCGTCCCTAACATTTCCCAACGTGCATTGCGCTAAATGACGCCGCAAGGACGTCATTGGTTTCGACGTTAACGTAAATGGCGTCCAGCGCCATTCACGGACGACTTACGTAAACAACGTGAAATTTAAAAATTTGACGCAGGAACGACGGCCATACTTAACATGGGTTACACCACCTAGAGGGCATGCTTAGTTTTACGCGACGCATCTCTATGGAAACAACGTAAATTTAGATCGACGGGCAAAGCGGACGTTCGCGAATCGGCGTAACTAGTCATTTGCATATTCTACGCCGACCGCAATGGAATCGCCACCTAGCGGCCGGCCTAGAATTGCAGCCTAAGATCCGACGGTGTAACACAGTTACACCTGTCGGATCTTAGGGCTATCTATGCGTAACCTGATTCTATGAATTAGGCGCATAGATACGACAATCGTATCTCAGAGATACGACGGCGTATCAGGAGATACGCCGTCGTATCTCTTTTGTAAATCTGGTCCACTGTTTTTTTCAACCCGATCGTAAAACGGCCTTGCCTACACACGATTGTGAAAAAAAAAAATGCTCTAGCAAAGCGCGGTGACGTACAACACATACAACGGCACTATAAAGGGGAAGTTCCATTCGGATGACGCCACCCTGCTTTTGCTCATTTTGTGTTAGTAAAAGACGATTCGCACTTTTCAGTCTGTTACAGCGTGATGAATGTGCTTACTCCATTACGAACGCTAGTTTTACCAGAACAAGCACTCCCGTCTCATAACTTGCTTCTGAGCATTTTTTTCACGTCGTTAAAGCCCACACACAACCATTTTTTTTAACGTTAAAAACGACAACGTTAAAAACGTTGTGAAAAATTAGAGCATGTTCGAAATTTTTAATGACCATTTCTTACATCGTGAAAAATGCTCTGGAGCCCACACACAATCGTTTTTAATGACATAAAAAAAAAACGTAATTTATTACAACCCGAAAAACGTTGTCTGTACGCGGCATAAATGTTCTCCAATAAGCCACTTTTTTTAGTGCATGCTACAGATAGTGCAAGCTACGACATCTTGAAATGTGCAGAACAGAAAAAAAGTGTTTTGCTTTGTTATGTTTGTTTTGTTTTGGAAATTCGTTAAGTGTGGTTTCGGAATTTGTTAAAATTCGTTTTGTTTTACCCCCTAGCTGACCGCGGTCGTGCAACATGGTACCCAAACAAAATGAAAGTCCTTTTTTTCCCACAAATAGAGCTTTCTTTTGGTGGCATTTGATCACCTCTGCGTTTTAAATTTTTTGTGCTATAAACAAAAAAAGAGCGTCCATTTTGAAAAAAAAAAGCAATATTTTTTACTTCTTGCTATAATAAATATCCTCCAAAATATTTTTTTTCCTTGGTTTAGGCCGATACGTATTCTTCTACATATTTTTGGTAAAAAAAATTGCAATAAGCTTATATTGATTGGTTTGTGCAAAAGTTATAGCGTCTACAAAATAGGGGATAGTTTTATGGCATTTTTATTATAATTTTTTTTCTTATTAGTAATGGCGGAGATCAGCGATTTTTATCATGACTGCGACATTATGGTGGACACATCGGACACTTTTGACACTATTTTGGGACCATTGTCATTTATACAGTGATCAGTGCTATAAAAATGCACTGATTACTGTGTAAATGACACTGGCAGAGAAGGGGTTAACCACTAGGGCAGACCTGGGCAAACTACGGCCCGCGGGCCGTATACGGCCCGCCGGACCTTTTAATCCGGCCCCCAGGCAGCGTTGCCAACCGTCCGTAGAATTACGGACAGTACGTAAATAAAAGGCACTTTTTCCCTGTTCGTAAAAGTCCGTAATAAGGGAAATGTGCCCGTAAAAAGATCCGAATGTGAGCCGCAGCGCAGGCAGCGTCTAGTCCTCCTACATTATGCATAGCCTCGCCCTCTCTGACCGCCCAGCCCACCACCACCCGCCGCGCAGCCAATTATCAAAGCGCATTTTCGCGCTAACAACACTGCTGCCAGCCTATTCAAAAGAGCAGCGTGGGGAAACTGAGGAACATCGTAGAATGTGTGGACTCTGTGGAGAGCGGCACCGGCGGGATAGCACACAGCAGCAGATGTAGTGGACACACTGCAGACGCACTCCCACTGTGACGGAGTGGACTGAGTGAAGGCAGACGGAGACCGACCAGTGCGCCTGCCTGCTCTGCCCGCCCGACTGACTGAAGCAGTCGGCCAGCCGCCATGCTGGTGCCCGGACCTGGAGTGGACCCTGGTCTCCACTCTCTTCGTTGGAGTAGGACTCCTCGCGACGCCTGCTGCCTGCCCTCAGTGCCACTGCCCTGGCCTTGTCTGGTGAGTCCTCCTCAGTCCAGCAGCAGAGTGTGAAGTGCTATCCTACCTAGACATCATCAGTATGCTGTGTCCTCCTCCTGTGCCCCTTTCACCTCTCCACAGGTCAGATCTGTGGAGAGGTGAAAGGGGCACAGGAGGAAGACACAGCATACTGATGATGTGAAGAAGTGATATGATAATTTATTTGCAGCCTCTGTGCCATGTCCCCAGCCTCTGTCCCCCTCCTGTGTCATGTCCCCAGCCTCTGTCCCCCTCCTGTGTCATGTCCCCAGCGTCTGTCCCCCTCCTGTGTCATGTCCCCAGCGTCTGTCCCCCTCCTGTGTCATGTCCCCAGCGTCTGTCCCCCTCCTGTGTCATGTCCCCAGCGTCTGTCCCCCTCCTGTGTCATGTCCCCAGCCTCTGTCCCCCTCCTGTGTCATGTCCCCAGCCTCTGTCCCCCTCCTGTGTCATGTCCCCAGCCTCTGTCCCCCTCCTGTGTCATGTCCCCAGCCTCTGTCCCCCTCCTGTGTCATGTCCCCAGCCTCTGTCCCCCTCCTATGTCATGTCCCCAGCCTCTGTCCCCCTCCTGTGCCATGTCCCCAGCCTCTGTCCCCCTCCTGTGCCATGTCCCCAGCCTCTGTCCCCCTCCTGTGCCATGTCCCCAGCCTCTGTCCCCCTCCTGTGCCATGTCCCCAGCCTCTGTCCCCCTCCTGTGCCATGTCTATAACAAGTACTCGTACCAGTTGTCCAACAATGATATTTACTGCTTTTTTTAAAGAAATACAATTGATTTTATGCAGTATTGAGTTTAGCCTTTTGGTCCGGCCCTCCAAAATATTTTTAGTTTCTCATGTGGCCCCATCGAAAAAATAATTGCCCACCCCTGCACTAGGGGGCAAGGAAGGGGTTAAGTGTATCCTAAGGAGTGATTCTAATTGTGTGGGGGGTGGGTTACAAGTGACTCGACAGTGATCACTGCTCTCGATGCCAGGAAGCAGTAGACATCGAGTCCGCGATAAAAATGCAATAAAACTATCCCCTATTTTGTAAACGCTATAAATTTTGCGCAAACCAATCGATAAACGCTTATTGCGGTTTTTTTTTACCAAAAATAGGTAGAAGAATACATATCGGCCTAAACTGAGGAAAAAACATTTTTTTTATATATTTTTGGGGGATATTTATTATAGCAAAAAGTAAATATAGCATTTTTTCCAAAATTGTCTCTCTATTTTTGTTTATAGCGCAAAAAATAAAGAGGTGATCAAATACCACTAAAATAAAGCTCTATTTGTGGGAAAAAAAGAACTCCGATTTTGTTTGGGAGCCACGTCGCACGACCGCGCAATTGTCAGTTAAAGCGACGCAGTGCCAAATTGCAAAAACTGGCCAGGTCCTTTACCTGCCTAAGGGTCCGGTTCTTAAGTGGTTAACTGATGAGTCTTCAACTGGATTCCCCACTGACAGCTGAAATGTAAACACAACAATGCCGGCAATAGAAAATTCTGAAAAAAAAAACGACGTGGGGTTCTCCCCCCAGTCCATACTACGCCAAAATTAAAAAAGAAAAAAAAACGTAGGGTCCTCCCCAAAACCCATACCAGACCCTTATGTGAGCATGCAGCCAGGGAGGTCAGGAAAGCGGGGGATGAGAGAATGCCCCCCCAACCATACCAGGCCACATGCCCTCAACATGGGAGGATGGGTGCTTTTGGGCAGTGCACAAAGCAAACTCCATAAAGATATGGATGGAGCGAGTTTGGGGTGGAGGAACTTGACTGGTCTGCACAGAGTCCTGACCTTAACCGGATAGAACACCTTAGGGGTGATTTCGAGTGGAGACTATGAGCCAGGCCTTCTCATCCAACATCAGTGCCTGACCTCAAAAATCTGCTTCTGTAAGAATTTTTAAACATTCCCATAGGCACACTCCTAATGCCCTGTACACACGATTGGTTCATCCGATGAAAACGGACTGATGGATTTTTTCATCAGATATCCGATGAAGCTGACTTTCATCAGTCGTGCCTACACACCATCAGTTAAAAAAACGATCGTGTCAGAACGCGGTGACGTAAAACACAATGACGTGCTGAGAAAAATTAAAGCGGGGGTTCACCCTTAGAGGGCACTTTTCCCCCTTAGATTCCTGCTCGTTTTTACTAGGGGAATCGGCTATTTATTTTAAAATATGTGCAGTACTTACCCGTTTACGTGATGCATCCTCTCCGTCGCTTCCGGGTATGGGCTGCGGGACTGGGCGTTCCTTCTTGATTGACAGGCTTCCGAGAGGCTTCCGACGGTCGCATCCATCGCATCACGATTTTCCGAAAGAAGCCGAACGTCGGTGCGCAGGCGCAGTATAGAGCCGCACCGACGTTCGGCTTCTTTCGGCTACGAGTGACGCGATAGATGCGACCGTCGGAAGCCTCTCGGAAGGCTGTCAATCAAGAAGGAACGCCCGCTCCCGAAGACCCATACCCGGAAGCGACGGAAGAAGATGCAGCTCGAAAACGGGTAAGTACTGCTCATATTTTAATACAAATAGCCGATTCCCCTAGACCGAACGAGCAGGAAGCTAAGGGGAGAAAATTTTTTTTTTTACAAATGGGTGAACTCCCGCTTTAAGTTCAATGCTTCCAAGCATGCGTCGACTTGATTCTGAGCATGCGTGGATTTTTAACCGATGGACGTGCCCACAGACGATCGTTTTTTTCTATCGATTAGTTAACCATCAGATAATTTTAAAACAAGTTTAAAACAAGTTCCTAAACGATGGGGCCCACACATGATCGGTTAGTCTGATGAGAACAGTCCATCAGACCGTTTTCATCAGACAAACCGATCGTGTGTACGCGGCATAAACCTTGTGGACAACCTTCCCAGAAGAGTTGAAGCTGTTCAAGCTGCAAAGGGTGGGCCAACTCAATATTGAACCCTAGGGACTAACACTGAAGTCATGTATTTGCATGTAATACTATAATCCATGGCTGTTCATTCTAAATGGCACTCCAATGAACCATGCTAATGGATATGTAGTACAGTCCCCCCCACAATGCACACTTTTGCATCCGGGATAAACACTACAAATGTTATGCACATCATATTTTTTGGTCTCTTGCTGCCCATGTGCATGAGGCCTACCACTTCTAGGGGATGGTAAACTACAACATATTACATTTTTTTATCATATACTTTAATAGTGAAATACAGTATGTTTTTTTTTGGTTGATGCAGCATTGATCCGATGCTGCATCTGTCCCTCACCGATTCTAAGACAGAACCGAGCGATCAAACACTGCTGATCGCTCAGTTCTCAGTGCTCCGTGAGCAGAGAGCAGTCACTCACTGGCTCTCTGCTCTGTACCCACTCCCCTGCGCTCACTGGAGCACCGGGCCGTGTAGGGGGTGGGAGTGGCTGTCCCAGGCTCTCAGCGGCTCACTGAGAGGCTGAGCCAGCTGTCAGTCCAGGCTCCTGGGTAGATCCCAACCATATGGTCACGATCTTTCCCCAGCCCGGACTGGCTCTGTGACATCAATCGACAGCAGACTTCAGCCCTGTGTCTACTGAAAACAGGTCACAGGAGTGCAGTGGCGGTGCATCAATAAGGGTCGCATGGGTGCCGCCTCCTCTCTCCTGGCACTGCTCCATCACCATAGATAGATTCATGCATTGCATGAATCTATCTATGGTCACCGCGGACACCCCATATTCAGGTGTCCGGCCCCTTTTTGGTCTCCGGGCACCTGAATTACAGAGGCGGGGGTGTTTTTTGGAAGCACCCGATTAGAGCCTTAGGCGACCATGCTGGGCACTCGCTGTTTGCTCAGCGTTGTGTTAGCAAAGCGAGGGAATTCACTTTGCTAACACTGAACCACCTCTCAGCCAAATATGATGCTCGGGTCTGTTACTTTTCGGGTCTGTTACCTGAAACGTCAGGCGGAAAAGAGGACATTGAGGAGCGTGGACGTGCAGGACATTGCCGCTGACCCGCGGCAAGACAGGTAAGTGCTGGGCGATTGATGGGCACACTGGCAACAATTGATGGTCACAATGTCAGCAATTGATGGGCACACTGGCAGCAATTGATGGGCACAATGTCAGCAATTGATGGGCACACTGGCAGCAATTGATGGGCACAATGTCAGCAATTGATGGGCACACTGGCAGCAATTGATGGGCACAGTTGCTGCGTTGTATGGCACAGTAGCTGCGTTTGATGGGCACAGTGGGCAAGTTTGTACATTTTCAAGTGTCCCAATTTCCGTATAATTCCTTTACTTACATTTTACATTACTAGGAATGTTACAAAGAGATAACCTGTATCCTACATTAACTGGTTCCTTAAATTGGGGCCCAATAAAGCATTGTTCATGAAAGACTTCAAAACATTTTTTCTTTTTATCTGATATACATTTTTCAGTCTACAGAGTGTGTGGGGCAAGGATTTTATATCATATCAGAATGATTAAAACGATATTTGGTTGATTTGTTGCAGCTCAGCCTGTTTCAGATATGTTGGGAGTGTTATGCCGCGTACACACGATAATTTTTCTGATTGTAAAAAACAATGTTTTTCAGCCTCTAGAAAAAACAATGTTTTTTCCAACTTCATCATTAAAACGACAATGCCCACACACGATCGTGAAAAAAAAATGCTCTAACAAAGCGCGGTGACGTACAACACGTACAACAGCACTATAAAGGGGAAGTTCCATGCGGATGACGCCACCCTTGGGGCTGCTTTTGCTGATTTTGTGTTTGTAAAAGACGATTCACGCTTTTCTGTCTGTTACAGCGTGATACATGTGCTTACTCCATTACGAATGGTAGTTTTACCAGAACGAGCGCTCCCGTCTCATAACTTGCTTCTGAGCATACGCAGGTTTTTCACGTCGTTAAAGCCCACACACGATCATTTTTTACAACCCGAAAAACGACAATGTTTTAAACATTGTTAAAAAATAGAGCATGTTCAAATTTTTTTTTTTGTCGTTTTTCAGAACCCGAAAAAAGCTCTGAAGCCCACACACGATCATTTTAAATGACATTTTTAAAAACCAACGTTTTTTACAACCCCTAAAAATGATCGTGTGTACGCGGCATAAGTCTTAGGAACTCCTGTTTGTTGAACTGCTAGTTTGCAGAGTTTGGAGTTTCCAATGTACCTACTAGCTGGCAGCGTATCAGGATGATGTTTACAGAGTCTACTGGAAAACTCTAGTGAACTTCATGGCAGAAACAGCTCTGAGGTAGGAATTCTTCACATTCTACTGTTACGTGGAGGAAGTTCAGTCTAAAAGTAAAGTTGCTAGATTTTTGTAAGACTGTTAATTTGCCGGTATTAATTTTCAAAACATTTGGCTTTACAGAACATGTTTATGTTATATAGCTGCCTTACCTCCAGTGTGGATAAGAGGAGCTCTTGACTTACTGTATAAGGCATGCAGTTTACAGCTCAATTTGAGGCAAAAATTTGCATCTACAATGAAACAGCAATGTTTAAATAAAAATCTTTTTTAGGAGTCCTTTTAAAGTAACATTAAAAAAAAAAAAAGACTGGTCTCTTTTAATTTCACTAATCACAGCCCATCTGTTAAGTATAGCCTTAAACACATGACCGTTTTTTCTGCCTGGAAAACTGCCAGAAGAGCTTTTGGCTGGAAAAACCGGCTGTGTGTATGCTTCCTCACAGTTTTCCCGACAGGAAAACTGCTGGGAATCCCAACGGGAAAATAGAGAACCTGCTCTCTATTTTCCCGCCGTGATTCCCAGTGGTTTTAAACCCGGCAATTTTCCTATGGGGAAACGCTGCGAGGGAGCATACACATGGCCAGGATTCCCGGCCAAAGCTCTCGCTGCAGTTTTCCCGACGGGAAACCCGGCCGCGTGTACACAGGGAAACTTATCGAGCAGGTTCTCGGTTTTCCCGTTGGGATTCCCGGCGGACTTTATACCCCGGGAATCCCGGTCATATGTACAGGGCTTGACAGTTACTTCTATCTGTCTATTAGTCATTTCCAACTTGTTACTTACCTACTACCCATTTACTCATCTTGAGCTTCCCTACACTATAAATTACTGAATGTACTTCAATCTGAGCAAGTAAAAAGACAGGCTAAGTATTCCCAGTCTCCAAGACATACATACCAATTATCTGTCTCAGAAAGGGGGGCGGTGCACAGAAGGGGTCTTCTGTGACGTTTTATATGAGTTAAATGAGCCCTCGACATAATTTTTACTTGCTGTGTATGAAGCTGTTTAAAAAGGAGGTAGTGAAAACAGCATCTACAACTTATGCCACGTACACACGACCGGTTTTCCTGGCAGGAAAACTGCCTTCAGAGCTTTTGGCTCGGGAATCCCGGCCATGTGTATGCTCCATCGCAATTTTGCCGACAGGAAAACTGTGGGGAAAAAAAAGAGAACATGTCTTCTTTTTTCCCGCCGGGATTCCCGGCAGGCGGACTTTTTCCCGTTGGGAAAACCGGTCATGTGTATGCTTTTGCGAGGGGAAAAAAAACGCATGCTCAGAATCAAGTATGAGACGGTAATGCTCGTTCTGGTAAAACTAGCGTTCGTAATGGAGATAGCACATTCTTCACGCTTTAACCGACTGAAAAGCCCGAAGACTGAAAAGTGCGAATCATCTCTAACCAAACTTTTACTAACACTAGGATCAGCAAAAGCAGCCCAAAGGGTGGCGCCGCTTGAATGGAACTTCCCCTTTATAGTCCCGTTGTACGCGATGTAAGTCACTGTGCATTGCATGGGCGGTATTTGGCCTGAACGTGTGTATGCAAGGGGAATCCGGATGGGAAAAATGTGGTGTGTACAGGGCATTATATCAGAAAGATTAAGGCTCGGTTCACAATTATGCAAATTGGATATGGGTTTCCCCAAATCCAATTTGCATAGCAGGAGATTGTGACCAGGTCTCTATGGAGCCACTTCACACATCTCCGCAGCGGCTCTGGTGCGAATTGCACAGGAGACCTGTGCATCTTTATGTCTGTTTCAGGTCTGAATTCAAACCAAAATTCGGGCTGAAATCTGACCCGATATAGTGAATGGAGATGCACCGGACTCCTGCTGTAAGCCGCTGCTTGTTCTAGTGTGAACCCAGCCTAAAGGCTCACTGAAAAAAAAGGGTGAAAGTGCCATTTAGCTCCTTTAACCTGCATTGAAGACACATATGGAGGCCCTATTATAGTAAGTTGGCATAGATGGTGTATGCATTGTGAAATACACATTGCTGCCAAGGTGTGTACTCAATATAGTGATCAAGATAGCCTGCAGTCACTCAAAGCAAGCATAGAATTAGTAATTGGGAATCAAACTCACAATAAATCAAAGGTAACATGTTCATTTCAATATGTGTTCTTGAATTTAAAATTGGAAGAAGCCTGTAATGATTTTGATTTGGGAAACAATAAAAATTATTACTTACCTTAAAATCTTCTTCTTGAAGTCCATACATCTGGGGCATCCAAAGGCAGTCCAAATGGGAAGAGGGGGAAGAACCTCTACTGAGATATTCAATGGATGTTGAATCTTACTACAAGTATCAGAAATCAACACCCAAATGAGGACTAGATGAAAAAAAAGGAAAAAAGCAAATATGAAATGTGTCATGACCAAGAAAAGACACAGACATTCAACCTGTTTTTTTAGAGCAGGACAGGAGATTACCGCTAAGAGTCAACTAAATTAATGACCTCAACTAACAATCTGGAGGTGAAAAAACGTAGATAAACAATGAAGATGATCAACAAAAAAACAAATGTATATTGATTGGTTTGCGTGAAAGTTATATCATCTACACACCATGGTATATATACTGAAATTTTTCTTTCTTTCTTTTTTTAAATACTAGTAATGGCTGTGTGGGAACTGACATTGACATCACCAGTAACACTAATACTGTGCTAATACTATACACTGCCACTGTACTAATGACACTGACTGGGAAGGGGTTAACATCCAGGGCAATCAAAGGTTTAACTGTGTGCCTAACAAGTGTTAACGTGTGCTGCTTTTTACTAAAAATCTATTTGTTTCGTATCCCGGCTTTGCAGGGAAAAGAAACAGAGCGATAGTTCCCTCAGTACAGAGCCTTGTGTTGTTTGTCAACACAGGGCTCTTGACTGCAATCAGAAACAGCCAATCAGCAGGTCCCGGCCATGAGTCATTGGCCAGGATTTGCTGACATAATCCTATTGTGCCTAATCACAGTGGGTGTTGGCATGGGGGCTTGCATGTACACACCCTAAACCCGGAACATACATTTTTGTACGTTCAGTGGGCATCAAGTGAACAACTTCTTCCAGACCAACTGCCCATAATGTACTGCGGATGGGTTGCCCATACAGGTACAGCAACATACCTGTATGAACCACCCGTCCGCAGTATATAATGAGCAGTCGGTGGCGGAAGAGGTTGTTCACTTGATGCCCACTGAACGTACAAAAATGGAATTGATGCAATGGCTTTTGTATAATTTTGTACAGTTGGGAGTTGGCTAGTCAGTAACTGTAATCTGGGCAGCTCTACAGCCATCTAATCTAACCATTTTCAATTTAGAAGACCAGCATCCTCAACCCCCTACATTTGAGTGAAACTGAAAATTCCAACAGCTGTCATTTTACTCTCCAAAGCGTCCATTTTTCGAAAATGTGTAATATATTACGGGGGGGATCTAGGTAATTTTCTAACAAAACATTCTGATTTTAACATGTGCGTGAAAAATGAAGTCATCATTCCGGTATCAACATTTTCAGCAGCTGATGCCCTAATATGTAGAAGTGATTTGCGTGGCCTCATGTTCGCTGCACAGAGAGAGAGAAACGGACATTGTTCTTTCCTCTCAGTGAGATTAGAGACGAGAAGCAACAAGGATTTAGTCACTTCCGGTTTCGGTTTTATGTTTACAAGCTGTTCCTGGTACAAACATCTGATTAAAGCGATCTTGCTATGATTAGATGCTTTGGAGGCCAAAGGAGACATTTGGGGTCCAATAGACTACAGATCTCTCGAAGAGGAACTGTCAAGCTTTAAATAAAATAAATAATAATAAAAACATTTCTTAAAGCATTGCCATCCCCCTAAGCTCACACGAAAATGGGAACACATACGTAAGCCCTTCACGCATATGAAAATGGTGATTGCGCCACACATGTGAGGTATAGCTGTAAACGAGTCAGAGCAATAACTTTAGCTCTAAACCTCCTGTGTAAATGTTTTTAAAGCTTTTAAAGCATCGCCTATGGAGATTTTTAGTTACCATAGATTGGGGTTTTTAAAGTGGGAAATTTAAGGTATCTATTGATTTGGCGTTACATCATCTTTTATATTTCACAAAATAATTGGATATTATATTGTGTTTGTGTGCACTGTGTTCATTATCAAGTGTATTTTTTCCAAATAAATAGAGTTTTTTCTTAATTTTCTAGCATTTATTTTTATATTTTACATGTATGTGAGAAGCATCAGAATTGGCATGGGAATAAGTTGGTTAAAGTGGGGAACATCAGATGCAAGAATCTGTAAGGCCCCGTACACACGGTCGGACCAAACCGATGAGACTAGCCTGTCGGACCGTTTTCAGCGGTTCACCTCTGAAGTGGCCTGACGGCCTGATGTGTGTACACACCATCAGTTCAAAATCCGATCGGGTCAGAACGTGGTGACGTAAAACACACGACGTGCTGAATAAAACGAAGTTTAATGCTTCCAAGCATGGTTTGACTTGATTCTGAGCATGCACGGGTTTTGAACCGATGCTTTTCTGTACTAATCATCGGTTTGGTCCGATGGGGCAGCGGTCCATCGGTTCGGTTTTGAAACATGTTTAGAAATTGAACTTCGGTTTATTCTCATCGGACCAAACCGACCGTGTGTACGGGGCCTAAGACATGCTCAAGTCTATAAGATAAATATTGTGGAGAAAAAGACATACTCAACACTTTTTAGTATCATCCATTCAGTCAGTTGCAGAAGTCCTCAAATTTTTTCAGAGATGATGGTCTTGTGTGGGAGGTTTGTGTAGAAGACTTGGATGACAATGATGGAAATAGGGTTCCAAGGATCTGTTTTGTGGACTTGGGTCCCTTGATACCAAGTTTGTATTAACAATGGAAGAGAACGGGCTGGGGTCACTTATTGCAAGGGGAACTGTCCTCTGTGTGTCTTTAAAAAAGACAGGTTGCATCACATACCTGAAAATAACAAACTGAGGCAAAAGCTAGCATACTCACCAACCCTAGCTGGGTCACAAGAGGCCAGAGTGACTAAGTTACTGTATGCGGGCGGTGGAGTGGAACTGGAGAGCAGATGATCCACTAAGCACTTCAGAAAAAGGAGCAGGAAGATTTTCTTGTAGACTGAATAATGGGAAAAACAACGTGGAGCATGCACATGTAATATTCCACCTAGTTGATGATGTCAATAGTAATATCCCTTAGAACTAATTGTCACTGGTGTAACATGGTGGAATTTAAAATGGCAACTGTGAGGTAGCTCCCAGTGTTTCAGCCTTTAGAGACTGGGTCATGCCAGAGGCTGTGCCACAGCTCTGGACCTGGAGCTAACACAGTACACAAAGGTATGAAAAGGGCAACAATGCAAAGCCCCGTACCTGAAGGCCACATTCCGGGCTACATTCATAACCTTTGTTCCAGTGCTGTCCAGGTATGGCTTATCTGGATAGTTGCTGTGTAAAGACTAGCTCAAAGCACAATTTGTTGAAATTTTGATTGAGGTCACTTAAAATATCTATATCTTTGGAACATTTCAAATGAAGAAAACACAAAATTGAATAAAAATAAAAAGAGCAAATTTATATTTAGAATCTTTCTCTGTAGAGCTAAGGAAAAGCATCCAACCCTTTAGAACACTAGCGAAAAACTAAGACATGCCAGCTGGAGTTGGGTTATTCAGGGACTGGATTAAACATTGTTTTTTTTTTCTTTTTTGCTTGCCAATATTCAAACCCCCTGAAGAGAGCAGTATAACCCAAATGTCTAAGAATTACTCAATGCATGATAAAGAAAAATACTTCAGTTTCTTCATGTTCAAGATCCTTTCTAAATGGAGCACTTACAGCAACAGGCATTGTGGCAGATTTCCTCTGTGATTGCCTACTGTGCACCTGATCTACTTGTCTAATTATTCCCCTACTTTTTTTATTGCTTTTTGCAATTTTGGTCCAATTGGCTAGTTCCTATTCTGTGTTCTTGGTCTGCTTTGTCCCTCTAATTTCAGTTTGCATTATTTTTTTTTAATAAAAGTAGTCAACTGTTTTTCTTAATGCAATTTCTGCTGCATAAAAGTGCATACATGCAACATAGTTTGAGGTTCACTGGCAGGAAATCCCCACGGACTATTTTCCACCCCATACCTGAGTATGTCAGAGCCTTCTGATATGTTTATGTTGCCCAGTTGAAAGGACCAGTTGTATCTGTGTTCTGTCTAAACAGTCTCCAATAAGGTTTTTTTGTGCATGATATCAGTTGTGTATGACCCTCCTTCTTAACTGGCATAGAACTGTATTGTTCTCATAATAATTATAAGCAGATGTCAGGAGTCCCCAACCCTCCCTTACATCACTGTGCACCCCCATTACCTTACTACTGCTGAGAAGAAGCTAGGGGCCGAGCTCCCTCTTTACCCTCTCCTTTTTGATTTCTTCCATTTTTCCTGCCCCTGATCTTCTAACCCTTTTCATCCTCTTCCTGCCACCACCATGACAGCAAAATGGTGCAACTTTGCCCAAATCTTATACTTTATGCACAAAGTCAAGGTGGGTGATCTCTTTTAAGAAACCCACCTTCGTGCTAATCGCATTCCCACCTCTCACAATCGGTACTACTCTAGGTGTCATCACAGCAAGCCCCCACATGACTAAAAAGGCAAGAAGTGTCTCCATAGCAATACCTAAAACATCTTTCTTTTCACCTAGAGGGACAACTTATTAACCTGGGAAGGAGACCACAATCAGGTGACAATGGGCGACTGAAATGACCACTAGGGGAATTCTCCATGGGAACTATTCGTCTAGGCAGACACCTCAATCTCACCCTTGAACCTCATCTAGATACCTGATCTAATATGTTAAATATCTATTTTAGCCAACTGAACTATTGTAAGCAACAACTATTCAATTGCCACTTGGCAGATATTTGGTGGATCCTTTAACCCCAGTCCAGAAATTAAACTTTTTATTCAGCCTCCCATCAGTCATATAGTTGCTACCATATCCTGAAATGGAACTCCTCTTCCAAATTTTGTTTACTAATATGGTCTGATCACTCCCTCTTATGCTCACCCTAGAAGTTCCAAACATGCCACACCCAGATGGCTAAATTACACCCATGTTAGAGGACCCTTTATGCCAATGGGTTGAAGTTGACATCATCACCAATTTTTTAACTGCCCATGCTAGGAACACCCTCCCGTTTCTCCCATATCAATGGGAAGCATTAAACACTGTCCTCAGAGAGGTTATCATCCAACATAGAGACAAAGTCCAGAAAGAAAGTGAAAGCAATTTACTTAAAGCCCCGTTCTAATTGAATTTCCTGGGTAATAGCCTCAAACAATCCTACTCAAGAGACATCCTCTCAGAAGTCTTGCAGGCGCAAGGAGCTCAAGGTTCAGCAGAAACAGAGCACAAGGCAAGATTGTCCAACAAATCAGACAGGGTGCAGTCCAGCATCTCAGGTGGCTCAGCAAGAAGAGACATTGGCAGACACAGCAGAGGTCGCAGGTTCCGACCCAGGTCTTGACAGTACTCTTCTGCTCCCAGGAATGTCCCCTGGATGTCTCAGGGCCAGGTTTGTAAAGTAACCTCTGGTGGAATTCTCTTGTTAATAAAGGGGCTTGAGTGTTCTCCTTAGGTTCCCAAAAACGTTCATACAGTATTTGGTTCCTTCACATTGAACCAAATACTGTAATTTGTTTCTAAAGATACTGGAATCAATAATTTCTCAACCACCAATTTTTCTTCCCCTTGCACCTTAACAAGTGGAGGTGGTGGAAGAATTCTCCCAGAGAAGGGGTTTTAATGAAATGGCTTGAGCAAGGATACATGAAACAGTGGGTGAATCTTCATACTGTCAGGAAGTTTTAAGCAAAAAGTAACTGGGTTAATTTGAGCTGAAATCTGGAAAAGTCCCACAAACGTTTGAATCAGCTTAGCAGATGCAAGGTGTAGCTTCCAATTTTTTGCTTGATAACCAAACTTTTTCATCCACATGAAAGGTAGGGAGTGATCTGAAATGTCTGTCGTCAGTCTTTTTGTAATATTCCTGAGCTTCCCTCAAAGTCCAGATCAATTTCTCCTGAATCTCCTGCAATGTAGTTAATTTGTTGGTAACTGCAGGAATTGGAGTTAAAATAAAGAGATCAGGAATAAAAACGGTATCCGGTATTCGTGATAAAAGGACTTTGGGAAGTGGAGCCATGTTTCGAATTGTTATACACAAATTCTGCAGTAGGAAGATAGTCCACCCATCTATCCTGAAGATAACTAACAAAAAATCTAAGGTACTGCTCTAAAACTTGATTGGTTCGCTTGGTCTGACAATTAGAATGATGATGAAAAGTAGAAGACATATTAATTGTTACACCCAAAGCTGAGCAAAAGCTTTTCAAAAATTTCAACTAAACTGTACTCCTCTGTCAAACACCACACCATCAGGAATTCCATATAGTCTATAGTCCAAAGACTTCTCATACCATCAACTCTGCAGTTTGTTCAGCAGAGGGTACCCCCCTTAACAGGTATAAAGTGAGCCATTATAGAAGTCTATAGAAATTTACCCCCATGGTCTTGATGGAACAGGGAGTGGCTGGAGCAACTCCAGAAAAACTTGGGATGTCATTGCGTTCACAAGGCAAAATAGCTTTTGACATCTTTCTTAAACCCCATACACACAATCTGACTTTTTGACAAAACTTCAAAATAAGCAGGTTTTCAAAAAAATTCCAACTGTATGTACGCTCCATTGGACAAACTTTTTCAGTTTTCATCGGCCAAAAGTTCGCTCTGCAAACGGACAAACTTTCGGCAACAAAAGTCCTATCGTGTGTACAGAAATCCATCGGACTTTAGTCCAAAGTACAAGCACGCATGCCCAGAACCAATCTTAAAATAAACCAACAATAGCAGAAGTTGACCAAAGGGTGGCGGTAAAGAGCAGAAAAGAGCAGAAAAATCACATGATTTTGGGAAAGTTTGCAGAAAAAGTCCTGCCGTGTGTATGCTATGGGTGTTCCCGGGCCAACACCCTTCAAACAAAAATGCGTTCACGAGGCAAAATAGCTTTTGACATCTTTCTTAAGCCCCATACACACGATCTGACTTTTTGACAACAAACTGCAAAATAAGCAGGTTTTAAAAAAAAAAATCCAACTGTATGTACGCTCCATTGGACAAACTTTTCGGCAACAAAAGTCCTATCGTGTATACAGAAATCCATCGGACTTTAGTCCAAAGTACAAGCATGTATGCCCATAACCAATGTTAAAATCAACCAACAATAGCAGAAGTTGACAAAAGGGTGGCGGTAAAGAGCAGAAAAGAGCAGAAAAATCACGTGATTTGGGGAAAGTTTGCAGAAAAAGTCCTGCCGTGTGTATGCTATGGGTGTTCCCGGCCAACACTCTTCAAACAAAAATCCACAGAAAAGTTTGTTTGAAGTCCTACCGTGTGTATGGGGCTTTACTCTAACAAAGCCACCAAAGAGAATGTGATCAAAGTTCTTCTGTCTTAGAAACTAAACATGTGCATTAGTTTTTGTTCCGAATGCATTTTCATTCGAATTTCAGGAATTTTCAAATTCGTTTTAACAAACAATAATGAACACGCAGAATCCGAAAGATCCAACATAAAAAATGCTTTCTTTTGTTGCGACAACAGTTCGATATAGATAGATATAAGATTTGACATGACGGTGACAATAGTGATCTGTGTCTATTGAACCTGCGGTTGAATATGCCTAACCTAACTCTATTAGTCCAAGATTATTCAACATAGAGAGAAAAGAATCAACATTATAGAGACATGAAGATTCGACGAAGCAGCTAAAAACATACGATCACCGTCAGCGGACATTTATGGTCAAATGCTCCGCCCATAGGCTATAGAAGAATTCTAATGTTAGTTGACTAGTTATAATAATTAATAAATATAATAATTACTAGTCATACAACACTAGTATTCTACTATAGCTTGTGGGCGGAACTTTTGACTGGAAATGTACGATTGCGGCATTGTACAGTTTAGCTGCTTCGTCGAATCTTCTTAGAACATTCGACAGACACCATAAGCCTTCAATTGACAGATTTAAATAGATCTTGCTAAAGAAAGTGCATAAAACACAGGGCGACTAAATGCTGTGAATGCCAGTATTAGAGTGTACCAACGTCCCGATAATATGTAACTGGAACCAGATTAGGTTCCAGTTACAATTGACAGATTCAACCTTAATTTGGATTATCGGACGAATGCATTTTTTAACGAAAATAAATAAATAAAAACAAATTTCGGGAGTAACTAAATACATATTTTTTTGGACTAAAATCAAATTCCGAAACAAAGTATTTCAGTGTGCAGGTGTCTATTACAAACCCCAAAAAGCCCAGCAAGTGTGGAGTCATAAACCAACCTGAGGGCTTCCAACAGCCATTTTTGGACACAAGTTTGAAGTCCTCCTAAGGTTGATTGAGTTGTGGGTAATTTTCATACCCATCTCTGAGGAGACTCAGTATTGTCTTCCTGGAGTTTCCTAGAGAGGCTCAGACAACATCCTCGATAAGGTATCAGCCTTACCATTTCTTGACCCAGGTCGACACGAGATGATAAAATTGAACCCTGTAAAAAATAGAGAAACATGCTTGTCTAGAAGACAATCCCTTGTCAGAATTAATTCATTCCAAATTTTTATGATCAGTAAAAACAGTTAAAGAATAAATAGCCTCTTCCAGCAGTTGCCTCCATTCAGAAAAGGTTTTCTTAATTGTCAGCAACTCCTTATTGCCAATGCCATATTTCCTTTCAGCTGAAGACTGTACATGAGATAAATAAGCACAAAGATGAAGCGACATCTTTTCTCAGTTTCACTGAGAAATTATAGCTCCCTTGGTGAGTTTAAAGCATGCTCTTCCACAATAAACAAAGGTTCAGGAATGGGATACACCAATATTGATGCCGAAGTAAAAAGAGTCTTTAGCTTTCTAAAGGGAGTCTGTGCTTGAGGAGGCCACACAAAGGGCATTCCTTTCTTTGTCAGTTGCGTAATTGGTGCCACAACGTATTTGCATAGAACACGCCCCCATCACTCCCATTTGAAATTGCGCGCCCTTACGCCGCAATAGATACACTACACCGCCGTAACTTACCGCGCAGATTCTTTGAGGATTCACAAGAAGAAAAAGTAAGTTACAGCGGCGTAGTGTATCTTAGATTTTATCCACGACAGTTTTCTCGACGAAAAACATACACACGACCAATTTTCTGGGCAAAAATGCTCTGCCAGCATTTTTCTTGATGGATTTTGCCGGGGAAAACGGTTGTGTGTACGAGGCCTGACTTTCTGCTTTCAAGCAATGCATCCAACGTCTTCCCAGCTGCAGCATAAGGAAAGGGGGGTGCACTGTGATGTAAGGGAGAGTGGGGGAGAGTGGGGGACTTCTGATGGTGGGGTGGGTCTTGACATCTAATGTAAGGAGAAGGGATCCACTGGACATCTAATCTCACAGATACAACCGGCCCTTTTGAGGGCAATCATAATGCTGATGAGGCCCACAATGAAATTGAGTTTGACACCCTTGTTCTAGAGCATCCTATCTGCCTGATTATCTTGCCACCCTAACTTTAATCATAGGATTAGAGTTAGGGTAATTTCATTTGGAGACCATATTTCCTAGTAATATATATCACCCTTATTCTCTTTTGCGCACACCAAGATGAATATTCAAACGCTCTACTTTATACAACCTTGCTAATTCACAAGGTTTGCCAAATATCCTAGGAGATATGGTTCTTTTTCTTTCTTTTCCAATAATTTTTATTGGCAAGTTTTACAATATGGATACAATACAAGTATAAAAGTCTGCAGAGTCAATTCACTAACATAACCAAATCAGCAAGTGAGCAGGTATGGCTCTTTTTAAATGTCAAAACATTATACCAGGATTATGATTTTCCCTAAAGTTGCCTACCTATGCACATACTAAAAATGTTGTGGTCTTAATTTGTTAACCTCCTTTTTTCTCTATGTACTGTACTTGGTATTTGTTAAACCATAAACACCTAATAAACTCAGATGGAGCTAAAAATACATAGCCTAGCAGATGAATGATTACAGAGCGGTGTTCATTTGTGTTTTATCTGTCCAGTGTTTAGCTGTATAGCTAGTAGGGTAACACCACTTCCATTATTACAGTAGGCTACAACAGTGTTTCTCAACTCCAGTCCTCAAGGCGCCCCAACAGGTCATGTTTTCAGGATTTCCCTCAGATGAAACAGCTGTGGTAATTACTAAGGCAGTGAAACTGATCAAATCCCCTGTGCAAAATAAAGGAAAGCCTGAAAACATGACCTGTTGGGGCGCCTTGAGGACTGGAGTTGAGAAACACTGGGCTACAACATCGAGCTGCTGAGGAGTGTGCCTGTTGGAAATCCCTCCATTATTTGGTGATCTCTCAATCACCCAGAGTCCATTTTTATCACTAACAAATAAAGGCTGCAAGCGCTGAGGAAATGGTCATCCTTCAAACCAACCAAAGTGTTTTGGCTACCCTTGAGGAGCTCTAGTGGACTATTTTATTAGAATAAAAATGTTGTACTCTAGTCTTAATTTTACTTTGGGGATGGGGGGCACCCCCTCATTTACTACCTGGTTCCCCTATGTATGGTCTTTAAGACCCTTTTGAGTATGAAAATTGCCTAATTAGTGCAAATATGCTACAATTCTACTCCACATCATTCTGCAGAAATTGCACCTACTCTGGGTGTTTAGTGCCGTTTACCTTAGAACTCGACCGACCGAAGAACTCGTTGGAAAAGACACATCATTTTCCTCGACGAGTTCCTTGTTAGACTTGTCGAGGAACTCGACAAGCTTGCTTTGCGTACACACGGTCAAGACAAAATCTTCTCATTCTCAAATGCGGTGACGTACAACACATACAATGGCAGGGGAAGTTAGATTCCACTGGCACAACCCTTGGGGCTGCTTTTGCTAATCTCATGTTACTGCGTGTTAAGTAAAAGTTTGGTAAGAGACGATTTGCACTTTTCAGTCTGTTACAGCTTGAAAAATGTGTTATCTCCATTACAAATGCTACTTTTACCGAAGGTGCGCTCCCGTCTCATACTTTATTCTGAGCATGCGCGGGTTTCTTAGTATACTCACGCTCGTGTTTCTCGTTGAAAACCAGCCCGACAAGGAACAGGACGAGGAAATTGAGACTCCCGTCGAGGAAAAATAGAACTTGTTCTCTTTTTTCCTCGTCAAGTTCCTCAACAGTTTCCTCGATGAAAAACGTACACAAGATTGTTTTCCTCATCAAAAAGCTCTCCCACCAAGTTTCTTGATGGATTCTATCAAGGAAAACGGTTGTGTGTACGAGGCCTTACAGGTGTTTATTGATGTCTGTGTCTCTGGTTAGGATATTAATCCTCTCTATTTGTCCTAGTAACCATTGCCAACAGGTCTTAAAGCAAGATAACATGTAAAAAAAATGAAGTTCTTACAGTTGTGGTAACAATTTTCTGAGAGAGACAGTTTTCTCACTCTTGAGATTTCTCCACACGTCCCCGATGGGACACAGATGATAAAAAAAACACTGCCAAGAGTTATATACCTTTCTTACTCCATCTCAAGCTGAAAACAGGCTGTGTTTGCAGGTTTTCCTTTATCTTGCACAGGTGCTTCAAATCAGAGTCAATGACATGGTATTATGGACAGCTATTTTATCTAAGAGAAATTCCCAAAACATGGCCTGTTGGGGGTACTTGAGGACGAGGTTGAAGTAACCCATAACAACCATTTTGATTTTTGTTAATTATGATCCGATTGATAACATTTAAATACTCCCTGGCTACTGCTCCTGTCTGACCCTCTACCCCCTTCTATTTCTCCCCTGTTCTACTCAGGTGGGTGCCTAGTCTCTACTCCATCTTTTATACCACTTCTTCTTTGTTCTATATAGGTTATGACAGATAAGATGGTATGATTAGATGGTATGTAGACTGGAATTGTACATAGAGTTTTTAGTTGCGGTGCATACAGTATGACCCTTGATCTTTCAATATATGTTATTTTAGGGGCCTTGAGTGCCTTTATGGGGACCATTGGCATATGCATCAGCAACTCTTTACTACCCCCTGACATTATGTATGACTCAGTTCTATAGCGTTTGCTTCAATGATGACATGCACACCAATAAACTCTGCCCTATGTGTTACATCATAACAGGGGTGGATTTAAAACACTCAGGGCCCCCAGACTAAATAAAAAAAGGGCCACCTGTTAAGCTCCACCTCTGAACCCGCCCCTAAATTTTGCACAAAGTACCACTTGTGCCTTTTTTTTAATGGGACCTGGAGGTGGGTCTCTATCTAACAGTGTTCATTATACAGTCTGTTAGAATGCGTCCCCTCCAGGCTCCAGTAGAGTCTACAACAGAGCCTAATGGCACCTGGAGGGGGGTCTCTCTCTAACAGAGTCCATTAGAGATTCTCTGTTAGATTGAGACCCCCCCAGGACCCATTAGAGACTTCAAAGGAGTATAATGGGACCTGAAGGGGGCCTCTTTCTAATAGAGTGTACAGTGAACACCTTCATTCACTCTGGTCCTGACAGCACCCCCTCCTTGTGCCATGGCTCTCACCCCTGCCCAAACCTCTCACAAAGTAAAAATAAAATTGGCGCTCCTCTTATCTTAACTATGGGTACTGTAGCTGTGGCTGGTTCCTGCATCCTCTGTGGCTGGCTCCTGCACCCTCTGTGGATGGGTGGATGGCTGGCACCCTGCTGTGGCTGGCTCCCTAGTGTAAGCAGGTCACCATGGGTGGCTGGTTAGCACCCTGGCCCTGCTGTGGGTGGGTGGCTGGCTGGAACCCTGGCCCTACTGTGGATGGGTCACCAGTGTGGGTGGCTAGCTGGCTGGCATCCTGGTCTTGCTATAGCTGGCATGTCCACTCCTCTTCCGCTCTTCCAGGCACTGTTTGTCGAGGCGAGGGAGGGACTTGGAGAGAGGGGGCAGGCTTTTCCCTATCCAGGACGGTAGAACTAGGTTTGCAGAAGGCCCAGCGTAAGGAGGCTTGTGGCACAAAACATAATGACATTGTGTGCAAGTGCGGGTCCTCTCTGTGTCCATTTGAGAGTCTATGTTAGAAATAGACCCCCAATGCAGCCTCATCAGTGTCCATTAATGCAGCCTGATCAGTGGCCATTAATGCAGCCTCACCAGTGCCCATGAATGCAGCCTCACCAGTGCCCCTCAATGCAGCCTTTACCAGTGCCCACCAATGCAGCCTCACCAGTGCTTATCAATTTAGCCTCATCAGTGCCCATTAATGTAGCCCGAGCAGTAACTATCAGCGCAGCCTCACCAGTGCCTATCAACGCAGCCTCAACGGTGCCCGCCCCTCAATGCAGCCTCATCAGTGCCCCTCAATGCAGCCTCATCAGTGTTCCCTGAATGCAGCCAGATCAGTGTTCCCTCAGTGCAGCCAGATCTGTGTCCCCTCAATGCCACCAGATCATTGTCCCCTCAGTGCAGCCAAATCAATGTCCCCTCAACGCAGCCTGATCAGTTTCCCCTCGGGGGTTAGTGAAGAGAGCCGCCGAATCACACAGAGCAGGTATCTCCTGCTGTGATACCTGCCGACTGCTGTTATCCAATGTCCCGCCTCCTTCCGGGCTTTTTAGATAGACGTCAGACATCCCAGGATTGGACCAGTGTGACGTTTATTAAAAAAGTGAGTGTAGGTGGTAGGGCACCGGATGATGGCATTAAGTGGGACATCCACACTCTTAGCTGGATTCATAAAGACCGCCGCATCTTTAAGGCAGCGTAGCATATCGTATTTACGCTACGCCACCTTAAGTTAGATAGGCAAGTACTGTATTCACAAAGTACTTGCCTCCTAACTTACGGCGGCGTAGCGTAAATGGGGCCGGCGTAAGCGCGCCTAATTCAAATTAGGCGGAGGGGGCGTGTTTTATGTTAATGGGGGGTAACCTGACGTGATTGACGTTTTTTACGAACGGCGCATGCGCCGTCCGTGTACATATCCCAGTGTGCATTGCAGCAAAGTACGCTGCAAGGACGTATTGGTTTCGACGTGGACGTAAATTACGTCGAGCCCTATTCACGGACAACTTACGCAAACGATGTAAAATTTTCACATTTTGATGCGGGAACGACGGCCATACTTAACATACTAGTCCAGCTATTTGATGGAATAACTTTACGCCTGAAAATGCCTTACGTAAACGGCGTATCTTTACTGCGACGGGCGCACATACGTTCGTGAATCGGCATATCTACAGTATGCATTTACATATTCTATGCCGAACTCAATGGAAGCGCCACCTAGCGGCCAGCCTAAATATTGCACCCTAAGATACGACGGCGCAAGCCGTCGTATCTTAGATAGGTTTAAGTGTATCTCAGTTTGACAATACAGTATCTCAGTTTGAGAATACACTTAAACTTAGGACGGTGCAGATTCCGAGTTAGGTCGGCGTATTTACTGATACGCCGGCCTAAATCTTTCTGAATCCACCTATCTGTGTGATTTGTCAGTGCTCGCCCTCCTCCCTTACCCTCTGAGACCGGCCCTGAGAGTTCCCGCAGGTGGTGCTGGCGGGTCCCCCTCAGCAGCCGGGCTCTCGGATAGTTGCCTGTTAGTGGAAGCAGCAGCAGATCTTTCTGTGTTGAAGGAGCGTATATTAACTATTCACATTGTCTATATTGGCAACCCATGATCCTGCTGCCTGTTTTCCTTCCTTGGACCACTTTTGGTAGGTCCTAAACACTGCAGACCAGAAGAATCCCTGTCGAATATATCCCACCCTCTTTCAGTTGCCATTGTAACAAAATAGTATTCAGTGATCATTATGTTATGACTGATCAGTGTATGTTCTTTATTAAAGAGGAACTTTCCTCTGCTGCTGGCATTAGTAAATACACTGAGCAAAATTATAAACGCAACACTTTTGTGTTTGCCACTATTTATCACGAGTTAAACTCAAAGATCTACAACTTTTTCTATGTGTACAAAAGGCCTATTTCTCTCAAATCTGTCTAAATCTGTGTTAGTGAGCACTTCTCCTTTGCCGAGATAATCCATCCACCTCACAGGTGTGGCATATTAAGATGCTGATTAGACAGCATGGTTATTGCACAGGTGTGCCTTAGGCTGGCTACAATAAAAGGCCAGTATTCCAACATGATAATGACTTCAAACACACCTCCAAGATGACCACTGCATTGCTAAAGAAGCTGAGGGTAAAGGTGATGGACTGGCCAAGCATGTCTCCAGACCTTAACCTTATTAAGCATCTGTGAGGCATCGTCAAACCGTAAGGCGGAGGGGTGCAAGGTCTCTAACATCCACCAGCTCTGTGATGTTGTCATGGAGGAGTGGAAGAGGACTCCAGTCTCAATCTGAGAAGCTCTGGTGAACTCCATGCCCAAGAGGATTAAAGGGGTTGTAAAGGTTTGTGTTTTTTCACTTTAATGCATTCTATGCATTAGCCTAGGTTCACACTGCTGCGAATTCAAAATCGCGGTAAAATGCGATTTTTCGGCTGTGATTTTGCCGCGATTTTGCAGCGATTTCGGCCGCAATTTAATGTAAATCGCGGCCCGAAATCGCAAAAAGTAGTACAGGAACTACTTTTTGAAATCGCAGATGCGGCGTCGCACTGATTAGGACAGTGCCATTGCCGACAATTGCCGCCGATTTGAGATGCGATTTGACATGTCAAATCGCATCTCAAATCGTTCCAAATCGTACCCAGTGTAAACCAGGGCTGAAGGTGAAAAAACACCTGGCAATGATGACCCACCCAGCCCCCCCGTTTTACTTACCTGAGCCCGTTCACCTGCTGTGTGTGTCCTCCAGCATCCTCTTCTCCACTGCTTCTCGGCGTTGATTGGATAGATTGATAGCAGCGCAGCTATTGGCTCGCGCTGCTGTCATTCAAATCAAATAACGCGCCCGCTGGGGGGCGGGACCGTGACATACACTCTGTGTCTATGGACGCAGAGTGTATGAGACGGGAGCGCGCCCACAGGGTAACCCCCTCGGGAGAGAGCTTCCCGAGGGGGTTTAGCTATTGCGGGGAAGAGCAGAGACAGCCACCGAGGGACCCCAGAAAAAATAAGCTTTATGCCGCGTACACACCATCACTTTATGTGATGAAAAAAAATGACTGTGTGTGGGGGAAAACGTCGTTTTATGTCTTGTAAAAAACGACCAAAAAAAATTGAAGCATGCTTCAATTTTATGTGTCGTTTTTCAAAAGTGCACTTTTTACTTCACAGAAATTGACCGTGTGTAGCAAAAAACGTTGTTTTCTAAGACGTGTTTTCATCCACGCATGCCCAGAAGCTACTTATGAAGCGAGCTTCAATGGAAAAACGTGGTGGAACGTAACTTCACTTTGCAAGAACATTGTGAGAAAAACGATGGTGTGTAGGCAACTTCGTCTTTGAAAATTGAAGTTTCAAAAACGTAATTTTTTACTTCACAGAAAGTGTCGTTTTTTTTCCATCACATAAAGTGATGGTGTGTATGCGGCATTACAACCCCTTTAAGGCAGTGCTGTAAAATAATGGTGGCCACACAAAATATCGACACTTTGGACCCAATTTGGACATTTTCACTTAGGGGTGTACTCACTTTTGTTGCCAGCGATTTAGACATTAATGGCTGTGTGTTATTTTGGAGGGGACAGCAAATTTGCACTGTTATACAAGCTGTACACTCACTACTTTACTTTGTAGCAAAGTGTAATTTCTTCAGTGTTGTCACATGAAAAAATATAATAAAATATTTACAAAAATGTGAGAATGTGAGAATTGTGCTAGAATGGCAAGGCGATGGCTCAGATAAGGTACTGGAATGCAGCAAACACCTAGTACAGAGCTTGCTTCAATCTGCTCCACCATAGAACATAAATTCACTTGGAGTGGGGTTAATCCTGTCTAGGTAACATTGCCCACAGAAGAATTCACTATTCCCCAACTTCTGCCAAAAACAGTGTGTACACAACACCAGATACGCATTAGGCAGGGGCGGACTGACCATTCGGGCACTGCCGGAGGGCCCCATGCCACTAGGGGGCCCCATCATGGTTGCCAGCCTCAGTAAACCCAAGGACAGTATGTAAAAATCTGTGTTTTTAAAAAAATCCCCAAATTATAGCTGCCCCACCTCTCCAGTACCTTTTCAGTGTGTGTACAGTTTAACCTCGGATTACGAGCATACTCCGTTCCAGGAGTATGCTTGTAATCCAAATCGAGTTTTCCCATTGAAGTCAATGGAAATGAAAATAATTTGTTCCGAATTTACTTCAAAGGGATGCAATACCGAATGCGGGCAGAGGTGCCAAAAGTGCCAAAAACGGCGAAAAGGTCAGAGGACACTTAGGCTTGTTTCCTGCACCCCCGTACCTCAGGCCAAATGAGGTACTGCAGGCCAATGTTCGGCTTTTCTTGGCTCCTGCGCCCCTGTACCTCAGGCCAAATGAGGTACTGCAGGCCTATTTTCAGCTCTGCTCGGCTTCTGCGCCCCCGTACGTTAGGCTAAATGAGGTACTGCAGGCCTATTTAGCTGGAATTCTGCTCGTCTTGCCAGTCAACACTCGCAAAAAGAGTCTGAATTTTTTTAAAAAAAAGGTCGCAAATCAAAACGCTCTCAAACCAAGTTACTCTTAAACCGAGGTTCCACTGTATGTGTATTCTGTGTGTATGTATACTGTGGCCCGGATTCAGATAGGAGATACGACGGCGTATCTCCTGATACGCCGTCGTATCTCTGAGTGCGGGCCGTCGTATCTATGCGCCTGATTCAGAGAATCAGTTACGCATAGATTTCCCTAAGATCCGTGCGGCGTAAGCGTCTTACACCGTCGTATCTTAGGCTGCATATTTACGCTGGCCGCTAGGTGGCGCTTCCGTATAGTTACGCGAGGAATATGCTAATTAGGTATTTACTCCGATTCAGAAACGTACGTCCCGCCGGCGCATTTTTTTGTACGTCGTTTACGTTAGGCTTTTTTCGGCGTATAGTTACCCCTGCTATATGAGGCGTAGCTAATGTTAAGTATGGACGTCGTTCCTGCGCCGAGTTTTTAAAATTTTACGTCGTTTGCGTAAGTCGTTCGCGAATAGGGCTGGACGTCATTTACGTTCACGTCGAATCCAATACGTCCTTGCGGCGTACTTTGGAGCAATGCACACTGGGATATTTCACGGACGGCGCATGCGCGGTTAAAAAAAAACTTCAAAAACACGGGGTCATCTTAAATTTCAATAAAACACGCCCACAACATCCCCATTTGAATTAGGCGGGCTTACGCCACCACACATACGTTACGCCGCCGTAACTAAGGGCGCAAGTTTTTTCTGCATACGGAACTTGCGCCCAAAGTTACAGCGGCGTAACGTATCTAAGATACGTTACGCCCGCAGATAGATAGAGCATTCTATCTGAATCCGGGCCTGTGTGTGCATATTGTGTGTATACTGTGTATGTATACTGTATGTGTATACTGTGTGGCCCCATAATCTATTGCCCGGGGGCCCCATAATCTCCTATTGCCCGGGGGCCCCATAATCTCCTATTGCCCGGGAGCCCCAAAATCTCCTATTGCCCAGGGGCCCCATGAGTTGTCAGTCCACCCCTGGCATTAGAATTAGTGATCACATGTAAATAACCTTAGGGAAACAGCAGCTAAGACAGTTTCGTTACTTTTTCCCAAAATATCCTACCTAAACTAGCAGAAAACATTGCTACCCCCTTACACACACACACGTGCATACCTAGACCTGTCCTTACACTACACTTAAGCCAGGCAGGTGAATGATTCTACGATCACTTGTACTATTACTGATTATTTTCTGACCTTTGTTTAACTCTCTTCATCATCACGATTCGCACAAAGCTCAGAGCTCCAGCTTTAGCCAAGTCTATTCAACGTACTGCATTACACACTGGCTGCTTCCACTTCACCACAATGAGAGGTGAGCCCAGCCAATACAAGGCAAAAATGTATCAGAGCTTTGTCACAGCCAACCCAGCACTCCTTCGCGGCCGCTGAAGTCTGTAAGTGCATAGCTTTAGAAAACAACTGACGGCCACATTGGCACAGAATCAGTTAAAGGATACGTGTTATTATATCGTTTTTTTTTTTCTAAGTTAGAACATTGCACAGAGCCATTTACAGTTGTGATCAAGTGAACTGCGGCCTTTCCGCTGCGTTAGGCTATAAGCATAAGCTTACGTTCTGTATGCCTTAGAACTACTACTGCCCATACCCCCTCCTCTATTAAATCCTATCCAGATCATTCCCAATGGTCTGGAATCCTCCTCTCTATCCAGCGTGTGCTGGTGGAAGATTTGAGCCAGTACCCTGCAAAGGGCCCCTAGCACTTGCTGGCAGAAATGACTTGCTCCGATCAGCACAGATAGTACTTCAGAGAGGGAGAGAAAAAAAAAAAGAAAAGGGGGGAGACAGAAAGAAATACAGGGTGAGAAGTCTAAAAGAAGAGAGAGAGAGGGGAGAGAAAGAGGTATGTAAGTGAGTGGCAAAGCAGGGAAGAGAGATCTGTGTTCAGTAGAAAACATGAGAAATCAGAAATAAGAGATAAGAATGGACTGCATATGGTTGAAATGTGATTCGCAAAGAGGAGTCAGCATTATAAAATGGCAAAATAACGAAAAGAATATCATGTTTTTAGGATGAGGGATAAATAAAATAGTCAGCACTGGAGGATATGACTTAAAGGGTTTTGTTATGTGCATGGCTGCCTGCAGGCACTATATTGATCTTACCATTTTTAACAATACGGAGCTAACTAGTGGGCTTTGCTGCCTATTTCTACATCTGCATTTCTAAACCTTAAAGGGGTTGTAAAGGTAAACATTTTTTTTCCTAAATAGCTTCCTTTACTGCAGTCCCCCTTCACTTACCTCATCCTTCCATTTTGCTTTTAAATGTCCTTATTTCTTCTGAGAAATCCTCACTTCCTGTTCTTCTGTCTGTAACTCCACACAGTAATGCAAGGCTTTCTCCCTGATGTGGAGTGTCCTGCTCGCCACCTCCATTGGACTTTAGGAGAGTCAGGATGCCCACTAACACACAGCTCCTTTCTTTATCTGCAATGTAGAGAGCGTCCTGACTCTCCAGTAGTCCAAGGGAGGGGGCGAGCATGACACTCCACACCAGGGAGAAAGCCTCGCATTACTGTGTGTAGTTACAGACAGAAGAACAGGAAGTGAGGATTTCTCAGAAGAAATAAGTACATTTAAAAGCCAAATGGAAGGATGAGGTAAGTGAAGGAGGACTGCACTAAGGTAAAGGAAGCTATTTAGGGAAAACATTTTTTACCTTTACAACCCCTTTAAAGCAGTGGTCATCAACCCTGTCCTCAGGGCCCACTAACAGGCCAGATTTTATGTAATACCTTGGGGGAGATGCAGACTAGAATATTGCAATCACTGAGCACTAGACATGTGCATTTGTTTTCGTCTGAATGCATTTTCGTCCGAATTTTGGGTATTTTCGTAATAATTTTAACAAACGAAAACGAACCCGCAGAATCCGAAATCCGAAAGATCCGACATAAAAAATGCTTTATTTTCGTTTTCGTTGCTACAACAGTTCGATATAGATAGGAGATTCGACATGACGCTGACAATAGCAATCTGTGTCTATCGAACCTGTGGTCGAATGTGCCTAACCTTAACTCTATTAGTCCAAGATTATTCTACATAGAGAGAAAAGATTCGACATTATAAAGACAGTGTTGGGGTAGACCATTCGTCATGAACGACGAAGATTCGACGAAGCAGCGAAAAAACATACAAACGTTGAATCTGTCATTGAACGCTTATGGTGTCTGTCGAAAGTTCTAAGAAGATTTGACAAGCAGATAAACTGTACGACGCCGCAATCATACATTTCCGGTCAAATGCTCCGCCCATAGGCTGTAGAAGAATTTGAATGTTGGTTGACTAGTAATAATAATTTATAAATATAATTACTACTAGTGTCATACAACATTAGAATTCCTCTATAGCTTGTAGGCGGAACATTCGACCGGAAATGTACGATTGCGGCGTCATACAGTTTAGCTGCTCCATCAAATCTTCTTAGAACATTCGACAGACACTGGGCCAGATTCTCATACATTCGCGCTGCTCCTGGGCAGCGGAATATATGAGATCTACGTTACACCGCCGCAGGTCTACAGGTTTACATCCTGATTCTCAGAACACTTACCTGTAAACTTGCGGCGGTGTAGCGTTAGATTGCTCGTCGCAAGCCCGCCCAATTCAAATGGGGCGGGCACCATTTAAATTAGGCGCGCTCCCGCGCCGAGCGTACTGCGCATGCTCCGTCGGGTAAATTACCCGACGTGCATTGCGCTAAATGACGTCGCCCCGACGTCATTTGCCTAGATGTATACGTAAATGGCGTCCAGCGCCATTCACGGACATCTTACGCAAACGACGTAATTTTTATAGAATTCGACGCGGGAACGACGGCCATCGTTAACATTGGTTGCGCCTGCTAATTAGCAGGGGCAACCTTACGCGTCGGGTACGCTACGCAAACGACGTTAATTCGCTGCGTCGACCTCGCGTATGTTCGGGAATCGCCGTACTTACCTCATTTGCATAGACGACGGGGAAAAGCGACGATGCGACACCTAGCGGCGGGAAAAAAAAATACATTTAAGATCTGACAGCGTAACAGCCTTACGCATGTCAGATCTAATGGGTACCTATGCGCAACTGATTCTGAGAATCAGTCGCATAGATACCCGGGGCCAGATGAGGTGTTACGACGGCGCTAATGGTGTTGCGCCGTCGTAACGCCTTTGAGAATCTGGCCCACTGTTCTTATCTTTTTTAGAAGGTAAAACATTTCTGTCATGTGATCATGCAGCTCTTCCTTCTGAAGGTGGGGGCGGTGGGGCTACAGGACACTGTGCAGACACTTAGGGGTTGATTTACTAAAGGCAAATAGACTGTGTACTTTGCAAAGTGTAGTTGCTCCAGAGCTTATTAACCACTTCAGCCCAGGAGGATTTGGCTGCCAAATGGTCATTTTTTGCGATTCGGCACTGCGTCGGCTCCCAAACAAAATTGACGTCCTTTTTTTCCCACAAATAGAGCTTTCTTTTGGTATTTGATCACCTCTGCAGTTTTTATTCTTTGCGCTATAAACAAAAAAAGAGCGTAAATTTTGAAGAAAAAAAACACAATGGGGGTTATTAACGAAAGGCAAATCCACTTTTCACTACAAGTGCACTTGGAAGTGCAGTCGCTGTAAATCTGAGGGGAATCTCTGCTGATTTTTCTATCCAATCATGTGCAAGCTAAAATGCTGTTTTTTAATTTCCTTGCATGTCCCCCTCAGATCTACAGCGACTGCACTTCCATATGCACTTTCAGTGCAATTTCAAATGCACTTTGCATTTGTAGTGCAAACTGGATTTGCCTTTAGTAAATAACCCCCAATATTTTTGTACTTTTTGCTATAATAAATACCCCCAATTTTTTTTTAAAGTGAATTTTTTCTCAGTTTAGGCTGATATGTAAAAAAAATCGTAAAAAAGCGTATATTGATTGGTTTGCGCAAAAGTTATAGCGTCTACAAAATAGGGAATTTATAGCATTTTTATTATTATTATTATTATTTTTTACTAGTAATGGCAGCGATCTGCGATTTTTTAGCAGGATGGTGACATTATGTTTGACACACTGGACACTTTTGACACATTTTTGGGACCATTGGCATTTATACAGCGATCAGTGCTATAAAAATGCACTGATTACCGTAAAAATTTCACTGGTAGGGAAGGGGTTAATACTAGGGGGCGATCAAGGGGTTAATTGTGTTCCCTAATGTGTGTTCTAAATAAAGGGGGATGGGATTGACCTAAAGGAAATTACAGATCGTGGTTCCTAGCTATTTGGAGGCTATCTGTCTTTCCTCAGCTCACGAATAAAGCGACCCACATACAGCTACGACGGTTTGCGCAGCGGAGCCAACCAGCCGCAGTTATATAACTGCGGTGAAATACAAAAAAGGTACAGCGCTAAAGTATTAATTGATGATAACCAAATAAGTGAAAAATGTGACAAATTCAAGATAAAAAGTGAATAAGATGATATAAAACAAATGTTTGAAACCAGTATTATATCAATGTAAAAGTCCCAAGTAGTGAAGTGGTTAATGATTTTGAAAAGAGAAGGGAGGTGCACTGAAAAAATCTTCTTCCACCAAAAGGGACACCCAGTTAGTGAGATGTAGTCTCCTTACCGAATCCACTGACCGCTAAAACAGCGGTCAGTAAGGCACAGGGATGATTATAGTCTTCCCAATCAGACTTTCTCCAGCAGGTGGATGAAAAGGGCAGATCCTCAGCAACAGTCCCCAACACATGGAATAATATGGCTCATATATAGTGGAAAAATGAACAAAAACACTCCATAGTGAAGTACTGCAAATTCATGGGTTTAATAAAAGTTTGGGTTGCACTTACAGTTAAGTTGAGTTAAAACGGCATGGGATAGACAGAAAGCGGCGTTTTCAACCGATCCAGTCCTGTCAGCTGGTCTCCGTATGTGTGTGTGTCTCCTCGTAAGCGTGATGACGTTCCACGCAAAATCCGGCCGTTCCTACGTACGTTTCGTCGTAAATGACGTCGTCGGGGATAGGCGATATAACTGCGGCGGCTTGTCCGCAAGCAGTTAAATGAGCAAAAGCTCTGTTGACTACCATTATCCATTTATGTGCAAGCAAAAATACTTTTTTACATTTTCCTTGTACACGATTGTTTTTTTTCCCCAAAGATTATCTCATTTACTAAGCTCTGGAGCAAATGCACTTTGCAAAGTGCACAATCTAGTTGCCTTTAGTAACTCAACCCCACAGTCTGCCCATATTCCATAATCTGTTCAGCCTGAGGCAAGATGCAGACTCTGCTTGAGCAGGGGGTGTGTTCAAGAGGCAGGCTGTAATTGGGAGGGTGTGTGTGGCAGAGTCAGGCTGTGATTGGTTGGAGGGTGTGATGGCTGAACAAACTATCCAATAAAGGCATTCTGTGTGTTTGCACAGTGTCCTGTACCTCTGAATAGCCAGCCAAAGGATGAAAATTTACCACAACTTCTGTGCTTTGTGTGGTCAGTTTAGAACGAAGAAGAAAGGTGACTGGACGAAGTCTAGGAAAATGATAGACTATGATTTATAATATACATCTACACTATATTACCAAAAGTATTGGGACACCTGCCTTTACACGCACATGAACTTTAATGGCATCCCAGTCATAGTCCGTAGGGTTCAATATTGAGTTGCCCCCCCCCCCCCCTTTGTAGTTATAATAGCTTCAACTCTTCTGGGAAGACTGTCCACAAGGTTTAGTAATGTGTCTATGGGAATGTTTGACCATTCTTCCAGAAGCAGATTTGTGAGGTCAGGCACTGATGTGGATCAGAAGACCTGACTCGCAGTGTCTGCTCTAATTCATCCCAAAGGTGTTCTATCGCGTTGAGGTCAGGACTTTGTGTAGACTAGTCAAGTTCCTTCACTCCAAACTTGCTCATCTATGTCTTTATGGACCTTGTTTGTGCACTGGTCCAAATAATTTGTTGGGGGGGTTATGGTGTGTGTTTGTTTTTCAGGGGTAGGTCTTGACCCCTTAGTTTCAGTGAAGGGAACTGTTAAGGCGTCAGCATACCAAGACATTTTGGACAATTTCATGCTCCCAACTTTGTGGGAACAGTTTGGGGATGGCCCCTTCCTGTTCCAACATGACTGCACACCAGTGCACAAACAAGGTCCATAAAGATATGGATCAGCGAGGTTGGGGTGGAGGAACTTGACTGGCCTGCACAGAGTCTGGACCTCAACCCGATAGAACACCTTTGGAATGAATTAAAGCAGAGACTGCATGCCAAGCCTTCTTGTCCACATCAGTGCCTGAGCTCACAAATGCTCTTCTGGAAGAATGGTCAAAAAATTCCCATAGACACACTTCTAAACCTTGTGGACAGCCTATCCAGAAAAGTTGAAACTGCTATAGCTGCAAAATGGGGGCCAACTCAATAATGAACTCTACGGACTAATGCTGCGTACACACCATCACTTTATGTGATGAAAAAAAACGACATTTTCTGTGAAGTAAAAAACAAAGTTTTTGAAACTTTAATTTTCAAAGACGAAGTTGCCTGCACACCATCGTTTTTTCACAATGCTCTAGCAAAGCGAGGTTACGTTCACCACGTTTTTCCATTGAAGCTCGCTTCATAACTAGCTTCTGGGCATGCGCGGGTGTAAAAACGTTGTTTTAAACGTAATTTTTTGCTACACACAGTCAATTTCTGTGAAGTAAAAAACAACGTTTTGAAAAACGACACATAAAATTGAAGCATGCTTTAATTTTTTTTTGTCGTTTTTCACAAGACAAAGAAACAACGTTTTCCCCCCCACACGGTCATTTAAAGTGACGTTTTTAAAAACATTGTTTTTTTTCATCACATAAAGTGATGGTGTGTACGCGGCATTAGACTGGGATGCCATTAAAGTTCATGTGAGTGTAAAGGCCGGCATCCCAATACTTTTGGTAATATAGTGAATTTTTGGGTAACATATACTTTAACAATGATTGATTACACATATGTGTATTTAGAACTAGTATTAATATCCATTTTACTGATCACCACATCATAATGTTGTAATTTCTTTTTTTTTTATTATTATTTAAATAAAATTAAAATGATGTGTGGTAATCTGGAAGTCGCAAGGTAGGCCACCAAATATAGCTTGCCATAACATTATGACCACTAAAAACAGCCCTTACCCATTCAGTAGCAGATCCTTTAAAGCGGTAGTAAACCGCAGCAGAAAAAAACAAAAAAAAAACAAATGGGCCCGGGCAGTTTAAGTCATAACATTCTAGTATGGACCACATTATAGCAAATATTGACAGACTTACCTGAAAACTAAGCTGTCATCACTGTAGGCACTTCAATCTTCACCCGGTCTTTCATCTGTGTTCACCGGCTTTGACCATGGCACAGAGGTCAGAATGGACAGCACGGTCCATTCAAAGCTCAATGCTTATTGCCTCGCTGACATCGCTGGCCACTCCTAAAGTAATTATCTCCTAAACTGGGCATGTTTAGGAGATATTTACTGTGCCTATAGGTAAGCCTTATTATAGGTTTACCTACATGTAAAAATCAACAAAGGGAGTTTTATTTCACTTTATGTCCTGTAAGTTGTGAGCTCATTGTCATGTTCAAGAAACCAGTTTGAGATGATTTGAGATTTGTGACACGGTGCATTATCCTGCTGGTAGGAGCCATCAGAAGATGGGTACACTGTAGTCATAAAGGGATAGACATGGTCAGCAACAATACTCGGGTAGGCCGTGGCGTTTAGTTGTGAGGTGGGGCTTCCATGGATTGGACTTGTTTTACCAGCACATCCCACAGATACTTGATTGGATTGAGATCTGGAAAATGTGGAGGCCATATCCACACCTCACACTGCAATGCTCTGTATGTTCTGACACCTTTTTATCAGAAGCAGCATTAACTTTTTCAGCAATTAGAGTTACAGTAGCTCTTCTATTGGAATAGACTACACAGACATTGGGCTTTATGGGCCAGCCTTTGCTCCCCATATACATCAATGAGCCTTGGCTGCCCATGACCCTGTCCCAGTTCCTCAGTTTTCCCTCCTTGGATCACTTTTGGAAAATTCCACAAGAGCTGCCGTTTTGGAGTTACTCTGACCCAGTTGTATTACAATTTGGCTCTCGTTAAAGTTAAACAAATCCTTTGCTTGCCCATTTTTTCTGCTTTCAACACATGAACTTTAGAAACAAAATTTTCATGTTCTGCCTAACATATTCCACCAATTTATTCCTTTGTAACAAGATGTATGTATATATATATGTGTAAAAAAATAATAACTGCGCTGTTCCTAAAAAGCCTAATAAGTGATACTGCTGCAACTTTATGTGAGACACACAATAAGGTAAAACAATAAAGTGATGTGTCAATTGAAAATGGCACGTGAATAAACCCCCTTTTTGCTTTCAGAACTGCCTAAGTTCTTTGTGGCATAGATTCAACAAGGTTTTAAAAACATTCCTCAGAGATTTTGGTTCATATTGCTGCAGGTTTGCCGGCTGCACATCCTTGATGAGAATCTCCCGTTCCACCACATCATAAAGGTGCTGTGTTGGATTGAGATCTGGTGACTGTGGAGGCCATTGGAGTACAGTGACCTCATTGTCATGTTCAAGAAATCAGTTTGAGATGATTTGAGATTTGTGACATGAAGCATTATCCTGCTGGTAGTAGCCATCAGAAGATGGGTACACTGTAGTCATAATGCTTCTTCATGATGCTCTCTGCGCTTGAGGCTGGGTTCACACTACTACACTACTTTCATCCTACTTTGCTCTGTGTTCAATGTTTCCCTATGAGAGCGTCTTGTAGCGTCCTACACAAGTCGGTCGGACTTTGAAAATGCTCTCTGTACTACTTTTGGTCCTACATTGATCCTACTTCAGGCCCATTGAATATCATTGAAGTCGGACCAAAGTAGTATCCTGTTCATGAAAGTAGGATGGATGTAGGACCAATGTAGGATAACTGTAGGACCAATGTAGCAGAGCAAAGTAGGATCAAAGTAGTGTAGTAGTGTGAACCCAGCCTTAAACAGACCTCTGAGACTATCACAGTGCAGATGCATTTATACGGAGACTTGATTACACACAGGTGGATTCTATTTATCATCATTAGTCATTTAGGTCAACATTGGATCATTCAGAGATCCTCACTGAACTTCTGGAGAGAGTTTGCTGCACTGAAAGTAAAGGGGCTGAATAATTTTGCACGCCCAATTTTTCAGTTTTTTATTTGTTAAAAAAGTTTGAAATATCCAATACATTTCGTTCCACTTCATGATTGTGTCCCACTTGTTGTTGACTCTTCAACATTTTTTACAGTTTTATATCTTTATTTCAATAGTTTTTTTATTGAAATATCCATAAACATACAACAATGACGATACAGGTAAAACTGTCATGAAGCATTAAGCATAGCAGTGCAACAAATAACAGATCGCATGTCAAAAAGGAAGACATCAAACAGGCTCCCAAGGGGGCCTAATTAAGAACAACCGCTATCACAGACCACCCCCCCCAGCACCCCTCATGGGTTCAGACTGTGCTGGGAGGAGAGACTCCGCCCCCCGGACTAAAATTAAGCAGTTAAAATACAGATGTCCCGAGAAACATAAATTAACTACATTGTGAAGAGAGAGAGAGAGAAAAAAAATAGAATCACTGTGGAAATACTTAGCAAGCCAAACAAGCCTAGACTCTCGATTAGACCACTACTATCGAACGATACAACCACTTGTATGCATCAAGTAAACAGGAAAAGTCACAGTAAGAGTCCAGAAAACATAAAAAAACAATAAGAACTAACCGTTGAAGCCTCTCTCGCATATCAGGAGCAACCAAAGTAGTGTCTCCAAGAAGAAGGCAATAAGTAATACCTGTAGGGTGATACCGTATATAAGAGAAAAAGAAAGAAAAGAGAAGAAGGAAAAAAAGGAAAGAGAAAGTAGAGGTGACACATTGAAGATGGTGCAGAACTCGCTCATCTATCCGGGCCTGGGCGGTAGGCAAGTGGAAGTCGGTAAGGAGAGGTATCTGGACCATGGCTCCCAAATGGCATCGTGTTTATCAGTAGAATCCAAAAGGATGCTAACTGTTTTCTCTTGGGCCATGATCCAGGAGATCTTTCTTTTGACCAAGAGAAACGATACAGTCGGTGTTTTCCAAGCCCGAGCAATCGTCATCCGGTTCCCAAGGAAGACAAACAAAAGAAGACGTTGAGTCAGTTTAGGGATTCCGGGGCACAGAAAATTCAAGAGAGGGAGGTGAGAAGACTTTTGGATGGGCAAGCCTGTGATTTTCTGGATGATACAAAATATTTTATTCCATAGACCCCTGATTTTGGGACATTCCCACCATATGTGTAGCATCGATCCCATGAGCCCGCATTCGCGAAAGCACAAGGGTGAAGCGGTAGGATACATTTTGGAGAGTTTTAGGGGGACCATGTACCACCTCATCAGGACTTTCAAGTTTGCCTCAATCAATGCCACATTTAGGATGCCTTTGGATGCAGCAGTAGATGCCCTATACCATTCCTCAATTTTCCAAGTGCATTGTAAGTCATTTTCCCACTCCCACTTCCATATTAGTTGCCTTGTCCCCTACCTTAGCAAGTGACTGGTAAATCACCGAGACTCCCCCCCTCTGCCCCATGGCTTGACCACACCACCGTTCATAGTCCGTGATGGCGAGTGGGACTCAGGGAGAGGACCTAAGGGACTGGATAAAGTGCACTATTTGACGGTATCTAAACTGTTCTGTGCTTGGCATGTCAAGTTTACTTATGCATTGAGCCATGGTGAGAGGTCCCTCAGGGTTGACAAAATGGCCTATCCTGAACAAACCCTTATTAAGCCACCATTGAAAGGCTTTAATATCCATCCCAGGAGGAAACAAAGGATTTCGGAAGATATGCGATAGGGGGTTCCAGTGCGAGATCAGTTGCTTATTTGATTTAAGTGAGTCCCATAAAACAAGGGAGTGCGACAGAGTGGGGACCATAATGGCAGGTCTGGATTTAGTTGGGGACCAAAGGCAGTTTTATATCTTTATGTTTAAAGCCTGAAATGTGGCAAAAGGTTGCAAAGTTCAAGGGGGCCGAATACTTTCGCAAGGCACTGTATAATGCCCTGAAAAATTATTCATACCCAGTGAAAATTTTACACATTTTTGTCATTTTACAACCAAAAACGTAAATGTATTTTATTGGGATTTTATGTGATAGACCAACACAAAGGGGCACACAATTGTGAAGTGGAAGGAAAATGATAAATGGTTTTATTTTTTTTTACAAACAAATATGTGAAAAGGGTTATGTGCATTTGTATTCAGCCCCCTTTACTCTGATACCCCTAACTAAAATCTAGGTGAACCAATTGCCTACAGAAGTTACCTAATTACTAAATAGAGTCCACCTGTGTGTAATTTAATCTCAGTATAAATACAGCTGTTCTGTGAAGCCCTAGTTTCTGTTAGAGAACCTGAGTGAACAAACACATCATTAAGGTCAAGGAACACACCAGACAGGTCAGGGATAAAGTTGCGGAGAAGTTTAAAGCAGGGTTAGGTTGATAAAAAAATATCCCAAGCTTTGAACATCTCACGGAGCACTGTTCAATCCATCATCCGAAAATGGAAAGAGTATGGCACAACTGCAAACCTAGCACCTAAACTGACAGGCCGGGCAAGGAGAGCATTAATCAGTGAAGCAGCCAGGAGGCCCATGGTAACTCTGGAGGAGCTGCAGAGATGACAACTATTAGTCATGCACTCCACAAAACTGGCTTTTATGGAAGTGTGGCAAGAAGAAAGCCATTGTTAAAAGAAAGCCATAAAAAGTCCCATTTGTTTGCGAGAAGCCATGTAAACACAGTGTCATGAACCTTGGAATACTGAAGTATTTCTCCTTTGATGCTAATACCCGGGGGGGGGGGGATTCTCTGCCCTGTCTTAAAGTTAACCCCCTCCAGTTGGCTCCATGGTCTGGAAGGAAGGCATTGTTCTGTGTTTGACCATTTGTTTGTTTATGTACTTGAATTACCCCCTGGGGCTTCTCTGTGTCATTACACATATCAGTTCTCCTATTCAAGCTATCGGGCCAATCCCTGCTGACCCTGTTTCAAGTCCTCATTTGCATGGCACAGAGGACTTAAGTAAGGACTAGAGTGTACTTTACAATTGACCAATAGGAAAGTGTTTTTTTGTGCGGGGTGTTCAAACTGCTATGTATAAAAGTGTGTTGTGTGCATCCAATAAAGGGTGATTCCAGTTTGAACTTACATACAGCCTGCCTGTTGTTTGTTCTGAGCTATCACAACTGGATTCGAACAGCACATAGCTGTAGTTTGAATCCTGGCGCGTCGGATGACCGAACCATCAGACGTTGCGATCTGCAATCTCATTCAATGACAACAGAGGAGTATTGGGAGAGTGTAACCAGGCGAGCAGGGGCTTGTTACACACAGCAAACATGGAAAAACGTGCTCTGGTCAGATGAGACCAAAATTAAAAATTTTGGCCTAAAAGCAAAACGCTACATGTGGCCGAAAACGTCCACTGCACACTGAACACACCATCCCCACTGTGAAACATGGTGGTGGTGGCATCATGTTGTGGGGATGCTTTTCTTCTGCAGGGACAGAGAAGCTGGTAAGAGTTGATGGGAAGATGGGGAGACAAATTCAGCGGTGAACCGATGGAAATGGCCCGTCGGACCATTCTCATCGGTTTGGAACGACCGAGTGTACGCGGCCTCAGAGTCTGCAAAAGACTTGAGCCTGGGGCAGAGGTTCACCTTCCAGCAGCACAAGGACCCAAAACATACAGCCAGAGCTACAATGGAATGATTTAGATCAAAGCATATTCATGTGCTGGAATGACCCAGTCAAAGTCCAGACCTAAATCCAATTGAGAATCTGTGGCAAGACTGAAAATTGCTGTTCACAACGTATTGACTGAATGGGGGCTGAATACAAATGTACATCACACTTTTCACATATTTATTTATTTATTTTACTTTCACTTCACAATTATATGCCACTTTGTGTTGGTCTATCACATAAAATCTCAATAATATACATTTACGTTTTTGGCTGTAAAATTAGAACATTTTGAGGGGTATGATACTTATTCTTTCCTTTTTTTCAATTTGTTTTTATTAATCTTTTTCTTAATACAAACATTTTACATTTAAACGAGATTCTATCACACTATATAACTGTTCCTGGTCATTATTCAATAAAAAGAAGCTTGATCAATATCCGTAAATCATATTACCGTATTTTCTGGCGTATAAGACGACTGGGCGTATAAGACGACCCCCTAATTTTCCAGGAAAATTTTTGATTTTGGGATATACTCACTGTATAAGACTACCCCCTTCTTACTAGTCTTTCTGGAAGCTGAGGGGTAGCCAGAACCGCTGACAGAAACAGGCTTTTTTAAATCTCACTGTGCCATTACATTACATTCCTCACTGTGCCATTACATTACATGCCCCGACTGTGCCATTACATTACATTCCTCACTGTGCCACTGTGCCATTAAATTACATGCCCCCACATTGCCATCACTTGCCCCTCACTGTACCATCACTTGCCCCTCACTTGCCTCTCACTGTGTCATCACTTGCCCCCACTGTGCCTGAACTTGTTGCCCCCCAGTGCAATAACCGCAAACACTCACTTTTTTTTCCAGCGGTGACAGTCTCCATGCTGCGAGCGCGAGCATCAATGATTTGAAAGCCGCGCCTTCTCTTCAGAGTGTTCTGTGATAGGCGGAACACAAAATTTCCCAGCAGCGCCTCTGTTCTGTTTTCCGCCTATCACGGACGTCTTCTCATCTCGTTTGAGGATGAGAAGGCATCTGTGATAGGAGGAACACAGAACAGAGGCGCTGCTGGGAAGATTTGTGTTCCTCCTATCACAGAACACTCTGAAGAGAAGGCGCGGCTTTGAAATCATTCACGCTCACGCTCGCAGCATTGGAGACTGTCACCGCTGGAAAAAAAAGTGAGTACTGAGACCGTACCCGGCGTATAAGACGACCCCCGACTTTGGATGCATGTTTTTGCATCCAGAAAGTCGTCTTATACGCCGGAAAATACGGTACCTTTAAAACAACATTTCTTACAAGATATACCTACATATATCCTACTATCTTCCATTCACTTTCACCCTCACATCCATGTATCCATCCCTAAACACTCAAAAAAAAAAACATAACCCGCCCTGTATTCTCCCCCATTATTTTATACTTCATTTCCATTTCCTCTTCATATTCTTCCTTACTTTCCCTTTATAAGTATTCTTTGATTCTTTTTGAGAGCCGAAATTCATCCCATTTTTGCCTTATTTCTGGCATTTGACTGTTTATATATCCTTCTTCTCTTATCTGTCTTTCCATATATTGTATTTAGTTCATTTCACATATCCAATCTACTATATTTGGGCTTTTGTTTTCTCTCCAGTTGCGAGCTATTATTGTTCTAGCTGCCGTTGTCATATGATGAAAAATATCTTTCTTGATGCTCTTTATCGAGTCTGGAATTAATGATAACAAGGAAATATCTATGTTTAGATTCCTTTCTATTCCCGACACCTTCCAATATATCTCGTGAACTTTTTCCCAGAAATTTCTTGCCAAATGATAACTATACCAAATGTGTTCCATGGTCCCCCTTGAGACCTTACATCTCTAACAGATCATTGATTGTCCAATACTTTTTCAAGGCACTGTATACAGGTATATAAAAGGACATGGAAAAAAAATAACTAAATGAAACAAGATCTCCAATTTAAGCTTTAAAAAGTATCACTATGAGAGGATAACAAGGCTTGCCTAAAAATAAGCTCCTTCTTGGCAGCAGACACTTGTCAGCGGGTGGCTGTATTCCAGACAGGTTTTTATCACCTGGATGATGGATGCATGCTAAGATCCATTGCCTAGATTATTGACATTGCACCAGACTTTGGAGACATGAATTGGATTTGCCTCACAAAAGAGTTATATGTGTCTTGATTTGAGAACTGAACATCTTCATTACTTTCACATTTTACTGACAAGCCAATTAAACCTTGTTTTCTGGGTTTTTAAACCCTCTGTGTTTTATTACAATATAAATTCCAGTTAAGTAATATTTTTTCATTTTGATATCAGAGCAAACATAATGAAAAAAGCGCAAGTCCTCCCTTAGAATTTAGAGAGCATGATCAGTAGACATAAACCATGCAAAGCATTGTATAAACTTGCCAGCTTGGTTCTGCTGACCTCTGAAGTTGAAGTCAATGCGGAGTGGAGGCAGTAGCAGGATGCAGATGCTGTCGGCACTGCTTGTCTTGGACCACAAAAATAGTGATTGGTTTTATAACTTGCTCGGAATCAGCCAGATTAGGTGACTGTTGTCTTTATTCTATAATGTATAGGAAATAGTGCAGCGCAATATAAATACAATTTAAACTAAAGTGCAAAACACAGTTGTTATACCAATAACAAATTAGTCATGAATGGTGCATAAATAATGCTCCTTCCCCCGTACGCGTTACGTTGTAGCAACTTCCCCAGCGGGGCGGGGCCTTAAGTCGCTTGCTACCATCTCTGAGAAGACACATGTTGTGTGTATTTCCTTTCTGCCGTTTTGCCTTTCGGGCTAATGTGAGTAGCCTGTTAATGCCTTTTTAATAAACCTAAGCCGTTTTTTAAAGCAGAGAGCACTTAGATCTGTTTTTTCTCTTATCCTCGATCTCAATGCTGCCAATCCTAAGAAGTTTGCTATCCACATATTGCACCAATCTGTCTATCGATTTCTGCTGGTATGACTGCCTGGTAAAACAGGGGTCCATACCTTAACCACTTCCCGCCCGGCCTATAGCCGATTTACGTCCGGGAAGTGGTTATGAAGTCCTGACAGGACGTTCCAGAACATCCTGCATGATTTCATGCCGCGCGCGCCCGTGGGGGCGTGCATCGCGGCGATCGGTGATGCGGGGTGTCAGTCTGACACCCTGCATCTCCGATCTCGTTGATGGCTCTTCCTCACTCGCGTCTGACAGACGCGAGTAGAGGAGAGCCGATCGGCGGCTCTCCTGACAGGGGGGGTTTGCGCTGATTGTTTATCAGCGCAGCCCCCCCTCGGATCGCCACACTGGACCACCAGGGATGCCCACCCTGGACCACCAGGATGGGCAAAAAAAAAATAAAGCCTGCAAAAAAAAAAAAAAAAGCATTCAAAAAAAGAAGTCTAAAAAAAAACAAAAAAAACATTCAAAAAAAGAAAAAATATGCCAATCAGTGCCCACAAATGGGCACTGACTAGCAACCTGGCAAAATCAGTGCTGCCCCACAGTGTCCATCAGTGCCACCCCACAGTGTCCATCAGTGCCACCCCACAGTGCCCATCCATGCCCAGTGCCCACCTATCAGTGCCCATCTGTGCCACCCATAAGTATCCATCAGTGCCACCCATAAGTGCCGCCCATGAGTGCCCATCTGTGCCGCCTATGAGTGCCCAGTGCCGCCCATCAGTGCCGCCTATGTGTGCCCATCAGTGCCACCTATGTGTGCCCATCAGTGCCGCCTATGAGTGCCCATCAGTGTTGCATACCAGCGCCGCCAATCAGTGCCACCTCATCTGTGCCCGTCAGTACTACCTCATCGATGTCCATAAGTGCCATCTCATCGATGCCCATTAGTGCCGCCATATCAGTGCCCGTAATTGAAAGAGAAAACTTATTTACAAAAAATTAACAGAAAAAAATAAAAACGTAATTTTTTTTCCAAATTTTCAGTCTTTTTTTAGTTGTTGCGCAAAAAAAAATCGCAGAGGTGATCAAATACCACCAAAAGAAAGCTCTATTTGTGGGGAAAAAAGGACGCCAATCTTGTTTGGGTACAGTGTAGCATGACCGCGCAATTGCCATTCAAAGTGCGACAGTGCTGAAAGCTGAAAATTGGCTTGGGCGGGAAGCTGCGTAAGTGCCTGGTATGGAAGTGGTTAAGGTGAGAGTAGCCATTCTTAATGGTGGAGGGATCACTTATTTAAAGTTAAAGTCACCGGTGAAGATTTGGAGTGGTTGTCACCCTATTCCTTTGGAATTTTTTCACTTTTTGGACTGTTTTTTTTTTGCATTATTTATGCACCATTCATGTGTTTTGCACTTTAGTTTAAATTGTATTTATATTGCGCTGCACTATTTCCTATACATTTTTGCAATTTTGGAATTTTGTGATTGTCCTGTCAGTGTTTAGCTTGCATTTGTGAAGGGGGAGGTTTATTTTATTTAATTTTTGCGCTGATTGCACCCTTTTCGTCTATATATTTTATAAGCTGCTTGTATCAGCCTGAAAAAAAAATCATATTTTTAAACAAAACAACAGAAAAATCAACCCAGCCTTCATTACAAGCATGCAAACCTATGTACAGTATGTAGAGGTAATCATGTTAAATGAGAAAAGTTCAATTTTACTTTTAATTTCTAAAATGTAAAGCCTCATACACACCATCAGATTTTCTGCGGACAAAGCATAGGACATTTGTTGCTCGGAATCAGCCAGATTAGGTGACTGTTGTCTTTATTCTATAATGTATAGGAAATAGTGCAGCGCAATATAAATACAATTTAAACTATGGTCTGCGTGCTCGGAAAAGGGTCTGGTATGGATTTTTCGGCATAGGTAGTGCCCCTTAAAATCCATACCAGACCTGAAGCACCTGGTATCGTCCAAGGGGGAACCTCATGCCAATTTTTTTTTAATTTTTGGCAGGGTTCTCCTTCATCCTCAGCACACAAGTCACACCGCAAGTCGGATCATAAAATGTGCTGAGGACAAGGGCCTCTTCCCGACAACCCTGGCCATTGGTTGTCAGGGTCTGCGGTCGAGGGGCTTATAAGAATCTGGTCCCCCACCCTATGTGAATGAGTATGGGGTACATCGTGCCCCTACCCATTCACCTGGGGAAAAAAGTGTCAAAAATAAAACACACTACACAGGTTCTTAAAGTCATTTGTTAGGCAGCTCCGGTATCTCTTCCGACTTCGGGGGTCTCTTCCAACTTGTCCGCTCTCTCCGGCCTCTTCTCCTGCTGTCTGGTGTCTTCTACCGGGCTCCTCCACTATCTTCTTCTCTTTTGCCGGCTCTTTTGCTAGCGGTTGCCCGGTCTTCTTCGTCGTCTTCTTCCCTCTTCTCTTCTTCCGATGTTGACACGACGCTGCCTAATAAATTACTAGAAAAACCTGTGTAGTGTGTTTTTTTAACACTTTTTTCCCCAGGTGAATGGGTAGGGGGGCCGGGACAGGGCCCCCCTGCCCCAAAGCACCTACCCCCCCATGTTGAGGGCATGTGGCCTGGTATGGTTCACGGGGGGGGGGCGCTCGCTCGTCCCCAACCCCTTTCTTGGCTGCGTGCTTAGATAGTGGTCTGGTGTGGATTTTGGGGGGACCCCAATCCTGTTTTTTTCGACGTAGGGGGTGCCACTTAAAATCCATACCAGACCGAAGGACCTGGTATAGTCCAAGGGGGAACCCCCCGCCAATTTCTTTCATTTTTGGTGGGGTTTCCATTCATCCTCAGCACACAAGTCACACCTTAAGTTGGATCATGATGATCCAACTTGCGCTGCGACTTCTAATCAAATCAATTGTCTCCCATTCCTGTGTGCATGGAGGGTAAATATTACGAAGGTATAGAGTTAAAAAAAAATGTTTAATGATTTTTTTTGGGTGTTTTTGCATAAAAAGCAGCTGCACATACATTTGTGTGATACTTTTTCAACTTGCACTAACAGTCCATTTCTGTGGACATGCTTTTGAGAAACCCATTCCATCCATCTTCATATCATCAAGGCAGATGAAGAAGGAGAGTTGACCACTTGAACGCTTGCCCAGAAAAATGAATTGTACAAATATAGAAAACATTGCATACATTACTCAATAATTTTGTTAAAAGTGGACAACTATCATTACATTTATCTTACATATTTATTGCAAGAAATAGTTGTTTATCATTGAATTTTTTTTTTTTTTTTATCGCTAATGTGTATTTTCTCTCTACCTAAATGATTTGTTTTTTACTCTCCCAATAGGCAGTTGACGGAACCTCACAATTATCACTGCCCAGAAGTCTGCAGTATCTGATGGAGCAATAACCCATGCAATAATCTTGGTGAATATACATTTACATATATAATAATGAAAACAAAATCACCAAACAGGCATAGTTTGTAAACCAGTTAAAAAAAATGAATTTGTTAAGTTTACTTTTCTGTAATGCAGGCCAACCTACTGACACAGTGATGAACTGTCATTTGCAATATTTGGGGTGTCACACGCTTGCTACCCCTGATTCAGAAGTGGAGGGAGGGGTCAGTAATACAAATGTATTTAAGATGAACTGAACCAGAAAATGAGCTACTTCACAGTAACAGTGTTCTTAAACTAGTCTTGCAGAAAGATAACATCCAATTAGTGCTAAAAGAAGCAACCTCAGGGTCACTTTCAAGCACAAGAGGACCCAGGGAAAATATTTAATTAATGGCACATTTAATTATGATAACAGAACAATTGCACTGAATTAGGATTAGAACCTGTTAGGCAAAAAAAAAAAAAAAAAAGTTATATTTCTTTAATGAGACTGCATAACCTGACCTCATATTGATCAGGTGGAAACCCAAAGTGGTTGTAAACCCATTCAGTTTAAAATATAAATGAAAGGCAAAACATTTGTGTATAGATACAAAAAAACATTATAAATACCTATTTTTATTTTGTTTTATATAAGGGATCACATTCCCTCTGTTCTAAGCTGCATAAAAGCTAGGGGAGGAGAAGCTGAGCTTCTCAGTAAATGGCTGTGCAGGGGGGCGTTTCAGGACAAGTCTGATCAGAGAGCATTGGAGGAGAGCAGGCTGAGTTCCCAGAGCAGCTGGAGAATTTACCACAGTGTGTTCTCCTGCTTAGGCTGCATTACATAGTTACATAGTTAGTCAGGTTGAAAAAAGACACAAGTCCATCCAGTTCAACCACAAAAAATAAACAAACAAAATAAAAAACACAGTACAATCCCATACACCCAACTCCATACCCACAGTTGATCCAGAGGAAGGCAAAAAAAAACAGCAGAGCATGATCCAATTTGCTACAGCAGGGGAAAAAATTCCTTCCTGATCCCCCGAGAGGCAATCGGATTTACCCTGGATCAACTTTACCTACAAATCTTTGTACTCAGTTATTTTATGTACATTTAGGAAAGTATCCAGGCCTTTCTTAAAGCAATCTACTGAGCTGGCCAGAACCACCTCTGGAGGGAGTCTGTTCCACATTTTCACAGCTCTTACTGTGAAAAAACCTTTCCGTATTTGGAGGTGAAATCTCTTTTCCTCTAAGCGTATCGTTTTTTTAGGCAGAAAGGCGCACGTTTTTACAACGATTTGCCGCAATTTTTTACAGGTCAAATGGTCACCAATGCAAAAAAAGAAGAAAAACGCCTTTATTCTGCCTAAAAAGAAACTCCAGAACTTGTTTGAGCTTTAGGCATTTTGGATAGGGTAACCAGACATCCCCGGTTTCTTGGGACAGTCCACGGATTGAGGACACTGTCCCCAGACAAAGTCTGTCCCCGGTATTGTCTCCCGATTGGATTTGAACAGGAGCTGGGACAATTTCAAAGACAGTGAGTGCAGAATTAAAAAAAAATCAGAATTACACCCCCCCGCTCTGCCGCTGCTACTAACTTAGGTGGGAAGGGGGGGTGTATTTTTTTCATTATCTGTGCCCCTTTCTGATGATCATGTGCTGGTCGGAGCGGAGGGATTATTTCTTCCATTCGGGTGCATGCCTGTTCCACTCCCACTCGCATGTTCTTCTGCCTTGGCTCAAGTCCTGGCCAGCCGCCTGCCTATCTCCTTGCCTTCCCTGATGGAGTGATCTTCCTCCGCTCTCCACCCAGTAGTAGCCGGGGGCGGAGAGTTCATTGTATGAACTGCATGTAACAATCTCAAACTCAGCCAATCAGAGGAAGCTTTGTGTTCATTCATAAAATCCAAAATTCCTGGTAAAAGGCTGAGCAGCACTCAGCCTGACTTGATTTTGTTCAAGTAGTGGGACAGAAAGGTTACCATCCTACTGCCAAAATACACTGATGTATACTGTATGTAGCTAAGGCAGTTTATACAGAGCATCCAGCTGCTGCATTTGTTAGTGAAGGTAATGATTCATTTGGTATATATATCAGTATATACAGTGCATTGAAAAGGTATTCAAACCCCTTGAAATTTTCCACATTTTGTCAAAAAATCACAAAGTTACAACCAAAAATGTAAATGTATTTTATTGGGATTTTATGTGATTGACCAACACAAAGTGACACATAATTGTGAAGTGGAAGGAAAATGATAAATGGATTTTTTTTACAAATAAATATGTGAAAAGTGTGGCGTGTATTTGTATTCAGCCTCCCTGAGTCAATAATTTACAGAACCACCCTTCCCTGCAATTATAGCTGCAAGTATTTTTGGCAATGTCTCTATTAACTTTGCACATCTAGAGAGCTCAAGCTCTGTCAGATTGGATGGAGAGCATCTGTGAACAGCAATTTTCAAGTCTTGCCACAGATTCTCAATTGGATTTAGGTCTGGACTATGATTGGGCCATTCTAACACATAAAATTGCTTTGAGCTAAATCATTCCATTGTAGCTCTGGCTGTATGTTTAGAGTCATTGTTATGCTGGAAGGTGAACCTCTGCCCAGTCTCAAGTCTTTTACAGACTCTTAGGCCCTGTACACACGACCAGTTCATCCGATGAGAATGGTCCACAGCTGAAATGGCCTGATTGTCAGATGTGTGTACACACCATCAGTTCAAAAACCGATCGGGTCAGAACGCGGTGACGTAAAACACACAATGTGCTGAAAAAACGAAGTTCAATGCTTCCAAGCATGCGTCGACTTGATTCTGAGCATGCGCGGGTTTTGAACCAATGCTTTTGTGTACTAACCATCGGTTTGACCCAATCGGTTAGCGGTCCATCGGTTCGATTTTAAAGCAAGTTTTAAAATTTTGGTCCGAAGGACAAAAGACCGATGGGCCATACACACGGTCGGTTTGGACCGATGAAACTGAACCTCGGTCCATTCTCATCGGTTTTGACCGGTCGTGTGTTCGCGGCCTAACAGGTTTCCTTCTAAGATTGCCCTGTATTTGGCTCCATCCTTCTTCCCATCAACTCTGACCATCTTCCCTGTCCCTGCTGAAGAAAAGCATCCCCACAACATGATGCTGCCACCATGTTTCACGGTAGGGATGGTGTGTTCAGGGTGATGTGCAGTGTTAGTTTTCCGCCACACATAGCATTTTGCTTTTAGGCCAAAAATTTTATTTTGGTCTCATCTGACCAGAGCACCTTCTTCCACATGTTTGCTGTGTCCCCCACATGGCTTCTGGCAAACTGCAAACTAGACTTCTTATGGCTTTCTTTCAACAATGGCTTTCTTCTTGCCACTCTTCCATAAAGGGCAGATTTGTGGAGTGTCCGACTAATAGTTGTCCTGAGGACAGATTCCCCCACCTGACCTGTGAATCTCTGCAGCCCCTCCAGAGTTGCCATGGGCCTCTTGGCTGCTTCTCTGATTTAATGCTCTTCTTGCCTAGCCTGTCAGTTTAGGTGGACAACCATGTCTTTGTAGATTTGCAGTTGTGCCATACACTTTCCATTTTCAGATGATGGATTGAACAGTGTTCTGTGAGATGTTCAAAGTTTGGGATATTTTTTTTATAATCTAACTCTGCTTTAAACTTTTTCATAACTTCTTAACTTATCCCTGCCTGACCTGTCTGGTGTGTTCCTTGGCCTTCATGATGCTGTTTGTTCACTAAGGTTCTCTAACAAATCTCAGAGGGCTTCACAGAAAAGCTATATTTATATTGAGATTAAATTACACACAGGTGGACTCTATTTACTAATTAGGTGACTTCTGAATGCAATTGGTTCCACTAAATTTTAGTTAGGGATATCAGAGTAAAGGGGGCTGAATACAAATGCTTGCCACACTTTTCAGATATTTATTTGTAAAAAAAATGAAAACCATTTATTATTTCCCTTCCATTTCACAATTATGTGGCACTTTGTGTTGATCTATCACATAAAATCCCAAGAAAATACATATACGTTTTTGGTTGTAACATGCCAAAATGTGGAAAATTTCAATGGTTATGAATACTCTTTCAAGGCACTGTATGTATGTGTATATATATATATATATATATATATATATATATATATATATATATATATATATATATATATACTGTGCTGTACTGTATATATAAAATAAACTACCCAATTATTGATATACTTTCCTTTAACCAGTTCACAAGATTTAGCATTTATCCCAATGCTAAAACAATCTGTCAATGTCACCTTCAGAGCTGGGGTGCTCTAAAAACCACTCCAGGAAAACAGCACTGAAGACAACAATGTCAAGCCAATGAGGTAAGTAAAATTTCTCCTTTGCTGATGTTTTGCTGTGTAAATGTAATTTAAGATGAACTTCAGGGACTGTAATGTAGCGTACTGAGACTTAGCATACTAGAAGGAAAGATAAAATGCGGTTTACTGTTTGGAGCTCTTACACAGCTAAGAAATGCAAAGCCAACCTGGCTAAGCTAGAAAATGGCAACAGCCTTGATTCAACAAAGTGCAGGAAGCATTACCAATCATATTTTATATAAAATTATTGCCTGTTAACTATTTGCAATTGTATCCAAGAGCCTAAGAAAATTTCTTTGCAATGTTTGTGTTACTGCTTTACGTTTTCTGTACATGTGTTATTTTCACCTGTAAAAGCTTGTATGCAAATATAAAAACAAAATCACTCATCTTTCAACCCTCTGTAATTATCATTAAGATGAGGAAAGTCAAAATAGCATTTTGTCTGTGTGAAATCATTTGTATGGTCTTGGAGTAGTTTAACCCTTTTGAAAAATTGTAAAATCTGGGAGGGAGGAAGATGAAGATCTTGTGTTTCTGCCAAGCAGAAACACGGATCTCTTTGTTCCTCCAGTCACAGTATTCCCCCCACAGTTGGAAGGCACTCCCTAGGAGCACACTTAACCCCTTGATCATCTCTGATGTTAATCCCTTCCCTGTCAGTGTCATTAGTACAATTACTATATTATTATTTAGCACTGATCACTGAATTAGTATCACTGATCCCCACAAAGTGTAAAAAGTGTCAGTTGGGTGCCCAATTTGTCGACTACATTGTCGCAGTTCCACTAAAAATCGCTGATCGCCCCCATTACTAGTAAATAAATAAATAAAAATTCCATGAAAATATCTCCTAGTTTATAGACACTATAACATTTTTACGCAAACCAATCAATATACACTTATCGGGATTTTTTTTACCAAAAATTGTCGGTCTGTTTTTCTTTATAGCACAAAAAAAAATGCAGAAGTGATCAAATACCACCAAAAGAAATCTCTATTTGTGGGAAAAAATGCTATCAATTTTATTTGTGTACAGCGTCGCATGACTGCGCAATTGTGAGTTAAAGTAACAAGATGCCGTATTGCAAAAAACGGCCTGGTAATGAAGGGGGTAAACCTTCCAGGGCTGAAGTGGTTAAACAATACAAAGCTCCACATATGGATAAATGCAGCTGTCGTAGATATATTATAACAGATATTATATCTATGCAGTTTATAATATAATAGGTCATTAGGACAAAATATAATGTAGCGCTACCCCCTCAGGAGCCGCTGGTTTGTTTTGGGATCGGCATATTTAAGTTACCTCTCAGTGTTGTCTAGGGGTGTAGTTGATGAGTAGAGTAGTGAGTGAATGTCCAGTCAATAAAATAAGGTTTTTAATGCTTTATTTCCAGGCCCAACATGGCCAACATCAACATGAAGTAGAGCAAAAAGGTTGATGAAGCGATAGAGAACTTTGCGGTATCAGGCCTGGATATGAAAGGAGCAATCCTGCTCTCAACAGCACAGTAGTAGTTACGGTTCGTCGCCACTCCAGCCATAGTGGGTGAAGTGCCCCTGGACAGACTCCTGCCACGAGCCTGGCAGCCAAAGTGTCACTTTAGGTTGCTGGGAGGAACAGGCCTCTCTCACAGACCCGGCTCTAGGGACCTCTGCCACAGGTCTAGTACTTGGATGAGCTGAATGGATTGAGCGAATCCTCACAGTAGATTAAATTAGGGTCAACGGGTGACAGTAGAAATGTACCTGTCAATGTCCCGGTCACCAGATCCCCGATGGTAGGCCATATCACCGGGGTCCGTTGGATGCGCACACCCTAAAGGTGGGTGCCGCACCTGGAACCTGGAACCCGCGAAGAACCAACAAAAATGGCGTCTGCCACTGATATACCCTCCCCCAGCATGCCCCGTGAGGGAAAACTCTTCTAATTGGCTGCTGGGGAAAAGTGGCTCTGCCAGAACCCCTCTAGCACCACCTGTCACCCAGGGGTGGAATCAGCACCCCTGGAGCGCAGACTGACCTACAGGACAGTTCAGGAATGACAGCAGCTCAGAATTTAGCAAATTGTAAATGGGAGCAAAATAACTCTCCCATTCCCCACTAACCTTAGCGTAGTGCCCAAACTGAAAGTAAGGGGGGCGCTACAATAACAAAAAAAATTATAAGTCTCAAAAAAGTCACAAGGTAAAAATGCAATGTACATCTCATGGTTAAGAATGAAAAAGTGGTAGAAAATAGACTAGGCTGAAATTAAGGTCATTAAGAAGAGTTGTAGCAGACCCCATAACAAGAGGCATAATTCAAGCATTATATCATGTAAGCCAAGGTTTCTAGGCTTTCTCAAAGGCAGACAATGGGGGTTATTTACGAAAGGCAAATCCACTTTGCACTATGGCCCAGATTCTCAAAGGGCTTACGTCGGCGTACATGGCGTTGCGTCGTCGTAAGCCCTTTTAAGTCCTAATCTGGGCCGTCGTATCTATGCGACTGATTCTTAGAATCAGTTACGCATAAATATCCATTAGATCCGACAGGCGTAAGGCTCTTACGCTGTCGGATCTTAAATGTAATTTTTTTTTGGCCGCTAGGTGTCGCCTCCGTCGTTTTCCCCGTCGAGTATGCAAATGAGCTAAATACGCGAATTCCCAAACGTACACGCGGTCGACGCAGTGAAATTACGACGTTTACGTTAGGTTTGCGCGCCGTAAAGTTGCCCCTGCTATATGAGGGGCAACCAATGTTAAGTAGGGCCATCGTTCCCGCGTCAAAATTTAAAAATTTACGTTGTTTGCGTAAGTCGTCCGTGAATGGGGCTGGACGCCATTTACGTTCACGTCGAAACCAATGACATCCCTGCAACGTCATTTGGAGCAATGCACCCTGGGATATTTTCCGGACGGCGCATGCGCAGTACGTTCGGGGCGGGAACGCGCTTAATTTAAATGCTCCACGCCCCCTACCTGGCTAATTTGAATTAGGCGGGCTTGCGCCGGGTGATTTACGCTATGCCGCCGCAACTTTACAGGCAAGTTGTGAATAAAGCACTTGCCTGTAAAACTTGCGGCGGCGTAACGTAAATCAGATACGTTACGCCCGCTGAGTTTTACGCCCATCTACGAGAATCTGGGCCTATAAGTGCAAACTACTAGCCAGATTCACGTATGGCGGCGTAACTTTATGCCGGTGTAGCACATCCCATTTGCACTACGCCAACGTAACATAGTGAGGCAAGTACTGTATTCACAAAGCACTTGCCTCCTAAGTTACATTGGCATAGCGCAAATGGCCTGACGTAACCCCTGCCTAATTCAAATTTGGCAGGTAGTGGGCGTGCTACATGTAAAGTAGCCGTGACCCCATGTAAATGAGGGCCGTTTGTATGGTGCATGCGGACGCATGCTCAGAATCACGTCGGAAATACTCAGATGATCTTGGATTCTCTTAGCAAATGGCCGTTTAGTTTTGCCGATATAGAATGCACCACATCGGCATGTGGCCAAATAGACGATACCAATAGTTGTACAATCAGCAAATGCCCTTGACTTAAGGAAGCCACCTCTAAGTAGGGGACATCCATCACCTTCTTTAATCCATGGGCACTGATCACAATGGCCACATTGATAAGTTCCAAGTCCCCCAGATGCTCCTGTCTCTAATGTGTCAGGAGAAAGATGACTATGTATTAGACCATCTTTATTGACCTAGATTTTCTGTAGACAATTTCTGGTCTTACTGAGACATATTTAGAAATGACAGGGTCCTCTGACAGAAAGTGCCAATTGTTGTTAATCAATTGGCGAAAAATATTTTGATGGGCACTGAAAGTTGTAATGAATTTGGTGGTAGAATTAGGTTCCTTCTTTTTAGATTTAAATAGCAACATCTCTTGCGTATTCATTTTGGTCTTGGCATACACCTTTTTCAGTACTTTTTTGCTGTATCCTCTTTGCAATAGACGTAGGTACAAGGCATGCGCCTCTTGTTCAAAATCCTCTTCCCTTGTACAATTGCGACGCAACCTAAGATATTGGCTGTATGGAAGGCTTTGCACTAGGGGCCACGGGTGGGAGCTCGAACAGTGCAAAATGGTATTTCCCGCTGTTTCCTTTCTATATAAATTACTGAAGAGTGTGCCATCATCATTAAGACAAAGTCTAAGGTCAAGGAAAGGGATACTTTTGGTATCCGACTGGATGGTAAATTTTAGATTGAAATCATTTCTAGATAAATACTGCATGAACTCAGACAGCAGAACAGCTGATCCAGTCCAGATGACCAGCACATCATCGATATACCTCCGCCACAAAAGAATGTAGCGGAGGTATATCATGGCGGCGTCATCTGAAAACACGGCTCTCTCCCACCCCCCCAGGTACAGGTTGGCATACCATGGGGCACAATAAGTCCCCATCGCAACCCCCTGTACCTGGAGGTAAGTGGAGCCATTGAATACAAACAGGTTGTTTGTCAAGATGTGCTCGAGTAGTGTAGTGACAAATTTACAGACTTTCCAGTTGTTATGGTCCTGCTCTGTCAAGAAGCGGGATACCACCTCCACCCCTTTTGGTATCCGACTGGATGGTAAATTTTAGATTGAAATCATTTCTAGATAAATACTGCATGAACTCAGACAGCAGAACAGCTGATCCAGTCCAGATGACCAGCACATCATCGATATACCTCCGCCACAAAAGAATGTAGCGGAGGTATATCATGGCGGCGTCATCTGAAAACACGGCTCTCTCCCACCCCCCCAGGTACAGGTTGGCATACCATGGGGCACAATAAGTCCCCATCGCAACCCCCTGTACCTGGAGGTAAGTGGAGCCATTGAATACAAACAGGTTGTTTGTCAAGATGTGCTCGAGTAGTGTAGTGACAAATTTACAGACTTTCCAGTTGTTATGGTCCTGCTCTCTCAAGAAGCGGGATACCACCTCCACCCCTTTGTCATGGGGGATACTGGAGTAGAGCGCTTCAATGTCTATCGCTGTCATGATAGCACCAGCTGGCACCGTCATGCCTTCGATCACTTTCAGCAGCTCAAGCGTGTCTTTGAGGTATGAGGGTAGGCCCATTACATGAGGTCTTAACTGTGTGTCCACATATTTACTGGCCGTTTCAGTATGGCTGCCAATGCCAGATATGATGGGACGACCAGGAGGGTCTTTGATATTTTTGTGCACTTTTGGAAGTGAGTAAAACGTAGGGGTTATAGGCCATTTTATCTATAGGTATTCCCGTAAGTCTTTATCAATAAGATTTTGCTGATACGCTTCTGTAATAATTGACAGATACTGGGACCTGGCTTCAGATACATCTTCTTGTGGCACTTCCCTATACCAATCTTTGTTGTTCAATATTTTATTGCACATTTTAATATACTGGGCTCTGTCCATGACCACAACATTGCCTCCCTTGTCTGAGGGTTTGATAATCAATTCAATGTTAGATGTTAATTGGGTCAGTGCCTGCTGCTGTACACGAGATAGGTTGTGATCCAATGTCTTAGGAAACACAAAATTCTCAATCTGCTTCTTAGTCTGTTTCAAAAACGCCCAAACCGCAGGTGAAGTCTGAAGGTTTGGGAATTTTTGAGATTTAGGTTTAAATTTGCATGGTTCAGGTGCCTCTTCAGTTTCAGAGTCCACATCCTCATTCATAGAATCAGCTGGTTCATCTGATCTTTCATTTTCATCAAGTAATTGAATAATAATTTTTAGGGCCCTAAAATCCTGTACCTGAAAGCCCTTATATAATTCCTCCTCCTTCCCCACTACTCGTCCCCTGTCAGAGTCAAAAATATATTTATAGGTAAGATTTCTCACAAAAAGGTGCAAGTCTTTAGCTAGTGTAAATTTATTGATCGTTTGCAATGGACAGAAACAAAGTCCTAGTCGCAGGACCTCGATTTCAACCGGGGAAAGAGTATATGAGGACAGGTTAACTACGTCTAATCCTGATTGATCTGTGTTTACTTTACCATGAACGGGTCCATCTTTCCCATTCTCATCTGAGGAATGGGTGTCGGTGGAATTTGTGATGGCCCTAAAGGGGCAGGACCAGAGTTAGTATGTCTACAATAAATTTTAGGAGTAGCTCCTAGGTCTCTTGGGTTAGTATGTTCCCTATCCATGGCAAACATTGAAAGAGGAGTGCTACCCATCACCAGGTCACCATGTGTTTCTAACCCTTGTTCTTTACTGGTATTAGAAGGATTACTCTGTAATTGAGGTGATACTATACGTTTTTTATTTGTCCCCCCTTGTGCATTATGCCCACCACCATTACCACGTTTCAGTGAGCGTCCTCTTCCCAATGATCCTCGTGGTGTTTTATTTGCAAATTTCTGGGAGGAAATAGAAGAAGATGAAACAGAGGCGTCAGAATCAGATTTATATACCATACTATCTTGGTGGTTATTCCGTCTAAATGCTTTATTCCCTTTATTAAATGGATTTTTCTGCCACTTATATGCATAACCCCCTAAAAAGGCTAGCTGATCTTTGTAGAATTTTTGATCCTTTTTCAGGACAGCATTTTTATTGTATTTTTCCAAGTGCTGTACAAGCTCTTGTTCCTTCTTTTTGAAGTCAGCATTGGAGGAAAACTGGCTCCCCGAAATTCGTAGATTTTCTATTTCTTTTTTTTTTTTTTCCATAAAAGATTTTTATTTATGCAAAACATACCATGAAATACATGACAAGATAATTAACACACAACAGACACCATGAAGACAGCATAATGCGAAACACTACAGATAGGCATCAATCAACATTTTTAGACCCTGCATGAGGCACATAAGGCTAAATAAGCGGAGTAGGGCGGAGGATCTTAACTCACAATCTTCCCCTCCCCCCAAACCCCTCATGCCAAACGCATGAGGGGAAGGTGGAACAAGGCCTCAGTCTCGGTCAGTAATTAAAGTGTGACGTATCATGAAAATAAAGGGAACAAGTGTCTGTGTAGAGGAAGAGTAAAGAACGGTGGGGAGGGGATGGGGGGGGAAGGGAAGGGAGAGGAGAGAGGTGTAAAGGGGGTGACAAAAGCCAAAGCAGAAGTAAAGAAGGGAAAGAACCGGAAAGGAGTGAGTTGGGAGAGTGGGTCCGTGCCTGCCCTCCCCCCCCGATGATCAGGGAGGGGGGGGGGCCTCCTTCGTCGCTGTCGACTCAGGAAACGCATTGTCGGTAGCGGTCAGTGGTGACAAAATGATTCCAGCAAGCCCAAGTAAAGGAGAACTTCTGCACTCTATCCTGGGAGATGTGGATCAGCTCCTCCATTTCTTTTATCAAAGAGATCCGTGCCAGCCATTCTCGTATTGTCGGGACATCGGTAGAGCGCCAATGCCTGGGGATGCAAACCCTGGCAGCATTAACCATGTGCATGGCCAGGGACTTGAAATAGTCTCTTTTGGGGATCGAGGAATGATGCAAAAGGAATTGAGAGGGAGTGTAATCCAGGGTGTAGGTAGTGACATGTGAGATGAGGTCGTGAACCCCCCTCCAAAAAGGTTGGAGGGCGCCACAATCCCACCACACATGGAGCATAGTCCCCACTCCCGCACCACATCTCCAGGAAGTGTCGGGGATATCAGGGGAAAATTTATGGAGGCGCGACGGAGTTCTGTACCACTTGGTGATCACTTTGTAGCCGTTCTCTTGAACCGCCACGTTTGCAGAGCCTTTATGGGCAAATTCATAGATAGTGTGCCAATCTTCTGCTGACAGGGAGGCTTGAAGGTCTTTGTTCCAAGCGAGCTGTGGCGAGGACGGCGTTTGCGACTGGCCTTCCATTAAGAGGGCATATAGAAGAGAGATCAGGTGCCTTTGCGGCGTTTTGCGATGGCACAAAGACTCGAAAGGCGTAAGTTGTCGCGTCCATAGCGATTGGTCCGCCACGGACGCGAGGAAATGACGAATCTGTCTATATGTCCAGAAGGAGAAAGAAGATGTCTTGGAGCCAGTTTTCACGGCCTCAAAGGATAAAGGCTTCCCAGCGGAAAAAAGTTGAAGGGCTAGCACGTCCTCAAAGGGCCATTCCTGGCTCAGAAAGTCATCCGACATGCCAGGTGGAAAATCTAGGTTTCCCCGCAGGGATGTCAGGGGATTCGGTTGGGAGGACGGGGGACCCAACGTTGAGGCTTTCTTGAAGACTAGGAGTGAGGGGTAAATGAGTGGATGGGTCCGCAAGGATTGAGGCCAATTCCTGGGCGGCAGCCATGGGAGTAAATGTAGGGGGCTTGGCGAGGAGCTCCTCTCCAGAAGGACCCAAAGCTTCCCGGCATGGATATTCCAGTCTGCTATCCTCGCGAGGTGACATGCACTATGGTACTTCTGGAGGTCTGGGAGGCCAATGCCTCCTCTAGATTTAGGTAAAGTGAGTCTGGAGTATTTTATTCGGGGTTGAGACCCCCTCCAAAGGAATGTTGAGCATGCCTTCCTGTATGATGTGAAGAAACCCGAGGGCAAGGAGATGGGCACCGATTGTAGCAGGTAGAGTAAGCGTGGCAGAATTATCATTTTAATCAAGGCCGCACGGCCGAACCAAGAGACATTCATACCCATCCACTCTCCAAGGCATGATTGGGCTTTAAGCAGGGCTGGGTGGAAGTTCTTCGCAGGTCCGCCAAATTGGGGGGTATTCGGATACCAAGATAAGTGAGAGAATCTTGCGTCCATCTAAAGGGGAAAGATTCCCGACAGTGCGACACTTCCATGGAGGGAAGGGAGACATTAAGCGCTTGGGATTTTGTGTAGATTTTCTATTTCTATATCAAGTTCCACTAGTTCAACATGATGTTTATCTCTCAGGATCACCATCATGTTAGCTGAGCATTGATTTAAGGTAGCTTCCCATTTTTCCTTGAATGCCGCTTCTGTTACCTCAAATGTGGGAAAAATCTGTACCCTAAGTCCCTGAGGGTTAACTCGCTCCCTCAAATATCAGTCAAAAAATCTGATATGCCAGCCCAGATTGGATTTCTTCTCCATAAGTCTCCTTAATTTAATAAAAAATACATCAAGTCCAACTTCGGTTTTGACTTGTGGAGTACAAGAATTTTGAATAGACTCTAGGAATTTTTCCCAGTCTGGGCCTGAGAACTGCGACATTGAGCAAGAAAGAAAAAAAAAAGAAAAAACACACAACCAAGCCCTCCCTCCCACCTAGAATTATCCTCCTATCTAGTACAGCATACTATGCAAAGCAGATTTGGCACTACATTTAGTTAAAACATTTAACACGACATATGTGAGTAGTTAATTTGGTATCACCTTTTACTAGGAAACGATTCCCCACCATATAACGGTATAGTTCTATGTGCTTAAGAAAAATTGTGCCAATACCTGCAGCTAAAGCAAATAACTCCAAAAAGAAGAGAAGGTCAATGTGCCATCACTGAAACATGGTGAAAAGACATGGTTGAACTATTCAAATGCTTACACTACCTTAAAAAGTAAAAAGCCACAACCCGCAGTCAGCCCTCGTCTTGAATTTACAAGATACAATCTGTTGTGAATTAGTGACATTTTCTGGTAAATATCAAGAACCACTGAATTGTATTCAGGCAGACCTGGCATTGTGACCAGATCAGTATAGTTGTTATCTTACCGAAACCCATTTAAAACCCATGATAAAAGCTGATCTAGTGTCAGCAATGAAATCCTAAAAGAAGCATAACCAAAATGTCATAAGCTTGGCATAAAGAACCTTGTCCCCAGCATACAAGATGGTAATCTTGATATAGTATTGTAGCACCCTCTAGTGTGTGCTAGAGTTAGTGTAGGATGTGTTAAAATAGGTAAACCAAAGTTAGCTCAGGACTAAGCTTGAGCTGTGGAATCTGGGTCAGGGTTCAGTGACTCAGGACTGGGTGCCTCACCCTGTTTCTGGGACAATAAAGAGTGTTCTAGAGCTAGTAGGTGGAGGTAAGGAGGAGCTGCCTGGAATATTTTTTGAGGCCGCGGCCAATCCTCAGTAGTGGGCTGGCAGAGGGCAGAGAGTTTATCTCACAAATAGGTCAGTCAGATAGAAGGTGGATATACAGTGCTGAGGAAGCTGTCGGTGGCCCTTAGGGGTTTTCACTGGTCTGGGGGGGGGGGTGTTCTGGCTTGGGCTGGGGCTCGGGTGCTGGAAAGATCCTGCCACAATACATCAAAGGAAGACCTTCCTGGAGGTACGGGAGCAAGAGAGAGGACAGCTTAGGGGGGGGGGGTGGCGGGACAGCATATAGCCAGTCTTCCTGAAGACAGAGGTGAGCTTAAAAAGTCTTCATCCTTCCATTGGAGATCCCCTGAGAGCCAGCTGGATGGACTGGTGAAGAGACAGTCTGAAGGGCTGGTATGGAGAAGCTAGCCTGGAGGGCTAGTGAAAGGGGCAGCTGCAGCCAGGTGGTAGTGCTAAAGAGGTAGTTCTGGGATCAGTAGCCACAGAGGAGAAGTGCAAGCTGTTCACTGTAATTTTTTCTACACCCCAAGGGGCTATGAGTTTCATTGCTAAAAATCTGACTGAGAACCGATCAGAGCAACTAATGGTGACTCAGCTGGAGTCTGCAAGCAAGTGTGTGCAGGAGGAGAGTAAAGGAGATTGTATATAGACTGTATATAGCAGCCCTCAAAATGTACACTCGCCGCTCGCATTTTGCGAGTAAATTTTGAGTGCTGGCGAGTGTCTGGCTGGCTGCTTGGGAGCAGGGGGCAAGCGAGGAGAGCAGAGCCGCCTCCGCCGCAGCGTTCAAACCGCAGGGAACATTACAGCTTTCGATTCAATAGCTGTGTTCCCCGCAGCGCGCATCTTATACAGCCCCTCCCCTCTTGTCCGGGAAACTTTGATAGACAGATCACCCATCCCAGGATTGGATGGGTGATCTGTCTATCAGAGTTTCCCGGACAAGAGGGGAGGGGCTGTATAAGACGCGCGCTGCGGGGAACACAGCTATTGAATTGAAAGCTGTAATGTTCCCTGCGGTTTGAACCATTTGGCGGTGGCTCCTCCTCTCCTACCCAGCACAGGTAGGATGCGAGGGGGGAAGAACTCTGGCTAATATATGTGTGTGGGGGGGAGAACTCTGGCTAATATGTGTGTGTGGGGTGGAGAACTCTGACTAATATGTGTGGGGGGGACTCTGGCTAATATGTGGGGGGGAGAACTCTGGCTAATATGTGTGTGGGGGGGAGAACTCTGGCTAATATGTGTGTGTGGGGGGACTCTGGCTAATATGTGTGGGGGGGACTCTGGCTAATATGTGTGTGGGGGGCCTATGGCTGCAATATGTGTGGGGGGGACTCTGGCTGCAATATGTGTGGGGGGGACTCTGGCTGCAATATGTGTGGGGGGGACTCTGGCTGCAATATGTGTGGGGGGGACTCTGGCTGCAAAATGTGTGGGTGAGGGGACTCTGGCTGCAATGTGGGTGAGGGGACTCTGGCTGCAATGTGGGTGAGGGAACTCTGGCTGCAATTGTGGGGGGACTCTGGCTGGAAAATGGGGACATTTTGCTGCATTGGTAGACATGGGCAGGCTGCATTTTTGGGCACGGATTAAGTTGTTAATATTTATTACTTAATTCTACATAAAACATTTAAGTGTAATTTCATGAGATTTATGAGGGCGTGTCTAGGGGCGGGACATGGTAGGGGTTGGGCGGGGCAACTGGTGGCGAGTATGCCTTGAGGCCTGGCTAGTAGCTCAGGACTTGAAATTTTGAGCCCTGGTATATAGGAAGATGCCATTGAAGCTGTTGCCAAAGTGTTTTTGCTGAAGTCAAGTGGGCATCCCATAACCTCCCATCCCTATGCAAGTTATTAACCCTCAATAAATAACAAAAACAAAATCATGAACTGTTCCATGAATCTGAAGTTCCTGTAAAAATTTGCTGTGCCACGCTGTGCAGCAGTGGAGGATCCAGCTCATCTAGGCTTCTAAGGTGGTGATTCTTGCACCTACAGGTAAGCCTGTAGGTTAAAGTGGTTGTAAAGGGTTTTACACCCGCGCATGCCCAGAAGTGAGCTTCAATGGAAAAAGTGGTAACCTCGCTTTGCTAGAACATTGTGAGAAAAACGATGGTGAGTAGGCAACTTCGTCTTTGAAAAGTGAAGTTTCAAAAATGTCGTTTTTTACTTCACAGAAAATGTCGTTTTTGTTCATCACATAAAGTGATGGTGTGTATGCGGCATTAGTGATAGCCACATATTCAGGGTTCTTGGGTAAGGTAGCAAATAGTCTATCCATGGAGATCAGAATTTAAAAAATGTCTCATATTTGTCCAATGAGACAGCCATTCATTTTCCATTAATTGTCATCTAACCGTGTTTTAATCACTTGGAAGCTTAACACAGGAGACTTTCATGATTGGGCCATGGTTTGGCTAATGGCACTGAATATAAAGCCAACATTTTTTATCACATTATGCTGGACATCTTGATTTTTTTTTTTAAGAGGGTCTCAATAGGGTCTTGCAGATTACCACTCAAGACTATTTAAGAGTAACCCCTAATCCACAGCTTTTGAGTTTTCAGACATGACCAGTAAATATGAAGCATAATTTCCTCTTCTGCACAGTACCAAAAGGGGTTAGTTAGAAATATAAGAGGAAGTTAAATAAGAATGAACTAGAATTTTCCAGTGCTAGAATGTTAAAAGAGCTCCATTCTGTGGAAGTCCAAATTTCTGTACAATCTTCATTCGATACAGTCTTAATTCTTTCTCCTACTCTAGCATATAATACGTTTTAAGAGGTACCTTAAAAGAGCTAACAGATGCTTGTGTGAGGGAAATAAGTTTTGGAGAATAGGGTACAGCACACCACTTACTCTCAAAAACAGTATGATCAATTGGGGCCTCAGTCTTATGCAAGAGCGCAGCAGTAAAATGGCATAATTGTATGTAGCAGAAAAATTCCCGCATCATGCTTTTCTTGAAAATACTTAAAGATTTAATTCTATCAAATTTTAGGAGGGAGTACACATGTGTAAAGCATTGTTGAATCCTCTAACCAAATCTACCTAAAGCTTACCTTCTAGACGGAAACAAGGGGCATGTCACCAGACCTGATAAGGGTAAATAAATAGGTCTAAAACAGGGGTGCCCAACCTTTTGAAGAGCAAGGGCCACTTAAGTGACTGGATGGCAGCCCACCTGGCTCTATAGAGCCCACTCTACTCTCAGCACACCAAACTCGCAGGTAAGAGAAGTCTATGGCTCAGTGCAGGTAACCCGCAGGTGCACTTCTCTGCACCTGTAGATCAGTTTGAAAGCAGCCCAGTAACCACTGCAGAACAGATATGCCCATATATACACTGTGATTTTAGTAATAAACTTAACTTTAATAACAGTATTCTATTCTATTTTATTCCATTCCAATGCGGAAGGTCGCGGGCCACATCAGAGGGCTATGCGGGCCACATCAGAGGGCTCCGCGGGCCACTGGTTGGGCACCCCTGGTCTACAGAGTACATAATAGAATCCCACACCTTAAGCTAGTGTGTCAAAGAAAGGTTTAATTGCAATGGTTGCAAATTAAGCGGAAGCACAAAAATCACACTAGGGTCACAAAAAATGGCATCAAGCAGAACCGAAAAAGGGACTTCCAATTGCTTATGATGGAGAACAAATGGAGATACGTGAGCTGCTCTATATTGGTCAATAGCGGAACTCCCAAACCGCCACTAGTTTTATGTTAAAAAAGGGTAGCCCTATTAACAGTGGGAACTGAACTCTATAAAAACTCCATTCTTTTATATTGGAGTAGCCACAGAACACAATTAGGGACCATAATGGGTAATATCCAAAATAAATATGCTTGCAGTCACACAGTCAAAGTGTCAACTTGTTCTAAAAGCTATCATTACTCCCCTTTGTTGGTCTAGGCTTTAGCTTTGAAAACTTGAAAGTAGACACCAAAATATTATAAGAGGCAAAATTCAGGCGGTTCAGCCAGACAAATTTAGACCAGTATGTGGCAGTTCCCACTCAACCAAAGTAAACCATTTAATCAACTTCTATTAAAGAGATATGTTGAAAAAAAATACTCAATCAGCAACTGCAGCCATTCTGCTGCAGCTGCTGATCAATAGATTCTGATAGCAACAGGGGGAAGAATTCCTCCATCCACTTTGTGTGGAAGGAAGAGTATGTTGGTTTTTTTGTTTTGTTTTTTTGACCCATTATATACAATACTGAACTCAGGTGGGGCAGAGATAGTATGTCTCTGTAAATCATATCTGCTACTGAAATGTGAAAGCAGTGCCAAGGCAAACTTAGAAGTTTCACAGACTGGAATAGAATTCTTAGTGTAGGTTGCTTCACTTCTGTAAATCTAGAGTGTGACACTTGCATGGATCTTATTATAAGGCAGTTAGTGGATTCTCAATGCTAGGAGAAAGGAATTTGTAGGCAATTCTGAGCACTCCTCCTGAAATCAAAGAGACAACCTAAATGTATCTCTATTATATAGGAAGCCTTAGTTGATGCATGATCAGGTTAGTTAAATCTTTGCAAAAATTGCAAGAACAGAGATCCCGTTTTTGGGAATATGATCACTGTTTTCATAAAGGATGGACGATCAAACTAATTACTGCCAAAGCTAATACGTTCCTGAACAGGAGAGATACAAACTTTTACTTGGTCTGAGGGAAACCCAAAACAGTAGTTCTCAGTACTCACAGCTTAGCCGAAGTATCTTTAAGTGTCAAGTATTGAGGATTTAGAATGACTGCTCTGAACGAAGGACCAAGTTACAATACATAAAAAGTTTAATTTTATAGGGTTAGTCTAAAAATGATGTGTTATGTTGACTTCACATTCAGAGATTAGCAGATTTAGCGCAGGGGAGCTTTGACAAAAAGAAAACATGGAAGCTGATTGGTTTATATGCAAAACTGCACCAGATTTTACACCATGCAGTTTTAGTAAATCAACCCCTAAATTATTAGCCGAATGATGATAACCCCAACTTAAGCTCATCCATTGGAATACAGCAAGTGGATATCAAAATTTGTACAGTGATAAGTCAATTATTTGTGTATTTAAAATATGAATCACTGTATGTTCTACCATAAAGACTGGACAACCATCATCTTTCAGTAAAGATAAAATTAAACAATGGTTACTGACAGCAACAATGCATAAACACATGAAAAAAAATGCAAGGAAATATGGCAAAACACTTGGTTCACTGAAAGAGACAATTTCTGACCAAAACATTTCTCATGCATGACAATCCCTCAGTGTGTAATTGTTCTGAGTTTAATGTCCAGTTAATGAAGTTCCAAACTTTCTTACTGACAATGACTTCTCATAACTCGCCTGCAGTGCCAAAGTCATTGCTTACGCAAGTAATTGTTGGTGTTTCATTATTAACTTTTAATGATTCCTTTTCGCTGTTCTTCTTTTAAGTAATTCCCCGATAATGTTACAGTGGCTTAAAAAAGCCTTGCCATACTACATCCATCACCATCTGTCCAACAGATGAACATTATGCCTGACAACCAGGGAGAACACAGACCCTCTGTAAAGTATACTTAATACATAAATAGTTTACATGTTTTTTTTTATCCTAAAGATGGATCGCTTTATGGAGTAGAATAATAATAATACAAAAAGCACACAGGTACTTAAGAGAGGAAACATATAAATCATTTGTAATGAACATTATCCCTAGAAGCCAAATTTGATGTTATGTAGCTTAGGCTGTTATTTATTACTTATGACTTGCTATTTTGCAAAGAGAATTCACGACTGATGCAAGAAAGCACTTTCTACAGATTTTTTGTTTGTGTGATTTTAGTTGCAAAAGCTTACCCAAAAAGCTGCCTAACCTATATAGTTTAGGCATTCTGCACTTTTTTTTTAAATACTCATCTCCAGTGCCTATAAAATACTGCTGTATTGTGCTGCCAAACAAGCTACTGATTAGGCCTGTGCTTTCTACTCACACTGGAATAAATACCATTGTAAGCCCAGTTCACTACTGGTTTGTTCACTTGGTTGCTAGTCAAGCCCCGATGAAGGGGGAGCGTAGACCCCTGAAACATGTTGGCTATTTTTTGATCTGTACTCCTGACCGTTAATGGAATAAACTTTGATCTGGGCCTCTTAGCAGCGGTGTGCCACTTAAATTTCAACCCCTGCATATGTATCTCTTGGTGGAACTGTTTGTGGACCTCTGGGTTTCAATGCTCTATGAGCATCAAAATTAATTGGGGATTCAGGGGTGTCTCTCAAAGAAATTAATAAAAATTGAGCATAGGGCAGGTTTGATTTGGCCAGTAACTACCCACTGCTTCAAGGACCCCCTAAATTTTGTTTCTTCTGCCCCTATTGTCCAGGTCCTCTAGTTGTCTGTTCATAGTGATGAGGTGTAATGAGTGTGTGCTGGTAATTTTCTACAGCCTGTTTATGGCTCTCTCCTTCTGTTTGCCTGATCTTTCTTCAGAAGACAACAGTTCTGTAAGGACCAAGATGTCAGCTTTTAAATCTTTGATAGCTGTCGAAAATTAGATCTTGATATCTGCAGCAAAGACATGTCTGCAAATGTTAGTGGGTGATTCGGGTGCATTGTGTCTCTCACTGAATCTTCCGAAGCAGGCAGGGATTCCTCGTCAAAGTCATCCTCGTGTCATGCCGTGGCCATCTTATTTGTAGTTGGGCTACTTCTAGCCTAGGCTTATGTCTTAAAAATAGCTGGGTTATGTCACGCTGAAGCCACTGAGGACTTGTGTGTGATCAAATGTGTGGGTTAGATTTAGTCAATCTACCTATTTTAGAGTAAATACTGTATCGCCTGTGTGCTAGAAAGCTGATGCAGACTCTGAGCTTCTCTAGCATGCCACCATCTCCGTTGCATGCCATGCCACCCTTTGGCCCATTTTTTATGCTTTTTGTAACATGACAGCGACATTTCCTCCTAGCAACGACTAGTTTACAAACTGCACATAACAAGGGAGTGAAAAAGCCATGTTTGATACTAAAAGAGCTAATCGAGGTAGTGAGGGCAAGACCTTTTCTCTATGACTCATCCGACAACACCTACAAAGCATGTGAGGGGGCATGGCAGGTCATTGCCCATAATGTGTACGATAGTTACTTGACCACACAGAAAGAAAGAAAACGTTAGTTTCTTCTGGACATAACTTTATTGCACAAGCTAATGTTTGCTTATTAAAATTACATTTACATCTAAATAGAAGCATTCTTGCTCTATTGTCACTAGGCAAAAAAAAAATTCATTGCTTGTCATTGGCCAAAACCATAAAAGCAGGACAATACAAACAATGCATTACAAACACATTAAACATAGACTTAGACTTGTAAAAAATGTACTGCAAAAAAGCACAAAAAAATAAAAATAAAACATATACTAGCAGAAGCACAAGTGTGAACCTAGCACCATTGAGTATATGTGTACATGTTGTACCTTTTGGTGCGATCAGTGGCATATGATGTTGTACGCCCCCCGCTGTTTATCCCTAATGTGGTGTGTTTTTCCTGTGTTATTCTAACTTTAGTGAGTGTATTTACTGTTAATAAATCATGTGGTTTTGGCATACACCTCTATGTTCTTTGTTCTTTCTCCTACCCATTATTACTTTGAGGCGCCGGCTTTGGATAACCGGTGAAGGACAGTGGAGTCAGTGGTATCTTGAGTAATGGCCCCCCAAAAGGATGATTTCCCTGCTGTTGATCTCTTATAATTTGGAGATCATCATTGTTTGGTAAAGGAACTGACATGCTTGTCTTTTAAAAGTACAGCTCCTGCAAATGAATAATCATTTTGGCATCCAGAATGTACATTTGTAAAACAGTGTTTTTTAATTCTACACAAACAATGTGAACGTCTATATGTGCTTTTTTTGTGTATTTGAAATAGATTTTGTAATATTTTGTATATACATCTGTTGCACTACTCTACTTTAGCACCACTCAAAAAGTACCTTGGGCGAATTCTCATTTTGGTTGTTCATGTATTTTGAGGACTGAGTGCTGCTTAGGTCTGAGCCTAATTGAATTCTATGTTATGCAACTGCTTTTTTTAACCATTTATTTGATGCACATTGTATTTTATTGTTCAATACAAAGTTAACCTTATTGTTTTTTTTCACACACATATTTTTAATCACTACAGAGATATTGGTTTTGCGCAATTTTTAGAGTAATTATTATACCATTTGACACCTTCTTTTCGAAGAGTGTACAATGGGTGTGGAAAACATATGATTGTGGGCCCCGTTTAAGCTGGGTATACGCGGATTGAAAATCAGTTTCGCAGGCCTAATTTTGATTTGTGTGTAGCCCTCCTTGTTCAGCAGAAGTCAATCTTTAGATCGGCTTCTGTCGAATGACCCAGCTGGAAAACCATCCACGATCTGTAGGCTGCAGTAGGCTGCAGCCAGTCGGCTGTACATATAGTTACTGTATGAGCAGATTGCAGGTTCAATCTGTAGGTAGCAGTTATACTTTGGGGTTGATTTACTCAAACTGGAGAGTGCAAAATCTGGTGAAGCTCTGCAAAGAAACCAATTGTCAGGTCACCTGTGGCCAGATGACAGATGCACCCTGTTGGAGTCAGGAGTACACCACAAGGTAGTGAACCCTGTGGCAGACTGCTGTGGATGGAACACAGAGTGGATATGGAAGGCAGGTCCACTTGAGCACAAACAGGAATCTCACAGGAAGCTTGAGCCCAAGATTCCCCAGGGCGCGGAGTCTTAGATTCAGTGGGTATTCAACAGAGCCTCTAGTGGTGAGGATGGCCTTGGCTGCAACTACAGTAAATCCAGAGTCCCCCAGCTCACGCTCCGTAGGGCATAGAGGAGAGAGGGGAAGCAGCCACTCAGGATACAAGAGATAGTGAGGGGTAAGCCAAGTTCAGGGCAACAAGCAGACAAGGATAAACAAAGGACAGGCCAAAGGTCAGGGGCACAAGCAAACAGGAATAGTCGGGGACAAGCCAAGATCGGTACACAGAGCTAAACGTAGCACACGGCAAGCAGGAACACACTGCTTAACAAACAACGTTGATCAGCAAGGCAGACCTGCAGTGCACTGGTTAATATAGAGTTCCTGATATGGCCTGGGGTGGAGCCATACAGGGAGGAGAGATGATAAAGGCAGCCAGGTAAGAGGGTCTGGCCTCTAAGGTCAACACATGGAGAGGAAGGTAAGCTGCCAGACATTACTGCATATCCATGACACCAATCAGCTTAAATTTTTTTTGTATTTTTGTGAAAGTTTAATTGAACAAGCTGAAGTTATGCAGGCCATACACGGGTTGAAATCAGAACAAATTTTCTTTCGAAAATCAAAAATTGTGTGCGTTTTGTGATCGGATGATGCTACCATTGATTTAGAAATTGGACTAACAAAGCCTCATGTTGCTACAGAAAACAATTCTTGTGGCCGGGAATCTTCTTTTCTTTCTGGCCTCATCGTTGATTAGAAAATTGTTAATTTTTCAAAGAATTGCCAATCCATCGTTGCTGTGGCCCACTAATGGTGCTAAATTCGAATGAAAATTCTTAGAAAAGATTTTCAAAAGAAAATTCTTTCAGAATTCGACTTATGTATGGCCGGCCCTAGAAGCTGCTTGGCTACCATGCACAGCTGCACTAAATTTTGCACTCTGCAGTATTAGTAAATCAACCACTATATGTCATTATCATTAGTTACATGCAATTACATGTAAACCAAATTACTAAAATCTATGAAAAAGTTTAAATGTTAAAGCGGATGTGCCACGGGAAAAATATATTAAAAGCCAGCAGCTACAAATACTGCAGCTGCTGACTTTTAATATTAGGACACTTACCTGTCCTGGAGTCCAGCGCCGATGGCAGCAGATGACGAGCGATCGCTCGTCACTCTGCTGCTCCCCCCGCCATCCACGCTGAGGGAACCAGGAAGTGAAGCGCTGCGGCTTCACTGCCCGGTTCCCTACGGCGCATGCGCGAGTCGTGCCGCGCCCGCCGATTGGCTCCCGCTGTGTGCTGGGAGCCGAGTGTTCCCAGCACACAACGGGGGGGCGACGGGATATGACGGAATGCCCATCTTTTGCCCGAAATGCCGGGCCGGAAGTGGGTGCAAATACCTGTCTTTAGACAGGTATCTGCACCCCCCTCCCCCCTGAAAGGTGTCAAATGTGACACCGGAGGGGGGGAGGGTTCCGATCAGCGGGACTCCACTTTAGGGTGGAGAACCGCTTTAATGTAAAATCAAAACTTATATTTGATATTTTAATATGTCACTGCCTTCCAATTATGCATCTGCATCACCCCACCCTTCATCCAGTCACATTAGCCTCTGGTGGGTACTATAAGTGGTCCACTGTTGTCACCATCAGGAAACCTTAAGAACCCTAAGAAATGTCATGAGCTATACCTGGAGTACATGCAGACAGGAAGTAGCTACCACAGGGGTTGCATGAGCTTAGTAGCACTGAAATGCAAAAAAACAAAAAAAAACAAAAACAAACAAGGATTGTATTAAAAATAATTTGATGGCAATTGGTGAATAAACACTGTATTTTAGCAAACTGAATGTTATTCAGTTGTTCTCTCCTGCTATGGTAATGTGCATTTTACTCCAACTCTTAGTAATGTGTTTTGGTGTGATGAGGTGCCATGAATGTTCCTACTGTGTTTAAGTCAAAGCAGTATATGGGATGCAAATGGAAGGGTCAATTTGTGGTTTATAAGTGTATGTGAAGATCTTTGGAGGGTACAATGGCTTGGTGACCATACAATAGCTGTGATTCAACTAACACATGTCTCTATAAACTTGTATGGACTTGTATGGACCCTTTTGTACTTAACAACTATGAACAGCAGCTGGGAATAAGTTAAAATTATTTCAACATCTGGGACAGCAGATTTGTTGTTAGATAGACAGCTCATTATTGGCTGCTGGATCATCACTGCTAATAATACAGAGTAAAGGGGAAAATTAGTAAAGTCCAAAACAGTAAAAAAAATCTTTGAGCTGCGGAATTAAAGGACAACCACCAAAATTCACAATTTAGGCCAAATGTCTTAGATCTCATGAAATCCAAACAATTGTTTACCTCCTTCTGAAAAGCCTCAAGGATTATCCAAAATGTCACTGAAATTACTTGGCTACCATAATTTAAAAGATATCATAAGTTGAAGGGTGGTTAAAACAATCAGTGTGTATCCAAGATTGAAATATCAATGTTGAGTACAGTTGTCTTCTAAAGTGGACCTGTCACTCTTTTTCCCACTGCAGCCAAAAGTAAGAACACATTTAAGCACTACCTCATTCCCATGTGACAGTGCTTGGGCCTTGGTGACTGGTCATGGTCATACATGTTACCTGCAATGCAAAGTAGAAGGAAAGTCAAAAGGTTACATATTTCCCCATACTCAGAAATAATGAGTATTTCCAAGGTCTCTGACTGGAGAATCGGGCAGCAGGAAAGTATAAGGAAAGTATTAGCAGCCGGACAGGGGGGCTATGATAAGAATAAAAAACAGGCTTTTTATTGCTCCACTCCAGCCCCCCTCCTTAACAGCACATATTTACTTCCTCCTTGTTCCCAGGGCTGTCTTAATAGCATCATGGGCCCCTGGGCAAAGTAATGCTCTGGGGCCCCTACAATAACGACAGTGCAGGTAAACAGACATCAAGTAGGTAGGTGGCAGACTGCCTCCCCTTTGCATCCATCACTCTCAGTGCCATCATGGGGCCCCCAATTTCAAGGCAGTTCGGGCTCAAGGACCAGCTGCTTTGGGGAAAGTGCAGGGGCCCTCCCATGCAGCTGGGGCCCCTGGGCAGTGCCCAGGTGTGCCCTCTCATTAAGACAGCCCTGCTTGTTCCTCCACAGCTCCATTTTACTCTCAGAACTAAGGAAAGGAAACCCTTTGTTGACTCGTGTTAACTTGTGTTATTTTGAGTTTGGCTAAGGATTATCCTTCAACCCTATGTGACAGCATTAACGATAAAAAATAAACACCAGCACTGTCCAATCAGAAGAAGGGGAGTGAGTGACATGCTCCTCTATAGCTGGAAGTACCTAGTATTTTGCTTTGCTGAATGGTGCAGTAAGGAAAGGTATTTGCCTCTAAGAAAGAAAGTAAAATAATCATACTGCTTTTCATGTTTGCTTTAAATCTATTATAAAAACGCAGTTCATGTATTAAAACTACAACTATGAAAAGTGAAAGTCATGAGCACACAAAATTCTAGATTACATTTTTCTGGTGTAGGCAAAGCAGAAAGGTATCTTAGTGGTTTCTAAAAGGCATCTTCCTTGGCTTATTTTATAGATATCTAAAAAAAAAAAAAAAACAGCAATTGTTAATAAACAACAGACCCAGCAATAGCATGCAATGCCAAACTGCAACAAGCAAGGCCAGCAGACTATTTGCATGCATTAAAAAGGGTATTTACTCCAGAAAAAAACTAGTTCTACCACTTTACAGAACCCTTGAGTATACTGTCCAATTAAAAAATTGTTGGTTCACTTACCTTTTCCTTCGATTTCCCTTCTAAATGTTTTTTTTCTTTGTCTGAATATCTCACTTCCTGTTCCTCCTCAGTAAGCTTGCCCCCATCATCCAAGCCGTTCTGGCTGGGGGTTAGTCAGCATGCTCGCCCCTTCCCTTGGGACTACATCCCTGCGGGTGTTCACGCGGGTGGTATTTAAACACTACTTTTTGTGCTATAAATAAAAAAAATACCGAAAATTTATACTGCTACATATCTTTGGTAAAAATAACCCAAATCAGTGTATATTATATGATCTTTGTGAAAGTTATAATCTACAAGCTATGGTGCCAATCATTGAAAATTGATCACACCTGATGTACAGAAGGCCTATCTAATTTCTTGAGACAATAACAAGCCAGGAAAGTACACATATCCCCCAAACTACTCCTTTTTGGAAAGTAGACATTCTAAGGTATTTAGCAAGTCGCATGGTGAGTTTTTTGGAGTTGTAATTTTTCCCCACAATTCTTCTCTAGGAGCATAAATTACACATATAATTTCATGACGACCTATCACACTTTTGAAGACCTTGGAACACCTGGACAATGGAAACGCCCACAAAATGACCACATTTTGGAAAGCAAACACATTAACGTATATGCTATGATGCATTTTGAGTCTTTTGAATGGTTCATTTTTTTCCACAAGTTTTTGGAAAATATGGAAAGAAAACGAAAACACTTTTGTGTTACACAAGTGTTTCCATTTATACAATATTTCTAACACATAGCATGTACTTAGCAAAAATTGCACCCCGAAATACATTTTTCTACTGCTCCTGAGTATGGCAATACCATATGTGTGAGACTTTTACACAGCCTGGCCACATACAGAGGCCCAACATTCAAGTAGCACCTTCAGGCATTCTAGGAACATAAATTACACATCTAGTAGTTGATAGATGTACTTTGTTATAGTTGATTAACAACAGTAATAATCTTTAACATAATCTTCCTTACTTGTAAATCTCATGTAATGCATTTCTCTTGTAATGCAGTTCATTCCTCACACTGGAAATGGTGCGTGAAGTTGTAACAGCCAGTTACCAGTCTGTGTTTACATTTGTGATTGGCTGTGAATGGATCACAGACGATCATGTGGTAAACAGCTGCCGGCCAAAGGCTGTTTACCAGTGTTGATGATGAGCAGTGTTCCCGGGAACATGCCGCCACCGACATCCCTGCACAGTGTGCTCCCGGTCGCGCGCATGCACCGTGTTCACGGGGGAAGTACCATGTGTGATCGACCGTGATTAGATCATGGCTGATCAGGTGGTAAACAGCCATTCCCATTGGCTGTTCACCCCTGTTGGTGATGAACTGTGTCTCTAGGACACGCCGCCACTGACAGTGCAGGGCTGCACGTACTAATTCGGGCGCATGTCCTGTTTAAATGGGTCAACGCAATATGACGTCCACCCAGAACGAGAGCTGCACCGCCCCTCTGTAATTTGATGGTGGCAACTTGTTAAACTGCTTAAGGGACTCTTTACTGTTAGAACAGTAAGAATGTGGATCTCCCTTTTCGCATTTGGAGGTGTTTAGTGGGGGTGTAGATGAATTCAAAAAAACTTTTGATGTGATTCTAAGGGAACACAATGAACAAGGATATTGAAAATGGTAGTGAAAAACACACACTAAGGTTGAAATGGAAGGACCGTTGTATTTATTCAACCTTACCAACTACAGTGACTTGAAAAAGTATTCATACCCCTTGAAATTTTCCAAATTTTTCCATGTTACAACCAAAAATTTAAATGTATTTTATTGGGATTTTATGTGATAGACCAACACAAACTGGCACATAATTGTGAAGTGGAAGGAAAATGATAAATGGTTTTCAAAATATTTTACAAATAAATATACTGAAAAGTGTGGCATGCATTTGTGTTCAACCCTCTTAACTCTGATACCCCTAACTAAAATCTAGTGAAACCAATTGCCTTCAGAAGTCTCCAAATTAGTAAATAGAGTCTACCTGTGTGTAATTTAATCTCAGTATAAATATAGCTGTTCTGTGAAACCCACAGAGGTTTGTTAGAGAACCTTAGTGAACAAACAGCATAAAAGCATAAAAAAAGCCAAGGAGCACACCAGACAGGTCAGGAAAAAAGTTGGGTCGAAGTTTAAAGGAGGGTTAGGTTATAAAAACACATCCCAAGCTTTGAACATCTCATGAAGCACTGTTCAATCCATCATTTGATAATGAAAAGAGTATGGCACAACTGCAAACCTACCAAGACATGGGCGTCCACCTAAACTGACAGGCTGGGCAAGGAGAGCATTAATCAGAGAAGCAGCTAAGAGACCCATGGTAACTCTGGAGGAACTGCAGAGATCCACAGCTCAGGTTGGAGAACTGTCCACAGGACAACTATTAGTTGTGCACTCCACTAATCTGGCCTTTATGGAAGAGTGGCAAGAAAGCTATTGTTGAAAGAAATCCGTAAGAAGTCCTGTTTGCAGTTTGCGAGAAGCCATGTGAGGAACATAACAGACATGTGAAAGAAGGTGCTCTGGTCAGATGAGACCAAAATTTTACTTGTTGGCCTAAAAGCAAAATGCTATGTGTGACGGAAAACTAACAATGCACATCACCCTGAACACTCCATCTCTACCGTGAAGCATAGTGGTGGCAGCATCATGTTATGGGATGCTTTTCTTCAGCAGGGACAGGGACAGGGACAGAGAAGCTGGCCAGAGTTGATGGGAAGATGGATGGAGCCAAATACAGGGCAATCTTAGGCCCCGTACACACGAGAGGATCGATCCGCTGGAATTTATCCGCGGACCAGTTTCAGCGGATAGATCCCCTGGTGTGTACGATCCAGCGGATATTATCCAGCGGATATTTTCAAAATTTCTTGACATGCTAAGAAATCGATCCGCTGGAATCCAGTCCAGCGGATTGATCCGATGGTCTGTACAGACTCACCGGATCAATCCGTCCGAATCCATCCCTCGCATGCGTCGTAATGATTAGACGCATGCGTGGAAGTCCTTATATTACAGCGTCGCGCACGTCGCCGCGTCATCTTCGCGGCGACGGCGCGACACGTCACCGCGGAGAGAATTCCGCTGGGATTTTGATCTCATGGTTAGTACAACCATGAGATCAAAATCCGCCAGAGGATTTACCCGCGGAAACGGTCCGGAGGACCATTTCCGCGGATCGATCCTCTCGTGTGTACTAGGCCTTAGAGTAAAACCTGTAAAGCCTCGTACACGTGCTGGCAGAGCTTTCTTGCCGAGTAAACCATGCGTGTGTACGAGGCTTTGAGGTTTCTCGTCAGGAAAACTGCCCAGAATCTAGACGAGAAAAATAGAGAACCTGCTCTCTATTTTCTTGTATAGGTAGGGTGTAGCAAGATGGTGGTGACGGCATTGAATGTGACGAGCGCATGCTCGTCGTAGTCGATGATGTCACCGCGTTCGTGCCATTAAAAAGAACAGCGGTTCTTTTGAATGGTCCATGTGTACACTCGGCCGGCAAGAGAATCTTGTTAAGAATCTCGTCCTGACGAGATTCTGGGCCGTGTGTACAGGGCTTTAGAGTCTGCAAATGACTTTAGACTGGGGCCGAGGTTCACCTTCCAGCAGGACACTGACCCTAAACATACAGCCAGAGTTACAATGGAATGGTTTAGATCAAAGCATATTCATGTGTTAGAATGACCCAGTCAAAGTCCTGACCTAAATCAAATTGAGCATCTGTAACAAGACTTGAAAATTGCTGTTCACAGACAGTCTCTGACAGAGCTTGACTTATTTTGCAAAGAAGAATGAGCAAAAATGTCATTTTCTAGATGTACAAAGCTGGTAGAGAAATCCCCAAAAACACTTGGTTCTACAAAGTATTGACCCGGGGGGCTGAATGCAAATGCACTCCACACTTTTCAGATATTTATTTGTAAAAAAAATTTAAAACAATTTATCATTTTACTTCCACTTCATAAGTTTGCCACTTTGTGTTGGTCTATCACATAAAACTCCAATAAAATACATTTAAGTTTTTGGTTGGAACATGACAAAATGTGGAAAATTCCAAGGGGTATTAATACTTTTTCAATGTGCTGTATGTAACTATGCAAATGGTATGTGTGAGACTACTGAAAACTGAGAAGGACATACCACTTGGGGACTAAATACAGGACAGACACAATCTACTACCACTTAAATGTGGAAGATACAAAAAGGCATAAGGCTGAAACCTACTGAAGCACAGTAATCTCTATGTACCCACTATATGGACAATTTGTTTACCATATCTCAATATTACATATACTGGAGGGCAGCATTTGCTTTCCCTCAACAACAGACAGTTGCCCAAGCTGGACAGAACTGCAGTCCTTTGTCAAATGATTCTGTGCTGCACGGTTTCACTGGCACAACACTGCAAAGCAAAGTGCTTAAAACCTGTCATTATTGGGCTGTATTTATAAAGACTCACATTTAGGATCATTCAGAAAATAAGGATACTGGCAGCCACAAAAATGTAGCAAGTGGGGCAGCCAGCTGTACAAGACGAAAGTCAGGATGAAATTGTAGTCACTCAGCAGGTGGCTGCGTCCCCTGAGTGAATTTCAGTGGAAAGTTTTCATGTTTGACTGAAGTGAGCCTTTACGTTATGACATAATGGGAGAAACGGCACACTCGTAAGAGTCTGACGACTTACTAGAAGACTCGGTTTTAGCACTGATGTTTAACATCTATGGCAACTTAAAGGAAATGAACAGAAGCTGCTGGCTAGCCTCGGATGCCACCTTATCCCTGCCTGTGATTATACGCACTGGTTTAAGCATTAAGTAAATTCTGGCTAAAGCGCGGCACACCAGGAAAAGTAACACTACCGCGTCATTTTGGCCGTCATGGCTGATGATGTCAGTACCTGGAAAATCTCCCATCAAAACGCAAGTTAAGCAAATATTTGTTGAGTACCTCTACGCGCCAGTCTACTGCTAATCTAACCAGCAACGAAAACAGAACTAGTCGATCATTCATTTAATTTTATTTTTAAATTTGTAATGAGAATACAGACAGTTCTTATTGAACCACCAAACTATTTTACAGACAATCAGCCTACTTATCCTAAACACAGACTATAGTACTGCAGTACTTAAGATACAGTTGTACCTCTTGATTATGAAGCTCTTTCAATGAAAAGATAAATAAGAATTATTATTCCGATTTTGTTTTTTACAACTGCGTTCTCAGATGCATTTATTTTTGTAAACTTACAATACCAACTTGCTTGATTCCATAGGTCTTTGTACTGTGATGTATCTACTTTAACTGAGTCGTTATATGATATGTTGTTCAGGAATTTGTAAAACACAATACAATTCCTGTAAAAGAAAAGAGAGTAGCAAATTGTTAATGAGTAAAAATACAAAAAATACTATATTTTTATAAAAAATATTAAATATTAGGAAACATTTTAAATGCATTCAGTATAAATTACAACGGCATACAGTCAATTTATGTAAATCAGGTACAAAATAAAATTAGTAAATCAAGGAGGGGAAGGAAAGCGCAATCATACAGAGATAGCAAAGAGATATGGAGCACCAATGAGCAGGTTCGAGATGTCAAAACAAAATTATAAAATGAGGAAAACACTGAAATGTTTGAACAATTTTTATTTTTTTTGTTGTTGTTCACTTTAAGCTGCCAAAATTTTGAAGTGAAGAGTGGTGAGCTTGGGAATGAAAGAGAAAGGGGTGGAGAGTATGAGAGAAAGAGAGAGAGAGAGACAGAGAGAGAGAGAGGGAGACAAGAGACGAAACTGCCCGGGATCTTGATGTGGAAACGATCAAACTTGTTATGAATGGATTAGTAGCAACAGCAAGAGAAGCTGCACAGCCAGATAACAGCGTGCCAACCTAGGTAATATAAGCGCTTGCAAGCCTAGGTAAGAGCATGCTGCTGATTTTATGAATGAAGTGCTGTCCTCCCACACTCAGCTGACTGTCTGTGTCTGTGAACTGGTGACCCTGCATCTCTGTCCTATCTCTCACTTCACCAGCATTTTTTGCTTTCTGTTTTTCTCTCTACATTGTGTGTTATTCCCTGATCTCCCTATTTCAACCTCTATCCTCTCTGCAGTATCCACCTTTTTTTATTGTATATATATATATATATATATATATATATATATATATATATATATGTATGTATATATATATATATATATATGTATATATATATATATATATGTATATATATATATATATATATATATATATATATATATATATATATATATATGTATGTATGTATATATATATATATATATATATATATATATATATATATATATATATATATATTTACTTGTCATGTCAATTAATCTGTAGTATTAAAGAGCAAGTGCTGACAAACCTTGCATCAGTTACATTACCCTCTTGTGAAGTCATATCTGATTGCAAGCTCTTGCGCACCAACATGTGTTGCATATCTTCTTGAAGTGCAAATCAATTAACAATTAATCTGCAGTGCTACCTTGTAAGCACAGACAGCTAAAAAGCTTTGAATATATTTAATAGATGTAGAGACCATTATGTTAATCTTTTATTTCCACCAATTGCAGAATTCTGCTTGAATTTACTTTTTCTTCTCTCTGTTTGTTTTAGCAACACCTCCATGTGCCTGTCTTTCCAGTATCTTTTTCCCCTCTCTCCCTTGCTTTTTTTTTTTTTTCTTCTCCTGGAGAATGAATAAAGTAGTACAGTATGTGCAAACGTAAATCAGAGCTTAGCATGGGGGTCTGAAGAGGGGCATAGAGATTTTATTTTTGTACTCTGCAACTGTGACTTGTCGTTTTGCAAGGCAAGCAGGTGTGAAAGCAGTAATGTTCTCGGAGATCTGAACAGCACTCATCAAAACAAGTCGTGAGTGAGCGTAGTAAATAGTGAGTTATTTATTTATTTTAAGGCAAGAGAAGGGATTAGCTCATCCTGATATTAGTGTTGAGCAGAATATGCCATATTCGATTTCGCGATATATCTCGAATATATATTCGAATATTCGAGATATATTCGCTAAATTCGAATATTCGTGATATTTTATCGAAAGTAAATGATTGCGATTTTTCGCTATTGCGAATGCGAAAATAATTGCGATTTTTTGATAACTGCGGTAGGAGCACTCTGATTGGCTCAGAATATTCGTGATATTTTATCGAAATATCGCAACATGCGAATGCGATATTTATTGCGCAATTTCGAGAAATGCTGGAGGAGCGCTCTGATTGGCTCAGAATATTCGTGATATTTTATCGAAATATCGCAACATGCGAATGCGATATTTATTGCGCAATTTCGAGAAATGCTGTAGGAGCACTCTGATTGGCTCAGAATATTCGTGATATTTTACAATACAAAATAATTGCGAATATTCGGCAAATGCGGAAGGAGCACTCTGATTGGCTCAGAATATTCTTGATATTTTACAATACAAAATAATTGCGAATATTCGGCAAATGCAGAAGGAGCACTCTGATTGGCTCAGAATATTCTTGATATTTTACAATACAAAATAATTGCGAATATTCGGCAAATGCAGAAGGAGCACTCTGATTGGCTCAGAATATTCTTGATATTTTACAATACAAAATAATTGCGAATATTCGGCAAATGCGGAAGGAGCACTCTGATTGGCTCAGAATATTCTTGATATTTTACAATAGAAAATAAAAAGTGTTTTGCATTGGTGGTGATTCTTTACTCTATCCATCTGTCACAGCCGTTTGTCAATCAAACACCTTAAAGATTGAACACGTTCATGCTGCATGCTTTGGACTTTTTTTCACTTCACATATCAAAGACATTTTTATGAAAGATTATTTTTCTATTATTGGGACTATATTTCTTTATATATTTGTTTCACTGTGTATTTCACAAGTTATTTGCGCTTGCTTATTTTATAATTTGCCCACATGTCTTGTCACTAGACATATTTTTTATTCTTGTAGAGCGACTCCATTTTCTGTCTTGTATTAATTTATGTTGTATAACATTTTTGAGTTGCTGCTGTATTCTCCCCTTTTTTAAGGTATGCGCAATTTTTTCCTTCTTACAAAAAATAATAATATCAAACATACAAATATTCATAACATACACATACACATACACAAAGCCCCCCCCTTTTGCATCAGAGACAATCAGAGTTCTCCTACCACAGTTATCGAAAATTCGCAATCATTTTCGCATTCGCAATAGCGAAAAATCGCAATTTTTTTTTTTCAATTTGGCAACATAATAGGATCGCCTCAGCTTAGCTACTCGGCCCAGGGTCTCTAATCATACCAGCAATGCTTTTAGACGTCGATAGGATGTGATCTGTTTTAAAAATCAAATTGAAAAAATGCGAATATTCGGAATTGCGAATATTCACCGCGAAATTCGAAATATAGCGCGATTTCTCGAATATGCTATATTCGAGTCGAATATTCGCAATGCGAATATTCGTGAGCAACACTACCTGATATATATAAAAAAAAAAAACCCACCTGAATAGGGACCTGCTGCCAAAGGAGAGGGGGTTGCATAGCGTGAAGGGAGGGGCCTGAAACTGAAAAAAAAAAGGGGGCGAAATGAGGAGAGGAGATCCTGAGTATGAATAGGAGGAAGGGGGACAGAAAAAGGGGCGCCTAGAGGGGGCAGAGGGGAACAAGGGATAAAAACAGAGATAAAAGGGACACAGAGATGTAGTCGTAAAGGAGACGAGAAAAGTAAAGGAGCTTCTGTTACTTTATCCAAGAGGAGTTCTAGGTAGGTCAGTAGACACATGCAACTTGTATGCAACATGATGCTGAAACAGATATACACCCAACCAGATGAGATGCGTCGGCTGTTGACTCACTTTTCAGATGAAAAGAACCACTAGAGCTCATTCATTGACAGACCTCCTATACTGAGAGCAGTGGTGCTGTCTGGTAAAGTATCTAGAGTTCATTACCCAACTGATGGAAGCAACTGATTTCATTTGTCCCAGGTATGTGAAATATATTCTTCTGCCAGCGATGATCAAAGCATGCTTTTGTCTTTTTGGTTGATTATAGCAGTTATCATGCAAAATCTAGTTTGGAAAAGAGAGGGATGGAGGACCACAGCAGCAGGGATGGCTGCAGTAGCATTTTAGGATTCTTCCTTCCATCTTCAATGCTCTCTACCTTACGTATTCAATTGAGTGATTTTATTGTGGTCATATTGTAAAAAATGTTTCAAAGCGAACCTGTCGTTTGTGAAACAAGATCGCAGTATTGTAGAGTAAAAAATAAAAAATAGAAATCACTTAAATGTTAATTACAGGGGTATCAGCCTATAGCAGAAGGCTACTAGTACGCTGGAGGTAATTATTCAAAAAGGCTGCTTACACCCTGATTTTAGTATGACAGTGTAATATAAAATCAGGCACAGATAGACAAAAAAAACATAAAATAATACCAGCGCTGGGATTAACTTGCAGGTAGAGAAGATCTATTTTAATCCCTATATTAAGGGGTAGCCCAATACTACTTTACACTATATACACAGCGCTGACCTGTAACATCAATGTTTTACAGGTCAGCGCTCTGTATATACTGTGAAATAGTACAGATAGATAAAAACTCTCCTTTAATTACTGTACTGCTACGTTTCTGTTGCACGTTTTTCTCGGGTTCAGATTGCAATTAAGTGGACTGAGTAAATCTAATGAGATAAATTCTGCCTCTAATTAATCTTGATCTCCAAGTTTGGTCCTTCCTGTTAAAGGGGTTGTAAAGGTTAGTTTTTTATTTTCTAAATAGGTTACTTTAACCACTTAGGACCCGGACCATTATGCAGGTTAAGGACCTTGCACCTTTTTGCGTTTCGGCACTGCGTCGCTTTAACTGAAAATTGCGCGGTCGTGCAACGTGGCTTCCAAACAAAATTGGCATCCTTTTTTTCCCCACAAATAGAGCTTTCTTTTGGTGGTATTTGATATTTGGTATTTTTATTTTTTGCGCTATAAACAAAAATAGAGCGACAATGTTAAAAAATGCAATATTTTTTACTTTTTGCTATAATAAATATCCCGAAAAAATGATATATAAAAAAAAAATTTCCTCAGTTTAGGCCCATACGTAATATCGCAATAAGCATTTATCGATTGGTTTGCGCAAAATTTATAACGTTTACAAAATAGGGGATAATTTTATGGCATTTTTATTAATAATTATTTTTTTACTACTAATGGCGGCGATCAGCGATTTTTTTCATGACTGCGACATTAAGGCAGGCACATCGGACAATTTTGACACATTTTTGGGACCATTGTCATTTTCACAGCGAAAAGTGCTATAAAAATGCACTTCTTACTGTGAAAATGACAATTGCAGTTTTTTTTCTTTCTTTCTTTTTTTTAAAGTGTATTTTGTGCATGTACTCGAGAGAGGAGCTGGACTGCAGGAGTTGGGAGTAGGCAGGCCTCCCCCAGAGGCAATCTGCCACCTTTCTCCATGCCCCAGGTGGCAATGGCAGGTGCGTGAGGGGGTCCTCCCACACAGCCCGCCCTACCTGCTCCGCAATTGCAGTTTAGGAGTTAACCACTAGGGGGCGCTGTAGGGGTTAAGTGTGACCTCATATGTGTTTCTAACTGTAGGGGGCGGGGCTGGACGTGTGAGGTCAGTGATCGTCTTTCCCTATATCAGGGAACAGACAATCACTGACATTGCTTGTTCTTCAGCTCCTGTGACCAATCGCGGGAAACCGGCGGCGATCGGGGTCCGCGGGCGTAGTCACAGAGCCTCGAACCGGGTCGCGAGCGCTCCGCCGGCAGCGTGCTTGCAACCCCACGGCTGGGCTCTTAAAGAGGACGTACAGGTACGTGCTTGTGCCCAGCCGTGCCATTCTGCCGACGTATATCAGCGCAAAGGGGTCCTTAAGTGATTAAGCTAGTGCATTGTTGGTTAACTTACCTTTTACTTCAATTTCCATTCTGAATGTTTTTTTTTCTTTGTCTGAATTTCTCAATTCCTGTTTCTCCTCAGTAAGCTTGCCCCCATCATCTGGCTGGGGGTTAGTCAGCCAGAACAGCTTACTGAGGAGGAAACGGAAGTGAGAAATTCAGACAAAGAAAACAAAGAAAACATTTAGAAGGGAAATCGAAGGAAAAGGTAAGTGAACCAACAAAGCACTAGCTTAAAGGAACATATTTAGAAAATAAAAAACAAACCTTTACAACCCCTTTAAGAATGAGAAAACACAATTTTATTTACCTTTTTTGTGGCAATTATTTATTTCAGGTACTTATATAGCGCCTCCTCTATTGACATAATAGAATTTGCAATATAAAGACCATACGTTTAGGCTCTGTTTTAACAGTAGCAGTCCAAATAGGTTCATACTATCAATTATTTAAAGTGACAGCGCTGTGGGAACGGCATACACTTATATACTGGTAGACGCCATCAATTTACACAGCGTGTATTTCACTTGTAATGCACTGATTTCAACTAGTTGTCAATAATGGGGGTTTAAATTTCTTGTTGACATGCAAAATCAATGAGACGTAGTAAGCCATAACAACCAATATGACTTCAGTTTCCATCAGTTTGGATACATCAATGAATGAGGATTTTGGAGTGCATTCTATACATCTCTCTCTGTCTTATTAAATAATGTGCTTTTTAATTTTCTGCTTAAACCAAACTACAAAGAGAATTGCTAATACACAAAAGTATTAGATAAAAGTAAAATAGATACGTAAATGACACAGGAAAAGAAGAAAAAGCCATGTTCCCCATCAGCAGAGTAACCAATGGGTTTACTTCATTGTAGTTTTAATTTAGAAGCCAATATATAAGGATGTATGAGTCTGTACATAGGCTGCTGCCTGGAACAGCTGACGACACACTTGCTGGAAGTGTAGGACAGCTCTGACTAATGTAATGTATAAGTGACACTCTAAGATCACAGCCATACAGGAAGCATGCAGGGGGGCAAAAGCACAAATCCACAATTCATAATCAGAGGTGAGAAACGTTCAGCAAAGCGCGAGGCAAATAATACAGTAATTAAGGGCCAGATTCTCAAAGGGCTTACGACGGCGCAACGCCATTTGCACGTCGTAATTCCTAATCTGGCCCGGCGTATCTATGCGACTGATTCTTAGAATCAGTTACGCATAGATATCCATTAGATCTGACAGGCGTAAGGCTCTTACGCTGTCAGATCTTAGATGCATTTTTTTTCCCCATCGCTAGGTGTCGCCGACGTGGTTTTCCCCGTCGTCTATGCAAATTAGCTATTTACGCAAGATTCCTGAACGTACGCACGTGGACGACGCAGTGAATTTACGACATTTCCGTAGCTTTTGAGACGCGTAAAGTTGCCCCTGCTATATGAGGGGCAACCAATGTTAAGTATGGCCGCCGTTCCCGCGTCGAAATTTAAAAAAGTACATCGTTTGCGTAAGTCGTCCGTGAATGGCGCTGGACGCCATTTACGTTAACGTCGAAACCAATGACGTCCTTGCGACGTCATTTAGCGCAATGCACGTCGGGAAATTTTAGGGACGGCGCATGCGCAGTACGATCGGCGTGGGAACGCGCCTAATTTAAATGATCCACGTCCCCTACCTGGATCATTTGAATTAGGCGGGCTTGTGCCGGAGAATTTACGCCGCAACTTTACAGGCAAGTGCTTTGTGAACCAAGCACTTGCCCGTAAAACTTGCAGCCACGTAACGTAAACGAGATGCGTTACAGCCGCATAGTTTAACGCCGATCTACGAGAATCTGGCCCTAAGAACCTAAAAAAGCGTTTAATATGAATATAGAGGCAGAGCTGATAAATAACTAGACTGCTCATTAAAGGGGTTGTAAAGGCACATTTTCCCCCCTAAAAAGCTTCCTTTACCTCAGTGCAGTCCTCCTTCACTTACCTCATCCTTCCATTTTGCATTTAAATTTAAATTACTCCACACAGCAATGCAAGGCTTTCTCCCTGGTGTGGAGTGTCGTGCTCGCCCCCTCCCTTGGACTACAGGAGAGTCAGGACGCCCACTAACACACAGCTCCTTTCTCTATCTGCAACGTAGAGAGCGTCCTGACTTTCCTGTAATCCAAGGGAGGGGGCGAGCACGACACTCCACACCAGGGAGAAAGCCTTGCATTACTGTGTGGAGTTACAGACAGAAGAACAGGAAGTAAAGATTTCTCAGAAGAAATAAGGACATTTAAAAGCAAAATGGAAGGATGAGGTAAGTGAAGGAGGACTGTACTAAGGTAAAGGAAGCTATTTAGGAAAAAAAAATGCACCTTTACAACCCCTTTAGGCTGCCTTGATGTTTCACTATCAGGCTAGGTTCACACCTATGCGAATTGAGTGCGGTTTAAACCGCATCTAATTCGCAGGACATTTCAAAATACATTGTTTTCAATGAGGCTGGTTCACATATGTGCGATGCATTCGCACTGCGTATTGCCTCCAAACCGCATGCGGTTTTTATGTCTTGCGGTGCGGCTCAGGTGCGAATTCAGTCCCATTATCTTCTATGGGTACGCATCTAATTCGCACATGTGTTCAGTTCTCTGCAGGAGTTTCTCTCATTCAGCTCAATACAATTCTCCCCCACTCTCCTCTCACCCGGAAGTTCTCCCAGGTCTCCAAATTCGCACCTGATCTGCAGCTAAACCGCAGTTGATCTGCAGAACACCCTCTAGAGAAATCTGCAACGACAACGCAGCTCAAAAAAGCAACGCACTAGTGTGATTCCGGCCTCAGTGTTGTCTTGTGCTCTGTTACCTTTAAAGCGCAAATCCAATCAAATGTTGGGTAGAGTAGGTAAGGGTTAGATCTTCTGTCCGGTTTTTATCTCTACGTGTTCCTCCGTTGGTTTACTGGTTCTGATCTTTCTCTTCCCTATTTAAAAGTTACAGAATTAGATAATAAAGTTTTGAATTTTTATTGCTGTAGTTAGACTTTATGTAGTGCAGCAACTGTCAGTTTGATCAAACTAAACTGCATTATAATAGCAACCTGGGAAAGTGTTGATAGGTTTAAGGGCCAGTTCACACCAGACACAGTTCCGTTCAGTTTCGTGTGCATTTTTTCTGCACTAAAAATGCATGCACAGTGTTTTCCATGTATTTCAATGGCTCCTGTTGGCTCTAGTTCACACCATGCAGTCAGTTTCTGGTCAGTTTCTGCATCGGATACTGGCCGGAAACTTACTGCACTGTTGTGAACTAGATCCATTGAAATACTTGGAAAACACTGTGCATGCATTTTTAGTGCAGAAAAAATGCACACAAGACTGCACTGATCTGCGTCTGGTGTGAACTGGCCCTAAATGTATTGATATGATAACCTTGTAGGCTGTGTGTACACCACTGCTATGAGCCGCACCGCATTCCTGTGCATTCCTGTGCAAAGTACATGTGATTCTGTGCAGTGCGATTTGAGCCCATCATTTTGTGTGGCTCAAATTGCACTGCATTCCAACAAAAAAGGAACAGGCTCCTTTTTTTGCCATACTGGAATCAGGTCACAATTGGGTTTTAATACCTATGCGATCTGATTCAAGCAAACTCACTGCGTTCTGTGACCTGCTTTTGGGGTGTCATTAACTTAAAGCGGAGTTCATACTAAATAATTTTTTTTTTAAATATAGTTTTTACAATACTATTAATTAAAACACTCACGTATTGCGCTTCGATCGCCACTCGATTGAAGATTTCCGATCATCGGATATCTTACAATCTTCTGCCCCTGGCATGTTCCATTTTGCTTGTGGGCATGTGAAGCCCACAAGCACTATCTTCCGGGTTTCGGTGCAGCTGAGCGACCAGCATGCACCGCCCGTTTTCACACAAGCGCAGTATGTATGGCTCACAGCACCGTACACTTCCGACGTGGCCATCACAACAGGCGGCGGCGTCAGAAGTGCCCACCCCGTTGTGATGCCAACCAAGATAATCACTTGCGCATGCTTAGTATGTACGGCTCACAGCACCGTACACTTTCGACGTTGACATCACAACGGGTGGCGTCGTCGGAAGGGCTCACCCTGTTGTGATGGCAACCAAGATAATCACTGGCGTCATGGCATCAATTCCGGTTTCAGAGTATCACGAGAACGAGCGGCGGCCATCCACACCCACTCCTGGGAATTATGACACAGCTCCCAGGAGACAGTGTGCCGCCGGAAATGACGGCATGTCTGCGGGTGGCAGAGACTGTCAACGCCATTAAAAGCTCTCCTACACAGGTAACCCTTAGCAAAAAAAAAATAAATACATTCCATTGGACAATGATTTGATTGCTAGAATGCTATTAATGTAAAGTTGAAAAATTGTGTGGAACGCCACTTTAAAGGCTCGGTACACTTAGGCCTCATACACACGGACAGACTGTCCGCTGAAAGCGGTCCGCTGGACAGTTTTCAGCGGACATGTCCGCTCGGAGATTTCTGTCTGATGGTTGTACACACCATCAGACAGAAATCCACGCAGACGATGACGCGGCGACGTGCGCGGCCCTGGAAGGTCAATGCTTCCACGCATGCGTCGAATCACTGTGACGCATGCAAGGGCTTTCGACCGAGCGGACATGTACGGTGAGTCTGTACAGACGACCGAACATGTCCGACGGACAGGCTTCCAGCGGACATGTTTCTTAGCATGCTAAGAAACATTTCTCCGCTGGAAACCTATCCGATCCGCTGGAAAATTGTCCGGTCGGACGTACAGACGACCGAACATGTCCGCTGAAACTGGTCTGCGGACCAGTTTCAGCAGACATGTTCGGTCGTGTGTACGGGGCCTAACAGTAAAACCTTGGTTTAAGAGTAACTTGGTTTGAAACCGTTTTGCAAGACAAGCAACATTTTTAATACATTTTGACTTGATATACAAGCGATGTCTTGATATACAAGTAGCGTCATGTCACAACTGAGTTTAAAAGAATGGAAGCCTCCACAAGGGGATTAGAAGAAAAATCCAGCAGGAGCTACAAAGTATAAAAGAGAAGAGAGGTGCCTCTAAGGCCTCGTAAAGGCGAGAGGATTTACGCTGGAAACGGTCCGACGGACCGTTTCCAGCGGATAAATTCTCTGGCGGATTTTGATCTGATGGCTGTACACACCATCAGATCAAAATCCCCGTGGAATACATCCGCGGTGACGTGGCCGCGCCGTCGCCGCGACGATGACGCGGCGACGTGCGCGACCCTGGAAGGTAAATACGAATCGAATCAATACGACGCATGCGAGGGATGGGATCGGACGGACTTATCCGGTGAGTCTGTACAGACGACCGTATAAGTCAGGCGGACAGGATTCCAGCGGATAGATTTCTCAGCATGCTAAGAATTTTTTATCCGCTGAAAATACGTCGGCTGGATTTTTATGTCCGCTAGGCCGTACACACGACCGGATCTATCTGCTGGAACTGATCCGCGGATAAATCCCAGCGGACAGATCCGGTCGTGTGTACGGGGCCTCAGTGTAGCAATAATATGGTTATATTTAATGAGGGTACAACATTTAGCAACCTATTGCTACACTTAGAGGCGCCTCTCTTCTCTTTTATACTTTGTAGCTTCTACTTGATTTTGCTTCTAATCCCCCTGTGGAGGCTTCCAATTGTGGATGGACATTTTATGGTTACACAACCTATAATTTTTTATATGGACAATAAACTGAAGGACTTATGAATAAATGGTTGTGGAACGAATCATTTGAGTTTCTATTATTTCTTATGGGGAAATTCGCTTTGAAATAAGAGATAAAATATAAGTTTCTGGAGCGAATTATGATCGCAATCCAAGGTTTTACTGTATATGAAAATTGGATGTGCTTTAAACCTCATCCGATTCGCATGACATGTGAGCCAAACTGGCTTTCTATGGAACCGGTTCACATATCTGTGGGCCAGCCGCAGTGCATTTTTTAAAAGAGTACTGTACTGTTTAACCACTTGCTTACTGGGCACATATACCCCCTTCCTGCCCAGGTGAAATTTCAGCTTTCAGCAATGTTCCGCTTTGAATGACAATTGCGCGGTCGTGCGACGTGGCTCCCAAACAAAATTGGCGTCCTTTTTTTCCCACAAATAGAGCGTCTTTTGGTGGTATTTGATCACCTCTGCGGTTTTTATTTTTTGCGCTATAAACAAAAATAGAGCGACAATTTTGAAAAAAAACAATTTTTTTTACTTTTTGCTATAATAATAATCCAATAAAAAAATAATAATAATAATTTTTCTCAGTTTAGTCCGATACGTATTCTTCTACATATTTTTGGTAAAAAATAAATCGCAATAAGCGTATAGTGATTGGTTTGTGCAAACGTTATAGCGTCTACAAAATAGGGGATAGAATTATGATTTTTTTTTTTATTATTATTTTTTTACTAGTAATGGCGGCGATCTGCGATTTTTGTCAGGACTGCGATATTGCAGCGGACACATCGGACACTTTTGACACATTTTTGGGATCATTCGCATTTATACAGTGAACAATGATATAAATATGCACTGATTACTGTATAAATGTGACTGGCAGGGAAGGGGTTAACACTAGGGGGCGAGGAAGCGGATAATGTATTCCCTAATTAGTGATTCTTACTGTGGGGGAGGGGGGTGACTGGGGGAGGTGACCGATGGTTGTCCCTATGTACAAGGAACCCACCATCAGTCTCCTCTCCCTGACAGGACGTGGAGCTCCATGTCCCTGTCTCCGTGACCGCCGATCGCGGGTGCCTGGCAGACATCGCGGCCTGCCAGGCACGCACATCGGCACCTGACTGACGCGGCGGGCGTGCGCGCACACCGCCGGCGCCCCCCAGTGGCCTGGAGGCGGGAGGCCGTATATAGACGGCCTCCCGGCAATTCAGAGCCACAATGTTGCCATAAAAACCCGCCGTGCGGGCGGGAAGTGGTTAAGGTTATGATTCAGGTGCAATTTCAAGTGTCATACACATAACAAATTCACATCTGAACAGATGAATGAAACTGCATCGGACTCCTTTGAAAAGCCGCACTGAAACTGTGTCCAGACATATTTGAAACAAGCCTTAAAGGAACACTAAAGGTTTGTTTTTTATTAGATCAATTGATTGCTGTAAGCTAGAGCATTTAAATATCACTTACTTCGTTTTTCCTTTTGACCTCCAAAATACAGTAATCCAGGTTTGAAAATGCCATTTCCTGTCTCTCCTCTTTTTGCTTTCCACCAGCATCTGAGCCGTTTTGCATGGTGGAAAGCAGAATGTGCTCTCCCCCTCCCTATGACTACAGCTCTGCGTGAAGATGCTCTCTTATCCCTCACAGGCATGGAGGCTAAGCCTAATGGGAACTGTAGTTCCCATTAGGCCGTGATGTAGCAAGAATGAATGCGCACCGCAAACCAGGAAGTCAGTGAGAATAACGATTCAGGAGTGCTGGAGGTGAATAAAACAGCTCAATTTCAACAGGTATCAAACTAGTTATAATGCAAAACATTACTTTTTACTTTATCAGCTACTGTCAGACTTTAATTTAAGAGGAAAATAGTTTTGTCTTTACAACCCCTTTAATTGACACCCGCAACAGATCACATGAACACAGTGCTATGCGGGGAAATGCAGCAATTGCTGTCCGTTTCCCGCAATGCATCAGTGTGAACCGAGCCTCAAGGCAATAGGAGATCAGGTATATACAGAAAAAAACTGTTGGTTTTGCATTTATTTATAATGTTGGCATTAGGGACTTTTCTTCCAATTTGATGAAGTGCATTTAAAGATAATTAGTTTGTTTCAGGTTTTAAATGATTGCAAGTCGGCAGATAACCTGTCAAATATCAGGCAGACTTTTCAAAAGCACGGGAAATCATTCTCATTAGAAATTCTCTGTTTAATACATTTCTATACCACTAATGTATATGATCAGAATATATGATTTAATAGAAAACAGATCAATTCCCATCTAGCAATTTCTTGCATTTGAAAGTCAATACATTTATGTGATCATGTAGAACGTGTGTGTATGATCAAATGTTCATAACAGACAACAAAATAATCCTAAGGTGAGGCTTAGAGCTTGTGCAGATGGACCTCAGACTCAAGTCGGGTCGAATGTAATATTCTTTCAGGCCTTTTAGATGTTTCACAATTTCAATGAGCTGATTCAAGCTACTTTTCACACTGCGTTTTATAGGAATGATGAAGAAGCTCAGACAAATACAAAATCCCATGTATATTAGCCTTTAGAAATAAAAAATACACACCAGATTGGTGTTTTATATCCACCGCTTCCTTGCATAGGCTACATAATAAGCCAACGCTATATTTGCAATATTACCAAAGCTGCATACCTTTGCCACCTTCATTAACTCATATAGATGGAAAATAGCTACTAATTTAGATCTTAACTTCAGGCAAACAGATAAGAGTTCTCCTGATCCCGACACCCCTGCTAAACAGAACAGCCAGGTCCTGAAATCCCTGAAACCCTATACGGACAATGATACAGAAGTACATCAATGAGATCTATACTCTGCTATCTCCTCCTCTCACAAAGCTAAAAAGGACAGCACTACCGTATGTAATACAGAAGTCCCTGACTGATTTACAGAGATAATTTTTCTGTGAGGGAGAAAAAACAGCATTTGAAACACATTTTGACAATTACAATTGGAGTAAAAATAAATATCAATAAACTGTTTTAAATTGCCATACAAGTATATATTTGAAATTAAATCTTTATTATTTTTGCCAATAACATGGTGTGGGTGAATTTCTGCCAGTCACAGTCGGTGTCAAATTCCTCCAGTTTGTGTCTGAGGCCCCGTACACACGACCGAGTTTCTCGGCAAAATTCAGCCAGAAACTCGATCGGAGCTGGATTCTGCCGAGAAACTCGGTCTTGTGTACACTTTTCACCGAGGAAGCCGACGAGGAACTCGTCGGACCAAATAGAGAACATGTTCTCTATTTCCTCGTTGTTCAATGAGGAAAGTTGGCCCGCCGAGATCCTCGGCGGCTTCAACACAGAACTCGACGAGGAACTCGATGTGTTTGGCACGTCGAGTTCCTCGGACGTGTGTACGGGGCCTTAGAATTAGAAGGAGGTGAAGCCTCTATTAGTATACATGTAATATCCCACCACCAGTGTGTTAGGTGGTAAGCGGACATGGAGGAGAAGGTAGGGAGTGGGTTTTCATTCACCACTGTGTATACGCCACTATAGTAGGGTGACCAGATGTCCCCGGTTTCTGGGGACAGTCCCCGGACTGAGTACACTGTCCCTGCACCAAGTCTGTTCCCGGTTTTGTCCCGGATTGCAGTGGTATAGCATGGGGGGGAAGCTGGCACTCTTGTCCTGGGCGTAATATTTAGGGGGCGCAAAATTATTACTGAGCCCCCCCCCCCCCCCAAGTGTTCTATTGCAGCCATGTGCAGCATGTCATGACCGGCCCCCTACACCTTTGATGAGGCATGTACTGACTTGGCCCGCGTGTGTGAGAACGGGGAAGGGAGAGGAGTGGAGGGGCGGAGCATACAGCGGCTGTAGGATGAGCTCTCGGCAGGTGATACTGAGGTGCGGCTGAGTGGCAAGACTTCAGAAAAGTCTCCTGCTCCAATGGATGATGATGGAGGCCATGGAGAGTTGAGCAAAATCAATCAATTTACACTGTAAATGTGTGTGTGTGTGGGGGGGGTGAGTAATGCAGGATGTAGGAATCAGGTAGGCCAGTGTAGTGGTCAGTGTAGGGATTAACTAGGTCAGTATAAGAATCAGGTAGGTCAGTGTTGTGGTCAGGTAGGACAGTGTAGTGGTTAGTGTAATGGTCAGATAGGTCAGTGTAATGGTCAGGTAGGTCAGTGTAGTGGCCAGTGTAGGGATCAGGTAGGTCAGTGTAGTGGTCAGCATAAAAATCAGGTAGGTCAGTGTAGGAATCAGGTAGTGTAGTGGTCAGTATAGGAATCAGATAGGTCAGTGTAGTGGTCAGGTAGATCATTGTAGGAATCAAGTAAGTTAGTGTAGTGGTCTGTGTAGGAATCGAGTAGGTCAGTGTAGTGGTCAGTGTAGGAATCAAGTGGGTCAGTATAGAAATCAGGTAGGTCAGTGGTCTGGTAGGTCAGTGTAGGAATCAGGTAGGTCAGTGGTCAGGTAGGTCAGTGTAGGAATCAGGTAGGTTAGTGTATTGATCGGTTAGGTCAGTGTAGGAATCAGGTAGGTTAGTGCAGTAGTCAGGTAGGTCAGATAGGAATCAGGTAGGTTGGTACTACTGTACTGCCACATACACTCGAGCGGTGATGGTTTTCCCGACGGAATTCGCTCAAGCTTGTCTTGCGTACACACGATCACACCAAATTCCGACAGTCAAAAACGCAGTGACGTACAACAATACGACAAAGTTAAATGCTTCCAAGCATGCGTCGACTTGATTCTGAGAATGCACTTTTTTTGCGCGTTGAAATTGCATACAGACAATTGGTTTTCACGCTAGGATTTTTCCTGATGAAAAAAAAAGAGATCCTGCTCTTTTTTTTTCCAGCCGGGTTTTCCTGTTGGAAAAAGTCAGATGGAGCATACACACGGTCAGGATTCCCGGCCGAAGGCTCTCATCGGACTTTTTCCGATGAGAAAACCAGTCGTGTGTATGGGGCATACTAGTGGAAAGGACTCAGAAAGTGCTAAAAGTCTGCGGGTTAGAGGGCAAAAATGTCTTGCCTTGCCCCGGATGCTGACAACCCACACTCTGAGTGCATAATTTAAGGATATGCTTATAAAATAGTTTACCATTTGCCCAAAAAAATAAAAACATGTCCCTGGATTTCATTAAAAAAATCTGGTCACCTTACTCTATAGTCACACGAACTGCTCAAATGTAATAAAGTGGAAATGCTGAGCATAGAAACGCACTGCAAACTGAGCATGTGCAGAGCTGCCAACACAGCTGTGCAAAGTCCCTAGCTGAATTGTGGACTTAGACAGAGGAAGATAGAGAGCAGCAGGATCAACCAGTTTTTTTTGCAGTATAGAAAAAACAAATCTTAGGCCCCATACACACGAGAGGATTTATCCGCAGATACGGTCCAGCGGACCGTATCCGCGGATAAATCCTCTCGAGGATTTCAGAAGATTTCTATGCGATGGCGTGTACACACCATCGCATTGAAATCCGCGCTGAAATCCTCTGCCGATGACGTGTCGCGCCGTCGCCGCTATTATGACGCGGCGACGGGCGCGACGCTGTCATATAAGGAATTCCACGCATGCGTCAAATCATTACGACGCGTGCGGGGAATCCCTTTGGACGAATGGATCCGGTAAGTCTGTACAGACGAGCGGATCCATCCGTTGGAATGGATTCCAGCAGATGGATTTGTTGTGCATGTCAGCAAATATCCGATCTGCTGGAATCCATCCCAGAGGAGATTTCTCTGCGGAAACGGATCCGCTGGCGTGTACACACCATAGGATCTATCCGCAGAAACCCATTTGCTGGGATTTATCTGCGGATGGATTCTATTGTGTGTATGGGGCCGTACAGTGACTGAGTGAGTATGAACAGCGTGTAATACACCATTTACTGGTAGTTTTTTTATGGTGTGGACTTAGTGACACTTTAAGTATGACTAAAGGCAAAACTTTATTTTGAGTGGAGAGAGATTTAAACATCTGTCAAAATTTTGTTGCTGTCTGTGCCCCTGTTAGACAGATTCACCCTCTCTATTTGTTTATCACTGAGAGTTAAAATTAAATCCTTTCCTCAGACACGAGTGACAACCAGGGATTCCCTTACTTTGAAGGAATTTCCTCTCACTTCCTGTTTTGGCTACGGGACAGAAAATGGGAAATCTCTCCAATGGGTCACAGATGTCACTGTCTGGTTATAATTCTCTCTTTACAATATCCAAAATAAAAACTGTTTTGCCTTTAGTTTTACTTTAAAGTGTAACTCCAGTTTTGTACAGAGTGGGAACAGGTTAAAACTTTTCAGAATTGTATTGCTGTCTTGAGGTCTCAATGGGGTGATTTACCCTCACTGTCTACCCTAGTCAATGGGATGGAATACGAGGAAGTCTACAATGGGTCTAATAAAAAGCTAATAGGGGGTTCTAGCCTTCCTCTAATCTGCCAAAAAGAAGGTGTTTTATTGCTGCCTGTGTCCCTGGGGCAAGTTAGGCTGGGTACACACGTGCTAGATATCGGCTGGTATCAAACAGTTTCTGTTGAACATTTGGTCGGTGTGTACAGCTGTCTATCCGACAGAAGCCTGACTAACGACTTTTGTAAAAGGGACATACTTGAAAACCAGCATCTGATCAGCTCTTACAGTCAATGGCTGCGAGTGCAGAATAGTGCATTCTGGTGGTGGGTGGAGCCTGGCCCATAATCTAGATTGGGGCCTTACATCTGCCAGGTTAACTTCCCTACGAGATTCATCAGCTGGAGAAGCTGCCATGTCTTAAAGTGATATTAAAGCTTTGTTTTTTCTTTTAAATAAAATAACAAACATGTTCTACTTAGCTGCTCTGTGCAATGGTTTTGCACAGAGCAGCTTCAATCCTCTACTTCTGGGGTCCCCCACCAGTACTCCTGGCTCCTCCTCCTCAGCAAGTGCCTCCATAGAAAGCCATAGAATGAATGCATTAAGGTAAAAAACCTTTTGGCTTTAGAACCACTTTAAGGCTTGGATGCTGATCTATATTGATGCTAATAAGGGTCTTGGCTGTGGCTAGGGTTGCCACCTCATCCCCTTAAACCCGAACACATATTAATTACACAGGTTCTGTGGCTGTGTTATTAATATGTGTTCAGATTCAAAGGGATGAGGTGGCAACCCTTGCCGTGGCAAAGCCAGGGGGTCTATACCTGCAACTTCAGAGTCACCCCTGAGGCTTCGCCCTTGAGGTTCCAGTCTACTAACACTTCACTAGAAGGCAACAGGAAGTTAAAACGGAGCTCCCGGCTCCTTCAGAACAAACTTAAAGTCAGCAGCTACAAATACTGTAGCTGCTAACTTTTATTAATAGGGCACTTACCTGTCCACAAATTCAACGGTGTCCTCATCCGAGCTGATTTCTTGGGTGCTGCTGCAACCATCTTGGTTAAGGGTGATAAACAGTGAAACCTTGCACCTTCATAGCCACTTCCTTACTGCATATGCACGAAGGGCACTTCACTTTGTAAATGGCCCAGCCGTTGGGGAAGGAGGAGGAGGGGGGCTGAACTCAAAAGTCAAGAAGTTCTATTTACAGGACAGTGAAGTTAGTGTCCTCTTATTTGGAGCTAGCAGTGATTGGAGTATCCCATGCCCCATACCCCTCCCCAGTTACACGTTTTTCAGCATTAAAAACTCAAAAGACATCCCCTAGACTGGTTACTGGGTCAGTGTGCATTGAGTCCTCATTGGGTGTGTGGTAGTGACCTCTGCATAATCAGGAAAATAACCCTGGTCATCAGCATCATTTGTGCTGGCATTATCTGGATGACTGTGTTTTTACTACATTCAATCATCACTAATCAGTGACTCTATAGGGGGTACCGCTACACCCTCTTTCCTGCAATTCGAATTAAGCAGGACTTTTATTTTTCTTTCATTATTTTTTTTTTTTCACATAATAGGAATGTATATACAGTACATATGTGGATTCATAACTGTTTCTGTTTGCTTGTTATGGTTTATTAATATACGTCCCTCAACTTAATTGATACATTGGAACACAACTTCAGGGCTGTAAAAAAAAAAAAAAAGATTTTTGTACTTACAGTAAAATTTTTCTTGCAGTCTATTAAGGAAAACAGGCATTCTTAACTGTTAGGTTATATGGCCATCTAGAGGAGGATTAGATACTGGCAAATAGAAAAAACACAATTTAGCCTCCACTATAACCCTTCCTCTAACTAACATGCTTAAGGTTTTTGAACAAGCAGTACGAGAGACAATAAAAAGGCAGAGGGGTGGAATCTTTGTGCCTCAATAGACTTCAGGGGCCAGATCCACAAAAACGGGCGTATATTTAGGCGGGCGTAGCGCATCTCATATGCGCTACGCCGCCGTAAATCAGAGTGGCTTCTAGGGTATCCACAAAGAACTTGCTCCCATATGCGGGCCGGCGTAACGTAAATCTGCCGGCGTAAGCCCGCGTAATTCAAAGTAGGCTTGGAGTGGGCGTGTTGTATGGTAATCTGGTATGACCCCAAGTAATTGACGCTTTTTACGAATGGCGCATGCGCCATCCGTGGATGTATCCCAGTGCGCATGGGCAAAATCACGTCGCAAATAGTCAATGCTTTCGACGTGAACGTAACTTACGCAAAGCCCTATTCCCGGCGTCCATACCTAACATTGCATACACCTCATAGAGGCAGGGGTAACGTTACGCCGAAAAAAGCCTTATGTAAACGACGTAAAAAAATGCGCCGGGCGGACGTACGTTTGAGAATCGACGCATCTAGCTAATTTGCATACTCTACGTGGAAATCAACAGAAGCGCCACCTAGCGGCCAGCGTAAATATGCACCTAAGATCCGACGGCGTACTAAGACGTACGTCAGTTGGATCTAGCCCACATTCAGGCGTACCTTGTTTTGTGGATACAAAACAAAGATACGACAGCGCATCGTAGAACTTTTGCGGCGTATCAATAGATACGCCGCCGTAAGTTCTTTGTGGATCTGGTCCCAGGTATTTTACAGTAAGTACTAAAATCCTTTTTTGTTTCTTCGTCTATTAAAGACACAGGAATTCCTAAATAGTAGTTACATCCAAGAGAAATCCAATCGAGTGGTGGACAGGAGCCACTAAAAGGTCCAAGAAGAACTTGAAACTAAATTTTGAAACAGAAGTATCTGAAAACGAATGCTGAATCAAAACCATATGAGGAAAGGATCCAACCACAAGGGAAACTACCATTAATGAGAGGTATGGAGAATCAACCTAACATTCCAGACACGGACAGGAGCTGCTATCAGGACCTTCAGCCCAGACCAGCAAGAACTTAGAGACTCCGACAACCATCTACCAAACAGAGGCAGAAGGCTGAAGGGCACCATGTACCATAAAGAGCTAAACAGTGTCTAAAGACAAAGAATTCACCTGACACGAGTTGGGAGTGTCTGTGTGGGGTGACATCCTACCAGATGAATTCCTATTAGAATAGAAACACACAAATTCAGGGTATGGAGTACCTGGAACAGCCTGGGAAGAGACCCTGTTAAGTGTATTAACACTTAAAGCTGAAGGACAGTTAGCAGGGAAGCCCAATTCAAAGGTTAAATCAGGGAACTACAGGGAGTTTTCAAATGCCTAGAAAGAAAACTACCCAAGTATTCATCAAAATTCTCAAACAGTCCTCCACTTGTAGAAGTGGGGGTTATGCCTTCATGAAGAAGGGTTAACAGAGGAATTAACTGAAGTCAGGCCTCAAACCTAAGGCCTTAATCTCCTCAACAACTGCTTAATGATTGAAAGAAGAAGTGTTGAGCCCCTCCGACTCCTTTAAAGACCTCTTGCCTTAGCCTGAATCTGCTGCCAGATGTGTTGCTAAATACAGTGTCAAAAGCAGGTCCAAAGAGGTGATGTTCCTCAAAGGGTTTTCTAGTCAAATGCTCCTTGGATTGATCATCAGCATATCAGCATGCAGTCATGGTGCCCTACACAAAGACATCAGTCCCAAGCTGGACACCAGTTTTGAGGCTTGCAACAAGACATCGCAGCTAAAACGTAAGGCTCCAGATACAATTAAAAACAGTTACAGAGGTGTCCACCCTGATTGCTTTCAAACATTCTTACAAGCTTTGTCAGATTAAGCTACCACCAGTATGGGACAGAGAGCCACACCAGTTAATTCAAACTGGCATTTAAGACTAGAACAAAAGTGCCTGTCAGTGGCATAGGCCACTGGTCTTTATACTCCTTTGGAAAGGGAACATCTCCAAAACATTGCAGAGTAGGGCCCAAGATCCTGTGGGATGTTCTCAGTCATCGTACAGAAAATACTGAAATAGTAGGTATAGTGGGTAGGTCTTTGCAGCTATAGGATCTCTGAAACAACCAATGCCTGAAATACCAGGCTGATCCTACAGGCACAAAGTGTCATGCATAATTTAGATGTTAGAAACAATCCCCTGCATACCTGGGGCATCCACATGAAAATATAACAAAGTTTCTTTAAAGATAAAAAGAGTCAAGGATAGATTCTTCTAAGTACAGCATAAAATCAAAAATGTAACTCCAGGGGCGGAGACCTGTCGCAGGCTACTATGATGGCAAGGAACAATCTAGTTCCTATCACTAAAATCCTGTGCAAACATAAAATAATAATAAGCGGGCATTTCCAGTCAAACTAATTGTAGAAAGAAACAACGAATCCTCTGTGATGTCTCTGGAGAAGGGCCTGGAGCTTTTGCTCAATTTTACCAAGCACTGAGGCTGGAAATACTAACACGCCTCCACCAGCCGGGAATCCCTTCGCAGTGACACAACACCTGTGGATGATGTCCTTGTTACAGCATTACATTTGGAGAATTATACTATGAGTGTTAGTCTCCAGAGTTTCTATAATAAGTGCCTTGCACCATTTTCATTATACAGTACTTTACAAGTTCCACTTCCTGGTGTGCGGCTGAACGTAATGATTCTACCCTCTATGATGTTTTACAGGGCATTCCTGTATTCAAATCTTTTAAGGCAGCTGGCAAGAACCCGTTTTGTATATTGTAGTTTCCTGTGTTGTCAGACTATTATGGAAGTACTTCTAGCTCTACACTTAATTTTCAGTTACTCATCTTCCCCCAATCCACCAGTTCCAGGTTTTTAATAGCTAATGCTCCTACCAAGCATAATGGATTATTAGTAGCCATACAGGACTCTGTTGCTTTTACTTCAATGGACAAACGTATTGACGAACAAGGTAGATATATCATATTAGTGGCTCAACAAAACTAAATATATTCTGGTGAATTTGTATGCTCCCAACAAATGCCCTATAAAGTTTTACTGTAAAGTTTTAAAACTAGCTAAGCAAATGCGGAAGGGCAATATAATAATTTGTGGTTATTATAATATAGTGTTAAATGTGTCTATGGACTCCTAGTCCTATGAGGAGGCAGAAAGATTTAGGTCCACTTTGCTTTACAGAGGACCTTTATGATCCCTGACGCTGCCTTCATACCACAGAGAAGGACTTTACCTATTAATCTGCTGTGCATAATAGCTATTCTAGGATTGATTTCTTTCCCATGGATAAATATATATTACCCTTCGTGTCTAAAGTGTGCATCCACAATATCACATGGTCTGACCATGCTACAATAACCTTAGATATCAAGGACTCACATAAAGGTTCCAATACTGCATTGTAGCGTAAAAACATATTTCTTCTGTCTTATCCTAAACATAGACCAGATCTGGAGGATTTCTATTCTTAACAAAAATGGAAATAGTTTCTCCACTATGGTATGGTGCACCCATAAGGCATTTATGATGGGTATATTAATACAATTGGCCTCTCGGGAAAGGAAACAAAGGCTGTATAGCATATCACAACCATATAATGAGATAGCTGAATTGGAAGCCCATCACAAGAAAGCCCTCTCTGTTTAATCCGCTCTTTTGCCACGCCTTACTGCTTGTAAAAATTAGCTCTGACAGGCTTTATATTGAGCTAAGACAAATATCTTAAACGCTTGAAGCTATCTCAAAGCAATAAAGCAGCAAAATCTTAGCAATGCAAATAAAACAGCGTCAAGCGAGAACTAACCTTAAACACTACAATAAAAACTTTTTTTACAATCCGCGGGACATAGCTAATGCGTTTAGGGAATACTATGAATCCCTTTACAATCTTAATAAAGTTTCTGATACTTACCAACCATCTGAGGCAGATATAGCAGACTTTCTTAAACCTCGACATCTCCCCACTGTAGCTGCAGAGGCCCTCCAACAACTTTATAAACCGATTGATATTGGGGAAGTGTTGGCAGTAATCAAAGAGTTGCCATTACATAAATGGCTTTTCAGCCTAATATAAAGCCTTTGTGGAGGTCCCTGCTCCGCACATAACAATTTGTTTTAATGATACAGCAGCTTTGGGTTCCTTTCCTAAAGAGATTCTCTAAGCCATAATAGTGATACTTTTGAAACTAGGGGAAGGCCCTACTATTCCACAAAACATTCAGCCTATATCTATTGAACTTGGATCCCAAGATTCATGCTAAAATACTTGCCAACAGAATGATGGAGGTTACTTCACTTTAATTAGGGTTAGAGCAAGTTCGTTTTGTTAAAGGCATTTAGGCACCCGATAGGACCAGGAGAATAATTGACCAGATCAGATTTTCGGAATTAACTAAAAAACTCACATATTTTTAGCTCTACATCCCGAAAAAGCTTTTGAAGGGGGGAAACTGTGTATACCTTTCCCAGACCTTGTCAAAACTTGGGCTAACAGGATTTATCCACTGAGCAATTTTGTCCCTTTACACTTGTTCTACAGCAAGTATTTACCTCAGGAATGCGGTCCACCAAATTTGAACTGACGAATGAGACTCGGCAGGGATGCCCCCTTTCTCCTAGAATTTTTTCCCTGACCATTGAGCCCTTGGCAGAGAATATTAGCTCCCACACCTCAATACCGGGAATTAAAATAGGCGGAAGAGAATGCAAACTGGGTTTGTTCACGGACAATATTATAGTGACACTATCTGAGCCCGACACGAGAAATGTCATGGTTTGGTAAAATCTCCTACTACAAGGTAAACACATCTAAGTGTTACGCTCTCTCTTTGGGCACTCCCCTCTAATGTAGTCTTCTAAAACCTATGGGCCAGATTCACGTAGAATTCCGGCGGCGTAACGTATTGCATTTACGTTACACCGCCGCAAGTTTTATGGGCAAGTGCTTGATTCACAAAGCACTTGCCTGTAAAGTTGCGGCGGCGTAGCGTAAATCCGTCCGGTGCAAGCCCACATAATTCAAATGGGGCGTGTATCATTTAAATTAGGCGCATTCCCGCGCCGAACGTACTGCGCATGCTCCGTTTTGAAATTTCCCGCCTTGCTTTCTTGCGTCATTTTTTGAACGTCGACGTGAGTTACGTCCTTTCCTATTCACGGACGACTTACGCAAAAAAGAAAAAAAATTGAAATTCGACGCGGGAAAGACGTCCATACTTTAACATGGCAGGTCTAAAGATAGGCCACGAAATACCAGCTTTAACTATACGCCGGGAAAAGCCGACTAGCGACGACGTAAGAGAATGCAACGGCCGCGCGTACCTTCGTGAATCGCCGTAAACAGCTAATTAGCATAGCCGACACGGAAAACGAAAACCGCACGCCTGTCGGATCGAAGCCAGAAGCCGTCGTATCTTGGTTTGAGGATTCAAGCTAAAGATACGACGCGGCAAATTTGAAAGTACGCCGGAGTATCAGCAGATACTCCGGTGTACTTCTTCTCTGAATCTGGCCCTATATTTCTATGCAACTAGGACAATCCATCTGATACATATCTGTGCATACAGTTAAGCTCCCCGACATCTAATTTGTACTCAGTAAATTTCCCTAAGCTTCTTGACCAAGTTTCGCTTGAAATTACTCAAATAGGTAAAACCCAAATTCCATGTATAGGGAAAATTGCATCCTACAAAATGCAAATATTGCCTAAACTAATATACTGTTTTAGATTACTCCCTTTTCCCATCTCCCCACAATTTTTCTCCATTGAGACTTCATTAATTTAAGCCAGAATCCTCCCTCCTATGTTGAAGGAATTGTCACTAAGTAGGGAACCGACAACACATCTTATGGGGGTGTGACAATCTCCTGGAGTTCCAGAAGGATGTTTCCTTACTTATCTCTGATATTACGGGTATACATAAACCTATTACACCAGCTTTAATGCTTTTAAGCATTGGATTTGAGTGCTACCCCCAAACCACTAGAACTGTGGTAATTCACATATTATTTTCTCAGCAGATTTCTCTTTGAGAATGTAAGCTCTTGTAATCAGACTTCTTATCCATCATGCAATGGTGGATTTTGAAGCAGGGTGTCCCTTGCAAGAACACAGCAAACATGGAATCCAGCTGTCTGACTGGAGAAGTAGCCTTGGGGTACACTCATACCTCTTCATAAATACTTCATAACTACAGGCAATGTAGAGGGATTTATTTTTTCATGCTTTGGAGCAGGGCATAAGAATGGAAGGACTATGTCCTCACTGAGGTGGAATGCTGAGAACACTTTTGAGAGAAAGGATGGGTGTAAAATAAACTTGTCATTGTGAAGTACTGTATAAGGAAAGGCTCTTTACAGGAAAGGGCAGCCAGTTTCGAAACACGTCTTGAAGACATGATAGAGACTTACTTTGCATAAGCGCTTCTTGAGGGGTTATCCCTGATAAGTTCAAAGGGTGGTTTCTGCAGGGCAGAGAGAACCAGGTTGAGATACTGTGGAAGCACAGGGTGCTGCAAGGGGCTATAAGTTACACTTGAACAAAGGTTTTTACAATGAAGAGTGATGCCAAAGGCCATAGAAAAGGAACGTATAAGCCAAGGCCTGAAGTTTAAGAGTACTCAAGGCTGATTTCGAGTCAAGATCTGTGGCCAAGTCCATAATCTCCTCCAGCCACAGTTTAGTTCAAAGCTAATTTCTACAGTAGTAGCTGGTGGCATGTATTGTGTGAATAACAATCATTCACAAAAACACAAGCCGATAACAGCATGTCGCCAGGTACAACACTAGTTTATCTTTGACAGATGTATTAGCTGCCAGCATGTGCTGTTGTCAGCTTGTGTTTTTGTGAATGAATAGCACTTTGGTGCTATTAGGACAGGGTGTTGGCACAGTGCCAATCGCAGTTGAACAGTCCCCGACTTTTGCAGAGGGTAACTTCCCCTGCCAGCAGGTTTCCAGGCAGGATACTGACATGCACCCTCACAGCTGCAAGCAAATCCCCCATAAACAGGCTCCTCTATACTCATCCACACCACATCGACAACTTCCAGTCTTTTTTAAACCCACTTCCTCTGACCAGTGAGTCAACCCTGTTTTTCCCATAAAGGGACCATAGTTCAAACAGAGGGGAAATATAGCATCCTTCCAGGACCCAGCCCCAGCGTCCTGTACATATCCCCCTTTCCCCAACGCAATGAGGTGAAGGCAACAGTGGAGTTAAGACAATGGACTTGTGACACCTGCATTTTGATGTAGTCTCCCGGGCCTGTGCTCCACTGCAAACCTAAATTCCGGGAGTGCTAGAAACCAATAAGTAATCCTGGCATTGATCCCTTTGCCTTGTCTCCTCCATGTTAAAAGGGCATGGCTTTCCGAAATCAGCCTAAATTTCCTCCCCAAGAGATAATATCTGAGGGATTCTAAGGCCCACTTAATGGCCAGACACTTTCGCTCAACTATAGCATAGTATTTCTCTGCTGGTGTTAACCTCCTATTGAGGAGGACTACCGTAATATTGGAAAATTAATAATTTTTTAAAATTTGGTGCTATTAGGACAGGGTGTTTTCACAGTGCTGAGTTAAGTTTCAAAAAAGCCTTTTCAGCATCTGCATTTCACTTAATCATGACCGACTTCCGACCTTAGTCTTATCGGTCAATGGAGCCGCCAATGTGTCAAAATTGGGTACAAACCTCCTGTAGTATCCCATGCCTAGGAATGCACATACCTGCGTCTTTGTAAGGGACGGAGCCAGTTCTCTATAGCCTCTACCTTGTTGATCTGAGGTTTTTTCAGCCCTCTACCCATTATATACCCCAGGTATTTCACCTCCTCCATTCCCAAAGCAGATTTTTCAGGGTTAACTGTAAACCCACCTTTCCAAAGGGAGTCCAGTCTCTGCTAAAATTGACTATGCCATCCAAATAGATGGAGGCATGCTCCCAGTGAGGTCGTAAAATCATATCCATTGCTCGCTGGAACGTGGCTGGAGCAGTTTGTAGTCCAAAAGGCATTCTTTTGTACTGAAAACGCCGCTCTGGGGTAGAAAAAGTTTTCTCTCTAGCAGCCTTGGTCAACAGGATTTGCCAATATCCCTTAGTAAGGTCTAATATAGTGATAAACTTATCTGGGCCTTGTCTCTCAAAAAGCTCATCTACCTGGAGCATGGGGTAGGCATCAAACCTTGAATCTTCATAAAGTTTCCAGAAATCATTGCAGAATCTCAGAGTCCCGTTGGGCTTCAGTACCAACACAATCACGTCAGAAAAGCGCACGGTGTCATGTGGAGTCCCCCAAGGATCCCCCCTGTCACCAGTGCTTTTCAACATCTATCTTCGCCCTCTCTTTGACATTATCAGTAGCCAAGAACTACTCTATCACTCTTATGCAGACGATACGCAACTGTACTTGCGCATCGGCAACAAAAAGAATCATCATCCCAGTCTAGAGAAATGTCTCTCTTTGATTGACAACTGGATGACCAAGAGCTATCTTAAACTTAACAGTTCTAAAACAGAACTCCTTGTGTTTCAGGCCAGCCGAAAGAGTCAAGTGGTAACAACTTGGACACCACCGCCCATTCTGGGCCAAATCATCAACCCTAGCTCCAAAGTCAAAAGTCTCGGGGTCATTTTTGACACCTTCATGACAATGGACGCACAAATAGGGTCAGTAGTCAGCGGAGCGCACCATCTGTTGCGCCTACTACGCAGACTTATTCCATTTATCCCCAAAGAAGACGTAGCAGTCGTGGTGGGAACAATCGTGAATTCCAGACTGGACTATGCTAATGCCCTGTACCTCGGACTCCCAAAGTACCAAATCTCCCGTCTGCAAGTCGTTCAGAATACGGCCGCCAGACTGGTGACTGGGAAAAAAAAATGGGAATCAATCTCACCTTCGTTGAGAACCCTTCACTGGCTGCCAGTAAAAGACAGAATTGCATTTAAAGCACTCTGCCTGACACATAAGTGCATCCATGGGAAGGCTCCGCAATATCTTTGCGACAAGATAGAACCTCACAATTCGAATCGCGTTCTGCGATCCACCGACCAAAATCTGGTCAGGGTACCAAAAACTAAATACAAATCCAAAGGAGAAAGAAGGTTTGCTTTCCAGGGTCCTAGACTATGGAACGCTTTACCAACCAGCATTCGGTTGGAGGAAAACCACCTGACTTTCAGAAGACGAATCAAAACTCTGCTCTTTTGAGGTCATGAGTCATAAACAACTAGCGCCCAGAAGCGTTTCAGTTCGCATGTGCTGCGCTCTATACATTTTTCATTCATTCATTCATTCATTCAATCAGGCTTTACCACTCACTCTACGATTCTTCAATAAAATCCAGGACTAACATCTTCCACACTTCCTCTGAAACGGCCTTGCTCTGAGCCTCTGGGATACAGTATGGCCAGACACAAACTTTGACTCCTGGTTCCGTAATAATATCATGCTCTATGACATTAGTTAGACCTGGCAAGTCTGAAAACATTTTTTTTTATTTCTCTGCAAGAACGTTTTTGCTTGCTGACTTTTTTACAAAGGGTATTTGCTACTTGCACACTCTCCATGTATTGTAAAATCTTGGATGAGAACCTTCTTCCCTCTTCCAGCATGACAATAACCCATAACATAGCACCAAGGCAACAAAGGAGAGGCTCAAGAAGAAGCATGTTAAGGTCATGGAGTGGCCTAGTCAGTCTCCAGACCCTAATCCTATAGAAAATGTATGGAGGGAGCTGAAACTTTGAGTTACCAAGAGACAGCCAAGAAACCTTAAGGATTTAGAGAAAATATGTAAAAAAGAGTGGACCAAAATCCCTCCTGAGATGTGTGCAAACATCACCAACTACAAGAAACGTCTTACCTCTGTGCTTGCCAACAAGGGTTTCTCCACCAAATACTAAGTCATGTTTTGCTTGGGGATCAAATAAAGTATTTATCGGCGTATAACACACACTTTTTCCCCTGAAAGTAGGGGTCAAATCGGGTGTGCGTGTTATACGTCGATATGCTACCTAGCTGCCTCATAGGGGAAGGGGGGGCAAGCGCCACCGCATTACACAGAGCCGGGATCTCCTGTGTACTTACTCCAGTCACACACTGTCCAGCCTTCTGGACCAACTCTTAGGATAGATGTTACATGTCCCGGCATTGTACTAGTGTTCTGTCTATCATAGGAGCCAGTCAAGGAGGCAGGAGCGCAGAGCTAAACTGTGGACAGACATATAAGACACAAAAGAATGCAGCTCTGTAATCATTATTAAACTTTTGAATGTATTTTTCAATGCAATCGGCACAGGTACCAGTATTTGACCATGTATATGCAGTCTCTGTATAGCAGAGCTGGAGTGTGAAAGGAGGAAGCAACCAATCAGTTCATGTGCTGAAAAAAAGCATGTCCCTGCTTCTCCCTTTACTGTCCAGTTAAAGACCGTGGCAGGTCCATGATGACCTGGGTCAGAGGAAGTCAGATTATTGATGCTGGTCATCAGACTGAGGACATCTAGGGGTAGAAAAGTACTGCAAAGGAAATCTCTGCATGGAAGCTGAATAATGTGGCAAAAGCTGTTTTATGCTATTGTATCTCTTATTTTTTTATCTTGACATTATAAGCTCTGCTTTAAAGCATGGTGTGGGAAACACCATGCTGACAGTGATTCAAGATTACAATTCTATACTTTTTCCAAAAATACTTAATATGTGACATGTTTAGCACAATTTTTATTGACATTTTATGACACCACTTACAATACAGAGATTAGCTCTGAATGGAAAATGTATGATATTCCTTAACAGAATAAAAAAATCACAGGCACAAAAAAACTTGCATGTGACGTTGCCTTTAGGCTAGGACCACACAAGAGCTTTTGATGCCTGCAATTTCTCTCCCAAAAAGCACTGCATGTATACCGTGATCACAGCATTTCCCAATTACCGTATTTCTCTGCTGATTTGGAGCAAGAATTATAAGCTTAGTAAAGACTCGTCACTCTGCTTAAATGTGAATTCAGGCAAGCAGCAAAATACATAGTAGAAATGCACTCACTGGCCACTTTATTAGGTATACCTATAAGGGGGTTGGACCCCCTTTTGCCTTCATAACTGCCTTAGTTCTTCATGGCATAGATTCAAAAAGGTGTAGCAGCAGCATTTTGAAGATTCCTCATTTAGTTTACTCTGATCTTACCTCCTGCACAGTGGCGGCTAGCTCTAAACAAGTTCTTCATGTGCTTAAAAAAAATACACACCCTCCTCATTGGAATCCCTGTAGATCAGGGGGCCGGACGCATGGCTTGTGCGCCCCTAATGGATGGGCCGCCACTGCTCCTGCATCTCCTATTAACACATGTGCATTGCAGCTAAATCTGATTGGCTTCTAGTGCTGACCTCCCTCTCTAAGGGCTGCTATGTACAGGATGACAGAAAGATGACTCCAGGATAAATTCACTAGTTGCATTTAAACAAACATGTAAAGTATGAATTTGTTCTGGAGTCAGCTTTCTGTCCTACTGACAATGGTCACAGGACAAACTGAGAGGGTACATTTCCCCAGTGGGAACACACAGAGAGTGTTCTGTCCTCACCACACCTTACCTTGTGGTCTGTGTGCAGGTTAAAATGTAGCTAAACCCTCCAGTTCCTTCAATAAGCCTAAAGCCCTGTACACGCGATCGGATATCTGATGGAATCTAATCTGATGGATTTTTTTGTCTGATATCCGATGAAGCTGACTTTTATCAGTCTTGCCTACACACCATCGGTCAAAAATCCGACCGTGTCCAAGCGCGGTTACATAAACACTATGACGTGCTGAGGAAAATGAAGTTAAATGCTTCCGAGCATGCGTCGACTCGATTCTGAGCATGCATGGATTTTTGACCGATGGACTTCCACACAGACGATCGTTTTTTTTCTATCGTTTTTTTATCCAAAGGGAAATTTTAAAAGGTGTTCTGTTTTTTTTTCACCGATTGAAAACAAACCAACACACAATCGGTTTGTCTGATGAAAACGGTCCATCGGTCCGTTTTCATCAGACAAACCGATCGTTTGTACAGGGCTTAACTGTGTGTAGAAGTCTCTCAGTAGGCAACCCTGATCAAACAATTGGTCAAGCATTCCTAGGGATAGGTTTTCCAGTTGCAATATAGTAATTTTCCCAACACTGTTTTTTTGCTTGTACAGTGCGGGTGATGACTTTCTTAGATTGTTGGGAATTTGTGAGTGTAGCCATGTCATACCTTCAAAGATAATCTGTAAATATATATATATATATATATATATATATATATATATATATATTTTGCACACTTGCTATGTAAAAAAAAAAAAAACGAATTACATTTAACCACTTTCAATTTTGCAAATTTTCACATATATTTAGAAATCTACATTTTTTTTTTGCCCAAAAATTACTTAGAACCACCAAACATTATATATTTTCTGAAAGAGAGTCCATGGATAATAAAATGGTGATGGTTGCAGTTTTTTATGTCACATGATATTTGCAAAGCCATTTATCAAATGCAAATGTTCAGGAAAAAAAACACTTAAATGTATTTTACTGCACACAATAATACCCAATCTTTTGTAAAATATAAAATATTATATTGCATCAAGTAAATAGATGTCAAACATGTCAAGATTTAAAATTTCACACGCCCCCATGAAATGGTGACAATCTGCAATACCTAAAATCCTTTAGGCAAGGCTTTAAAGCTTTAAAGCAGTGTTTTTTTCTTACCTGAAAGGCAAAGACATACTAGCACAGGGCTCAAAATTCCAGGTCCTGAGCTACTAGCCAGTTCTTAATGGTTACTCAGCCCCAATGCATCCTGTGTCCCCAGTGCAGCCTGTGTCCCCCAGTGCAGCCTGTGCCTCTAATGCAGCCTGTGTCCCCAGTGCAGCCTGTGTCCCCCAGTGCAGCCTGTGTTCCCAGTGCAGCCCCAATGCAGCCCGTGTCCCCTAGTGCAGCCTGCGTCCCCTAGTGCAGCCTGCGTCCCCCAGTGCAGCCTGTGTCCCCCAGTACAGCCTGTGTCCCCAATGCAGCCTATCTGTGCAGAGAAGGAAGGAGGAGAGAGGAGAGCCGCCACCGCCGCCTGGTTGATTAGAGCACCGGGAAACATAACAGCTTTCATTTCAATAGCTATGTGTTCCTTGCCGTGCCGCGTCATATACAGCCCCTCCACCTTGTCTGGGGATCTTTGATAGACAGATCACCCATCCCAGGATTGGACGAGTGATCTGTCTATCAAAGTGCCCGGACAAAGAAGAGGGGCTGTATATGACGGCGCGTGGCAGGGAACACACAACTATGTTCCCCGGCGCTCTAATCAACCAGGCGGCAGCGGCGGCTCTCCTCTCTCTTCCCCTAGGATCGCTGGGAGAACAACTCCCACACAATTCAGGCTGCCAACAGTGCTTGCCCCCCTGCTCCCAGGCAGCCCACACTCGCCAGCCCTCAAAATTTACCTGCAAAATGCAAGCAGGCGAGTGGAATTTTTGAGTGCTGTACTAGCACATTATGTGAAACTTACCTCAAAACTAAGCCTTTCAGCGATGAAATGTCATCTCTTGAGACAGCTTCCATATTCACTAGTCTTGCTCCTGGGTTAGCGGACTCTGGCTCTGTGACTGGTCAGAGCCGCAATGACATCACTCCCGTGCGCATGACCGAACAGTCACACCACGTGTGGCCATTCCTTCAGAGTGTTTGTGACGGTGATGTCACTGGCTGAAAGTACAGTAAACAACGGTGCACGTTTAGGAGATATTTACACTACCTATACGTAAGCCTTATTATAGGCTTACCTATAGGTAAAATTTAAAGATGGAAGTTTACTTCCTCTTTAAAAGCCTTTACAGGTATGCAAGACACTGCACACCTCTTGCTCAATGGGTGGGGAGGAATGTGGATGGCCTCAGCCTTGAACTCCTCCTTAGCTATGTCCTTCTGATACATTTAGGCCCGCCCACCAGGGCTTAGTCATAGAGGTCTAGATTTTTTTTCTGGATCAAGAAAAATCCTCTTCGCTTCAAGGATCATTTGTCACAGAGGAGAGGGAGGAACGGATGCTCCTTTTTCTGCCCTGTGCTCAGCTAACACGACCACTTGCAGTGGTCATGGGCTCCCTGGTGGAACAGGAGAGCCCTGGAAGTGCGATGGTTGGAGGAAAGGGGCCACCTTCCAACCCCTGCAAAAGTGATTGGGTGGCTGTGGAGCCACTCGAATCACGTTCACCTGAAAGCCGGCAGTAAAAATTTATACCAGGATCATGGGTACAGTTTGGAAACAGTTAGAAAAACTTTTGAATAATGGGTTTGATACCTCTGGCTGTATCAAGGAAAGCAAGTCCCTCCCAGATTTAGCTCCATTAGCAATTCATATGGTTCCTTGAGAATCGGTAAACTTTAGATATTTCAGGAAAGCTATTAAGTTTTTTTTTTTGGCAGTGTGCTTTATATAGCTCTTGCTGAACCAGAACACTCATCATACGTCTTCCAAATCATTTTCAGGCCAGTCTCTGGGTAGTTTATATTTATCATACTGATTTGTCTGGTATGCTTAGCAGACTTGTTTTCAAGCCATTTGATCAAGAGATCTATCTGTTTACTGCATGACAATTCTATGCCTCTGATAGCATTGGGAGGAAGATCACCAGCTTTGTAGCCTTCATGGCAATCATTGAATATTTCAAGGCATTTAGTGACTAGGTCACATCATGCAATTAACTTGGCAAAGACCTTTTTGGAAAAATTAGTGGTTGAACAAGCTGGCTGTGTATTGCTAGGGTGAATGGGTAGTGTGTAATCAGGTTTGGTCTCTGGACATGTGTAATGAGAGGCTCCACCTTGTTTGGAGTTCTTGTGTTTGTAGAATGAAATGCCTTAGCTTTGACAGCTGCTGCTTCCTCTCACTGGCTAGTCTCCATAGGTTTGCTTTCTGAAGGGTTTTCTGCATTTCCAGTGAAGCCTCTGTCATTAACAAGAATGATTTCTGCATTGCCGCCTCTAGGAATACTGCTTGCTGCATCTTGGTTCTTAACCCAGGACATCTGCTGCATCTGGTAGTAGCTCTTCTTGTTGAGTAACCTGAGATGCTGGCCAGCTCTCTGCCCGGTTCCTTGGACAACCTTACTTTCTATCTTTTTCTGCTAAACTTTGAACTCCTTGCTCCTCTCATCAACTTCCTATTTAAGGCATGCCATTGCACTTCCTGTTTGCCAGGTTATTGTGCTCTTCTCCAGCCCATATCTTGCTCCCTGTGCTCCTGCGGCCGCCTGAATTTTCAGTATCAGTCTTTACTGACCTTTGGCTTGTACCTTGACTACGCTTTTGCTTGAGCCCAACCTGCAACCACTTGTTACCGACCTTTGGCTTGTTTACTGACTACACTTCTGTTTGATCCCTACCTGCTACATCTGCTACGGCACCATGGCTTGCGCACATCCTGGAGGAGCAATCCTGAGGCCCATGACCTGGTACTAGCATGCAGCAAAATCCATCTCCAGTTAAACCAGCGTCATCCACCAGGGGTATCTGCTCATGTGTTTGTCCTGCTAGTTTCTGCATGAGCCGTTCCACTGCTATATCTATTGGACTCTGAGCCTGACCCCGGACAATGACACTAATCTTGCTTTCTTTTTGATCATATACATTTCTTGCTCTGCAAAGGCTGCTCAAGCTTTGGGGACTTCAGCTTTTTGCATGGGTAATGGCTAGTGCATTACTTGTGGAAAGGCGTTTACAGGAACCAGAGACAAAGATGCCTAACTCTGTGCTAGAGACCTCTGTAGTGCAAGTGATTGTGCTGAGAGGGCGCAGGCCTTCTAGTAATCAGTATATTGTATCCTATTTGCTGGGTATCCGTTCTATCCTTCAAAAAGACAGATTGTGTGTGAAAGTCTTGGAGCTTTTTTAAGAAGTACAAGGTGAGGTCAAAACTAGGGGCAAACAATAGAAATGCATACAATAAACTACAATAAATAGCATCTGAACTGATAAAATATATGGTAGATTCAACAGGTTCTCACCAGCAATGCTGCCACTGGGGAATAGTCTTCACATATGCTCCTCTCCCCCCTTAAGAATGAGGGATCATGGAAGGATGGAAGCCTTAGGCCTTGTACTCACGACCGGATCTGTGCGCTGGAAACTGTCTGCCCGACAGTTTCCGGCGTACAAGGCTGATTTGTGTTTGGTTCCGCTGGCGTGTACACACCAGCGGACCAAATTACCGTCGTACCGGAACGCGTGCACGTAAACTACGTACGACGTCACTATAAAGGGGAAGACCAAACTTAATGGCGCCGCCCTCTGTTCCTCTTTTGCTAGTTACGGGTTTGCTCGTGTTAGTGAAGGTTTGGTTAGAGCTGATTCGCGCTTCTCGGTCTCCAGGCTTTGACAGCGTGTATTCACGGGTTCAGTGCGTGTGCTTGCGGTAACGTAGTTGTCATTCGGCTATAGGCTAGCAGGTTGTTTCTGCTTTAGCAGTTGCATCCTGTGCGCTCGTATCTGTTTGTCACGCGTTTGTCGCAGGTAGTGCTGGATTTGCGAGTGCTTTCTGTTTCAGTGTGTTCTTGACTGACCAGCCGGCCGGTTTGAAGCCATGATGGAGCAGCAGCGTCAATTTTCGCGAGTTGGTGCTGTTTATGGGATGGCTGCTGGATATATTCATTTGTCCAGTACTTTGGCCAGAAACAGGGGGCGGAGGCGTTTCTGGACCAAGAATTGGTTGCGCCAGCGTGACCAGTTCTCACATATGCCTCTGCTTAGGGAACTCCAGGAGAATAATCCTAATGACTTTAGGAATTTTCTCCGCATGACGGACCCCGTATTCAACAGTCTGCTGGAACTTCTGTCCCCCTATATCACGAGGCAGGACACTGTGATGCGCCAAGCCATCACGGCCGAGCAGAGGCTTATTGCCACGTTGCGGTACCTGGCGACTGGGAGGAGCCTGCAGGACCTCAAGTTCTCGACAGGCATCTCTCCGCAGGCGCTTGGGGTCATCATACCGGACACGTGTGCTGCCATCATCAAAGTTATGCATGAGGAGTATATTAAGGTAAGTTTCCTGGCTGTAATAATGTGGCCAACTAACTTTATTTTTATTTTCCCAGATATGCTGTGTGTTTAACTAACGTTACCTTTTCTCCCTATGCATGTTGATATCAGCTTTTACATGTTTTTTTCTTGACCTACCTGCATATTTGTCCCTTACCCAATATTAACCTGTCCAGCATGCTATCCTAGGGACAAACCCACCTTGCCATTTTTTAAAACAGGACTTTTTGTTTTTTGTGTCCCCCCCCCCCCCTTCAAACTTTTATTGTCCCCATCAGAGGGCTGTGGAGTCTCTTAATGAAGTGGCCCTATATATTTCATTTCCCAAATTCTCCATGCACATTTTTCTAATGCAATTTTAATACTGTGAACTGTCACAAGGATGCTTGTAGGATGTTTTTGTTACAAAGTACTAAATCTCTTTTTTTGTTTGTCCCCACAGCTACCCTCCACACCACAGGAATGGCAGTCTGTGGCTTCCCAATTTGCCCAGCGGTGGGATTTTCCAAACTGCGGTGGAGCAATAGATGGGAAACACGTCCGCATTGTGCCCCCACCCCGCTCGGGGTCCTACTATTATAATTACAAGGGTTATCATAGTATTGTGTTGATGGCGGTGGTGTCGGCACAGTATGAGTTTCTATATGTGGACGTGGGGAAGAACGGCCGGATGTCTGATGGGGGAGTGTTCGCACGGACTGATTTCTATGATCGTCTCCAAGCTGGTGGTCTGGCATTGCCACCAGATGAAGATAATGTGGAAGGACTTCCGTTTGTGTTCCTAGCGGACGAGGCTTTCGGGCTTGGTCCTCACCTCATGCGGCCTTTTCCCCAGAGGACCCTCACCTCAGAGAGGAGTGTGTTTAATTTTCGGTTGGCCAGGGCTCGGAGGGTAGTCGAGAATGCCTTTGGGATACTCACCAACCGGTTCCGCCTGTTCAGGACATCGATACATCTGGCGGAATATAAATTGGACACCGTTGTATTTGCCTGCTGCATTTTGCACAACTTTTTACGCAGGCACTCCCAGACGTACCTACCCGACATCGGTTCTGAGGCAAGACTACCCTCAGATCCCCTTCCCGGGCTGGACACTGGTCGCGCTGGCTTGGCCCCCCAATCAGCTCGTGAGGTACGCGACAAATATGTTGAGTACTTCATGGGTCGGGGGGCCATTGCTATGCCAGATCATATTTCTTTCTAATTCGGCCCCCAAAGAAAGGAATATTCTCAAAAATAATAAATAATTAGACCATTGGACTTTATACAGTTGTTTGTCATTAATGCTTTTTCTCTTTTTCTCTGTCTTCCTGGTTCTCTAACTAACTTCTTCAATTGTAATGCATAATTGATTTCTCCACTTTTAGTAACTAACCACATTTTGCACAGTATTCACTCATCTACAAACAGGGTATTGAGTCTAGAAATAAGAAGCAACTCCATTTGTAAATTTTGAGGTCAAGTATTTTAATTTTTGCTTGTTCATGACCCCAAAAATTATTTTATATTTTTTTTTTTTTTCAGGTAATTCAACCAAAAATATTATGCAGATTATACATTTATTAACAAGTTCACATTTTTTTTTATCAAATATAGTTAGATTTATTGTTTACATATATATATATATATATAGACTATTTTTGGTGGGGTGTTTACCGCCTTAATTTTTTTTTTTGGGCATATTTTTTATGCACAAAAAACGATAATTTTTTAACCATTTTTTTTGTTTTTGGTGTGTTTTTCAAAAAGTAAATTTTTAGGTGAGATTTTGGAGTCAAATCTCTACTTCACTAAATTCAGTGATTAGAGAGATTTATAATTCTATATATATATATTTAAATTTTTTTGGCGTTGTTTATTCTTTATGGTCTAAACTTTATAGTATCCCAAAATGTTCAACATGGTCAAAAAGTAACAAAATCCAATTCCAAAAATATAAAAACTCACAACAGCAGTCAGTCATGGTGTGCTTTCACACTGGAACACGCCAAAATTGGAAGATACACACATTCAGTGCAAACTCGCCAAATGTCATTGGTTCAACAGACAAATGGCCACATGTGCTATCTGACATCATGGGTGATCAATGTCTGTGTTCTGTGGGAGCAAACCCTTCCTCTCAACTACTTGAGGATGGAGGAGGGGGTTGGACCCACAAAGCACAGACATTAGATATTCTGTGATGGCAGATAGCACATGTTGGCACACTGTGTGTGTATCTTCAAATTTTGGCGTATTCATTATTAAAACTGTAAAAATGTTTGTGGGGGCGGGGGATGGGCGGGGGGTGTTTCAGTCTTTGACACGGCCCATCATGTCAATAATGTTTTTAAAATTAGATTCGATGACCATCATTCTTTGCCGCATATTGTCCATTTCCGTGCAGCATTCCAAAAGGACATTTGTTAAATTCTCTTCCATGACAACCATCCTTTCACGCATATTGTGCATTTCAGTGCTGCACTCCATTACCTGCTGAATAATTATAGCAGCACTTGCACGTGAAAATATTGGCACACCATCCTCCTCCCCTAAAAAAAAAAAAAAAAAAATGGCATTTACAACATTATTTTTCGATGAGGCCTATCTACATATGTTTTTTTGAATCAAGCTAGGGTGACACTGACCTGATGGGCTTCTCCTTTCCACCTCTTCGACATCTTCTATCACTCCTCCTTCTTCCACCACCTCCCCATCATCTTCTATCACTCCTCCTTCTTCCACCACTTCCCCATCATCTTGGACTCCTCCTTCATCCATCAATCCACCTTCTTTCAATTCGCCAAATTGTTCTTCCGCCACTTGCCCTTCATCTGCTATAACTTCTAAGTCCAAAATTACTTCTTCCTCCTCTCTTCCTTCCTCCTTTCTTCCTTCCTCCTCTCCTTCCACATCCTCTTCTCCTTCCACATCCTCTTCTCCTTCCACATCCTCTTCTCCTTCCACATCCTCTTCTCCTTCCACATCCTCCTCCTCCTCCACATGTTGAGATGGCAGATTTTGGCCTTGTCTGGCCCTCTCTGCCTCCTCCAAATGCTGGCGACTTCTTTCCCCTGAAATAAACCAAAAAAAATGTAGACTCATCAGCACACAGATATTGGAGAGCATAAATCGCACACATTGCTTAGAAGATGCTTTCATTTAGTTACTTTTATCTTTCACCAAACCTACATTTTGCAATTACTTCTATATGGCAAGCTCTGATCCTGCCCCTTTTTAGCAAAGTGACACACATGGATGTCCCCCCTAAACTGTATTTCTGGGAGACCCTACCAAAACCCATTTTTGATTTGGGGAGACACAGGTGCTCTGCATTGCAGATGTGAAAACATCTGCTTTATTACCACTGTTTTTAGAATGAATCCTGTTTGCCTTTCCCATTCTCATAATTTTATTTTCTAGAACTAGCTTTTACACAATGTTTACAAACAAAGTTTTTGGCCAGTGAGCCATGTCCAGGTGTGTTGTTCCTGGAATAACCGAGCCTTTCTGAGAAACTATGTGATGTTACGTTGTTTACTAAGAACACTATTTGTAAATATGTTGGTATTTAGGTCATAAAAAATAAATGACAACATGTCTTTAAAATTACAAGCAGGCCAAGGAGGCAGATGGTGAAATATACATGGCAACACATTATTGCAGACAATCACCCCCCCCCCCCCCCCCCAACCCCAATATATATTTACTTACTTTTACGCAGAATTTTAAGTATTTTCTTCATCTGATGTGGCTCCCTCAATTTTAAGTCTGACCATCGTTTCCTCAGCTGTTCCTTGGACCTGGTGATCCCAAACAGCCTCTGCATTCTCCTCGCCACCTTGTCCATAATATGTGCCTTTCGGCGGTTAGGGGTCTTGTATGGCCCTAATTCACCATCATAGTCCTTCTTTCGCATGATGTAAACTAACTCCACCATTTCCTGGAACCGCATATTAGTGGCTTTATATCTTCTTTGCCTTGATTGGGACGTCCCTGCCTCTGTCCCTTCACTTGTGGCATGAGAGCATCGTGCCCGCTCGTGTGACATCGCCATCTTTCCTTTCCCACAGAGATTATGGGCGTGGAAAAGATGAATTCTTACGCCATGGGCGGAGAAGAGGGCGGCGTTTAATACATACGCGGAGTGTAGAGAATGCAAACAACGTGTTTACGTCGGTTACGCGGAGAATCTTCGAGCGCATACAGAACATACACAGTTAACGCCATATTTCCTAAACTCATTGATTAGGGGCCTCGCAAAGGTGACGAGGGCGGGGTTTAATAAATACGCGGAGTGTTTAAAAGGTGCACGCCGTGATTACGCATCTTACGCGGTAATTAGGCGAGCGTGAGAAACGAGGAGCGAGAGACAGGAAGGTAAGGAAATTAAAAATGTGATCAGCAGAGGCCTTGAAAATGTAGACACATGGGATGGGGGTTTGGGCTGTTGGTTGCACCCTTTTTAAGCTATTCTGTCTATGGGGTACCACAATGTTATTTTGGTATCCAAATGCTTTTGGACACCTCACAAAATAGAGATGTGAACAATGCTGTACCTCATTGACAAGTTTTTGAATGGTGTATTCAGATCAGGCAAAGTATTGTTCAAGTGTTGGTTGTACAGAGGTCATTAGGAAGTGTCTTTTATGTCATCCATTGTCAGGGGCATGAGATTTACACATGAAAGAGTGCCTAGATGAATACTGTCATTTGTAAGCATTGTTTAGTTTTCTATATTAAAAATATTTACTGCAATGTTAACAATGGCTCTGCATCTAGCAAATCAATGTTTGGTACAAGCAATGCGGCCGAGCTGCCAATCATTGTTTAAACAAGAGAGACTGTGTTTGTAATTAGATATAGGTAATAAATTTGAAGACACATATTAGATCAAGGTCAACGCTGATCCTTTTGAATATTTATTTTTCTGTGGTTTATGTTTTTGGAATCTAGACTCAAAAAGAAATATAATTTTTCAAAAAATTCAATGGACCTCCTACAAACCAAGGAAGCTATAGAGGCCTTACTCCAAAAATATCAGGAGACGCCCATCCTGTGGAATTCCAAACACGCATTATATTGCAATAAAGAGGTACGAGCGGCAGCACTAGAAGAGCTAGCAAACTATATGCAAACTTGGGTGCCAGGATGCACTGCCAACATGGTGAAGGATAAACTTGCCAACCTCAGAAGCACATACAGGAGAGCATACAAAGCTAATAAAAGCAAAAAATCAGGAGCAGCAGCAAGACAAGCAAAGGAACCCAAACTGTGGTATTATAAACAGATGGCTTTTTTGCGGGACGAAATGGAAGGCAGGAAAACGATGTCGAGTCTTTCTTCCAACCTTTCCTCCATGCTACCTTCCAGCGGACCTTCCCCAGATGACCACAGCCCTGCAGAGTCGGAGGAAGAGGGCCTGGCTGACAGAGATGCAGATCTGCCACCCTTCGATGAGGAGGTATAGTAGTTTCCTCTATATTTCTTGCGTAAATAATTCTTGGTGGATTAATGATTAGATATTGTAAAAAAAAAGCCAAGCTGGGAAAAAGCAAAAAAAAAGGTGTTCAGACAAATAGGTGTCAGAGATGACAACTGCAGGGGTCAGAAGTAGAGTGTATTCAAGTAATAATGAACAGAAAATACTAAACGAAAAACATGAAAATGAGTGTGGTTTTATTTAGCGAAATTGTAAAAAATGTCCTTTTTTTTCCACACAGGAAGAAGAGATCAGCCAGGAGGTGGCAGATCCTCAGGTGTCTGTCAGCCAGGAGGAGGCCGGGGTCAGTGGCAGCCAGGAGGAGGCCGGGGTCAGTGGCAGCCAGGAGGAGGCCGGGGTCAGTGGCAGCCAGGAGGAGGCTGGGCCCAGTGGCCTGCAGCAGGTCCCCCCGGCCAGGAGAACCACCACCAGCCAGTCTTCTCCCCCCCAGGTGAGGCCATCAGGCCGAAGGAGGCAGTTGAGGCCTGTGGAGGAGGCAAGCCTCCGCATGATACAGGAGGCAAGCGCCATCATGAGGGCCCCCCTCAACCCCACAGAGGCCTTCAGTGCCTCATTGGCCCATGATTTAAATGAAGGGGAGGAGGACCAGAGAAGACTGGCAAAGGCCCTGATGAACCAGGTCCTTTGGTGGATGCAGAGGGGCCTGCTGACCCCAGAGACTGGGCTATGTGACCCGGCCCGGCTTGCGGAACACCATCCTCCTGCTGCCACATCGACCCCACCTGCAAGACCCCGTGTTAGATCCGCTGGAAGGCTGCCTGGAGGGAAGGCTGGAAAGAGGAGGAAACGTTGATTTTCTGCCTTCCATTTCCTTCCACATAAAGGACATCTTGTTTGTACTACCACAGTTTGGGTTCCTTTGTTTGTGTGCTGCTGCTTCATATTTTTGTGTTTGGCTCCTGAGGCTTGGAAGTTTATCCTTCACCATGTTGGAAATGCAAGTTTGCATATAGTTTGCTATCTATTCTAGTGCTGCCGTTCTTTTTATTTTTTGTGATGACATTTGCCTGAATAAAAGGCTTTTTGCTTTCATTTGAAAACATGTCTATTGTTTGTTATACTGTGGGGATTATTAGGCAGCAAACCTTTAATAAATATACAATGGGTAATTTACAAAGGACACACTCCTTGGGGGGGGGGGGGGACATTTGGTGTGCCAACATGGTTTAATATTCTCTAATGAAACACAAAAAAAAAAAAAAAAAAAAAAACATGTAAAAAAAAACTATTTTAAATGGTGACATAACTAGAAACAACAAAAAAAAAAAGAAAATATGCACATTCCTTTACAAAAATGACTACTATAAATTATGGAGGACCACCAACCAAAACACACGTCTGGCATAGAAAACATTATTAAAGGATTACATCACAAGCAAGAAATGTGACATTTCAGTATGGGACAACTCTATTGAAATTGCATCAGCAAGAGAACGGGGTTATTCTAGCAAGAGAAGAATTAATAAAACGAGGCAAGAAAATGTGGTTTAGTGCGCCTTTTTAAGACATTGTTCTCTTGCTAGAATAAAAGGTTTGTAATGACGAATGTGCCATATCCCAAACAAACGCGAGTTTTACCTGAACGAGCGCTCCCGTCTCCTCATTTGGACTGAGCATGCGCGGGGTTTTTGTACGCTGCTTTTGTGTACAGACGACCGAACATGTCTGACGGACACGATTCCAGCAGACTGTTTTAAAGCAAGACCAGGAAACAGTTGTTCGTTGGAAAACGGTCTGGCCGACGATTGTTTGCTGGAATCCTGTACGTTGCTGCCTATACACGAACGAACATGTCCGCTGAAACTGGTCCGCGGACCAGTTTCAGCAGACATGTTTGGTCGTGAGTACGGGGCCTCACAGTTACCAAAACACTGCTAAAACAGTGGATGGATGTGAAGCAGTGTTGCTTGACCACTAGATGGAGCTCAAAGCAAAAACAATAGAAATAACAATACATCTAATGAAGTTCTATGCTGGAAACATTACAGACAGCAAAAGGTATTTGACAGAAGGACTAAACCTTTCCTACTCTATCTAAATTTTTTTTACTATATTTGCTGTATACTTCAATTACTTTTTAATGAACACATAAAAATACATCACTGGTATGAAAAGGATTCATGCAATTCTGCTATAAGGGTAGTGTTAGACAACAGTTTTCTATGAATCATGCCGACTTTCTTGTCTGACAAAAGCATATTAGACCTAGACCTACAGCATGTTTTATAGATCGCAGTGTTTCCCACTGATGGCCATACAAAGTTAAAGGGGTTGTAAACCCTCATGTTTTTTCACCTTAATGCATTCTATGCATTAAGGTGAAAAAACTTCTGTCAGTCAATGGTCCCCCAGCCCCCCCCCCCTCCCCGTTTTACTCACCTGAGCCCTGGAACGTCCCAGGCCAAGTAAGAGCTGCCGAGGGACCCCAAAAGAGGACAATGGGGGCAAAACGAACTGCACAGTGGAGGTACGTATGACATGTTTGTTATTTAAAAAAAATAACAATTAAACTGCTAGTGTCACTTTAATGCAGAGACCATAAGGTAGGGTGACCAGACATCCCCAGTTTCAGGGGACAGTCCCCTGATTGAGGAAGATTTCAAAGACAGTCAGTGCAGAATTAAAATAAAAAAAAAATAGAATTACACACCCTTGCTCCGCCATGCCTACTAGCATAGGAGGGTTGTATTTTTCCTATTATCTGTGCCCCCTTCTGATGATCATGTGCTGGTCGGAGCGGAGGGAATATTTCTTCAATTTCGGGCGCATGCCCATTAAGCTCCACTTGCATGTTCTTCTGCCTTGGCTCAAATCCTGTCCAGCCACCTGTCTATCTCCTTGCCTTCCCTGGTGGAGTGATCTTCCTCCACTCCCCATCCAGTAGTAGCCGGGGCCTGAAGAGTAAGACTTGAGAGGCTGTGAGGCGGGTGGCAATGGGCAGAGAGTCGCTGATTGTTGACATTACTAATAAAGAAAAAATATGTCCCCGGATTTCATTTTAAAAATCTGGTCACCTTTTGGTATGACAGGCATACATGTGCCCTTCCTTACACCCGTGGAAGGATATCCCTCGATTCCCATATCAACAGTCAGTGCTAATGGAAGAATCCCATCCCGCCCGCAGTGCTTTTGTTTTTCCGCTCCCCACGGGCTCCTTGTGCCCCCCCTCCTCTGCCCGGCAGTGTTAATTTTGACTAATATATTTTCATAGACGAAATTAATACTATTTTAGTCGACTAAATACAACAAAAATTTTAACAATTGAAATAACTAAAATACAACCAAAACTAAAATGGCATTTTAGTCAAAAAACGAAAATACTGTAGTGGGACAAATCCCCCTATTGGGAAAATCAGGAGCAACCACACAGGACACAGACTTCTTAGGAAAACATACTTTTTATTTCACACCGGCTGGCGTGACACTCAACTCCAGCTCACGCTTTGAGGCGATTCGGTTCGCATTTGTCAGCGCTATACAAGTTACTCACTCACTCACTCACTCACGCTAGGTAGTCGAATGCCTAGACCATAGGTTTTGACAGCATACATATAGCATTTGCAATTACGTCCAGGGCGATATATTTCCTCTAGTAAAAGTTAACTCTTTGTACTTCTTAATACATCTTGCATGGCATTTACTGTTACCAGAATTTCCTGTGTCTTTAGCAGTTTGGCCTGCAGCAGTTAGCTTTATCTGTCTGACTTATCAATAAGCAAGCTGCTAACTGTTTTCAAAGACCAAAGAGAATCCTGTTTAAGTTTCCTTAGTTCAAAGGCTGCGTGGGTCCCAAGAGACAGGTGTCCCAAGGCTAAGGATTGTCATATCTTATAAATATGCTGTACTACACAAGTAAGGAAAAACATACTCTCCATTTTGTCTTCACCTCCATTTTGCTCTCCTTCAGTCATTAGCCCCCTAGCTCCTCCTACCACAATCCCCCCTTTGATTCTAAAGTCGCGAAAACTTGAGCGAGTTTCTCCTGAACCCATTTCCATATGTCCTGCATATTCTCCCCTAGTCTCTGTAACAGTTCACAGTTCACCACCCCACCTAACTGGTGTAAATCTCTCTTGATACTTTTTATGATAGGTGGGGGCCTACCATACAGTACTTCAAAAGGGGACAAATTTGTTCTCTTAGTTGGGGTACTCCAAATTCTCAGTAAAACAATGGGCATCATCAAGGTCCACTTCATTCAGGTTTCCTGACAGAGCTTGGCCAGTTGTAACTGAAGGGTGTGATTAATTCGTTCCACCTTTCCAGAACTTTGAGGCCTATATGCGGTGTGTAGTTCCCAAGTAATCTTAAGTGCTGTTGCTAATTCCTGGAGGCACTTGTGAATAAAGTTGAGCGGACACCTGGATGTTCGGGTTTGACGGGTTCGGCCGAACTTCGGAAAAAAGTCCGGGTTCGGGACCCGAACTTGACCCAAACTTGACCCCGAACCCCATTGAAGCCAATAGGGACCCGAACTTTTCAGTACTAAAATGTCTCTAAAAAACGAATGGAGGGAAATAACTTAAAATAACATAAAATACATAAAAATAAAAAAATGGAGGAAACACTGCAAACACTGGAGGAAACACTGCAAAATATATTTGTTTGCCCTAAATGGGTGTTTTTTGAATAGAACAATAGAAGAACAGTAGCTAAAGTGTTTATCTCACACGTACAGATATGGTGGAAACACTGCAATTTTTTTATTTTTTGCCCTAAATGGATGTTTTTTTGAATATCACAATAGAAGAAAAGTATCTAAAGGGTGTATCTCACAGTAACATATGCAGTGCTGGTGTAATTTGATTTCTGAAGCAGGACTGACTCCTATATATTTCTTTCCCTACAAGCAAAAGCAGGAACCTTTCCCTAAAGTATCTAATGCAGAGTATCTTACAGTAACATATGCAGTGCTGGTGTAATTTGATTTCTGAAGCAGGACTGACTCCTATATATTTCTCTCCCTTCAAGCAAAACCAGGAACCTTTCCCTAAAGTATCTAATGCAGAGTGACTTGCTGTGCTATGTAGATCGCTGAGTAATTTGATTTCTGAAGCAGGACAGTCCAACTCCTATCTAATTCATTCCCTCAGAGCAGCAGTAGCAGCCTTTCCCTACCCTATCTAAAGCAGAGTGACGTGCTGTGCTATGTGCCTCTAGCTTATATAGAGGCTGGGTCACATGCTGGGTCACATGCTGCACTGGCCAATCACAGCCATGCCATTAGTAGGCATATAAGAAGTGAAAAAATGCGCATACCAAAAAAAACTTAAAAAAGCAGCAAACTCAAAATGTTATACAGCATAAAAGTCAAATGTTAAAGAGTGGGAGTTGCGCTAAAAATAATAAATGAGTGACCATATAAAAATAAAAATAAAAAAGAGCTGAGCCAGAGTCAGCTCAATCAAAAATGGATTTTATACCATCGGAAATTCTGATCGTGTGTACGTGGCTTTAGAAGCAGTATGGGCCCCCTCTGAAGTTGCAGTGATCCACTGTAGGGGCCATCAGAAGGCTAGAGTAAATAGAAAAGCAGATCAAGCAGCCATGGATGCCGCATTTCAGCGGCCCCCACAACAGATAATGCCCCCCCTGTTTCCAGTACAGCTCTCTGAATGGGATCCAGTTTACACAAAGGCAGAACAAGAATGGATAGAGACTGAACCTGTGAAGTACAGGAAAGATCAGTGGTATCAACTGCAGGATGGGAGAATTGTCATCTCAGCTGCTGTATCTCCTAAATTAGTGTTAGGATTCCACAAAGGAACACACATGGGAAAAACAGCCATTGAAAATGCCCTAGAGAGACATTTTTATGTTCCCCCGGTTACCTATACTGGCACAAGCTGCAATCAGCAGATGTGTAGAATGTGCCTGCAACAACCCAAGACAAGGACCTGTACCGCCCCCTGGAGTACAAGCTGTAGGGACCTCACCAATGAAAGAATTAATGGTTGACTTCACTGTTATGCCCCCACAGGAGGATAAAAGTGTTTGCTAGTAGCAGTTTGTACCTATTCAGGCTGGGTATAGGCATGACCCACATGGACTGAGACTACAAAAGAAGTGGTAAAGTGCTTGACCCAGGAAGTTATTCCCAGATCTGGAATCCCCTTCACCATAGGGTCAGACAATGACCCTGCCTTTGTTCACAAGTAGGGTTGAGCGAACCTGAACTGTAAAGTTTGGGTTCGAGTTTGGGTTCGGCAATGTAATGGCACGCTGCAGGGCAGCCAATCAACATTTGTTTAACTTGTGTGACCTAGAAGCCATCACAGCCATGCCTACTAATGTTAAAGAGTGGGAGTTGCGCTAAAAATAATAAATGAGTGACCATATAAAAATAAAAATAAAAAAGAGCTGAGCCAGAGTCAGCTCAATCAAAAGCCAAGATATAAAATCTCAATGTGTGTACATAAACAAATCAATAAAGAATATAATTGTAAAAAGTCCCCAAAAAAAGTCCAAAACACTAGGAAGTGAATCCAATTCTGTGGTTAAAGTTGGGACAATATCCAAGTGAAAGAATTCAGGCTTGACCCTTACCGGAAGTATAGATCCCAAAGGATCAAGAAGAGCCGTCCATACTGTAGCCACAAATAGATCCTATGTGGAGCGATACAGGGGTTCCTACTTCCGTAGACTCAGCCCAGTGAAAAAAAGGAAAAAGAAAACAAAATAGTGCAAAAACGGATGATAGGCAAACACAGACTAACTCCCAGTGGCTAATGTTGACAGACACTGTGCAGTAAGGCTGGGGTCCCACCACCAAACGAACACACTGACCCTTACCAAAGATAGGCGACCCTCAAAGGATCAATTTTGCATGTCAGTGTGTAACGATCTACTGCAGGGAGACGCTTGTCAGGCAGGTCATTTTGATCCAGAGGTCAGGTAACCAGGAACCATGAAAGATATGCAAACTCTCATAGTGAAATACCATCAAGGTTTAATCGGTAAAAAAAGTAGAACACTTACAGTTAAGATGATTAAAAGCAGCAGAGATAAATTGTAGCCGGCCGGCAAACAAACAAACGAGGCACGTCCTCTGTACGCGGTGACGTCAGCACGCCAACCTGACGTCACCGCGTACAGAGGACGTGCCTCGTTTGTTTGTTTGCCGGCCGGCTACAATTTATCTCTGCTGCTTTTAATCATCTTAACTGTAAGTGTTCTACTTTTTTTACCGATTAAACCTTGATGGTATTTCACTATGAGAGTTTGCATATCTTTCATGGTTCCTGGTTACCTGACCTCTGGATCAAAATGACCTGCCTGACAAGCGTCTCCCTGCAGTAGATCGTTACACACTGACATGCAAAATTGATCCTTTGAGGGTCGCCTATCTTTGGTAAGGGTCAGTGTGTTCGTTTGGTGGTGGGACCCCAGCCTTACTGCACAGTGTCTGTCAACATTAGCCACTGGGAGTTAGTCTGTGTTTGCCTATCATCCGTTTTTGCACTATTTTGTTTTCTTTTTCCTTTTTTTCACTGGGCTGAGTCTACGGAAGTAGGAACCCCTGTATCGCTCCACATAGGATCTATTTGTGGCTACAGTATGGACGGCTCTTCTTGATCCTTTGGGATCTATACTTCCGGTAAGGGTCAAGCCTGAATTCTTTCACTTGGATATTGTCCCAACTTTAACCACAGAATTGGATTCACTTCCTAGTGTTTTGGACTTTTTTTGGGGACTTTTTACAATTATATTCTTTATTGATTTGTTTATGTACACACATTGAGATTTTATATCTTGGCTTTTGATTGAGCTGACTCTGGCTCAGCTCTTTTTTATTTTTATTTTTATATGGTCACTCATTTATTATTTTTAGCGCAACTCCCACTCTTTAACATTAGTAGGCATGGCTGTGATGGCTTCTAGGTCACACAAGTTAAACAAATGTTGATTGGCTGCCCTGCAGCGTGCCATTACATTGCCGAACCCAAACTCGAACCCAAACTTTACAGTTCAGGTTCGCTCAACCCTACTTGTGAACAAAGGCAGGGTCATTGTCTGACCCTATGGTGAAGGGGATTCCAGATCTGGGAATAACTTCCTGGGTCAAGCACTTTACCACTTCTTTTGTAGTCTCAGTCCATGTGGGTCATGCCTATACCCAGCATGAATAGGTACAAACTGCTACTAGCAAACACTTTTATCCTCCTGTGGGGGCATAACAGTGAAGTCAACCATTAATTCTTTCATTGGTGAGGTCCCTACAGCTTGTACTCCAGGGGGCGGTACAGGTCCTTGTCTTGGGTTGTTGCAGGCACATTCTACACATCTGCTGATTGCAGCTTGTGCCAGTATAGGTAACCGGGGGAACATAAAAATGTCTCTCTAGGGCATTTTCAATGGCTGTTTTTCCCATGTGTGTTCCTTTGTGGAATCCTAACACTAATTTAGGAGATACAGCAGCTGAGATGACAATTCTCCCATCCTGCAGTTGATACCACTGATCTTTCCTGTACTTCACAGGTTCAGTCTCTATCCATTCTTGTTCTGCCTTTGTGTAAACTGGATCCCATTCAGAGAGCTGTACTGGAAACAGGGGGGGCATTATCTGTTGTGGGGGCCGCTGAAATGCGGCATCCATGGCTGCTTGATCTGCTTTTCTATTTACTCTAGCCTTCTGATGGCCCCTACAGTGGATCACTGCAACTTCAGAGGGGGCCCATACTGCTTCTAAAGCCACGTACACACGATCAGAATTTCCGATGGTATAAAATCCAATGGAATTTTTCTTCGGAATTCCGATGAAGATGACTTCCATCAGTCTTGCATACACACTGTCAGGCTAAATTCCAACCGTCCAAAACGCGGTGACGTGGGTTTTTTTCTGTCGGAATTGCACACAAAAAATAAAACATGTTCTATTTCTAAACAACAACGAAAAAAAGTCTGATTGGGCCCACACACGTGTTATTCTGATCGTGTGTACGCGGCATTAGAGTTTCAGTATTTCTGTACCATATTTGATTCTTCTCCCTCTGGATGTAATAAGTCCTCTCTCCTTATACAAGTTTATCCCTTTTGGTTGGTTTTTGCAGCTGATGGGACTAATGGCCTAATGTCACTCCTGTGCTTCTGGAAACATTAATTAAATGGGCTTGTGATTTTTCCCAATTTGCAACTAATAAGCATATGGTTACATAGTCATTTATTGCATATAGTAAGTAAGTATCTCAGTTATAGTATTTCCTTATATGGTATGGTGGGGATGATCTGGTCCACAAATCATGGCATTGTACATGTTGCATCTATAGCACTTAATGCAGCCTTTTCATATGAGATTCGGAATTGATTTATCAGATATTTATTTGTTGGCTCTAACAAGGAGATTTTATCTAATTATCTAATTATGAATACAAATTAAGTGGGGATCTGTTGACCTCATGGTGGAGGTTGCTGCCAGTCTGACATCTAACTATGATGAAAGTGGTTGGTAACTTTGTCAATTCGATATGAGGGGAAATTGGGTGTCTGTATGAAGGGGGACCTCATTTAAGGTTTCTATAAGATTTGTAACACAAATCTCCCAGGCTTGCATGAGTGCTTTGTTGACAATGCCTATTGGGTGCCCCACTCAAGAAATTAATTCCCTATTATCTCAGTCTGTGTACTTTGATCATCTTCATTAGAACAGATGTGAAAGATTCTCAGGAATTTAGAAACTGGAAGATATTATGGGGATAGGCACTCAAAATATGTAAAATGCATTGTGATCAGTAGGTTTCAAAAATAGATCTGTGACCAGAGGTCCATCTTCCCCCAACTGTGACAGTTTTTTTCAGTTGGCTTTTTGTTTGATTCCCTTTTATATATTTTTGTCTAGTTACACGTTGGTATTGTGTCTGAAATTTTATTTCCAGTTTCCCAGAACCGTAATTTCCTGTATTTGGAAAGCATGCACAAAGGAATATATCTAGTCTGTGGAATCTGTGTACATGCACAAAAGTTATCCAGATATAGGGGTTTAGGACTTCTGGAACAAGTTACGGCAAGTTTACTTCCCTGTCCATAAATAGTGTTTTAAGGCTGGTGCCTTATTTATTTTCTCCCAGCTCTGTTTTCTCATGCCAGTTTTGGAGTATCTGTGATGAATAGGGTTAGGTTCTGCCATGATACCTTGAAAATTGGGTGAACAACACAAAGCATTTAAAAACCTCAGATACACACTGAAAAAAAACAAAACAGAAGTTCTAAACCTTCCATGGGGCCACATTACACAGGCGGTTTATGTACAGCAATTTTGTGTTTGTTTTCAAAGCCATTTCTCACTAAGGAAATCATAGTTATTTTCTATAGAATTGCTAACCTGCCAAAGCTCAGTCACTTGGCAATGTTGAGTTTGTGTTTTTCATATCAGGGACCAGCGACAATTACTTTGCATTCACCTCTACTCTCCACTGTAGAGCAATTTGTAGCATTGAACACTAATGTAATGACGTAGCACATGTTTTGACTTGTAGCTGTGATAAATTGCTTCTTAGCGACAAATCAAAAGCAACTATAGTGATTAAGTAGCTAGCTAAAAATCGCTACCCATACTAATTTAATTTACAAAATTGCCCATTTGACAGGGCCCTTACTTCATAAAAAATCTTCACACAGATAACAAAAAAACGTAAAGCAGGCCCCAAATGTTTTCTGATCTAACCAAAATATAATAGTCTTTTAGCTAACCAAGAGTTTTAAATAGAATTGTGTTTCAGGCTCCATGCACACTAGCATTTTTTTCTGCTCCCAGAAGCTAAATAGTGTTATCTATATGTGTCCACACTACATTAGGGTATAAGCATTTTTTGAGCTTCATCATTCTAGCAGCAGAAAAAAAAAAAATTAGGCTTTAAGCACACTAGCGTTTTTTATTAAGCTACAAAAATCTGGATAAAAAACGCTGGTAATAACTTTTTTAGTAGTGTTTTAGCAGCGTTTTAGCAGCGTTAGCAATTTAATAATGTTTTTTCAGTAAAAGGAATAAACGCTCAAAAAACACTATTAGTAGCGTTTAGTAGCATTTAGGAGCATTTAGAAACTTTTCTGCTGGAAAAACGCTCCAAGAAACTCTACAATTTATTTATTTTTTTCTGCTCCTAGACACTGAAGCTCAAAAAACGCTTATAGCCTAAAGTAGTGTGCATAGACACATATGATAACACTATTTAGCATCTAGGAGCAGGAAAAAATGCTAATAACTTCTAGAAGCTTAAAAAAAAGCTAGTGTGCATGGAGCCTTATAAAGTTTTTTGCAGTGTTACCCAGCTGAATAAAAATGCTAAACGCTTCTAAACGCTACTAAAACGGCTTTTTCTGAGCTTTTTTTTTTTCTCTTCTTTTAATGCTGTATAAATGCTATTACAATGCTAATGCTCCTAAAAGTTACTAAAACACTACTACAAGCCGGCACAAAAATGCTATTATCAGTATTTTTCATCCAGTGTTTTTTTCTAGTGTTTTTTGAGCATATAAAAAATAGCTAGTGTGCGTGGAGCCTAAAGTCAGATCAATTAACAGAACATTTCTAACGATTTCTAACTTATTGTACTATGTGTGTCACTACTGCTGTTTGCAATGTCTATATGTCTTTTTGTCTATCAAAAAAGATATGTTCATGCTGAAGATTAAAAACATTTTTATATGTAGCTTTTACCCTATTCTATATGTTTTTTTATCATTGTTTTTCTTGTTCTTTTTTCATAGGAACTAACGGAACAAAAGAATTAATTGCGAAAATTCAGTGTTGGACTAGCAGGTGTCAAGTCTGAAATTTCTCCAAACCAGCTTATTCTCTCTTGGTGTTTTCCAACTTTCATGAGTGGCAAAAACTAAAAAAAAAAAAAAAACATATATCTAAAAAGATCATATATGTTCAACATCCACTATGCAGTGAACATTACTTAGTTCCACACTATTCGTTTGAATAATTATTACATTTAGGCAATTTTATTTACAGCCCTGTGCTTATTACAAATTATACTCTTTCTAATGTAATTATTTCCATCTTTCATGTAGTGATTTGGTCTGTATCCCTTGCATAAGGCCTTTTAACTACTGCTTTTCTACACCTGACTAAATCCTAAGCTCCTGATATTGACTCATCCCCATCTGAAATAGCATCATACTTTCTAGTCACTATACACTGGCCACAAGAACCAGTTTTAGGAAAATGAAGAGGTAGCAAGCAGGCAAAGTAAATCTATAGAATGTATCTGCATGTGACGTTTGCAGAAATATTGTCTTAGAAAACATGTGTTAGACATATGTTACATGTGTGTTAACATCTGGCTAGGGAACATATGTTAGGAATCCACTGGGGGCTGTTACATCCCATCTACAACACACAAGAATCTCTATAGCTCCTGCACTACGCTCACAGATCAGGCTGCTAGTGAAGAAGAAAAATATGAAAATGTAGAAAATAGGAAGGAGATGTGCCACTAAATGCATGACAGACTTTGAACAGTACCAATACAATCTAGACATCATCTCTATAATAATAATAAAACAAAAATGTTGTAAAGCCCAAATAAAGATGGGAACCAGACTCTTCTCAACAATATGGAAGACGTAAACAAATGTATTCATGCCATGAAAATATATTCAAACTCATTAGACAGGCCATTGATATTCTATAAGACTAAGTTTTGATTTTTTTTTCTGTTGAGACCAGTTTTCTGCACCTGCCTTCAACATTGCTCAGTCATTGTATCAGTAAACTCTGGGAACTGTGAGCCAAGATGCAATGTTTGGAGATACCGTTTTTGACTCTGTTCCTCTTATCTTGTTGGGCAAGACCCTATAAAGATGATTATGTTCTTCAGCACAAACAAGAATTAGTACTAAATGCTGAGCATCTAAAGTTACTTTCAACAAAAGAGCCATGTAGGCTCAGTCCAAATAAAAGAACTGTAGTGAGCTTCCACCATCCACCTCAAGAAGTCTACACATCACAAGAGCAACGGTACATAGAAGACTTGGAATGCATGAAACATGGATCACATGGTTGCAGTGTAGAAAAACAAAAGAAAGAAAGATCCAGAGATATTAAAAGGGATACAAGAGTTAAATCACAGAACAAAAACGACTGGAATACAACATATAATTACAAACATCTTAAACACGTCTCAAAAATATTCAACAAAAATTCTCTCAGAAGGAGCCCTAGAGCAGTAAAAGAACATAATGATGCACAAAAGGAAAATAGAAGATACCCCAGAGAATCTGAGTTAATCAACTCACAGAGATTGTTTTCAAATTTCTCAGTACCTTTTGTACTGCATCAGAAGAATCCAATTGACAGGGCCCTTTACTTTCATGGTGCACACAGTCAGCTGGCCCTAAATCCAGAAGCTGAGCAGAAAATACCTCAAGAAACTTTCACTGTAGAACTGTGGGTGAGACCAGAGGGAGGTCAAAGCGATCCAGCAGTCATAACAAGTAAGAATTCTTCAAAAAATAATATTGTTTATTATTTTTTATAGGCGTGGTAAACTTCATTGGTGTAAGTTGCTAAAGTGCGAAAAGTACCCCTTCACTTGTCTAATATGCCAATACCATGTGTTTAATATGAATTCAAAATATAGGTTAACATGGAAGGTATATTCATGCAAATTTCTACAGCCACCTTGCATTAATCCTTAAATCCATAAATCCTTATTTTCATAAAAACTTGTTATACCTATCTGTGGAAGCAGTAGAAATGAAGTAGATTGGACGCCACTCACCAACTCTGTGCTAATATATGGCCTCAGCCAGCGCTGTTCCAGCCAAGCTACATGGATCACATGTTATACTGCTCTGTGTAATGCTTTTGCACAGATCAGTCCAGATCCTCCTGTTCTCAGGTCCCCCGCTGCCGCTTGCTTTGGGGGCACATATGTGTGGGAACCTTGGCTCTTGTGCATATCAATGTATCAATATTGGGTTTAGGTATTTAGGGGGAGCTGCGAGGGACGCTGCATGCAGAAGTTTTTTTTTACCTTACTGTATTATAATTAAGGTACAAAAACCTTCTCCCTTTACAACCACTTTACGTAAGAGGGCATTTCTGAAGAGGGAAGTAACATTAGAGTCCACTGATGTCAATAAAAATGTTTAAAAAGTTAATTGCCAGCTCTACTTTTTTTTAGGCATGTTTGCTACTTGTCTTCTAGATTTGAATAGCATATGCAGCTTTTTTGGGGGAAAAAAACAAAACAAAAAAAAAATCTATGTTATAACTAATATTTATAATCTCTAAACTTTTATTTTCTGTTCTATTTAATACAATTTAATAATGAAAGCAATGTTTTTGCAAAGTAGGGCTTAAACCATGGGTTGTTCCTTTTGTCACACTGCACTTCATGTGGCTCAGGGTTTAAGTGTGTAATCAGTGAAATAAAATGTATACATATACAGTATATAGATAGATAGATAGATAGATAGATAGATAGATAGATAGATAGATAGATAGATAGATAGATAGATAGATCCTCTATTTAGAAATTATTCCATTGTCTGACATTTAAAAAAAAACATGGATTTTTGTGCCTCGTCTGTTTTTATGGGCAACACAGTGTCATGACTGGATGCTGACATGTTGGTGAGTGGCAAAAAAGTAATACAATTAGTGCTTTGAGAAAAGGGTTATGAACAAAGGTTTGGAAACATTTCAAGTGACCCTGTTCCAAATACCAAAAAGATTAAATAATAGGCAGCCTTTAACCACTTGAGCTCTGGAAGGCTTTACCCCCTTCCTGACCAGGCCATTATTTGTGATACGGCACTACGTTACTTTAACTGACATTTGCATGGTCGTTCGACACTGTACAATTTTTGCCCTTTTTTCCACAAATAGAGCTTTCTTTTGGTGGTATTTGATGTTCCTTATTTGCATCGTACAAATCCATGTGTAGAGCTTTCCTCTGGTGCAAGAAACCTGCGTGGATAAGATGGTCTAATCTTGTAATGATGAAATCTTGTGGCGGAATTGGGCTCCCGGACTTACAGTATTATTACTGGGCTGCTCACCTGGCACGATTGGTCGACTGGAGAGTTCACGCCAATTGCAACAGCTGGGTAATCCTGGAGAAGCTGGCTTCGAACTCTGACTTTCGTAAGACTCCTTGGCTCCCCAAAGATCAGGCCCTGACAAGGCTATATTCTCATCCCCGGATAGGGGCTACTCTTCATGCCTTTAATAGAGCATGCGCCATGTACACATTGTCTGCAAAAATCTGCCCGATCACTCCGGTGCAAAACAATCCAGACTTCTCTCCAGGCCTACCTGAGACCTTTCTAGCGGCGGAATGGCCGTATACCGAAATGCTGGCAAAACCCTTTTTTTGTAGAGGCCGATTAATGAAACTCAATGAGCTGGCTGAGTTATCTAACACAGGTTTCTTTCCCTTCTGGTCATATATGTTATGCCAACACTATATGGCCTATCTATCTAGTAGAGCAGGCTTCACCAAGACTCCCAAGGTGTTTGAATCACTCTGCTCTCGATCTTCCCCCCAAAGTCATGTGACTTCAGCGCTTTATGCTTCCGTGCAGAGCACACATTCTTGGAGAAAGCACCAGGGACAGAGCTGGTGGAGGCCAACTGGTAATGCATCCATTTATACATTCATAAAGGATCCTTGAATGTCTTGACTCAAATAAAAAAATGCATATAAAATGAAGACACGGTGGTACAGATCACCAGATCTGATTTACAAATGTACCCCTTCTGTCCCCGACTCTTGTTTGAGATGTGGAAAAGAGAAATACACTCTCCTCCACATTTGGTGGGAATGCCCATTAATCCGATCTTACTGGCAGAAGGTTCATGATACGATATTGGCGGTCTTTTCATCCCCCATTGGAGTTCTCATCTGCACAATACCATCTGCATCATTAAAAGTTATCTCAAAAGCGCTACTGGGCTTTGCATCCCAGTACATTAGAGATCCAAAGACTCTCCTTCAATGAAGGAGTGGCTCTGGCATATTGGCCGCATAGCAGAGATGGAGGAGCTGATCCATATAACTCTTGACAAAGTCTCTAAATACTCTGACTCTTGGGTGCCCTGGATAACCTATTGAGGTTCAAGTTAATATCAAGCACTACAGTAAGCTATTCACTGATATCTGGGCATACCAGCGTGATGAAGAATTGTGCTTGGTCAAATCGCACGTCTGCCATGACATAGCTTTCCTACGTATTCGTCCTATATCTTTAAAAAAAAACATTAATTAAAATGTTTATGCAATTATTTTTTACCTTTTGTCTTGAATTGCTTTTGAAAAACAGCAGTGCAGTTACTGTGCCATGAACCTTACACTGTAGTTGTATATGTGAGAGGCATTGCTGTCTGTGACCACTAGTCTGAGGAGATTAAAAAAGTAGTAAATACAATTGCTTGGTGACTTGTACCTACCTTATAATAAAGCTTACCTGTAGGTTCAAGGAATATCTCCAAAATGTGTACCGTTTAGGAGATATTCCTGCAGCCAGTGATGTCACTGGCCCATGCACACTGTGCTCTGAATCAACAGCGCATCCATTCAGAGTGTTGTGCTGTGATTGTGGCTCCTGTGCACATGCGCAGGTGTGATGTCACTGCGGCTTGGCCTTTTAAACAGCCAGAGCCTGCGAACCTGATAGAAAGACTGGGTGAAGATGGAACCCCTGACAGCAGTGATAGCGTACTGCTAGAGGGCTTATTTTTCAGGTAAGTCTTTCATAATGTGCTATTATGTGGTGCTGCTTGGTACAGCATTCATCCCTGTCCAGCCAATGCGTATTTAAGTAGTGTGCAAATATCTTTAATCTCCTTAATCTCCCTCTCAGTCACTGCTATGAAACTTGCCCTTGCTGCTACTGTTCCGTTAGCTGTCTGGTCCAAGGGTTTGTGTCCTTCTCTTGCACTTCTTGTCCAGCACCACTGGCTGTGATGACAGGCGACGTAGGGACATAGAGTGGCACAAGAGCCAATGTTGCCAGCTGTTGGATGTAAGGCACAGACTACTGTGGACAACTTTGCAAGGACCAGAGGCAGAAACACAACAGCACCCAGTCAGTAGAAAAGAGCAAAGCCAGGACACAAGATGAAAGTCATCAGCAACCAGGCAGCAAAGTACTGAATCAGAAGGCAGGGGCAGCGTCAGGATAACATAAGTGCAGCTTACCAATCCTTAAATGCGGTGGCTGCATTTGTTTTCTTTTTCAGGCCATTTTTTCCCTGTGTTTCTTCCTGGTGATCTGGACAATAACACACTTCTTATATTAGAGTGTACGCACTATGAATGAAGGAGCACAAGGGTACCTTTGGACAACAGAATTGTCAGTCTGGGGAGAGGGGACTTGCCGTGGCCTGGTGGATCACAAGTCCATCGATGGGATCAGGGAAATTCTTCCTTCGATAGGTTTGTAAAGTTCTCATGCAGAATGCCTTCCTGCGGGGCTATTTAGCAGTTCTAGATTCGGTCTGTGCATTGTCGCTGGAGAAAGCTTGACTCCCGATCAAAATTCTGGAGCTCAGAGCAATTTGGTTATATTTTCGATGCTTGACTCTGCTTTGTGAGGTCTGCCAGTAGAATTCAATCAGACAATGCCATGGCAATGGCTTACATAAACCATCATGGAAGAACCAGAAAATTGCAGGTCAAAAAGAAGCAGATCAGATCCTGGCTTAAGAAGAACCTCATGCATTCTTGCAATTCTGCTATTGCACCTGGAAGGCGTATTTCACATGTTGTGAGGCATGGAACTTCTATCCCAGAGAGTATTCTGTAGGACAAATCCTATTTTTATTTCCAGTTGCATCTGGATCAACCATCAAGGGATAAGAATCGTGTTCTGTGGTTCCTTTTCCAACACTGCTTGCCTTTTGCTCTTTAGTGAAGGTCTTTGTACAGGGTGTCACTTTTATTATACCTTTTTGTATGCCCCCTTGTGACAATGAGCAACTTCAGATTTGTTCTGTCTATTCTTCAGAAATAACCCTTTGAATCTATCAGGGATATTCCTCTGTCTACTTTTACTCACAAGGTTGCCTTCCTCATTGGTGCCATTTGTGTGAGGTGAGTTTCTGTGTTGTTCTGTGTTCTGGGTAACCTGTACAGAACTTTTTCTTGATGAAGTTGTCTTGATACCCAAAGCTTATTTTTTTCACAAGGTGGTTTCTTCCTTTCACCGTAACCAGGACATTATTCATTGATCTTCCTTCGTTGTCTTGATGTGGTACACGCTGTTCAATTCTGTTTTCCAGCTATAGTTCCATTTACACACTTTGACACTGTTTATCATTCCTGAATGGCCCTGTAGGGGACAGGTTGCTTTTTATTCCACTATCATTAGATAGATTCTGCAACTCATCATTAAAGTCTATAGACTAAAGAACAAGGCTCCACCATTCCCAGTAAACACGTACTTCACCAGATCAGTGCTTCATGTACTATGCAGCATTCAACATCTGTTTTCACATTTGCAGGGCTGTCCTTTAGTTTTTGGATCACACGTTCATAAATTTTTTCAAGGTGAACATTCAGGCTAAATAAATACTTAATTCACTTTTATTTGGAGACACTGGAGTCAAAATAGAAAGTGGTGTTCTGATGCCCTGTACACACGTTCAGTTTTTCCGACATGAAAACCGTGGGTTTTTTTCAGCAGGAAAACAACTCAAACTTGTCTTCCACACGGTCACACAAATCTTGTCTGAAATTCCGAAGAACGCTGTGACGTACAACACTTACGATATCGAGTTCAATAGTCAGTTCGGCTCTTCTACTTGATTCTCAGCATGCACGTTTTTTTTGCGTCGTAATTGCATACAGATGACCGTGATTCCTGATAGGAATTTTTCTTGTCACGAAAATTTAGATCCTGCTCTCAATCTTTTCTTGGCAAGAATTCTCACAGAAAAAGTGCGATGGAGCATACACATGGTCGGAATTCCTGACAAAAAGCACACATAACACTTTTCTTGTCTGGAAAACTGATCGTGTGTACGAAGGCATTACACTGATGACCTATTAGGCCCCGTACACACGACCGGTTTTCTCGGCAGAATTCAGCAAGAAACTCGATGGGAGACGTATTCTGCAGAGAAAACCGGTCGTGTGTACACTTTTCGCCGAGGAAACCGACGAGGATTTCGTCGGGCCAAAAAGAGAACATGTTCTCTATTTCCTCGTTGGGCAATGGGAAAATTTGGCTCACCGAGATCCTCGGCGGCTTCACAATGAACTCGACGAGCAAAACGATGTGTTTTGCCCGTCGAGTTTCTCGGACGTGTGTACGGGGCCTTCGAGTGGAGTTGCCATTTTAGTGATTTGGATGTGAGTCCAGATATTCTGCAACAGGCTTGTGTAGACCACCTGTAGCTTAAGAGGTCCACACATGAAGGTAGGAGCATAGCTATATTATCACATGTGTGGTGTTGGCATTTGACTGGTGATGGTTTTTCAGGTAGAGGAGCCCTGTAGGGGACAGGTTGCTTTTTACTCCACTGTCGTTAGATGGATTCTGCAACTAATAATTAAAGCCTATAGAATAAAGAAGAAGGCTCCACGTAAACACACAAGATCAGTGCTTCATTGGCTTTTCAGCATCAGGTGTCTGCTTACAGATTTGCAGAGCTGTCACCTAGTTTTTGAATCACATGTATGTTAAGTTTTCCCAGTTGAACGTTCTGGTCTCTTCTATTGTCATCCTAATCTGTTGGTTCTTTAGCTGGCTGTGTGAACCTGTTGGTGCTTTGTTTGCTGTGTTGCCCACTCCTCACTTGGACAGCTTTAGGATGTTCTGATGTATCTCAATTACTTCATCCTGTGTCCCTTATAGGGTGCCTAAATATATTGCATCTTACTATTCCTTAAATGTGGTGGCTGCATTAGTTTTCTTTTTAAAAGTATTTTTCTGTTATTTTCACTTGGTGATCGTGCAAGAAAACACAGATTCTACCTTGGGGTCACTTCACTTTATGGAGGAGCGATGGAGATACCCCCCCTGGACATTGTCAACATGCGGAGAGCACATGTGTTAGACGCACTAACCAATTTAGATGGACTTGACTAGCAAATTAAAGTGGTTCAAAAATTTTCTATGCCTCTAAAAACTTATGCCCCCAGCCCCCTAAAACATCTGAGCCCCATTTTGATCCAGAAATGTGTACAAGGGCATCGGCTCTCCCAGGTCTTTCCCTCCTTATTGGCTGAGACAGCAGCACACGCCATTGGCTCCCGTTACTGTCAATCACAGCCAGTGAGCCTTTTAGGAGAGAGCGGGGGAGGGACTGAGCCACGCTTCATGTGTGAATGGACACATGGGCAGTGGCTCAAGAGTGAGCCTACTTGGCTGCCCCCATTGCAAGCTGCTTGCTATGGGGGCACTTGGCAGGAAGGAGAAGCCAGGAGAGCTGGCAGGGGGCCTGAGAGGAGGACGATTGGGGTTGCTCTTTGCAAAACCACTACACAGTGCAGGTAAGTATAACATGTTTGTTATTAAAAAAATAAAAAACTTTAATATCACTTTAAAAAAAGAATAGGCTTCCTCTACACTCAGAATAAGCAGATTGCTTGGGAAATGATAAGGGCCAGACAAAGTGGGTAGCGGAGACTTAAAAAACAATGGAAAACCCGCTTAATTGTTCTAAACAATCCTGCCCATTTACAATAAAAAAAAAACATTGGCCCAGATTCTCAAAGGGCTTACGACGGCGCAGCGCCATGTACGCCGTCGTAAGTCCTAATCTGGGCTGTCGTATCTATGCGACTGATTCTTAGAATCAGTTATGCATAGATATCCATTAGATCCGACAGGCGTAAGTCTCTTACGCCGTCGGATCTTAACTGCAATTTTTTTTTTGCCCGCTAGGTGGTGCTTCCGTCGATTTTCCCGTTGAGTATGCAAATTAGCTAGATACGCGAATTCCCGAACGTACGCGCGGCCGACGCAGTAAAGTTACGACGTTTACGTTAGGCTTTTCCCGTCGTAAAGTTGCCCCTGGGTCTATGAGGCGCAACCAAAGTATGGCCGTCGTTCCCGCGTCAAAATTTATAAATTTACGTTGTTTGCGTAAGTTGTCCGTGAATGGTGCTGGATGTAATTTACGTCCACGTCAAAACCAATGACGTCCTTGCGACTTCATTTAGAGCAATGCACGCCGGGATATTTTAGGGACGGCGCATGCGCAGTTCGTTCGGCGCGGGGACGCGCTTCATTTAAATGAAACACGCCCCCGACCCGCCAAATTTGAATTCCGCCGGGTGATTTACGTTACGCCACCGCAACTTTACACGCAAGTGCTTTGTGAATAAAGCACTTGCCTGAAAAACTTGCGGCGGCATAACGTAAATCAGATACGTTACGCCCGCCCATTTTTACGCCAATCTACGAGAATCTGGGCCATTATTTTTTCATTGATTTTCTATATTTTATATGTCTATAGCTGACACATGTAAAGACTACCATAAAAGATCATCCACAACCTTGAAAAAGCACAAGCAAAGCGCATGAAACGGCTGTTGGCCAGGTTACCTTGTTCTGTTCCCATGTTCTGATTTTAATGGTGTAACAATAAAACTTTCAGACGGCTACTTGGAGTGTGGGACTGAATCTTCCTTCATAATTCTACTATAAAAGATGCTTAAATTCTCGCTTTATTGGCTGAATAGTGAAAAGCCAGCCTGTGTAAATAACTGCACACAAGACAGCCAATCTCATTATTACACATTTTGTTAAAAGAGCATTGCATCCAGTAGAAGACCTAGAAGACCATTTTACACCTGAAGCTATAGATTAACAGGAGTCTTTTACAACTGCTTCCTTCAATTAATATTATTAAAAACTGTTTAATTAACTGTCGGATTTCAGAACTTTTTTCTGACAAGTGACAATGAATGTTGCTATAATACCTACAGTTAGCATGGATAATGCAAGATTCCTGGAACTGGAATTAATTGTTAACTGCCTTTTCTCCTTGGCATGAAATGCATTTTGCTGAAGCGCTCTGCTCCAGAGCTAAACACATAATAAACGGCTCTGTGTAATCTAACCCTAAAATCACTGCTGCCTTCTGTTTGTAATGTCTCTTGAGAGCCCTACTACTTTTCCCGCCAGTGGTGGCATTTATGCTTTGTACACACAATGAGAATCTTGTACGTATAATAATGCATTTTTTTTTTGCATGCTAGTCTCATAACGAAATTAAAGAAGTTACTAACTCGTACCACAGAATACAACTTCGGAAGTATTGTAAGGTATTCTTTCAGTTCTGAGGATGTGTGGTCTTGGTCTTGGCCTGATTTTTTTCGGACGAATACTGCACTGATTAACCACTGGCATATAGGGCACTTTTACACTCTTCCTGGCCAGGCCAATTTTTAGCTTTCAGCCCTGTCGCATTTTGAATGACAAAGGTCATGCAACACTGTGCCCAAACCAAATAGAGCTTTCTTTTGGTGGTATTTACCACTTAAGGACCCATTCGGCAGAATGGCACGGCTGGGCACATCCACATATCTGTATGTGGCCCTTTAAGCCCAGCCGTGGGGTCGTGCGTGCGCACCGCCGGCACGTGCACGCGACCCGGTCCGAAGCTCCGTGACTGCGCCCGCGGGATCCGTGGACGCGATCGCCACCGGTGTCCCGCGATCGGTCATCCGGAGCTGAAGAACAGGAAGAGGTGTGTGTAAACACACCTTTCCTGTTCTTCGTTGTGGCAGTGTCATTTTTTTTGTCTTTTTTTTTTGTCTATAGTTGTGGCAGTGTCATTGATCGTGGACCTGATTGTCGCCGGTGTCCCGCGATCGGTCACAGGAGCTGAAGAACGGGGAGAGGTGTGTGGGAAAAAAAAGCATGCCCATTTTGTTTGGGAGTCACATCACACGAACGCGTAATTGTCAGTGCCGAATCGCAAAAACTGGCCAGGTCCTTTGCCTGCATAAAGGTCCAGGTCTTAAGTGGTTAAAGCGGAGTTCCAATCAGAATTAGCATTTTTTAAATGTATGATCTTTCATCATGCGTTTTTATAATATAAATCCGGTCACTTACTATTTTACAATCCGCCACCGATCCGCATAGATATTCAAAAAAGATAGTTTATAAAACTATGTCTACACCATTGTCATTTTGCTTGTGGGCATTGTGAAGTCTACAAGCACTTACTTCCTGGAAGTCTTGGATGGGGAGTGATAATTGGACAGCGCACTGCATCCTAGGAAATGATGACACACATTTCCCAGGAGCATTAGAGGGAGATGATGTAAGAATCCTATGTGCTTTCAAAGGCAGATTTCGTGGGACCGCATAGCAACAGGCATTTCCAGATGAGTAAAAAAAAACATTTTTTTTTTTACTATTTTAGGTCTTATGAGCACAATAATGAAAAAAAAAAACATTTTGGGATGGAAACTCCACTTTAATCACCACTGTGTTTTTTATTTTTTGCTAAATAAACAAAAAAGACCAAAAATGTTGACTTACATATATCTGAGCTTATGGCAAAGAATCCCTCTTACTTCCTCTACTGTTTGTTTTTGGGAACCCATAAGATGGTACCCTTTTAGTCAGGTACTGAGATACGTTTAGTTAGTGGCTTGGATGAGCAAGTTATGGACTTTCTGTACAAAGTCCTTGTGCATTAAACTGTATTTTTTACTATTTCCTGAATAAAGCCTATTTCCCATGGTGGGGTAGCTGTGGCTGCCTGATTCCTGCGGCAAGAATCTGTGGATTCTTGCTAGCAGAATGACCATGTTATGCGATCAGCGGCTGCTGCTGTTCGCATGTAGCTGCACACAGAGTGGTTAGCTGCAGTTAGGAACAGAGGCCTGAGCCTGGATGTAGCCCAAGGAATCCAGTGGTCGCAGATATCTGGCCACGTGAAAGAGGCCTAGAAGTGCAGAAGAAACCTACTTGGCCTGTTCCTGGGTAGGGATGAGCTGAACACCCCCCCCCCCCCCCCCGGTTCGGTTTGCAGCAGAACATGCGAACAGGCAAAAAAGTTGTTCAAACACTTGAACACCGTTAAAGTCTATGGGACACGAACATGAAAAATAAAAAGTGCTAATTTTAAAGGTTAATATGCAAGTTATTGTCATAAAAAGTGTTTGGGGACCTGGGTCCTGCCCCAGGGGACATGTAATAAATGCAAAAAAAGTTTTAAAAACAGCCATGCTTAAAATGAAACAATAAAAGTGAAATATTCCTTTAAATTTCATACCTGGGGGTGTCTATAGTATGCCTGTAAAATATCGCATGTTTCCCGTGTTTATAACAGTCCCTGCACACATTTTTTTTTCTAAAGGAAAAAGTAATTTAAAACTGCTTGCGGCTATGTATTGTCGGGTCCCGGCAATAACGGCATGGATTTCCCCCAGTACATTACCAGGCCCTTTGGGTCTGGTATGAATATTAAGGGGAACCCCGAACCAAAATTTCCCTTCAGGTCTGTTATGGATTTTAAGGGGAACCCCGCGCCAAAAAAAAAAGGTTGTGGGGTTCCCCCAAAAATCCATAACAGACCCTTATCCGAGCACGCAACCTGGCAGGCCGCAGGGACAAGAGAGCGACCCCCCCTCCTGAACCATACCAGGCCATGCCCTCAACAAGGGGAGGATTTCCCCATGTTGATGGGGACAAGGGCCTCATCCCCACAACTTGGGTTGTCCCGATACCACTTTTTTAGGACCGAGTACAAGTACCGATACTTTTTTCATATACTCGCCGATTACCGATACTTTTTTCAAAATGTATCCATGTGTCCCTAAATGCAGCCATGTGTCCCCAAATGCAGCCTTGTCCCCAAATGCAGCCTTGTCCCCAAATGCAGCCAGGTCCCCAAATGCAGCCTTGTCCCCAAAGAGAAATCCAAGCCCTCCCCCCTGCCGCCGCCGCCGTCTAGTTGATCAGCGTGGGGAACATTACAGCTTTCATTTGAATAGCTGTGTATTCCTGCCGCGCCTCATCATATATAGCCCCTCCCCCTTGTCCGGGCACTTTGATAGACAGATCACCCAACCAATCCTGGGATGGGTGATCTGTCTATCAAAGTGCCCGGACAAGGGGGAGGGGCTATATATGATGAGGCGCGGTGGGATACACAGCTATTCAAATGAAAGCTGTAATGTTCCCCACGCTGATCAACTAGGCGGCGGGGGCGCGGGGGGAGGGCTTTGCTTTCTCTTTGGGGACAAGACGGCGGCAGCGGCAGCAGCTCTCCTCCATTAGTGACATACTCGAGGACTGCTCTGCTCCGCTCTCTGCCCCCTCTCCACCTGCTCTCTGGAAAAAAAAAGTATCGGTGAAGCATCGGGAGCATTTGCGCAAGTACAAGTACTCGCGCAAATGCTCAGTATCGGCCCCCGATACCGATACTTTTCACAAAAAAAGTGTCAAAAAATAAAAAAAACACAGTACACAGCTTGGGACAAGTGCTTTATAAAAAAGAAAAAAAAATCTAGCAATGTAATCCAGTCTCTATCTCCAGCGATGTAAATCCATTCTCAATGTCCAGCGAGAAAACAATGCCGACACCATCCTGCCTCCACGGGAGGCACAGGACGAATGACGCGCTCCAGCCTGACAACTCTTATATAGCTGAAGGGGGGCCACCCATCAGTGCGCATGTGACCCCCGCCCCCCTTTGACGCAACGGGGAAACGCCAGGGTTATTTAACTTTTATTGTTTCACTTTGCAGCATTATAAAAATCACTGCTCCCGAAAAAAAATCAAGTTTTTAAAACTTTTTTTTGCATTGGTACATGCCCCCTGGGGCAGGACCCAGGTCCCCAAACACTTTTTATGACAAAAAAATAATATTAACCTTTACAATTTTGATTTTTCCCATGGAGTTTTAAAGGATGTTCCGCGGTTTTTGAATTTGCCGCAAACACCCCAAATTGTTCGCTATTTGGCGAATGGGCGAACAGCCAAAGTTCGAGTCGAACTCATGCTCGACCTGAACATAAAGCTCATCCCTTTTCCTGGGAGTCTGTCTTGGGCATGGTTTACCACTGCCACTACCAGTTGAGTCTGCTTCCCTTATAGTTGTCTTCCCAAAATAATTCTAATGGGCAATTAAAAAAGAATTGCATGCACATTTTTTCCAATTTTGCATAATTTTTCTAAAAACAGGGGGGCAATTTGTTAATCTGCAACCCAGAGAACAAAGATAGAAACTGTACGACTAAGTACGGTGATTATTCCTTACTATTTCTGTCTAGTTTGGTTCTTCCTCTAAAGGCAGGAAAGCCAGAACAGCTGTAATGGCCACTAAAAATTAAGTTTTTGTGCTATCAGATCATATTTATTCTAAGGTACTAATCAATTTTAACATAAGCAAATTGAAGAACATTGGCCAGTAGCAGAGATTCTTGTATATAAACTTCAAGAATGAAAGGGCATCAATGTTTTACTCCTCATTTATAAAGCTGAAAAATTGGAATTTATAACATAAAATATTCAGTTTCAGCACAGTACTATAGCTGGCATTCGTAATTGCTTGTAAGGCGCTCTCTCTTCCTCTGCACAAGTTTGTTTGGCTTTGTTCTAGGTAGATACCTTGGTTATCATTCAAGAGTTTTGTTGGCTGGTTCCTCAAAACATTCAGCAATTTTTTTCTTAACTTCTAAACGCCAGTTTACTGTTTTTCTAGCTTGCTGCAGTATAAAAAACATGGGGAAATGGTCAGCAAAATCTGTCAAAATACTGGAAAAGCTGAACGTTGTGAACCCAATTCAGTTTACAAATTCTTTGTGAACGGGCCATGGTTATTTCTTTTTTTTCTTCCAAATTTTGTACTTTGGACACACTAGCTTAGCTTTTCATAATGTGTACATCAATTGCAACAGAATGGAATAATGCTGTTACTTACATACCAGGGCTATACATACTCAGAGACCACGTGACAGCTTTCTCTTAGGCCCCTTTCACACGTATGCGACTTCAAATTCGCGCAATTTTACCGTGAGTTTGCCGCGATTCGCGCCCCCGATTTTGACAAGACAGTCAAGTACGACTTCAATGAGCAGGGACGCGACTTTGATCACCCAATAATTAGGGGGAACTCCACTCCAATTTAAAAAAAAAACGGCATGGGTTTCCCATTCATGAGCATACCGGGCCCTTCGGTCTGGTATGGATTTTAAGGGGAAACCCCACGTGAAAAAATAGCGTGGGGTCCCCCCCAAAATCCATACCAGACCCTTATCCGAGCACCAGCCCGGCTGGTCAGGAAAGGGGGTGGGGGACGAGCGAGCACCCCCCCTCCTGAGCCGTACCAGGCCGCATGCCCTCAACATGGGGGGTGGGTGCTTTGGGGCAGGGGGGCCCTGCACCCCCCACCCCAAAGCACCTTGCCCCCATGTTGATGAGGACAGGGGCCCCTTCCTGACAACCCTGGCTGTTGGTTGTCGGGGTCTGCGGGCGGGGGGCTTATTGAAATCTGGGACCCCCTTTAATAAGGGGACCCCCAGATCCCTGCCCCCCACCCTAGGTGAATGAGTATGGGGTACATCGTACCCCTACCCATTCACCTGGAGGAAAAGTGTCAAAAAAATAAACATACTACACAGGTTTTTAAAATCATTTATTAGTCAGCTCCGGGGGTCTTCTTCCGACTTCTCCGCTCTCCGGGGGTCTTCTTCTGTCTTCGGGGGTTTTCTTTCGTCTTCTCCGATCTCTTCTTCTGCTCTTCGCGCTCCCCGGTTCTCCCGCTCTCCGGTGCCTTCTTCTGGGCTGGCTGCCACTATCTTCTTGCAGCTCTTTCACTATCGGCGGCCATCCCGGTCTTCCTCCGTCATCTCCTACTTCCCTCTTCTTTTCTTCCAAAAAGCCACCACGCCTCCCCCCGCTGTAATGCCGGGTGTACGGTGCACAACGATTTATATAGGCCCCTTATGATGTCACAGTCCCAGCATGCTCCGGGTGGTGACGACATAATTATCCGGCCCCCTTATACCATCACCACCCGGAGCATGCTGGGACTTTGACATCATAATAGGGCCCGGTATGCTCATGAAGGGGGAACCCATGCCTTTTTTTTTTCAAAAAAATTGGCGTGGAGTTCCCCTTAATGCACAAGTCGTGTACAAGTCACATGCCAAACTCGGATCTGTTAATATGGAATACGACTTTGATCCGACTTCAGAAAAAAAATTGTGCAGGAACTACTGAAGTCGACACGACTTAAAGTCGTATAAGTGTAAAAGGGGACTTAGAAATATTTGTGCTCTCCTTGCCAATTAATGCAGCATGTGAGCTGAGAACACTAATGCCGTGTACACACGATCAGAAATTCTGACCAAAAACTTGGATTTTTTCCCGATGCATTGTTGGCTCAAACTTGTGTTGCATACACGCGGTCACACAAAATTCCAACCGCCAAGAACACGGTGACATACAACACTACGACGAGGAGAGAAAAATTAAGTTCAATGATTCCGAGCATGCGTTCAATTGATTCCGAGCTGTGTGGTTTTTGCACGTCAGAAGTGCATACAGACAATCAGAATTTGGGGCAAGAACTTTTCTTGTCGAAAAAATTGAGAGCCAGCTCTCAAATTTTTGAGAAAAGTCCGATGGAGCCTACACACGGTCGGAATTTCCGACCAAAAGCTCAGATTTCAGTAATTCAGTTCAAAAAGTGATCAGCCCTTGGCACTGCTGAGGTGTTATGGAAGCCCAGGTTTCTTTGATAGCAGCTTTCAACTCATCTATATTGTTGGGTCTAGTGTCTCATCTTCTTCTTGACAATACCCCACAGATTCTCTATGGGGTTTAGGTCAGGCGAGTTTGCTGCCCAATCAAGCACAGTGATACTATGATCATTAAACCCGGTATTGGGTTTTGGCAGTGTGGGCAGGTGCCAAGTTCTGCTGGAAAATTAAATCAGCATTTCCATGAAGCTAGTTAGAGGGAAGAATGAAGTGCTCTAGAATTTCCTGGAAGAGGGGTGCACTGAATTTGGACTTGATAAAACACAGTGGACCAACATCATCAGATAACATGCCTCCCCAAATCATCACAGACTGTGGAAAATCTTGCATTTCATTTAGAAATCAAGGTCCCAGAGTCTGGGGGAAGAGTGGGGAGGCACATATTCCAAGTAGTATGAGGTCCAGTGTGAAGTTTCCAAGTCAGTGATGATTTGGGGAGCAATGTCATCTGATAGTGTTGGTCCACTGTGTTTATCAAGTCCAAAGTCAGTGCAGCTCTCTACCAGGAAATTTTAGAGCACTTCATGCTTCCCTCTGCTGACAAGCTTTATGGAGATGCTGCTTTAATTTTCCAGCAGGACTTGGCACCTGCCCACACTGCCAAAAGTACCAATTCTTGGTTTAATGATCACTGTACTTGATTGGCCAGCAAACTCGCCTGATCTACACCCCATAGAGAATCTGTAGGGTATTGTCAAGAGGAAGATGAGAGGCACCAGACCCAACAATGCAGACGAGCTGAAGGCCACTATCAAAGGAACCTGGGCTTCCATAACACCTCAGCAGTGCCACAGACTGATCGCCTCCATGCCACGCCGCATTGATGCAGTAATACATGCAAAAGGAGCCCCGACCAAGTACTGAATGCATACTATACTGTATATTACTTTTCAGTAAGCCAGAATTTCTGTATTAAAAATCTTTTGTCTATTGGTCTTATGCAGTATTTTAATTTTCTGAGATACTGAATTTTGAGTTTTCACTAGCTACAAGCCATAATCATCAAAATTAAAAGAAAGAAAGAAAAAAATGCTTGAAATATATCACTCTGTGTGTAACGCATCTTTAAAAATATCTGAGTTTCACGTTTTGAATTGAATTCCTGAAATAAATTAAGTCGTTGATGATTTTCTAATTTTATGAGATGCACCTGTATACATCATAAAACTTCCAGGGTACTCCCAGTGCAGAGGAGGTTACAGGTTTGTATATGCTTAGTAGATAATAGATATGTGCATTCCCGTTCGTAGAAATGTTATTTTCGTACGAAAATGTTCATTTTCGTACCCGCAGAATAATGTGTACATACGAAAAAATTAAAGCACCAAAATACAAAAATTACGGGATTAAGAATGAGCCGCATAACGAACAACCGCAAATACGAACGAACGATCCGACGAAAATACGACAAAACGAAAACAGCAAAAGAACGAAAATGATATTTTGTTTGAATCCTTGTTCTGTTCGTACTTTGATTTTCAGTCGTATGTTCATATGACATCTAACAAAAGATTTTCATTCTGTATTTTGTTTGAATCCTTTTTCTGTTTATATGTTCATATGACATCTATAACAAAAGATTTTCATTCTGTATTTTGTTTGAATCCTTTTTCTGTTTGTATGTTCATATGACATCTATAACAAAATATTTGTATTCTGTATTCTGAATTCCTTTTTTCTGTTCGTAATTTGGTTTCAAAATACAGAATACAAATCTTTTGTTATAAGATGTAATTTTCGTTTTTTTTGAATGGGCAGGGAGTGTAGTTAGTTAGTGAAGCAGCTTCTCTTTTGTGCTGAGTACAGTAGTACAGTAAAGCCAAATAAACTTTTCTGTGGATTTTCGTCTGAAGGGAGATCAGTTGGCCAGACTTTTGAACCTGGAACCCAAAAATGGTTTTCTGATGGAGTTTAAAAACGAACGAACGTTCGGTAAACCGATTGTTTTTATGTTTGTTGTTAAAAAAGTCTGACCAAGTATATGGGGCTTAACAATAGTTAATATGGATGAGCCGCGTGTTGAAAGTGCCGCGAATCCCGCGATATATTTACGAAAGTACAAAACGACGAAAATTCACGAAAATTATTGTCTAACAAGTAACGAACATGAATTAAACAGAATAACAAACCATCCCGCATGTACGAAAATAAAACGGTAACCAAAATACGAAACGATCGGAATACGAAAAAATTGCGTCTTACGAAAAACGAACGGAAACGAACCTACGGAACGATACGAAATGGAACAAAAAAAACGAAAACATTTTCTGTGCACATGTCTAGTAGATAATATCTCTCACATAAGCAAAATCTCCCTTCCTCACATGAGTACCCAGTGAAAAGAATGCTCCTTACACTTGTGGTCTTTGGGAAGACTTACCCCCTTATAGACTCTTTACCACTTGCCATCTGCCTAACGTAGATATACTTTGGCAGAATGGCACAGGCAGGCAAAGCAACGTATATATATTTTGCTATGAATCTGCCACCTAGCGGGCACGCACCCACCACGAGCCCTGTGACTGTGCCCGCGGGATCCGCAGACTCGATGTCCACCGGTGTCTTGTGATCGTGTCACAGAGCGTCAGAACGGGGGGAATGCCATTGTAAACAAGGCATCTCCCTGTTCTGCCTAGTGACAGAACACTGGTCGTCTGCTCCCTGTCATCGGGAGCAGCAATCAGTGTCATGTCACAGGTAGCCCAGCGCCCTCAGAGTTAGAATCACTCCCTAAGACACACTTAACCCCTTCCCCGCCCCCTACTGGTTAACCCCTTCCCTGCCCGTGTCATTTACACAGTAATCAGTGCATTTTTATTTTATTATACCTCTGGAGGAACCTTAGTTGAGAAAGCCTAGTTTACGGGGTCAAAAATTCCCCATTCTGCTGCAAAAGTAGCTCATGTACATGCTTGAGCATCATGCGTCAAGTTATAGGCATCTGAGCGCTCATAACAATTTTAAATGTGGGATTTTGGTTACTAGGTGCTTTGGAAGCTTTGTGTTTCCAGTTAAAAAACAGATGTGTGTGTGTGAATGGAGCCTCACAGCAACGCCATCTCAAAGATGTTTCTTTTTCTGGGTGGGTGTGGAGCAATATCAGATCCCTTGCCAGCTTCCCTGTACTGCTCCACTATGTTAACCAAGAGGTGTTGTCATTAATCTCTTTCTTTCTACAAATTTAAATATCAGATAAGTATTGAGTAAGTGTAGGCATTACTTTTTTCATGACGATATGAACACTGGTTTATATATCTACTTGTCTTTAATTATTTATTTCAGGTACTTATATAGCGAAGTCAATTTACTCAGCGCTTTACATATACATTATACATTCACATCAGTCCCTACCCTCAAGGAGCTTACAACCTAAGATCCCTAACTCACATTCATACATATACTAGAGCCAATTTAGACAGGATCCGATTAACCTACCAGCATGTCTTTTTAGTGAATGGGAACCCACGCAGGCACAGGGAGAACATGCAAACTCCAGGCAGATGGAGTCGTGGTTCGAACCAGCAACCCTTTTTGCTGCTAGGTGAAAGTGCCAACCACTATACTACTTTGCTGTCTTAGATATATAGTGTGGAAAATAATTATTTTATCCCCTGCAGATTTTGTAAGTTTGCCCACTTACAAAAAAATGAAGGGTCTATAATTTTTATCATAGGTGTATTTTAAATGATAGAGACAGAATATCAACCAAAAATCCAGTAAAAAACATAAAACAATTGCTATAAATTAAGTTGCAGTTAAGGGAGAAAAATAAGTATTTGATCCCCAAGCAAAACATGACTTGAGTGGAGAAACCCTTGTTGGCAAGCACAGAGGTAAGAAGTTTCTTGTAGTTGGTAATGTTTGCACACATCTCAGGAGGGATTTTGGTCCACTCTTTACAGATCGTCTCTAAATCCATAAGGTTTCTTGGCTGTCATTTGGCAACGCCCTCTATATATTTTCTATAAGATTAAGGTTTGGAGACTGGCTAGGCCACTCCATGACTTTAATATGTTTCTTCTTGAGCCACTCCTTTGGCTGTATGTTTTGGGTCATTGTCATGCTGGAAGACAATCCATGACCCATCTTTAGTGCTTTAGCTGAGGGAAGAATGTTCTCATCCAAGAATTTACAATACATGGCCCTGTCCATTGGCCCCTCAATGCGGCAAAGTCGGCCTGTACTTTTAGCAGACAAACACCCCCAAAGCATCATGTTTCCTTCTCCTTGCTTGACTGTAGGGATGGTGTTCTTAAGGTCATAATCAGCATTTTTTTCTCCAAACACGGCAAGTCAAGTTAATGCCAAAGAGCTTAATTTTGGTCTCATTTGACCACAGCACTTTCTCCCAATCCTTCTCTGAATCATTTAGATGCTCCTTGACATGACTGTACATGTGCCTTCTTGAGGAGGGGGGCTCACTATGTTTGGAGGAAGAAAATGCTGACTATGACCCTAAGAACACCGGGCCAGATTCACAGCGGAGATACGACAGAGTATCTCAGATACTCCGTCGTATCTCTCAGAGTATCTATGCGACTGATTCATAGAATCAGTTACACATAGATAGCCCTTAGATCCGACAGGTGTAATTGTTTTACACTGTCGGATCTTAGGATGCAGTACCGCGGCCGCCGCTGGGGGGAGTTTGCGTCGTAAACCAGCGTCGGGTATGCAAATTAGTAGTTACGGCGAGCCACGACGATTTTTCGCGTTCGCTACGTCGCTGCTAGTCTAGTTTCCCGTCGCAAATTTAGTCGTCGTTTTGGGTGCCCTAATTTTACACAGCACACGTATGTGCTGTATAAAGTATGGCCGTCGTTCCAGCGTTGAAATTTAAAAATTCACGTCATTTGCGTAAGACGTCCGGGAATACGGAAGTACGCTATGCACGTCGCCGTTCGAAAAAATGACGTCACTTCGTGCAAAGCACGGCGGGAATTTCGAAACGGAGCATGCGCAGTAGGTCCGGCGCGGGAGCGTGCCTAATTTAAATGGCACACGCCCATTTAAATTACGCGGGCTTACGCCGGAGGCCGCCAGCGTAGGTTTTCATTGCAAGTGCTTTGTGAATCAGGCACTTGCGATAAAAACTTGCGGCGGTGTAAATTATCTACGATACGTTACACCGCCGCTAGTCTACGTGAATCTGGCCCACCATCCCTACAATCAAGCATGGAGGTGTAAACATTATGCTTTGGGGCTGTTTCTCTTCTTAAGGTACAGACTGACTTTACTGCATTGAGGGGCCAATGGACGGGGCCATGTATTGTAAACTCTTGGATGAGAATTTTCTTCCCTCAGCCAGAACACTGAAGACAGGCCATGGATGAGTCTTTCAGCATTATGATGACCCAAGACATACAACCAAGGCAACAAAGGAGTATCTCAAGAAGAAGCACATTAAGGTCATGGAGTGGCCTAGCCAGTCTCCAGACCTTAATCTTTTAGAAAATCTATGGAGAGAGCTGAAACTTTGAGTTGCCAAGCGAGTTAAGGATTTAGAGATGATCTGTAAAAAAGAGTGGAACAAAATCCCTCCTGAGATTTGTACAAACCTGGTAACAAACTACAAGAAAGGTCTTACCTCTGTGCTTGCCAACAAGGGTTTTTTCCAGCGAGTACTAAGTCATGTTTTGCTTGGGGATCAAAAACGTATTTTACTCACTGAACTGCAACTAAATTGATAACATACGTACCACGTGTTTTTTCAGGATTTTTGGTTGATATTCTGTTTCTTTTATTTAAAATACACCAATGATAAAATGTATAGACCTTTAATTTCCTTGTAAATGAGCAAACTTACAAAATCTGCATCTAAAATCGTATTAAACCTATATATCTACCCATACTTTACACGTGGAACAAAGCATTTTTAACATTTTCGCACATCAGCTCAAAGTGCCCTATATTCATAAACAATATCCTATGTCAATCTAGCGTGCTGAGACTGTGTGGTTGAAAAATGTACTTGCTCAGCAGCTAGGTGTCCCAGGATATTTTATATGACTGTTGACAGCCATAGGGTCAGAGTTTGCAGTTCATTTGAACACAACTTCTAGATCTGCTGTTTAAAACGGGCTGTCTGGGCACTGAAAGAATAGAAGCTTAAACTGTCTTTGCCACACCACAAGGCAATGCTGGGCTCCCTCATATTTACTTTAATGTGTTTTGACAACCAAAAAAATGAATGTGACAGATGATAGCAAACAGGGAATGTGTATACCAGCTGTCTGTCAAATGGGGAACTCGCTGAGACTCCAAATCAAGTACTAAAAAAAATAGTAGCCATACATTGTTCTCTTAGGCATTAACAGCAAGCCAAGACATAAATATGCATATCAAGCACTCAGAGCAAAGGAATCCAACAGATGCCACAACTTTTTGTTTATCAAATGTTTTATTTTAAACATACAGAATGGCAGAAGCAAGATTATTAACTTTTTTTTTTTTTTACAATTTAGGCTCAAAAGGTTGTGACAAGCTAAATACACTACTTTAACTTGTGAATCGTCCTGACAGTGTTAGTATAATGCCAGGAGTAAACAAAAAGGATATAGATAGTTACCCTGGCAGGAACCTATTTAGGAAAATTTTTTTTACCAGATACCCTACCCTGCAAATGCGTTCATTTTTCCAAAGCATAGAAGGAATAAACTTATGATGACCAGGCTACAACTAGTCTTATAGGTGGATTCAGAAAGACTTAGGCCGGCGTATCAGTAGATACGCCGGCCTAAGTCTGAATTTGCGCCGGCGCTAATTTAAGCGTATTCTGGAAACCAGATAAGCCTAAATTAGGCTCAGATACGAGCGGCGTAAGTGTCTTACACCGTCGTATCCTAAAGTGTAATTTTTAGGCTGACCGCTAGGTGGCGCTTCCATTGCGGTCGGCGTAGAATATGTAAATCACTAGATACGCCTATTCACGAACCTACGCCCGGCCGACGCAGTACAGATATGCCGTTTACGTAACGCATTATCAGGCCTAAAGTTATTCAATCAAATAGCTGGAATAGTAATGTTAAGTATGGCCGTCGTTCCCGCGTTGAAATTCGAAAATTTTACGTTGTTTGCGTAAGTCGTCCGTAAATAGGGATTTACGTAATTTACGTCCACGTCGAAACCAATAGGACCGCGCAGCGTACTTTGCCGCAATGCACACTGGGATTTGTAGGCGGACGGCGCATGCACCATTCGTAAAATACGTCAATCACGTAAGGTCACCCCCCATTACCATAAAACACGCCCCCTCAGCTAAATTTGAATTAGGCGCCATTACGCCGGCCCGATTTACGCTACGCCGTCGTAAACCTAGCAGGCAAGTACTTTGTGAATTATGTACTTGCCTCGCTAACCTACTGCGGCGTAGTGTAAACACGATACACTAGGCCGCCACAACGATACGCCTGCCTACCTGAATCTAGCTATTAGGCTTTAGTAATGAATGACTTCTCTCCAAGTACTGCAATATCTTACTACAGCCTCCACCAAACATCCCAAGTGACTGTTACAATGTCTGGGCAAGAAAAACAGAATGTGAGGCCAATGATTGACAGATTTGGAAAGCAGCGTAGCAGCGAATGAAACATACTCAATCCACATTTCGCAGGAAAGTAGAGACTCCCTTTCAAAAAAATGTGCAGGCAAAATATTAAACTACTCTTATGATTCTGGGGGCACACCAGACCAAGAATCTACAAAATCGTCTAATATAAGACCAGAACCACTAGTGGATTAGGAAAACCTAATATTATGAAATTGTATTTTAAAAGTTATAAAACCTCCATTAAACTTCTGCACGGGCAAACAGAACTGCCTCATTGGGCTCAATTAGCTATAGTAGACAGCCATCCTAAAAATGTTTCCTGCATTCCTTGGCTTCCCCATGTCTTGAGGTCTGACTTGTTATTCACACTATTAAGCCATAACCTTAAAACATGTTTCTATTCATTATACTAGCATTTTACCAACTTGATGTCTTTCTCACCATTTCGCACTATATATCATTTTTCAAACTCTAACAAACTTTAAACTGAAATGCCTATGCAAGTCCCATGCACAGTCTTTGGGCCAGATTCACAAAGAGTTACGCCGGCGTATCAGTAGATACGCCGACGTAACTCCGAATCTAAGCCCGTCGTATGTCTAAATGTATTCTCAAACTGAGATACACTTAAACATGCCTAAGATACGACGGCCTGCGCCGCCGTATCTTAGGGTGCAATATTTACGCTGGCCGCTAGGTGGCGCGTCCATTGAGGTCGGAGTAGAATATGCTTATGAGTAGTTACGCTGATTCACGAACGTACGCTTGCCCGTCGCAGTAAAGATACGCCGTTTCCGTAAGTGATACGCGGCGTAAAGATAAACATGCCCCCTAGGTGGCGTATCCTATGTTAAGTATGGCCGTCGTTCCCGCGTCGAAATTTTGAAATTTAACGTCGTCTGCGTAACTTGTCCGTGAATAGGGCTGGATGCAGGCCCGGACTGGGACAAAAAATAGGCCCGGGCATTCTAAGCTGAGCAGCCCATTTTGTTAAAAACCAAAATTGGGGGGGCAATTTATCAGGGAAATGACTAATGTTAGCGATTCAATGATCATGGCACCATGGTTGTTATGGTATCAGGATGATTGAAGAGCATTATTTCTATTATTACCTTGTAATATAAAATTAATTGGTTCAACTCACCATAATATCGAATCAGTGGGAGCCCCGAGTGTGCCACTTGCCACGTCACTTGCCACAAGTTGCGGATTGTCACTTGCCACGTCACCTGCCACAAGTTGCTGATTGTTACTTGCCACATCACCTGCCACACATTGCGGATTATCACTTGCCACGTCACCTGCCACAAGTTGCAGATTATCCCTTTCACGTCACCTGCCACACATTGCAGATTGTCCCTTTCACATCACCTGCCACAAGTTGCAGATTGTCCTTTTCACGTCACCTGCCACAAGTTGCATATTGTCACTTGTCACATCACCTGCCACAAGTTGCAGATTGTCACTTGCCACGTCACCTGCCACAAGTTGCAGATTGTCACTTGCCACATCACCTGCCACAAGTTGCAGATTGTCCTTTTCACGTCACCTGCCACAAGTTGCAGATTGTCACTTGCCACGTCACCTGCCACAAGTTGCAGATTGTCACTTGCCACATCACCTGCCACAAGTTGCAGATTGTCACTTGCCACATCACCTGCCACAAGTTGCAGATTGTCCTTTTCACGTCACCTGCCACAAGTTGCAGATTGTCACTTGCCACATCACCTGCCACAAGTTGCAGATTGTCACTTGCCACATCACCTGCCACAAGTTGCAGATTGTCCTTTTCACGTCACCTGCCACAAGTTGCAGATTGTCACTTGCCACATCACCTGCCACAAGTTGCAGATTGTCACTTGCCACGTCACCTGCCACAAGTTGCGGATTGTTACTTGCCACATCACCTGCCACACGTTGCGGATTGTCACTTGCCACGTCACCTGCCACAAGTTGCGGATTGTTACTTGCCACATCACTTGCCACATGTTGCGGATTGTCACTTGCCACGTCACCTGCCACACGTTGCAGATTGTCACTTGCCACGTCACCTGCCACAAGTTGCAGATTGTCACTTGCCACGTCACCTGCCACAAGTTGCGGGTTGTTACTTGCCACATCACCTGCCACATGTTGCGGATTGTCACTTGCCACGTCACCTGCCACAAGTTGCGGATTTTTACTTGCCACATCACCTGCCACACATTGCGGATTGTCACTTGCCACGTCACTTGCCACATCACCTGCCACAAGTTGCAGATTGTCCCTTTCATGTCACCTGCCAAAAGTTGCGGATTGTCACTTACCACATCACCTGCCACACATTGTGGATTGTCACTTGCCACATCACCTGCCACAAGTTGCGGATTGTCACTTGCCACATCACCTGCCACACGTTGCGGATTGTCACTTGCCACGTCACCTGCCACAAGTTGCGGATTGTCACTTGCCACATCACCTGCCACAAGTTGCAGATTGTCCCTTTCATGTCACTTGCCACAAGTTGCGGATTGTCACTTACTACATCACCTGCCACACATTGTGGATTGCCACTTGCCACGTCACCTGCCACAAGTTGCGGATTGTCACTTACCACATCACCTGCCACACATTGTGGATTGCCACTTGCCACGTCACCTGCCACAAGTTGCAGATTGTCACTTGCCATGTCACCTGCCACATGTTGCGGATTGTCACTTGCCATATCACCTGCCACTTGTTGCTGATTGTCACTTGCCACAATTTGCGGAATGTAACTTGCCTGCCACCAGATGCAGATTGTCACTTGCCACCTCACCTGCCACACCTTGCGGATTGTCACTTGCTAAGGTGGTGTTTTGCTTGTCAGAGTCAGGTAGCAGAGAGATGATGTAATCTCCCTGCTGCCTGCACAGTGAGGGCGAAAATTACTGCCGGTATGCAAGGCGGGCACGGGGCGGTGAGAGATGATGTCATCTCTCTGCTCCCCCGGCCGCTGGCTTGTTGATTGGCCAGCCACCCACAGAGCCGACCAGCTGACCGCCCACTATCTGACTCTCACTCGCTGCTGAACCGCCCGCTCAGACTCTCTGGTGCCAAATTCCGCAACTAAAACTAATTTCTCTCGGGAGTGGCAATTTCCCTGCGTCTGCCTATTGAACACGGCCAAATTACAGTACCTATATGCCATAGTACCTATGGCAACGCTTTTAAAGTCTTTACAGTTACCAGTTTAGAGTTACACAGGAGGTCTGGTGCTAGAATGATTGCTCTCACTAGGTTTGCGGCGATACCTTACATGTGTGGTGCTATTGGCATTTATTTATTTTTCCTTTTGTCATTTTTTCAACTTTTTTTTTTTGATCAACTTTATTGCTGTTAAAATGGCATTACAAAGGCATGAACAACATCCCTTGTAATAGCATGGGCCGTGACAGTTCCTCTTTTATGGAGAGATCTGGGGTCTATTAGACATCAAATCTGTCCTCTGGCCTCCAATGGAGCCAATCAGTCTGATCGGTAATGGCCAGGTAACCAAAGAGCCAGAACAGGAAGTGACTAAACCCTCGCTCCTTGTTTCTGACGTCACAAGGTAAGAGGAATAAGATCAGTTCCTCTCACTGTGTGCCTAGAGCTGGATGCCACCAGTTGCATCCTTACTGGGTTGCCCACTCACACAGGAGAGCCTGGTGAAGGCGGCGGTGGGAGGGGGTATATATATGTGTGTATATGTATGTGTGTGTGTATATATAATATATATATATATATATATATATATATATATATATATATATATACCCAAAAGGTGTCCCAAAGTCGGACTGCATTGCATTGCCGGTTTGAAATCATGCGAGTTCAGATGAACTCGCACAATTTCAAACCGGCAATGCAGTCTGACTTTGGGGGAAGATTTGTCTATTCAAATTGCCCCCGAAGTCGGCAAAAGTAGTACAGGAACTTCTTTTGGGAATTGGTGCGGCGCTGCAAAGTCGATGACACACTGATTCGGACAGTGCTATTGCCGGCTATAGCCGCTGATTTGGTATGCGATTTGACATGTCAAATCGCATGCCAAATCGGCCCAATGTGAATGCAGGACGCCTTTTGGGTACAAGAACTGTCCTTCTCTCACACAATCTCTGACACCATCACTTTGCCCCTTTTACACTAGAGGCGCTTTTCAGCCCTTTTCAGGCATTTTAGAACTAAAAATAGTGCCTGAAAAGTGCTAGTAGGGTGCTTTTAACCCCCGCTAGCGGCCGCGGAAGGGTTAAAACCGGCCGCAAAGCGCTGCCCCTTTGATTTCAATGGTCAAGGGAACTTTAGGAGCGGTGTCCTGCTAGCAGCATCTTTGAGGCGCTGTAAGGAGTGGCAGTGCACCGCTCCAGTGTGAAAGCCCTCTGGCTTTCACATTGGAGTGAAAGGAACAGCTCTTTCAGGGCGCTTTGCAGGTGCTAGTTTTAGCGGTATAGTGCCTGCAAAGTAACCCAGTGTGAAAGGGGTACAGAGCATTGCTGGTTGGTTTGGAGAGTTTCGTAACCTGTAACAACCAGATTTCATGATTCTGCACTTAGGCTTCTTTCACACTGGGGTGCTTTGAGGGCGCTAAAGAGCTAAAAATAGCGCCTGCAAAGCGCCCTGAAAAAGCGTCTCCCAGGGCTTTCACACTGTAGCGGTGCGCTGGAAGCACGCTCAAAAAAGTCCTGCCAGCTGCATCTTTTGAGGCGCTGTAGGAGCGGTGTATCCACCGCTCCTAAAGTGCTCCTGCCCATTGGCGGTTTTAACCCTTTTTTGGCTGATAGCGGTGGTTAAAAGTGCCCCGCTAGCGGCCGAATAACGCCACAAAAAGGACAGTAAAGCGCCGCTAATAACAGCGGCGTTTTACCGCCGACAGCGCACCGATCCAGTGTGATAGTAGCAAGTTCTGATTGGCAGCTGTGGAGAAATACCTCCTGCTAGTAAATATATATATAATTTCATTGATATCATGAGACTGGCAGACTTTATCAGCTTCTTCTTGCTAGTGATCCAACTAGCAAGAAGAAGCTGATGAAGTCTGAAAGTCTCATGATATCAATGAAATTAAATATATATTTACTAGCAGGAGGTATTTCTCCACAGCTGCCAATCAGATTTCAGGGTCGTTTAGGCATTTTTATTTAACTGCTTATTAAAAACATTGACAGGCAAGCTATTAAAAAAAAAAAAAAAACATTGGCAGGCTGCCATACTGTGTCACTTACCTTTCTAGACGTCGAGCTCCCTTTAAGACACCAGGCCTCCTCCAGCAGCTCCTCCCCCTTCACAGTCACATGACCGGCCTGACGTATTGAAGCCCTTCTTGCTCCTTCCTTCTAAGCCTAGAACAGAAGGCTGGCCGGCGGCCGTGGAGGCGGCTGTGGAGCCTGCCGTGGTGAGCGGCGCAGCCATGCCAGCACAGGGAGAAGCCCAGACGCTGCCTCAGAGTGTGGGGGGGGACCCGGCCGGACACCTGCCTAATAGAAATGCGGCCGTCTCCGCGGAAATCGGCCGCGAATTCGGCCGCGATTTTAGAGCAGAGAGGCCGGCCAAGCAGCTGAGCATGGGGACATGTTAACTGTCGGCCTGGCTGCCGAGGCCCACCGGGCATATGCCCGGTGTGCCCTATGGCCAGTCCGGGCCTGGCTGGATGTCAATTACGTTCAGGTCGAAACCAATGACGTCCTTGCGACGTCATTTAGCGCAATGCACGTCGGGAAATTTTAGGGACGGCGCATGCGCATTAGGTTCGGCGCGGAAACGCGCCTTATTTAAATGCTCTACGCCCCCTACCTGGCTGATTTGAATTACGCGGGCTTGCGCCGGGGGATTTACACTACGCCGCCGCAACTTTACAGGCAAGTGCTTTGTGAATCAAGCACTTGCCCTTAAACTTGCGGCGGCGTAACGTAAATGAGATACGTTACGCTGCCGCAGATCTACGTGAATCTGGCCTTTTATCTCCTTATTTATGCATCCTTGACAACTTCCACAAAAGTGAACTCGCACATGTAGAAATGAGAAAAAAAAATGGAGAATGCACATATTTTTGCAGGAAAAAAAAAGTACATTTATTATAATTTTTCCTTAGTAGCACAGCATATCATCCACAAACAGTGGATCACATGTGCAATGTCACATTCTCTTACACACACTGCATAGAGGTCTCTGCTCATACCTCTGTATGGGCAAATAGTTCCTGAGCTCTAGGCAGTGTGAATAAACTACAAGCATGCTGATCAGTGCGCTCACAGTTCATTGATACTGCAGTGGTGCCAGATGGGACTTGTAGTTTTCTCATTCACAGATACCTGTAAATGAATGACACAGTTGTGCAGACGGAGCCCAGCATAGCCGCGCTGTTTTTGAATTGTGACAGTGCGTATGTTGTTACAGTGATGGATCGGGGGTACTGCCTAGTAACATGTTACATATTACGGTCGGTAAACGGTCCAGGGAAAGAACCCGGGATTTATCCCAATTGATGGGTAAGCTGGAATGAGCTACTAGTTGGTCAATTGTGCTCAAGGTGGATGCCAAGGAAGTTCTTGGATCCTCCAAATACAATATTGTGACATCAGCATACATGCCCCCTGTTTCCACCAGGTGACCAGAGTGGAGACCGTGTATGCTAGCATGGCATCTTAGGGATATAGCCAGGAGTTCTGCCGCAAGGGCATATAATAATGGGGAGAGAGGACATCCTTGACAGGTACCTTGGCTCACGGGGAAAGAATCTGACACCCAACCAATTGATGGAAACCCATGCTACTGGAGCCTGATATAATAACTGCAACCATTGTATATATTTGGGGGTCGAAACGAAAGCATCTTAGGCACGTTCATAGGTATCCCCACTCATCCGTACAATGCCACTCTGGTGCCAACCCCATTATGCAGCACCTGGATATTTATAAACAACTGCCTGCTGTAATTGGCTGTGTTTTTCCAAGGCAGCAAGCCTGTTTGATTGGGTGGAATATAGAATGACTTGGTTTAGGTGAGAGGCCAAAATCATTGCCAGAATCTTAACATCCACCTTCAGAAAAGAGAGAGGGTGATAGGTCCTTGCCTGGTTTAGGAAGAACAATGATCAAGGCTTGACACATGGTGGAATGGTCATCAGTGACAGTCACTAGGCAGAATAGGGGATGCCTTGTTTACAAAGGCATTCCCCCGTTCTGCTCTTGCCGACCGCAATCGCGGGACTTCCGGGAACATCGAGTTCTCAGGACCCGCAACCACACTCGAGAGGCCCGCTGGGCGGCGAATTCAAATGGACGTACCTGTTCGCCAATTTGCCTGCCCGTGCCATTCTGTTGACGTAAATAGGCATGCGGCGGTCGGCAAGTGGTTAATAACCTGGGTACTGCCAGGTATTGCTAGCTTAAGTATTCCAAAAGTGCATTTAATAAGTGTTTTGAGGATGGAGATTTAATGAATTTAACCACTTCCTTACTGGGCACTTAAACCCCCTTCCTACCCAGAGGACTTTTTGCGATTCGGCACTGCGTCGCTTTAACTGACAATTGCGCGGTCGTGCGACGTGGCTCCCAAACAAAATTGACGTCCTTTTTTTCTCACAAATAGAGCTTTCTTTTGGTGGTATTTGATCACCTCTGCGGTTTTTATTTTTTGCGCTATAAACAAAAATAGAGCGACAATTTTGAAAAAAAAATAAAAAATGTTTACTTGTTGCTGTAATAAATGGCTCAATTTAAAAAAAAATAAAAAATGTTTATCCTCAGTCTAGGCCGATACGCATTCTACATATTTTTAGTAAAAAAAAAAAAAAAAATCGCAATAAGCGACTGGTTTGCGCAAAAGTTATAGCGCCTACAAAATAAGGGACAGAATTATTATTTTTTTATTATTTATTTTTTTACTAGTAATGGCGGCGATCTGCGATTCTTATTGCGACTGTGATGTTATGGCGGACACATCGGACACTTTTGACACATGTTTGGCGCCATTCACATTTATACTGCAATCAGTGCTATAAATATGCACTAATTACTGTATAAATGTGACTGGCAGGGAAGGGGTTAACACTAGGGGGTGAGGAAGGGGTTAAATGTGTACCCTAATTAGTGTTCTAACTGTGGGGGAAGGGGGGTGACTGGGGGGAGGTGACCGATCTGTGTCTCTATGTACAAGAGACACAGATCCGTCTCCTCTCTCCCTGACAGCACCGCTGTCTGCGAGAGCCGGCAATGAGAGATGATCTCATATGTAAACATATGAGATCATCTCTCATTGGCCGCACAGATCGCCTAGGAAACGGCCGCTCCGATTGGCCGTTCACGGCGATCTGTGACTGGCTGTGTCCAAGGGACACGGCCAGCACAGCAGTTCCCTGCTGTGCGCTCGGGGAACGAGCAAAGGGGCGGACGTCTATTGATGGCGCCTCAGAGAATTAGAACCACCCCGCGGCCGTCAATAGTCGTACGGCCGTCGGGAAGTGGTTAAAACAGTTTTTAGATATTAATAAGCATGTTATGATTTGCAGGGATATTTTCAAGTCAGGTTATGTGAAAACAAACATGAAAAAACCCAGTTCTGGGTTACATTTCTGTTTTCCAAAAGCCATAACACAATGAAACCGCACACATTTTTTTTTTAATCAAGCTTGGGTTATTACACAAAGCTCCCCTATCATGATAACAAGAAACAATTCAAATGTGGTTTCCAATTGTAAGAAACATATTGCACTGCCTACAAAAATGTAGTGATTGTCTTGGTAAAATTTCTGAACAGGCTTCCCTCATTTAAAATACAAGAACTTTGCAGAATCCCATTTTATTGTGGTCCCGTGCTCTGAGCCATATCCTGGCTCTGAGTGTGGTACTAGTTGTACAGTGATCTCATATTTATATCTCCATTCACACTAGCATGTAGCTCCTGGAAGCTGATATTAGATTTTTTTTGCAAATTTCAACGTTAGCATAAAACAGAATTATAGAGGTATGCAATGAAATGGAAATAACAGTGAACCTAACAATAGAGGCCTACATATCTTAAGGGGGACCTTTGACTTATGCCCTGTACACACGATCGGGTATCTGATGGAATCTAAACCGATGGATTTTTTCATTGGATATCCGATGAAGCTGACTTTCATCAGTCTTGCCTACACACCATCGGTTAAAAATCCGATTGTGTCCAAGCGGTGACGTGAAACACTACGACGTGCTGAGAAAAATTAAGTTCAATGCTTCCGAGCATGCGTCAACTTGATTCTGAGAATGCATGGATTTTTGACCAATGGGTTTCCCCTCAAACGATCGTTTTTTTCTATCGGTTTTTTAACCATAAGAAAAATTTAAAACAGCTTCTATTTTTTTCCACTGAAATACAATGCAAAAATGTATATATAATTTTACACGTTGACAATAGATACACTTTCAAGATGCCCATTGTTGCTTGTAAGAGTTTTGGAAAGGACTGCCCACTTGGGCTGATGAGCTGTAAAGGGAGCAGTTTTCTACCTAGGTTTGATCTGAAAAGTGTTAGGAGGTTTGTGTCTAGAATTGGTAATAAATAGGGTGAAGAGTATGGTAAAGTGACTAAAGGTGACTATATACTAGGTTGGAAATATTTTTATGCTGACCCAACCAACGTAAAAATGTAAAAAGTAAAGTACACAGCAGGTAAATGGGTAAAGTGGAAGACTGCACCGGATTATCTGCATTTAGTGGTGGATTAGTACCCCACTCAGCTAAATGGTTGTGCAGCATCCATAATTACTTATTCTGTGACGTTCTCTATTAGGCCTCGTACACACGACTGAACATGTCTGCTGAAACTGGTCCGCAGACCAGTTTCCGCGGACATGTTTGGTCGTCTGTACGGCCGACCGGACCATTTTCCAGCGGAAATTTGTCCAGCCGACCGTTTTCCGGCGGACAAAAATTTCTTAGCATGCTAAGAAACTTGTCCGCTGGAACAATGTCCGCCGGACATGTCTGATGGTCAGTATGACCGATCGGACATGTCCGCTGGCCCGAAAACCCGCGCATGATGTCCAAGTGATTCGACGCATGCGTGGAAGCATTTAACTTCCGGGTTCGCACACGTCGCCGCGTCATCGTCGCCGTCACGTCGCCTTCACATCGTCGTCACGTCACCGCGTATTCTGTCCGGGCGGATTTTGGTCTGATGGTGTGTACAACCATCAGACCAAAATCTCCGAGCGGACATGTCCGATGAAAACGGTCCGCGGACCGTTTTCATCGGACAGATCCGGTCGTGTGTACGAGGCCTTAGAGTTAGGAACATGCACCATCAGTCCCTTTCTGTTCTATGTGGCATTGTGCACCTGGGGGGAAGGGGGAGGGGTGAACAATCCTGATTGGTATGGCTGCCAATAACCACATATCATTCTACAGTCTGGCTGTTCATTGTTGCATATTTGTTTGCTCATAACTGCAACCATATCGCTGATCCTGCATGTGCTGACCCTCACCTCACTGTGTCTTCAAACTTTGCCGTTATTTATTGGTACTTTTGGCACATCTCCTGAATATGTGTATGCCATATTTTAGCACTGTCAATGTTTGGACAGTTTAGAACTATGTCAGGCTCATGACAACCCTGTGCGAACTCTCTAGTACTGTGTAACTGTCCTATTCAATGCCTGCATTACTGGGTCATCAGCTAGACTTAGCCTACCTTATTGGGCTAATGACCACAACAGCCAGTTCATAAAGTATTCAGAACCCCTTTACTTTTTTCAATTTTGTTATGTTGGTCACCTCTCTTACTAAGGCCCTTCTCCCCTGATTGCTCAGTTTTGCCAGGTGATCAGCTCTTGGAAAAGCCCTGGCTTTGCTAAACGTCTTCCATTTGAGAATAATGGAGGCCACTGTGCTCTTGGGAATCTACGGTGCAGCAGAAATATTTTGTAGCCTTCCCCAGATCTGTGCCTTGCAATAATCCTGTCTCTGAGCTCTGCAGCTAGTTCCTTTGTCCTCAAGGCCTTTTCTCTGATACTGTGTGCATTGTCAGTTGTTAGGCCTTTTATAGAGAGTTGTGCCTTTCCAAATCATGTCCAATTAATTTACATAATTTATCACATGTGGACTCTAATCAAAGTGCAGAAACATCTCTGCAACGATCAAGAGAAGGTATGGATTATTGAGGAAAAAAAAGAATTTAAAGCAGAGGTTCACCCTAATTTTCAACATTACTATATCCACATCCTTTAAACATTTACTAACACATATGCCTAACCTTTTTTTTTCTAAGGCTCTAATTACCTTCACTCAGCGGCTCGAATCTCTACTTCCGGGTTTTCCTCCCGCGGGAGTGGGCGTGTACTTTGGTTTCCCCGGTGGCGCTATGTATGCTGGGAGGTCTCTGCAAGTGTCACGCTTTCAAGGAGACAAAGCCAGTGCCGTCCAGCCAGACACCGCTACCCGGAAGTCCGTGCTTGTGGGCTACGGTATGCCCACAAGCAAAATGGCAAATCACAGGATCATTTAATATAAGTTTTTCTTTTATACGAAAACAGACGGGGGGTGATTTCCATCGCTGGACGAGTGAGTACCAAATTTATTATACGAAACCACATTAAATGGTCTTTAAAAAAAAAAAAAACTATGTACCGCGGAACCCCCGCTTTAAACAAGTGTAGTATCAGGCTGCAACATAACAAATCTAAAAAAAGTGAAGGGGGTCTGAATATTTTATGAATGCACTGTATATTCTGCTACAAAATTGCTTATAGACACCCAAGTTCCAGTGCTTATATAAACCTACATGGTTAACGGCTGCTAAAGGTGCAGCAGTGGCTAAAGGTGCAGCAGTGGCTAAAGGACCTCATCTAGTGTCCACACAGTATACAAAAAATACCAATAACCTAAATTAAAAATACAGAATATCACCTTGCTCTCACTAAGTTGGAAACGAATCCTCAGTAAAAAAAAAAAAAAATGCAACATACTGGCAACATATAGCTGATTTTAAAATGAGACCTTAAATGGTAAGGGAGCTATTGGCATCATCAGTCTTAACTAAGGTTATACAAATGAATCTCTGATATACCATTTTAATACCAATTAGACCCTTTTACCTATTCTATGCATCTTATAATTTATTTTTCAGGACTTTTGCTGATTAAAACAAGGACATATCCATTGCTTCGTGATGAATAATTCAGTGGCTATTGATCAAACTCTAAGCATTTCAGAGAAATTTAATTCACGGGTTGCTGTACTTTCTTGCATAAAATGACTCCTGTAACTCCATACTGCCTGTGAACAGGTATTACAATCAGACAATTCCTGTAGGACATTTTGATGAATAAGCTGAACTGTTTCAGAGATTTAATTTTAGGTTGACTCTGATTTTTTTTCTCCAACATTTAAAGGACTAATGAATAAAAGGCCATGCATTTTATATACAACTACATAAATCAGACAAAAAAAAAGGGACAAATGAGGAAGAAAGAGGGCAAAGGGATTTTGTACCAAATCAGGGACAGTTGGGAGCTATGACATAGGCCCCTATCTTTTGCAAACCCCTTGCAAATATAATGTTCTAGCTAATATGCTGCAATACGGCTGCCATTCAGCTCCGCCCGCCTCCTCCTATAGGCTGCCATTTAGCTCGGCCTGCCTCCTCCTATAGGCTGCCATTCAGCTCCACCCGCCTCCTCCAGCAGAACTGCCCATTCAGCTCCGCCCGCCTCCTCCTACAGTACTGAGCAGGATAATCCCGCAGAATCTGTGCTTGTTGGGAGGTATGCATCTGTTTAACCCTATGAACAGGCAGGGAAAAAGCTGCTTAAAAACACAATTAAAAACTGTGTATTGCAAATGTTTTGGTGCCTCTAGCATTTGAGCGGTTATGCATTATATTGGCCAGAATAGTCATCTATTCTAGAATGCATTACTGCTCAGGCAGTAGGCAGGTTCTGCATTTCTCTGCTCTCTAGCTCCTCTTCTGAATGCGCCTTTAGTGTTCTGTTTTTTCATGTCTGTAAACGCTCATAGGCTTACAATGAGGTGATCTTACAGACTGAAAAAAATGCTCAATGACTAAAACAGTGACAATTTCTTATGCCGCGTACACACGATTGGTTCGTCTGATGAAAACGGTCTGATGGAAAAAACGTAGAACCTGTTTTACAATTATCTGATGGCTAAAAACCCGATAGAAAAAAAAGATCGTCTGTGGGGAAATCCATCGGTTAAAAATCAACGCATGCTCAGAATCAAGTCGACGCATGCTTGGAAGCATTGAACTTCATTTTTCTCAGCACGTCGTGTTTTACGTCACCGCGTTCTGACACGATCGTTTTTTTAACTGATGGTGTGTAGGCAAGACTGATGAAAGTCAGCTTCATCGGATATCTGATAAAAAAATCCATCCGTTTTTATCGGATGAACCGATCGTGTGTACAGGGCATAAGTGTATGAAAAATATTTTCTCTGGTTTTGGATAAAGTAGAGAGGGTCTAGAACACCTGTCCATTTGTATTGCTGTCTGTGCCCCCTTTAGAGAGATTCACCCTCTCTATTTGTCCTGTTTACTATTATCATTGAAAGTAAAAGTAAAGGAAAACACCAAATTTTGTCCCCAGCAAAGTATTAGAGGGAAACATTTCTAATAGGGACACTAGTTCTGGTGACCCGGAGTCCTCATGAGATTCTCTTAATTTTCAGGATTTCTTCTCACTTTCTGTTTGGCTATGGGACAGGAAGTGAAGGTAAATCTATTGGACAGGAAGTGAAGGTAAATCTACCCCACTGGGACAAATATGGAAAAAATAAACCTTACAGGGGTTATAACTCTCCCAAATGAGAAATAAAATGCTGCCTATAGTTCCACTTTAAGCTCTGTATGCATGCGCCCTAATAGTAGGTTAAAAAATATTATACACTATTCCTACCAGTATTCCCACCAGTAGAGAAAAACCCTGTGCTTACTGTATTAGTACAGGGAGCAGCCCCAGTTAGACAGGTTGATTGCACACAAAGAACTAATCAAGCGCACTCCGGATGCGATTGTAAAAAACACTACTACAAAAGTGGAGGGAAAATGAAGCAAAACATTCTGGGGGGACTGTATATGCTAGCCCATAATAGTGTGTCCATAAGAGACTGTGTCCATAAAAAACGAAGCTTCCGCAGAGGTGGCTGCCGGCTTGCAGATAGAAGAAAGATCTGAAAATATAGCAAAGGAAAGAAAAGCAGCGCCTTCTTAGCGTAGTGATGTAATTATTTTTAATATAAAATTGCAGGATACATAGGAAATAGTTTCACAAACAAGCTAAAACAATGGGCTTATCTGATTAGATCATCATCTGCCATGTCCCGGGTGCTGCTGGTGCTAGTGGTGTCCTGATACTGAAGGACGGGGTCCCAATATCTCCTCTCCTGTATCGGCTATGGTAATGTGACCAGATGCTATCGGCCGGTGGAGACGGAGGACGGTGATCCCTGAAGCACAGCGGCAGGTGTCGTCACTTCCAGATGTGAGGTCAGCGGGTAGGTGCACGCGTTCGAAGCATGCGTGCTTCTTCATCAGGCTTTATGATATAGATATATGACATACAGCCTGATGAAGAAGCACGCATGCTTCGAACGCGTGCACCTACCCGCTGACCTCACATCCGGAAGTGACGACACGGGTCCGAATAGGAAAACTTGCATCTTACGAAATTATGAATCTTTACGAATCCATGGAACGAGACGAAACAAAACAAACAAAAAAACAATTTTTTTTGTTGTGCAAATGTCTAGTTTTCCTATAAATCTAGTGTAACAGTTGTGCAGTGGCTAAAAGGGAGTGCCAAAAGTAAGTAGTGTTACTAACTAGTGGTCACCTGACAAAACAGGTTCCTATAAATGGTGATATGTGGTCAGTACCCTATGGTATGTAAAATTAAAAATAATCTTATGAAAAATTGAAACCCAATCTAGGCACGGCAATAGATAACTTCTGGCCGTTTACTGCTGTAACACAATGGTATTGAATACATAAATGTCCTGTAGCCAATCATGAAAACATCATTCATGACAGCTTCCCACAACGACATGCAACACTCTGAGCACTGGTGTCTCTCTGTAGGACAACTCATTTGATTTTAATGCCAGTTTCCTAACATGCAAACTGGCGATGATTCTTTCTGAATCTGTCACAGACATTGAAAAAGATTCTAAAAGTGGAGAGTAAAAACTACAGTAATCTGGTGCTCATGTCAGTACTAGTAATGAAACTGATGCTTACCTTTCAATTAGGCAAGTGTGTTGTTAATGGGTAGAGATGGGCTCGGACGTGTTCAGGATAATAGTCCCAACACACTTTGCCTGATCCTGCTATCAAGCCGACATTGCACACCGCTAATCACAGGCAGTGATACATTTCCCGGTTTGTGCAGGTGCAGACCGGGAAATGTCTCACTGCCTGTAATTAGCAGTAGGTGGATTGGGACTAGGTTCCCGAACACGCCCAAGCCCATCTCTATTAATGGGTTCATACCACCAGAAAATTGTTCTGATTAATTTATTAAATTCCCCCAAAGTCTTTTAGGTCTTTTTATCCATTCTTGGTAATTTGTTCATATGCAAGGAAAATGTAGAAGTTGCAAGGGTGGGCAAAAAGACCTAAAAGACTTTGGGGGAATTTAATTAAGCAATCAGGACACTATATAAAGTTTTATATATGTATACACTATATTGACAAAAGTATTGGGACACCCCTCCAAATCATTGGATTCAGGTGTTCCAATCACCTTCATGGCCATAGGTGTATAAAATCAAGCACCTTGGCATGCAGACTGCTTCTACAAACATTTGTGAAAGAATGGGTCGCTCTCAGGAGCTCAGTGAATTACATTTGTGGTATTCAGGAATTCATGGTACCGTGACAGGTTGCCACCTGTGCAAAGTCCTTCTGCGAAATTTCCTTGCTACTAAGTATTCCATGATCAACTGCTAGTGGTATTATAACAAAGTGGAAGCAACTGGGAACAACAGAAACTCAGCCACAAAGTGGTAGGCCACGTGAAATGACAGAGCGGGGTCAGCACATGCTGAAGCACACAGTGTGCAGAAGTCGCCAACTGTCTGCAGAATCAAATGCTACAGACCTCCAAACTTCATGTGGCCTTCAGATTAGCACAATAACAGTGCGTAGAGAGCTTCAGGGAATGGGTTTCAATGGCTGAGCAGCTGCATCTAAGCCTTACATCACCAAGTGCAATGCAAAGCATCAGGTGCAGTGGTGTAAAGCACGCCACCACTGGACTCTAGAGCAGTGGAGTTGTGTTCTCTGAAGTGACAAATCAGGCTTCTCTGTCTGTCTGGGTTTGGCAGTTGCCAGGAGAACGGTACCTGCCTGACTGCATAGTGCCAAGTGTAAAGTTTGGTGAAGGGGGATTATGGTGTGGGGTTGTTTTTCAGGGGTTGGGCTTGGCCCCTTTGTTCCAGTGAAGGGGACTCTTAAAGCGGAGGTTCGGCCCAATTTTTTTTTTAAAAGCCAGCAGCTACAATTACGGCAGCTGCTGACTTTTAAATAATGGACACTTACCTGTCCAGCGCGCCCGCGATGTCAGAAGCCTCGGCTGAGAAATCGCTCAGTCCTCGGCTGCTTCCGCCGCCATCCTCGCTGAGGGAATCAGAAAGTGAAGCCTTGCGGCTTCACTGCCCGATTCCCTACTGCGCATGCGCAGGGGGATGACGTGCCAGTCTGGATTCCCCGTGGGGATCCGAACCCGGAAGTGGTGCAAATACCTGTCTCAGACAGGTATCTGCACCCCCTCCCCCTGAAAGGTGTCAAATGTGACACTGGAGGGGGAGAGCGATCCAAAAAGCGGAGGTTCACTTTTTGTGTGAACCTCCGCTTTAAGGTGTCAGCATACCAAGACATTTTGGACAATTTCATGCTCCCAACTTTGTGACCCCCCTCCTGTTCCAACATGACTGCACACCAGTGCACAAAGCAAGGTCCAAAGCGAGTTTGGGGTGGAGGAACTTGACTGGCCTGACCTTAACCTGCTAGAACCCCTTTGGAATGAATTAGAGCTGAGACTGTGAGCCAGGCGTTCTTGTCCATCATCAGTGCCTGACCTCACTAATGCGCTTCTGGATGAATGGTTAAACATTCCCATAGACACACTTCTAAATCTCGTGAACAGCCTTCCCAGAAGAGTTGAAGCTGTTATAGCTTCAAAGGGTGGGCCAACCTATTTTTGAACCTCACGGTCTAAGACTGGGATGCCATTAAATTTAATGTGTCTGTAAAGGCAGGAGTCCCAATACTTTTGGTAATATTGTGTATTTATAAATAGGCAAACAGTATTAATATACCTCAAAATGATATGGGCTGTACAACTGTTGCTTTCTATGTCTTGTCCCTTATTTTGGAATATGTTTTTGGCTCACTGCATATCTCTAGTAAACACAAATGGTCTCAGAACAGTTCTTAATATATAAAAGACTTTTCTGCTCAATAGCACATAACATGCTAATAGCAGCTGAACAGCCTTCAGTTAGAGGTATCAAGAGTTTTGTATGTCAAAAGTGGTTTGAATCTGTCACTGAGCTACAAGAAAACAATATTTACAAAACTCTACTGTCACATAACAAGAGTCTGTGCAAAAGGAACACATTAGTTTTATATGCATTGATAAATACTATTTAGCAGTGTCGCATTAATAAACTTATTTGTTTTGCTTTAAAGGGAACAGTAATGGTTTTGAGTCAATTTTATTACATTTTTTGTTGATACATTTTTAAGGATTAACATTTAAAATATAATACACTTAATACATAATAAGGGATTTATAGGGAGCTGTACTTAGGAAGGGGGATACAGGGGACGAATACCTGTTGTGACTTATTCAGTTCCCTATACAGATTTCAGCTTAAGTTACTGAGCTCTGTAACCACCAACTGTTTTGTACAACAGGAGGTAGAGGGAAACTAGAAACATGTAAAATAGCCCAAGGTTGCAAAAGCAGTATGTTGCACTTGCGGTGCCATTCATTGGTAATGGAACCGCAAATACAAAAACATGCAACAAACTGAGCGAAAAAACATGCAAAGCTCAAAAAATGTATGAACTACTTTGCTGCATTTATCACATGTATGGCATTCTATAGCAGATGCGAAAACATACATATGGCATCACACATAAAATGAATGGGGCCTAACGCTGGAAAAAAGCAAACATAAACATAATATGCATTTTTCATATTAACCTGGCTCAAAAATATTTTACACTGTTTTATTTTTTTTAAATCCCCTTAAAGAAGTTGTATAGGATTTTTTTATTTTTTTGCCTAAAATGAATGTCTGCAAGGTAGACAGACAGAATAGTGTAATGATTCTGTTAAAAAACGAGTAAATACCTATTAATTCCTTCATCTATATCACCTCCGGCATTCTAGTTTCTGTTCTCTCATTCACTTCCTGGTTTGCATCGTTTGTTCATGTAAGAACTACATTTCCCAGTATGCATTGCGGCACACCCAGTAATTTACACCTCCTTGAGGTCTCTAACACGTAGCGAGCGTCCTGCCGCACAGATGTAGTTCCCAGGAGGGGGTGAGCACTTTACTGACCACCACAGTAAACCCTCCCGTCACGGTGGTCAGTAAAATCAGACAAGCAGGAAGTGAACAGAACAGAGAAGAAAAAGAGCAACTTCTGAGCAAAAACAAACAATGAGGAAGTGAAAAGAGGAAAGTCTGCAGGTAAAGGATGCTTATTATGAAAAAAAAATTTCCTTTACAACCCCTTTAAGATCAATATTTCAAATAATATTTAAAAGCTATCTTTAAAGCACATTTTGGTATATGAAACTCGGTAATAGGCAAGAGGATGAAGATCTTTAAGACCCCTTTCACACTTGAGCAGTTCAGACGTTAGCGGCAAAGTGCCGCTAGTTTTAGGGGCGCTTTACCGCTGTTATAGCGATGCTTTTCGGCCGCTAGCGGGGCACTTTTAACCTCCATCCTGCAAGCACACCGCCCCAGTGTGAAAGCATTCTGCTTCAGTTGAAGATAGAGCGGCAGTTGCTTGCTTTTGACTAGACCAACTTATGGTTCCTTCCCCATACTGGAAGATGAATCCACTTGTGGATTTGCAGTATGTGCAGTCACCGGCCCAATCAGCATCCACACATCTGACCAGTTTTGGATCTGATGTTGCTGGTAACCATAACCTCATCTGAATTGTCCTTTGAGGTATTGCATCACTCGTTTTACTGCGTTCCAGTCACGCTGACAGGGAGATGAAACTTTCCTGCATAGTATGCCCACTGCTGTGGCTATGTCTGGTCTTGCCACAGTGGCAACATACAGCAGCTTACCGGTTGCTCTGATACATATCATTGTTGGGTAGCAAGTTTTCTGCTTCATTGCTTTTTAGATAGCCTGGTTCCATAGGAGTTTTCACTTCCTTTGCATCTTGCATATGGAATTGTTCCAAGATTTCAGAGATTTTGTGAGATTGGTTTGAAGAAAACTTCCATCTTCTTCCCTCTCTATTTGGATTCCCAGATAGTAGCTAATGTTCCCTAGCTCCTTGATTTCAAAGTTTACTTTCCGCTTGTGAACTGATCTGATCTGATTTATAATTCCCTTCTTGTTCAAAACAAGTTACAATATCATCAACATTGATAAGGATGTATATCCATCTGTCTTCTTGATTCTTGGAGTAGAGACAGGGGTCTTCTTTACTTCTTGAGAATCCCTCTCTGGTAAGTACTTCATTCTCTTTCTCATTCCACATCCTTGCAGATTGCATAAGACCATAGATGCTCTTCTGAAGTTCACACACAAGGTTGTCTCCTTGCTCAAACCCTGGTGGTTGCTCCATGTAGAGGTCTTCCTAAATGTCTCAATATAGGCGGTTTTAACGTCTAGGGCCCGGATTCACAGACACTGGCGCATATTTATTCACGTCGGAACAACTGCCTAAGATACATCGGAACACTGCCTATGGCGTGAACGTAACCTACGCCTAGTCATATTCACGTCCTACGTAAACTACGTAAAATACCTCGGCTTGTGTTCCCTGGTGCAGCCCTTTGCATGGATGCTGCTGAGTTACACCTCCTTTATGGGGCATAATTTTACGCCGGACGTATGACTTTACGCGCACTGCGTCGGACGGACGTACGTTCGTGAATCGGCGTATCTCCCTCATTTGCATATGTGAATAGAAAATCAATGTGAGTGCCAAATACGTTCAGCGTAAATATGCGCCCACTCTATGCCGACGTAGGCAAGTTACAGGAGTATCTTAGTTTTGTGGTCATGGCGCACAGATACGACGGCGCATATTTGCACTTACGCGGCATATCTGGAGATACGTCGGCGCAAGTGCTTTGTGAATCCGGGCCTAGGTGTTTGACTTGCATGCCCTTTCCGGATGCAACGCTAAGAAGCACTCTGATGGTGGAGTGTTTTACTACGGGAGCGAAAGTTTTATCGTAATCTTCACTAAATTTCTTTCTTTTTTTGACCAAAAATATGAAGCAGAATACAACTTGGCCTAAATTGAAGAAATTTGTTTTTTTTTTTACATTTTTTTTCTTGGAAATGTTTTATAGCAGAAAGCAAATGATGTGTTTTTTTTTTCCAAAATTGTCGCTCGTTTTTTGTTTATAGAGTTAAAAAGAAAAAAAAACGCAGAGATGATCGAATGCCACCAAAAGAAAGCTCTATTTTTGGGGGGAAAAAAGGACATTAATTTTGTTTGGGTACAGCATTGCACGACCACGCAATTGTTAGTTAAAGTGCAGCAGTGCTGTATAGCAAAAAATGGCCTGATCATTGAGAGGGTAAATCCTGCCGGGGCTGAAGTGGTTAAATCTGGTAAGCAGTTTGGGATTAGTAGTGCACACCCAGGTGAAGAGTGTCACATATTTTACTGGATTATTGGATTTTATTGACACATACATTTTTTATGGACTGTACACTGAACACTTTCTGGATCATGTGGGATTTATTTGAAAGCACTTTTTTATATTTAATTTTATTTTGAACTTTTTGAACACATATATGTATTTATTAATTCCAGTTTTCCACTTGATGTATCTTTATATGTTTATATATGCATTTGCACTTTTCGGATAGCTCTACACTTTTGTGTTTTCTATTTGTTTATATGTGTATGTGGATCTTTGGTGAGTGCAGCTGTCACGGTAGTTCCTTTAGCTGTTGTTTTCACTTGAGACACCTAGCACAATCATTATTATTTTTATTCTGCATGGGATGCTCATAACTTTAGCAGCATAAGTACTGAACAACAAAGATAAGTGTGATTCTTATGGTTCCTTAGATTTGGGCTTTAACCTTTGAGATCAAATCTATGAAAGGAGGGAACCATGATTGACTCAGGCCAATCTGTGTATGTTTGAGCTTCTTTCATTTGTCATGTTAGAGGATTTGTGTTCTGTCAGGTCAGCACAAAGTGATATACTGTATGTGGTGTATGCTTCATAGTCTTAAACATGATTCAGTACATGGGAGAAAAGATTTTGGCTGGGCAACTAAAAATCTAAATAGCACCACATCCCTAAATACATAGGAACATATAAAGGAGGATTTTTCATGGGACTTTGAAGGCGCAAAAATACAAAAATATATAGAAAAATATAAATGTAATACATTCAAAAATGAATTCAAGATGAATACATAGAATACATTCAATAAATTGATCTTGATATACAGACAAGTGGTGTAAACTGATTTAGTCTCTACATGTTTCGCTGTTTCACAGACTTCTTCAGGAGAACTTTAATATCAGGCACTATGTATAAGTTCACTAAAATGAAAACATACAAATTAGAAAAAAGTATGTTTTTTTTTTTTCAAAAACGTTATTTCTACCACCAAGGGCGAGTCCAGATTCTCATAACAATCATATATAAACAGTTACATAAAAGATATATCAAAATACTCAATCAAAGAATAATAATCATATCCTTCATAGCACCCTCCCTGCACCCCCAGGGAGGATATCCTGCCGATTTTGCAGCGAGCAGGTGGACCACCACTGCTCACTGTATCTGGGATCGCCCTATCCATTTTCCATTTTCTCAGTATAAACAAAAACTCAAAGAAGATAAAAAAAAGAAAAAAAAAATACTTAAAAAAGAGGAGGGGGGATAGGGGAACAAATGGGAGGGAGGGGAATAAAGGTAGGGAATACCCTGAGTAGGCGATGGGTAACTAGTTATTAACTATTTTAAATTGTACTACCTATATCTGACCTTCATGAATTAAACAGGATCAAACCTTCTTCAGAAGCAATAAACCTATTCCACTGTCTCCATACCTCTGCATACTTTTCTTGTTGGTTTTTTACCTCCAACCGTAGGAGGTAGCGTATTTTTCCACCTAAGTGGAATACATGCTTTGGCCGCGTTTACTAAGTGTCGTAAGATAGATTTCTTATATTTTTAACAGGTATATTCATAACATGTAGTAAAAAAAAGGCTGGGTCCTACGGTATCTTGTAGTCTGTAAATTTTTGACTAATGTTCCGTACCTCCTTCCAGTAAGATGTTATTTTTGGGCACGACCAAAAAATATGTAACATCGTACATGTACAGTATATCATGTTTTCATTTTAGTGATCTTATACATAGTGCCTGATATTAAAGTTCTACTGAAGAAGCCTGTGGAGACTAAATCAGTTTGCACTACTTGTCTGTATATCAAGATGCATTAATCTTGAATGAATTTTTTAATGTTTTAAATTTATATTTTTCTATATATTTTTGCATTTTTAGCGCCTTAAAAGTCCCACAAAAAAAAATCATCCTTTATATGTTCCTATGATTCAGTACATGTTGGGAGGTGTGATCTACAATACCTCTGAATGTAACACAATTAGACAATGATGATATTCAACAGCCAGCAAAGGTTGATGTATATATTGCTTTATATCTATATAGACTGTGAAATAATTGCATTATCGCTAATGTAGAATTATAATTATCAGCATTGTACAACAAAATGGCTCAGCCCAGCTTATCAATAGTAGAATAATATTATATAGAAATTGAGCCACACTAATCAAATTACTAATCAAATTACTAATCAAATTACCAGGCTCTCTCAAATAATATCTACAGCCACATCATACACTTACATTTTATAACATCAGCATTTTAATAACAATACAAATAATAAAAATTTTAACAATCCAATATAAGCTTACTTGAAAAATCTCCTTTCATTTTGTGAGTTCTGCTTGTTTTCTGCTTGTCACTTTCCACAACTTTCTGAATTCCCAGCATACTTTGCAGCTTCTCCTCAATTTCTGAGGACTATATATCCCATGGTACTTTGCTGTGTGTAAGTAGAAATTCATATGTAGTTTAGAAGACTTAGTAGTTTAGTAGTTTAGGCTCTGTGAAATATGTGAAACAGCAGTGCCTACTTATAGGACACAGCGGTTATGTTTCACAGAATTCAGTAAAGTAAATTAGAGGAGATCTTCAAACTTCAAGATCATTCAGATTAATATGAGCAGGCTAGAAAAAAATGTAAAACAATTATATGATTTTACATATTGATCATTGAAGGTGCTAGGTGGAATAATAGTTTGCTAGGTAAACTCAGAGGCCCAGATTCTCAAAGACTTACAACGGCGTATCTCCAGATACGCCGTCGTAAGTCCGAATGGCCGCCGTCGTATCTATGCGCCTGATTCATAGAATCAGTTACGCATAGATTTGGCCAAGATACAAGTGGCATAAGTATCCTACGCCGTTGTATCTTGGGGTGCATATTTACGCTGGCCGCTAGGTGGCGCTTCCGTTGATTTCTGCGTTGAATATGTAAATGAGCAAGATACGCCGATTCACGAACGTATGTACGCCCATCGCAATTAGTTAAGCCGTTTAAGTAAGACATACGCCGGCGTAAAGATAAAGCTGGTCTCTAGGTGGCGCAGCCCATGCAAGGTATGGACATCGGAACAAGCGTATCTTTTTACGTCGTTTTATGTAAGTCGTACGTAAATTGGGCTGTGCGTAGGTTACGTTTATGTCACAGGCATTGAGCCGGCGTATCTTTGGGCGTAAATACGCCGTTCGTTCGGCCATGCATCTACATGGGGTCACGCTTAATTTAAATACAACACGCCCACGACCTGCCTACTTTGAATTACGCGCGCTTACGCCGGCCGATTCACGCTACGCCGCCGCAACTTAGGACGCAAGTGCTTTGTGAATACAGCCCTTGCCTCTCTAAGTAGCGGCGGCGTAGCGTAAATAGGATACGCTACGCCCGCACAACGTTATGCCGCCCTACGTGAATCTAGGCCAGAGTGTAATTCCCAGCAAAAGTAAACTGAGATAATACTGACACACACACTGGGGTTGATTTATTTAAAGTTGGGAGTGCGAAAATCTGGTGCAGCTGTCCATAAAAAAAATCAGCTTCTATTTTTTTTTGCCAAATCTTAATTGAAAAAGCTTACGCTGATTGGCTACAATGCACAGCTGCACCAGATTCTCCATTCTCAACTTATAGTAACTCAACCGCTATGTTACCAAAAGTTTTGGGACACTGCCTTTACAGGCACATGAATTTTAATGTCATCCCAGTCTTAGTCCGCAGGGTTCAATATCGAATTGGCCCACCCTTTGCAGATATAATAGCTTCAACTCTTCTGGGAAGGCTGTCCACAAGTTTTAGGAGTGTCTATGGGAATGTTTGAAGTGCATTTGTGAGGTAAGGCATTGATGTGGATCTAAAGGCCTGTCTCGCAGTCTCTGCTCTAATTCATCCCAAAGATGTTCTATTGGGTTGAGGTCAAGACTCTATGCAGTCCAGTCAAGTTCCTCCACCCCAAACTCATCCATGTCTTTATGGACCTTGCTTTGTGCACTGGTGTGCAGTCATGTTGCGACAGGAAGGGACCATCCCCAAACTGCTCCCACAAAGCAGGGAGCAAAACAAAATCCCAAATGTCTTGGTATGCTGACACCTTAAAGGTTTCATTCACTGGTCAAAACAATGGCTGGTCATTGAGCAGCCAAATCTTCCGGGGCTGAAGTGGTTAAATGAAAACATTTTTGGACCACTTTTGGACAAATATACAGTATGTAAAAACACAAAGGGGTATATTTATAAAGCAGTGAATGTTGCATTTACCAAGCATTCACTGAGGGTGTATCTCCCTGGTGCAGGGCTGACAGTTATTGACTGGTTTTGAATGACAGTTATTGACTCACCTGCAGAAAGTGTTTGGTGGTGAATATCACATTCACTGCTTTATAAATAGACAAGAAAATGTTAATAGCTGTGTTGATCCTGTAGGATGGCAGCCTGGGCTATGTGTCTCATGTAGCAGGAAATCAAACTTGAAATGCTTGTTTACTTTGTGTTATTGTATAAATTTGCAGTTTCCACTTTGGTGGAAGTTCAACTGGAAAATAAATTGATAATATGTGCTGCAAACTGCTTATACTGTACTGAAATACATTCTCGTGTTTCTTTGTGTAAGGATAAACAAGGCCTAGGGTTGCCACCTGTCCGGTTTTGACCCGGACATTCCGGGTTTTGACACATGTGCCTGGGTTTCAACCTGCCTGAAACCTGGACACATATAGCAACAATTCAACTGTGGCCCGGCCGCAACATCTAGAGCGGCGCATAATTTCCACAGCCTGCTGCCATCAATGTACACTGTCAAATACACTGCCTGTGCGAGAGCAGGGCAGTGGGCGCCCTGTAAATGGCTGAATGAGTCATGTGCACCCAGCGCTTGGGTCTGTGATTGGCGAGGCAGGGCTGGACTGTGGGTGTTTGCGGCCGCCCGGAGTCCCACCTCCCCGACTGGCACGCTGTGTTACTCCTGACTGAGGTGAGATCTCTCTGCAATCTGCTCTTCCACCCACCCGGCTGTCAGCCCGCCCTTCTCTATAAGCCACCCCCCTCTGTCAGCCCGCCTTTCTCTGTAAGCCACCCCCCTCTGTCAGCATCCCCCCTCTCTGTCAGCAACCCCCCGTCAGCCCCCATCTCTGTCAGCAACCCCCCTCTATCAGCAACCCCCCCTGTCAGCCCCCCCTCTCTGTCAGCAACCCCCCTGTCAGCCCCCCTCTCTGTCAGCAACCCCCCTCTATCAGCAACCCCCCTGTCAGCTCCCCCTCTCTGTCATCAACCCCCGTCTGTCAGCAACCCCCCTCTGTCAGCAACCCCCTTCTGTCAGCAACCCCCCTCTCTGTCAGCAACCCCCCTGTCAGCCCCCCTCTCTGTCAGAAACCCCTCTCTGTCAGCAACCCGCCCCTGTCAGCACCCTCTCTGTCAGCAACCCCCCCTGTCAGCCCCTCTCTCTGTCAGCAACCCCCCTGTCAGCCCCCCTCTCTGTCAGCAACCCCGCCCTGTCAGCCCCCCTCTCTGTCAGCAACCCCCCCTCTGTCAGCAACCCCCCTGTCAGCCCCACTCTTTGTCAGCAACCCCCCTCTATCAGCAACCTCCCTGTCAGCCCCCCTCGCTGTCAGGAACCCCCCCCCTCTATCAGCCCCCTCTCTGTCAGCAACCACCCCTCTATCAGAACCCCTTTCTGTTAGCAACCCCCCTCTATCAGCCCCCCTCTCTGTCAGGAACCCCCCTCTATCAGTCCCCCTCTCTGTCATCCCCCCTCTATCAGTCCCCCTCTCTGTTTGCAACCCCCCTTGTCAGCCCACTTCTCTGTCAGCAACCCCCTTCTCTGTCAGCCCCCCTCCCTGTCAGCAACCCCTGTCAGCCCCCCTCTCTGTCAGCAACCCCCTCCTTTGTCAGATCCCCTCTCTGTCAGCAACCCCCCTGTTAGCCCCCCTCTCTGTCAGCAACCCCCTCCTCTGTCATCCCCTCTCTCTGTCAGCAACCCCCTCCTCTGTCATCCCCCCTCTCTGTCAGCAACCCCCCCTTTCAGCAACCCCCCTGTCAGCCCCCTCTCTGTCAGCAAACCCCCTGTCAGCCCCCCTCTCTGTCAGCAACCCCCTCCTCTGCCAGCTAATTCTCTGTCAGCAACCCCCCTGTCAGCCCCCCTTTCTGTCAGCAACCCCCTCCTCTGTCAGCCCCCCTCTCTGTCAGCAAACCCCCCTCTTTCAGCCCCCCTCTATGTCAGCAACCCCCCTGTCAGCCCCCCTCTCTGTCAGCAACCCCCTCCTCTGCCAACTAACTCTCTGTCAGCAACACCCCTGTCAGCCCCCCTTTCTGTCAGCAACCCCCTCCTCTGTCAGCCCCCCTCTCTGTCAGCAAACCCCCCTCTATCAGCCCCCCTCTCTGTCAGCAACCCCCCTGTCAGCCCCCCTCTCTGTCAGCAACCCCCTCCTCTGTCAGTCCCTCTCTCTGTCAGCAACCACCTCCTCAGTCAACCCCCCTGTCTGTCAGCAACCCCCCCTGTCAGCCCCCTCTCTGTCAGCCAACCCCTCCTCTGTCAGTTACCCCCTTCCATCTGTCAGCTACCCCCCTCCTCTATAAGCCACCCTCTCCTCTGTCAGCTACCCCCCCTCTGTCAGCTACCCCCAAACAGCATGCAAACCCCCCATTCTTCTAATGTCCTGCAGCCGGGTTGCACCGTCTGTCTAAGTGATCTCTCTCCCCCACCCAGCAGCTGGCACCGATGCCACCAGAGACAGTGAATGGAGGGCCACTGGACTGGTGTCCTAGCAACCAGGGATGCTTTTGCAGGAGAAAGCATGATATTACAGACTCTGCCCCCTAACAGGTTCACACACACATCTTTGCAGCGGCTCCTGTAAGGTAAGGGGCTTTTGTCTCGCTGTAATGGAGGTCTCTTTTGGGGGGCACAGGCACTGTCTTATATTTATTAGTTATTTTCTTCTCTATTTGTGGGGTGCCTGTGGATTGCTTTTGATTTTTTTGTAGAATGTAGGGTTGTAAAATGTACAGTGCCACTTTGTGAACAGTTTGTCTGGGGTTGGGTTCAGTAGAGCTGATTCCGGTTTTTGGATGGAGGTACACTTCTCTACTGACACCGTCCACTGCCCTACTGACACCGTCCACTGCCCTACTGACACCGTTCACTGCCCTACTGACACCGTCCACTGCCCCACTGACACTGTCCACTGCCCTACTGACACCGCCCTTTGTTCTACTGACATTGTTGACTGATCTACTGGCTGACAGTGTCCACTTTTAAGGTAGGCTGGTTTCATATTTTAACTGACATTTCTTTTATTAATTAAATCATATTTTATGGGTACATGAATGCTTTAGTTTTGTTTAACCATGCCCCTTTAAGTCCCCCCACTGTTAATGCAATTTGGCCACCGCCACTGTTCACCGTAGCACACCTCATTACTACTCTCTTTGGGTAACCCAAAAGGTGTCCCAGGTATTTTACAATCCTATAGGGCCAGATTCTCAAAAGAATTACGCCGGTGTATCTACAGATACACCAGCGTAATTCGAAAATCCCGCCGGCGTATCATTGTTTTGTATTCTCAAAACAAGATACGCCAGAATTAGGCTAGGATCCGACTGGTGTAAGTCACTTACACAGTCAGATCCTAAATGCAATACTACGCTGGCCGCTAGGTGGCTTTTACGTCGATTTTAGCGTTGCATATGCAAATGAGCCGAATACGCCGATTCCCGAACGTTTTTGCGCCGCTTCGCCGTAGTTGTTTCCGTAAGCGTAAGGTTACCCCTGCTTAACATGGCATACGTCGGTCCAGCGTATGCCATGTTAAGTATGGCTGTCGGGACAGCGTCAGGTTTTTCCGTTGTTTACGTCGTTTACGTAACTTGTCGCGAATAGGGCTGTGCGTTAATTACGTTCACGTCGAAACCAATGTATTTGTGGCGTACTACGGAGCATGCGCACTGGGCTACGTTTAAGGCCGGCGCATGCGCAGTTCATTCGGCACGGGGGCGCGCTTAATTTAAATACAAGCCGCCCCCTTTGAATTACGAAGGGATACGCCGGGCCATTTACACCACGCCGCCGCAAATTGTGGAGCAAGTGCTTTGAGAATACGGCACTTGCTCCACTAAGTTGCGGCGGCGTAGTGTAAATAGCTTACGCTACGCTATGCCGGAATCTACGTGAATCTGGCCCATAGCGTGTACTACAAAAAATTTGCTGTGCGCCATGAAAGTGTTCGGGTTTGGCTTGATGAACAGGTGGCAACCCTAACAAGGCCCCTTTCACAGTTTGTCAGTTTTTCAAGTGGACCCGATCGGACTACCCATTTTTCTTTATGGGGAGGCAGATGTAAACGGATATGTGTCAGTTTACACCCGCCTGCATCCGATCTGATCTGGTCCGTCAAAAACAGACGGATGGGGACCCATTCCCCATCCATCTAGCAGAATGCATGACAGAAAGATAGCAATAGACAGTTGGTCTGATTCCATCCAACCACCACACAGAGAACAGTTGGCTATGTCTGCTCTGCATAGCGGGGCACTGGGGGGGGGCAGGGCGATGATGTCATCAAGAGCAATTTGGCCACACCAACTGTTGGCTTTGGCTTGCAATGCACACCAAATTACTACTCTCCTGGGGCCCCCAAAGGTGTCCCAGGCCACTAAAGTGTTCGGGATGGGCTTGAAGAAAAGGTGGCAACCCTAGTATAGGTATCAGTATTGGTGACAGTGTAGGGTTCCGTGTTAGTTACAGTGTAGGAGTCAGTGTTAGTGACAGTGTAGGGGTCAGTGTTAGTGACAGTGTAGGGGTCAGGTCAGTGTTAGTGACAGTGTAGGGGTCAGTGTTAGTGACAGTGTAGGGGTCAGTGTTAGTGACAGTGTAGGAGTCAGTGTTAGTGACAGTGTAGGGGTCAGTGTTAGTGACAGTGTAGGGGTCAGTGTTAGTGACAGTGTAGGGGTCAGGTCAGTGTTAGTGACAGTGTAGGGGTCAGTGTTAGTGACAGTGTAGGGGTCAGGTCAGTGTTAGTGACATTGTAGGGGTCAGTGTTAGTGACAGTGTAGGGGTCAGTGTTACTGACATTGTAGGGGCAGTGTTATTGACAGTGCATGGGTCACTGTTAGTGACAGTGTAGGAGTCAGTGTTAGTGACAGTGTAGGGGTCAGGTCAGTGTTAGTGACATTGTAGGGGTCAGTGTTAGTGACAGTGTAGGGGTCAGTGTTACTGACATTGTAGGGGCAGTGTTATTGACAGTGCATGGGTCACTGTTAGTGACAGTGTAGGAGTCAGTGTTAGTGACAGTGTAGGGGTCAGTGTTAGTGACATTGTAAGGGTCAGTGTTAGTGACAGTGTAGGGGTCAGTGTAGTGACAGTGTAGGGGTCAGTGTTAGTGACAGTGTAGGGGTCAGTGTTAGTGACAGTGTAGGGGTCAGGTAAGTGTTAGTGACAGTGTAGGGGTCAGTATTAGTGACAGTGTAGGGGTCAGGTAAGTGTTAGTGACAGTGTAGGGGTCAGTGTTAGTGACAGTGTAGGGGTCAGGTCAGTGTTATTGACAGTGTAGGGGTCAGTGTTAGTGACAGTGTAGGGGTCATTATTACTATGTAGATATCAATGGGGTTGATTTAAAAAAGATGAAAACTAATTTCAACATTTTTGGGTACATACAATGTTTGTTATTCTGAGCTGCACATGCCCAGTTGCCCACGTCTTTCCACTACTTTTATTAAATCCCATTCATATCTTGAAAGCTAGCAGAAGGGCTATAAAAATGTAAATGATCTACAGTATAACTGATAAAACATTATAGGCCAATTAGTAAATTTATGTCTAATAATTATGGAACGAACATGACAAAACTCTCTGTTTGTACATAAGGCGCTGACTACACATTTGAACTTTCTTATATCTGTTGAACAGATGGATATAATACTAATATTAATTAACCCTTGCTTGATAGCAATGCCCATTTTTAGCCACTAGAGGGAATTATTGCTTCATGGATAGAGCATTGAGAGATTATTATTTTCCAATGCTGCATTTTTTTTTCTTTCCCAAACGAAAGAGAATCTTATATAAGCAGTAATGAAGCAGAGCCTCTATTCTGGGACACTCATATCTATTGCTTTGCTGTGACCTTTTCACCAGTTCTAATTATGCATGAAAATTGACACAAGTCCCTGGCTTGTTAAGACATCACATTACTGCAACTGCCAGTAAGGTCCTGTGGGTTCCCTGGTCCGTGCGAATTGGGGGAAACTCTTAAAGATCCTGACATATTGTAACTTTCATTTTGCAGGCAATAATATTTGTCATTGTCTAATGTGTTCCAAGCCCATTCATTGGTAACGCTGCTGTTTTAGTATAAAATCTGCAGGGGGCAGTGTTAGTTTTCTTATTGCCACCTGCTTTCTACATTCTTGCTACTGTACATAAGTTTAGAAAAACGGCACCTTAGATCTAATAGATATTAACGCTATAGATTTTCAATATGATTTGTAAGATACATAATGTGTACTGAGAACATCTGTAGTATGCTGGATACCCACAACAAATAACTTGGTTATTAAAGTAAATTAACGCAGCTTGCTTAACGTTGGCAAATGAGCAATCTGGTATGCATTATGTCAAAATAATGTTCCTCTAGTGCAATTGTAGTTGTTTGTGCTGTTTACTGTATTTAAACAACAAACAATCTTACTTCTGAAGACAAAACATCAGCTTATGTTATCTTGTGCGTCCTGCACACAATTTTTTGTTGCAGTACAATTAGGACAAAAGCTACACTTATGTTGATACAACTAGAAAGAGACCTTATCAACACACCAACTGATTCTATCAGCTTCACCTTTTACCAGTATTGTACTGCAGTTTTTGGGCCGGATTCAGATACGAGATACGACGGCGTATCTCCTGATACGCCTTCGTATCTCTGAGTGCGGGCCGTCGTATCTATGCGCCTGATTCAGAGAATCAGCTCCGCATAGATTTCCCTAAGACCTGACCGGTGTAAGTGTCTTACACCGTCGTATCTTAGGCTGCATATTTACGCTGGCCACTAGGTGGCGCTTCCATATAGTTACGCAAGGAATATGCTAATTAGGTATTTACGCCGATTCAGAAACATACGTCCGGCCAGCGCATTTTTTTACGTCGTTTACGTTGGGCTTTTTCCGGCGTAAAGTTACCCCTGCTATATGAGGAGTAGCTAATGTTAAGTATGTTAAGTATGGACGTCGTTCCTGCGCCAAGTTTTGAAAATTTTACGTCGTTTGCGTAAGTCGTTCGCGAATAGGGCTGTAAGTAAGTTACGCTCACGTCTAAAGCAATGACGTCTTGCGGCGTAATTTCGAGCATGGGCCGTTCGTAAAAAACTTCAAACACGTGGGGTCACAGTGTATTTACATAAAACACGCCCACATCATCCCCATTTGAATTAGGCGGGCTTACGCCGACACACATACGTTACGCCGCCGTAACTAAGGGCGCAAGTTCTTTCTGCATACGGAACTTGCGCCCTAAGTTACGGCGGCATACCGTATGTGAGCTACGTTACGCCGCGCCGGCAGATACTGCAATGTATCTGAATTCGGCCCAGTGTCACTAAACCCACAACAGTAAAATCAGTCTGTATATGTTGTAAAGCATGATTGTTATACCCATTGTGGAACCTAAGGTGTTAATCCTCTGCATTGTGTATGAGGGTTGTTTGATCCTGTCTTCTATGATCCTCCCCTTCTTGCATCATTGGCCACACAACATGTCCAGATAAGACAGTTAGTGGAGTCAGGCTGCACATGCTCAGTCTGGTGTTTATTGCTGGAGAGGTTTTTTCTTTCTTGGTAGAGTGCATGTGATCATCACATGGCCAATCAGCACTGTGCAGCCTCCTAGGACTATCAGAGTAGAATGGAAACTCCTCGTACAAGCTTTAACCAGACACTGATAGAAGTCACAAGACTGCTATATACTGCTGATGAGAAAAGGTATTGAGCAGTTTATATTTACTAAAATAATTTCATTTTCATGTTCGGTGTACTGTGGGAGACCAGATTTAGTGAATGCAGGGTTTAGTAACACTTTAATCCCAAAAAGACCCAAAGTAATTATGCTAACACTTCACCTATTGATTGTTATAACACTTTAAATTGTATGTAGCACCCTTTACCCCTGGGTGGTAGATATAGTCCCACAGGTGGCTCAGTGGGCTAACATCTCAATAGTAGTAGCAGTAGGGCCTTTGGAAGCAGTATTTTGGTAAATATTTGGATAAATACTGCAGTCCTGTTCTCTGTTCAGTTGCAGAGGACCCCTTTCTTTAATCAAGACCCTTGACCCTCTAGAACAAACCTCTAGAACAGGGGTCTCCAAACTTTCTAAACAAAGAGTCAGTGTACCGTCCTCCAGACTTCAGATGGGCTGGACTGTGGCTATTGGGAGTAGAAAAAGTCCTGACGTCAGTGCGAATAAACAATGCCTCATCTATGGTATATATAGCATCCCATCATTGGTGCCAGTAGGGGGAACTGTGTCCCATTGCTGGTGTCAGTGTAAAGAATTGTGCCCCATCTTTGGTGTCATTGGGAGGAATTGTGCCTCACTGTTGGTGTCATTGAGAGAAATTCTGCCCTTTCATTGGTATCAGTAGGGGGAATTACGTCCCATCGTTGGTATGAGTGGATGTAAATAGTGCCCCAAGGGCCAGATAAAATCAAGAAAAGCGCCGCAGTTTGGGGACCACTGGTCTAGAAACACAGTACCCTTGTCATTTCTTGTCAGCCAAAAATAAATCACAAGCATAAAGTAGTTTACAAGGTTAAAAAAGACACAGGTTCATCGGGTTCAAGGGCATTCCTACTCTCTCCTGAGTTGCAGTGGACCTCTTTCTTTATTCAAGTTGTTCCTTGACCCTCTAGAACAGGGTACTCCAAACCTCTAGAACAGGGTTCTCCATACCTCTAGAACAGGGTTCTCCATACCTCTAGAACAGGGTTCTCCATACCTCTAGAACAGGGTACTCCAAACCTCTAGAACAGGGTTTTCCATACCTCTAGAACAGGGTTCTCCATACCTCTAGAACAGGGTTCTCCATACCTCTAGAACAGGGTACTCCAAACCTCTAGAACAGGGTTCTCCATACCTCTAGAGCAGGGGTCTCCAAATTTTCAAAACAAAGGGCCAGTTTTCTGTCCTCAAGACTTTAGGGGGGCTAAAGGGAGTAGAAAAGGTCCTGACGTCAGTGGGAAAAAATAATACCCCATCATTGGTGCCAGTGGGAGGAATTGTGATCCATCATTGATTTTACTGGGCCCCATTGTTGGTGTCATTAGGAAAAAAACGATCCTGTCAGAACGAGGTGACGTAAAACACAACGACGTGCTGAAAAAAACGAAGTTCAATGCTTCCAAGCATGCGTCGACTTGATTCTGAGCATGCATGGATTTTTAACCGATGGACGTGCCTACAAACAATCGTTTTTTTCTATCGGTTAGGTATCCATCGGTTAAATTTAAAACAAGATTGCTTTTTTTAACCTATGGATAAATATCCGATGGGGCCTACACACGATCGGTTTGGTCCGATGAAAACCTATCCATCAGACCGTTCTCATCGGTTTGACTGACTGTGTGTATGCGGCATTAGTGGCATTATGATATAGTACATTATGAAGTGCATAGTACATTATTATTTCTATATGATTATAATATAGTGTTATGATATTGTACATAATGAAGATATATAGTCTTCAAAATGTTTTAGCAATATTAAGAAGATGGAAATTTTGGCTCTGCCATACAATGATTCAAAAGCTATTCAGTACGTACGCATGTGTGTGTTAATGCAAGTACTGGTGTAAACTTGTGAGTAGCTGCATTGAATAACTGATTTCTATGGGCGACAGTATGCAACAGCTGTCGTGTCTGAACAGGGAAATATTTCAGAATTTTACATTCCAGGTGAACGTGTGTAATGAGGCCTTAATCTAGTCTTATGCCGCGTACACACGACCATTTTTTATGTCATTGAAAAAAACAAAGTTTTTCTCAATGTGATTCCTCTCAAGCCTGCCTTGCATACACACGATCGTGATAAAAAATGCTCGATCAAAGCGTGGTGACGTACAACACGTACAATGGCACTATAAAGATGACGTTCCATTCGAATGGCGCCACCCTTTGGGCTGATTATGCTAATTTCCTGTCTCATAACTTCCTTCTGAGCATGCACGTTTTTTTCTACGTCGTTAAAGCCTACACACATCCATTTTTCACAATGAGAAAAACAGTGAGAAAAAAAAGAGCATGTTCTAAATTTGTTGAGAAAAAAGCTCTGGAGCCTACACACGACCGTTTTTAATGACCAATTTAAAAATGGCATTTATTTCACCATGAAAAATGGTCGTGTGTACGCGGCATTGTGAACAGTGAGGTCCCAAAAAATTTTGCTATACAAATGGTATTAGTAAAAGGAGACTGTTGTCTTTCAATGCAAGATGACTGTAAAGTTGTAAATGTAAATAAAGTTGTACTTTACAAAAACAGCAAACAAATGCTCAATTGGCAATCACTTTGCATCTCTCTTCTTGAAGCTAACCTGTTGGCATATTGAAAAAAGAAAAAAACAATAAACTGGCAGTACATTAGAAAAATAAACTTCTTTTTGGGTGGGCAGCAGTGGTGCTCATTAGGGGCGCAGGGGTGCTGCCCTCCTAATCCATGCGCCCGGCCCCTAATCTGCATTGATTTTTTTTTAAGCACATGATTAGAGGCTAATGCCGCGTACACACGATCATTTTTCGGCATGAAAAAAACTTTGTTTTTAAAAAATTTCATTTAAAATTATGGTGTGTGGGCTTCACATCATTTTTCAGGTTCTGAAAAACGACAAAAAAAAATTGAACATGCTGCATTTTTTAACGTCGTTTTAAACAATGTCGTTTTTCGGGTTGTAAAAGATTATCGTGTGTGGGCTAAAACGACGTTAAAAACCTGCGCATGCTCAGAAGCAAGTTATGAGACGGGAGCGCTCGTTCTGGTAAAACTACCGTACATAATGGAGTAAGCACATTCATCACGCTGTAACAGACAAAAAAGCGTGAACCGTCTTTTACTAACACGGAATCAGCTAAAGCAGCCCCAAGGCGAATGGAACTTCCCCTTTATAGTGCCGCCGTACGTGTTGTACGTCACCGTGCTTTGCTAGATCATTTTTTAAAAACGATGGTGTATGGGCAACGTCGTTTTAATGATGAAGTTGGAAAAACGTTGTTTTTTCAACATGCTGAAAAACAACTTTTTTTCATGCTGAAAAATGATCGTGTGTACGCAGCATGAGGCTCTAATTGGCTTAAAAAAAAGGGTGAGCTTGGATCGCAGAGCACTGCGTCCGAAGCCCATCCAGTTGTGTGATGTTAGTGAATTCATTTTTACAAATGTCTTCCTGCTTCTCCTCCCGGCCAATCGAGTCTCAGGACTCCCGGGCAAACAGGTCTCAGGACCCACTTCCTGTTCGGCCGGTAGGAAAAGCAATGACCCCTTCAGCAACAGCCTCTTCCTGAAGCCCTACCCCGGAATCTCCTCCCCGCACCTGTACCGCAGCACCCTAGCATAAGGTAAGGCCATGAATCGCATGCTGGGGGGGTGCAAGTCGATCGCTCGAATTCCTGCTTGATTGTTTGATCGTGCGCAGAGGGTAGTGGTGGGTGTGAGTTGAACCTCAATCAAGCTAACGCCCGGGGGAGTAGTGCGAGTGCCTCCCCCCCACCCACAATATTAAGCACCGGCCACTACTGTTGGGCAGTGTGTTAAAACCTCACCCACTGGCTTCTCTGGGGTTGGCGGGGGGGGGGGGGGAACCACAGTTTTGGGGTGGGGGCGAACCAATATATAACATCCCCTGAAGTGTCAGATACCAGCGTTGGTGGGCTCTGCAAAGAAGCAAAAATTCAACATGCCACCCGTTAGAAATTAAAAGGTCACTAAAGGAATTTTTTTTAGCTAAATAGCTTCCTTTACCTTACTGCAGTCCTGGTTTAATGTCCTCATTGTTCGTTTTTGCTCTGATGTTGCTGTAATCCCTCTCTGTTCTGAACAGTCTGTTTCCTGATGAAAAAAGTCATGGGAGCTTTCTCTCTGTGGTCACTAATCAAGGAGGTGTGATTACTGTGTGTCTAAAACCCCTCAACACCAATCGGTTTCGTTTTACAAACCATCACTGCCCTGTATTGGCTCTTTGTCTCTGTTCATCACATAAGCATGAAACAGCATGCAAAAACTAAACTGAAACTGCAGGTACATTAAATGATTGATTTGTATCTATTTTTAATCATTTTTAAAAGGAATCAGTTAACTATTATGTCTCTATACCCTGTAAACAGTCATTTCAGCAAAAAAAAAATAATTTCCTTTACAACTCCTTTAATTAATCTGCTACTCTTTTTTTTTTTTACTTGTGATAACATTTTAGGGCTGTTATAATAAATGTGTATTAATGGGTCACTAAAGGATTTTTTTTTTTTAGCTAAATAGTTTAATTTACCTTACTGCAGTCCTGGTTTCATGTCCTCATTGTTAGTTTTTGCTTTGATGTTGCTGTAATTCCTCTCTGTTCTGGACACTTCCTGGTTGTCTGTTTCCTGATCACCGCAGTACTGGGAGATTTCTCACTGTGGTGACTAATCAAGGAGGTGTGATAACTGTGTGTCAGCACCAATCCAGTTTCGTTTTGCAAAACCTTCACTGCCCTCTATTGGCTCTCTGGCTCTGTACATCAGAGGAACCAGGAAACAACAGCAAAAACTAAACTAAACTGTAGGCACATTATATGATTGTTTTTTATCTATTTTCAATCATTTTTAAAAGGAATCAGTTAACTATTATGTCTCTATACCCTGTAAACAGTCATTTCAGCTAAAAAATGTTTTTCCTTTAGTGACCCTTTAAGTATCACATGACCTGATAAGAGTGTAAAAATGTAAAGTTTATCTGTATTTTCTATTTGCTATTTTATATGTAACACTGCTCCTTTAAGTAACTGACAAAATAAAGATGTTCACAAGCTACACTCTATTAAAAACAGTAGATTCCAATGCTAAAGTCCAAATGATTACAACAGAGCCTTGAAGAATTGATTATGCTGTTCACACACATAGATGCTAAGGACAATTTATGAGAAAACTTCTACTCTGAATAACTGTCAAGAACCTTTGGCAACCACTGTATTGCCTGCCATTTAGCAACAATAGCAAATATCAAAAGTTGACAGGTCTGTGCTTTAGTGCTTTAGACATTTGGCCACATAGAATAAGAAATGTTTACTAAACTTAAATACAAAGCTAAAAAACCTAGTCGCTTTTACAGGCGTTTGGCGGTTATTTTTTGTCAGCATGTAAATACACTAGTATATTAGCCTATTGTATCCATACACATATAGGGGTTTACAGACTCCCCAAAAAAATAAGAAATAATGCGCAAAGCTCTTGTTAACACTAAACGTGTTTAGTTGCATTCACGTGTTAATGTATTCTAATGGCTTAAATAAATGTTTTTCTGGCCTATAGAATACATCAATGTGAACTTGTATAAACGTGTGTGCAAAACACAGCTCTTAACACATTTTGTAAGTAGCTTTCTCCCACCAGGAGAAAAGGAGTTTGGAGGAGCTGAATAAATGCTTATAGCCAGATTCTGGTACGGCGGTGCATCTTTCAGGTGGCGTAGCGTATCGTATTTACTCTACGTCGCCGTAAGGCAGAGAGGCAAGTGCTGTATTCACAAAGCACTTGCCTCCTAAGTTACGGCGGCGTAGCGTAAATGGGGCCGGCATAAGCGCGCCTAATTCAAATGAGGATGAGGGGGCGTGTTTTATGTAAATGGGTGGTGACCCGACGTGATTGATGTTTTTTTACGAACGGCTCATGCGCCGTCCGTGTACATATCCCAGTGTGCATTGCTCCAAAGAACGCCGCAAGGACGTATTGGTTTCGACGTGAGCGTAAATTACGTCCAGCCCCATTCACAGACGACTTACGCCAACAACGTAAAAATGTCAAATTTCGACGCGGAAACGTCGGCCATACTTAACATTGACTAGGCCAGTTATTTGTTCGACTAACTTTACGCCGGAAAAAGCCGTATGTAAACGACGTAAAAAAAATGCGCCGGACGCACGTACGTTTCTGAATCGGCGTATCTAGTCATTTGCATATTCTACGCCAAACTCAACGGAAGCGCCACCTAGCGGCCAGCCTAAATATTGCACCCTAAGATACGACGGCGTAGGAGACTTACGCCGCTCGTATCTTAGCCTAATTTAAGCGTATCTGGTTTCCAGAATACGCTTAAATTTAGGACGGCGTAGATTCAGAGTTACGTCGGCGTATCTACTAATACGCCAGCGTAAAGCTATCTCAATCTGGCTATTAGTGTGGGTGAAGCCTAGTTTTCCCTGTAAACCAATAGTAGCCAGACACCCAGAGCAAGCCTACTAATCAAAATAGGGCCTCAGTTTTCACCGCCACCGCAAATTTTTGTTTTTACACTTTTTTTGTACTAACTTTATTGCAATCACAAGGGGTGAACAACATCCCTTGTGACAGCATGTGACAGCATGGGCAGTGACAGGTCCTCTTTATGGAGAGATTTGAGGTCTATTAGACCCCAAATCTCTCCTCTTGAGGCGGATCTAAGCTGCAATTTTTCGGCGGCCGATAGGTGGCGTTTACATCGAATTCCGTGTTGAGTATGCAAATTAGCTAGTTATGGCGATCCACGAACGTACGACCGGCCGGCGCATTTTTTTATGTCGTTTGCTTTCGGCTTTTTCCGGCGTATAGTTAAAGCTGCTGTTATGAGGCGTACTCAATGTTAAGTATGGCCGTCGTTCCCGCATACAATTTTGAATTTTTTACGTCGTTTGCATAAGTCCTTTGCGAATAGGGATTACGCGCAGGTACGTGGATCTGCCCCAATGTTTTTAAAAATCTTCTCTAATATTTTTCTTTTCTACAAGAAACCAAGAAACATTGGTGTTTGTAATTCACTTTCCTATACAGATAATAAATGGTGGCCTGAGTTGATCGTTTACATGTAGAGAAGTGTCACATAGTAAAGTTGCCTGGGGGCAAAAAAATCATGCCTGTATGTTCACACATTCAGTACCCATGTCATTGCAAGGCACACAATAGGCAGCTGCTGCTTAGCTCACCATGTACACCACCTTTTAGTGCCAAACTACAGTAGGCTGAGTTATAAAGGCTTAATGTATCCGCAACAAACATTACACATTTATTTACAATTTGTGTAATAATTTTGTGTTTTTTTAAATGTGGTGCTACAAGACTGATTTAACTAAGTGAAAACTAATAAAAAGGATTATATACAAAAGGCAAACATAAAAATCGGTAATGGATGAAGTGGAGAAGAGAGAAAGAGGTTTTAAAAACTCAACGTGTGTGTGTGTGTGTGTGTATGTATGTATGTATGTATGTTCCAGCATCACGTCCAAACGGCTAAAGATATTAACATGAAACTTGGCACACATGTTACTTATATGTCAGCAACAAACATAGGATAGGTGGTTTAACCCTTACCCACCCCCATTTGCCATGGTCAGGGTTTTCCTTTAAAGTTCCATTCAACTCTATGGGAAATACATGTTACTTCATAACTTCCAAACGGCTGTAGATATTTCGCTAACACTTGGTCACATGTTACTTATATGTCCACTTAAACTATAGGATAGTTAATTTATCCCTTAACTACCCCCATTTGTGAGGGTCGGGGTTTTTGTTTAAAGTCCCATGCAAATCAATGGGAAATGTATGTTCCCACATAACTTCTGTACGCCTGGAGATATTTCAATAATACCTGGTACACATATTACTTTTTTTGCCAAATAAAAATATATGACAGTTAAATTAACCCTTACCTACACCCTTATATAAAAGATGGGTATATTTATATTACTATGATTTTCCTTCCCAAAAGATTAAGATAGAAAGACCGGTCAACGCCGGGTATTCAGCTAGTTAAGGATAACAAATAAGTAAAAAAAAGGTTAAATAGGAAAAAATTTCATTTGATTTTCAAGTTTTCAAGAACTGATTTTATGTGCATATCAAAGTTAAATTAAATTTGATTTTCATTGTAAGCACTAGCCAAAATAATTTGTAGTAATAAATTAAGACCATTAGCTGGATTCACGTAGGGCGGCGTATGTTTCAGCCGGCGTAGCGTATCGTATTTATGCTACGCCGCCGTAAGTTAGAGAGGCAAGTGCTGTATTCACAAAGCACTTGCGCCCTAAGTTACGGCGGCGTAGCGTAAATGTGCAGGCCTAAGCGCGCCTAATTCAAATGAGGAACAGGGGGGCGTGTTTTATGTTAATAAATCGTGACCCGACGTGATTGACATTTTTTACGAACGGCGCATGCGCCGTCCGTGGACATATCCCAGTGTGCATTGCTCCAAAGTACGCCGCAAGGGCTTATTGGTTTCGACGTGAACGTAAATTACGTCCAGCCCCATTCATGGATGACTTACGCAAACAACGTAAAATTTTCAAAATTCGACGCGGGAACGACGTCCATACTTAACATTGGCTAGGCCAGCTTTTTGGTAGAATAACTTTACGCCTGAAAACGCCTTACGTAAACGGCGTATCTTTACTGCGACGGGAAAGCGTACGTTCGTGAATAGGCGTATCTCGCTGATTTGCGCTTTCTAGGCGTAAATCAGCGCTCACGCCCCTAGCGGCCGTCAGAACTAGACAGCTAAGATACGACGGCACAGGCCGTCGTATCTTAGCTACATTTAAGTGTATCTCAATTTGAGAATACACTTAAATGTACGACGTCGCAGATTCAGAGTTACGACGGCGTATCTACTCATACGCCAGCGTAAACCTCTCTGAATCTGGCTACATAAGTCCTTTTTTCAGGCTCTATTCATACAGAAAGAAAAAAAGGCAATATTTGGGACTTTAGATGAGACGCAAGGAAGGGTTTGCACCTCCAACCCTAATTGCTATGCAAAAAAAGAAGGGGGGAGGGTGGGACTTTGAATGATGTGCGTGGGGTAGAGCCAGACAACTCCATATGTACAGTATATGTAAATAATTATATTTATTATTAGATCAAATTAGGGCATGGATCAACCCATATAAATTCATAATAGCACATTGGCATATAAAATACAAAAAAACAACATACATATTGTGATTTATAACCAACATGACACAGAGAATAAATATTGTACATCACAGTCCCCCAAATGGGACTTGGGTTGGTAAAACAATAAAACCATCTAGAATCATAAATATGATGTAGATGTATCAAAAAAAGCTCAACAACGGAATTCATACAGAAACTACTATAAGTACTATTGATTCAGTTTAACCCTGACCTAAAGTTGTATTTATATTTATTATTGCTTAGTTGTAGAATTGCACAAACAAATCTATCTATCTATCTATCTATCTATCTATCTATCTATCTATCTATCTATCTATCTATCTATCTATCTATCTATCTATCTATCTTTTGCTCTTTCTTTCTTGCTATCTACCTATTTATCTTTCTCTTTCTTTCTTTCTTTCTTTCTTTCTTTCTTTCTTTCTTTCTTTCTTTCTTTCTTTCTTTCTTTCTTTCTTTCTTTCTTTCTACCCATCTATCTACATGTTTTCTATCTATGTTTAAAATTACTGTCATGAGTAGCAATAGATTCTTTTTTCTTTACGCATTTTACTATGACTGCTTTTGAGATGTTCATGCTGTCGTCTTTCCCCTTAATTTGTGAACTTCTGTGACTTATATAACATGAAATTGTGATAATGTGCACACAAGCCTTAATTGGCTTATAGGGGAAGTGGAGGAAAAGGTGTGCTTTTAAAAAAAATGTCAATTGTCATGCTGCTTTGACATGCTAAGAAAATGTTTACAAAAATCATCTTTTTTTTTATATTTAATTTTCAGTCGGGAAATGTATTTTTTAGAATGTGTTGATTAGGTCCTTGAGAAACTAATGATAGCATGAATCCAGGAGACTACCCGCAAGTGCATGATAATTGCAATTCACTGTGAAGAGATATTTTTTCCTGAAGTCATTGGGATAAAAGTCAAGTTGGCTTTATTACTTAGCCATCTCTGACTGGTTTTCAGATGGCTAGAGGTGAAGGTTTTTTTATTTTTTTCACAATGTGCTTTGATAACAAATAATTTAACCCTTGTTCCTAGATATGCCAAGTCCTTATCAGCTATCCCCCTTTGTGTCTTCTACCAGGCATGTTTGATAATTGCTCTCATGTGGGGAGTGACCGTGGTTGGTCTATTGGTATACGTCCTGCTGTGTTCGGGTCAAAAAAAGATGCACGTTTCTACTTCTCACTTCGAACTGATCGTTCCCCAACTGCTACTACCTTGCTGTCTCCACAAAGCTACAATGCTGGAACTTGGACTCATCTTGCTGCTAGCTATGATGGGCAACAAATGTTACTCTATGTGGATGGAGTACAAGTTGCAAGAGCAAAAGATCAACAGGGTCCCCTTCATAGTGCTTATATATCCTTATGCAGATCCCTCTTGGTTGGTGGAGACAACTCAGAGACTGGTAACCACTATCGAGGCCATCTCTTCTCCCTCTATCTGTGGAATGAGGTTAGGACTCAGAAACAGCTGAGATTTGAATCCATGAGAAGAATGTATCAGACCTCATTTGGAGTACAGAGCTTCTCATTATTGTCCAGGAATATATGGAATATATACAGAGATGGGGTATATCCAGAAGTTGTGCCGGGGCTTGTGCCAGTGAAGGGCATAATCTCATCCATCTCAGTCCCTCCTTGTGGGAAAACGTTATGTGATTTGCCAGATGTGTCTGCTGGATATAGCAGGCCTGAGTTAAAATGGGAAAAGGAGATCCATTACCGGGTGGTCAATCTGTGTGAAAATGATGGTTCCAGGCCTTTAATTAATGCTGAAAAAATACAGAGACAACATGAGGCTTTATCAGATGCTTATAGCCCACACGGCATTCACTGGCAGCTAAACGTAGTGGAGATCCATAACTCTAGCCTACGGAATCGAGTTGTGCTTCCTGGTTGTGAGCCAAGGAAAGTTGGCAATGATCAATGTGATCCTGAATGTAAGCATCTACTTACTGGCTATGATGGTGGTGATTGTAGGTTCTTCAGACCTTGCAGTTCCAGAAAAAAAGGTGATGGAATATGTCACCTTGAATGCAACACCGCAAGAGATGATTATGATGATGGGGACTGTTGTTTAACCAAAGGACCTGGCAATACTAGCAAAACTTGCTTTGATCCTGATGCACAGGGGAGGTAAGGATATATAAAACCTATTACAGAAATATTAAAATTGTGCGTATTAAATATTTCAATATTTCTGCATACATGTAATTGTGCTATTAATTTGTTATATTGGTGTATATTCTTGTTGATTATTTTGTATTTCATGTATCTGTAACCCATGTTAAAGGGTTGTAAAGGTAAAAAAATGTTTTCCTAAAAAGCTTCCTTTACCTTAGTGCAGTCCTCTTTTACTTATCTCATCCTTCGATTTTGCTTTTAAATGTCCTTATTTCTTCTGAGAAATCCTCACTTCCTGTTCTTCTGTCTGTAACTCCACACAGTGATGCAAGGCTTTCTCCCTGGTGTGGAGTGTCGTGCGAGCAGGAGAGTCAGGACACCCTCTAACACACAGCTCCTTTCTCTATATGCAATGTAGAGAGTGTCCTGACTCTTCTGCTCGCCCCCCCCTCAAGGGAGGGGGTGAGCACGACACTCCACATCAGGGAGAAAGCCTTGAATTACTGTGTGTAGTTACAGACAGAAGAACAGGAAGTGAGGATTTATCAGAAGAAATAAGGACATTTAAAAGCAAAATCGAAGGATGAGGTAAGTGAAGAAGGACTGCACTAAGGTAAAGGAAGCTATTTAGGAAAACATTTTTTTACCTTTACAACCCCTTTAAGTTATCAATGGTGCTATAATATTATGCATATATCTTACCACTACCATGGTCAAATCAAATTATTTAGGAAAGTCATAAAGTGAAACTGTGGAGAAAATATTTTTCAAAGTTCACAGCACAGCCACAGAAGTTGCTCTGCTTAGCTTTATATAATCAGAAAACACCAAGACTAAACTATTTATACCAAACTCAATATCATTTATGAACAAGTTAAACAGAATTGGTTCCAGGACAGAGCCTTGACGTAGCCCATTTACAGCTCCAGACAGTTCAGAAGATAAATAGCATATCTTGTGAATGGTCTAAAGTTTTAAGTGTGGTACCCCAAGGCTCTGTACTGGGAACAATTCTGTTTAACTTGTTCATAAATGATATTTAGGTTGGTATAATTAGTTCAGTCTCAGTGTTTACTGAGCATACTGTTGATAAAGCAACTTTTAGAGAAAGCCCTCAATAAAATAAACTACAACTACAACTACATAGCAAATAGAGTTTAATTTTGAAAAATATAAAGTAATTCACATAGGCGCTATGGGGGAGAACCTCTGGGGGATTCTAGAAAGAAAAAGGATCCGGGGATCCTAGTAATTCACATGCTCAGCAATAGCATGCAATGCCAAGCTTCAGTAAGCTAGAAGACTATTAGCATGCATTAAAAATGGTACCTTCTCAAGAGATAAAACTATAATTCTACCACTTTACAAAACACTGGTTCAGCCACATCTTGATTATGCCATCCAGTTCTGGAAAGCAGTCCTCTGGAGGGATGTGAGCAGGGGAGGGCTGGCAGCCTTAGGCCTGGGGGGCAAGTTTAGTCCAGTGGCCCATAGAGCGTGGAAAAGTGATGGATCCGCACAAAGCCTTACATCAGAGTCCGCAGAGAGGCCCCCTTACATCAGAGTCCGCACAGAGGCCCCCCTTACATCAGAGTCCGCACAGAGGCCCCCCATACATCGGAGTACGCACAGAGGCCCCCCTTGCACCAGAGGCCCCCCTTGCACCAGAGGCCCCCCTTGCACCAGAGGCCCCCCTTGCACCAGAGGCCCCCCTTACATCAGAGTCCGCACAGAGGCCCCCCTTTTATCAGAGTCTGCACAGAGGCCCCCCTTACATCAGAATCCACACAGAGGCTCCCCTTACATCAGAGTCTGCACAGAGCCTCCCCTTACATCAGAGTCCACACAGAGCCTCCCCTTACATCAGAGTCCACACAGAGGCCCCTCTTACATCAGAGTCCGCACAGAGGCCCCCCTTACATCAGAGTCTGCACAGAGCCTCCCCTTACATCAGAGTCCGCACAGACCCCATATACATCAGAGTCCGCACAGACCCCATATACATCAGATCTGACGTAAGGGGTGTTCTGGGAAACTTGATTTAAGGGTGCATGCTGTGGACTATTGTGTAAAGAGGGTCTCTGCTCACCAAAGTATGCCCCCCTCCCCCTTAACAAAGTCCACAGAGCACCCCTTTTTATACACTGGGAGACAGGAGAGACTAGAGAGGGTGAACTTACCAGGATGGAGGCTGAGGCGCAGGCAGGCTGTCTGATGCTTTTTTGGGTTCAAACTTCCTGTCCAGTGCCCACACATGCCCGGGAGTGTGGGCAGGGCAGACTCAGAAGGAGGAGGAGCAGATGAGCTCTATCTCTCCTTGTGTCTGTGCAGAGAGAGAAGGGGATGTCAGCGCTGGTGTGCGCTGAGCTATGTGTGAGACGAGACGTAGCTCAGCTCTGCAACCATCTACCTCTGAGCTGACACAGGCACGGTTGCACAGTGGGAGGTGAGAAGCGGCCGTGACCTGTGTTAACAGAGCTCCAGCAGGCATATTCCTGCTCTGTAAAAACAGCATTTGGTAGTGGCGGCCAGTGGATGTGCATAGTGTCACAAGCCCGGGGGGAGATTTCCACCCTGCCCCCCCTGCCAGCCCTCCCCTGGATGTGAGGGCAACAAATAAGGGGGTTGGAGAACCTCAGTTATGAGGAACGACTACAAACATTAAACTTTTTCTCCCTGGAGAAGAGATGCTTGAGAGGAGATATGATGGCAATATACAAATATCTAAAGGGTGATTCCAGCATAGGGAGAATACTATTCAGTCTTAGGTCTCCTAGGAAGACACACGGCCACTCATTGAAGATGGATGAGAAGTTGTTTAGCCTTAACCCCTGCCCGACCAGCCACTGCAGTTGTACTGCGGCAAGTTGGCTCCCCTGGGCGAACCGACGTAGCTTTGTGTAAACACACAAATCCTGGTTCTCTCAGGGAAGAGGAGACAGATCGTGTGTTCACCCCCCACAGTTGGAACACACCTAGGAAACAAAGTTAACCCCTTGGTCACCCCCTAGTGCAGTGATATGCAATTAGCGGACCTCCAGCTGTTGCAAAACTACAAGTCCCATCATGCCTCTGCCTCTTGGTGTCATGCTTGTGGCTGTGGCTGTCTTGCTATGTCTCATGGGACTTGTAGTTCTGCAACAGCTGGAGGTCCACATATCCCTGCCCTAGTGTTTACCCATTCTCCCTGCCAGTGACATTTATACAGTAATCAGTGCATTTTTATATCATTGATCGCTGTATAATTGTCAATGGTTCCAAAAATGTATCAAAAGTGTCCAATTTTCCAGCCGCAATATCGCAGTCCCGATATAAATCGCAGATTACCACCATTACTAGTAAAAAAAATGGCATAAATATATCCCCTATTTTGTAGACGCTATAACTTGTGTGCAAACCAATCAATAGATGCTTATTTCGATTTTTTTTTACCAAAAATATGTAGAAGAATACATATTGGCCTAAACTCAGGAATAAATGTGTTTAAAAAAAATGGGATATTTATTATAGCAAAAAGTAAAAGATATCGGGGTAATTTACGAAAGGCAAATCCACTTTGCACTACAAGTGCAGTCACTGTAGATCTGAGGGGGACATGCAAGGAAAATAAAAAACAGAATTTTTTCTTGCACATGATTAGATGATAAAATCTGCAGAGCTTCCCCTGATTTCAGAGCTTCCCCTCAGAGCTACAGCAATCTACAGCAACTGCACTTACTTGCCTTTACTTGCCTTTCGTAAATAAACCCCATCGTGTTTTTTTCAAAATTGTCACTCTTCTTTTGTTTATAGCGCAAAAAAAAACCGCAGAGGTGATCAAATACCTAAAGAAAGCTCTATTTGTGAGACAAAAAAATGAGGACATCAATTTTGTTTGGGTACAGCGTCGCAATTGTCAGTTAAAGCGACGCAGTGCCGTATCGCAAAAAATGGGGTTGCATAAGGGAATGTAGAACTCCCTTCTGCAGTTGGTGGCATTAGCAGGTAGTGTCGATAATTTCAAAGAACTTATAGATGAGCATTTTAGTAAACGCAATACACAGGGATATGGGAAATGTGACAGGGTAGTGACATAAACATGTTAAACCAGATGAACTGGAGTCTTTACTCAACTTTACCAACTATGTAGCTATACTGTACTGTATATGTAAGGTTTATTCCTATTGCTTTGTATTGTACCAGAATTTTGGCGACCTGCCAGCCTTCTAATGCAAGTAGATGTTTCTAAACTGTAATGCCCTGTACACACAGTCGGGATTCCCGACGGGTCAGGGTCCGTCGGAAATACCGACGGAAAAAAAGAGAACCTGCTCTCCCGTACACACGAGCGGGTTTTCTGACAGGAAAACTCAGATGAAAGCTTTTGGCCGTGTGTATGCTCCATCTGAGTTTTTCCGCCAGGAAAAAGTCCCCCGGGAATCCCGGTGGGAAAAAAAGAGATCAGGTTCTCTTTTTTTGTCCGGCGGTTTTTGGGCAGTTTTCCCGTCGTAAAAATGGTGAGGAGCATACACACGGCCGGGATTCCCAGCCAAAAGCTTGTCTCGCAGTTTTCCCGTCGGGAAACCTGGTACTGTGTACGGGGCATAAGAAAGTAACTGAAATCTGACTTTAGATGCTTTGTTTTGATCTTTGAGGAGAATGAACCCAAAGCTTAGATTAGCAATGGCTTAGTCAGGAATGGCTTATTTTAAAGCTCTCTTATCAATTGTTAATATGCTAGGCTGGAGTTAAGCCCCATACACACTATCAGTTTTCCTGCTGGTTTTCTCTTCAGGTTTACCAAAACCATCTAATATAAGGTCAAACCTCAAGAGTTTCAATTTTTATGCAATCAGGCAGGCCCTTGCACTACATTGTTTTGGTAAACCTGAAGAGAAAACCAGCAGGAAAACTGATAGTGTGTATGGGGCTTTACACTGTCATGCATGCGTGTTTACATGCATTGTGCTGTGCTTTAACATGCATCGCTTTAAGGCAGCACTTTTATTTGAATGCACTGCCTTTTGCACCAAAACCACCAAAAATAGTGTATGCACATTTTTTTTTAACATGTGGCATAGCGCATGGTAGTGTGTTATTGTACATTGTGGAGCACATGGGCATGGGTACATTCCTGTAATACAATTTTCCATAATTTGTAAAAAATTATTGCTTGGAAATGCCTTCGATTAGCCTTTGTTCTTCGGGGAAATGTGCTTCCTACTCTCTCCCTCTCCAGTGCTCTATGCTGGGATGAATAAGTAATTGCCACATAGTTTATCGAACCGTCCTCACAATAAATTGCAGTGAGGAGGAACAGATCAGGGGTGTGTTTCACCATGTCTGGTTTTTTTTTGGAGTCCACTAGGGGGCACACTAAAGGGCCGGTGCTTATAGGACTGTGCAAGTATAGACACACTACATAAAGCTTTAACTGGATCTGATGTCTTTGAAAAAGTCAGAATATTTGTTTCTGTGACTTCAGTTTGGATTTGAAATTATCATAATTTTTTGGACAGTTATAAAGCATGCAGTGTGAGTGCCCAGAACACAAATTCTCAACTATTCTCTGTTTAAACTGGCCCTGTAAGACTGAATAATCCAGCTAGGCTTGAATTAGGTAGCAGTATTCGTCCAGTTAGTAATGATTTTTCCTAAGCTAAATTGACCTTGTTAAATGCCCCCTCAAGGTATGCACAGGAGCTTGTGGTTTATGAAAGATGATACTGTATCTCTACCAATGCCTTAAGCTGCAGTAAAATACAACACAAGTGAAAGTGCCATTTCAATCTTTATTGTTTCCATTGCATTGCAATAATGACACCTTATTCAGGAAGGTGCCTGACTACTGTGCATACAGTATTTTCACTAAAGGGCTTTTAAAATGATCATAAACAAAAACATTCAAGATCAATTTTAACCACGTCAGCCCCGGACCATTTCGCTGGTCAAAGACCAGGCCACTTTTTGCGATTCGGCACTGCGTCGCTTTAACGGATAATTGCGTGGTCGTGCGTCGTGGCTCCCAAACAAAAAAATGTACGTCCTTTTTTCCCCACAAATGGAGCTTACTGTATTTGCTCACCTCTGCGTTTTAATTTTTTTTGCGCTCTAAACAAAAATAGAGCGACAATTTTGAAAAAAATTCAATATTTTTTAACTTTTTGCTATAATAAGTATCTCCAAAAAATATATAAAACATTTTTTTTCCTCAGTTTAGGCCGATACGTATTCTTCTACATATTTTTGGTAAAAAAAATCGGAATAATCGTTTATTGATTGGTTTGCACAAAAGTTATAGCATCTACAAAATAGAGGATAGTTTTATGGCATTTTTATTAAAGGGGTGTTCCGCCTAAAACAAAAATATTAAAAGTCTGCAGCTACAAATACTGCAGCTGCTGACTTTTAATAATCAGCCACTTACCTGTCCCAAGGTCCAGCGAAGCGGGGGAACGAAGCCCCGCTCGTCTCCCCCTCCTCTCCGCGGCACCGGCACCGTGATTGGCGGAGCAATCACCTGGGACTTGTGAAGTGTCCCAAGTGATTGTGGAGAGGGAGGGAGGAGAGGTGACTTGCTTCTGGTTGCCGAGGTGACCTAGGGAGGAATTGGGAGCCTGAACTCTCTAAAAAGAGGATTGCCGCCCCCCCCAAAAATGACAAGCCAAATGTGGCATGTCAGGGGGTCACCTTCCCTTAAAGTGGAAGTTCCATTTTTGGGTGGAACTCCACTTTAATATTTTTTTTTACTAGTAATGGCGGCGATCATTGATTTTTATTGTGACTGCGACATTATGGCGGACACATCGGACACCTTTGACACCATTTTGGGACCATTGTCATTTTTGAAACGATCAGTGCTATAAAAATGAACTGATTAATGTAAAAATTACACTGGCAGTGAAGGGGTTAACCACTAGGTGGTGCTGTAGGGGTTAAGTGTGACCTGGTGAGTGATTCTTACTGTAGGGGGGATGGGCTGTGACACGGAGCGGAGATCAGTGTCATTGTCACTAGGCAGAGCAGGGAGATGCTTGTTTACATTAGCATCTCCCCGCTCTATCTCTCCATGAGGCGATTGTGGGTATCCCCACGGTGATCGAGTTCCGCGGGACCCACTGTCGGGCACACGGAACTCGCAGCAGGGTCACGAGCACGCCACTGGTGGCGTGCGCGACCACACGGCGGCATCTTAAAGGGGAAGTATCTGTACGCCCATATGCCTGTCCCTGCCATTCTGCCAACGTAAATAGACATGTGGCAGTCCTTAAGCGGTTAAAACATGGAATCATGATAGAGAAGGGTGAAAGCTATACTCCAATATTAGCTCTTCTTAGGCATTTTTTATTCAGTTACATACATGATATCTCCAAAAGACCAGATCTCCTTAAAGCGGAACTAAACCATCCTATCCTTTTCAGCCAAGGAGTCTCAAGCCTCGTACACACGTGCGAGGAACTCGACGGGCGAAACACATCGTTTTGCTCGTCGAGTTCCTTGTGAAGCCGCCGAGGATTTCGGCGAGCCAAATTTTCCCATTCCCGTCGAGGAAAAAGAAAACATGCTTTCTCTTTGGCCCGACGAGATCCTCGACGGTTTCCTCTGCAAAAAACAAAAACAGCAAGCTTCTTGCTGGTTTTTGCCGTGTGTATGAGGCCTTAGCCTCAGTTTGATCTGCAACTGCCATGGTGCTGCACATGTGATCAGTTATGACACCAACCATTTGAAGGTGTGACAGTTTGATTGATAACACAAGCAAATGTGACAATTAATATTGCATACCAGGAATGTAACTGTTTTTTCAAACTGAAATGCCGCATACACACCATCACTTTATGTGATGAAAAAAAAACGACACTTTCTGTGAAGTAAAAAATGACGTTTTTGAAACTTCAATTTTCAAAGACGAAGTTGCCTACACACCATCGTTTTCTCACAATGATCTTGCAAAGTGAGGTTACGTTCCACCACGTTTTACCATTGAAGCTTGCTTCATAAGTAGCTTCTGGGCATGCGTGGATGAAAAAACGTCTTAGAAAACGACGTTTTTTGCTACACACGGTCAATTTCTGTGAAGTAAAAAGTGCACTTTTGAAAAACGACACATAAAATTGAAGCATGCTTCAATTTTTTTTGGTCGTTTTTTAAAAGACATAAAACGACGTTTTCCCCCACACACAGTCAATTAAAGTGACGTTTTTAAAAACGTCATTTTTTTTCATCACATAAAGTGATGGTGTGTACGCAGCATTAGATCTCTTTCACACTGGGGCGTTTTTCAGGCGTTTTAGTTTTAAAAAAGTGCATGTAAAGCACCTGAAAGAAGCCTCATCTGCAATCCCAATGTGAAAGCCTGAGTGCTTTCACACTGAAACCCCTTTCACACTGGGGCGTTTTTCTCTGCAGAGGCGCTTTGCCGGTGGTATAGCCACAGTGCCCCATTGATTTAAATCACATCACCATTAAGATTCAATGGCCCATCCTTTGTCAGTGCTTACTCCTATACCCTGCAGGTGGATCATACGACCAGACCAGAGTGACCTAAAAAATAGGTAAGTATACAACTCTTTCTTACACAGGTTAGTTAGAATAGGCCAATGGGAGGGGGGCATTTTTTTTTCAATTCGTCCAGTTTATTTAAATAGTAGTTGGCCGCAGAGGTGTAAACAAAGCATCTGTTTCCGCTACATTTCGGTAGTTCGAGATCACAGCTGTTTTTCTTTCAGTCAACGTCAACCAGTTCCACTTCAAAAAACAGCTTGGCTTGGGTGAGATTGTGCCGTCAGGTTGACCCTTCTTACCATAGGCCCATTCAGACTTGATTTCAAGTTTAGCTTTTTCACCTTTGCTCATGGTGAGAAGAGCTTCATCCCAACCTCTAATGACTTTGCCAACATGACTTTAAAGGACAAGGACTTTGTACCTTTCTTCTTCTGTTCACTTTTTGGTATATTTTTGTCAAACACTATTCCATCCTCCAAAGTCCCAGTGTACAAACAATGCACAGTGTCTCTTTTCTTTGCAAAGTTGGTCTTGTATCCCTTCTTCAGGATGGTCTTGGTGTATTTGGGGGGGGGGGGGCTCTCATCAACCACCTCTTCTGTCTTGGTTTCAGCAGGCTTTCCATCATCGACTTTTCACTTCTTTTGTCTCACTTTCAGCACTGTCTGTTCCCTTGAAATGCTTTATAGTTTATTATAGGCTGTGATGAGACGATCCTTCTTGGCTGTTTTTGCTACATTTTTGAAATTTTTGAGCAACTTATGTTCTGCCAGGAATGACACCGTGGCAAGCTGCTGCAGGAAGGCGATCACATCCTTCTTTGGCAGATCGTCGCTGTGAAGATGCTCTTTGCTCCACCCTCAGCTCAGCTTGCCGGCTGTGGCAGCCATGACATGTGCTCCCCCCCCCCCGGATAATTTTTAAGATTAATTATGTGGTGCCTGGAATTCCACTTTAAATGTGTAACACCTCCCGCTTACACAAACACATGCACTTTGTTAGGAGCACACCAGCTTTTATGGTTTGCTTTGTGAATGATTCCCAGAAATATGTTTTGCATACATGTTTTTTGTTCTGAAAGGTTTGCTTTAATAGAAAAGAATATCTCAGTGTAACAGCGAAAGCCCCACAAGTCCAACATGATGCACTGCTTCATTAGCGCCGCTTGGCAACTGCTTCAAGGATGGACAGATCACATACTGCCTACCAGACATGCCCTTATGCCTTAGGCTTTACTCAGTTTCCCTTATTTGGGTCTTGTTCATGTCCCTTTTGTGAAACACATGCTTTATTACCATATAAATAAAGATGAACTTATAATAGAGAAAACCTAAACAGCTTGATTTGCTAATTCACACACATTTTAACTGAGCTTCAATCGTGCATGAAATTAATATATATTACAAATATGCTGACTGTTTGTTATTTTTTTTCTAGACAGATGATATTTAACTGACTTTTCACATTTATTAAATTTAACACATATATTAACTCATCTGAACTAAGAAATAGATTAATCAAGTCAGCAACAGTTTCCTGGCCAATTTCAGCTTATTCAACAGGTTCTGAATAATAATAAGGCCTCTGGGTAAAACTAAGTTGAGTTGCAACACTTTTATCATCAGTTAAAGTGTATAATTTTTTAAACAAATCAAAGAAATTCCAAATAAACTTGAGTCATTGGCATTGAGTCATTGAGTCATTATTAAGGTGAAACAGAAATAAATTCAGATTGAACCTTTCTCATCAGTCTTTTCAATCAGTATTCCTCATATCATAATCATTAGAGTTCCCCCTTACATCAGGACCCCCATCAGAGTCCATCCTTATTTTACACTTGCAGCAGGACTATAGCAGCAGGGTGGGAGTTGGAGGCAGAATATATCTACATGCTAGGGCAAGCATGTGATTGGTTGCTAAGAGGTTCTAGGAACCAACAGCAAGGAGGATGACAGCAAAGCTGGGGGAACGTGCACTGAAAATTGGTGGGAGGGGGAGTATTATAGCAGACCTCTGCTGACCTAAATTGAAACCTGTTTAAGAGTGCAGTGGGACCTGAGGAAACACCACTGACCCTAGTTAAGGGCCAGATAAACTCTTGTATAGAGTGGCAACGTTTTGATACTCCTGTTATAGAGCACCTAATTAAGAACTTATATTCATTCACACCAATGCCCAGGGAATATTTGGGTCAACTGAATCCAGCTTCTTGTATTTCATTCACCCGAAAACGTATACATGGGATTTGAACCAGTCTATCAGCATGAGAGTAGCTGAATGAAATCTGCCTTCCACAAATTACACAGACTTCAGAAACTGCTTCTTTAGATTGGTATAATACTGCAGCCATTAAAGTGGTATTAAAGTAAAAAAAAAATACTGTTTGGTATACTTACCTGCTCTGTGCTGTTGTTTTGCACAGAAAAGTTTTCATCCTCTTCTTTTCAGGTCTCGTGGTTACTCCCCCTTGAGCAGTGCCCCCAGAGAAAGGCGCTTGCCCTGGTGGTACTGGTGTATGTGTGTTCCCGATCCGCTGCTCTATGTGCTTATAAGACACATAGAGCCGCAGCTCGCCTTTGACCCCTCTCCTCATTGGCTTACTGACTGTGATTGACAGCAGTATGAGCAGGCAGAGTCCCGGGCCAGCCGAGTCGATTGTGAACATCGCTGGATCAGAGGGAGCTCAGATAAGGATTGGGGGGGCTGGGAGGGCACTGCACAGAGAAGGTTTTTTACCTTCTTGCATAGGATATAGGAAGGTAAAAAAACTTCAGCCTTTAGAACCACCTTATCTCAGGGATAGCTATGTGTGCTGTTATTTAGTTGTGGCTACATGTAAATTCGCTTAGGGTATGGGTCTTCAAACTATGGCCCTCCAGTTGTTCAGGAACTACAATTCCCATCATGCCTAGTCATGTCTGTGAATGTCGGTGTGTTACAATGCCTCATGGGATGTGTAGTTCTACAACAGCTGGAGGGCCGTAGTTTGAGGATCCCTGGCTTAGGGCATGACCAGCTTTACTTTCAGGCTGACACTTTTACACTGACAGGGAGAGAATGCAAGTGAATTATCAAAATCAACTAATCCCTGAGAAGAAATTCTACACTTTTATAACAATTTAGAAGTGGAGATATAGATTATTAAAAATGCCTATTGGTAATACATTTTCTTTTATACAAGCTACATTTTGAGTGGATCAATTTCAGTAGCAGTTTGCCAACACAGAGGATCTTCTTGCTTGGGTAGGATTTAGCAGGGTATTACACTCTGCCCAATTACTACATTGTTGGGGTAAATGCTTCTGTACCAAATGATAACACAGGTGAGAAAGGTGTTTTGTGGCAAGAATCTCTTGCAGACTTTAATTAACTGTATAATAGGAGATATGAGAAATTAGACTATAATTTATTAAACCAGCAGTGTTTGAACATAATGGGGCAGAGTGGCATTGTGTGACCATAATCTAGAGCATGATTTGTAATGATGCTCAGAGAAATCAGAACCCTGGAAAGAACTCATCAACTGCATTCCTGGCTAATTCAGAAGACCTTGGCTAATCACCGTTTGTATCCAAACTGACCATGTAACTCAAACCCATTCAATTTCAGAAAAACTGCAACCCTTTAGATCAGGGATCTTCAAACTTTCTAAACAAAGGGCCGATTTATTGTCCTTTAAACTGTAGGAGGGGGGGGGGGGGTGGACTGTGGTCAGTGGGAGTAGGAAATGACCTGGTGTCAGTGTGAGTAAACAGTTCCCCATCTTTGTTATTAGAGGGAGGAATAGTGCCTCATCGTTGGTGTCAGTGGGAGGAATAGTGCCCATCATTGGTGTCAAAGGGAGGAACAGTTCCCCGTTGTTGGTGTCAGTGGAAAGAATAATGCCCCATCACTGGTGTCAGTGGGAGGAATAGTGCCCCATCGTCGGTGTCAGTGGGAGGAATAGTGCCCCATCACTGATGTCAGTGGGAGGAATAGAGTGGCAGTAACTATGACCCACTGTGGCAGAAAGTGGAGATAATAATGCCCCAAGGGCCAAATAAATGCAGTTGGAGACCAATACAGTGGCTACAATTGATGGCACAGTGGCGACAATTGATGGCACAGTGGCTGCGTTTGATGGCATGGCACAGTGGTGACAATTAATGGGCACAGTGGCGACAATTGATGGCACAGTGACTGCGTTTGATGGCATGGCACAGTGGTGACAATTTATGGGCACAGTGGTGATAAATGATGGCACAGTGACTGCGTTGCATGGCACAGTGGCTGCATTTGGAGGCATGGCACAGTGGCGACAATTGTCGGCACAGTGGCGACAATTGATGGCATGGCACAGTGGCTGCATTTGATGGGCACAGCGGCTGCATTTGATGGGCACAGTGAGGTTGCAATTGTTTTTTTTTGTTTTTTTGTTTGTTTGCTCCCCCCAAAATTTTTGAGCATCAGCCGCCACTGTATATATATGATCCATATAAGTATTAACTGGGGTTGAAGTATTAAAACTTTGTTTCTTACAAAGTGAATAATCACTTTGTTTACTCAATAAGGTGATTCTTTAATTGGTCACTTTGCTGATTATAAGAAAGTAAGGTGAAGCTTCAATCATCCAATCATGCACATAAAAGAATGGGCATTTTTTAAATTTCTCTTACACATGATTAGGTTATTCAAAATGAACACCTTATTAATAAGCCAACAGTCTTTTATCTTTTACTAAATCAACCCTATAAAATCCAGTAGGTTCTCATTTTAAAACAAGGTCATTTTTTTTGCATTAGAACTAGATTTGTCTTTTATTAGTTTTAGTTAGTATTTATACTTTAGTTACCTAAAATATAATATAATACAGTGGTACAATTTTATGGAAATAATTGAAGAATCTCTATTCCTGTAATTATTAAAGAGATGTAAACAAAAAAGTGATGTTTGGCGGTAACTTGCCAGTTAGATTAAAAAAATAAAACATATTTCCCAAGATGTTCCTACCTACCTTGGAGTGTCACTCTGCCTGCCACAAAATTAAACCAAAAGTTATTATATACATAGGACTTTTCAGGGGCCAAGAAATAAAAAAAAAGATAAAAATAATGCTTTTTATTGAACAATATTTAAAACCTTTTTTTACAGTAACACTCCATACATCAAGCCTTAGGTTTACATAAATACCTCTGAAAATCATCCTTTTATATACATTTTGCTAATAATGTACTCATAATTAGATAGCTCAGGACCTGATAACAATCATAAATATTCTAATAACACTGTATTATGTGTTATATACCTGGCTTTAACACATCATTTTTTATTTCGGTCTTCCTAATGAAGCTGACTGCAAAACGGGTCAAAGTGAACAACCTTAATTCTGCTTATCGAAGGAACTTTATATAGTACATGACAGTGTCCATAGACTATTTAAGACTGTAAGTAGGTTCTCAGCTATGTATTCATGTCATGTGTGCAAAATTAGCAGAGGTTGCATAAAGGGGTGATTATTATAGGTATTTTTATGATCCTAAACATTGTAGTATGTAGTTTTATTGCAATTAATTAGGTTTATACAAAAACATTGCAATATGTAACGGTATTCAATAAAAAGCATGATTTACATTTTTTAATGGTTTTTGGCATCTAAAAAGTCCCATGTATATAAACACCTTTTCTTATTTTATTAGGTTTATTAGACAATACTTTGGAAATAATAAAATAGACTCAAAGTCACAAAGTGGTGTACACAGTAGAGTAATGTACAGAAGGCATAAAGGTATGAACAAGGATGTAGATGTATGAAGGTACACAAACATATCATATAGGTAAAACCACTTTGATTATTTAGTAGTGGCATGTTGAGAGTTCTCTTCTTATCTCAGCAAAAAAAAAAATCTAGTGTCACCTTAAAGTGAAGTTCCAGTTCCCCAAAATACTTTTTTTTTAACATTCCTCCGTACATATCTAGCAACATTTCGAACATGTCATATATGTAGTCCCTGTAGTTTGTGTTAAATTATTTGAAGACTAACCAGATCTAGGAAACAGGCAGGTTCCATGTCATCTGTGGGCATCTGAAGCCCTCTTCTCTTGATTTCCGTGATTTAGTGCAGCTAGCTACCCAGCATGCACCTCCCGATTTTCCACCTACACAGTAAAGCCACTGAGCGTCTATTTCTCTTCCCAACAGGTTGCCATAGCAATGGCAGTGTCGGCGCAAGTTCCTGCCCTGTTGCTATTGCAACCTGTCAATCATGACCTCACAGTCCTCTCGTTCGCGTAATTTCCAGACTGGAAATAACACAAGATTTTGTCACTAGGCGATTTGCAAGGACTCCTGGCCTGGGATACAGTACATGATGCCGCTATTTCAGGAGCCCTTGCAATTAGTCTAGTGAAGTAATTGCTAGGCAGCAGCAGCCGAAAGTTTTTCAGAAAAAAAGTGAAGAAAGGTGTTTACAAAGACAAAAAAAACATTTATTCCCATATATTACAGCGCTCAGGATGGCATGACAGTAATTGGACTTTCAAAAAACGGGTGGAACTGATACTCATCTAAAGGAGTAGTGTGTAGTATATACTTATTTTTGATTAATATTAACAAAGGATGTGTTGCTTTGATCACCCATGCTACAAAAAGAAGTTGATTTACTAGGAAAGGTTTGTTCACGTCAATGTTCCAATCACGTACAAACAAATATCCTGCTGTTTTTATATTTTCTTTGCACATGACTTGATATGCAACATTAATACAGCTTGTTGACTAAGCTAAATGAACATTTACTGTGCAAAGTGAACATTTTCTTCTCTTTTAATAAATCATCCCCATTGGGTACTCCAACTTTTGCTGTAATCTCCATAATATAAAATGAATTAGAACTCCAACAGGGGCAGTGGAATACATTAATAATTGCCCCTGCTGTTGTGCTGACTGGGAACTCATGCACAAGGGTGTCCTGTACTTGAGAACAGTAGTTTATTTAGGTTTTGTGCTGCCCTAGGCCTGACTAAACTTGTGCACCCCCTAATTGAAATATGATTAACCCCTTCCTGTTAAGGCCACACCCCTTTCTGTTTAGGACCCACCCTGAAATTTTCAACACTAGTTCTGAGGGCTGGGTGGGGGGGCAATGGATTCCCTTAATTTGCATAGATTTCCTCTCACTTCATGGGGCAGGAAGTTAAGGGAAATCTCTGCAATGGGACAGGGATGGTAAAAAATAAACTGACAGGTGCTATAACCCTCCCTTACTCTATCCAAAATGAAAAGTGTTGCCTATAGTTCTACTGTAAGAACAAATTTCTGATAATTTTATGGCGAGGACTAAGAAGATATAACCATACCAATGGTGCAGCAGAAAACATATAGCACAGTGAGGAAGGTTTGTAGTCCAGGATGATAGGACAGTCAAAATTACAAGCAGTGCCGCCCCCTCCACACAGTTGCGGAATGCCGGCCGCCCACATACCGGAAGCAGTATGGCTGCTTTATGGGGGCACTAGACTAATTTGCCTCTCAGCCCGGTCCACCCCATAAGACTGGCGCTACACTAACAAGGTAGCGCAAGCTGGCGGAGACTCTTTCGGTGCTGCCCCCCTGTAAAGTGCTGCCCTAGGCCTGGGCCTTGTTGGCCTAGGCCAGGATACAGCGTTGCTTGAGAGGCAAAGAAAAATGGGTAATGGTATAATTCTTCAGTGTGCATCAAAAGCTGAAATTGTTTTGTGGGTCCTTCAGTAATATCGTAGCAATACGAGGCAGAATACATAAAACTCAAAGGAAAACAGTTGAGTCAGTTCATAGTAATGCTAACATGATATATTTCATTGCTTTCTCTCTATAGATTACAGCACATCTAGAAAGAATGTTAGCAATGTTCGAAATATGCATCTGGTAGTTAGTTTGCCAGGCTGGCAAAGGTGGCTCCAAGAAGTCTGCTATTGATTCCACAGGGTTGTGGTAAGATTAAGGTTTGGGCTCTGTCCCAGCACCCATTCTTACAATTCCCTGGAAGAAGGAAGAAACATCATCCAAAGGAATTTTATAAAATAAAGAGAATAATGAACGTTGACCAATTCTGATACCACTACAGTAACACTAGATTTTGCAGTAGACCTCCTGGAGCCTGGCTGGAACACTGCCAGTCAATACTTGGGTTATATGACGTTTGGGCTATAAAAGATATAAGGTACTCTAATCCTTAATGGTAACCAAAGTTCAGTAGAACATATAACATATTATTATTTCCTACTATAAATATCTAACAGCTATTCAGCACCATAGCAATGATGTATAATAACAGAAAAATATCAAACGTGAGTCTGTGTTTATTTTAAACAGTGGTTCTAGAAGAATTCACAGAGTAACCACTGAAAGTCTTTTGCTGATAACCATATTACAGGAAATAATAATAATTTAGAAAATTATGTACAGAATGTTTTAGTCTAGATTAGTGCAGTTTGCTATATTGATGTTGTTTTACAATCCTTGTGTTGTGAAATTTGGAAGAGGCTAAAATATGTAGAATAGAAAGTACTGGTTTGGTTACAAAAAAAAGGACAAACTTTCTTTCTAAAGAGATTCTGTGAGTATAGAAATATGGGAGCAAGCATTGATTACTTGTTTTAAAAGCTCCAATGCTGTCATCCTAATTATGGGTGTGCTACCTAGTGGGCCACTGGCCTGGAACAAACATAAAGTCAATAAAGAATAGAAGTCCAAACTCTCATCCTACTTATCCCAGGTCAGTAGTTCAGTAAATAGGAAACTATCATTAAGATGACAGTCTGAACTTTTACTTTTTAACAAAGTCCGTTCTGGCATCCCCACAAAGTGACCCTGTCAAAACATTAAGAAACTGCAGCTAAGTGCACAGAAATGTCAAGTATTTTAAAAAATAACTCTACTTTTGTTGATTAAAAGTACATTCCCCTCTGGGTGATCTATGTACAGTACATTACAGAGATGTTGTTCTGAAGAAATTCTTGTGTATCTGTTTCCATGAGCTAAGTGAATGTGACTGGGAGTAGTTATCAACCAGCTGCTGCACCTGCAGGGCTTTAATGAGGGAAATTGCAGGGTCTGCTTCCCTTTAGACGTGATTTCCTATTTGGAGTATCTCACCAAAAATGAAATTTTTGTTGCAGGGGATGCCTACAATCTGACTTGTATCTTAGTGCAGACTTCTGGGAAAATCAATGAGCCAATCACACAAGCAGAAAATTATGTTTCTGGGGAGCATTTTGTACACATTATGGGGCAGATCCACAGAGAGAGTACGCCGGCGTATCTACTGATACGCCGGCGTACTTTCAAATTTCCCGCGTCATATCTTTGTTTTGAATCCTCAAAACAAGATACGACGGCATCTGGGTTAGATCCGACAGGCATACGGCTTCGTACACCTTCGGATCTAAGATGCAATTCTTCGGCGTCCGCTGGGTGGCGTTCCTGTCTTTTTCCGCGTCGAGTATGCAAATTAGCTATTTTCGACGGTCCACGAACGTACGAGCGGCCGTCGCATTCTTTTACGTCGTCTCTAGGCGGCTCTTTCCGGCGTATAGTTAAAGCTGCTGTTTCGTGGCGTATAGTTAGACTTGCTATGTTAAGTATGGCCGTCGTTCCCGCGTTTAATTTGAATTTTTTTTGGTTTGCATAAGTCGTCCGTGAATCGTGGGATGGACGTAATTTACATCCAAGTCTAAACAATGACGTTCTTGCGACGTCATTTCGCGCAATGCACGGCGGGAAATTTAGGGACGGTGCATGCGCAGTTCGTTCAGCGCGGGGACACGCTTCATTTAAATGAAAAACGCCCCCTACCCGCCCAACTTGAATTCCGCGCCGTTACGCCGCTTGAGATACACTACGCCGTCGTAACTTACCACACAAAATCTTTATGGATTCGAACCAAAGCCAGGTAAGGTACGGCGGCGTAGCGTATCTCAGATACGATGCGCCGGGGCAGATCTTTGTGGATCTGCCCCTATGTGTACAGAACATCTTCAGGTAGCCATATTGCATTGCACTTTACAGAAAATTATAAAAAAGGAAAGGTAATTTTTATTAACATTCAATTACAATATAACTTGAGTTGCAATTGTATATGCTATATTATTATTATTATTATTATTATTTTATTGCTATTTTTCCCCCACAAATGTGGAGTTAACCTTTAAATGCTAATTTGTGGTGTTTTTCCTTTCAATACATTTTTTTTAAATGACCTGCAATGTTCCATAGAACTTGCAAGTCAAGAGGAGTCAATTCCATAAACATTCTTCTGCGAATGTAAAAGTTTGTGCTGGCCTTCTCTTCCACCCTTTTCTTCACCTCCCTACAGGATTAGGAGCAAAGGGAATATTGAGTGATAGAGTGTCAGTTAAGTGACAGCTCTGTCACCTGGGACTGCTGACACAAGGTAGGCATTTATAGGTAAATAACATACATTAAAGGGTCACTAAAGGAAAACATTTTTTTTTTTTGCTGAAAAGACTGTTTACAGGGTATAGAGACATAAAAGTTAACTGATTCCTTTTAAAAATGATTACAAATAGATAAAAATCAATCCTATAATGTGCCTGCAGGTTAGTTTCACTTTTAAACTGGTTTCATGTTCCTCTGAACTAGATAGACACCCAGAACAAAAACAAACAAATCCAGGGCAGTGTTTTGTTTTTAGACACACAGTAATGACAGCTTAGACCATCGTGAAAAGCTCCCAGTACTGTGGTTATAAGGAGCCAGACAACCAGGAAGTGTGGAGATCACAGCAGAATTACAGCAACTTCAAAGCAAAAAATTAACAATAAGGACATGAAACCAGTGCTGCAGTAAGGTAAAGGAAGCTATTTAGCTAAAAAAAAAAATCCTTTAGTGATCCTTTAAATGCAAATATGTTATGAAAGATTTTGTTAAAATAAGTCATCTGGCAACAGAGTCCCATTAAGGAGAGACCTGACTACCCACTCGTTTTATAAGGACCTTAAAAATATAGAATAGCTCAATAAGGAAACCGGTGCAGAACTTACCATCTTTAAATGCCTAAAATGTGGTCTATTAAAACCCTTGTTGTCTCACTGGTTGTGGTTGTCCTTCTATAACTGCCTTCTGGAATCAAGTGAGAATATACATACTCCCTATAACCTGCATGTTGCCGCCATGCAATCTTTTTCTCCTCGTATTCAGCTATGTGGACTGAACTATGAACTCTCGCTTAAACCCATGTCTCTCCAACTCAGAGGGGATCTGTGTGTGACGCGTGTTTATTAGCTGCCAGACACTTAATCATCAACAGATGGAACTCTACTCAGGCTCCTACTATTGCCAAGGTCAAACCATCCATTTAAAAACCCCATGCTGATGTGAATTCTCATTTTGCAACACTCACACTTTGAGCAAAAATAGAGACATTACACAATCAGCTCCTTTACAGCCTTTTGCAACCCTGGGTGCCTTCAGATTTCTTCAGGGGTGCTTTGGCAAATCGCCTATAAATTGCCCAAAATTGCCCAAAAAGTGCCCAAAAAGTGTCAGCAGGCCAGCGGGTGGAAGATGCTTACAACCTCCCAGCCGCTGACCTCCTAACAACCAATGGCATTAAAGGGTTGATAGGGGGGATGTTTGGTGCCTGCACAGCATACTTGTTTCCCTCTCTGCTTCCCCTCCTTGTCAGCACTGGGGTCACATTAGCTGAGTCAGGGAGACAAACTGAGGGAGAAGAGAAACGTCATCTATAACTTTGGATGCCCTACATGTGTGGATGTTGCTTCAATATGTAAAACTATTCGTTTCGTTTTTTTTACATTTTAGAATGGGGTGCCTCAAGATTGTGCAGAATTTTAAAAGGTGCTTTGAGGTGCAGAAACTCTGGCCTAAAGCAATCCCATTAAAGCTTTATAGCAGGGATATGCAATTAGCGGACCTCCAGCTGTTGCAAAACTACAAGTCCCATCATGCCTCTGCATCTGGGTCTTGCTATGCCTCATGGGAATTGTAGTTCTGCAACAGCTGGAGGTCCACTAATTGCAAATCCCTGCTTTATAGCTTCAACTTTTCCTTTCTTTTTGTGATTTCTGATGCCACCTAATCATATAGCACGGGTTGCTATTTTATATTCAAGTATATTACAGTGTCATGTTACTCTTTGTTCATCTCCCGCTTCTCCTTTTCCTTTTTCTAGTTCAAAAATACAATTTACAAAAGCTCACAATGTTCTGAATTCCCCCACTCTCTTAGGCCCTGTACACATGATCAGTCCAAACTGATGAAAACGGACGGAAGTTCAGTTTCATCGGTTAACCGATGAAGCAGACTGATGGTCTGATGTGCGTACACACCATCAGTTCAAAAACCGATTGAGTCCAACGCGGTGACGTAAAACACAACGACGTGCTGAAAAAAACGAAGTTTAATGCCTCGAAGCATGCGTCGACTTGATTGTGAGCATGTGCAGGTTTTGAACCGATGCTTTTGCGTACTTACCATCGGTTTTGACTGATCGGTCAGGCGTCCATCAGTCTGATTTTAAAGCAAGTTCTAAAACTTTGGACTGAAGGACAAAAGTCTGATGGGGCATACACACGGTAGGTTTGGACTGATGAAACTGAACTTCAGTCCTTTTTCATCAGTTTGGACTGATCGTGTGTACAAGGCCTTAGGCCGCGTACACACGGTCGTTCCAAACCAATGAGAATGGTCCGACGGGCCATTTCCATCAGTTCACCGCTGAAGTGCCCTGATGGTCCGATGTGCGTACACACCATCGTTCAAAAAACCGATCGGGTCAGAACGCGGTGACGTCAAACACACGACGTGCTGAATAAAACAAAGTTCAATGCTTCCAAGCATGCGTCGACTTGATTGTGAGCATGTGCGGGTTTTGAACCAATGCTTTTCTGTACTAACCATCGGTTTGGACCGATCGGGCAGCGGTCCATCAGTTTGATTTTAAAGCATGTTTTAAAATTTTGTACCAAAAGACAACAGACCGATGGGCTATACACACGGTCGGTTTGGACCGATGAAACTGAACCTCGGTCCATTCTCATCGGTTTTGTCCGACCGTGTACGCGGCCTTAGAGATTTAATTTAAAAAATCCAAGCGGCCAACTCCTAGCATTATTTCCTAATGTGTAATCTTTTATATGCAGTATATATCGGGGTGCGTTTTAACTACTTTTTGGTCAAAAAGCTGTCAAAGTGTGAATGTACTGTATATACATTGACATTATTTATTATATGTTGACGTTTATTTAAAAAATGAAAAAAAAATGGTTTAAGAAAAATGGAAAATGAACACTATACATCCAAATTTGCATTCAGGTACAGTACATTTTACAGAAAATCCAGTATAGTTTCCTTCTAAAACAGCCTAATCTGTCCAATAATCAGAACTTGTAGGGGCACCATAATAATACATTGACACAGACACTTTATCATGAATCTGATCAACACTTAAACGAAAATCAAATGTCTTTATATTTAACAGATAAATGCAGAAAGTCTTCGGTGCGCTCCAGTGTGTCACAGTGTTAATCTATTTCCAAAGTTTGCTTGCTTTTAATCCTGAACACAAAGTATAGTTAGCACGTACCCTGTGCACCCAGAATCCACTTATCTCTGACAGAGCTGCAGACTGTGCAATGTTCTCACTATGAAACTGAAATCCTGCTTTATACCTTTTGAATTAATGAGGCTTGCTGGCATCAACCAGCAATTGATGAAGCTGTCTGAGCTCTATAGTGATTTTGCCACTAACTACACCACGGGTGTTTAAGAGTATTTACCAGCAAACTGAATGTAACTCATATCAACTTCATTGTCTAGCTCAAGAGGAGAAAATAACTGTAAGGTACACTAATGCTTTGCATAATGGAAGCAAAGCAACCGCTCTAAACATGTATATGTAAGTTTGATGTTATATGGGTGCTTTTCTTTAAAAAAACAGTGACACACTAGCTATTAAAGCTAATGACCTCTGAATCCAAAGCAAGCCATCGATGGTCCAGTGTCTTATTGGCAATGATGGATGGTAAATTGTCTCACTGTATAAGGAACCCCCACATAGCCTGATCTATTAGGCTGGTTTACACCAGGGATCGAAAAGAAATGTGCTGTGCATTCCTTTTGCAATTGACATGCAGTTTTGTGTGGTGGGATGTCAGCCCATTCAAAAAGGAATCGTACAGGTACCACACCAAAAGTAGAGCATGCGCTACTTTTGGAAACTCACTGCAACCACTTTTGTTTGCGAACCTGCATTTGGGGTGTCAATAACTAAATATTGCCACCCGCTGCAAATCGCAACCACAGTACACCTTAGGCATTAGATTATCAATATATACTAGGGATGAACCGATATATCAGCGGCCGATACATATCGGGCGAAAATAGCTGTTTTGGGGAAATGCCGAAACAGCTTAAAAATTGCCGATAATGACTAGTGGTGCAATGCGGGATTGCAGAGTGGTAAAACACACATTGAAATTGTCTCCACTCTGCTCGCACACAGCTCCGCCTGCTCCTAACCACGCTGTGATAGACAGAATGCGAGTCTAATGCTGAGATGTGTTCTGTCTATCACAGCGTGGGGTTAGGAGGAGGCGGGGCTGTGTGCGAGCAGCGTGGAGACAGTTTCAACATACGGGCGGTGAGTTGCTTTCCTTTCTAGCATAACATGTTTGCATCCATCCGTCCTCCCCTCTCCCCCCACATACATCCCTCGTCTGGCTCTATCTTTGGGTCTCTGTCCTCCCCCCGGCTGCCTAGTCTGGCTCCTGTCCCTGCCGCAAATGCACTCCTGTTTTGGAGGTGACAGGGTTAATAAAGAGAACCTGTCACCACCAATTGCTATCACACAGGGAATTATTTTCTCCTGTGTGATAGCAATAAAGTTAAGTGTAAAAAAAAATAAGAAATAATAATTAAATTAATAAAAGAAGTAATTAAAAAGTAAAGAATAAGTAAAGAATAAGAAAAATAATATTAAAAATAAGATAATTATACAAAAATAAAAAAAGTAAAACGACAAGCTACAAAAAAAAAAGTGATAAAGTAATAAAAAAAGAAAAAAGAAACAAGAGGCGGCAATTGGGGGACAGTGATAGGATGCTCCATACATTTTTTAAATCTGACTGTACTGTTTTAACATTTATTTATAAAAATAGAAAAGTCATTTTCGGTTTCGGCCTGACATTTTTTTTTATTTTGGTTTCATTTCGGTTCTGAAATTTCCATTTCGGTGCACCTCTAATATATACACATACAATGAGTGATCAAAAAACAACCTGGTAGGGCGCTAGTCTGCTCCATATCCCTTTTGGTAAGAACCCACAGCCATAATTGTTTAAAATGTTGATTGTCTGTGAAAAGGGCTGCCTCAGCCTTACAATAGTAAATTGTTATAAATATAAATATATTGCCCTACCCCTTTAAGAGAATGTGCAATCACAGAAAATTATTATCACAAAAACAACATTACTGCAGATCAAAGTGATCAACTTAAAATGTGCCATGAAGTGATGTTGACAATCAGATGTGACAATATTGCATAGTAATAAAAGTCCAAATTAACTGTGTGATCTGTGTAAAAATAAATTACCATTACCAATATAAGATGAAGCATTTTACTAAAAACGTAAAACCACTAAACATCACTGCAGCCCAGCAATTAAGGTTTTGGCTGGGTGCATATCTATGCAGTTTTCTTTTTGCGTTTTTGCACGCGCAATTTTACCATGATTTTGCCATGATTTTCTTTTTGCCTTTTTTATGTTTTTTTTTTTTCCCCAATTTGTTGTTGGGCAGATTAAAAAAAATGCAAAATGAAAAATTGTGGCAAAATGCGGGCAAAACTCACTACATGCTTTTCTGCAGCTTCTTCATTAACGTGTAGTATATATAAAAAAAAATAACTTTTTGCATTTAAAAAAGTCCCTGACCCTTTCCATCATTACAGTGACTGAAAAAAGCAAAAAGTTAATGTGTATATCGCCTCAGGGGCGGACTGACCATTTGGGCACTTGCGCACTGCCCAAGGGCCCCATGCCACTAGGGGGCCCCATCAGAGTCTCCTATTGCCTGGGGGCCCCATAATCTCATATTGCCTGGGGGCCCCATGAGTTGTCAGTCCGCCCCTGTATCGCCTTAATCTTCCTTATGTATCCATATGCCGTTCTGTACCCAGGTACACACCCAACTCACAAACTGCTAACCGACAAGTAAGACCTCAGATACGGAGGCCTGGTTGCACTTTTTAGGAGAGATGCCTGCTGGGATGGATGGCACACTTCAGGAAACAGAATAAGGGCTCCCAGAACACTCCTCAGAAGAAGCTCCGGGGAATTTAGAGATAAGGAAGGAACTCATAGTGTAGTAGTATAAAACGTCACCAGTTTACAGTATTTAAAAATAATACTACTCACACAAGGCAGATAAAATCAGGGAAGTAAAAGAAAATCAGCACAGTTGTCACTAGTATTGAGGCAAACACCCCCCTGTTCGGTTTGCACCAGAACTCCTAAACAGAGAAAAAGTTTGGGCCCAAGGCACAAACTCTATTAACCATTTGCTTACTAGGCACTTAAACCCGCTTCCTGCCCAGGCCAATTTTCAGCTTTCAGCGCTGTCACACCTTGAATGACAATTGCATGATCGTGCCCAAATGAAATTGTTATCATTTTTCACACAAATAGAGCTTACTTTTGGTGGTATTTAATCAGTACTGGGGTTTTTATGTTTTGCTAAACAAAAAAAAAAAGACAGAAAATGGTAGAAAAAAAAAAGGTGATAGGTGGCACTGATGGGCATTGATAGGTGGCACTGATGGGCATTGATAGGTGACACTGATAGGCACTAATAGGCACTTGTGGGTAACACTGATAGGAAGCACTGATAGGTGGCACTGATGGTGAGGCACTGATGGGCACTGATAGGTGGCACTGGTGGGCATTGATAGGTGGCACTGGTAGGTGGCACTGTTGGACACTGGTAGGTGGTACTGGTGGGCAATTCTGCCGCAAAGCACCTTGTCCCCATGCTGATGGGGACAAGGGCTTCTTCCCGGCAACCCTGGGTGGTGGCTGTGGGGGTCTTCGGGCAGGGAACCTATCAAAATCTGGAAGCCCCCTTTAACAAGGGAGCCCCCAGAACCTGGCCCCCCCACTGACCCCTACTCCTTCACCAAAAAAGTGTCAGAAATAAAGACATGAGACAGTTTTTGACTATTCCTTTATTAGAAAAATAAAAAACAACGCCCCCAATGTAGATCCATCGTCAATCACGATGCCCGCCACACTGCTGGACCCGTAAGAAATGCTCCGCCCATGAGGAAGGCTAACCACGGAATCCCTGTTCCTTCGTCTGACAGTTCTTGAATAGGTAAGGCTCGGGTCCACCTGGCGACGTCACCTGCTGGCGCATCCCTTACCTATTTAAGAACTGACACCCGGCGGAGCAGGCATTCGGCGGTCAGCCTTCCTCACTGGTGACGCATTTTTTTTTTCTTTTTTAGGTCCAGCGATGTGGCAGGCATCGTGATTGACAATAGATCTACATCGGGAAAAAATTTTTTGAATTTTTTTACAAAGGAATTGTCAAAAACTGTCTTTCAATCTTCATGAACCAAAATAAATAAATAAAAATAGGTATTTAATTATAAAATATGCCTTACTTATTTTGTTTGTCTCCTCTTTGTCACCCTAATAGGGCTTACATGAGTGTGAAAGAACTGAGGGATGCCTTGCAGTTGAACAACACCTTGTTCCTGAACATTTTTTTTGCTGGTTCTGCAGGGGATGAGTTAGCTGGAGCAGCGACCTGGCCATGGGACAAGGAGGCCCTTAGTGTGCAAGGTAAGTGTATCATTATTTTTAACAGACAACCCAATGAAACAGCTAAGATTTTTCTCTTTAATCAAAGCTTTGTTTATGGCCCCTAAATAATTTTCTCCCTCCTTCAGTCTTAGCATTTTTTTCTCTGAACTTAGTAAATGAGGTGAAGCTCTTCTGGCTTCCATCATCCAATCATGTGCAAGCAAAAATGCTGTTTTTTTTCTTTTCCTTGCATATGATTGGGTAGTCTTTGCAAAGTGAAGCTTTTACTAAGCTCTGGGGCAACTGCACTTGCACAGTGTGCACTGCACAGTCTATTTGTTTTTAGTAAATCAACCCCTGTGTGGGCATTAGGCACAGCAAGGTTTAAAAATGATTTGTACATAGCATCTTTCTATTTATCGTATTGTACAGATCAAGGCATCTGCTCGCTGGAATGCAAGTGATCTTGTTTTACAGAGCTATTTGCAACATTGCTCCATGTTTGTATATTATTTTTCATATAAAATGTATCAAACAGATAGAACCAAGGTCCAATTGATAAAACAGTGTGAAGACTGGGAACTGATGTAGGGTGCACTTCAGATCCAATCCTAGAAGCACTTACCACCTTAGAACTGTGATCCTGTTATACCTCTTTAGGATCATTTTACTCATTTTATGTGGAGTTGGACTTTATCCAATATTAGCGCTGTTTTATCAATTGGACCTTGGTTCTATGTGTTTGATACATTTTATATGCTTTTTATAGAGGTTTTTTTCATTTATTTTTTAAACAGCTGCTGCCTTTTATTTATATATCTTAATATTATTTGGATATTAATATATTTATTTATTATTTATTTATTTCCTGTATGATATATATATTTACTAGTGGAGTCTCATAGACAGCTAATTTATTTTCTTTGGCGCCGAGAAGTGCACTGTGGGCCTCTTATCTGTGCACCTTCTTTTGATATTATTTTTCATGTTGTACTGTATTTGATATTTAAAATTGTTTTGTGCCCAACAGACATCCATGCACGCGTTCACACCAGTCTACACAATAAAATAGGTGCAAGCTAGTATCCACTATGCAGTGGTGGTGGGGGGAGCTGTCTTGCATTGTTACAAGACATGGGGTGAGATATCTACATTTTTATGCAACAAACTGCAAGTGTCAGTGAAATGAGGCTAGATATCTAAATTTTTAAAGAAAAAAACTGCAACCCACTTCAAGGCAGTGTTGTGGTGTGAACAGGGCACATAAAAGACAATTGTTTTCTATGTGCCCTAGCATTGAACCTGCATTGATCTATGCAGATCAAACAGCTCAACTGGAGTAGTGTGAATGATTTGTAAGATGAATCTGATAAAAGAACCCCATTTTTCTAAGCTTCATTGCTAGGCAGCAGCAAAACTCCAAACACAAGCATGTTAAGAAGATGACTATCTGAACTTACAATATGTTTGCATTAGAAATATCTATGCAAGGCACATATGTTTCACTGTGCTAAATTACATGAAGAGTCCATTTTTTTTAAGTGTATGTATAAGCAAAAAAATGTTTTTGTTTTAGATTGAATAGGGAATGGTCAAAATCCCTGGCATATTTTGTGTTTATTTTTTGCTGTCTATGTGCCTTTGAGGAATTTCTCTTTACTACTACTCCCAGGAGTGGACACAACAGGAAGTTAGGTATAAGTGAGGAACAAGTGCTCATATTGGAAGATCTCCCCTTACTTCCTGTTCTGGAGACAACTCTAAAATTTTGGGTTACCCTTTTCTTTCTCCCTTGTTGACAATGGTCACATGAACAAAGAGAGAGGGTGAATCGACCCAACAGGGACTCAGGCAAAAATAAGTCATGCCATATGATCTAAGCTTTCCCCATTTATCCAAAATAGTAAAAAAAAAGGTTTTGCCTAGAGATACCTTTTAAAGAGTAGGTCCACTCAACCGATAATGTATGTCAAAGAAAAAAGAAAAAATCGCGCCAGCCTAATTAAATAACGATCAAGTCCTTGTGAATACACAAAATAAATGTGATAATAAAGTCCAAAAAAACACTGAAGATCTGGAACGAACAACACCCGGTGCACTGATGATTATGTGAGCCACCACCACATGGACTGAGGCTTACCAGAAAATAAATAAATAACAGCGTTATCTATTGATCCACAGCAGGATATCCAGGGGATGTAGTCACAACACAGGATGAAATCAGATGTGCAGCATAGATCCTTAAGCCATAAATCCACGGAGGGATATACCAGACTTGACACAGACAGACCCTCTTAGACCGTTTCAGGAGCCCAGCAGTATGTCATTAAGGAAGAGAACCGCACATAGCGTAATACGTGGGTCAACGGCGTGCAGTGATGTCACCGCGTTTGTACGAGGAGGAAGGGCTCCTGTCTATGCCGGCCGGCATTTGTTTCCTATATGCCTGTATTGCATTTTAATGATGTGAGTAGGTTTTTACTCTTTTGAATAAAATAATTTTGGACGTATTACGCTATGTGCGGTTCTCTTCCTATATGACATACTGCTGGGCTCCTGAAATGGTCTAAGAGGGTCTGTCTGTGTCAAGTCTGGTATATCTGACTACATACCCTGGATATCCTGCTGTGGATCAATAGATAACGCTGTTATTTATTTATTTTCTGGTAAGCCTCAGTCCATGTGGTGGTGGCTCACATAATCATCAGTGCACAGGGTGTTGTTCGTTCCAGATCTTCAGTGTTTTTTTGGACTTTATTATCACATTTATTTTGTGTATTCACAAGGACTTGATCGTTATTTAATTAGGCTGGCGCGATTTTTTCTTTTTTCTATATGCTTGTGTTAGGTCACGTTATTGCTGCCTCCTATATATTCACTTATTAATCACTATTGTTTTGGTTAGCGCAATTTTTTTCTTCCCACCCCCGATAATGTATGTCAGCCTTCAAAAGATGACAGTGGGGTTGAAACATCCACCAGTTACTAATACATTTTGGGTAGCTGTGTGGTAAGCTCAAAGCACCCGAGGTCCACACTTCAACCATTTGTAGCGACTAATACTATGTAGGCTCATTTCTATTGCAGTTTTCATCTGTTTAAATTACAAAGAATTCAGGAAAAAGGATGGCCACATATAGTCTAAGAAGAGTAAGCAATGTAAGGTAAATGTCAGGTAAAACAGCTCAGGCCATGTAGCTATTTGGCCTTCTGGGTGCGCCTCTGGGTATTGAAATCTCTGCGACTTGTGAGCTATTGTTCTGTTTTGCCTTCATTCTTGAACTTCATGCGTGTACATCCAGAGGTCACACAAATCATCCACAGGCATGAAGTCGGTCATATATTATGTCAAACTCCGAACTCCAATTTGTTTATTTGCAAGAGAACATATTCATATATATACATTTGTTGCGCTGCACTATGAAGGTATAAACTATTGTTTGGTGATGTGAGATCACCAAGTGTTCAGCTTGCAACAACTTTGAAACTATTTTGAGTTACTTATCTGAGTTATAAAGTTTTTTTAGGTTCACATATGTTGAGATATTTTTGAATGCGCTGGTCGTCACCATATATTTGTATCTTTCACTTGTTATTGTTCTTTGAGGGATCTGCCTGTTTTTGGCAGTCCTTGAGAGAAATAAGTATAAATTATAGGGTGGTAACATTAGTATACATAATGTCAATAAAAGGAAAAAGTCTCTTCCTGATATCTAAATGGCAATTAGCTATATCAACATGCTGTTTTAACTTTAAAAATAAAAATACTATAAATAGACAAAAACAACACCCTCATGAAGCACTGCAAAATAATTTTGCTCCAGGCAGACTTCTGGTTATTCTTTCCTAGCCATAAATAGAAGAAACTAATACAAAAACCTGCCCGTCTGATGAATTCTCTTTTTCTTCAATCAACATTATTGAGCTGTGTCATACGTTGACCTTATCGCCCTACTGCCTGACCCTCCACTTCTTAATCCCCTTATGAGGTGAAACGCGTTTGAGGAGGAGGAGCAGAAACAGGATCTGGTAGTGAGAATTTTTAATGTATGACTCTTAGTAAAGTTGCTTGAATCTACGTTGTGGGAATCTGCCACAGTCAGCACCATCATTCTTCGAGACGGTCAGTGACCTAAACTATCAATGTTACATGGAAAAGAGGTTTGCTACCCGAAATCTCTTTTTTGCTAAATTTGTTGATTCTTGGTCTTTATAGTTGCATAATCCTAAATGCATGGTTTCATTCTGATAGCTCAAACAATAATGGAGTATGTAACGTCAATGTTATTTAGACTGGTATCTTGATTACCCCCAGTTTATATAGTTGTATCCTTATTCCTCCTCTCTCCTTTCTAGTTCCCCCACTACCCTATTCCTACACCCCTCACCCTATACTTTTTTCCGAGTTCACGCTGTTGGCAGAAGTTCCACACAACCTATGTACTCTTCTCAGGCCACTCTATGGCCTCGTACACACGATAGGTTAAACAGAGGACAACGGTCTGATGGACCGCCTTCATCGATCAAAACCGATCGTGTGTGGGCCCCATAGGTTATTTAACCATCGGTTAAAAAAAAACAACTTGTTTTAAATGTAACCAATGGATTCCTAACCCATAGGACAAAACCGATCATTAGTAGGCACGACCATCGGTTAAAAATCCACGCATGCTCAGAATCAAGTCGATGCATGCTTGGAAGCATTGAACTTCGTTTTTTTCAGCACGACGTTGTGTTTTACATGACCGTGTTCTGACACGATCGTTTTTTTAACCGATGGTGTGTAGGCGCGAGGGACTATCAGTCACCTTCATCGGTTAACCGATGAAACCGGTCCATTCTCATCGGATGGACCGATCGTGTGTACGCGGCATAAGACTTCACTGCATTGCGTTAGAGTTGCAGACTCGTTATATGTCATACTGTATAACTGTGATCTCACACATCTCATTTTGTTTGTGTACTTGTTTAAAATGATTTAATAACATGTATTTGAAATATATAAGTTGGTTGAAAAAAAAAGAGGATTTATCAGATATGCAACTTTTTGTATGACTTTTTGTATTTTTTCCCAGTAAAGAAATTGAACATTAGACACACCAAGCAAAGCATAATTCACATAAACACAGTGGTACAAATATTAGTTATTTTATAAATCATTGTGGGTTGAAGGGTTTGATGTGCAGTTCAATAAATGTCAGGAGACCATATGTCTGTTCATTACAATAAATAACTAATATGACAGGTAGACTGTTAATACTTGAAGATCGAGGAGCTTAGCCCAGAAAACCACCTGGTAGGGCTCAGGCTAAAAAAACATTTCTATATACAAAAACCCCAGATGACAAAACACATCTTTTCCTACTGATTCCCTGTCATATGTCAATTTGTCAGTTTGTTTTTGTTTTTTAATCTTTTTTGTCAAACGTTAATTTAGACTTGGCTACTTACAATAAATGCCAGACATATTAATTACGCAGCAGTTGTTTTATGCCAGCCTGTGCCCTTTCATTTAAGTATCAGAATGGAATATAGCAAAAACTATCTTACTAGGCAAGATAACGGCCAAAACTAAAAAAGTTTGTTTCTTTAAACATTGGGTAAATTTCTTCCTGTAATAAGTAATGGTTATCTAAGTGCTTAGTGATTTATTTGGCTGTATTATTCAGTCTTCTTTTGGAAATGTCCCTATTTAAATTATAGACACGCTATTTAATTTCACACTTCTAAAAAAACACTGACTCTTCTGTAATTACAGCTGGAAGGGAAGTTACTGGAATATGACCAGATCAGTGGACAATGTAGAGCCAATTTAATTACATCAAGAGGGATGGATGCTCGAGACATTAAGCATTTCATTGTGGTTAAAAGTCGTTTTGTATTGCACTAAATGACCATCAGGATGCTTCACGTTGAAGTAAATGAAACTTCAATGTCATATGTATTGTCCCTATCTATTTTTATTAGCTTGCCGGTCCGTTCTGGAGCATAATATGAATGTACTGTCAGGGGCTCAAGTAGCTTGTTTTTAATTCAACTTTACTTACTTTCTATATAACTTATTTGGGTAATGCCCAGTAAAGATAGCCATAGACGGGAGACATCCTTTTAAAGTTACAAGGTGTTCAGACATGACCGTTCAAGTGTCTGTATTTTTGATTCATGAATGGCTTTGCAGTATATTCGAATTAAGAGTCTATTAGACATGCTTAAAAACATAAGACTGCAACGGTCATTTCAAAGTTAAACTTTGAATTTCTGCATTGACTAATGATTGGTGCCTGTGTTAGGAAAAGTTACAAGATAACATGGAAGGAAATTGCAGAAGTGTGATAGGTATGAACATATACACACTATGACCAAAAGTTTGAGGACAACTGGGAATTACACCTATATCTACTTGTTTGACGTATACTGAAACCATGGACATTAATATGGATTAATGTTAGGGTACAGGAAGGGTTAATAAAGGGCTGTCCCTTGTTAGTTATAGATAAAACATTTAGATGATACTAGACATGAGTGATTTGTTTCATTACGAATTAAAATTTTGTCAAAATTTTCCTTGTTCGGAGATTCGGATATAAATGAGTCTCCAAATCACAAAAGTAATGAGTTTCAATGAATCTGAAATAAATGATAACAAAGCAATGAATCCATTCTTGTTCATTCTTTTTATTCAGATGACATGACACAATAATTTGTTTTGGGGCCTTTTCTTAAAGCGGAGGTTCACCGGTATAATGCATTTTTTTCCCTTAGATTCCTGCTCATTTAGTCTAGGGGAATCGGCTATTTGTTTTAAAATCCGAGCATTACTTACCGCCACTTCAGGGTATGAGCTGCGGGACTGGGCGTTCCTTCTTGATCGACAGTCTTCCGACAGGTCTTCCGAAAGGCTTCCGACGGTCACATCCATCGCGTCACGATTTTCCGAAAGTAGCCGAACGTCGGTGCGCAGGCGCAGTATAGAGCCGCACGTTCGGCTTCTTTCGGCTACTCGTGACGCGATGGATGCGACCGTCGGAAGCCTTTCGGAAGCCTGTCTGAAGACTGTCAATCAAGAAGGAACGCCCAGTCCCGAAGACCCATACCCGGAAGTGGCGGAGAAGATCACCCTCTACAACAGTAAGTAATGCTCGGATTTTAAAATAAATAGCCGATTCCCCTAGACTAAATGAGCAGGAATCTAAGGGTATCTAAGGTTAAAAAAAAAATTATGGGAGAACCCCCTCTTTAATGTTTAAAGCATCCAAAATGATGTAACGAATGATCCAAATTGATTCGGATCCATTTAATTTTTATGTTGGATTACCATTTTTTATTATTATAAAAAATGAACTACATATGAAATGGAAGCATATTGCAATAAATGCAGTAAAGTATAAAATAAGAAAATAAAGACTATTCATACTTATTGTGTTTGAGTTGGATGGAGGTGAAACCATCAGAATCTCTGAATCATAACATAATTAGTTAATTAATTTTATTCCATTTGTTATGTTATAATTCAGAGATTCTGATGGATCCACTTATATCAAACCCAAACAGATAGCTGGATTCACAACGAGTTACGCCGGCGTATCAGTAGATACGCCGTCGTAACTCGGAATCTAAGCCGTTGTATGTTTAAGTGTATGCTCAAACTGAGATACACTTAAACCTAGCTAAGATACGACGGCCTGCGCCGTCGTATCTTAGGGTGCAATATTTCCACTGGCCGCTAGGTGGCACTTCCGTTGAGTTCGGCGTAGAATATGCAAATGACTATATACGCCGATTCATGAACGTACGCTTGCCCGTCACAGTAAAGATACGCCGTTTCCGTAAGTGGTACGCCGGCGTAAAGATAAAGCTGCCCCCTAGGTGGCCTAGCCAATGTTAAGTATGGCCGTCGTTCCCGCGTCGAAATTTCAAAATTTTACGTCGTTTGCGTAAGTCGTCCGTGAATGGGGCTGGCCGTAATTTACGTTCACGCCGAAACCAATACGTCCTTGCGGCGTACTTTGGAGCAATGCACACTGGGATATGTCCACGGACGGCGCTTGCACCGTTTGTAAAAAACGTCAATCACGTCGGGTCACTAGTCATTTACATAAAACACGCCCCCTGTTCCTAATTTGAATTAGGCGCGCTTACGCCGGCCCATTTACGCTACGCCGCCGTAACTTAGGAGGCAAGCACTTGCCTCTCTGACTTAAGGTGGCGTCGCGTAAATACGCTACACCGCCTGAAAGTTACGCTGCCCTACCTGAATCCAGCTAAGAATGCATAGGTTATCTCCTGAAATAAGGAAATAACACATTAAAACGAATATAGGCAATCTTATGAAATACTAATCGATTTGGAACAATTATTATATACAATTTCACCTCCCCGCAAGAGCTAACCCCCTCTGGGAATCTTTCTCTCTCTTGCAGGTGCGCTCCCGTGTTATACATTTGGTGTGCATAGCTGCCGAGTGTATGACTCGGCCCCGCGACGGCCACGTCATTGGATTTGATTGACAGCAGTGGGAGCCAATGGCTGTGCTGCTATCAATCTATCCAATGAGGAGCCGATCAGACATTCAAGAGAATGATGCAGGATCGCGGAGATCCGGGGCTCAGGTAAGTAAAATGGGGGCTTGGGGGGGGGGGGGTGGAGAGTGCAAGGTGTTTTTTCACCTTAAAGCATAGGATACCTTAAAGGGGTTGTAAGGTACCATTTTCTTTTCCTAAATAGCTTCCTTTACCTTAGTGCAGTCCTCCTTTACATACCTCATCCTTCAATTTTGCTTTTAAATGTCCTTTTTTCTTCTGAGAAATCCTCACTTCCTGTTCTTCTGTCTGTAACTCCACACAGTAATGCAAGGCTTTCTCCCTGGTGTGGAGTGTTGTGCTCGCCTGAAGGATGAGGTATGTAAAGGAGGACTGCACTAAGGTACAGGAAGCTATTTATGAAAAAGAATTGTACCTTCACAACCCCTTTAACACACAAATTGCAAAGGAGAGAAAAAAAGCATATTTCAAATTGCTAAATTTTCACATTTGCCTAAACACAATCAAGACACTGCAGAGAAATGAAATGAAATCATACAGTGAGTATATTGAATGTTTGATACACCACTTGAGTAAAATCTGGGGCATGATTTGTCATGCAATTTCCTATTCTTCACCTTTGTTTTCCTTTTCAGTCAGTCATTTTCAGTTTAGTTTCTATGTCAGTGGTGACGTCCATCATCAGGTATTACCACTTGATTTTATTTGAGGCATTTAATGACGTGTCCTGAATAGTTTCAGAAAGCTTTTGCATGCTTTGTGAATAAATGATCAATATCTCAGGTAAATGACCACTTCAACAACTGTGAAATATTATTGAATCTCTCAGCATGTTCCTTCACAGTCAAAAATAGATTAACAAAAATAAACATATCTTTTAAAATTGTGCTTCTGGAAAAATGTTGCATATGCAATGACCTCCTGTAAAACCTCATGTCGTTATTCTCTGCAGGGGGATTATTGGTGAATCCGTCTTATTATGGAGTTCCAGGCCATACAAACACGTTGATTCATGAAGTGGGCCATGCCCTTGGACTTTACCATGTTTTTAAAGGTGTGAGTGAGCGAGAATCTTGCGATGACCCTTGCAGTGAGACTGAACCTTCTATGGAGACGGGGGATCTATGTGCTGACACTGCGCCTACCCCAAAGAATAAACTTTGTCGAGATCCAGATCCAGCAAATGACACATGTGGGCCACTGTTTTACACTGGAACTCCATACAACAACTACATGAGCTACTCAGGTAAGATTTTATCTCAGTGATCTGTTGAGAACATTAATGTTACTTATGTGTATAAATAATACATTTTATCATTGGTTGTGCAATTTTCTAATTAAAAAAAGCACTCTTTATTACCTCCCCATCAGAGAAAGTTACCGTAAATATACTCGAGTATAAGCCGACCCGAAAATAAGCCGAGGCACCTAATTTTACCACAAAAAAAATGAGAAAATGTATTGACTTGGGTATAAGCCTAGGGTGTCCATCTGCATGCCTCACTGTGCCCATGCCTCACTGTGTCCATGCCCCACTGTGTCCATGTCTGAGGCCTTGTACACACGACCGAGTTTCTCGGCAAAAACCAGCAAGAAACTTGCTGGGAGCAGGAACGACGGCCATACTTAACATTGAGTACGCCACCATATAGCAGCTTTAACTATACGCCGGAAAAAGCCGAACGGAAACTACGTAAAAAAATGCGCCGGCCGGTCGTATGTTCGTGGATCGGCGGAAATAGCTAATTTGCATACTCGACGCGGAAACGCCACCTAGCAGCCGCCGAAAAATTGCATTTAAGATCCGACGGCGTACTAAGACGTATGCCTGTCGGATCGATCCCAGATGCCGTCATATCTTGTTTTGTGGATTCAAAACAAAGATACAACGCGGGAAATTTAAAATTATTAATCCTTTTGTGGATCTGCCCCTAAGACTGGGATGCCATTAAACTATATGTCTCTGTAAAGGCAGGTGTCCCAATACTTTTGGCAATAAAGTGTATTTTTAAACATATATATATATATATATATATATATATATATATATATATATATATATATATAGAGCAAAAAAAATATTGCACTTATCTTTTTCAAGTATTAACAGGAATGTTTGCTTCTAAAAACAGCCATGTGCAATTGTCATTCAAAGTGCGACAGAGCTGAAAATTGGCCTGGGCAGGAAGGGGGTAAAAGTGCCCATTATTGAAGTGATTAAGGGCCATTTCACACTAAAGCAGACTTGTCTGGAATCTGTCTGCTCTCGCCAAAGCTATGGGGCAGTGTGGAGCGTGAATCTGGGCATCACACGGCTCAATTTTTTAATTTATTTTTTACAAACTTAATTTGAAGTGTACATTGTACAATGTGCTGGGCTACTGTACAGAGCCATGCGATTCTGTACAGTGCACTGCAAAAATAAATGCAGGATGTCTGCATTTTATCGCAGCTACAGTTTGTATTGCAGTGTGAATGGAACACACAGGAAACAATTGTTTTCTGTGTGTCCATGCAGTACAGGAATTTTACAATGTAGTTAAACGTCTGTCACCGCATAGTGTGTGAATTAGACATGTGCAATTTGTTTAGCTTCAAATTTGTTTTTTAACAAATTCCCGATTTTCGCATTTCCAAATTTTTAAATTTCCAAATTTCCGGATTTCCGAAATGTCAAATTTTCTTATTTCCGAATTGTTAAATTTCCGAATTTTCGGATTTCCAAAATTTCGAATTTCCGGATTTCCAAAATTTCGAATTTCCGGATTTCAGAAATTTTTAATTTACGGATCTCCGTATTTCCAAATTTCCGAATTTTTGAATTTCTGAATATTCGTATTTCCGAATGTTTGAATTTCCGAGTTTCTGAATGTTTGAATTTCCGAATTTTCGTATTTTTGTATTTCCGAATTTTCGAATTTCGGAGATTCGAAAATTCGGAAATTCAGAAATACAAAACATTTTTTTTAATTTTATATTTTCAAATTTTGTAATTTCGAATTTTTTCATTTTCAAATGTTTTTTATTTTCGAATTTTCGAAATTCCAAATTTCCGAATTTCCGAAATTTTGGAATTTGGAAATTTGAAAATACGAAACATTTTAGAATTTTAGATTTTGTAATTTCGAATTTTTAAATTTTCGATTTTTTGAATTTTTGAATTTTCGAAATTATCGGAAATTTGAAAATTCGAAAATTCGAAAATTAACCACTTTCCCACCGGACCATTTGTCAGCCTTAAGACCAGAGGTGTTGGGCGTGGCTTGGCTGAGCCTAGAGATGGCAGCTTGAACGGGGAGCTCCTGCCGCCGCGGACTTCATGCTTATCCTGTAGGTGCTGGTAAGAAGACCGATCACCCCGAATACACAGGAAATCTCCCCAATTACTTGGAGATTCGTTCGGTGCAACTCCGGGTCCTTTCCGAGGATTTTTGAGCTAGTTCTCGGACTTTGATCCCACACGCCTTTGAATATAATGGCCGAATCAAAAAGCCTCCATACGGGAGCTAGCGGGACTGCTACAGGTACCAATGACATTCCGGTAAACCCGCTCAACGGAGGGGAAAATACATTCCCGCATGATTTAACATTGACCCCCAATCTTCATGACCTTTATTCGGTAGCAGCAGATATTAAAACAACCCTGTCGGCTGCTATTGCAGGGTTGAGTATGGAAATACGCGCAGTTGCAGCGCGTGTACAAGAAGTAGAATTAGTAACTGCGCAACAAAGCACTGCACTGCGTCATGTAAATAACAAGACTGATGCTAACACGTACCAACTCAGAGAATTGAATCGCCAAATTGAAGATTTGGAAAATAGAAGTAGACGCCATAATGTGAGAATTAGGGGACTCCCCGAATCGGTGGATGTGGACCACATTACCCCAGTCGTTACTGGGATTTTTAATGACTTACTGGGACGTCCCCCGCTCACGGTCATCAAAATGGAGCGTCTACATAGAGCGCTAAGACCAAAAGGCAGACCGAATGACCCTCCTAGGGACGTGATCTGCCACGTCGATGATTTTATTCTTAAAGAAAACATTCTCAGGAACGCCAAATTGAGAGCAAAATTCACTTATGAAGGGCACTCCATATCCTTCTTTCAAGACTTGTCTCAAATCACCCTCCAAAATAGAAGGGATCTGAGACCCTTATTGGATAAACTGCGCAACAAGGGAATTATTTACAAATGGAGATTCCCATTCGGTCTGCAGGCTACCAACCAGGGGCACACTGCTATTCTGAGAGTCCCAGAAGACCTCCAGGCATTTTGTAAGACAATGGACATACAATTTATTGAACTCCCTAATTGGTATGCCGAATTTCACTGCAAAATCCCGGTCAGAGAGACTAATAAGGAGGATTTCATGGAGACAACCCAATCCAGATTTCGGAGACGTCGTTCCCACTCGAATGAAAACAGAAAGGATCCCTCTCTAGATCTGAATGTAGATCCTCGATCAACATCGTCACCACGCTCCAGGAGACCAAGAAAGGAATAGTGATATGTTGTGACATTATATGTTTTTGTTTCTCCCATTAATTAATACAATATTTTCTCTCTAATCTCTATTCTCACATGTCATATATATCCATCAAGTGAAGAAGAGAAATAGACAACCTTAGTCCAGGTTTTAGAGTGGTCCTGGCGATATAAGTTTTAACAAAAAATAAAAATAAAATAAAGAAATAATAATTAAAAAATGAAAAAAAAAAATAAATAAAAAAGAAAAGAATGAGACGCAAAAATCTACAATGTTATGTAAACAACGTGGTTTGCTTCTCTTCAATTGATGGGTCTGTTGACTGTTTTTGATTCAAAGTATGTTTTGACCCCAATTAGTTATGTGATGTTGATGTTATTGTATGGATTGCAGGTCTTGTTATCCAGAAGGCTACAGAAATATTTAACCTGTTTTTTCCTTCAGATTGCTTTCTAGGACTGCTTTAATGTTTTTGCCTAATACTGGTCCTACTTTAATTTAGATATTTTTAACAGGTCTGTGGCGGCGGGCAGTCGAATGGTTCTGGTTGTTGTTTTTGGGCTTCGCCCTTTCAACCCCCAAGTAGCAAATATTTCTGTCTATTTTTCCTTTTAGGAATAGGTCAGAAAGACTTTGCTACATCCAATATTTTTTTTTTTCCTTCATTCCTCTTGAAAGAGGATCATTGATACTTTGTTATATTTCGATTGTTTCAATTTCCCCTCTACTTGATTTACTCGATACATATTCTTTTAATTGAATATAATAAACAAGTAATTCTTCTAGTTTATCCTTCCTAGTCACCCCTTGACTGTTTCTCCCCCCTCAGGCTTTTGTAGCTAATCCTCTTCATAGTGCTTGTCATGTCTTCTTCCACTGGCAATATTATTGTATCAAAAAGGAAAATCAAATTTTATTCCATCAATACAAAAGGCCTCAATATACCAGAGAAAAGATCAAAACTCTTACTAATGCTGAAAAGATCTAACTCCGATATAGTATTCCTGCAGGAAACGCACTTTAGAACAGATAATACAGGGAGTGCAGAATTATTAGGCAAATGAGTATTTTGACCACATCATCCTCTTTATGCATGTTGTCTTACTCCAAGCTGTATAGGCTCGAAAGCCTACTACCAATTAAGCATATTAGGTGATGTGCATCTCTGTAATGAGAAGGGGTGTGGTCTAATGACATCAACACCCTATATCAGGTGTGCATAATTATTAGGCAACTTCCTTTCCTTTGGCAAAATGGGTCAAAAGAAGGACTTGACAGGCTCAGAAAAGTCAAACATAGTGAGATATCTTGCAGAGGGATGCAGCACTCTTAAAATTGCAAAGCTTCTGAAGCGTGATCATCGAACAATCAAGCGTTTCATTCAAAATAGTCAACAGGGTCGCAAGAAGCGTGTGGAAAAACCAAGGCGCAAAATAACTGCCCGTGAACTGAGAAAAGTCAAGCGTGCAGCTGCCAAGATGCCACTTGCCACCAGTTTGGCCATATTTCAGAGCTGCAACATCACTGGAGTGCCCAAAAGCACAAGGTGTGCAATACTCAGAGACATGGCCAAGGTAAGAAAGGCTGAAAGACGACCACCACTGAACAAGACACACAAGCTGAAACGTCAAGACTGGGCCAAGAAATATCTCAAGACGGATTTTTCTAAGATTTTATGGACTGATGAAATGAGAGTGAGTCTTGATGGGCCAGATGGATGGGCCCGTGGCTGGATTGGTAAAGGGCAGAGAGCTCCAGTCCGACTCAGACGCCAGCAAGGTGGAGGTGGAGTACTGGTTTGGGCTGGTATCATCAAAGATGAGCTTGTGGGGCCTTTTCGGGTTGAGGATGGAGTCAAGCTCAACTCCCAGTCCTACTGCCAGTTTCTGGAAGACACCTTCTTCAAGCAGTGGTACAGGAAGAAGTCTGCATCCTTCAAGAAAAACATGATTTTCATGCAGGACAATGCTCCATCACACGCGTCCAAGTACTCCACAGCGTGGCTGGCAAGAAAGGGTATAAAAGAAGAAAAACTAATGACATGGCCTCCTTGTTCACCTGATCTGAACCCCATTGAGAACCTGTGGTCCATCATCAAATGTGAGATTTACAAGGAGGGAAAACAGTACACCTCTCTGAACAGTGTCTGGGAGGCTGTGGTTGCTGCTGCACGCAATGTTGATGGTGAACAGATCAAAACACTGACAGAATCCATGGATGTCAGGCTTTTGAGTGTCCTTGCAAAGAAAGATGGCTATATTGGTCACTGATTTGTTTTTGTTTTGTTTTTGAATGTCAGAAATGTATATTTGTGAATGTTGAGATGTTATATTGGGTTCACTGGTAAAAATAAATCATTGAAATGGGTATATATTTTTTTTTGTTAAGTTGCCTAATAATTATGCACAGTAATAGTCACCTGCACACACAGATATCCCCCTAAAATAGCTAAAACTAAAAACAAACTAAAAACTACTTCCAAAAATATTCAGCTTTGATATTAATGAGTTTTTTGGGTTCATTGAGAACATGGTTGTTGTTCAATAATAAAATTAATCCTCAAAAATACAACTTGCCTAATAATTCTGCACTCCCTGTATTCCTACTTTTACAGATAAGAAATTTGCACATATTTTTCACGCCACTAACCCGGATTCCAAGAATAGAGGAGTCTCTATACTAATTTCAAAACACTGCCCCCTCCATGTATTGGATACGAAGTTTGACAAAGAAGGTAGATACTTATTTGTGAAAGGCTCACTTTTTGATAAGACTTTCACGCTAATAAACATCTATGCCCCCAATAGACTCCACGCCTCTTTTTATAAAGCGATGGTGGAGTCCCTTGAGGCATTCGCTAGTGGTACGGTGATAATGGGAGGTGATTTCAACCTGGCCCTAAATCCAGTTATTGATACATCATCTGGATCTTCCAAAACCCCATATCGAACACTAAATATAGTTAAGGGATTATTGCATCGCTTTTCCTTACACGATTCCTGGAGAACATTAAATCCGTCTTCAAGAGATTTCACATATTACTCACCCCCACATAATACTTACTCCAGGTTGGATTATTTTTTTATTTCCCAAGGGGATCTAGAACTACTAGATGATGCTTCCATTGATCCTATGATCCTTTCGGATCACAATCCCATTTCTATGAGTATAACAATTGGGGACAAGCCCTCTCTGGGAAAATCTTGGAGATTAGACAATTCGCTACTCAGCGACGCGAACACGGTCCTGAAGATAAAATCTTTACATTCTAATTATTTTAAAGAGAATTCAACAAATGATGTGAACCCTCCGACAATATGGCTTGCTCATAAGTGTGTGGTCAGAGGAGAACTGATCTCCATAATGGCAAAACGCAATAAGGATAGAAGGGAACTCATAAAGAATCTCACAAATAGGATAGAGGCTTTGGAAAAAACCCATAAACAATCTCTCGATTCAGTTGTTTTCACCGAATTATTCAACACTAGAAAAGAATTGCTTGAAATATTAGATAGGAAAATTAAACGCAACAAAATTTATTCGCAGAAGTTTTTCTACGAATACGGCAATAAAACAGGTAGATTACTGGCCAATACCTTAAATGCTTCAAGCAAAAAATTCGACAATATTCACTCTATTGTCGACTCGAAAGGCAACAAATTTACACGTTCATCTGACATTGCTAAACAATTTCAGTTATATTATTCTAATTTATACAACTTAGGATCTACAGGCTCGATTACAAACCCGCAATTGAGGAAAAAAATGCTTACTGACTTCCTCGACTCATATTGCCCTAAATCAATTAATCCAGAGGCAGCAAGGGACTTAGATAAACCATTAGAAATCTCAGAGGCCCTTACAGCTCTTAACCAACTTAATATGGGTAAGAGCCCAGGTCCAGACGGTTTCACAGTCAATTACTATAAAATTTTCAAGGACTCTCTACTTCCCCACTTTATATCTACTTTTAACTCTCCCCCTGCTCAATGGACGTCGTCTAGAGACCTTCTCGAGGCTCACATAGTGATGATACCCAAACCTAACAAAGATAAGAACCTAGTAACCAACTATAGGCCTATCTCTCTCCTGAATGTGGATATCAAGTTGTATGCCAAAATTCTAGCGAACCGTCTCTTACCCCTTCTAAACAACCTGATATCATTAGACCAAGTGGGTTTTACACCAGGAAGAGAAGCCAGGGACAACACCATCAAGGCCCTGTGCATTCAAAATTGGCTTAGTGAAACGAAATCTCCCGGATTCCTACTTTCCCTCGACGCGGAGAAAGCTTTCGACAGAATTGCTTGGGATTACATGCATGCTGCATTGGAATCTTTAGGCCTCCAAGAGCGCATGTTGCAATTCATAAACCTTCTTTACTCATCCCCAACAGCTAAAATCAAAGTCAACGGATGCCTGTCGGAAGCTTTCTCCGTGGCGAATGGAACACGCCAGGGATGCCCATTGTCACCAATAATTTTCATTCTAATACTGGAACCCCTCCTTTGCAGAATACGAGCAAACCAAGATATAGTGGGTATCAACATAGGAAACAAACAATACAAATTGGCAGCATTTGCCGACGATGTGCTACTGTTTCTGACCAACCCCTTAATCACGATCCCTAATCTACTTAATGATTTTTCTATGTTTAATGATATTTCCAATCTGAAAATTAATTTTGCCAAGTCCAGAGCTCTCAATATCTCACTACCCACTGCCACGGTGGAACTATGTAAGCTGAACTTCCCCTTTACATGGGAGGACGAACATCTTTCTTATCTAGGAATCAAATTGACTCCCAATATTAAGGACTTGTATGCCAAAAACTTTGTACCTTTATTAAATACAATTCGATCCGACATGTTAAGGTGGGATAAGAACATGTTCTCATGGTTCGGTAGAGCAAACGTAATTAAAATGAACATTCTCCCTAGGTTCTTATACCTCTTCCAGACCCTTCCCATAACCATCCCGGGTCCATTTTTTGAATCTTTTAGGAAAATTAGCATGAAATTTATCTGGGGTGGTAAACAACCGAGAATTAAATGGGACAAATTAGTGACACCAAAGCTTATGGGTGGAATAGGAGTCCCAGACCTACGCAAGTACTATTGGGCTTGCCACCTATCCAGGATAGTTGATTGGCATGTACACGCTCTTTCTAAAGACTGGATAGAATTAGAGGAGAAGTCTGTACCTGCGAATGTACCTATCAAACACCTGCCATGGACTAGTGTCAGAAAAATCCCGAACAGTACTAAGGCACATCCGGTGACAGGTTCGTCACTAAAGATCTTCAGACACTTATGCAAGACGTTAGATTTATCATCTGTATACGGACCAATCACTCCAATTACCCATAATCTCGAGCTATCTCTTCCAGACTATAATAGTACTCAGCTAGGCAACTCTACAGCGGTAACGCTTAGGGCATCAGACTTCTTTTCGCACCAAAATCCACTTACATATGATATATTCGGATCCAACAATCCTGAATGCAATTTGTCTATTTGTAGCTTTAACAAGGTCATTAGATTTCTCCAGAAAATCAATCCTATGGGAGGGTGGTGTAGAACTAAGACATTGTTTGAATCTGTATGCCTCAGGGGTTCCCCCCAGAAACACTTGATTTCCTTGATGTACACTCTTCTCAACTCGAATTTTGATATCCAAAAGGACAGTGCCAGTATATTTTGGGAAAGGGAATTAAGTATATCTGTAACCAATGAAGAGTGGGCTACCATTTTCAAGAGAATACATAAGGGCACGCTAAATGTATTAACTCAAGAAAATGGATACAAGATTTACTCAAGGTGGTATAAAACTCCTTCAACCATCCATAAATACAACCCTGATACTTCACCCATGTGTTGGAGGTGTGGAATTGAACAAGGTACTCTGTTACACGTTTGGTGGAATTGCACCGCTTTGTCTAAATTTTGGTCGGAAGTTCACAGGCTGATAACACATATAACTTCCTTCTCTCCAGACTTCACTCCGGGACAATATTTGTTACACCATTCTACTCTCTCCCATTCAACCTACAAAAACACCATAGTCATACACCTTGTTAACGCGGCGAGACTATGTATACCCATAAAATGGAAACAATCCTCCCCGCCGACTATTTCAGATTGGTTCCGCAGGATCAATCATATTGCCAACATGGAAGAACTAATACACCTATCAAATGAATCCTCCAAGGACTATCATGATATGTGGTCATGCTGGAAGCATTTTACGAGTACTACAGAATATCATATGCTGATGACATCCTGAATTTGTGTCACATCCTCTTATTTATTGGTCTTTTCACAGTGGTAAGGAGACTATTAATCTTTATCCACCTAGTCTACTAAACCCAGGCAAGCTCTGCTACATCTATCAAAGCCTGAACTTTTATATTACATACCCTCCCTTAGTGGACTTTAGTTCCCCCCCCCCTTTTTCCTCTCCCCTTCCTCACCCCTCCATTACTTTTATTTATAGAGGTGATTAACTTTGCATGTTATGATTTATTCCATGCATTTATGTTGCTTATTATTTAATAAGTTTCTTATGACACCGCAATAGGTGTAATGCCTTCATGAAGATGTTTGTACCTATATAAATGTGAAAACTTAATAAACATATTTAAAAAAAAAAAAAAGACCAGAGGTGTTTTTACAATTTTCCACTGCGCTGCTTTAACTGGTAATTGCGCGGCCATACAATGTTGTACCCAAACAAAATTTGCGTCCTTTTTTTCCCACAAATAGAGCTTTCTTTTGATGGTATTTGATTGCCTCTGCGATTTTTAATGTTTGCGATATAAACGGAAAAAGAGCGAAAATTTTGAGAAAAAATGATATTTTCTACTTTTTGTTATAAGAAAAATCGAACAAACTCAATTTTAGTCATACATTTTGGCCAAAATGTATTCAGCCACATGTCTTTAGTAAAAAAAATGCCAATAAGCGTATATTTATTGGTTTGCGCAAAAGTTATAGCATCTACAAACTAGGGTACATTTTCTGGAATTTACACAGCTTTTATTTTATGACTGCCTATCTCAATTCTTGAGGTGCCAAAATAGCAGGGAAGTACAAAACCCCCCCAAATGACCCCATTTTGGAAAGTAGACACCCCAAGGAACCTGCTGAAAGGCATGTTGAGTCCATTGAATATTTTTTTTTTTTGTAACAAGTGATTGAATAATGACAAAAAAAATTAATAAATAAAAGAAATTACAAAAAGTTGTCACTAAATGATATATTGCTCACACATGCCATAGTTATATGTGGAATTGCATCCCAAAATACATTCTCCTGCTTCTCCTGAGTACGGGGATACCACATGTGTGAGACTTTTTGGGAGCCCAACCACGTACGGGGCCCCGAAAATCAAGCACCGCCTTCAGGATTTCTAAGGGCGCAAATTTTTGATTTCACTTCTCACTACCTAAGACAGTTTTGAAGGCCATAAAATGCCCAAATAGCACAAAATCCCCCCAAATGACCCCATTTTGGAAAGTAGACACCCCAAGGAATCTGCTGAGGGGCATATTGAGCCCACTGAATATTTTTTTTTTTGTACCAAGTGATTGAATAATGACAAAAAAAAAAAAGAAAAAAGAAATTACAAAAAGTTGTAACTAAATGATATATTGCTCATACATGCCATGGTTATATGTGGAATTGCACCCCAAAATACATTCTGCTGCTTCTCCTGAGTACGGGGATACCATATGTGTGGGACTTTTTGCGAGTCTAGCCGCGTACGGGACCCCGAAAACCAAGCATCGCCTTCAGGATTTCTAAGGGCGCAAATTTTTTATTTCACTCCTCACTACCTATCACAGTTTTGAAGGCCATAAAATGCCCAAATAGCACAAACCCCCCCCAAATGACCCCATTTTGGAAAGTAGACACCCCAGGCTATTTGCTGAGAGGCATGTTGAGTCCATGGAATATTTAATATTTTGCCACAAGTTGCGGGAATATGAAATTTTTTTTTTTTTTGCACAAAGTTGTCACTAAATGATATATTGCTCACACATGCCATGGGCATATGTGGAATTACACCCCAAAATACATTCTGCAGCTTCTCCTGAGTACGGGGATACCACATGTGTGGGACTTTTTGGGAGCCTAGCCGCGTACGGGACCCCGAAAACCAAGCACCGCCTTCAGGATTTCTAAGGGCATACATTTTTGATTTCACTCCTCACTACCGATCACTACCTATCACAGTATTGAAGGCCATAAAAGGCCAAGATGGCACACAACCCCCCCAAATGACCCCATTTTGGAAAGTAGACACCCCAAGCTATTTTCTGAGAGGCATTTTGAGTTCATGGAATATTTTATATCTTGCCACCAGTTGCTGGAATATGACAAACTTTTTTTTTTTTTTTTGCACAAAGTTGTCACTAAATGATATATTGCTCACACATGCCATGGTTATATGTGGAATTGCACCCCAAAATACATTCTGCTGCTTCTCCTGAGTACGGGGATACCACATGTGTGGGACTTTTCGGGAGCCTAGCCGCGTACGGGGCCCCGAAAACCAAGCACCGCCTTCAGGATTTCTAAGGGCGCAGATTTTTGATTTCACTCCTCGCTGCCTATCACAGTTTCGGAGGCCATGGAATTCCCAGATGGCACACAACCCCCCCAAATGACCCCATTTTGGAAAGTAGACACCCCAAGCTATTTGCTGAGAGGCATGGTGAGTATTTTACAGCGCTCATTTATTTTTGAAAATGAAGAAAGATATATATATATATTTTTTTTTTTTTTTTTTCAATTTTCAAATCTTTGTGACAAAAAGCAAGATCTGCAAAATACTCAACATACCTCTCAGCAAATAGCTTGGGGTGTCTACTTTCCAAAATGGGGTCATTTGGGGGGGTTTTGTGCCATCTGGGCATTCCATGGCCTCCGAAACTGTGATAGGTAGTGAGGAGTGAAATCAAAAATTTACACCCTTAGAAAGCCTGAAGGTGGTGATTGGTTTTTGGGGTCCCGTACGCGGCTAGGCTCCCAAAAAGTCTCACACATGTGGTATCCCCGTACTCAGGAGAAGCAGCAGAATGTATTTTGGGGTGTAATTCCACATATGCCCATGGCATGTTTGAGCAATATATCATTTAGTGACAACTTTGTGCAAAAAAATAAAATAAAATAATAATAATTCTCTTTCCTACAACTTGTGTCAAAATATAAAATATTCCATGGACTCGAGATGCCTCTCAGCAAATAGCTTGGGGTGTCTACTTTCCAAAATGGGGTCATTTGGGGGGATTTTGAACTGTCCTGGCATTTTATGAACAACATTTAGAAGCTTATGTCACACATTACCCACTCTTCTAACCACTTGAAGAAAAAGCCCTTTCTGACACTGTTTGTTTACATAAAAACATATTATTTTTTTGCAAGAAAGTTAAGTTGAACCCCCAAACATTATATATTATTTTAAAGCAAAGGCCCTACAGATTAAAATGGTGGGTGTTGCATTTTTTTTTACCACGCAGTATTTGCGCAGCGATTTTTCAAATGCATTTTTTTGGGCAAAAATACATATTTTTTTATTTTAATGCACTAAAACACACTATATTGCCCAAATGTTTGATGAAATAAAAAAGATGATCTTAGGCCGAGTACATAGATACCAAACACGACATGCTTTAAAATTGCGCACAAATGCGCAGTGGCGACAAACTACATACATTTTTAAAAGCCTTTAAAAGCCTCTACGGGTTACCACATTAGATTTACAGAGGAGGTCTACTGCTAAAATTACTGCCCTCGATCTGACCTTCGCGGTGATACCTCACATGCATGGTACAATTGCTGTTTACATATGACGCCAAACCGACGCTTGCGTTCGCCTTTGCGCAAGAGCAGGGGGGGACAGGGGTGCTTTTTTTTTTTTTTTTTTATTATTATTTAATTTGCTTTTTTAATTTTATTTTAAACTGTTCCTTACTTTTTTTTATTATTTTTATAATTTTTATTGCCATCTTAGGGCATGTAAATATCCCCTATGATAGCAATAGTTAGTGACAGGTACTCTTTTTTGAAAAAATTGGGGTCTATTAGACCCTAGATCTCTCCTCTGCCCTTAAAGCATCTGACCACACCAAGATCGGTGTGATAAAATGTTTTCCCACTTTCCCAATGGCGCAGTTTATATCCGGGGAGGGGACATACCCTCCCACTGCTTGTAAAAGCAGTTTAGAGGCTAATTAGCCGCTAGGACTGCTTTTACATGAAAGCCGACCGCTGGCTGAAAAGAATGATACCAAGATGATACCTAAACCCGCAGGCATCATTCTGGTATAACCATTCAAAGTCCAGCAACATACCATACGTTGATGGTTCTTGTTGGACATGTATTGTAATCTTTTTTTTTTTTCATGCAGCCTGTTGGCTGAACGAAAAAAAGATTGATCGGTGGGTATGCCCTCCATTAGAATACCTCCCTTCATCCACCCACTTCTAATGATGGGCATACATGCACCATTTATATATGCCGAAGCATGGGGGCATCCTCCCGCAAAAAAGTTATGCCGCTCACACACGTATGTACGCCGCATAAAAAGTTATGGCGCATACACACGGTCGGACTTTTCCACGGGCAAGCTTCCGACGGAATTTCGACCGTATGTACGCGGCATTAGGAGCAAAATCGCTCCTTCCCCCTTAATGCCCCCATGCTTCGGCATATATGCTCTTTTTTTAACTGTGGTGGTGAAATCACCTCCCACAGTGTTGGAGTCGCGGCTTTATGTATCGTGGGAGCAAACGCTGTTGCTGTCACGCTAAATAAATCCGCGCTGCAACTGAATGGCGTACCTGCTAAGCAAATGATGGTTAACATTATAACAAAGTAACATTACATTTTAACAGTAAGATCTTACCATACCTGCAAAGCAAATATCAAAAAAAAAAAAAACATTTTTTAACGCAACCTGTGCCTAAAAAATATATATGCCGAAGCATGGGGGCATCCTCCCGCAAAAAAAGTTATGCCGCGTACACACGGTCGAACTTTTCCACGGGCAAGCCTCCGTCGGAATTTCGACCGTATGTACGCGGCATTAGGAGCAAAATCGCTCCTCCGCCCCTAATGCCCCCATGCTTCGGCATATATGCTCTTTTTTTAACTGTGGTGGTGAAATCACCTCCTACAGCGTTGGAGTCGCGGCTTTATATATCGTGGGAGCAAACGCTGTTGCTGTCACGCTAAATAAATCCGCGATGCAACTGAATAGCGTACCTGCTAAGCAAATGATGGTTAACAATAAAACAAACATTACAGTATAACATACCATACCTGCAAAGCAAATACAATAAAACATTGTAAAATAGAGAGAATAGATATAGAACAATAGTGAGTGGACAGTAGAGAGTGAACATAAGAGAACAATAAAGAGAGGAGAAAAATACAACCACAACTATTTTTGGATTTTTTATTTTATATTTTTTTTGTGTTTTTGTGTGTTTTTTTATTTTTTTTCTACTTTTTTTCACTTTTTTGAAAACTATAAACTGAACGTTGCAGATTATGGTCTCTCAAAATGTGATGGCCATCACATATTCCGAGACCCTGTGTTGGTGTGCCTAGGACTGTGTGGTGCTGTAACCTACGCTAAAACTGAACTAGTGTGTGGTAGCGTTTGAAACATACACCAATGCAGAGACCAGGTTGGTCAGGACAGTCGGGACAATAAAAGCGGGTGTCACGCCTAAATCCGAGTTTGCTGCAGACACGGCATCTTTTTTGGGGGGTTTTTCTGGTAGGGGTACCAGGGAGGACAAAAGGAAAATGCCTCTCATACAGCCGGCTCACTGCATTTGCGTTGGGAAGGTGGGGCACAGCACCATCTGGAAACAGAAGGGCTTCGACGATCTCTTCCTGGAATTTTAGGAAGGATCCAGTCCATCCTGAAGCTCTGTATAGCACATGAGCGTTCAGCAAAGCCAATTGAAACAAATACACTGATACTTTTTTGTACCAGCGTTTGGACCTCCGGGCAATTAGGTACGGCGCCAACAACTGGTCATTGAGGTCCACCCCTCCCATGTTAAGGTTGTACTCGTGGATACAGAGGGGTTTCTCCACAAAACCAGTCGCCGTAGGAATTTGGACTGCCGTGTCTGCGTGAAGCGAGGACAGAACGAAAACATTCCGTGAATCCCTCCACTTCACTGCTAACAAATTATTACACCGTAAGCAGGCTCTCTCCCCCCGACTAAGACGGGATTCTACAAGCCGTTGGGGGATGCCCCGGCGATTAGGTCGCACGGTGCCACATGCGCCAATTCCATAATCAAAAAGGTGACTAAAAAGTGGCACGCTTGTGTAATAATTGTCCACGTACAAGTGGTACCCCTTTCCGAATAAGGGTGACACCAATTCCCACACTATCCTACCAGCGCTCCCTATGTAATCAGGGCAATTCTCCGGCTCTACGTGACTGTCTTTTCCCTCGTAAACCATAAAGCTAGATGTATAGCCTGTTGCCCTGTCACAGAGCTTATACAACTTGACCCCGTATCTGGCACGCTTGCTGGGAAGGAATTGTTTGAATGACAAGCGGCCAGAAAACTTAATCAGGGACTCATCAACGCAGACAACTTGTTGGGGATTATACAAGGCTGCAAACCGTTCGTTGAAGTGGTTTACGAGGGGCCGAATTTTGTAGAGCCGATCGAATTCAGGGTCTCCCCGAGGACGACAGAGTTCATTGTCACTAAAATGCATGAACCGCAAGATCTGCTCGTATCGTGTCCTGGCCATGGAGGCAGAGAAAATGGGCATATGGTGAACTGGGTGCGTGGACCAATACATCCGCAGCTCACTCTTTTTAGTAATGCCCATGATGAGGGAAAGGCCCAGAAAGATCTTAAATTCGGAAACCGTAATTGGCTTCCAATCTCTGGCAAGGGACAGCTGGGGATTAGCGGCGATGAATTGACCAGCGTACAAATTGCTTTGGTCCACAATAGATCTATAGAGATCTTCCGTGAAATACAGCGAATAAAAATCCAGTGACGTAAAATCAACTGTATTCACCTGAATTCCGGGTTGGCCAGTGAATGGGGGAAGTACGGGTGCTGCAGAAGTGGTGGGTACCCAATCAGGATTGGCGAATGCAGCAGGAAGGGTACTATGGGGACGGGCCTGTCTTTGTCGTCTTCTTCTTGGTGGCAGCGGGACACTACTCGTGCTTGCCACCTCTCCAGCTTGAACTGCACTTATGGGACTCGCCACGTCACCAAGTGTTACTGCAGTGCTGGATATATGACCAGGATGTACTAGGCCGCTGGTGCTTGCCAGTTCACCAGAAGGAATAGCGGCGCTAGTACTTCTCTCCTCCATACGAGAGCCCTGCGGTTCTTGCACCTCAGCGACAGCAGAAGATCGGGGTCTGGTACGCCTGACCCTAGCAGGGACCACAACTCCGTCGTCAGAGCTATCTGTCAGGGAGCCACTGTCGTCTACAGGATCGTATTCTGAGCAAGAATTTGACAGATGCGTGACCTCCTCATCACTATCTGTCAGGCTCATAAACAAGTAGGCCTCTTCATCACTGTACCATCGATTTGCCATTTTGGGCTCTAAATTTAGGGGTACAGTGGTGAGATTCACAGGCAAAAAAGCACCTGACCTGTTAGCGACTGAGTCAAGCGCTACCAAAAAAACTGTTAGCGATCGCAGAGATCAGGCCTGACTCTGCGAACGCTGCAGTTATGTGTTTTTGTGTTTTGTGTCAGTGATCGATCGATCGATACTGCACTTCGGTGGGTTGGGCTGGGCGAAGGGGCTAAACGCAGGTGCTAGCAGGTATCTGGGCTGATCCCGCTAACAATGCGTTTTTGGGAACCCTAAACTGCAGGGGACGCTAGTATAGATCTGATCAGATCAGGTATCGATCCGATCAGATACTATACCACTAAAGGGAGGCGTATGGTGCGTGCGTGGGTGTTAGCGCTACTGGCACTAATCTGACGCTGCCTGGGGCGACGCAGACCCTATCTGGCGCTAAAACCAAACTTTTATCACACGCCGGGCGATCAGGGGGTTAAAACTTTATTTAAAAAAATATGGCGGGTGCCCTGATGCTATAGAAAATAAACAAACTAAACTGCGTCACCTGTGACACTTATACTGTGATCACTGGTGACAGGGGGTAATGAAGGGGTTAAACCTTTATTGGGGGGGGTTAGGGGGGGTCCCTAGACTTTTTATGGCCTAAGACTGATTACCTAAACACTTATTTTTGTCACTAATGACACTAGTACAGCGATCAAAAAAAATCTGATCGCTGTACTGGGTGACACAGTGACAGGCAGTGAATGGGTTAATTTGGGGGGTGATCAGGGGGTGATCAGGGGGGTTAAATGTGTGCCTATGTGACCTGGTGTTAGAGTAGTGTTGTGCAACTCACGTTTCAGATGCTCTCTCCCTCTCGGTCTGGAACGGAAAGACCGACACGAGGGAGAGAGCAGTACTTCCCCTGCCAATGTTTACAAAACATTGCCAGGGGAAGACAACCATTGGTTAGTGTGATCACCAGGTCCAGGCCAGATTTTATTGGCCTGGACCTGGTGATTGATCAGTTCTGAAACGAATCTGATCATCGGGAACGGCGGGGGGGGCGCGCGCGCGCGCCCCATCGCCGTTCACGCGCAGGACGTATAGCTACGGGCTCTCGCCTGGGAGAGCCGACCTGCCGCCGTATTATGACGGTGCGCGGTCGGCAAGTAGTTAAAAAATGCGAAAAATAAAAAATTAGAAATTTTGCAAATCTAAAATTCGAAAATCTAAAATTCGAAAATGGGAAATTTCCGAATTCTTAGAATTTCCGAATTACCAAAAAAATATTTCATTGTCGTTTCATTCGTTTTTTGCTTTCTTCGGAAATTCGAAAAATTTGTGTTTTCCATTTTATTTGTCTTTTGCTTTTTCGGAAATTTGAAAATTTAGAATTTAGAATTTCCCAAATTTCCGAATTTCCGAAAAAAACAAATAAAACAAAAAAATAAGAATTTTTCGAATTTCCCGAGTTTCCGACAAAACAAAAAAATGAGAATGATTTTCTTTTTGAATTTCCGAAAAAAGCAAAAAAAAGAATGAAGCGAAAACGAAGAAAACACATTTTTCGGCAGTGCAAATTTTGCAAACAATAAAAAAAAAAAGTTTTTTTGTTTTATTCCTTTTTTGCTTTTTCGGAAATTCGGAATTCGGAAATTTGGAATTTCACGAATTTCCGAATTTTTGAAAAAAGCAAAAAAACGAATAAAACACATTTTTTGAATTTCCGAAAAAAAAGCAAAAAAACGAATAAAACTAAAATGAAAAAAAAATTTTTTTTTGAATTTCCTGAAACTCCGAATTTCCGAAAAAAGCAAAAAAGCGAAACAAAGACGAAAAAAAAGAATTTTTCGGCAGTGCACATGTCTATGTGAATACAACCTTAATCTACACTCTTTATTGTAAAATGCTGTATCTGTTTTGTACTTATGATGTTTTGTAAAATGTATTTAAAAAATTGCTAATTTTGCAAACGATAAAAAAAAAAAAAAAGGAATACAACTAAACTTTCCTTATATATAATACTGAACATGTTGGTTCTTGGCGTTCAGTTTAGTTTATATTCTCTTAAAATGTAGTATGATTTATTTTTTCACTTACATTTGCATGCTAAAATACTACATGGCAGTGATGAATCATGCTCTTAATAAGAAGCAAGCCCTTGTAAACATGTTTTTATATGTAACTGCTTCATTTATCTACTTTTAATGAAGCCCTTGGTGTTCATAATTTATCTATCACTGTTAAAAAAAGATATTTATTAAATGGAGTCCTTTTAGAAACAGATGTCACTAAACAATTACAAACAGCTTTAATACATAATCAGCATAGAGCAAAGTTGTAAGGAAAGATTTTCAGTTACAAACTTTATCAATATGAGTAGCTGTTATTTTTTCTATTTAAAGGGGCTCCTAAAACAACTTTTAGCTCTAATCTTCTTCCTATATTCCGATTTTCTCAGAGTTCCCCCACGTGTTAGGTGCTGCCTTGGATACTGCCAATAGAATTCTGCAAGTACTTTAGAAATCATGAGAAGCCTTACAACTAATGAATTATTTCTAGTGCCCCTAGCCCTAAAATGGAAATAACCAAAAATATAACAAAGGGTACTAAACAATATTATTTTTGCTAAACCCTTAAGACATTTTAATATTCTTCAATTTGGAAAAAACACAATAACAAGAACATATTAAACAGCATTATATTTATTTTTACAACATATATTCATTCCTAAGGTGTTCAAAACAATTTTATTATAGTAAAAGTGGTCTATATGACACTACCATAGATCTGAAGAAACATTAGACAATAAAATGTGTTTATTACAGATTCCCTTTAATGATACACAAAAAGCAATGATCGTTTTCATTACTGCACAGAGCTATTTAAATTTTCCACGCTGTGTTTTTTTAAGATATTATGTGATTTTTTTTTTTATTCACTCTTTGTGTTTTTACTGGTTTTCTGTTCTCTTATATATTCTTGGGTTGTTTTATTTTCCTGCTCTGAAATGTGATTATAAAATATAATTTTACAATTAACATTGTTAACATTACTTTGATGGCTATCACTGAAACTTCTGTCTTATGGAAATGCAGGATGTTGAATAATCTCAAACAGGGTTACTCTAAAGCAGTGGTTCTCAACATAGGGTCCGGACCCCCTCGGGGGTCAACAGACGATTTGCCAGGGGTCCCCGAATCCTGGGCTGTTCCTGAAGCCTGCACCGCTCTACCAGCCTTTTAACAGCTGCCCAGCAGGGCTGTCCCTGGAGTCTGTGGCCGTCCAGCTGGGCTGTTCCTGGAGCATGCGGCCACCCACTCAGCTTCATCACAGCCGCACATTCAGTTCACGGCATGGCTAGGGGGCAGAGACTAGAGGTCAGCTGACTGGTGAGGAGTGTGAAGTGGGAGGGGCTGGAGGTGACCCTATCTCCTGATTTCGGCATAGGTGTCACTGCTATGAGACACCACAAAGTCGGAGACACAGTGATTAACACTACCTTTGATTATAGTTTCCATTAAAAGCCCATACTACAGTTCTCAGATCAGCAGATGACCTTGATCAAGAGCACCAAACTTGGCTCATGAGAACCCCCCGCTGCACTGCCACTCATCCCATTTCCCCCACCCCCCATCAAAGAGTAAGAGAAGGAATAAAAAATAAAGAATACATGAAAAGAGGGGGAGGAACAAAGAAAAAGGGAGAGAAAGAATAAGAGAAAGAACAAGAAAGATGGCTAGAGAGCGAGGGATGAGGGAAAAAAAAATTTGGAAATTTTATCAAGGGGTCACTACACTAGAAGGTTGAGAACCATTGCTCCAAAGGTTGCTCGGGGTTCCTTGAGCTGTGGATGATTTACAGTTTACAGTTGTGCAAAAAAGTTTGCATACCGTGGCAGAAATTTGGAAATTTTGGCAAATATTGAAAATATGACTGATGGTGCCGCCGGAGGCATGCGCGCCCCCTGCTCTCCCCTCGACTCCCGTGCGCGTGCCCGGCAGGCGCGATCGCCACCAGCACATGCGATCGCTTGTTACAGAGCGAGGACCAGGAGCTGTGTGTGTAAACACACAGCTCCCGTTCCTGTCAGGGAGAGAAATGCTGATCTTTTGTTCATACAATGTATGAACAGAAGATCATTAATTTCCCCATGTCAGTCCACCCCCCCCCACAGTTAGAACACACCCAGGGAACATACCTAACCCCTTCCCCGCCCCCTAGTGTTAACCCCTTCACTGCCAGTGGCATTTTTATAGTAATCCAATGCATTTTTATAGCACTGATCGCTATAAAAATTACAATGGTCCAAAAAATGTGTCAAAAGTGTCCGAAGAGTCCGCCATAATGTCGCATTACCGAAAAAAATCGCTGATCGCCGCCATTACTAGTAAAATAAAATATTAATAAAAATGCCATAAAAATAATGCGCAAACCAATCAATAAACGCTTATTGTGATTTTTTTTTACGAAAAATATGTAGAAGAATACGTATCGGCCTAAACTGAGGAAAAAAAATGTTTTTATATATATTTTTGGGTGATATTTATTATAGCAAAAAGTAAAAAATATTCATTTTTTTCAAAATTGTCGCTCTATTTTTGTTTATAGCGCAAAAAATTTAAACCGCAGAGGTTATCCTTACCACCAAAAGAAAGCTTTATTTGTGGGGAAAAAAGGACACCAATTTTGTTTGGGAGCCATGTCACACGACCGCGCAATTGTCAGTTAAAGCGATGCAGTGCCGAATCACAAAAAGTGCTCTGGTCTTTGACCAGCAATATGGTCCAGGGGTTAAGTGGTTAAGGATAGTGATCATATGAAGCCATTTATTATCTCATAGTTTGGCTCCTCTTTAAATCATAATGATAACAGAAATCACCCAAATAGCCCTGATCAATGTCATGTTTGGCAAAAGACCGCGCACCCAACAATATATAATGCTAGATAAATACAAAATTAAATACAGTGAATAACACAAATATCAATACAAATTGTGTGAATTTGTGAATAAATGTCATGTTTGGCCTTGGTACAGACACACAAGGTGATACACACAGGTTAAAATGGAAACTAAAGGTTAATTTCCAAATATCTGTGGCTTTTTAAATTGCAATTAGTGTCTGCGTCTAAATTGTCAATGAGTTTGTTACCTCTCATGTGAATGCATTGAGCAGGCTGGATACAGAGCCATGGAGAGCAGAAAAGAACTGTCAAAAGGCCTGCAGAATAAGGTAATGGAACTTTAAAAAGATGGAAAAGGATATAAAAAGATACCCAAAGCCTTAAATTTGCTATTTGCTATAAGTACTATTTGATCGTTTATTAAGAAGTGGAAAATTGGGGGATCTTTTGATACCAAGCCAAGGTAGACCAAGAAAGAATGAGGCCACAATTACCAGAAGAATTGTTCGGGATACAAAGGCAAAACCCATGGGTAACCTTGGGAGAAATCCAGGCTGCGCTGGAAAAAAAGGGTATAGTTGTTGTTAAGGAGCACAATACAATGATACTTGAATAAAAATGATCTACGCATGGTCTAGTTTCCAGAAAGAAGCCTTTACTGCACCAGTACCACAAAAAAGGCCAACTACAATATTCCCAACAACACCTTGACGTGCCTCACCGGGCTTTTTTGTGGCATTGGCTCAGTAAAGGCTTCTTTCTGGCGAGTCGACCATGCGTAAACTGTACCACCTATTTCAAAGTGTCTATGTAGTTCCAATGATGTTTTTAGCTTCCTTTAATGGTAACATTCTGGCCACCACTGGCCATGGTTGTAAGAGGCATTTATCTCACTGGCCCCCAATGAATTGCTTTTATCAAGGGGTCCCTTGAAAAATAATTTTAGGGGTTCCCCTGGGCTACAAAAGTTAAAGGAATGCAGGTCTATAGAATGAAGATGGGTTAGAACACCTGTTAATTATCATTTGTGTTCCTCTTGGGAAGGTTTGAACTTGCATGCTGTGTGGTTGAACAAGGAATGATGGAACATTTCTTTAGTAAGGACAAAGACAACAATAAAAACCCAACAGAAGTTCTAACTCTTCCTCACTCTATTTCAAACCTGAAAAATCTTTGGCTGGATATGTATTTTTAGAAAAAAAAGGTAGTGAAGATGAACAATGGCAGTATTATATACTTCAAACATAGGCAGAACGAGTTGTTTGATGCTTCCCGTTTGTTTCTAGCAGCTCAGTGTATTACAATTTTGCCCATTCTGACAGTATTAACATGGCATGGTTACAGGCTGTAAGACTCTTATTTAGCTCATATAGTACTTAATATACTTAAGATTTCATATTTGTAAATCTCACTTTCTCCTCAATTCTTGTTCCATTTTTTTTTACATATCAGATGATGACTGTGCCAACAGCTTTACCCCAAACCAAGTTGCCCGCATGCATTGTTACCTCGATCTCAAATATCAAGGATGGACCCGGACTCACAAACCTTTACCTATTCCTTTGGCACCAATAGTTGTTAAACAGAGCATGGATTCTCTCACTATTCACTGGCCACCTCCTATCAGTGGAGAACTCTATGAAAGGTAGAATGGAAGTTTTAATACTTAAATATACTTGTCTATATTTGTAATTTAATTAATTAGATACACATAGAAGATACATTTTACTGACATTAAAACAGTCTTATGGCGTGTACACACGACCGTTTTTAATGTCATAGAAAAAAACAAAGGTTTTCTCTACGTGATTCTTGTCAAGTCTGCCTTGCATACACACAACCGTGAAAAAAAATGCTTGTGTAAAGCACAGTGAAGTACAACACGTACGACGGCACTATAAAGGGGAAGTTCTATTCGGATGTTGCCACCCTTTGGGCTGCTTTTGCTGATTTCGTTTTACCGCGTGTTAGTAAAAGTTTGGTGAGAGGCGATTTGTGCTTTTCAGTCTTCATGCTTTTTAGTCTGTTACAGCGTGATGAATGTGCTATCTCCATTACAAACGCTAGTTTTACCAGAACGAGTGATCCCGTCTCATAACTTGCTTCTGAGCATACGTGTTTTTTTCCCGTCGTTAAAGGGCATGTTCTAAATTTTTAATGCCCATTTTTCACGTCAAGAAAAATGCTCTGGAGCCTACACACAATCGTTTTTAATGACCAATTTAAAAAATGGCATTTTTCTCGTCATGAAAAGCGGTTGTGTGTATGCGGCATTAGGCAGTTTAGACGGCGGACCTGAACCTGGCCGATCCATTCATCAATATGGAGCGTCGGATGTCAGCGGAGACATGTCCACTGAAATTCGACTCGATCCGATCCACTAAAAACAGACGTATGGGGATAGGTCCCCATCCGTCCATGGCGGATCGGGTAAGATCTGATTAAAACGGACTTGCTGTCCGTTTTCATCAAATCGTTCTATAGGAGACAGCGGCACCCGACAAGCCCCTCCCCACTCAGTGAGCAGAGAGGAGATTTTCATCCGCCTCCCACTGAGCTGGCGGGAGCAGGCGGACTCCGCCTAGTGTGAAAGAAGCCTTACTGTGTGTCTTTTGTATTGATAAAGCTTTGTAGTTTTTTTTTTTAAGTCAAACTTCAGCCAGAACTTTATATTCCATTTTGTATAGAGTTGGGAAGGGTTAGAACCTCTGTCAGGATTTCATTGCCAGCTGTGCACCTGTTGGGGGGGTTTCCCCTCACTTCTGATCGGGTTTTCTTGCTGTCTGTGCCTTCCTATCCTGATGATGCCCCCATTTCTATTTATTTTGCAGATATTACAGGAATAGTGAAGGAAAATCTCTCCATTGGGGCCACAGAAAGAAATAAAACCTGATAAAAATACTCAATCAGAAACTAGAAGAAGAAAAAAATTGGACTGGAGTTAGGCTTTTAACCATAATAATTTGCTGGGCTGTATTTAGGAGGCAGCACTGCCATTTCCCCTACAACAGTCTACATCTATGTATATAACCAAACGTTTCCTAAACTTATCAGAGCAGTAAATTTACCTTTGTAGTCTAGTATTTTGGCTGTTTATTTACCTGAGGTTACAACCGAACTCCAGAGGAATAGGCTACTACCCAAATGGAATTCAAATATGGGAGCTGTTATACCTGCCAAATGATTTCTTTCAGGTAGTGGCTGAATTTGTTTTCTTTTTTTTTCAGTCTTTTGTTTAATTGAATGGTCAAGTTCAGTTAAATCTGCTAGTGCATCTAACAATACCATAGACTGACAGTGCTGTTTTCCAAAGGTGTCTCAGTTGCTCGACCATCTAGAGTGGAGACACCCTAAAGGCCCTTACACACGATAAGATAATCGGAAGTAAAATGTCGTCCAACAAACGATCTGCCGATTTTCGTTAGTTTGGTGCTTTCGACAGCCGATTACGAATGTTATGCAGCCTATAACATTTTGTGGTACATTCCAAATATATATTTTTTATATTCTTTATGTATTTCAACAATAACATTTATATTTCTTCTATATACAATCCAACTTCAGTGCCTTTAAAGTCCAGTTAGGGGATACTCTCTCTTTCTGCTGAGTTTTTTGGATGTGGCACCCTACAGAGACATTCTAACCGATACTTAGTATTTTTGTTGTACGTGAACACAGCGTCCAATTTTCGTTTATTTAGTACAGTTTTCATCCCAAAAAATTGTAAGAGCAAGACTACCCAATGCGCAGAAACGAAAAATACATATAAAACAATTCATCACATGACATAATTTCTGAAGTTCCTTCGTACGAGAATTTTCATATGAAAATAACCTCTTCACTTTCGATATAAGACTAGCATGCAACAAAAGACGCATGAATGCATGAACTACATTTAAGGATTAAGTTGCAAATTTTTTTTTTTAGCTTGGATTTAATATGGCTTTAAGCAACACTTAGGCCCTGTACACACAATCAGTCCAAACTGATGAAAACGGACTGAAGTTCAGTTTCATCAGTCCAAACCTACCGTGTGTATGGCCCATCAGACTTTTGTCCTTCAGACCAAAGTTTTAAAACTTGCTTTAAAATCGGACTGATGACCGATCGGTCAAAACCGATGGTTAGTACGCAAAAGCATCAGTTCAAAATCCGCGCATGCTCAGAATCAAGTCGACGCATGCTTGGAAGCATTGAACTTCGTTTTTTTAGCACGTCGTTGTGTTTTACGTCACCGCGTTGGACTCGATCGGATTTTGAACTGATGGTGTGTACACACATCAGACCATCAGACCATCAGTCCATCACACTTCAGCCTTCAGTCCGTTTTCATCAGTTTGGACTGATCGTGTGTACAGGGCCTTACAAGTCTTGTCCTTCACCCAGCCTGTGACTGGACAGTGAAAGGAAAAGCAGTAGACGCACCTCTATTTGTCACCCTGCTTTCTCCTCCTATTAGCATGTCTCTTGTTATCACATGAGCATTGCAGCATAACTCATTAGCTCCTTGTGATGCTTCTCCTTCTGAAGCCCCATACACACTATCAGTTTTCCTGCAGGTTTTTGTTCTCAGGTTTACCAAAACCATGTAGTGCAAGGGCCTGCCTGATTGCATGCGAATTGAGACTCTTATGCCCTGTATACACGATCGGTCAATCCGATGAGAACGGTCTGATGGATTTTTCCATCAGTTAACCGATGAAGCTGACTGATGGTCAGTCGTGCCTACACACCATCAGTGTCAAAAACCATCAAAAACCGATCGTGTCAAAACGCGGTGACGAAAAACGAAGTTCAATGCTTCCAAGCATGCGTCGACTTGATTCTGAGCATGTGTGGATTTTTAACCAATGGACGTTCCTACAAACAATCGTTTTTTTTCTATCGGTTAGGTATCCATCGGTTAATTTTAAAACAAGTTTCACATTTTTTAACCGATGGATAAATAACCGATGGGGCCCACACACGATCGGTTTGATCTGATGAAAACGGTCCATCAGACCGTTCTCATCGGATTGACCGATCGTGTGTATGCGGCATTAATGTTTGACCTTGTATTATATGGTTTTGGTAAACCTGAAGACAAAAACCTGCAGGAAAACTGATAGTGTGTATGGGGCTTTACAGTCAAAGTGTTGCTCTACAGTTGTTACAAGAGGCTGATACAATTCAGATACTTACACTGGTTGTACAATAGAAATAAAATACATTAAAATATGCATTATTCAATACAGAGCTGCAGTAATTTGTATCTTTTACACATACCTAGAGTTCAGCTCGAAGGTAGGCTCTGATCAAGCCACATGCACTCAAATATGTAAAACATACATACCAACCTATCTGACCGGTCTATCCCAGGACATTGTCCCCTGCATTGTGGCAATGCCTGCATTATGCTTATAATATGGTGAATCTGACAAAACTTTATTCATACAGAGATGACAATGATATGAATTTTAAAACTGGCAGAACTGCAGTATGGATCAGCAATGGCAGCATGGCAGATATTAATGGTGCAATATAAATTAGCAATATTGTTTTAGAATGCATATGCACATGTATTATTGATTATATTTTTTTATTACTTTTTCAAAGCTATAATTGTATTTAATTCTCAAAAACTTGAAAGATTTTTTGTTTATCTTCTGCAGAGAGTTAGGATCTATGTGTGAGTTGTGTACTGCTGATGGGTCTTTCCAACAATATGCTTACCAAGCTTCCTCTCCTCGTGTATGTGACAAGTCTGGTTATTGGACCCCAGAAGAAGCTGTTGGTATGGATTTTGCAATACTGTCCAAATAAACCTTTCCTTACTTAAATCATCTAAAAAAAATAAAACATTTGTTTTGTCTTTGCTCTGTTTTAATATTGGTCATGTCGCACCATTTGGGTGCTAGATAATTATTTGTTACATAGTTACATAGTAGGTGAGGTTGAAAAAAGACACAAGTCCATCAAGTCCAACCTATGTGTATGATTATATGTCAGTATTACATTGTATATCCCTGTATGTTGTGGTCGTTCAGGTGCTTATCTAATAGTTTTTTAAAACTATCGATGCCCCCCACTGAAACCACCGGCGGTGGAAGGGAATTCCTCTTCCTTGCCGCTCTTACAGTAAAGAACCCTCCATGTAGTTTAAGGTTAAAGCTCTTTTCTTCTAATTTTAATGAGTGGCCACGTGTCTTGTTAATCTCCCTTTCCGCAATTTTTTTTTATCCCTATTGTGGAGTCTCCAGTGCGGTATTTGTAAATTGAAATCATATCCCTTCTCAAGCATCTCTTCTCCAGAGAGAATAAGTTTAGTGCTCGCAACCTTTCATCATAACTAATATCCTCCAGACCCTTTATTAACTTTATTGCGCTTCTTTGTACTCGCTCCATTTCCAGTACATCCTTCCTGAGGACTTGTGCCCAGAACTGGACAGCATACTCCAGGTGCGGCCGGACCAGAGTCTTGTAGAGTGGGAGAATTATCGCTTTATCCCTGGAGTTAATCCCCTTATTAATGCATGCCAATATTCTGTTTGCTTTGTTAGCAGCAGCTTGGCATTGCATGCAATTGCTGAGCATGTCATATACTAGGACCCCCAGGTCCTTTTCCATCCTAGATTCCCCCAGAGATTCTCCCCCCAGTGTATAGATTGCATTCATATTTTTGCCACCCAAATGCATTATTTTTCTACATTAAACCTCATTTGCCATGTAGTTGCCCACCCCATTAATTTGTTCAGATCTTCTTGCAAGGTTTCCACATCCTGCAGAGAAGTTATTACCCTGCTTAGCTTAGTATCATCCGCAAATGCAGAGATTGAACTGTTTACCCGATTCTCCAGGTCAGGTTGTTTATGAACAAATTAAATGGGATTGGACCCAGCACAGAACCCTGGGGGACCCCACTGCTCGAGTCCTGACTATTCCAAGTATTCCCCATTTATCACCACTCTCTGAACTCACCCTTGTAGCCAGTTTTCAAACCATGTACTCACCCTATTGTCCATGCCAACGGACCTTACTTTGTACAGTAAACCTTTATGGGGAACTGTGTCAAATGCTTTTGCAAAATCCAGATACACCACGTCTACGGGCCTTCCTTTATCTAGATGGCAGCTCACCGCCTCATTGAAGGTTAATAGATTGGTTTGGCAAGAACAATTCTTCATGAATCCATGCCGATTACTGTTAATGATACTGTTTTCATTTGTGTGTGGCATTTGTAGTTCAGTTGTATGCTCAAAAATCATTTGCCACTAGTAGTAAACTGAACTTTTTTTAAATATCTAATAATGTAGTATGTACACATGCCCTGGAAGATGTCTTTTGGTAATTTTATGTAGTTGGTAAAATAAGTGGAAAGTACTTAACTTGTTCTTTTTTGATCTAGGTCCTCCAGATGTAGACCGGCCTTGCCAGCCAAGCTTACATGCATGGAGTCCTGAGCTTCACATCTTCAATACTAATATGTCGGTCCCTTGTAATCTGCCACTGGGGTGTATTCTGGAGCTCAATTTCCTAAAAGCTGTCCAACCCCAGGCCCTCACCATTTGGATAACTTATCTATCCACTCATTTGCCCACCACTCTGTCCGATGTTGAGTTAGTGACAGAACATAATGAATCATTGCACCTGGGAAGTATGGAAGCCTTCTGTGATACCCCCCTGACCATCAGGCTGACCACAGACCAGAAAGTGTCTACAGTCCGTATTTACACATTTGATGAAAGAATGGAGATAGATGCAGTTCTTCTGGTATCTGTACCTCTTAATCCTATTTGCTCAGCCTGCAGACCTGTAAAGTACAGAGTAATTCGAAATCCTCCTTTTCCGAGAGATCAACAGCTGACAAGAACCCAGAGAGAGCGCTTTTATACAGACACGTGAGTAGAACCAATAGGACCCAAGCAAGGTGAATACAAGAAGGATGTAGTTTTGTTTACAATGAAAGTCAACAAATTGTGTACCTATTGAAATTCCATAAAGTATGAGTATTAGATACCACTACTTTTAGGAGCTTGTGAGCTGCTTGTGTTACTTTACTCATGAATCAATAGGCTTATTGTGTTTAGTAATATTATACCTACCAATGCTTATTATTAATATTATACAGGATTTATATAGAGCCAATAGTTTGTGCAACACTTTACAAAATAAAAGCAGGCAGTACAGTGCAATGCAATTCAATGCAGCAAGAATCAGAGGGCCCTGCTCATTAGAGCTTACAATCCAAAGGGGAAGGGGGTCAAATGATACAAAAGATGATAACTAAGGGGGATAAGCTGATGGTAAAAGTAAAAAAAAATTGTTTATTAGTTAGAAGAAGAGGCTTATTTATATAAAGGCTTATATAAAGAGATTGTTTTTCAGGGATCGCTAACAGTGGATAGAGTAGGAGATAAACACATTTAGGTAAGGTGTTCCAGAGGATGTGAGAGGCTCTGGAGAGGTCCTGGAGGTGAGCATGATAGGAAATGAGGAGGGAGCTAAAAAGCAGGAGGTCTTATGAGAGCCAAAGAAAATGGTTTTGTTGGTATTTTGAGACAAGGTTAGTCATGTAGATGGGGACAGAGCAGTGGTGTATTTAGGTTTTATGCTGCCCTAGGCCTGACTACACATGACTACTCATGCACCCCCTAATTTAAATATGACACACCCCTTCCCGCCAAGGCCACACCCCTTCCTGTTTAAGACACGCCCTATCATATGTAAACCACACCCCTTCCTCTTTAGACTCCAATTTTTTCTCTTAAAGCCCCACCTCTTCCTCTCTATACATTAGCACACACAATCATGCACCATTCACTCCATACTTACATCAATCTCTCTACCCTGCCCCGCCTCTAAACACGCCATCGTAAATTATCTCATGAAATTACACTGTTAAACGTTTTACACAGATTTAAGTTCCAAAAATAAATATTAACAACATAAAGCATATCAGTACCTATCAGTGCTGCCTCATCAGTGCCGCCTATCAGTGCAGCCTCATCCGTGCCCATCAGTGCAGCCTCATCAGGGGCTACCAGCGCAACCCATCAGTGCCCATCAGTGCCGCCTATCAGTGCAGCCTCTTCAGTGCCGCCTATCAGTAGACATGTGCAATTTGTTTAGTTTCAAATTAGTTTTTTAATGAATTTTGAGAAATTAGTTAATTCCAAATTTTCGTATTTCCGATTTATCGTATTTACGAATTTTTGAATTTCCGAATTTTCGGGTTTCCGAAATGTCGAATTTGCGAATTTGCAAATTTTCGTATTTACGAATTTCCAAATTTTCGTATTTCAGAATTTTCGTATTTCCGAATTTTTGAATTTCCGAATTTTTGAATTTCAGAATTTTTGTATTTCTGAATTTACGAATTTTAGGAAATTCAGGTTTTCGAATTTTCGAAATTCGGAAATTCAGAGTTTCGAATTTTTCAAAATTCGGAAATTTGAAAATTCTAATTTCGGAAATTCGGAATTTTCAAAAAATTCTAATTTCGGAAATTCAGAATTTTAAAAAAGGGAAAATTTAAAAATTCGAGATTCGGAAATTCGAAATTGCAAAATTCGAAAATCTAAAATTCGGAATTCTGAAATTCGAAAATGGGGAATTTCCGAATTCCACATTTTTTGAATTTCCGAAAATTCGTTTTTTTTTTCGTTTTCCTTTCATTCATTTTTTTCTGAAATTCGGGAAATTCGAAAAAAAGATGTTTTTTTTTATTCGTTTTTTGCTTTTTCTGTAATTCAAAAATTCTGAATTCCAAATTTTCGATTTTCGATTTTCTGAAAAAAGCAAAAAAACAAATAAAACAAAAAAAGAGATTTTTAATACAGCTTACCTGTAAAATCTTTTTCTTGGAGTACATCACGGGACACAGAGCGGCATTCATTACTATATGGGTTATATGGAGTACCTTCAGGTGTAGACACTGGCAATCTTCAAACAGGAAATGCCCCTCCCTATATAACCCCCTCCCATAGGAGGAGTACCTCAGTTTTGTAGCAAGCAGTATGCCTCCCAAAATGGTCCTCAAAAGAGGGGTGGGAGCTCTGTGTCCCGTGATGTACTCCAAGAAAAAGATTTTACAGGTAAGCTGTATTAAAAATCTCTTTTTCTTTATCGTTACATCACGGGACACAGAGCGGCATTCATTACTATATGGGATGTCCCAAAGCAATGCTTACAATGAGGGGAGGGAGAACATCTCCAAGACAAAAGGATTTAATTTAGAGATATACTCAAATCATAATAAATCCAACTTATTTGAGAAAAATAATCTTAAATTTTAAATTTAACTCAAAAAAAGAGGAGCCCCCGGAATCCGAGGGTCTCAAACTGCAGCCTGCAGCACTGCCTGCCCGAAGGCAGTATCAGTATTCCTTCTTACGTCCAACTTGTAGAATTTTGTAAATGTGTGGACAGAAGACCAGGTTGCCGCCTTGCAAACTTGAGCCATAGAGATCTGGTGGTGCGCTGCCCAGGAGGCGCCCATGGCTCTAGTAGAATGAGCCCTTAATGATACTGGAGGAGGCAACCCTTTCAAGCCGTAGGCCTGAGTGATCAATTGCTTAATCCACCTAGAAATGGTGGACTTCGCAGCTGCCTGCCCCTTCTTGGGCCCATCCGGTAGAATAAACAGCACATCTGTTTTCCGGATCTTCTCTGTAGCTTTAAGATAGGCCTTCATGGCCCTGACAATATCCAAGGTATGCAGCAACCCTTCCTTTCTGGAAGTAGGTTTAGGGAAGAAGGATGGTAATACCAAATCCTGGTTCAAATGAAAACTGGATATGACCTTCGGTAAGAAGGAAGGATGAGGGCGGAGAACGACCTTGTCCTTATGAAATATAAGATATGGTTCCTTACAGGATAAGGCTGCCAGTTCCGAAACTCTTCTTGCGGAAACTATGGCAACCAAAAACACCAACTTCCTTGTCAGTAGAACCAAAGGAACTTCAGCCAACGGCTCAAACGGTTGTTTCTGTAAACTCGACAGAACAAGATTTAAATCCCACGGACAAAGCGGGGATTTAACTGGAGGTTTAATACGTAAGACCCCCTGAAGGAAGGTCTTAACCAGCGAGTGGGTGGCCAGTGGCCGCTGAAACCACACTGACAGGGCAGAAATCTGTCCTTTGATTGTGCTTAATGCCAATCCTTTATCCACTCCTAGCTGGAGAAAACTTAAAACTCTATCTATGGTGAACTTGCGAGGAAGCCATAGCTTGGACTCGCACCAGCCTATATAGGCCTTCCAGACCCTGTGATAAATCACCCTAGAGACCGGTTTCCTGGCTCTGATTAGGGTAGAGATTACTTTCTGAGACAGACCTCTACCCCTGAGAATCAAGGATTCAGCTTCCAGGCCGTCAAATTTAGATGCCGTAAGGCAGGGTGGAGGATCGGACCTTGCGATAGCAGGTCTGGCCTTAGAGGCAGAGTCCAAGGGTTTCCCACTACCATCCTTAGGATTAGTGAGTACCAAGCCCTTCTGGGCCATGCTGGAGCTACCAGGATAACTGGTATGTGCTCCACCCGGATCCTGCGCAGCAGGCGGGGTAGTAACTGGAGCGGGGGAAACGCATAAAGAAGCTTGAACTGATGCCAAGGGCAAACCAGAGCATCGGTTCCGCAGGCCATCGGATCCCTTGAGCGGGACATGAACCTGTCTAGCTTCTTGTTGAGTCTCGATGCCATGATATCCACCTCCGGCACTCCCCATCTTTGGCAGAGTGCTTGAAAGACTTGTGGATGCAGAGACCATTCCCCCGGCCATAGAGTCTGGCGGCTTAAGAAGTCCGCCTGAAAGTTGTCCACTCCGGGAATGAATACTGCCGATATGCAGGGCACATGAGCCTCTGCCCATAAGAGAATCAAGCTCACTTCTCTCTGAGCGGCCTGACTCCTGGTCCCCCCTTGGTGATTTATGTATGCCACTGCCGTGGCATTGTCTGATTGAATTCTCACCGGGAGCCCCTGCAATTTCGACGTCCAAGCCCTGAGGGCTAGTCGAACAGCTCTGAGCTCCAAGATGTTGATGGGTAAAAGCTTCTCTGGCTTTGCCCAAATACCTTGGCGAGTGGAACCATCCACAATCGCTCCCCAGCCCGTCAGGCTGGCGTCTGTGGTCACTATCTTCCAAGCCACTGGGCTGAAAGATTTTCCCTTCAGTAGATTCTGAGGGTCTAACCACCAACACAGACTTTGCCGGACTCTTGATGAGAGAGGCAACGGGATATCCAAGGCCTGTGGCCTTCTGCTCCATGCTGACAGGATGGCTGCCTGCAGGATGCGAGTGTGGCTCTGGGCGTATGGCACCGCCTCGAAAGTAGCCACCATCTTGCCTAGTAATCTCATACATAGGCGAATAGTCGGTTTTTTCTTGCTTAGAACCAGTAGGATTAATTCCTTGATGGCTTTGACCTTCCTCAGAGGTAGGAACACCCCTTGTTGTTCCGTGTCTAATCTCATGCCGAGATATTCCAACTGCCTTGTGGGCTGGAATGTTGACTTTTCTTGATTTAGGACCCAGCCGAACCTCTCGAGGTATTGGACCGTGAGGGCCACTGCTCGTTCCAAGCCGGGAGATGAGTGGTCTATGACTAGGAGGTCGTCCAGGTATGCTAGGATCGTGACCCCTTGGATCCTTAGCTTGGCTAGGATTGGAGCTAGAACCTTCGTGAACACCCGGGGGGCCGTAGCCAACCCGAAGGGAAGCGCCACGAATTGGAAATGACGCGAAGCCACCATAAAGCGTAGATATCTTTGATGTGGCTGATAAATTGGAACATGAAGGTAGGCATCCTTTATGTCTATGGACGCCATGAAGTCGTCTTTTTGGAGTGTGGCAGCTGCTGACCGCACGGATTCCATCCGAAATGAGCGGACTTTTAAGTATGCATTTACCATCTTTAGGTCCAAAATTGGCCTGACATCTCCATTGGGCTTTAGGATGATGAATAGGTTGGAGTAGAAACCCAGCCCCTGTTCCAGGACTGGTACCTCTACTATTACTTCCTGGGAAAGTAGATGATCTAGAGCCGACCTTAATGCGGCTCTTTTCTCCAGATCGTTTGGAATCCTCGACTCCTGGAAATGAGGAGGAGGAAACCTTAGGAATTCTAGCTTGTAGCCTGTGGCCACGGAAGACCGTACCCACTCGTCGGGAATGCTGGCTTCCCAAATCTCCGAAAAGAGTCGCAGCCTTCCCCCCACCTTCGTGGGTGGGGGCGCCCCTTCATGAGGTAGACTTGGGGGCTGGTTTTGCTGGCTTGCGAAACCACTGCCTCTTGCCCCTAACAGCCTGTCCTCGTGATCTGCTGTTGAAGCCGAAGTTTGTTCTTGCAGGAGGCCGTCGATACTGCTTGGCATTAGAGGGCCCCTGCCCAGGGGAGGACTGTCGTTTAAACGCAGGTCCCTGAACCCTCTTCTTAGTTGGCAAGAGAGTACTCTTGCCGCTTGAAATGGTCTGAATGTATTTATCTAAGTCCTCTCCGAAGAGCCGTCCTCCATGGAAGGGAAACCCTGCCAGGAGCTTCTTGCATGGGGGCTCAGCCTCCCAGCTTTTTAACCATAAGAGTCTTCTCATATGGATAAGGGATAATGATAAACGTGACGCTTGTTGGATAGAATCCTTGATTGCGTCTACCGTAAAACATATGGCCTTAGGGACATCCGAAAATTCTTCTGCCTGCTCGGCAGGAATAAGTTCAAGCATTTGCTTAAATTGATCCGATAAAGCTTGAGCGACTCCAATCGCAGCCACGGCTGGCTGTACTACTGCCCCTGCAGAAGTGAAGGAGTTCTTAAGTAGGGCTTCCAAGCGTCTATCAACTGGATCTTTGAAAACCTGTACGTTTTCTACAGGACATGTTAACGATCTGTTAACACATGAGATGGCTGCGTCTACTGCAGGAGAAGCCCATCTCTTGGAAAACTTTTCTTCCATAGGATATAAGACAGAAAATTTCTTAGGTGGAAAGAAAACCTTGTCTGGTTTGTTCCACTCTTGGAACAAGACTTCCTCCAATAGAGGATGGATCGGAAACACAGCACTGCTTTGAGGCGCCCTCAGTGAGCCCAAAGCTGAAACCGTGGATACCTGGAGATCTGGTACAGGCAGGTTGAATGCCTTATGGACCAAGTCCGTCAAGCCCTGAATCCACCAGCTCTCCCTCAGGGAGACTGCCCCAGACTCCTCTGTATCCGGATCTTCGATCCCTGAACCTACTTGGTCTCTGTCCAAGAGGTCCAATTCCCCAGAGGAAAGGACCTCCTCTTCCGAGGGTCCGCGCACGGGTGACGGAGATCTATTCCGCTTACTACCCCGCATGGCTGCGGCTATCATTTCTCCCATGCTTCTCCGCATCTCATTTAAAGAGGCGAGTAACACCTCCTCCGTGACCACCTTAGGGTTGGGTTGACTCGCGTCAGCTCTAGCCCCAGACCCCGATGGCCCAAAGGCTCCCTGTGGGGAAAGCAGCGGCATAGCTCTATCCGAGACCTCAGATTCTGCGGGGGAATCCCCACCTTTTGTACCCTCTGCTCTTGATGCCATGGTACAATACCGAGGTACACCTGCTACTTATTGGTACCTGGGACTTATAATAGTTAAATGCCCAAACACCTGTTTGGGGAATAAAAAATGTTTCCTCTACCCTAGATGACACTTTTTTTTTTTTTTTTTTTTTTTTCAAAGAAAAACTTTTCTTCTTTTTCTTTTTTTTTTTTTTTTTTTTTTTTTCTCAATCTAGGCAAGAAAAAACATTCTATCCCCCTGAGTAGTATTGCCAAAGAAAAGACTATGAGATGGAAAAGAAAACCAGCCTATTCCTAGGCTAAACCACAATCTTCTGAAGACTGTAGTATTCTTTCTGGCCACTGTGTGTCCTCAGCGCCCCGTGCTTCACTCCAGTCCTTCCTCCCTTAAGCCAGAGAAATGAATGAGCTGTGGCATCTAAGGAAGGGCCGCCCCTTCCTTTAAACCACTGACCCGCCCTTCCCCCCCAGCTAAAACGGCGCCAAATGCGTCTATAACACGTGCACGCGCACCGCGCGCGCGCCCGCCGACGGGGGGGGGGGTTGGGAGGAAGGGCCTCTCCGTTCCTGCAGCCGCAGGCCTGGAACACACGAGGAGGTCAGCGTTTTGCCTGCCTTGCAGGCATGAGGGAGAGGACTGGATAGAGCATCGCCTGGAGGCTTGCAGGTAAGCATAGCTCTCTGACACACACATACACTTGTACATAAAAGGCCCCACTCACAGCTTTTGCAACACTACCAGGGAGGTCACTTTTTATGGGGAAATATAACATATAGAGCCATCCTATCTTCATGATATGTGACTGGTTTGCCAGATGCAATGCATAACCTTAGGCATGTCCCCTGTGACCTCCCAGAAAAAACTTGCTAAGAGCCAAGCCCCGCAGGTTTTTTCCCCTTACTTACCTGCTCCATGCCGCAGGACTTTGCCAAGCAAGAGGTCCAATCTTCCCCCATCTCCGTGGGGATGTCTAGACCTTCAGGCCCTGGGAACCTTCTTCTTCCATGAAGGATCCACTGTCCTGGGCCCATACAGCACCCTGGCAAACAGAAAACATTAGGCGCCCCAAAGGTTTTCTAAGTTCTGGGCCCAGGGTCCAGCTCTCTTAAAAAGAAAGCATTATGGGCTATACCCCAAGGGTTTGGGGTCCGGTTACTGACCACTTTAGCGCGCAGGCTTTTTTGGACAGAACCGGTAGCTCACCTAATCCCAAGGATGCGGAGGCAAGCTAAACCATGACTAACACCTAAGACACTGGCGTAAAAACTGAGGTACTCCTCCTATGGGAGGGGGTTATATAGGGAGGGGCATTTCCTGTTTGAAGATTGCCAGTGTCTACACCTGAAGGTACTCCATATAACCCATATAGTAATGAATGCCGCTCTGTGTCCCGTGATGTAACGATAAAGAAACATTTTTTTTTGAACCTCTATGGTAACAGGATTAAACAAGGGAAGTGTTGAATATGCAGGTGGATATAAAATGTTAGGTGAGGGGAGATATCTGTACAGTGCAAATCTCTTCACAAATTGTATCAATTTTATTTGCTATCTTCTAGCCATTGAGTAAGCTTGTGGGATGAGGGAATAAAGTACAAAGTAGAGAGTTAAAGGTAGAAAAGTGTTAACTAACTGTGTGAGAGGTCGTTAATGAGAGTGATAAAAATGTTACATGGATTTATTAGCGTGTTTGCTGTATTGTCCACCCCTCATTTGGACTGCTTTTAGACATACAATGGTTTAAGACTCCAATTCTGTGCCCTGTAATATATGGTTAGGAAAATAGGATTTTTTACTTACCTGTAAAATTCTTAACATTACAGGGCATATGTCTTTCGTCTGTTTCTTACAATTCACTCCTCGTTGCTTGCTTAAAAAAATTAGGCTTGCTAGAAGTGGGAGGGGTTTTAGTAGGGTTGTTCTTACCATCTGAAGACAACTGCATACAACCCATTGTCTAAGGCTGCATACACACGATCGGTCCATCCGATGAGAATGGTCTGATGGACCGTTTTCATCAGTCCAAACCTATCGTGTGTGGGCCCCATCGGTTTGTTAACCTTCGGTCAAAAAAATAGGAACTTGCTTTAAAATTTAACCGATGGACGCCTAGCCGATAGGTCAAAACCGATCGTTAGTACGCACGACCATCGGTTAAAAATCCACGCATGCTCAGACTAAATTAGGGGACGGGAGCGCTTGTTCATGTAAAACTAGCGTTCGTTTTGGAGATAGCACATTCATCACGCTGTAACAGACAGAAAAGCGCAAATCATATTTTACTAACACAAAATCAGCTAAAGCAGCCCCAAGGGTGGCGCCATTGGATTTGAACTTCCCCATTATAGTGCCATCGTATGTGGTTTACGTGTCCGCGTTCTGAAACGATTGGTTAATTAACCTATGGTGTGTAGGCACATCAGACCTGATCGTGTGTACGAGGCCTAAGACTCTGATCCTGTGTCTTATAGGGCTCGTACAGATGGACGGACTGTCCGCCCGGAGATTTCTGTCTGATGGTTGTACACACCATCAGACAGAAATCCCCGCGTACACGATACGTGGGGACGTGGCCACGCCGTCGCCGCGACGATGACGTGGCGACGTGCGCGGCCCTGGAAGTTCAAAGCTTCCACGCATGCGTCGAAATCACTTCGACGCATGCGAGGGATGGCGGCCGATCGGACATGTACGGTGAGTCTGTACAGACGACCAAACATGTCCGACGGACAGGCTTCCAGCGGACATGTTTCATAGCATGCTAAGAAACATTTGTGAAAATGATTTTACAGATACTGTATATACTCGAGTATAAGCCAAGTTTTTCAGACCATTATTTAGGCTGAAAAACTACCCCCCCAGCTTATACTCGAGTCAGCAGTAAAACAGCGTGTCTTCCTCTGTGTAATCCATATGCAGCCGTACCTTTTTATTAGTAAAACAGCATGTGTCTGCCGCTGTATAATCCAGTCTGTTTGGCCGTCCATTGTAAGACAGCCCCGCCTCCTCCTCGTCTGTGATAGGCGGAACACTGATACAGTTTCCCAGCATCGTATCAGTGTTCCTCTATCACGGACGGACGAGGAGGAGGAGGCGGGGCTTTCTTACAATGGACGGCCAAACAGACTGGATTATACAGCGGCAGACACACGCTGTTTAACTAATGAAAGGTACGGCTGCATATGGATTACACAATGGCAGACACACTGTTTTACTGCTGACAGTGAGAGACTGCATATGTGGGCACAGTGAGAGACTGCATATGTGGGCACAGTGAGAGACTGCATATGGGCACAGTGAAGCCCTGTACACACGATGGATATCTGATGGAATATAATCTGATGGATTTTTTCATCGGATATCCGATGAAGCTGACTTTCATCAGTCTTGCCTACACACCATCGGTTAAAAATCTGATCGTGTCCAACGCAGTGACGTAAAACACCACGACGTGCTGAGAAAAATTAAGTTCAATGCTTCCGAGCATGCGTTGTCTTGATTCTGAGCATGCGTGGATTTTTGACCGATGGACTTTCCCACAGACGATCATTTTTTTCTATCGGTTTTTTAACCATAGGAAAAATTTGGAAATGGATGGAAAAAAAAATGATGGGGCCCACACACGATCGGTTCGTCAGATGAAAACGGTCCATCGGTCCGTTTTCATCAGACAAACCGATTGTGTGTACAGGGGTTGAGAGACTGCATATGGGCACAGTGAGAGACTGCATATGGGCACAGTGAGAGACTGCAACTGGGAAAAGTGAGACTGCAACTGGGAACAGTGAGAAACTTTTCCCACCCTAGGCTTATACTCGAGTCAATATGTTTTCCCAGTTTTTGTGGTAAAATTAGGTGCCTCGGCTTATATTCGGGTTGGCTTATACTCGAGTATATACGGTAAGTCAAAAATGTTTTGGGGGATAACATGCTAGAAAATGTTGGTTACATTTGTTTTTAGTTATTGTAATACTTACATAGTTCTTTCAGCAGCTAGACACATAAATGGATAAAATGGCTGAGATAAAAACTTCTTATTGAGGTTTGTAGCGCATCTGAATCACAACTTTTGACTCAAGTGCTTACACTGCTGAACTAAAACTTTGATCATCCATCAAGTCTAGATTGGGCTAAACTGCTCATATAGCAAGCTGTGAGACCGGAAGTGAAGAAACCACTAATGCAGCATCCTGTCCTCCATATAAACGTTAGATGAAAATACTCTGCTGTTGTGTTTTCTGCACTTTTTATGCTTAAAGTGTGGTCTACCAATATTCTTTGCCTTTTTTAATCATGCATTTTATGTAAATGCGCCCCACTTTTGAGATTATCAATGACAAAAGCACTCTGTATAGGGTATTAGTGTCTCCTGTACATGGTTTGTCAGGGGAGGCCTTGCAGCATGAGATCTCCCCTTTTGGTTGCTTAGGAGTAGGGTGACCACATTTCCAAACTACAATTCAGGGACACCCCCTTCCCAAAAATCAGCTTGTGTTGTAATGAATCACAGCACAGTGATTGGACACAAGAGCCGGGATTAATGATTTCTCCAATCACAAACAGGGGGTGGGATTGTGCTCCTCCAGGCATTCCCGGCCAGGACAAGTACTGTCAGTGAATAAAGCGGTGAAGGGGCAGCCTTTTTTGGGGGCATCAGATTGGCCCGGGGGGGGGGGGGGTGACTGTGTCAGTTTCATTCCGGGACACTGTATTGTGCTGGAATGAAGGTGCCCGGGACAGACCTGCAAAATATGGGATTGTCCCGGGCTTAATCTACTTAGGAGTAGATTAAGTTGATGTTCTTCCATATCTACATAAACCACCTTTTAAATTTAGCATTCTAGAAATAGGCAAATCTGACATTAATTAATGACTGCCACCGACATGCCACATATATAAGGCTTTACATCTACTGGGTAAATAATCACTAAAATGCTTACCTTTCAGGAGAAAATTATACTTCACACTTTCTTGTTTCCAGTAATATTACTAAATGCGTAAGGCCGCGTACACACGATCGTGTGTGGGCGCCATCAGTTATTTATCCATCGGTTAAAAAAAAGCCAACTTGTTTTAAATTTAACTGATGGATTCCTAAAAAAATGATCGTTAGTAGGCATGACCATCGGTTAAAAATCCATGCATGCTCAGAATCATGCATGGAAGCATTAAACTTATTTTTTTTCAGCACGTCGTTGTGTTTTACGTCACAGTGTTCTGACACGATAGTTTTTTTAACTGATGGTGTGTAGGCACGACTAACCAATGAAAATGGTCCATCAGACCGTTTTCATCGGATGGACCGATCGTGTGTACAGGGCTTAAGAATTAGGTCATGTGATCTCTGCTACCTCTGACCCTCCCATTTAATAGAGGTTCCTCTGCTTTTGGTCTCATGTATAATAATGCTGTAGGGAATTTGGAGTAGCATTTTTATCAGAAAAGTAAATATTTTAGCACGATCATTACTTTTTTGGCACACCCCACTTAAAATGTTGCAATGAATCTATTTGCTTTAAGTTGTTCTAACCCCACTTGCTTCCTTTTGTTTTTTGTTTTTTTTAGTTTGAAGTATTGAAGCATGCATATAATAGTTATTTTAAACTCCCTGTCAAACATCTCTAAAACTCCTCCAGGGTAGAATACCTGATGAGGCACAGGAAAGGGGTTAACACATCAGAGAACGCAAGAAATGTAGAACATATGACAGAGACAAATGCCAGCCCATTATTAGACTGATGTGAATGACTAATGTGTCTATGTGTGAGGAATAGTGTAGGACACAGTGGGTGGGGATCTGTGATGAAGATAATAAGTCATTATCCTTGAAACTAATGAACCATACTGAATGTGGGTGGTATATTTTTTAAAATAAATTTTGTGATTAATTTCACTTTAAACTAGTAATTGCATTTCTTCTCCTAAATAATGCAGTTGAAACTGCATTCTGGAGATTGGCTTTTCTAAAATATGCAGTTCAATTGAATACTTTTCTGGTGATTACTTTTTATAGAGCTTAGTGGCCTAGAAAAGCTGACTGTGGCATCTTTAATGAATTTGGAACTGCAAATCCCAGAATCCTTTGTTCTTTTCATTAAAGTTTTGATAATTATGATGATTATATGTCAATCAACATGAAGACAAATGTGGTCCCTAATCTTAAACAGAGCATCCCAACTTTGGGAATATACTGTATACAGTGCCTTGAAAAAGTATTCATACCTCTTTTCATGTTGCAACCAAAAAACGTAAATGTGTTTTTTTGGATTTTATGTGATAGACCAACACAAAGTGGCACATAATTGTGAAGTGGAAGAAAAATGCTAAATGGTTTTCATTTTTTTTATAAATAAATATGTGAAAAGTATAAAAAAAATACTTTGTAGAACCACCTTTCACTGCAATTACAGCTGGTCTTTTTGGGTATGTCTCTACCAGCTTTTCACATCTAGAGAGTGAAATGTTTGCCCATTTTAATAGCTCAAACTCTGTCAGATTGGATGGAGAGTGTCTGTGAACAGGAATTTTTAAGTCTTGCCACATATTGTCAATTGGATTTAGGTCTTGACTGGGCCATTCTTACACATGAATATTCTTTGATCAAAACCATTCCATTGAAGCTCTGGCTGTATGTTTAGGGTCATCTTCCCATTAACTCTGACAAGCTTCTCCATCCCTGCTGAAGAAAATCATCCCCACAACATGATGCTGCCCCCACCATGTTTCACAGTTGGGATGGTGTGTTCAGAGTTATGTGCAGTGTTAGTTTTCTGCCACACATAGCATTTTGCTTTTAGACCAAAAAGTTACATTTTGGTCTCATCTGACTAGAGCACCTCAAGCTATGTTTGATGTGTCCCCCAAATGGCTTCTCGCAAACTACAAACAGGACTTATTATGGCATTCTTTCAACTATGACTTTCTTCTTGCCACTCTTCCATAAAGGCCATACTGTATTTGTGGAGCACACGACTAATAGTTGTCCTGTGCCTCATGCACACTGGACATTTTTACAACTGCTGTTTTTGGCTTCAGACGTTTTTTTCCCTGCAGCCAGTAAACTCCCCTGAAACCATAAGCTTTTGTGAGAGTATAGCTTTGCTAAAAAATACAAACGCTGAAAAACGCTAATGCAAAAACACAGCAAAAGTCAAGTTTTTATTTTTATTTTTATTGTATTCTACAGATAAAGCCACTGGCATTTTTATAATGTCCAGTTTGCACGAGGCCTAATGCCACGTACACACGATAATTTTTCAGCATGAAAAAAAAAGCAGTTTTTCAGCATGTAGAAAAACTATGTTTTTCCAACTTCATCATTAAAACGACGTTGCCCACACACCATCGTTTTAAAAAAATGATCTAGCAAAGCGCGGTGATGTACAACACGTATGACGGCACTATAAAGGGAAAGTTCCATTCGCCTTTGGGCTGCTTTAGCTGATTCCGTGTTAGTAAAAGACGATTCACGCTTTTTTGTCTGTTACAGTGTGATGATTGTGCTTACTCCATTATGAACGGTAATTTTACCTGAACGAGCGCTCCCGTCTCATAACTTGCTTCTGAGCATGCGTGGGTTTTTAACGTCATTTTAGCCCACACACAATCATTTTTTACAACCCAAAAAACAACATAGTTTAAAACGACGTTAAAAAATGCAACATGTTCGATTTTTTTTTCAGAACCTGAAAAATGATGTGAAGCCCACACACGATCACTTTAAATGACATTTAAAAAAAAAAAAAAAATTCTTGCCGAAAAATGATCGTGTGTTACGCGGAATTATAGTCAACAAAGGTAAAAGCTTCTGTTTTTAGGAAGGACTTTTAAAAGTTTCAAATTCCAGACAGGGGTAGGTTCAGGTTGAGAACAGATTAAAAACATCCCTTAAAAATTACATTTATTACAAAGTTTGTGCAGAGCCACAAACATCTCCATTCTCCAGAGACTTATTTGTATCATGTTAGTATTTCTTCATGTGAAGTGGAAGGAAACTCACATAATTAAAAAGTAAATACATTCTCACTAAAGCTGTGGATATCTAACATTCGGGCTCCTTGCTGAATGATTGTGTTCTTTGAGACCAAGCAAATAAGGTGAGAGAAAAAGTGTTGCAAAATCTTCTTGAATCTGAAACTCGAGGCATCAAAATCAGATCAATATTCCTTTTTGAACTGTATTCTTAAGCTGCGTACACATGATCGGAATTTCCGACAACAAATGTTCGATGTGAGCTTTTGGTCGGACCGTGTGTACGCTCCATCGGACATTTGCTGTCAGAATTTCCGACAACAAATGTTAAAGAGCTGGTTCTCAATTTTTCCAAAAACAAAAGTTCTTGTCGGAAATTCCGATCGTGTGTTTGCAATTCCGAAGCACAAAAATCCTACGCATGCTCGGGATCAATTTTCTTTCAAATATTTTATTAGGTTTCATATGAAATACAGTGTACAATTAAATATTGTACGTCGTGCAACAACGTTGTTCACAATAACATGGAATAAGTAGGCAAGGTCACTAACGAGATACTATTTATAATATAATAATAGTAACAACAGGCAAGGCTGGATAATATTAATAATATTTTGAGCATAACCAGTCCCTTCCACTAGAGCGGCACCCCGAATGGGAACTTTAGTGCCACTAAAGCGGGAGGGGCCCGCACAACCTACAACATATTTCGGTATTGAAGCTGAAATAACAAGGTACAAAACAATTAACAATGCACAGGTCTAAAGTATTGCTCGGTCAGCTCGGAATCAATTTGACGCATGCTCGGAATCATTGAACTTCCTTTTTCTCAGCTCGTTGTAGTGTTGTACGTCACCGCGTTCTTGCCGGTCAGAATTTCCGACAACATTTGTGTGACCGTGTGTATGCAGGACAAGTTTGAGCGAACATTCCGTTGGAAAAAAAATCCACGGTTTTGTTGTCAGAGTGTCCAATCGTGTATATGCGGCATAACACTTAAAAAAAACTGCTTACTCATCTCCTTTTCAGCTTAAAGCAGAACTCCAGTTTTGAGTAGTAAAAGTGACTCACTACCCAAAACCCCCCAAACCCCCCTAAACCTTATACATACTTTGTTCCTTCAGTCTTTTAGCCGGTGTGACGATGTCATTGGTACTTCCTCTTCTTTCTTAGCAGCAGCAAGGGGTGGGCATTCTACCTAGACTGTTACATTGCTCAGTCCTGAACTATTGTGAGCCCAGAATTTGTGATGACCCCTAGAATGTGTGTCAGCAACCGGTTGGGTTCACAGGAAATGGGCAGAATGATATATCTGTCGCTCTGCCTGAAGAGAACCAGTGGCATGAAGAGAATAAGTACAGCTAGGGCACTTTTTTAATACAGGATTGGGAAGCCTAAAAATACTAAATTGAAGAACTTCGACTTTAAAGAAGAATTCCAAGTATGGATATTTTATGCACAATTACATTGGTCCAGCTTGGATCATTGTACAGTACATTATAACAATGCATATACCATACCCGGCCGATCCCGCTGGAAATCACTAATACAGTAATCTCCACTTGCTTCCAGGTCTCATGCTGAGCTGCTGCCCTGCTGCATTCTTACCACAGAAGGTCGGCCACTTGGCATGGGTGCCATTCAGAGAATGCTTTGTATTTTCTGAATGAATGCAAAGCATTCTCTGATTGGACAAGGTGGAGAGCGTGACGCAATTACCCTGTGGCTCCACCTCGTTCAATCAGAGAGTGCTTTGCATTCATTCATAAAATCAGTGGTGTATTTAGGTTTTGTGCTGCCCTAGGCCTGACTAAACTTGTGCACCCCCTAATTTAAATAGGATCCACCCCTTCCTGTCAAGGTCACACCCCTTCCTGTTTAAGACCTGCCCTGAAATTTTCCTGTGGGGACCCTACTTCTGAGGTTCTTGGGGAGGGGTTCGCTTAATCTGAAGAGATTTCCTCTCACTTCCTGTTTGGCTATGGGGCAGGAAGTGAAGGGAAATAAACGGATGGCAAAACAAAATTAACTGGGACTATAACCATCCCTTACTCAATCCAAAATGGAAAAAACTATGCCAGTGGTGCAGCAGAAAACATATAGCACAGTGATGAAGGTATGTGGTCCAGGCAGTGAGCAAAGGAAGGATTGGGGGCAGAAACAAATAAATTCATCTGTTTATTTTTCTCATCAGCAATCAATAGAAATAAAATTAAGATTCCTTAATATGTACAACCAATACAAGCAAAGGATTGCAGGAGAGTCCTACTACCTACCTGCCAGGTATAGGTGACCATGTCAGTGTCCTTTTTGTCTGCACCATCCCTATCAAACCGGCAGCAGTGTGGCTGCATTATAGGGGCGCCAGACCGATTTGTCTTGCGGCCCAGTCCATTTCATAAGACTGGTGCTACACTAAAAGTGTAACGCAAGCTGGCGGGGACTCTTTTCATGCTGCCCCCCTGCAAAGTACTGCCCTAGGCCTGGGCCTTGTTGGCCTAGGCCAAGATACAGTATTGCATAAAATACAAAGCATTCTCTAAACAGCACCACTGCTAAGCGGCGGATCTCCTGTGCCTTTGCATCATCAGAGGGAGGCAGAGGCAGTGAGAGGGGCATCATTTCAATTTGCCAAAATGTATATAAGATTTGCAGAACATACCAGCGACACAGGCATCGGATGCAGTAAGAGGAATATCAGTCGAATCCTGTGCTGTAATATTAAATGTGGCTGTGTACACTTTTTTGATCTGAGTTCAGGTACACTTTACCTTTAATATTACACACACGTCGTGTTTTCTTGTATTTCTCCATTAATGAAACCCATATGCTTATATGTCAGCTGTAAATGAATGGATTGGCAGCACCTGCTTCACCCTCTGTCACACACCAGTAGGTGCATTCATGTTGTACATAATAAATGTGGGCATATGTAATATCTTAGAATTGGCAGTGGCTTTAAATGTACCACTGAGAAACTTAACTTGTTCTGTGTGCAGCTTCACCACGGGGTATGATATTATTTTACTTGGCACTTCTTTCCATGCCATCTTTGAATGAGCCTCCCTGCGACTCTTGTCATTCCTTGATCTTTAGATTTGTTTATACAGGTAAACACCGTAATAAATACACAAACAAACCTATCTCTTTAGATTGAAGAGTGCAATTGCCCAGTTCCTTTTAGAGCACTAGAATTTGTCTTGTCTCCATTATTAGTTCAGCAGTACAAACAGTAGTTTATTTCTCTGTAAAGTGGACCAGACAGTTAAATAAAGTACTCTCATTACAGGGTCTGAAAATGTTCTAAATTGATTTGGATCTTTACTAATTTAGGTAAATATTGATTTGTGTCTTGGGCTACAGATCTGCATTGGTTTGCTTCTGATCTCTTACCTGCAACCCTAACCACAATCCGCTTGTACTTGCCACCCAGACCGACAAGTTTGCATCTTCCACATTGCCAAAAGTCTGTAATATTTCATAAAATTGCTAATTACTGCAGCTATGTTATGTTATTTTGTCTCATTGCTACCTTGTTACTGCAGACTGCAGCCATAGGACAGGGACTTGAAAGATCCTAGGGTGGATGCCTGGAGGCTACCATTGCTGACCTCTCCTTCTCAATATAATGTTTCATAATAGGCAAATTGTAAACCTCAGTGCACATTACCATAACAAATACTAATTTACTGGCAGGCAGGTGATTGTGCTAGCTGCAGTATTCTCACGTGGTGTACTGTCTGTGTCCTCTGCAGTGTGCACCTAAAGCTACGTGGTGTGTACTACCTGTGTCCTCTGCAGTGTGCACCTAAAGCTATGTGGTGTGTGAACTGCCTGTGTCCTCTGCAGTGTGCACCTAAAGCTACGTGGTGTGTGTACTGCCTGTGTCCTCTGCACTGTGCACCTAAAGCTACATGGTGTGTGTAATGCCCGTGTCCTCTGCAGTGTGCACCTAAAGCTACGTGGTGTGTACTGCCCATGTCCTCTGCAGTGCGCACCTAAAGCTACGTGGTGTGAACTGCCTGTGTCCTCTGCAGTGTGCACCTAAAGCTACATGTTGTGTACTGCCCGTGTCCTCTGCAGTGCGCACCAAAGCTACGTGGTGTGAACTGCCTGTGTCCTCTGCAGTGTGCACCTAAAGCTACGTGGTGTGTACTGCCTGTGTCCTCTGCAGTGTGCACCTAAAGCTACGTGGTGTGTGTACTGCCCATGTCCTCTGCAGTATGCACCTAAACCTAGTGGTGTGTGTACTGACTGTGTCTGTGCTATTTTTCTCAATGATTTTCATCCATATTGCAGGGACCAGACATTACATTAAAGCCGCAAGCAGTTTTAAATTACTTTTTTCTTATAGTAATCTCATTTTGTGCAGGGACAGTTCTAAACATGTGCCACTTCACAGGCATACTATAGACACCCAGCAGGTACGATATTTAAAGGATTTTTTTTTTCACTTTAAGCATCATTAAAATCACTGCTCCAGAAAAAACTTTTTTTCCATTGATACATGTTCCCTGGGGCAAGACCCGGGTTCTCACAGATGTTTTACAACAATAACTTGCATATTAGGCTTTAAAATGAGCACTTTTGAATTCAAACGTTCAAGTCTCATAGACATCCATGGGGTTCTAAATGTTCGTGCGAACGGTCGGTCCGTTCGAAGGTTCTGGTGCGAACCGAACAGGGGGGTGTTCGGCTCATCCCTATTCTTCAGTCAGGATCATATCAGGGCTCCCATTGAGCCACAGCCTAGTAATAAATTCTACCCTCTGTTACTCTTCCTACTCTCTATAATGTAAATAAAAAGTGAAAGGGATAATTAAAGATAATGGGCCAGATTCACAGAAGAAATACGCGTATTTTCAAATTTGCCGCGTCGTATCTTTATTTTGAATCCTCAAACCAAGATACGACGGCTTCTGGCTTCGATCCGACAGGCGTACGGCTTCGTACGCCTTCGGATCGTAGGTGTAATACTTTGGCACTCGCTGGGTGGAGTTTGCGTCGTTTTCCGCGTCGGGTATGCTAATTAGCTGTTTACGGCGATTCACGAAGGTACGCGCGGCCGTCATATTCTCTTACGTCGTCGCTAGTCGGCTTTTCCCGGCGTATGTTAAAGTATGGCCGTCGTTCCCGCGTCGTATTTTAAATTTTTTTTTTTTGCGTAAGTCGTCCGTGAATAGGAAAGGACGTAACTCACGTCAACGTTCAAAAAATCACGTCGGTGCAACGTCATTTAGCGCAAAGCACGGCGGGAAATTTCAAAACGGAGCATGCGCAGTCGGTTCGGCGCGGGAATGCGCCTAATTTAAATGATCCACGCCCCATTTGAATTAGGCGGGCTTGCGCCAGAGGGATTTACGCTACGCCGCCGCAACTTTACAGGCAAGTGCTTTGTGAACCAAGCACTTACCCGGAAAACTTGCGGCAGTGTAACGTAAATTCTATACGTTACCCCTGCCGCAAATGTACATGAATCTGGCCCAATGCATATAAAGATCTCATAGCTGAAGAATTAAGGTGCTGGTAGGTGACATTATGAATTGTCTGCTACTATTTATATATATATATATAGTTTCTCACAAAAGTGAGTACACCCCTCACATTTTTCTAAATATTTTATTATATCTTTTCATGTGACAACACTGAAGAAATTACACTTTTCTACAATGTAAAGTAGTGTATCTACAGCATGCATAACAGTGTAAACGTGCTGTTCCCTCAATATAACTCAACACACAGCCATTAATATCTATACCGCTGGTAACAAAAGTGAGTACACCCCTAAGTGATGTCCAAATTGGGCCCAAAGCATCAATATTTTGTGTGGCCCCCATAATTTTCCAGCACTGCCTTAACCCACATGGGCATGGAGTTCACCAGAGCTTCACAGATTGCCACTGGAGACCTCCTCCACTCCTCCATGATGGCATCATGGAGCAGGTGGATGTTAGAGACCTTGCGCTCCTCCACCTTCAGTTTGAGGATGCCCTACAGATGCTCAATAGGGTTTAGGTCTGTAGACATGCTTGGACTGTCCATCACCTTTACCCTCAGCTTTACTAGCAAGGCAGTGGTTGTCTTGGAGGTGTATTTGGGGTCGTTATCATGTTGGAATTCTGCCCTGTGGTCCAATCTTCGAAGGGAGGGGATCATGCTCTGCTTCAGTATGTCACGGTACACATTGGCATTCATTGTTCCCTCAATGAATTGTAGCTCCCTAGTGCCGACAGCACTCATGCAGCCCCAGACCATGACAGTCCCACCACCATGCTTGACTGTAGACAATACACACTTTTCTTTGTACTCCTCACCTGGTTGCTGCCACACACTCTTAACACTGAATCAAATAAGTTTTTCTTGGTCTCATCAGACCACAGGACATGGTTCCAGTAATCCATGTCCTTACTCTGCTTGTCTTCAGCAAACTGTTTGTGGGCTTTCTTGTGCATCATCTTTAGAAGAGGCTTCCTTCTAGGGTAACACCCATGCAGACCAATTTAATGCAGTGTGTGGTGTATGGTCTGAGCACTGACAGGCTGACCCCCCACCCTTTCAAACTCTGAACCAATGCTGGCAGCACTCGTATGTCTATTTCCCACAGACAACCTCTGGATATGACACTTAGCATGTTCTGAATTGAACCTGTCCTGTTAAATCACTGTATGGTCTTGGCCACCGTGCTGCAGCTCAGTTTCAGGGTCTTGGCAATCTTCTTATAGCCTTGACATCTTTATGTAGAGCAACAATTTTTTTTTCAGATCCTTAGAGAGTTCTTTGACATGAGGTGCCAAGTTGAACTTCCAGTGAACAATAGAAGAAATGGCTGCACTCCAAGATTGTTTAAAATTATTTTATTCAGAACATCCCAAGTGTTACAAACAGAAAAGCTGGTAGACGCGTTTTTTACACACTAACAGGTGCGCTTTATTAAGCGCACCTGTTAGTGTGTTAAACGCGTCTACCAGCTCTTCTGTTTGTAACACTTGAGATGTTCTGAATAAAATAATTTTGATCGATCTTGGAGTGCAGCCATTTCTAAAAAATGTTGGCTGTTTACAGAGGCGAGCCGGGTGGGCACCCGAGAGATCATCAGGCTTCTTGTCTCACCCGGAGCAACGAGTTTTCTTGTTAGGACATTGAACTTCCAGTGATCAGAATGAGAGCAATAACACCAAATTTAACACACCTGCTTCCCATTCACACCTGAGACCTTGTAACAATAACGAGTCACATGACACCGGGGAGGGAAAATGGCTAATTGGATGTTAAAATATTAAAATATTTACATAAATGTGAGAGGTGTACTCATTTACTTTTGTGAGATACTGTATGTATTTCATTTATGTAGTTAGCCTGGAGGTCATTATGCTCTCTTGCCCTTGAATTTTAAAATGGGTATCTTTATTTCTAAAGTTTATTCCCATATTTTCTTGATAAACACATTATATATATATATATATATATATATATATATATATATATATATATATATATATATATATATATATATATATATATATATATATATATATATATATATATATATATATATTCTGTATATATATTGGAAAATACATTTCCCATCATGGTTACTGTTTAAGAGTTTGAAAAGAACAGCAGAGATCGGCATACATTCACAGCCATCAAAACATCTGAATTATACAGTGGCACATTTTCAAATATGCAGAGAAATGTAGAAAACTCTGGATAGAAAAATGTGTCAAACAGAGGTGAAAGCAAACAATAAACATAATACCCCAAGCTAATACACTAACTGTCTAGAGCTGTAACAAAATAAAAAGAAACAGAAAGAAACAAAAGACTAGAAAACAAAAACAACAGAAAAAAAAGAACAGTGTTTTTCTGGGTAGTGGTAATTAGACAAGTGTTCCATATTTTATTTTTCCTCTTGGTGGTGCTATTGCTTAATATGTAGTGAATGCTTGTGTGTCACCGACATATGTGTCCAGTCAGTTGATTTGCTGGAGAGACTTCGTTATTTGCCCAGATTTTGGTGAAAAGGCTAAATATAGACCACAGGAAACGTTTGCTTCCTTTTTTATATTGTTAAATTAACTGGTGTTATAGGGTGGTAGGCAGTAGGTGACATATACTGTAGATAATAGTTCTTTGGAGTTCAAAACCTTTACTCAACTTCAGAGATGTAAAAAAAAAAGACTTGGTGGTTTAGCAGACAGACCTTAGGCCTCTTACACACGACCGTTTTCCTTGACAAAATCCATCAAGAAAATTGGTGGCAGAGCTTTTTTGCCGAGGAAAACGGTCGTGTGTATGTTTTTCGTCGAGAAAACTGTTGTGGATCTCGACGAGAAAAAAAGAGAACAAGTTCTCTTTTTTCTCGCTGGGAGTCTCAATTTCCTCGTGGTGTTTCTCGTCGGGCTGGTTTATGATGAGAAACACGTTCGTGTGTTTGCTTAGAAACTCGCGCATGCTCAGAATAAAGTATGAGACGTGAGCGCACCTTCGGTAAAAGTAGCGTTCGTAATGGAGATAGCACATTCGTCACGCTGTAACAGACTGAAAAGCGCAAATTGTCTCTCACCAAACTTTTACTTAACATGCAGTAACATGAGATTAGTAAAAGCAGCCCCAAGGGTGGCGTAAGTGGAATCTAACTTCCCCTTTATAGTGCCGTCGTACGCGCTGTACATCACCACGTTTGAGATTGACGAGATTTTGTCTTGACAGTGTATATGCAAAGAAAGCTTGACAAGATTCTCCACAAGCCTGACAAGGAACTCGTCGAGGAAAGCAATGTTTCTTTTACGACGAGTTTCTCGGTCGTGTGTACGAGGCCTTACTCCTACAGCTTTACTATTACCTTTTGCAGATCCAACCATACATGCCTAGAGAACACCAGGAGCAAAATCTCTGGCACTCTAGTGGATATTGTGAAGCCCTAGAAATGTTAATGGCGACATCTTTCATGATATCTTATCATTATCAATTATCACCTAGATTAAAACCAGGGTGATTGACCAGAGACAGCATGTCCTCTATTTGGCAGAGGTTCCATTGGACTGTTAAGACCACCAATAAAGAGACTACAGGGCAATACAGTAAAACCTTGGTTTGAGAGTAACTTGGCTTGAAAGCGTTTTGCAAGACAAGCTAAATTTTGAAATAAATTTTGACTTCATATACAAGCGATGTCTTGAAATACAAGCAGCATCACGTCACAACTGAGTATAAAAGATACAAGAGGTGCCTCTAGGTGTAGCAATACGGTTACATTTAATGAAGGTACAACATTTAGCAACATATTGCTACACTTAGAGACACCGCTCCTCTCTATAATACTCTTGTAGCTCCTGCTGGGTTTTTCTTCTAATCCCCTTATGGAGGCTTCCCTTTGTGGATGGATATTTTATGGTTACACAACCTGGTCACATTTCTACAATCTTTTTATATGGACTATAAACTGAAAGATTTATGAATAAATGGTTGTGGAACGAATCCTCCGAGTTTCCATTATGTCTTATGGGGAAATTTGCTTTGATATACAAGTGCTTTGGATTACAAGCATGTTTCTGGAACGAATTATGCTTGTAATCCAAAGTTTTACTGTAATAGATATCTATAAAGAGATGAACACACAGGGGTGTGACATATGTAATGAATCCAAGTTATAGCGTGGTTTCCGGGCATAATTTTTTTTGCAAGCTAAAATTAATCACATTAGATAGTCCCTAAGGTCTCGTACACACCAGCGGACAGTCGGATGAAAATGGTCCGCCGTACCGTTTTTATCGGACATGTCCGCTGGGAGATTTCGGTCTGATGGTTGTACACACCATCAAACCGAAATCCGCGCGGACAGACAGCGCGGTTATGTGTCCGCGCCGTCGCTGCCACGATGACGCGGCGACGTGCTCGACGCTGGAAGGTCAATGCTTCTTTACAGACGACCGAACATGTCCGACGGACAGGATTCCAGCGGACATGTTTCTTAGCATGCTAAGAAACATTTGTCCGCTCGAAAACGGTCGGGTGGACAAATGTCCGCTGGAAACCTGTCCGGTCGGCCGTACACATGACCGGTCATGTCTGCTGAAACTGGTCAGCGGACCAGTTTCAGCAGACATGTTCGGTCATCTGTACGAGGCCTAAAACATATTAATAGCTCCCCAATCATTCCAGAAATCATTGAAAACACTTGCCTTATATCCTCCAGCTCATGTTGTGCCCGTATCCATTATATGTGTGGGCATGTGAGGCCCAGTTCCTTTTTCTTCCTGGTTTTCATGCAGAGGTGCATGCTGGGCGATTTTTAGGCACAGTAATGCCCAGAGACTCCTGGAAAATGAGTGTCATAATTTCCCAGGAGGCAATGGGGTCTTAGGACAGGAAGTTGAACCACCTAGGACCAGGTATTGGCAGATTACAAAATCTGCCTAGTAACAGCCAGATAGTAACAGCCTTTTTTTACATTAAAGGCAAGCTGTTAATAGAAAGTACATTTTTAGGGTGGAACTTCGCTTTAAGATGTCATTGCCATTCTTTATAAACTGTCAGATTACACTAAAATATAATTTATGTTTTTTTATCCCTACAGGGAAGTGACCCCAGGCCAGAAATTCCAATACCAGGTGCAGGTTGTTGCTGGGTCAGTGGCTGGAGAGCCTTCACCACCACTATTTCACACGCATTGTTCTCCTTTCTGTGGGGATGGAGAAGTTAATGAGTAAGTTAGAAGAGACTGATAAAGCTGAAGTTTACTTTGTTTAGGATCTTAAATTGGGATTATCTTGTACATCATCAAGTAATCCCACCATTTAAAATGCAGCTTTGGCCATAAAAGTTTGATAACAATTAATGTTCTGTAACAAAAGAACATACATTTTGCATTAATATTTATGCTACCAAAATTAGTGTGTGCTGTAAATTGCCTCCAGCATTATTCTTGTTTCTGGAAGCTGCCATTTTGTTGATGCTCAGAGCAGTCACTTCCATATGAGAAACTCCCTCTCTCATTGATTTCAAACACTATGGGGGTTATTTTCTAAAGGCAAATCCACTTTGCACTACAAGTGCAAACTACGAGTGCAAAGTGCACTTGGGAGTGCAGTCGCTGTAAATCTGAGTGGTAGATTTGTTCAAGCTAAAATGCTGTTTTTTATTTTTCTTACACGTCCCCCTCGGATCTACAGCGACTGCACTTCCAAGTGCACTTTCAGTGCATTTTCAAGTGCACTTTGCAGTGGATTTGCCAGTGGATTTGCCTTTAGTAAATAACCACCAACATGTCCCCTTTTTATGTCATTTTCTTTATATGTAATTTTAATTAAAATACAGTATGTACATTTCAAGCCATGATTGTATGTCTTGGCTCAATTACACAGCCCATACACACTTAATTTTATTCCCTTAACCATTAGGTTGAAAAAACAAAATGCCTTGATTCCCCCATCCACACACTTGATGTGGATGGGGGGAATAACTTCCGTTGAGCTATTGTATTCTGCTCTCAGAATACACTGATCAGTGCTGCAGACTATAGCCGGCAGCTATGATCAGTCAGGAAAAACCCAACAAGGTGGTTATACAGAAGTTGATCTCTAGACTGACTTCTGTACAATCAGCCTGCCCATACATGTATTCGAATTTGGCTGGCCATACACGGATTTAAACCATTGATGGGGAAGCTGAATGTACCAAGTTGATTGATCAATCAACTTGGGTACAACCAGCCTGACAGATTATCTTGCGATTATCGCAAGCAGCTGCTATAGCTGCTAGCAATAATCACTGTTTTCTCCAGGCGGGGACGACCTCCCTCAAGACAATGGCAGGAGGGGTTTCCATATCAACGAAGTCTGTGTTGATGAGGTAATCGAGAAAATTTGTTCTGTGTATAGCCGGCCTAACTCTTTTGTGTCTCCTTGGCAGCAGAGTTTGTCCTGTCACCTCTCTTGATTTTCCTTTCTCCCTACTAATTTGAGTTCCCTATGCACAATCACAAACCAAATGTGACACTGGGAGGAACTCCGCTTTAATTTTCTAACTAAAACTCCACTTTAACTCAAGTGTAATCACTGTGAGAGCTTCCCTACATTATAAGGTTTATTTGACACCATGAGCATGTGAGCCATTTTAAATGCTTAACAATATACACTGTGGGCCAGATTCAGAAAGACTTACGATGGGCGTATCTGTAGATACGCCGTCGTAAGTCCGAATTCGCACCGTCGCAACTTTAAGCGTATGCTCAAACTGAGATGCACTTAAATGTTGCTAAGATACGACCGGCGTAAGTCTCCTACGCCGTCGTATCTTAACTGCATATTTACGCTGGCCGCTAGGGGCGTGTACGCTGATTTACACCTAGAATATGTAAATCAGCTAGATACGCCTATTCAGGAACGTACGCCCGGCCGACACAGTACAGATACGCCGTTTACATTAGGCTTTTTCTGGCGTAAAGTTACCCCTGCTATATGAGGTGCAGCCAATGTTAAGTATGGACGTCGGGCCAGCGTCAAATTTTCCGTCGATTACGTCGTTTGCGTAAGTTGTTCGCGAATAGGGCTGGACGTAATTTACGTTCACGTCGAAAGCATTGGCTTTTTGCAGGTTAATTTGGAGCATGCGCACTGGGATACTTTCACGGACGGTGCATGCGCCGTTCGGAAAAAGTGTCATTTACGTGGGGTCACAATACATTTACATAATACACGCCCACATCTTCCACATTTGAATTAGGCGGGCCTACGCCGGCCTATTTACGCTACGCCGCCGCAACTTTGCTTGGTGAATACTGCACTTGCCTGTCAAAGTTGCGGAGGCGTAACGTAAATAGGATACGTTACGCCCGCACAAAAATACGCGGTCCCTACCTGAATCTACCCCCATGTCTAGAAATTATCACCAAGAGGTGCCTATTTAATTTTTTTTCCTTTTTGGCTCAATTTCTCAACTTTAGAGGTAATAAGGAGGCTTGCCTTAACAATCTATACAATGTATATTCAGTCATGTAAAACACAGCGTAGTTGTTTCTAAATCCAAAAGGGATTGTACAATCAGATAATAATGTGTGTGGTCACATTTCTTTTTATTCACAGGGAGCTGGGAGAGGAGTGTGATGATGGTGCGCTGCAAAATGGAGATGGCTGTTCTCGAAAGTGCCAACTGGAGCCAAATTATATGTGCACAGGTATGTAGTATGTCTTAGTCCCAGCAGACAAGATAAACAAAAGATGCCACATATTCACTTTACATACATATTTATTTTGGCAGGAAAACCTAGCCTCTGCTACATTCTCAGTGCAGACAGTGTTGGTGACTTTCCTGACAATAGCATTGGCGTGTCCAATTGTGCTGGGCAAACAACACAGGAATATGTTGATCAGTGGGCTTCTCAAGCTGTGGCTTCTCATGAAGACGCCTGTAAGTGCCCAGTTTCTGCACTCATCGGAGAGCCAGTGCACAAGGTGATTTTTTTCTATGTGTGGGTGTGTTGAAAGTCTTGGGGCCTATTTACATCTGTGTGCAGTATTTAACGAATGTCATGTTATGAATTTGAATACACTACGACACGCGCTAAAATGTTGCAGTGCAAGTGTGTTGACAAAGTGCCTACCATGCATACCAACATGCATAAGATGCATTGACACGCATTATAGTAACATGCACATTAACACACACATTACTACAAAGCAACCTTGCAACTAGCCTTCAGCCTCATACTTACTACTTGTTTTTTTTCCCTCCAACCTAGCGGCTTGAAGGAAAAAGACCTGACAGCTCAGTTCAGAGCCTCTGTACTTACAACCCAATGTTAGAACAGCGATCTCCCCTGCTGAGCTATTGTGTTTTGACAGGGGGACACTCCCCCGACAGAACACGCTGTCCAGTGGGAGCCAGTCGGTAGACCTTTTCCGGTCACAAACCTTCGACAGAAGCCAGCCGAATGGCCGGTTTCTGTCTGACTGGCTGCCATACACAGGGGTAAACACCCCAGGGTTAGGCTTGTAATTGAGCTTAAAATGGAGCTCAGGTCAAACAGCTAGATTGACAGTTGAAATAGTGGGATTTGTAATTCTGTATAGCCAGTCTTGTGATTTTGCTCAGCCCTGCTACACACTGCATAGGCAAACAGGTGACATCACTATTTTCTGTTCAGCTTTGCAGATTTCAGTGTGACCTGCATGCTCATTGGACAATGGTCTGAGCACTGTAGGCCAAAATGTTTTTAAATAAACAGGAATTAACAGGAATAACTGGTCGAGGGCCAGTTTTTCTATTTCATGTATGTTTAAGGGGATAGTTTTAAATAATTTAAGGTATACACATAAAAGAGATCAGTTCAATGTAAATAATCTTAGCACGTTCTAATGATCTTGACACCTAGGCCCGGATTCAGAGAGCAGTTACGACGGCGTATCTCCGGATACGCCGTCGTAACTCTGAGTTGTGGGGTCGTATCTATGCGACTGATTCAAACGCATAGATTTCTAGATGTCTTACACCGTCGTATCTTAGGCTGCATATTTATGCTGGCCGCTAGGTGGCGCTTCCGTATATTTACGCAAGCAATATGCAAATTAGGTAGATACGCCGATTCAGAAATGTACGTCCGCCCGGCGCATTTTTTTACGTTGTTTACGTTAGACTTTTTCCGGCGTAAAGTTACCCCTGCTATATGAGGGGTATCCTATGTTAAGTATGGACGTCGTTCCCGCATCGAATTTTGAAAATTTTACGTCGTTTGCGTAAGTCGTTCGCGAATAGGGCTGTACGTAAGTTACGTTCACGTCTAAAACATTGACGATTTGTGGCGTAATTTCGAGCATGTGCACGGGGATTCTTTCACGAACGGCGCATGCGCCGTTCATAAAAAACTTCAAATACGCGGGGTCACACTACATTTGCATAAAACACGCCCACATTATCCACATTTGAATTAGGCAGGCTTATGCCGGACCACATACGTTACCCTGCCGTAACTTAGGGCGCAAGTTCTTTCTGAATACGGAACTTGCGCCCTAATTTAAGGCGGCGTAACATATATGAGATACGTTACGCCCACCGAGAGATAGGTAGATCTCTCTGAATCCGGGCCCTAGTCTGTATGCATAAGTTGTAACCACATATGATTTGTGTCTAAAAAGTTTGGTGAATGGTATCAAAAAACAAGAAAAACAGAAGATAAAAATTACCTTTATCGGCCTTCGAAATAATCATCATTCATCACAACACACTTTTGGCAACATTCATAAAGCTTTTGGAAACTGTAAGCAAAGGCCTCAATCGCAGAACCGTTTTTACACATTTATGGATTGCCACCACGTCCACAAAATCTGCACCTTTCATGACGCTCTTCAGGATGGAGAAACAGAAAGAAGTTTGCAGGTGCAAGATCAGGGGAGTACGATGGATGATCAAGAATAGGTACACCATGCTGTGCCAAGAATTGGCGCACAAGTCTCATCCTCTGTGACGATGGTTCGCAGAAAGGATGGATCCTGGTTACACATGGTAATAAAATCTACAGAGGTTTCTATCCGTTCGTCGGTCAGCTTGTGCGGCACAAACCGAGAACAGATCTTCTACTTACCCAAATCTTAATGGACAATGGTGCGCATCGCGTCCTTACTAATGCCCAATTCCTTCGCCATCAATCAGAGAGTCAGTCGCCGATCTCATGCCAGCATTTGTCGCACGATCATGTCTGGGGTTTTGCTTGTCGACGGCCATCCCGAACATGTCTCATCCTTCCCAGTGAGAAAGTAGTTGAACCAGTCATAAACGCATTTTCTGCTCACGGCTTCCTTCCTGTACACTTGCACCAACATTTCATGCATCTCCATTGCTGTTTTCCCCAATTTGGAGGATAACTTGATGCTCCATTGCACTGTGACTCTACCTCTCACATTGACTATGTTCAACTGCCCACAGTGGGTTAACCCTGATGATCACCTGTACTAAACGCTAGGTAGAGCTTCTCAACATGTCTCTGGATAGCCATGTGCATGCCATCGCACCTGGCTCATGTTGCTGTTGAGATATCAGACCATTCACTAAACTTTTTAGATACACCTCGTATGTACATGGGGACAGACATTGATGCACAAATATACAGAGTCAGCTTTCTGATTAAAAAGTGCTGCACAGTGGCAGTACCATACTGAACCTCTAATCTCATTGCAAGTTTACTAGACAAGATCAGTCTGACTGAAAACAATAGCCTTTCTACAGTCTCTAATGTTATAATCCAGTGACAATGCTCCTGGCAAAGCTCTTTGCTGTGATCTTTGCCTAGGCTTTAGGTCATTTGAGGTAGCTTGGGAGTGGAATTTTTTTTTATTGATGGCAGGAAAGAGGCATTTTATTTTACTCAGAATAATTGGTTCATGCAAAGTATGAGTTTTATTAATAGGCCTTTTTTCAGAATAATAAAAAAAAGTCAGCCTTCCTTTTATTAGAGTGTCATCATTTTTTAAATCAAGTTACATCTGGTGAAACACACCCTTACAGCTGTGATCCAGGTAATGTTTTGTGCCAGGGTAATGACAAATGTGGATTTCCGCTGTAGTCTCACAAAGTAGAAAAAGCTGAAAATGTGTTTGATGCCCATGTGACAAATATTTTTTTATTCCCACTAGAAGCTATATAAAGTATTTCTCAAGTTGTTAGCAGTGCAGCCTGAAATGCTAGTGTTGGCTATTTTACAAAGTGATTATCCGCACACCTATCGCCTATGTGACAGATTTTAGTTACTCTTGTGGGTTTGTCTCCTATGCATGCAGCATTTTGTCTCCATTATATTGTTAAGTAACTGACTGAATAAAATGCAGGAAAAAAGGAATTTAAGGATGCAAAATTTGTCTTTTATAGACTTGTCTAAAAAAATGTGTTTGCTATTGTGGTCCATTACTGTCTGGCTAGACAGTATGGCCCTGATGTATCTGGTGTAGAATTACATGCTGCATATTAAAACTGCTAAAAGTTTAAAATAAAACATTATTGCGTGCAGTTAAAATGCTAAATTTTTCAAGGACAGAAAAGGTTCAGACGTCATTCACTACCCTCTGCAAAGTCTAATAATTTATTAAAGGAGACCTGTCATGAGAGAAGTGTGGACGCTTAGTCAAAGTTGTAGTAGTCATAGTAAAAATGTCCTTATTTTCTATGCAATTTATGGATAAAAATACATACATAGTTACATACCGTATTTATCGGCGTATACCGCGCACTTTTTTCCACTTAAAATGGGTGCGCGATATACGCCGATAGCCGCTTCCCGCGCTCAGTTTGAACGCCTCATATACCGAGCGCAGTACACTCGGGTACATTCGGCCAGGCTCGGCTTCGCTCGTGGTCACGCTCTGTGACGTTTATGCGTGAGAAGCCGAGCGTGGCCGAACGTGCCCGAGTGTACTGCGCTCGGTATATGTCGGCGGAGGCGTTTAAACTGAGCGCGGGAAGCGAGGATTCGACTCGGAGACAGCGCGGGAGAAGCCGGGAGGACACCACCGAGGCCGCAGACGGAGACGGAGGCCAGACCGGACAAGGCCGCCGATGGATGCCGGGCAAGACACCAAAACTGTAAGTAATAATTTTTTTTTTTTTTACAGGATTTTCGGGTCTACATTAGGGGTGCGCGCTATACGCCGGAGCGCGCAATACCCCGATAAATACGGTAGTTTCTCTGGTTAAAAAAAACATACAAGTCCATCTAGTTAAACCAATAAAAGGGGGGAAAAATATCATTAAAATAAAAAAAAACATACAATCCAGAGGAAGGCAAAAAAAAAAAAAAAAACAGCAAAGCTTGAACCAATTTGATCCAGTAGGGGAAGAATTCCTTCTTGATCCCCCGAGTGACTATCGGATATTCCCCGGATCAACTTTACCTATAAATGTTAGTATCCAGTTATATTATGTACATTTAGGAAAGAATCCAGGCCTTTTTAAAGCAATCTACTGAGCTGGCCAGAACCACCCCTGGAGGGAGTCTATTCCACATTTTTACAGCTCTTACTGTGAAGAAACCTTTCTGTATTTGGAGATGAACTCTATTTTCCTCTAGATGTAAAGAGTGCCCCCTTGTCCTCACTTGTTCACTATATGGACCCCTCTCTTAATACAAAAAAGGATTTTGCTCACTTTGGAAACAAAGCTTGGCATTGCATGTCATTATTAAGCTTATGATCTACCAAAACCCCCAGAGCCTTCTCCACCATTGATTCCCCTAGTTGTACTCCCCCTAGTATGTATGACACATGCACATTCTTGGCCTCCAAGTGCACAGGTCAGCTTGTAAGTTGGAGACATCCTGTAAGGACGTTATTCCACTGCATAGCTTGGTGTCATCTGCAAAAAATTAAATGGTACTTTTAATCCCAGACCCAATATCATTTATAAAGATATTAAAACGTAAGGGTCCCAATAATGAACCTTGGAGTACACCACTGATAACCTTAGACCATTCAAAAACAGATCAATTAACTACTACTCTCTGAATTTGGTCTTTTTAACCAATTTTCTATCCATTTACAAACTGATTTTTCCAAGCCTGCAGACTATACCTTAAACATGAGCCGTGTGTGGAGAACTGTGTCAAATTCTTTTGCAAAATCCAAGTATACCACGTCCACAGCCACCCCTCTGTCCAAGGTTTTACTTTTCTCTTTATAAAAAGAACTTCTGGCTTTCATAAATCCATGCTGTTTGCAGCTTAACTTTTTTTTTTCAAGCAAGAACTCATCTATGTGGTCTTTTATTGAACTCTCCAGAGGGTTTCCGACTATAGAAGTAAAAAAAGAAAGAAATAAGTAATAGCACCCCAATGATCCCCACTGATCCCTGGAAGCATGGTGGTGCTCCTATAGAAAGGGTGGGCTAACATTTAACCTCAGGGTATAGATTACTTAGGCGCTTTCACACTGGTGCATTTTGGCCACAGCTCAAAATTCTAATGTAATTGATGAACCAGAAATAAAACAGAAGAACCTACAAAGCACATGCTTCATGAAGTAATCTGTACATCAATATGTTGATTTTAAATGTGTTGGATTAAAGATATATTTTATTTAGTTAAATTTAGAGATCTTTGTGATTTTGCCACAGTTATAGTGTTTGCTGAATAGCATTAGTACCTTACTACTTGATTTCACTTGTTACCTGAAAATGTTGTTAACATTTTGGTATGAAAGATTATTCTTTAGATTTAGATTTAGATTTTTTTTTTCTTTAGAGCTGTCAGCCTCTCAATGGGTTATCTGGATCTCAAACGGCTGGATGGTTCCCTTGTAATGTGCTTCCAGAGCAAAATGTATGGTTAAAGGTAATATGTCTACCATTTATCTTGTCTCTTCCACAGTATTTGAGGCTAAAAATTATAACAGTTTTTTTTCATACTGTATGTCAAAATAGCTCAATCATTTCTTCTCAGTTCAGATATTTAGCTACCCTGATGTTCTCTGATGAACAGCTATTTCTTAGCCACATGCACAGTGCAGGAACCATTGTAATCGCGCGGCTTTTGGAAGGGAAACTTAAATAGTTACTGGACAATGTTGCTTTGGTTGTTTATTTTTATTTGTAAGCAAAAACGGAAACAGTGAGCGCTCAAACACAAAACAGAGAGCGGCTTGCACTAAATACGTGACTACCCTAACAAACAGTCAATCATAAAGGGAAGTACAGCGCTTATAAAACATAAATTATACCTTATAAACAATATTATGAATAAAGTGCATATAAATAAAACGAGTGCCAAAAAATTGTATAACATTTAAAGTGTATACCATATTTTGCGCTCCATAAGATGCACTTATTTCCCCCCAAAAAATGGGGGAAAATGTCTGTGCATCTTATGGAGTGAATATTGATCACCCCAAGTCTCCCCCGAGCTCAGCCACAAACATAAGACAGAGCAGCCAGAGCGGCCGAATGGAGTATGGCAATGGCGGCTGCTTGGGCTGCTCTGTCTTCTATTTGAGTGACAGGCGGATCAGTGTGAGGTGTGACATAGGAGGTGGAAATGTGTTACAGTGATCACTGGGATATTCCATGACAGAGCTCTGTGTGGTAATGCTACATTTCATGGGACTGGTAAGGCTGCATTTCATAGGCACAGAAACATAAAAATAAAAGGTCTGGTGTCACCCCAACATCACCTCCATCCCCAATATAATACATATATACAAAGGATTTGCCCCAGGACTTTAAATGGGGTGAGTATGGTTAGCCAAAAAACATATCATGAGTATATAAAAAGTACATTTATTGTAAAAACAGTATACAAGAATCAGAATTATATGCAGCCATCAGTAGTACCGAATGTGTTTCGTGAGACCACGTTAGCTCTTCAGGGGTAGATGCTTTATTATATCTGCAATACAAGTAGAAAGCTAAATAAATGTATGTTGCACAGCATTTGCAGTGAGGTGAGTGATCATAGTGGTTTGGATGTGCCACCCCATACTCACCAATGGGCTGGGCCAGATCAACAATCACTGACTCCACAGGTGGCGGCAGCAACAGACATCCAGCATGGGAGCTGAGGGGGCGGAGCAACCGGAAACCCCAATAGGAGAACAACCGGAGAACCGACATGGCTTTGATAGGTGCAAATGTCCCTAGAAGTCTCATGTTGTCCATGATGAATGACTGCTGAAAAGTATTCAAAAAAGTATATGTGCATGTCAAAAAAGACCCTGCAAGTGCAGATCAACTTAATGATGTAAATTGGTATGCAAATGAATATACATAAACCAGCATGAGGCAAATGCTGGTATGGACTAAGGGGACTGAAGGGACAGTGAAGTATCTCGTTACAAACATGTGAAATGATATTGACAAGTAGTGTGAAGGTACAATGTGGATGGAAATAATGTGAGGTATCAAGGACAAATATACTGAGGTGTGGGCTAAACTAAAAAGCAACAGTGATTACCTGAGTGCAGTGTGAAAACCAGAGAATGATGTCTTCCCCCCATGGAGGTGCAACTGTTGTGTGCGTGGTCAGGCTGTGAATGGGAAACACTGCAATGTCATAGACAATTTCATAGGCACAGGTCAGGCTGCCTTTCATGGGCACTGGCAAGGCTACATTTAATTGGCACTGGTAAGGCTGCATATAATTGGTACTGGTAAGGCTTCATTTAATTGGCATTGGTCAGGCTGCATTGCATGGGCACTGGCAAGGCTTCATTTAATTGGCACTGGTCAGGCTGCATTTCATGGGCACTGGCAAGGCTGCATTTAATTGGCACTGGTCAGAATATTTTTTTCTTGTCTTCCTTCACTGAAACCTAGGTGCTTCTTATGGTAAGGTGTGTCTTATGGAGCGAAAACTACAGTATGTCCAAAAGATCATATCATAATGAAAGTTCATAAATGAATTTGCTAAAAAAAAGTATGACAGGTGCTAGTCCTTTAAATAGTCCAGAATGCAATAATCTAAAAATACGGATATCATTCCTAGTTGCCAACCACAAAGTACTTTAGTACAAAAAAAGTGTGTGTGTGTGTGGGTGGGGGGGGGGGGGTAGTCCATAATCCTCTACCACATTACACTCACCAGAAGACTAATAGATTTTAGCCTGTAGTAATAATCCACGTTCTCGGGGGCTCTTTAGTATCCATGCTACTAAGTATAAAGTGCTGCCAAACATCCATCCTGTTATGGAAATGCTCACCACACAGAGCCAGAAAAGTGGTAAATAGATTAGTATTTCTTGATATTTCAGTACATTCAAAAAAATTAAATAAAATCTATGGGCCAGATTCACATAGAGATACGACGGTGTATCTCCTGATACACCGTCGTATCTCTGAGTTGTGCCGGTCGTATCTATGCGACTGATTCATAGAATCAGTTACGCATAGATATGCCTAAGATCCGACAGGTGTAACTGTGTTACACCGTCGGATCTTAGGCTGCAATTCCAGGCCAGCCGCTAGGTGGCGTTTCGGTTTATTTACGCAACGATTATGCAAATGAAAAGATACGCCGATTCCGAAACGAACGACCGCCCGTCGCTTGTTTTTTACATCATTTGCGTTCGGCTTTTTCGGGCGTATAGTTACCCCTGCTTCTATGAGGCGCAGCCAATGTTAAGTATGGCCGTCGTTCCCGCGTCGAATTTTGAAATTTTTCGTCGTTTGCGTCCGTCGATTCACAAAAGCGCTGGACGCAAGTTACGCTCCTAGCGTCCTAGCGACGTCATTGGGAGCAATGCACACCGGGAAAATTCGCGGACGGCGCATGTGCTGTTAAATACTTCACTCCGCCTAGCCGCGGAATTTGAATTCCGCCGGGGGATTTAAGATACGCCGCCGCAAGTTTTGAGGTAAGTTTTTGAACTTACATTATGATATGATCTTTATTTGGCCATATATACAATTTTTTATTTAAATGTTATACAATTTGTTGGAACTCCTTTGATGTATATGCAATTTATGCATAATACTATGTATATTTTATTAATTCATGCTTTATAAGTGCTGCACTTCCTTTTTTGAATTAATGTTTATTAAAAATTTTAAACGTTAGTGCAATGTTTATATATACAGTTTGTATATACTGTAATATATGTATATATATATATATATATATATATATATATATATATATATATATATATATATATAGTCATGGTCGAAATTGTTGGCACCCCAGACATTTTTCAAGAAAATCAAGTTTTTCCTTTGTGTATATTGGAAACAAACAAAAAAAGGGAGGAAAAAAAGCAAATTGGACATAATGTCACACACAACTCCAAAAATGGGCTGGTCAAAATTCTTAGCACCCTTAACTTAATATTTGGTTGGACACCCTTTGGGAAAACATAACTGAAATCAGTCGCTTCCTATAACCATCAATAAGCTTCTTACACCTCTCCCCCCCGGAATTTTGGACCACTCTTTGCAAACTGCTCCAGGTCTCTCTTATTGGAAGGGCGCCTTTTCCCAACAGCAATTTTAAGATCCCTCCACAGGTGTTCAATGGGATTTAGATCTGGACTCATTGCTGGCCACTTTAGAACTCTCCAGCGCTTTGTTGCCATCCATTTATGGGTGCTTTTTGATGTATGTTTGGGGTCATTGTCCTGCTGGAAGACCCAAGATCTCAAATGCAAACCCAGCTTTCTGACACTGGGCTCTACAATGTGACCCAAAATGCTTTGGTAATCCTCAGATTTCATGATGTCTTGCACACATTCATGGCACCCAGTGCCAGAGGCAGCAAAACAACCCCAAAACATCATTCAACCTCCACCATATTTCACTGTAGGTACTGTGTTCTTTTCTTTGTAGGCCTCTTTCCATTTTCGGTAAACCGTAGAATGATGTGCTTTAACAAAAAGCTCTATCTTGGTCTTATCTGTCCACAAGATGTTTTCCCAGAAGGATTTTGGCTTACTCAAGTACATTTTGGCAAACTGTAGTCTTGCTTTTTTATGTCTCTGGGTCTCCTGCCATAGCGATTAATTTCATTTAAATGTCGATGGATAGTTGGCGCTGACACTAATGCTCCCTGAGCCTGCAGGACAGCTTGAATTTCTTTGGAACTTGTTTGGGGCTGCTTATCCACCATCCGGACTATCCTACGTTGCAACCTTTCATCAATTTTTCTCTTTCGTCCACGCCCAGAGAGATTAGCTATCGTGCCATGGGTTTCGCAAACTTCTTGATAATGTTGTGCACTGTGGACGAAGGCAAATCTAGATCTCTGGAGATGGACTTGTAACCTTAAGATTGTTGATATTTTCCACAATTTTTGTTCTCAAGTCCTCAGACAGTTCTCTTCTCCTCTTTCTGTTGTCCATGCTTAGTGTGGCACACGCAGACACACAATACAAAGACTAAGTGAACTTCTCTCCTTTTTATCTGCTTGCAGGTGTGATTTTTATATTGCCCACACCTGTTACAGGTGAGTTTAAAGGAGCATCACATGCTTGAAACAATCTTATTCATCCACAATTTTGAAAGGATGCCAAGAATTTTGACCAGCCCATTTTTGGAGTTTTGTGTGACATTATGTCCAATTTTTTTTTCCCTCCCTTTTTTTGTTTTGTTCCAATATACACAAAGGGATTAAACATGTGTATAGCAAAACGTGTTACTGCAATACTTTTCTGTGAGAATTTTTTTTTCTGGGGTGCCAACAATTTTGGTCATGACTGTGTATATATATATATATATATATATATATATATATATATATATATATATATATATATATACTGTATATATGCTTTTTTTTAATGTATAAGTAAACCTATAATAGATAGGATTTCCAAAGTACTATAAGTTAGATAAGAGACAAGGAAGCAGCTTGTATACTGGCTGACTTGTGGAATCTTATGCCGCGTACACACGATCAGTCCATCCGATGAGAACGGACCGATGGACCATTTTCATCGGTTAACCGATGAAGCTGACTGATGGTCCGTCACGCCTACACACCATCGGTTAAAAAAACGATCGTGTCAGAACCGGTGACGTAAAACACAACGACGTGCTGAAAAAAACGAAGTTCAGTGCTTCCAAGCATGCGTCGACTTGATTCTGAGCATTTTGGATTTTTAACTGATGATTGTGCCTACTAACGATCGTTTTTTTCCCATCGGTTAGGAATCCATTGGTTAAATTTAAAGCAAGTTGGCTTTTTTTTAACCAATTGTTAAATAACCTATGGGGCCCACACACGATCGGTTTTGACCGATGAAAACGGTCCATCAGACCGCTGTCCTCTGTTTAACCTATCATGTGTACGAGGCCTTAGGCCTCGTACACACGACTGAACATGTCTGCTGAAACTGGTCTGCGGACCAGTTTCAGCAGACATGTTCGGTCGTGTGTACAGCCGACCGGACCGGATTCCCAGCCTAGCGGACAGATTTCCAGCGGACAAATGTTTCATAGCATGCTATGAAACATGTCCGCTGGAAGCCTGCCTGTCGGACATGTTCAGTCGTCTGTACGACTCACCGGACATGTCCGCTCGGCCGAAAGCCCTCGCATGCGTCAAAGTAATTTGACGCATGCATGGAAGCATTGACCTTCCAGGGTGGTGCACGTCGCCGCGTCATCGTCGCGGCGATGGCGCGGCCACGTCACCGCATTCGCTGTCCGCGGGAAATTTGGTCTGATGGTGTGTACAGCCATCAGACCAAAATCCGCCAGCGGACATGTCCGATGAAAACGGTCCGCGGACCATTTTCATCGGACATGTCCCGTCGTGTGTACGAGGCCTCAGACTGACATGGTAGTCATTGGAAGATACCTATACTCAAAAACGTTTTTATTTTATTTTTTGCAAAAAGCGTGCCATCTCCAGTCAAACTAGTAATAAACGGGAAATTCTAGCAGTTTTCTTTGCACTGCTTGGCTGATGGCTATTAATAATAAAGGATATTTTTTTAAAGGTAAAAGGTGTTGCATCATGTGCTATACCTTTTTACTATCTTTATCTAAGGTATAGCTATCTTTTAAATGGCTATAAACCAGACATTATAAGCTGAAGCTACAAAAAACATTTTAGTAAGAGTCATGGATAATATTTAATAATTTGTAATCTTATCAGAAAATTTTAATTTTAAAGGCAAAAGAAAACCAGCTGATGCTCAACAGAATGCTGCAGTTTGGGGTTTTCTTTAATTGCATAATTTTTAATATTAAATGTTAACCGTTACCTATTTGTGTTTCATCTACCTTCGCTTAGGTGAGTTTTGATAAGCCCAGTCTGGCACATTCATTCCACATTTACCTTTCCACGGATGGCAGCCTTCCCAGCAGCACCTCGAAGGCCATTGTCACTGCTTATCTGACTGATGTGACGGGACAGAGCCATATACTAGGTGAGTCAAGTGGATAGAAATCACTATTCATTAAACAATGTCACTCCATAGAAGGAAAAATTGCTGCTGCCGGTACGCTCACTGCCAGTCTCTAAAATGACCCTACATTTTCTTATGTTGAGATAACTGATAGGAGCAGTAAAACTGTAATACTATCAGTATTGTATTAAAATACCAACACATTAAGGTTTTCTTTTCTTTTGAGTGCGAAAGTCTTTAAAGTGAACCTGTTATCCGGGTAGAACCATCAATGTCACTGTAGCACAAAAATAAAGGCTGGATGGCCGCACTCCAATGCAATCTCCTTTATTCCATGTAATGTAAAAACATATACAGCACAAGTGGTGAACTAACAGTCCTAACGCGTTTCACACCTAAAAACGGTGCTTAACCACTAACCAACCAGCTGCCGCAGTTATACGGCGGCAGGTCGGCTCGGCAGCATGAAATCACGTAGCTATACGTCATTTCGCAATCCTGGTGCATCACTGGTGCTGACGCGCGTTCCCGGCGGGTGCGATCACCGCCGGGCACCCGCAATCGCTTGTTACAGAGCGAGAACCGGGAGCTCCCAGTCCTGTCAGGGGGAGAAGTGACTGATCGCATGTTCATACAATGTATGAACAGCAATCTGTCATTTCCCCTAGTCAGTCCCACCCCCCTTCAGTTAGAACACACCTAGGGAACATAATTAACCCCTTCCTCTCCCCCTAGTGTTAACCCCTTTCCTGCCAGTGGCATTTTTACAGTAATCAATGCATTTTTATAGCACTGATCGCTATAAAAATGCCAATGGTCCCAAATATGTGTCAAAAGTGTCCAAAGTGTCCGCCATAATGTCGCAGTATCGATAAAAATCGCTGATCGCCGCCATTACTAGTAAAACAAAAATATATTAATAAAAATGCCATAAAACTATCCCCTATTTTGTAGACGCTATAATTTTTGCGCAAACCAATCAATAAACGCTTATTGCGATTTTTTTTTACGAAAAATATGTAGAAGAATCCGTATCGGCCTAAACTGAGGAAAAATTATTATGTTTTTATATATTTTTGGGGGATATTTATTACAGCAAAAAGTTAAAAATATTTTTTTTTTCAAAATTGTCGCTCTATTTTTGTTTATAGTGCAAAAAATATAAACCACAGAGGTGATCAAATACCAACAAAAGAAAGCTCTATTTGTGGGAAAAAAAGGACGCCAATTTTGTTTGGGAGACACGTCTCACGACAATTGTCAGTTAAAGCGACGCAGTGCCGAATCGCAAAAAGTGGCCTGGTCATTGACCAGCAAAATGGTCCGATGCTGAAGTGGTTAATCACTGCGTTCTGGGGTGTGAAGTTTGTGTGAAGCCGAGAGAAGACAGTGATTATCGCTAGCGGCTATAGCAGCCGCTAGTGATAATCACAGGTAAAACCTGGCATGCTGGTTGTACCCAAGTTGATCGATTGATCAACTTGGTACATTCAGCCTGCCCATACACGGTTCAAAGGGTCGAGATTCCAAGCATGTATGGCCTGGCCTAAGAATGATAGTTCTATTTGACACAAAAGATAACGGCCTAAATTCAGATAAGTTCTTTCTCTCTATCTTATCGAACTATGCTAGTTTTATTACCATTGCTGTGTACATTTGTTTGTGTGTTGTTTTCTTTCTTTTTTTTCAGAGATTGTTTTTTTTTTACATTTTGCTAAAAGTTTTGTGAATTAGTACTGCCTGGACCTTGAAGAAGGTGACATAAAAATGACCTGAAAATTTGTATTAAAATAGTGTAAAAAAAAGGCCTATTATACACTGCCTAGCGTCACTTGGATAAATACCTACACAAACCTTAGAGTAGAGAATACAGATCTACACCAACAGCTCACTTCCCTCATGCGTATCGTGGCTGTGCACGCCACTTAATCATAGGCTATCCCTGCCGAGAGCGGAGACGACGTCACAAATTACAATATAAACAAAATATACCGAATAGTGGAACGAAATTCCAATTGAAATTGAAATTTGAATATAATCTTACATCAAACTCCAGTCAAATTAAAATTTCTAAACATATTTCTGAATTTAAAGACTGTGTGTGTTTTAATGCCCTGTACACACGATCAGTTCACCCGATGAAAACGGTCTGATGGATTTTTTCATCAGATATCCGATGAAGCTGACTTTCATCAGTCTTGCCTATACAACATCAGTTAAAAAAACGATCGTGTCAGAACGCGGTGACGTAAAACACAACAACGTGCTGAGAAAAATTAAGTTTAATGCTTCCGAGCATGTGTCGACTTAATTCTGAGCATGCGTTGATTTTTAACCAATGGATTTCCCCACAGATGATCATTTTTTAACCATCAGATAATTTTAAAACAGGTTTTAAGTTTTTTCACAGATGGGAAAAAAACTGATGGGGCCCACACTCGGTTTATCTGATGAATACGATCCATCAGGCCGCTTTCATCAGACGAACCGATCGTGTGTACGTGGCATTAGAGTATCATTTCGAAATAATGCTGCTTTTGTTAAGCCAAAGGTGATTTAAAGAGCCGTTGTTATCATTTGATGACGATTTTTCTTTTGTTTGTTCACTTCACTGCCATATTCATATCAGAAGAAAAAAAATCTAAAGGTTTCGATTAGATCGATTCAAAATGTATAGATTTGAATGTTTTAAATCAAAAAAATCTGTAAATTCGAAAAAGACATAAAATTAATTCTGAATACGAATTCCGATTATGAATCCCAAATACTGATTTAACAAATCAACCCAATTTAACAAAACAAAATAACTAGATTAACGGATATAAACAAAACAAAATCATTTTTTTCGTCATGCATGTATATTTGTTTCTGTCGCAGGTGCACTAATATTAGCACACTATGAAACATAGTTAAATAGTTAAAAAACATCCCCCTGGGTGATCTATGTATATTACAAGGATTTTAACAAACCTTGTTGCAGATTGCTACCTTTTTGTATTCTGAAGAAATCCCTGTGTGTTTGTCTGTGTCCATGTTGGAAAGTGAGTCTAATGGGAGTGGTTTCATAATTATGAATCAGTTGCTGCTTGTGCTGGGCTCTAATGAGGAAATCTGATGGGCCTGCATCCCTTTAGACGTGATTTTCTATTGGGAGTATCTACCAAAAATTTGAATTTTTTGCAGGGGGTGCCTAAAATCTTACTGATATCTTAGTGCAGACCTCTATGGGGAAAATCAGTGAGCCAATCACACAAGCAGGAAATTATGTTTCTGGGAGGCGTTCTGTACACATTGTACAGAACCCCTCCAGGTTGCCATATTGCATTTTACAGAAAATTACAGAGCTGCAGATTGAAAAGGAAAGCACATTTTTAATAACATTTAATTACACCATGACTTTGTCGCAACTGTATATGCTATATTATTTATTATTTTTTTTTGCTATTTTTTCCCCACAAAAGTGGAGTTACCCTTTAAGTATGCAAGGCTAATATATATACAGTATGTAAGGTTGATGGGGGCTGATCTAAAGATCATTAGAAAATATCATACAAACTATAACATTTTTTTCTACACGGTGGGCCATTTATATGGATACACCAAAAACAAAAGTTGGATTCAAAATGGCCGACTTCAAAATGGCCGCCATGGTCACCACCCATCTTGAAAAGTTTCCCCCCTTACATATACTAATGTGCCACAAACAGGAAGTTAATATCACCAACCATTCATATAAATGGCCCACCCTGTACATTTAACCAACCACTTTGTTTTAGTTATTAATCTGATGCATTCTCAAATTTTTATATTTTTGGTGCTTCCCAGACACTGTTTAGTTCTGTATGTCATGCAGCATCCTGCGCTGAGATACCAACATAATCCAGGCATCCTATTACGCACAACATTTAAGTGTTAACAATTAATATCATTAGTAAAATGTCAATAGAAATTCTGAGCTATTAATTATCTCTTATTTTATAATTGCTTGCATTGGTAATGTTTTATTTCAACTAATGCTGTAGAGCTTTGTAATTTTCAGAAAATAATTAACATACAAAGGTTACCCTAACATCACAAATAGAGCCTTTGTCTGCAAGAGTTAATAATCTAAAGGAAATTGGGGAAGTAAAATATGAAGAATATGTGTTTATACTGTACAAAGGAACAGCCTTATCTAATTATAAAACATAATAACATTTTATTAAACCTACATGAAACAGTTAGCATTTATGCAAATACAGACATAAATTGAAGGTTGGAAGCAGGTATTGGTAAAATACATAAAGTATACAGCAGTGGCAGCCGCTCCATTAGGGGCCCCCCTTATCCATGCGCCCGGCCTTTAATCTACATGCAAGGCACCGAACGCATAGATTTCAATGGGGTTTTTTATTTTTTTAAGCACATGATTAGAGCCCGAAGCTCTAATTGACTTAAAAAAGGGTGGGTTTGGGGTGCAGAGCATTGCGCCCCGAGCCCACCCACTTGTGTAACAATAGCGAATTAATATTCACTATTGTCTTCCTGCTTCTTCTCCTGGTCAATCAGGAAGCGGGTATTAAGATCCGATCGGCTGAGAGGAGAAGCAATTGTATTTACCAGCTGGGAGCAGAAGCAGGGGGAAAGCCGCCAAAGCTGCCCCCGACCAGGATGGGGTAAGTTCAGGGCTGGTGGACGGACGGGCAAGCAACAAGGGGTTGGGGAGGGGGCTTTAGTTTGCAGAGTGACATGGGGGGTTTGATCGACTGACCGATTGAATGCATCGGGGGAGGGGTCGGGTGGTATGTTTTCCGACCCCCCAAAAATGGAGCACCAGCCGCCACTGGTATACAGCATAGTCTAAAAAGGTATTTAACCACTTCCCGCCCGGCCTATGGCCGTTTTACGTCCGGGAAGTGGTTATGAAATCCTGACAGGACGTTCTAGAACGTCCTGCAGGATTTCATGCCGCGCGCGCCCGTGGGGGCGCGCATCGCGGCGATCGGTGATGCGGGGTGTCAGTCTGACACCCTGCATCTCCGATCTCGGTAAAGAGCCTCCGGCGGAGACTCTTTACCACGTGATCAGCAGTGTCCAACCACGGCTGATCACGATGTAAACAGGAAGAGCCGCCGATGGCTCTTCCTCACTCGCGTCTGACAGACGCGAGTAGAGGATAGCCGATCGGCGGCTCTCCTCACAGGGGGGGTTAGCGCTGATTGTTTATCAGCGCAGCCCCCCCTCGGATCGCCACACTGGACCACCAGGGATGCCCACCCTGGAGCACCAGGGTGGAAAAAAAAAAAAAAAAAAAAACCAACAAAAAAAAAAAAAAACTAAAAAAAAAAAAAAAAAAAAAACATAAAGAAAAAAGATGCCAGTCAGTGCCCACAAATGGGCACTGACTGGCAACAATCAGTGCTGCCACCCCAGTGTCCATCAGCGCCACCCCAGTGTCCATCAGCGCCACCCCAGTGTCCATCAGCGCCACCCCAGTGTCCATCAGTGCCACCCCACAGTGCCCATCCATGCCCAGTGCCCACCTAGCAGTGCCCATCTGTGCCACCCATAAGTATCCATCAGTGCCGCCCATGAGTGCCCATCTGTGCCGCCTATGAGTGCCCAGTGCCGCCCATGAGTGCCCATCAGTGCCGCCTATGTGTGCCCATCAGTGCCGCCTATGTGTGCCCATCAGTGCCGCCTATGTGTGCCCATCAGTGCCGCCTATGTGTGCCCATCAGTGCCGCCTATGTGTGCCCATCAGTGTCGCATACCAGCGCCGCCAATCAGTGCCACCTCATCTGTGCCCGTCAGTACTACCTCATCGATGTCCATCAGTGCCATCTCATCGGTGCCCATTAGTGCCGCCATATCAGTGCCCGTAATTGAAAGAGAAAACTTATTTACAAAAAAATTAACAGAAAAAAATAAAAACGTAATTTTTTTTCCAAATTTTCAGCCTTTTTTTAGTTGTTGCGCAAAAAAAAAAAATCGCAGAGGTGATCAAATACCACCAAAAGAAAGCTCTATTTGTGGGGAAAAACGGACGCCAATTTTGTTTGGGTACAGTGTAGCATGACCGCGCAATTGCCATTCAAAGTGCGACAGTGCTGAAAGCTGAAAATTGGCTTGGGCGGGAAGCTGCGTAAGTACCTGGTATGGAAGTGGTTAAAGAGCTTGAAATATTGGATTTTTTTTAGTCAGCAGCTACAAGTACTGCAGCTGCTAACTTTTAAAATAAGGACACTTACCTGTCCAGGGCGCCCGCTATGTCTGCACCTGAAGCCAAGCTATCGCTCAACGCTCGGGTGCTGCTGCCGCCATCTTTGGTAAGGGAATCAAGAAGTGAAGCCTTACCTAATGCGCATGCACGTCTGGCTCTGCACAATCCCACTCATCACTGCTGTCTTCTGGGACATGTGTGTCTCCCAGAAGACAGTTGGGGTGGGGCGAAGGAAGTGGTGTAAATACCCGCGGGTGGCTCAGGTATCTATGCCTGGAAGTGGGAGCAAAATACCTGTATTACACAGGTATCTGCCCCCCCTCCCCCCTAAAAAAAGTGCCAAATGCTGCACCGGAGGGGGGAGGGTTCTGAAAAGAGGAAGTTACATTTTTGGGTGGAACTCCGCTTTAAGTAGAATAGTATGTGAGAATTAATTTCATAGAATTGCTGAATCTTGGGGGAAATTTTGGAGAAAGAAGTAGAAAGAAGCTTTAAAAGAATTTGAGAGCTATAAAGGTGCCCATAAACATAAGATGTTTGTAGAGTGATGAATACGCGAAAAAAATCACCTTCAGGTTGCCATTTTAACATCTAGCATATGTTTTATTAAAAAAAAAAAAAAAAAACTTTCATTAAGTCACAGAATCTGCAGATTAGAATGAAAAAGAAATTCCCAAATGGCTGGTATAGCAATTTTAAACGTTGTATATATATATTTTTTAAGGTGGAGTATTTCCTTTAATTGTTAGGATCAACTTAAAAGATCAACATGTTGGGGCCATTTTCTTTCACATATGTTCAGCTTCTAATGCTGGCCATACACTATACGAAAATTCGGCCGACATTCGGTCATTAACCACTTAACCCCCGGACCATATTGCTGCCCAAACACCAGAGCACTTTTTGCGATTCGGGACTGTGCCGCTTTAACTGACAATTGCGCGGTCATGCGATGTGGCTCCCAAACAAAATTGGCGTCCTTTTTTTCCCATAAATAGAGCTTTCTTTTGGTGGTATTTGATCACCTCTGCGGTTTTTATTTTTTGCGCTATAAACAAAAATAGAGCGACAATTTTGAAAAAAAATTATATTTTTTACTTTTTGCTGTAATAAATATCCCCCAAAAATATATAAAAAAACATTTTTTTCCTCAGTTTAGGCCGATACGTATTCTTCTACATATTTTTCGTAAAAAAAATCGCAATAAGCGTTTATTGATTGGTTTGCGCAAAAGTTATAGCGTTTACAAAATAGGGGGTATTTTTATGGCATTTTTATTAATATATTTTTTTTACTAGTAATGGCGGCGATCAGCGTTTTTTTTTCGGTACTGCGACATTATGGCGGACACTTCGGACACTTTTGACACATTTTTGGGACCATTGGCATTTTTATAGCGATCAGTGCTATAAAAATGCATTGGATTACTATAAAAATGCCACTGGCAGTGAAGGGGTTAACACTAGGGGGCGGGGAAGGGGTTAAGTATGTCCCTGGGTGTGTTCTTACTGTGGGGGGGGGGGGTGGGACTGACTGGGGGAAACACTGATCCTCTGTTCATACATTGTATGAACAGAGGATCAGCATTTCCCCCCCTGATAGGACCGAGAGCTGTGTGTTTACACAAACACAGCTCCCGGTCCCGCTCTGTAATGAGCAATCGCGGCCCCTAGTGGCCGCTCAAAAAGCCGCCGTATAGCTACAAACTCTTGCCCAGGAGAGCCGACCTGCCGCCGTATAATGACGGTGCGCGGTCGGCAAGTAGTTAAGAAAAATCTTTTGTTTTTGGAACAATTAATGGGCACAAAATCGATAATCGTTTGGAGGTTTTTGAGCCAAAAAAACGAAGGACAAGTTTAAAATAAAAAACTACTGTTATTTTTTTGTTCCTAAAACAGTGGATGCAGTATGCAGTGGATACATATAAAGATTGTATTCAGTATATTAAGCTTGATGGGTGATATACATCATCTGCTATCAGACTAGAGAGTCCTTCTATAAAATCCAATGGCATACACCAATCAATATCCTGCAAGGGTAAGGTCGGTTAGAGGTGGATGCACCTGTTTGTCTGCTAAAACTTCAGAGGCCATATCCTCTTTGGAATCTAAGTGCCCTTCTTCTCTGCTATGCGACCTGAAAGATTCAACAGCTTGTGCTATTTTCCCGCTGAGCCTTACAAGCATTTGTGTAGCTTATAAGGATGTATTTACCGAGACCAGCGGGAGTTGTTTTGCGGCATGTATTGTGATTCTTTATGCTGTTTACTAAAGAATTGCTTTAAACGTGGAATGTTCTGCTAGTCACACATCAAGTTGCCAAATGTCAATCTCAGTATATACAAGTCATATAACCCTCTTAATGTATTTTTTTGAGTGTTTACTTTGTAAAGAAGTATGCTGCTTCGTATTTCTTTTTAGTTCTCTGCAGAAGTAGCATACACTGGTAGATAGACATTCCTCATGCAAGTTAAAGTGGATGTGTACCTAGATGTTAACATAAGACAACTTTTGCAGTATCGCTGGGAAAAAATAAAGAATAAAAAGTAATATGAACGTTAAAATGCTTTCCTATTCTGGAGAAAACTCTGCATCAAGCTCCTTTCAGTGCTAGCCAGATGTCTGAAGGCCTAGGCATTTGGTCACAGGACCCTTCAGCAAATGTGCCCAGACCTCCACACTTAGAACAGCCTTTTTGTTCTGGAAAAGTAAGTACCCATTTTTAAACAAGTGTTACAAACTTAAAACACTATTAGCACTAAAAATCTGATTACGTATGCATGCATATATTAACCACCATACATATAGGGGCAGATCCACAAAGAGAGTATCAGTAGATACGCCGGCGTACTTTCAAATTTCCCGCGTCGTATCTTTGGTTTGAATCCTCAAACCGAGATACGACGGCATCTGGGTTAGATCCGACAGGTGTACGGCTTCGTACGCCTTCGGATCTTAGATGCAATACTTCGGCGTCCGCTGGGTGGAGTTCCCGTCGTTTTCCGCGTTGAGTATGCAAATTAGCCATTTCCGACGATCCACGAACGTACGAGCGGCCGTCGCATTCTTTTACGTCGTCTCTAGTCGGCTTTTTCCCGGCGTACAGTTAAAGCTGCTGTTTTGTGGCGTATAGTTAAACCTGCCATGTTAAGTATGGCCGTCGTTCCCGCGTTTAATTTGAATTTTTTTTTCCGTTTGGGTAAGTCGTCCGTGAATCGGGATGGACGTAATTTACGTCCACGTCCAAAAAAATGACGTCCTTGCGATGTCATTTAGCGCAATGCACGGCGGGAAATTTAGGGACGGTGCATGCGCAGTTCGTTCGGAGCGGGGACGCGCTTCATTTAAATGAAACACGCCCCCCTACTCGCCGATTTGAATCAGGCGCGTTACGCTGCGAGAGATACACTACGCCGCCGTAACTTACGGCGCAAATTCTTCCAGGATTCGAAACAAAAAAAGGAAGTTACGGCGGCGTAGCGTATCTCAGATACGCTGCGCCGGGGCAGATCTTTGTGGATCTGCCCCATAGTATCTACCATGATTAGTGTAAAGTCCACCATATTTGAATATGCACGATGAACAGAGATAGGGCTTAAGGGACACCAAAGACCCAAAAGACCAGAAGCAAAAAGCTAAGGAAAAAGGAGGGCAGTAGGACTATAGTGGTAAAGGATAAACAGGTAAACTCAAAAGAGCAATTATTATAAAAAATATAAATTTATTAACATAATATTAAGAAAATACAAGACATAAAAAAAAAATCACAATACAAAGAGCAACGTGAGTCAACCGTACAGATCACCGGTAGAAGATTATCCCAGGAAGGGGAAGATCACAGTGAAAATAGGGGTCACGTAGAGGAAGGGAGTTTCTCAACTAGTTTCGCCAATAAATTGCTTCGTCAGGAGAGTTCTATAATTAATTTGCATTCATTAACATTAGCAATAGAAGAGGTTGAGCTAAATATGCAAAAACACATGAAGACCAACCTTACACTAAAAACATTATAGATAATAGACAGTTGGAGGAACAAAAAACATTGTGCCGCTTACCTGAAAAAAATATCCCATCAGCTCAGACGCCAAAGCCACCATGAGGAGAGGTCTCCCACTGCACTATATTACCAAAAGTATTGGGATGCCTGCGTTTACACACACATGAACTTTAATTGCATCCCAGTCTTAGTCTGTAGGGTTCAATATTGAGTTGGCCCACCCTTTGCAGTTATAACAGCTTCAACTCTTCTGGGAAGGCTGTACACAAGGTTTAGGAGTGTCTATGGGAATGTTTGATCATTCTTCCAGAAGCACATTTGTAAGGTCACGTGCTCATGTTGGACAAGGTGCGCAGTCATGTTGGAACAGGAAAAGGCCATCCCCAAACTGTTCCCACAATGTTGGGAGCATGAAATTGCTGACGCCTTAAGATTTCCCTTTGCTGGAACTAAGGGGCCAAGCCCTACCCCTGAAAAATAACCCCACACCATAATCCGCCCTCCACTACATGATTTGGACCAGTGCACAAACCAAGCTCTATTAAGACATGGATGAGAGAGTTTTTGGGGTGGACGAACTTGACTGACCCACACAGATTCCTGACCTCTCAAATGCGCTTCTAGAAGAATGGTCAAACATTCCCATAGACACACTCCTAATCCTTATGGAAGCCTTCCCAGAAGAGTTGAAGCTGTTATAGCTGCAAAGGGTGGGCCAACTCAATATTGAACCCTACAGGCTAAGACTGGGATGCCATTAAAGTTCATGTGCATGTAAAGGCAGGTGTCCCAATACTTTGAAGCTGTTATAGCTCCATTTTGGACAATTTCACGCTTCCGACTTTGTGCAAACAGTTTGGGGATGGCTCCTTCTTGTTCCAACTTGACTGGGCACCAATGCACAAAGCAAGGTCCATAAAGACATGGACGAGAGAGATTATGTTTGAGGAACTTGACTAGCCTGAACAGAGTTCTGACCTCCACCCAATAGAATTTGAGCGGAGACTGCAAGCCAGGCCTTCTTGTCCAACATCAGTGCCTGACCTCACAAATGCGCTTCTGGAAGAATGGTCAAACATTCCCATAGACACTCCTAAATCTTGTGGAGAGCATTGCCAGAAGAGTTGAAGCTGTTATAGCAGCAATGGGTGGGCCAACTCAATATTGAACCCTACAGACTAAGACTGAGATGCCTTTAAATTTCATGTGCGTTTAAAGGCAGGCGTCCCTATACTTTTGACAATATAGTGTATATGAGACCTTGCGCAGAGTTGCCGCCCTGTAGCATAGGATGGGCAGCCAGTGGTTAAGAGTAAGGGTTTATATTTACAAAAAGACTTCGTATTCCTTCATTCAAGGTGTTGGGCATTTTAATCTTCCAAAATGGTTTCTCCAATGTCCAGCTTCAAACTTATAAGCATGATACACACTGAGGCCCGGATTCAGAAAGGACTTACGCCGACGTATCTTCTGATACGCCGCGTAAGTCCACCGATGTGCCGTCGTATCTATGCGCCTTATTCAGCAAACAAGATACGCCTGAATTTTGGCTTCATACGACCGACATAGGTCTCCTACGCCGTCGTATCTTGGGCGCATATTACGCTGACCGCAAGGGGCGCTTCCATTGATTTACGCGTCGAATATGTAAATGACCCAGATACGCCGATTCACGAATGTACTTTCGCCCGTTGCTGTAATCTATGCCGTTTACGTAAGGCGCACGTCCGGCGTAAAGTTATTCCACCTAAAGCAGGGGTAGGGTATGGACGACGGAACAGCAACGGAACAGCCGTCGTATTTTGCGTTGTTTACGTAAGTCGTACGTGAATGGGGCTGGGCGTAGGTTACATTCATGTCGTAGGCATTGAGCCGTCATATCTTAGGGAGTATATGCAACGTGATTCTGAGCATGCGTGCGCATGCGCCGTTCGTTCGGCCATTCATTTGCATGGGGTCACGGTTCATTTACATGTATCACGCCCTCCTTCAACCTACTTTGAATTAGGCGGGCTTACGCCGGACAATTTACGTTACGCCGGTGCAAGTTTGGGAGCGAGTGCTTTGTGAATACTGCTCTTGCCTCTCAGAGTTACGTTGGCGTAGCGCATATGAGATGCGCTACGCCGGCACAAAGATGCGCCGATCTACGTGAATCTGGGCCTGATATTCTATAGCTGGAATATATCATTACCAATACTATTTCTATAGTGTAATGGAAAAAAATACTTTTCTAGCAATAAGGATCAAGTTCAAGCCGTTCAAACACTTCATTAACATTTCTAGTAAAATGAAAGTTACTTTGTAGAAAGTCACAAATAAATGAAGAGATTTATCCTTTCACATTCTGGTAAATCTAAATGGGAAGAACTGCTAAAATAATAAATGAGAGCCACAATTATCTGAAGGATTTGGAGAAAAGTCAAGTTTTACAATTGATAAATAGATCCTAATTATGTCCATAAAAATAGTGCAAGGTTACAACCCTGAACTGAAATGAAAGACCTTTTGGTTGCTTAGCAACCGCCCAGGTATGGTGCATGCTCGGTGCCATAAGTGTCACAACATGATCCTTGATTTTTTTTTGTAATAATTAAGTCGTGCCATCTGGAGAAGCTATTTTGGTTTGATTATTGTCACATGTTTAGTTATTACTTAACAACTCGTGAAGGTGTTTACAGATATTGATGCAATAACAAAACACTGTGTCATTGTCAGTAAATTGCTAACATTGGGAGACATCTGCTCAGTGAAAAGAATAGTAAGTCCGACCACTTGTTTACTAATGCATAGTAAAATCCGTGCCAAATCTGGAGCTGATTTATAGAAACGGGAGAAAAGTTTCTGTAGCAGCTGTTCACCTGTTCCCTGTAAAGGCTTATTTTAGAAATGTGGTTGGGGGGCAGAAAAAAGGTGCAGTTGAGACACATTTTTGCTGCCAACCAACTGCCCCCCCTTAAAGCGTTTGTTTCTAGACATGCACACTGACAAAAACTTTATTAGTTTTCATTTCTTTTTTTTTCAGGTCATTCGTTATGATTCATTATAAATTGGTAAAAATTCAAATTCGTTATGTTCCATACCTTTAGATGCGGTATTCGTTATTTCGATAATTCTGAGAAATACAAAATTCGAACATCCCAAATTAGAAAATACAGAAATTAAAAAAACTGAAAATCTGAAAATAAGAACGAAAATCCAAAATAATAATTAACTAAAATAACTATTAAATTATAGGTATTGGGATTTCCTTTCGAATTTGGCTGTTAGCGAATGTAACAAATTTATCCAAAATTATCTGAAATAATGAATGCCGCATCTAAACGAATGGAACGTAACAAATTAATAATAATAATAAAAAAAAGAATAAAACGTTTTTCTTATTATTATTTATAAATGTTAATTTGTTACGTCTCATTCGTTTAGATGCGGCATTCGTTATTTCAAATGATTCGTATCTTCGGATAAATTCAATATCGTTTGGTTCACTAATAGCCAAATTTGAAAGGAAATTCCAATAACTATAATTTATTAGTTAGTTATAGTTATTATCATTAGTTAGTTAGTTCATAATTTTGATTTTTGGGTTTTTCGAATTTAGGGATTTTCATTCTTATTTTCGGATTATCGGAATTATTCGGAATATTCTTTTTTGTATTTTCGGATTATCATTCCTTGTTTCAGATTTATAATTTTCCTAATTTTTGGGATTTTCGAATTTTCGAATTTCCAGCAAAAATTTGTTAAAATGTGTTTTCGTTAATTTTAATATTTCCGAATAAACAAATTTGTTGAATTTCATAAAAAAACAAATTTGGAACGAAACGAATTGCACATGTCTATTTGTTACCCCAACACTTCATATTCCTGATATATGCCTGCTGTACCATATACTTGTATGAAAGAGTATCCTGTTCTCTTTGTATGGCTTCCTTTATGTAAAATCCCTGGTGTTCCTGTTAGTCTTTACTTTCCTATAAAAACTGACCACACTTAAGCAGGAGAACCAGGGCCGGATTAACAATGGGGCTGATGGAGCTGCAGCTCCAGGCCCCTTTCTCAAGATAGGCCCATTTGCCCAAAAAAAAAAAAAAAAATTTTTTTTTTTTTTTTTAAGATTTTTTTTTTTTAAGATCGAATTTGGGGGGGTTGTAGCTCAATGACCAGAGGTCACAGAAACCCCACATTTGGGGGTAGGCATGGGAAGAGCTACCCCACAACTGGTTAAAATATGGGACGGCTATCATTTATGGTTCCGGAGATACGGGCCTGCTTGCACAGCCTGTCAGAAGCTACATTCAGAGCGGCCAATATAAATACAAGCTGACACACTGCAGCAGACTGATAGGATCACAGTGCTTATAATAATTATTTGTATATTACTCATGGTAATTAACCCCTTGCCACCCAGGCCAATTCTGACACTTCTCTACTACATGTAAAAATCATCATTTGTTTGTTGCTAGAAAATTACTCTATGGTGGTCTTTGCACTTTTTATGTTGCAGGGTATAGAGCTGCACGATTCTGGCTAAAATGAGAATTGCAATTTTTTTGCTTAGAAGATAGATCACGATTCTCGCGGCGTAACATCATCTTTCACATTAAAACAAAAAAAAAAAATGGGCTAACTTCACTGTTTTGTTTTTATGGTTTTTATTATTCATTGAAGTGGGAAAATGCAGTGTGACATAACATATTGCAGCAATAGCCATTGTATTCCCTAGAGTCTCTGCTAAAATATATATAATGTTTGGCGGTTCCAAGTAATTTTCTAGCAAATAATATTGCTTTCTAACTTAAGAAACAAGTGTTGGACTTTAAGTGGTTAAATTTAGTTACAATGTTAGTTAGTTACAATGTTTCATTTTGTTTACAAACTTTGCAGACTGCCCAGATGTGTTCTTTACACACAGAAGTGTATCCCTTTGATCTAAGAAGGAAGTGTCAGTTACAATGTTTCCTGTTAAAAACTTGGCAGACTGCCCGGATATTTTCTTTTGACAGCTGAAAGTCTCTCCACTTGTTATATGAAAGAATCAGCAAACTCTGCATTGGAGATCGTCAGGGGGGTTGAATCGAGATCACGATTTTTTTAATGATTAATTGTGCAGCTCTAGCACGGTATTTGCGCAGCAATTTTTCAAACATGTTTTTTTGGAAAAAAATGTTTCATTCATTAAAAAAACAGTTAGTTAGTTAAGTTAGCACAATTTTTTTTGGTATCCTAAGCGATGCTTTACATTTCTTTAGGTTACATGTTTAGAGTTACAGAGGAGGTCTAGTACTAGAAGTATTGTTCTCGCTCTAACGATCGTGGCGTATGTAACCTGTGTGTATCTGGCTCTGATACTACCAGTGCCTACCCAGCCACTGACTAGTATCTCTCCCCAGCCTGTCCCCCACACACCCTCTCACCTGCTGACCTGTGGATGGGGGAATCACTCCTGCAGTGTTATTGTGTTCTGCCAGTGCGTACAATGATCAGTGTTGCTAACTTTAGCTGGCAGCACTGATTGTTTTAAGAAAAAGAAAAAAACAGGCTGGTTGTACTCAAGTTGATTAATAGATTGACTTGTGTAAAACCAGCTAGCCCATACATAGATTGACTATGGCTGGTCTCTGCATAATTGGCGTAATTTCAATCCATGTATGACCCGCTTAACCACTACTCAATCCCTAAATATCCTTCCACTCCTGTACATAGTGCTCACTGTCATACTCTCCACACTCCTCTCCTGTACATAGTGCCCACTGTCATACTCTCCACACTTCTCTCCTATACATAGTAGCCACTGTCATACCCTACACACTCCTCTCCTGTACATAGTGCCCACTGTCATACCCTCCACACTTCTCTCCTATACATAGCGCCCACTGTCATACCCTTCACACTCCTCTCCTGTACATAGTGCCTGCTGTCATACACTTCTCTCCTGTACTTAGTGCCCACTGTCGCACCCTCCACACTCCTCTCCTGTACATACTGCTCACTGTCATACCCTCCACACTCCTCTCCTATACATAGTGCCCACTGTTATACCCTCCACACTCCTCTCCTATACATAGTGTTCACTGTCATACCCTCCACACTCCTCTCCTATACATAGAGCCCACTATCATACCGTCTACATTCCTCTCCTGTACATACTGCCCACTGTCATACCCTCCACACTCCTCTCCTGTACATACTGCCCCATCATACCCTCCACACTTCTCTCTGGTACGTAATACCCTCTGTCATACCCCCTCACTCTTCCTGTACATACTGCCCATTGTCATACCCTTCACACTCCTCTCCTGTACATAGTGATTTTTTCCGTACCCTTTGTACTCCTCTCCTGTACATAGTGCCCACTGTTAGACCCTCCACATACCTCTCCCTCACCTGCACATACTTCCCACTTATATACCGTCCATACTCCTCCCCTATGTCGCTTACCCACAAAAACAGTTCTTTAAAATTATACTGAATATCCTCAATGTTACCAGCTCTAGAATGGACACACTTTTGTTAGTTCAACTAAAGGAAATATCAGTTCTCATATTTGTTCTGCCCCATTATTAGTACTCATTTAATTTTGTGATTACTACTATGATGTATAGAGGAACATCGGGGATCTCAGCTACTCTAAATATAGCACTTATATAAAAAAGTGGCCCTGAAAATATTTTTTAAATGTTGGCAACTGTGCACTTAGGCACTGCCCAAGGGCCACTGGGTCAGTAGGAGGCCCCATGAGAGGCTCCTGTGATAATAAAGCGGTAGTAAACTTTCCTGACAATACTACTTTTTAGAGGCCCTGGGGTAGGTTATGCCACAACGTACAAGTATACACAGCATATTAGCACATTAGGGTACACTTAAATTTTCAGACTGAACCCTCCAGTGCTGCGATGAATCAGGCGGGGCCTGGACACTTCCATCTTCACCCGGTCTTCCTTCTGGGTTCTGTGCCTTTGGTCACTTGCCTTGGCTGGGCTGCGTTCATGTCATTCCCACGCATTTATTTATTATTTATTACACCCCATTCACACCTCCGCGACAAAACGCCTGACGCCGGCCGCTCGTGCCGCTCGTGCCGCTGGAGGGGAGAATTCCCATTGCTGTCTATGAGATGGTTCACATCTCATAGACGCCGTACACCTGCGGCATGAAAAAAAGTCCCGGACCCTTTTTTTCAGGCGGCATTGGCGTTCGGCCATACAAAGCAATAGGAAGGATTTGTAAAAAAAAAGTTACACTATTCGCAGCAAAATACGCCGCGTACGCGGCGTTACTTGTCGCGGAGGTGTGAATGCAGCCTAAAAGGCCCCACCAAAATCCTCAGCACCAGGCCCATGATGTTCTTAATCTGGCCCTGAGGAGAACACACCGTTCTCTAGCTATGCTGGGAACTCAGTGTGCTCTCCTCCAATGATCAGACTTGTCCTGATATGCCATTTACTGGGAAGCTCAGTGTGATGCTGCTTTTCCTTCCCCCAGCTCTTATGCAACTGAGAACAAGGGGAAGGTGATCACAGGTAAAAAAGGGAAAACAGGTATTTATAATTTTTTTAAATCTATACAAATATGTTTACCTTTCATCTCTATTTTAAACTGAATGGGTTGTTTTACAAGGTGATAGTTTTACAATCACTTTAAGCTGCAATAGTCACCGTTTTGAGGTGTTTACATGCTGGCAAAGTTTACCTGACATGTAGCTATCAGCAACCGCATGTTTGTCAGCACAAATAGGGTTAAACAGGTGGTGAAGAGGCGTTGCATTGCTTCCTCATCACCTGTCAATAACAGAACAAATCAATGTGCCTAACTATTCACCCCCCTAAAGTCAATACTTTATAGAGCCACCTTTTGTGGTTATCACAGCTCCAAGTCGCTTTGGATAAGTCTCTATGAGCTTGCCACATCTTACCACTGGGATGTTTGCCCATTCTTCTCCAGCTCCTTCAAGTTGGATGGTTTGCACTTGTGAACAGCAATCTTTAAGTCTGACCACAGATTTTCTATTGGATTGAGGTCTGGGCTTTGACTAGGCCATTCCAACACATTTACATGTTTCCGGTTAAACCACTCGAGTGTTGTTTTAGCAGTGTGTTTGGGGTCATTGTCCTGCTGGAAGGTGAACCTCCATCCTAACCTCAAATCACACACAGAGTGTTACAGGTTTTGCTCAAGAATATCCCTGTATTTAGCACCATCCATCTTTCCCTCAACTCTGACCAGTTTCCCAGTCTCAACTGCTGAAAAACATCCCCACAGCATGGGGATGGTGTTCTTTGGGTGATGTGATGTGTTAGGTCTGCGCCAGACATAGTGTTTTCTTTGATGGCCAAAAAGTTCAATTTTAGTCTCATCATACCAGAGCACCTTCCTCCATCCAAACTCAAAACTTGGCATTTTTTCGTTTGGCTTATTGTCGTCCTATGTACAGATACTCCAGTCTCTGCAGCTTCTCCAAGGCTACCTCAGGCCCTTTTCACACTGGGGCCGCGACGGCGGTAAAGCGGCGCTTTACCATCAATTTTGCTGCGCTATTCACGCGATATTCGGCCGCTAGCAGGGCTCTTTTACCACCCATTAGCAGCCTACAAAGGGTTAAGACCACTGCAAAGCACCTCTGCAGAGGCACTTTTCCAGCAGTATAGCCGCGGTTCCCCATTGATTTCCATGGGCAGGAGAGGTGGAGAAGCGGTATACATGTACTGTAGTTCCTTGGTCTTCATGGCAGTGTTTGGTTAGTGGTTCTAGGTGTTGCAGCCTCTGGGGCCTTTCAAAAAGGTGTGTATATGTAATGACAGATCATGTGACACTTAGATTGCACACAGGGGGACATAATTTCACAAATTATATGACTTGAAGGTAATTGGTTGCACCAGAGCTTTTTATGGGCTTCATAACAAAGGGGTGAATACATACGCACATGCCAATTATCAGTTTTATTTCTGAAAAATAGTTTTATGTATACATTTTTTAGACTTTTACCTTACCAACTTAGACTATTGTGTTCTGATCCATCACATATCATTCAGATTAAAAAAAACATTGAACTAAAGGCTGTAATGTAACAAAATAGGTAAAAAGCCAAGGGGGGTGAATACTTTTGCAAGGCACAGTAGGTCATGTATCATTGTTCACCAGGTTTTACATGATTGACAGTGGCTGTCAAGAATGCATGAGAATGATCTGTCAGTTTGACAGCCGGTTTCTGCTCTTTGTATCAGGATAGCTGATTGCGACTCCTGCAATTATGATAAGATGTATTTTAAAATTGTACATATGTAACTATTTCACCTGTTGATCAATTTTGAAAATGTATATTTCTTTACAATTTATGTGTATCCTATGTCTCAAGTTCAATAATGGGGGAAGGGAGTGTGGGTGGGATAGACTATTTGTTTATATGTTCTTTTTTATATTTTTTAAACTGTTGGAGGGTATCATTTATATATTTATACAGAGGCAAGTTCACAAAAACTTGTTGTGTGATATACTTTATTTTCAACCAGTCAAAGCCTACATCAGACTTCCTTGCTGTTTTACCACTTCAGCCCCGGAAGATTTTACCCCCTTCCTGACCAGAGCATTTTTTACAATTTGGCACTGCCTCACTTTAACCTTCAATTGCGCAGTCGTGTGATGCTGTACCCAAAATAACATTTGCATTTTTTTTCCCCCACAAATAGAGCTTTCTTTCGGTGGTATTTGATCACCTCTGCAGTTTTAATTTTTTGCGCTATAAACAAAAAAGACGAACAATTAAAAAAAAAAACACATTGTTTTTTTACTTTCTGCTATAATAAATATCCCCAAAAATATATAAAAAAATGAATTTCTTCCTCAGTTTAGGCCGATATGTATTCTTCTACATATTTTTGTTTGAAAAAAATCGTAATAAGTGTATATTAATTGGTTTGTGCAAAAGTTAAAGCATCTACAGAATAGGGGATAGATTTATGGCATTTTTTTTATTAGTAAATGGCGGTGATCTGCAAATTTTTCCAGGACTGTGACATTGCGGTGGACAGATCGTTTACTTTTAACACTCATTTTGGACCATTGACATTTATGCAGGGATCAGAGCAAAAAATAGCCACTGATTACTGTAATAATGCCACTGGCAGGGAAAGGATTAAACACTAGGGGGTGATCAAGGGGTTACATGTGTTCCTTCAGCATGTTCTAACTGTAGGGGGGATGGGCTACCACTGACAGGACAGAGATTGATATTCCCGATGACAGATCATGATAAATCTCTGTCGTGTTACTAGGTAGAACAGGGAAAGAACAGGGAAATGCCTTGTTTACATAGGCAGTTCCACGTTCTGCCTCTCCTCACCATGATCGTGGGCCACCGGCAGACATTCAGTCCGCGAGACCCATGGGCACACTCCCGTGGCGCGCGCAGCCAGTGGTGCACATGCGCCCGCTATCCTGCTTTTGCGGACTGACGTACAGGTACATCAGTTTGCACAACATATATCGGCGTGAACTGGTCAGCAATCGGTTAAAGAAAACTTTTTACTAATTAATATTGTGTATAAATAGTATATAGGCAACCAGCAAGTTCAGTTCTCCCTTTCACCCCTTTTATATGTTTTATTGTCCATTCTTATCTCCTGTTGAAAAAAATTGTGGCTTACAGTGCTAAGTAGCTAAAACCTAGATGTACACAATCACGTGAAAGAAGGAATCAGAGAAGTGACTTTTTTCTTAGTTTAGCTATACAGTGTTTCAGTGAGAGACTTAGCTTAGTGAAGGAGTTGAGGCTCTACTGACTTACACAGGGCTTTTTTTTCTCAGAGAACAGGTGCAGGTAATCCCTATTCTGATTAAACCCTTGTCTCCACCCCCTAGACACCTCAGATGACTGTACATTGGTTCCACCCCCTATCCACCCCCCCAGAACTGCCAATGTTAGAGAATACAGACCCAGGTATCATTTTGTGGCTAAGTAATTTGTTAATGAAAACATGAAAAGCAGTAAAATAGATCCCCTGCAGCCAGCAAAAATAGAACTCACCACCAGCAACAATAGATCTCCCAGGAGCCAGCTGCCACTGAAAAAATGCCCTGGGCTTACACCATCCAATCACGTGCAAACAAAAACATATACATATGCACACCCATAGCATACACACGGCAGAACTTTTCTGCAAACTTTCCCAAAACTTTCCCAACATCACGTGGTTTTTCTGCTCTTTTCTGCTCTTTATCGCCACCCTTTGGTCAACTTCTGCTATTGTTGGTTGATTTTAACATTGGTTCTGGGCATGCGTGTTTGTACTTCGGACAAAAGTCTGATGTATTTCTGTACACACGATAGGACTTTGCACCATAGGACTTTTGTTGCTGAAAAGTTTGTCCGTTTGCAGAGCAAACTTTTGTCTGATGAAAACCCAAAAAATTGGTCCGATGGAGCGTACACATGGTGGGATTTTTTTGAAAACGTGCTCATTTTGAAGTTTGTTGTCAAAAAGTCCGACCATGTTTATGGGGCTTTAAGCTAATCCAGAGAGAATCCTGTGTCATACTTAAAAAAATAATAATTGTTAAACAAAGATTGCAAGTGGATTTTTATAATAAACAACAGATACAAATTGTATTGAAATGATGTTAAACACAATTATAATTAAAATAGACCTTTATCGTTAGAAAAGATTGAGGACCTCTGTCAGGTTCTTTTTGCACGCTGTTTTGGTGATACATCCCTGTATTTTCTGTCTCATGAGACTTTTTGTGTGTAAGTAGAAAACAAACAGAAGAGTCAGCTCCCTGAAGGGGTCTAGTTACATATGTAGTTGGTTAGGATGGAAAAAGACACATATCCATCAAGTTCAAACAAAAGACAAAAATCAATAAATAATACAAATAAAATTGCCTTATATCATCTTGAAAAAATAACAAAAGAAATATATCAGAGGTTTCCCGGTGGTGGTTAGCTCATTTGATATTGGGGCTTCAAATTGATATAACCAAAAGGCTGCACATAATATTCAGTAAATATAAGGTCAGCAATTGCTTTTTTACTACAAGGGATGGTCAGAGACTGCAGGTATGCTATAAGACGGTGATGGCAAACCTTGGCACCCCAGATGTTTTTGAACTACACTTCCCATAATGCTCATGCACTCTGCAGTATAGAAAAAGAGGGTGGGGGAGCTAAGTTGAATACAAATAATAAATTGTGAATAAGGTAATATACATATGTAAATAAGAATAAATTAAATGAAAATACCGCACCAATAAATCAATCACGTGCTGTGTAAATTAGTGGTGTGAAAATGACAGAAATTATATCCCCAACAAGGTTAATACAATTACGTCAAAAACGACTGTAGCCAATGTGCAACAGTGCAATCCATTGATGTGGTGGATACCACTAGTGTAGAAATAGCTGTAACAAAGTCCTTTAATAAAGTGCTTTAGTGCATGGTAATTAGCTTTCAAATTCGCTGTGAATAGCTCCACCTTCACCGACCACGTGAGATCACCCAAAAAAGTGCTCTGAATAAGGATGGCACCTTACCAAATGTTGTTGACCCTTTTAGCCAAAAAAGAGGTCAATATAGGCTCAAACCGCAGGTGTATAACTGCATATCAGACTCAGACTCCTTGGGTGAGACCAGGCTCCATTGGCAATATACGGAATGAAGAAAAAGCCACAATGGTATAATTCCGTTTTATTTAAAAATTGTTAAAAACAGGATGCCAAGTGGTGTTGTGTTGTGGTGCTGCTTACTTTTGTTGGTGCTCCGGACCCAGCACTGAGGCTGGAAAGGGTGTCAATGTTGTGGAGAGATGGTCCCTTCGCTGGGGAGGCTGGCATGCATTCCACCTCCTAGACTGGAGAGCCAGCGGGACCGGAAGTTGCGTAGCTGTGCGTGACCATGTACCGCCTCGACGTACGTTTCGTTACCACGTCATCAGGAAGCATACCTGGTCACGCGTTGAGTAAGCTTCATTATGTCTATCAATCAACAAGTGGGAGGGGAATCTATTGACGTCAGCCTCTGTCCCGACTCCAAAAGCCAAACACTAAACACTAGCACATTTAAATATCAACATAATCGGACAACATAGCAAAATATCAGCCAAACTTGCAAAAAGTAACTAGTTACATTGATGTACCTTAGTTAACGGCACAAATAAATTAAAATATTAAGTATTTAAAATACGTTTTTAGAGTACTCATAAGGAATACAAGTAAATAACAAAAAATGATAATAATACCATAAATTAATAATAAGGTGAACAACCAGGGTCCCTATTCAACAGGGTAGTTTACTCATTGGTTATAAAGCAATTGAGGTCAAGTTCAATGTTGAGACCCAACGGCTGCATAAACCTCAACCGGTACAGCCACTGGGTCTCATTTTGGGATATTGCTTTTTTAAGGTCAGTGCCTCTCCAATGACTGTTGGCCCTGTCTATCCCATAAAAAAATAATTAACGAGGGTCCTTATCATGGCATAAGGCAAAATGCCTCGAGACGCTATGATTAGGGAAACCTTTGATGATATTGGCCACATGCTCATTTATTCTGACCCTCAGCTCTCTAGTCGTCCGTCCTACATACTGGAGGGAGCAGGGACATTCCAGTACATAGGTAAAATTTTTGGACTGGCAGGTAATGAGCGGCTTAATAGTACATTCTTGGTTGGTCACATTAGACCTAAACAAATTAGATGGAGGTTAGATGTGCAGGCCCACTCTAACCACCAAAAGATCATTACTTCATATAATTCAGTTAGAATACCACTTGGATTTCCCTATTGTGCATGGTAATGTCTAGAGAGCGGTGAGAACATTCAGGCTCCAACCTGTTTTCAGGAGAAACATTGATGGTTAGCTGATACCATACCATACCAAAACTGTGTGCTCAGTTTTGGTATGGAAAGGGATTTGTGCCTGCTCTTCCTCTACCTCACAAGTCTGGGATGAGTTTCCTGGCATAAATAGGGGGTGGTTTTTGGTTCCCCCCTATTTAAATGGAAAAAAATATATCATCTTGTCTGTTCCTACAGTTAGCTAGTCTATCAAAGTCCTGGTAATATTAATGGTGATAATATGTTAACAATTAGGGATGAGCCGGTTTGGTTCACACTGGAACATGAGAACAGAAGAATAAAATTAGTGCAAACACTGTTAAAGTCTATGGGACACAAACGTGAAAAATGTTCATTTGAAAGGCCCCGTACACACGACCAGTTTTCTCGGCAGAATTCAGCTTCCGACCGAGTTTCTGGCTGAATTCTGCCGAGAAACCCGGCCGTGTGTACACTTTCGGCCGAGGAAGCCGACGAGGACCTCGGCGAGGAAATAGAGAACATGTTCTCTATTTCCTCGTTGTTCTATGGGAGCTCTCGGCCCGCCGAGGTCCTCGGCGGCTTCAGGGCTGAACTGGCCGAGGAACTCGATGTGTTTGGCACGTCGAGTTCCTCGGCCGTGTGTACGGGGCCAAAGGCTTATATGCAAGTTATTGTCATAAAAAGTGTATGGTGACCCGGGTACTGCACTAGGGGACATGTATCAATGCATTTTTTTTTAAACTGACCTTTTTTCAGGAGAAGTGTTTTTATGAATGCTTAAAGTGAAACCATAAATATGAAATATTCCTTTAAATATCATTTAAATATCTCCTTATTCTGCCTGTAAAGTAGCACACTGTTCCCATGTTTATAACAATACCACAGCAAAATGAAATTTATAAAGGATTTAAAAAAAAAAAAAAATTGCTTGCATTGTCAAATCCAGGCAAGATAAAACACCATTGAAAAAAATGGCGTAGGTTCCTCCCCAGTCCATAGCAGGCCCTTCGGGTCTGGTATGGATATTAAGGGAACTCCACTGCAAAATGTAAAAAAAGGGGGACCAAAGAGCGGCTCCTCTCCTGAACCAGGAGACGAGGGTGCTTTGGAGTCTGCACGGTGTTTGTGGGCGACTGCGGGCTTATCGGCATCTGTAAGACCCCTAGATCCCGCAGCCCCCATTCACCCAAAAAGTGTATAAAAAAACGACAAGAAGTAGTTTTTGACAACTCCTTTAAAAAAAGTGTCCCACAATGTAAATCACAGCGTCAGATGGTCCAGAAAGAAAAAAAAGAAAAAAAAACTCCACCGACTGCTGTCTTTTCGCTGTGACAGCTGTTATATAGGCAAGGGCGGAGCCACCCAGTGACGTATACGGGTGACCCTGCCCCATCTGACATCACCGGGTGGCCCTGCCCTTGCCTATATAACAGCTGTCACTGTTTAAAGACAGCAGTCGGCGGGACGCCTCCCATCAAGGTGGATGTTTTTTTGGGGGGGCCTGTCGGGGCCGTGATTGAAGATGGATGAACATTGTGGGACACTATTTTTTCTTTTTTTTAATAAAGGAGTTGTCAAAAACTGTCTCCTGTTGTTTTTACCTTTTTGATACTTTTTTGGGTAGGGGTATAATTTACCCTATACCCATTCTCATGGGGGGGATCTGGGGGCCCCTTGTTAAGGGGACCCCCAGATCTGGGACCCTGGAGGACCCCAAAACATCCACCCCATGTTAAGGGCATGTGGCCTGGTACAATTCAGGAGGGGGGCACTCTCTCATCCCCCCTTTCCTGCGGCCTGCATGGTATGGATTTTGGGGGGACCCCCGCATTTTTTTAATTTTGGCTAGGGGTTCCCCTTAAAATCCAGACCTGAAGGGCCTGGTATGGATTTTGAGGGGTCCCCCACGCCATTTTTCATTTTCATTTTCAGTCCTGGTATTCTTCTAAATAAAGAATAAAAAATGAGGATGGAAGGGCAGATAGAGAGTTGCAACATATCAAAAGGTAGTTCCACAAATCAGTAGAGAAATGGCTGTTACATAGGTCACACCATCCAAAAGGTCTCAAGGGAATTGGAGAGAGTAGCAGGATCTTCCATATGGTGGTCTTGTGGAGAGTTCTGAGTCCTGAGTGTGATGCAACCGATAGAGGATTAAGAACATGGTGCACAAAAAAAAACAGTCAGTAACATAATAGAGACAACTAGTAATAATATTGTGAGTATTCTCACTGAGCAGAAAATGCTGCACTCAGTAATTGGAGGATCTTTGGAATTGGAACTGAAGCGTGACCTTCGCAAAACATTGTTTCACTTTCACAAGATTGTGAAAAAGATTTATTCAGGGAGCATGAAAGACATAATTTCACAAAATCAACGATCAGACCACCACAGTTTCCCAACTAGGAGACAATGGACCTCTGGGACTTCTATTTTTGAGAGCCCTCAGGGGATGGAAAAATACCCCAATTTCTAGCCAGATGAAGCCCATCATCCACTGAGGTCACAGTATAAGGGGAGCTCTCATGTACCTGGTAGGAATAGCCTCATATGCAGAGGAAGGCCTCTCTTACACCTGACTTTGGGCCCCTGATGGAGCAGGCAGGTGGTGCAGGAGTGCAGAGTCACACAAATGCCAGTAGTTGTGCTAGCTGCTGGGCTTCTGGTTGAGTAGAATGCCAGATGACAGGGCTGGAACAAGCTGGAACTTGGATGAAGTCAGCGGAAGAGCAGGTCCCAATGGCAGATGGACAGATGCTTGCAGGTAGATAGGTCCATAGTCAGACAAGCGGGGTCATACACAGGTACAGATGCAGAGAAGCCGTGGTAAGTGTAGGTGGAGAGCAGGAGTTCTCAGAGCAAGCCAGGTAGGTGACTGGAATCAGATGCAGATAAACAGGGAACAGGACAATCACTGGAACACTGTAGACAAGACAGCACTGATCCTGGGTACTGGCCTAGTTAAAATAGCTCATTTGGCGCCCTCAGCTGTCATGGGATGTCACACGCATATTAATTGCGCGCATGCACATATCTATTCGCATTCTGACGCATATGCGAACGCACGTTAGCACACGCTAATGCACCTTTTCTAAGACAAGTTTGGGGAACAGAAGTTAGCCTGCAGAAACCATCTCATCTTCTGGGAAGCCTTTCCTGACAGGAGACATCTTGAGTGATGAGTAGTTTTGCTGGATATCTCCATTGGTAGATCAAAAAGTGATTGCACAGTAGCTTTGCAATGTGCAAAAACTGTTTATGGGCCTGAATAGTGTGCTGAGATAGATCAGTGAAGAGGGAAATGCCTGAGTAGGGGTCTGGCAGGGGAGAGATGCATCTAGCAAATTGCATAAGATCCTCTTTCACATGGAAAAAGTGGGTTTTTGCAATGACAACCCTGGGGACATTTTCTGGTAGATGAGGAGAGCTAGGGAGCCAATGAGCTTTATCTACTACAAACTCTCTTTCAGGCACTGAGGGGAGCAAAGTAGAGATCATTTGCTGCACATACTGGTCGAGATCTGCAGGGAGAACTCTTTCTGTTACCCCTCTGAACTTCGCATTGTCCCTACGAGATCTGTCCTCCGGGTCAGTCATTGATTCTTCACCTCTTCTTCCTGCTCATTGTGTGCATCCCCTAATTCATTATGAGCAATAGCAAAATCTCCCATCTTGTTTTCTATATGGTGCACCCTATCCTCCAGCTCAGCTACCTCATCCTTAACTTACCAGACAAAGGACATGATGTTTCTGTGTATAATGCCTTTTAAAGACATGAACATCTCTTTCAAGGTGGTGTCCATTACAGACTGACCTTTGTTTGGAAATTCCTCTATCATTTCAACCGACTCCCTAATATTGTCCTTTGAGTTGCAGTCATCCTCAGTGTACCCATTTTCAGTCCTAAAGTTTTCAGGAAGGAGCAAATAAAAAGACAAGCAGCATTTTTTTTTTAAAGTAATGCTATGGAACATAATAAATATAAGGCAGGTGTTATTTCAATTTAGCTTCACAAGTAAAAATACAAAAGTAGTACAAATTTGTGGTATTGGATCCATGGAGAGAGGTTGCAGACATGTTCAGATGGTAGAACAGAAGTACTTTGGAACTGCATTCCTCTCCAGAACATATTGCCCAACGTTATGCACTCCTTTTCTGTATATACTGTCTCTCTCTTACCCTCCGAATTGCTGCACATACTGCCTGCTAAAACAATCACTATCTGTAATATTCCAACACGTGCCCAATGTTAAAGTGGTTGTAAAGTCCACACATTCCCTGCATTAAGTTAAAAAATGTTTAGGTATCAGCTTCGCCCCCTCAACCCCCCTTTGCTTACCTGAGACCCCATTCGATCCAGCGCCATGCAGATCTGCAGATCTTCTCTCACCTCAGTTCCGGCTCTTGCCATGGGGGCACTAGCCAGAGAGTAGGGACCAGGAGCGCCAGCGGGGGACCCTAAAAGACGAGATTCCCGGACACTCTGTGCGATTTCATTGCACAGAGTAGGTGAGTATAGATATGTTTGTTTACTGGTATATAAAAACAAGAAAAAAATAGCTTTACAACCCCTTTAAGCAGGCACACTTTTGTTAGTAATGTATATATAGCAGGGTATATGTTACCCTATATGAGGCTCTACCAATGTTTTATTGCATTATTTCAAGGTACAAGTTCTATGCAGTAATAGGATCTCTTTGTGAACTATTTGAACATTGTTTTGCACACAGTTTGACAACTGAACAGAAGATTATTACTGGGTTCAACAATATCAGTGACAGATTGCACAGAGATGTACCACCTCCAAATGCTCATTATCAAATATTTGTGTGGAATGCATAACCTGATTATTGCAAGAAATGCTCTTTTCTGTATTAGTCAAAATGGGGCTATCGCATGAAAAGTCTTACTGATCATTAGGGTTTCTCAAGCACATTACTGTGCAGCCAAGAAATCCTAAAGGCAGCCCTGTTATCCCACTACATGATATATATTCACTTTGTTTACTGTTCAAAGAAAGTAATTATTTATCATGTTTTGTTTTCTACATGCCATGCTGTCCTACAGCATAAAATTTAATCAATATCATTAGGTGTATGCAATAAATCACAGTATCAGCATTCATTGTGCAACTGACAAAAAATGTTTCTGAGGCTTGTTGAAGAATTTTATCAAAATGAAGAATTATAAATAGAATCTTTTCTGTAGAGGTAATAAAAAATCACACAGTGGTTCTGCAAGGTGCAATATATCAAAGATAAAATAGTAAAACTTTTTAAAGAATAGCATACACATAAAAATGTAAAAAATGGTTAGGACTCTGACTTCAAGTTATATACTGTATACATATATCTGTGTGTATGCATGTCAGGGTAATTGACTAGATAACCTTAAAGGGAAGTTTTATTTATGGTGTCAGGTGGGAATAGGTAATCTGTGTTCTGTAAATGTATAAATACATTTTTGTATCTACTGTTATTCTCAGGGAACACTGTTTTGGAAGACCTCTAGTATCTTCTGTTAAAGCGGTGGTTCACCCTATAAAACATTTCTAACACTACATCCAGCCCAGTTCTGCAAATAAAATTACACTGACCTTTTTTTTTTTGTCGCCCAAGATAGTGTTTATCGTTAGAATTCACCGCGGCTTCCGGGTAGGGAATTCCGTGGGAGTGGGCGTTCCTATTGACATGCCAATTGATTGACATGCTAAACGACGGCGCATACAGCGTGTCACGACTTCCCGAAAGGAGCTCGGGTCGGCTCTATTTGGCGCCGGTGTGGAGGCGCCCAATAGAGCCGACCCGAGCTTCTTTCGGGAAGTCGTGACGCGCTGTATGCGCCGTCGTTTAGCATGTCAATCAATTGGCATGTCAATAGGAATGCCCACTCCCGCGGATTCCCTACCCGGAAGCCGCGGTGAATTCTAACGATAAACGCTATCTACGGCGACAAAAAAGTTCAGTGTAATTTTATTTGCAGAACTGAGCTGGATGTAGTGTTAGAATTTTTTTATAGGGTGAACCACCGCTTTAAGGTGTTGCATTGAATGCAGACATGAGACCCATGGTACTCATTCATGCAAGCTCAATGCAAAGACAAACTTCAGATGAGAAAGCTGAGGCTTGGCCACCCTCTCCTGCACCTCTTTGTTGGTCCATGAAGCTGCATATTCTATTGATGGATTGGTAGAGAGACGCAGAATGGGATGGGCTGATACGCTGAAGGAAAGATCTTGTGTTTATAAGTAGGGCAATAACATCACAGCAGGCTATATAAACTTTACAAGAGGACCTCAATAAATTAATGGGGTGGGCAACTACATGGCAAATGAGGTTTAATATTAAAGAGTGTAAAATAATGCACTTGGTTAAAAATATAAACGCAAATTATTCACTAAAGGAAGATACTCTGGGGGAAATAAGGATAGAGAAGGATCTGGAGGTCCTAGAAAAAGACAGGTGGAGCAATAACAGGCAATGTCAAGCTGCAGTAAGCAAAGCCAGCAGACTATTAGCATGCATTAAAAAGGGAATTTACTCCAGAGATAAAATTATAATCGTGCCACTTTATAAAACTCTGGTGTGGCCACATCTGAAGTATTCCTTCCAGTTCTGTACATCAATACTCAGGACGGATGTGCTGGAACTGGAGAGAGTCCAGAGAAGGGCAATGAAATTAATAAGGGGACTGGAGGACCTCCATTATAAGGAATGACTACAAGCTCTAAATGTATTCTACCTGGAGAAGATACGATTGAGAGGAGATATGATAGCGATATACAAATACCTCAATGGTGATCCCAGTGTAGATAGGAAACGATTTAGTCTCAGGGAGTGTAAGAAGACACGCGGCCACAGAATAAGACTGGAGGAGAAGCGGTTTAACCTTAAGCTTCGTAGGTTGTTTTTTTTTACTGTCAGGTTGATAAGGATGTTGAACACTCTTTTACAATTGGTGGTGAAAGCAGGAAGTATTAATAGTTTTAAAAGACTATTGGATGTGCATCTTAGCAAACACAATATAGTTCGATATCGGAAATTAATATTGAGACCAACAACCATTGTAGAAACCCACACAGGTTGAACTGGATGAACTAGTGTCATTTTTCAACCTTACCAACTATGTAACTATGGTATATTGCATTTCTAATGCAAGTTTTAACACTATTACATAATATTTTGCTCTCCCGTAATGGACTGCTCATCCTTGAATTGATTTAATGGAAGCCTGAGATACTGGATCATGAGACTGGGATATTTAAATTTTGTTACTACAAAATATTTTTGGATGTATCCAGCTCTTGGACTCACAAAGATGATGTATTGTGTTTCAAAAAGGACCCGGATGCTTGATAAGTATCTGGTTGCTTCTTACACATATATCTTAAAGTGATATTAAAGGTTGTTATACTTACCTCCACTGTGCAGTTTGTTTTGCACAGAGTGGCCCCAATCCACCTGTTCTGGGGTACCACTACGGCTCTCGCGGCTCCTCCCCGCATTAGATAACCACCTCTGGGAAACTCTCTCCTGAGGGGGTTACCTTGCGGGCACACACCTGTGTCATACACTCAGCATCCATAGTTGCCGAGTATATGACTCGGCCCCACCCCCCCCAGCGCCCGTGTCATTGGATTTAATTGACAGCAGCAGGAGACAATGGCTGTGCTGCTATCAATTTATCTAATGAAGAGCCGAGAACCCATGGAGAGAGCGATGCGGGACCGCGCCCACGGAAATTCGGGGCTCAGGTAAGTAAAACGGGGGTGAGCTGGGGGGCCAGGCACTGCAATGTCTTTGTCTTTTTCACCTTAATGCATAGAATTAAAAAATTTGAAAATAAAAAAAAAAAGAAAAAAATTGTATTTCCAAATTTCGGAAATATGAAAATTCGGAAATAAAAAATTCGGAAATTCGAAATTTCAGAAGTCTGAAAATTCGGAAATTGAAAAATTTGAAAATACGAAAATTCGGAAATTCGAATTTTCGGAAATTAGAATTTTTAGAAATCCGAAAAATCGGAAATTCAAAATTTGTTAATACGAAAATTCGGAATTAACAAATTTCTGAATTTTCGTTAAAAAAACGAATTAGAAACTAAACGAATTGCACATGTCTACTGTCTATTATGCTGATTTATTATTAGTTCTATCACATAACAATTTTGACCTCTGTTAATGTCTGGGCCCGCCATTAAGTGGAAGCTTCTGTGGATGCCAATAACTATAAATAAATGAGTTGTTTACTTTTTCTTACTTTCCTTTACTTTTTTTTTTAGAGTTTAGGCCATGATGCATTGGCATGTTATCCACATTGGGGGAGTTTGTTTTTAAACTAAGCCATGGAGTGTTGTCTTTTTTTTTTATAATCTTTATTTTGGTTTTCGTAAGAAAAAAATAAAACATACAATAAATAATAAAAAAAGAAAGGCACCTAGAGGGGCAACCGACCATGAATCACAAACTTTCAAAGTAAACATCAAGCTCTCGCTGGTACATGTAAATGTGAACGTCATGTGACTCCACCTGAACTAATGCTCCAACAAAAGCCAAACACCCATATAGGACATCATAAATGGAATGTGACATGGGACAGACATAAGAGGGGATGTATGGAGTGGGGGAGGGGGGTATAGGGTAGAAAAAAGGGGGGAATTGAGTAGTGGAATAGGCCATACTGCCTATCAACTTTAATTAGAACAAAAACAGTCAGTACTATAACCAGGATCGGAAATATGAGGTAGTAAAGGTGTTCTGGGGGTCTTTAGGAAGCCCATCTGAATCTCAGCTACACAAAACTACACAAAGGCAATTCAGTTCAGAGTTTTCAGCAATAGGTATAGAGACAAATAGGGTCCAGAATTAATAGGCTAGGGTGCCTGTGGGGCACTAGAAGTATAATGTATTCAGGTAGCCCAAACACTATAAAACTTCTCATGTCTGTTATTGTGTATGTTATTAATCAGACGGATCCAGTCAGCCCGTCCAGGAATCTTGTCTGACTTCCAATGGATGGGAATCAGACAACTGGCTGCACTTAGAAGGTGGGGAAAAACCGATTATAGTAATTACTCAGAGGGATGGATGACACGTGGAGCAAAAGCACCAAGGAAGAGTCACTCACTTCGATATCCAATATTATCTTTATCTGGGCTCTAATATCTAGCCAAAAAGGTCTAAGCTTTGGTGCACTCCCACCATATATGCAAACAGGTGCCTCGAAGCCCGCAACCCCTCCAACAGACCGGCCTGTTGTGAATTTGTCCAATGGATCAACTGAATTGCCCGGTTAAAGTTGTCCCTAGCCTCCCTCCCCTTTATGAATCCTGTTTGGTCCGAGTATATTACCATCTGTAGTATGGGTCTGTAGTATGGGTTTCAATCAATTTGACAAGATCTTTGCCAGAATTTTAATGTTGGTATTCAACAGCGATATTAGTCTATAGCTACTTGGGGCAGTAGGGTTTTTCCTCTTCTTAGGGAGAACTGTGATGTGGGCCAACAGGGCTTCCTTTGGGACATTAGTTCCCAATGCTAGGACATTAAAGTATGTACACATTACAGTGATTAAAAAGGAGGGGAGAACATTTTTGATAATAGGCATTAGTGGACTTTTGCTTTTAGGCAATTCTTTGATTACAGAGAAATAGGTTCGTCCAACTGTTTACTGATTTGTGTTGTCAGTTGAGGAGCTTGAGCCTCATCAAGATATTGTGAGAGAAGCTCTCCTTTCTGCATCTGTGAATAGCAGGCGAGCGTGTTAGGAAGCTGATAAGTTGAGCATAGTAGTCCCTGAAAGCCTCAGCAATTTTAGAGGATAGCACAGTCGGAGATCCTGGGGTGATTTGGAGTTTATGGACATGACTCAACATGCGCTGGCATCCAAGAGCCCTCACCAGGAGTCTCCCACATATATTTTCAAACTCACAAAATTAATGAGAAACGTTCCGCAGTCTATCTAGTATACGGGTTTCCAAGAGGTTACAAAGTTCCTCTCTAAGGGCCATAAATTCTGCGGTCAAAGACGAGGTCATGTGGCGTTTATGTTTAAACTCTGTGGCCCGAAGTTTAACCAATAAGGCCTGTAATCCCCTATTGCATTCTTTTTTTCAGCATAGAACCCTGGGAGAGGAATTCCCCCTAACCACAGCTTTGTGTCCCTCTTATACTGACGCCATCCTCGTCTCTCCCAATATGTTCTCTGTGAAATATAGGAAAATGGTATCAGAGACCTGTTTTTGTGCCACAGCTTCATCCAGCAGGTTCTCATTTAATTGCCAAGGGCACTGTCTTGAATCTGGAGACAATGGGGCGAGGGAGAAAGAGATAGGTGCATGATCTGATATAGTAAGTGATTCGATTGACGCACCGGAGAGCGACTCCAAAAAATTTGGTCCACCACTATGAGATCTATTTGTGGGTAGCAGGGTAGTAACTAAAATCTTTGTGGGGTGGACCACTCTCCAGCAGTCAACCAGATGATGGGCATGTATGAATTTACGGACATTTTTAAAAAATGCGAAGGAGTGCGTTGAGTGGCCAGAGGAGGTATCCATCTGCGGGTCGGGGCATACGTTGAAATCACGCCCACTACCAACTGTCCTTCCCGGAATGTAGAGAGAGATTCCAGGACCTTATTCAAGAGCTTAAGCTGCCAGGTATTTAGAGCATACACCACCACAAGGGTAAACTTACGCTCAAACATGGTGCCCTTGAGAAACACAAACCTACCCTCCAGATCTGTATAGTGATCTAATGGGATAATGTTTATGGATAGTGATTGCCACGCCACCAGGTTTTAGCCGGGGTGAATTGCTAAGATACCACTATCTCTATATCTCTACTTGACTACTTAAATACAATAAAACCTTGGTCTGAGAGCGTTTTGCAAGACAAGCAAGATTTTTTAATACATTTTGACTTGATATACAAGCGATGTCTTGATATAAGAGTAGTGTTATGTCACAACCAAGTATAAAATAGAAGAGAGGCGCCTTTAAGTGTAGCAATATGGTTACATTTAATGAAGGTACAACATTTAGAAACTCCCATAGTTAATGATTAAAACAGGCACATCTAAGTATGCAGGCATCCAGGATAAATCTGTCTACATAGACCATCCTCCTCACCGCCATTGATGTCGTCCCATCCAACGAGCCGTTCACGCCTCGCTTTCAGATCGCTCTACTGCAGGGTAGTCTTCCCGGTCAGGATTGCAGACTGATAGCGGCGAGAGACGGCAGTGAGGAGGACAGTCTATGTGGACAGCTTTACCCCAGATGCCTGCATACTTAGATAAGCCTCTTTTAATCATCAAACATGTGAGTTGCTAAATGTTGTACCTTCATTAAATGTAACCATATTGCTAAACTTAGAGGTGCCTCTCTTCTCTTTTATACTCTGTAGCTCCTGCTGGATTTTGCTTCTAATCCCCTTGTGGAGGCTGCCATTTGTGGATGGACATTTAATGGTTACACAACTTATCACATTGCTATAATATTTGTATGTGGACTATAAACTGAAGGACTTATGAATCAATGCATATGAAACAAATCATTTGAGTTTCCATTATTTCTTATGGGAAAATTTGCTTTGATATACAAGTGCTTTGGATTACAAGCATGCTTCCGGAACAAAATATGCTTACAATCCAAGGTTTTACTGTATATATTGTTACTGTCTGTTATTCTTTCACAGACATATTGCAGTAAAGACAATTTCTGTGTTTTATCATAATGTGTGTCTTTCCCATTGGTCACTTGGTACTTGCACTATTGCCAGGTGTGCCAGAGGGGGCTGAGGCTGTTATTAGGGTTGAGAGGCTGAGTAACAGACTGAACAAACAAAAGGAGCTTCTTCGGGGGTATCGCTACAGTAGTTAAAGAGCAAACTCAGCACAAATCATATGCTGTCAGATAACATCAGATTTCTCCAGCCTGTCCCCCATAAATATGAAAGATGTGCCTATATTATTCAATTTGTTATCATGAAAGCGTCTCTTCTGAAAAAAATGTAAGTTGTATCTTTACTAACAAATGTAACAGTATAAATAAAGGCTACTGCTATAAATTTGTTAAATATTTGTTACAGTATATTCAGCCATGCAATAGGCACACTAGGGTTGATTTACTAAAACAGGAGAGTGCAAAATCTGGTGCAGCTCTGCCGAGAAACCAATCAGCTTATGTTTTTTGTCAAAGCCGAATTGAACAAGCTAAGGTTAGAAGCTGATTATCCATGCACAGCTGCACCAGATTTTGCACACAGTTTTAGTAAATAACCCCCATGCATGAAACAAAGGGGTTAAATTGCTGTAGAAAAATAAGCCCCCCCCTTCCTGAGCTGAATCAATTAAGTGAAGCTCTGCTGACTTCCATCATCCAATCACCTGCATGGAAAATTCTGTTTTTGTTTTTTGTTTTTTCATTTTCCTTGAAAATAATTGAGTATTTTTTGCATTTCACATTCAGTAAGCGGTGAGAAGATTTCTTGGCAAAGTGCAACTTCCCTTGCAAAGTGCATGGCCCATTTACCTTTAGGAAATCATTCCCAAAGAGGCTGATTTATAACAGATTTGAGAATGTTCACACAGTAAATTGTGAGAAGATTCACTTCAATTATCCTATTGTGCAAAGAAAATCCATGTTTACCTAATTCCTCTGCACAAATGAATAACTGGAGTGAATAATCACACAATTTATTATGGCTGAGTTACTAAAATATTTTAAATTAGTCTCATTGTGAGAACATTTTCAAATCCTTCAGTAAATCAGGTTTAAAGTGTCTACACCTACACACCTAATATTGCTAATATTTTGTGAGGAATGGACCCTTATTTTTTTATTGAATAATCCAATAATGCAAATGAGTGTCTTTTAGCTTCTGTTAGACATTTTAAAAGATTAAACTCATTATCAGATACATTTCTAAGTCATAGAAAATCAACTGTAGTCATTCTTATTCCCTGTGATCCTGAATAAATTAAGCTTCTCCGTAATAGACTCCACTTGATTATAACATAGAAATTGAAATAATTTTACTCAACAAGTTATTGGCAGTATTTCGTTTTGCAGCCCTAGTAAATAGGGTTAAGGTTTTTATTTGTCTTCAGTTAAAGCATGGAAACAAAGCTTGGGCAAAATACAAGTGTGGAATATTGAAGCAGCTAGCTGGAATACTTCAATATACTTATCTTAAACTGATGGACAGCAACACCATGTTTGAGTCACGATGCTTAATTCATCACACACCCCCCTTCTGCAAACCAAAGACAGCAAATATTTATTATCTTAAACTTAGTGTGAGATTCACATTTCACCAATGCATTATTTTGTATATTTTTTATTTTGTTAATTTTGATATATTGCTTGAATTTCCCATATTTTGTTCCAGGTTAATAATTTTTGGCATTGGACTAATATCTATTCTGTCTAGCAAAAAGTAACACTGTTGGATGGTATACAGAGGAATCGGTATAATCTAGATATTAAAGGGGTTGTAAAGGTTTGTTTTTTATTTTATAAATAGGTTCCTTTAAGCTAGTGGAAAATGGGAAAACAACTGCGCTAAGATATAATAGATAACCTACGGCTGATAGTTGAAGCAGCAGCTAACCTGCAAACAAACAGTGAATAACATAGAAAAAGATGGGGGGTGGTGACGTCAGCACGCCGCTCGTTCCGCCCTACGTGTTTTGTGATAGGTCACATTGTCTCGGGGCACGAAGACGACGATTTTTTGCAGATCTCATCATATGCATGGTTCATTGTTATATGCTACCCTTATATGTTTCACTTATGCACATGCTAATGCTCCTTCATTGGTAGCGTTCACAAATTTACTTGATTTAGCGCAGCTATTATTTTTTCTCTCCTTTAAGCTATTGCATTGTTGGTTCACTTACCTTTTTCTTCGATTTCCCTTCTAAATGTTTTTTTTCTTTGTCTGAATTTCTCACTTCCTGTTCCTCCTCAGTAAGCTTGCCCCCATCATCCGAGCTGTTCTGGATGGGGGTTGGTCAGCCAGAACAGCTTACTGAGGAGGAACAGGAAGTTAGAAATTCAGACAAAGAAAAAAAACATTTAGAAGGGAAATCAAAGGAAAAGGTAAGTGAACCAACAATGCACTAGCTTATAGGAACCTATTTAGAAAAAAAAACGAACCTTTAAGCTCTCTTGTAACCCATATGTCCTCAAGCAGTGTTTTTATGTCTGGAAATACTTTTTTTTTTTTAGCTTTTGAAACACAAGCAACACAGTTAATCAATAAAAAACACATTTTTCTGTCTTCTAGGATCTCAGGAGCTTTCATGCCAGAAGAATCCTGTGGTTTTAAGTGCTTTACATGGCCCGAATAGCCCAATGTACAGAACAATGTCACTTACATTGTACTTCTCTTCTTCGATCATTGGAGTACTTGGAGTGGCCTTGAGATCTCCAGCTAGTATGAGCCATCCAGGCAATAAAGGAAATCAACCACCCTCTGGACAGGGTTGCAGGTAACAAATATGTTTCTTGTAAGGGTAAAGTAGTCAAAACTGTTTTACATTTTGGTAAAACAACCAGATTTTTGTGCTCATGTACATTTTACTGTGGTTCAGACCTCTTTCAGATGGAGCGGAATCCATCCAAGTGGATGTCAGGTCCGTGTCTGCTCCACTTTGCAGAGTGGACATGGACACAGCCTGCTGTTCTCTATGGGGTGGTCGGATGGAAACAGACTGTCTGTCCGTTTCCATCAAATTGACGTTCCTCTGGATCCCCATCCATCTATTTTTAATGGACTGGATTGGATCGGATTCCAGTGGGAGACAGTGGACACATCTACCACCTCATAGAGAACAATGGGTGGTCTTTTTTGTTTGAGTTGATATTCTAAGTCAAAGCAGCAAAATAATCAACTTTGTAAACACAACTTAATTTTGTATTGTTCTATTATGCTTGTACAATGTGTTCAAGTTTCTGCTACCACACCTATTGATATGGAATAGAACAATGCAATACTTTTTGCAGATCTAATTACAACCTGTACTGTAATAATTAGTCATCTTATGCCGCATACAGATGATCGGAAATTCCGACAACAAAACAGTGGATTCTTTTCTGACGGATGTTGGCTCAAACTTGTCTTGCATACAGTAGGTGTTTGTGATATTGTGCTTTTAGCACGACAGCGTCGCGCTGATTCTCGGCGACAGGGTGCCGAGATCTCGCCGGCATCTCACACTCACTGGAATAGTGACAGCACATCCCAGCAAGCGCGTCATAGAAGCGACGGGAGATCCGACTTGGATTCCCGCCAATTCTACACGTGTGCGGCGTGTTATGAATCCTGAGGGGGAAGTCCCCGCCGGATTTTAAATAAAAATCCGGCATGGGTCCCCCCCTCAGGAGCATACCGGACCCTTAGGTCTGTTATGGGTTGTAAGGAGAGCCCCCCTACGCCGAAAAAAACGGCGTAGGGGGTCCCCCTACAATCCATACCAGACCCGTATCCAAAGCACGCTACCCGGCCAGCCAGGAAGGGAGTGGGGACGAGCGAGCGCCCCCCCCCCCCTCCTGAGCCGTACCAGGCTGCATGCCCTCAACATGGGGGGGTTGGGTGCTCTGGGGCAGGGGGGGCGCACTGCGGCCCCCCCACCTCAGAGCACCCTGTCCCCATGTTGATGAGGACAGGGCCCCTTCCCGACAACCCTGGCCGTTGGTTGTCGGGGTATGCGGGCGGGAGGCTTATCGGAATCTGGGAGCCCCCTTTAATAAGGGGGCCCCCAGATACCGGCCTCCCCACCCTAAGTGAATGAGTATGGGGTACATCGTACCCCTACCCATTCACCTGCAAGAAAAGTGGTAAAAACACAAATAAACCACACAGTGTATTAAAATATTTTATTTTTCTGCTCCGGAGGCCGCCCCCTGTCTTCTTTATTAGCTCTTTTACCAGGGGGGGCTTCTTCTTTGACGTCTTCGGGTGGGTGGGGGCCGCCGTCTGGTTCTCTTCCACCGCCGGGGGGGGGTGGCTTTTAAAAAAGCCCCCACCCCCCCGGCGGGTTAACTCCGGCGTCTTCGGCGGGGCTCTTCTTCTTCCGCTATCCCGACGGGTCTTCTCCGCTATCCGGGGGGTCTCGCCGCTCTCCGCTGTTGACTCGTCGCACCCCGGTTCTTCGTCTCGCAGTCCGGTCCCTTCTTCCGTGCTGTACGTCTTCTTCTGTGCTGTGAGTTCTTCTTCCGCGCTGTGACGTCATGTTCTTCACTTCTCTTCTTCTCCCCATGTTGACTCGCCGGTCCTCCTCGCTGAAATGACGGATGCGCGCCTTGCATCGGACCTATATAGGCCTCACAATCCCATCATGCTCTGTACCTACCCATGTGATACCTACCCACGTGGGTAGGTATCACATGGGTAGGTACAGAGCATGATGGGACTGCGAGGCCTATATAGGTCCGATGCAAGGCGCGCATCCGTCATTTCAGCGAGGAGGACCGGCGAGTCAACATGGGGAGAAGAAGAGAAGTGAAGAACATGACGTCACAGCGCGGAAGAAGAACTCACAGCACAGAAGAAGACGTACAGCACGGAAGAAGGGACCGGACTGCGAGACGAAGAACCGGGGTGCGACGAGTCAACAGCGGAGAGCGGCGAGACCCCCCGGATAGCGGAGAAGACCCGTCGGGATAGCGGAAGAAGAAGAGCCCCGCCGAAGACGCCGGAGTTAACCCGCCGGGGGGGTGGGGGCTTTTTTAAAAGCCACCCCCCCCCGGCGGTGGAAGAGAACCAGACGGCGGCCCCCCCCCACCCGAAGACGTCAAAGAAGAAGCCCCCCCTGGTAAAAGAGCTAATAAAGAAGACAGGGGGCGGCCTCCGGAGCAGAAAAATAAAATATTTTAATACACTGTGTGGTTTATTTGTGTTTTTACCACTTTTCTTGCAGGTGAATGGGTAGGGGTACGATGTACCCCATACTCATTCACTTAGGGTGGGGGGCCGGTATCTGGGGGCCCCCTTATTAAAGGGGGCTCCCAGATTCCGATAAGCCTCCCGCCCGCATACCCCGACAACCAACGGCCAGGGTTGTCGGGAAGGGGCCCTGTCCTCATCAACATGGGGACAGGGTGCTCTGAGGTGGGGGGGCCGCAGTGCGCCCCCCTGCCCCAGAGCACCCAACCCCCCCATGTTGAGGGCATGCAGCCTGGTACGGCTCAGGAGGGGGGGGGCGCTCGCTCGTCCCCACTCCCTTCCTGGCTGGCCGGGTAGCGTGCTTTGGATACGGGTCTGGTATGGATTGTAGGGGGACCCCCTACGCCGTTTTTTCGGCGTAGGGGGGCTCTCCTTACAACCCATAACAGACCTAAGGGCCCGGTATGCTCCTGAGGGGGGGACCCATGCCGGATTTTTATTTAAAATCCGGCGGGGACTTCCCCCTCAGGATTCATAACAAACGCCGCACACGTGTAGAATTGGCGGGAATCCAAGTCGGATCTCCCGTCGCTTCTATGACGGCTCTGTCTCCATCGCGGCAAGCCAGCTCGGCGCTGGCTCCCGCGATGGGGCTCGTAGGTGCTCAATCTCGCTGAGAAAGAGAGCGAGATTGACACAAAATCGGCTTCACCTACTGTACACACGGTCGCACAAATGTTGTCGGAAATTCCGAATGCCAAGAACGCGGTGACGTACAAGATGTAAGACAGCACTATTAAAGGAAAGTCTAATACCAGTCCTGTTAGTAGAAGTTTGGTGAGAGACGATTCGCGCTTTTCAACCTCGTGCTTTTCAGTCCATAACAGCGTGACGGATGTGTTATCTCCATTATAAACGCTAGTTTTACCAGACCGAGCGCTTCCGTCTTGTACTTGATTCAGAGCATGGAATTTTGTGCGTCAGGATTGTCCACACACGATCAAAATTTATGAGAACGGATTTTGTTGTCGGAAAATTTGAGAACAAGCGCTCAAATTTTTGTTGTCGGAAATTCCGACAGCAAATGTCTGTTGGAGCCTACATGCGGCATTAGAGCACGAAAACTTTACGGAATCTAAAACAAATTCCTGATGCCATTGGGTCAATTTCCAACAGTCAACCATTTACTTCACATATTTAGGTAGATATTCACAGCTGAATATACAGTGTCTTGAAAAAGTATTCATACCCCTTTTCCACATTTTGTCATGTTACAACCAAAAACATGTAATGTATTTTATTGGGATTTTATGTGATAGATTAACACAAAGTGGCACATTATTGTGAAGTGGAAGGAAAATTATAAATAAGTGTGGTGTGCATTTGTATTTAGCCCCCTATACTCTGATACCCCTAACTAAAATCTAGTGGAACCAATTGCCTTCAGAAGTCACCTAATTAGTAAATAGAGTATAAATAAGTGATAAAGTCTTTCACTCTACTGTGAGTAAAAATTAATAAACCTATACAGACACTGTGATAATAACTAAAAAGCTGCAAAATCTAACAGTGTACACTAATCACAAAATATCAAAATAAATACAAAAGTGATTTTGCTCTAAAAAGTGATATCACTACAAATGGCCCTGTGATATATAAATGTGAAAACAAGACCTAATAAACTAGTGTGCAAACAATAATGTGATATAATAGAGATCAATACTTAATGTCCTACTACTGGAAGTTGTTACAAATCTATATTATAGTTCAAAAAACTATAATGAACATGTGGTAGAGATGAACGATTCGATGGATTGGGGGACTTTGTGTGTGTTAGTCCCATTTCAAGTATCCAAAATGCATGGGGAAGGTTGTTAGATCTTATCCGCAGACTAGTCTCCTAGAACTTTCACCTGAATAAGGGTTGTAATTCGCATAAACTCAACAAGTATATGGTCCGGCCTCGATCTATGTGTTCTCCAATCCCTTTCTTCTATTCTCCTTCCGGCTCTGTAGTGGCTCTAACTGTCAGATGCTGCTATTCCTGCAGATGGTCAATATCTTCCACTAACCTAACCCAAAGTACTCCAGACCATGGAGTATAAGTATGGAAAAGGAGAGAAGAAAATGCTTCCAATAGTGTAGTATGTAAGATGAACAAACTTTATTGGGCTCTAAAAGGTGGACTCTTACATAGAAAATTGTCAAACAAGCCAACATTAAAAGATTGCGTAGTTTCCAGCACCTTCTTACTCTACTTCCGGTCTATGTTCGCCTCTCGCCCTCCCTACGCTGTTATGTCACACCTCGTGACTTCTTCAGGGGCTGAAACCTGCAGGTATTTTCAGCATGGAAATATGTACAAAATGTTGTGATACATTTTTTCAAATATTTATTACTAAATTATTTAAAGTGATATTAAAGTTTTATTTTAATAACAAACATGTCATACTTACATGCTCTGTGTAGTGGTTTTGCACAGAGTATCCCTGATCCTCCTATTATCAGGTCCCCTACCAGTGCTCCAGGCTCCTTCCTCCTGCCTAGTGCCCACATAGTGAGTGAGTGAGAAACTTATATAGCGCAACACATGCAAACTGAATCGCCTCTGGGCGCTTGGTATCCATTCCCTGGGCCCTCAAAAGAGATGGGTCTTGATCTTTCTCCTGAAGGCCAAGTGGTTTACCTCCAATCGGATGGTGGTTGGTAGAGCTTTCCATAGTCCTATTGTTATAGGGGCCCCTGAGCAGTCTCGCTCCTGAACCCCTTCTCTGTGTGTCCATTCACACACAGAGTGCGTCTCACCCCTGCTCTCTCCTAATTGGCTCACTGGCTGTGATTGACAGTAGCTGCGGCCAAATGCCACCGCTGCTGTCTAAGCCAATGAGGAGGGAGAGCTGAGGCTCAGGAATGTTTTAGAGGGGGCTGGGGGTGCTTCTGAAGGTAAAAAACCTTCAACCTTTACAACCACTTTAACATACAGTATTAATGTTATATATATTAAGTGCCTCCTCTAGCTAGGGGAAAAACAATGAGGGCCTGATTGTTTTGATTAAATCATTTTCTGAACATGATAGCTTTAGAAAGCCTTCTGATGAAAAATATAGAAATGGAAATGCATTGAGATTTTTAGAACAGAAAACATTGGGGATTAAGACATGTAATTGCTGTTTGATTCTTGTATGTACTACTAGGTCTAGAATGACTCTAATATTATGAGAAGCTTGGAAAAACAGTATATAACAGATTTTTAAATATCAAAGTATATTGCAGTTTTTTATGCTGGTTAAAATAGTTAGCTGTATATTCAATGGGCCTACAGTTATTGATGACATAAGAGGTTCTTGTTGGATTATGGAATAACAGTAGTAGTAAATACTGAAATAAATACATTGGCTATGGAATATTCATCCACAATCTGATTGCAGAAGTATTGATAGAATGTAATATTTTCTTCAGTCGTCTATGGCTAACAAAGGCCATCATAACCAGCAGTTGATAGTTTGTAGAACGCATTCCTCCATAACTTTCCTTATGTGTTAATGTTAGACAAAGTATTTCATTTAGGAAGCCTGAAATCTCATAAGGATCAGTAGTGGTTTGCAGGTTATAAAAGTTTTTGATAATATTGTAAAGCAGCAGCATAAATGGTGTTAGGCTAATGCCGCGTACACATGATCGGAAAATCTGACAAGAAAACAGTGGTTTTTGTTCCGACGGAATCTTGGCTCAAACTTGTTTTGCATACACACGGTCACACCAAATTCCGACCATCAAGAACGCGGTGATGTACAACACTACGACGAGCCGAAAAAAATGAAGTTCAATACTTCTGAGCATGGGTCGACTTGATTCCGAGCATGCATGGTTTTTGGTGTGTCGGAATTGCATACAGACGATCAAAATTTCCTCCAAGAACTTTTCCTGTCTGAACATTTGAGAACCAGCTCTCAAATTTTTCTTGGTGGAAATGCAGACAGAAAGATTCTGATGGAGCCTACACACGGTCGAAATTTCAAGCCAAAAGCTCTCTTCTGACTTTTCTTGTCGGAATTTCCGATCATGTGTACGTGGCATTAGACTGCCAGAAGGTGTACTTAGACAAACATTTCTCTTTAGCTCTCAGTTTCTGAACAAGTCACTTATCTGGTTTGTTTCCAAACTTATAGTACCACGCTAGAGTACAATATAAATCCCTCTTAGTAAAATAGGAAAAAACTCTGTAAAAATATTTGTATCAGTTGTAATGAACTGAAGAAGAGATTACTGGTTGGCAAATTCCAGATTTTGTAGTTTTGTATCTCAGTTTTTTTTCTCTTCTTTCTGGCAGAATGTCGGGAGACAATTGCAGGTTAAAAAAAAAAAATGTCCTGTGTGTGTCGGCCTGTTTGACAGAAGCCGGCCATTTTGACAGCTTCTGTCAGACGTGCGTACTGGAAAACCAGCAGCCAGCCGACTCCCGATCAGGGCTCTCAGCCAATGGCTGAACAGAAATAACAAAATACGTTAACTTAATTATTTAGCAGACCAAATGGGAGAAGATAAGAGATGTTCTTTGTTAGACTTTACATATTTTTTAAGAAAGAGTATGTACTGTAGATCTGGCCTACAGGAGGAGGAAACAACATCTCCTACATACACCAGACAGTGATTAAACTAGCTAACTTGCATGAACAGGCTAAATGGGGGTTGGAAAAATATTTTTATAAGAATATGTTGGAGTAGGCATATTTCCATGATCTGCGAATAAGCCATATTATAAATAAAGAAATTTGTACTGGAAGATTTTCAGTGCTAAAATAAAATACTGAATATGGAAAATATGCTTTTCTCCTGACACATCTGGAATTTTATGCTACGTGAGAAAATATTATACATAGTTGTACTAAATACAGCCACTGAGTAATTTGGTTAAATGAATTGGTATAGCTAATTATACAATTGACATGGAAAGCAGAGTTTTTTCAAATATAAAAAGCTCTAGTTAAGTATATTGTGAATTTATGTAAACAATAAACAAGAAATTTAAGATTGTTGTAAAAATTATAGTGTTAGGTAAGAAACAGAAATGCATACCTGGAGTAGTGTTGGTTTAACCCTTGCTAGTCTTGGTGTAAAAGTCTAATTTGTTCTGAATAATTGTCCTTGATGTGAGATGAAAAAGACAAAAGTAAAGAAGAAAACTTGATTAAGATTTTAGTTTCGTTTTTTTAGTTATTTTTTTAATCTAAGGATTAATGTGATACATAAAGTGAATACACTAAATAACAGGTAGAGGTAAAATGCAAGAAAATATATTGGACCCGCTATAACGTGCTATCCTCCTCTCATTTCAGATAGGAGCTGGCTACTAGGCCTTGAGGGATTAAAACTAGGTGGGTTCCATTGGGATATGTTTAGCAATAAGAGTCACAGCTGTAAGAGATTGATGATCTTCCTTCAGTCCGGGTTCACACTGGTACGACACGACAGTCGTATTACTTTGGATCAGACTTTGCCCTGTGACCCATGCATCCGACTTCAATAAACAGGGATCCGACTTTGATCCCCGACAATGCCAGGCACTGTGTCTGGTATGAATCTTTAGGGGTCCCCCCAAAATCCATACCAGACCCTTATCCGAGCATGCAGCCCCGCAGGTAAGGAAAGGGGGTGGGGATGAGCGAGCATCCCCCCCGAACCGTACCAGGCCCCATGCCCTCAACATGGGGGGGGGGTGCTTTGGGATCAAAGCCGGACCAAAGTAGTGCAGGGAGCATTTTCAAAGCATTTTCAAAGTCGGACTGACTTGTGTCAGACCAGTTAAAGCGGAAGTAAACCCATTCATAAAACAGTTTGGTTTCTGGCATGTGCCGGAAATGTAACACTCCCATTGGTTGTGCTCTCAACCAAACTGTCAAACCATCCGATGGCTGGTGTCATAACTGATCACATGTGCAGCATAATGGCAGTTGTAGATTAAGCATAGGCAAAGATGGCAGCTTCCTTGACTGAAAACGATAGGGGGGTTTACTTACACTTTAAGACGGCTCCCATAGGGAAACATTGATTTTCACACATCATGCAACATGAGCTCACAATGTCAGAGCGTTTGTCGTACTAATGTGAACCCAGCCTATAAGGAGTTTATAGAATAGGAGTATTTATTCATTTGGAACAGCATTTAAATTGACAGTCCTACTTGTGTTGGATTTCTGTTCTTTGTAGAATGGTGGTATATAGGTTTGAAGGCTTTTTTGCTCAGAGGGAGACATTGAGAGACAATCAGTAAAAATTGGTACTGCCTGGTTAGGCCTTTAGAATTCACAGCAGCTGCCAGGATTCAGTCTGTTGCTTCTGGGCACTGTTGCTTTAATATATCTCTTGGTAGGTATATTTCAAGCTGGAACTGCATGGAGAGGGTTTCAAGCATCCAGTACTCACCTTTTCTTGTAAGGGGCAGGTAGTTGCTAACCATATCAGCTGAGCAGGTAAAGTGGTCAACTGAAGCCTTTAACAATTACCCACATTTAAGCAAGGCTTGGTCTAAATGGTGTAGACCAATTCTTGGTTACTAGGGATGAGCCAACCCCCCCCCCCCCCTCTGTTCGGTTCGCACCAGAACCTTTGAACGGACCGAACATTGGCGCAAACATTTAGAACCCCATTGACATCTATGGGACTCGAACGTTCAAATTCAAAAGTGCTAATTTTAAAGTTATTGTCGTAAAACGTCTTTGAGAACCCGGGTCTTTCCCCCTGGGAACATGTATCAATGGAAAAAAAGTTTTGAAACGGTAGTTTTTTCCAGGACTCCTGAAAAAACGACCGTTTTTAAAACTTTTTTTCCATTGATACATATTTCCTCGGGCAAGACCTGGTTCTCAAAGACGTTTTCACAGCCATACTATAGACACCCAGCAGGTACAATATTTAAAGGAATTTTTAATTTTTAATTTTTTTTTTAATTTAAGTATCGTTAAAATCACTGCTCCTGAATCTTTAGGTGCAAACTACAGAGCACACAGCCAGTACACACCAAGTAGCTTTAGGTGCAAACTACAGAGCACACGACCAGTACACACCAAGTAGCTTTAGGTGTAAACTACAGTGGACACAGGCAATAAACCACGTAAGAATACTGCAGCTAGCACAATCACCTGCCTGCCAGTAAATTAGGAAGAACTGACCTAGCTAAACTATACAGCGTATAAATATATGTACAACACCTGGGATGTATATATATCCTCTACACACTGTAACATTAACTGACTTGCCTACCTGCCTTCTCTATCTACCTGCAAAAAATTACACTCTCTCTGTCCTCTCTTAACCACTGCAACACACTACACAAGGCCCACCTGCAGGCGGCCTTTTATAGTGTGGGGCGTGTACTAAACCCCCTAAACCATAATTGGCCAAAGCCACCCTGGCTTTGGCCAATTATGGCTCTCCGTTTTTTGCGCGCTGTGATTGGCCAAGCATGCGGGTCATAGTGCATGCTTGGCCAATCATCAGTCAGCGATGCCGCAGTGAATTATGGTCTGTGTAATGTACCGTATTTATCGCGGTATAATGCGCTCCCGCGTATACCGCGCACCCCTAAAGTTGCCCTGAATCGTGTGAAAAAAAAGTTTTTTTTGTACTTACAGTTTGGTGTCTTGCGCGGCATCCATCGGCGGCCTCGTCGGGTCCGGCGTCCGTCTCCGGGTGTCCTCTTCGTTGGGTCCGGCGTCCTTCTGCGGCTTCGGGTGTCCTCTTCGTCGGGTCCAGCGTCCGTCTGCGGCTTCGGGTGTCCTCTTCGTCGGGTCCGGCATCCTTCTGCGGCGTCCTCGCGTCCTCCCCGCTCGTTTCCCTTGCCGAGTTTGAATACTGCGCCGACATATACAGAGCGCAGTACACTCGTGTATTGTCGGCAATGCTCGGCAACTCTCGCGCTGACGTCCTGTACGTCCAGGACGTGAGCGCGGAAGGAGCCCTTGACTCCCTGACTATACCCGATTGTACTGCGCTCGGTATATGTCGGCGCAGCATTCAAAACTCGGCGCGGGAAAGCGGGTATCAGCATTAACGGCGCACCCACGATTTTGCCCTGATTTTCAGGGCAAAAAAGTGCGCGGTATGCGCCGATAAATACGGTAACTCGAATTTGCCGCGAGCGACCCGTTTTGTCTGTATTTCGACGAACGATCGAACATAGGATGTTCGAGTCAAACATGAGTTTGACTCGAATACGAAGCTCATCCCTATTGGTTACATTGGGAATTTAGTTTAGCAGGATACTTTTAACAACTTACCTGCCTTTTACCAAGATTTTATTTCAGATCTATCTTCTTGACAATTTCCTCACCTAATGAGCGATAATTAAGGGTTCCTCCTATAACTGACTTACCCGTTTGATTGGGCATAGCCAATCAATGTATTTTTCAAGGTAATGTCACTTAACATTTCACCTAATTTAGTAAGGAGGCCTATAGACATGAGGTGACCAGTCAATGCTGAATGCCAAGCAAAAGTTTTTCTAGTTTTGGCTAAATTGGTTAAGGGTCAGGTTTTTAGCACTGTGTATATCCCAATTAGACAAAGAATATCCCAAATGTTATGGAAAAACCCGCCTTTGACAGCTATTACTGGAAGAGGTGTATCAATTGTGAGATTTCCCCTCACCTTTTGTTCCAATGGCAACTGCAAAATTTGAGCCTTATCTTCATTTTCTGTCTTGGTGAAAATAGTCACTAAGACAAATGAGGGAGTGGCTCTGCACATATGAGCAGCACGGACTGCAACAAAACCGGACAAATTTGTCTATCCCTCTGTAGTATACCTAATGCTAATACATGGATTACTTTAATCCAGCAGATAACAAATGGATTGAGAATGATTTTATATCTGCAGACTACTCCAGACCTATGTAGCCATATTGAAAGTAATCATACTTGGAGGAAAAATTGGTTGGCTTGAATCATTTTTGCCAGCTGATTGCTGTTGTTCTCTGAGATATGGTTGATGCCAGCGGTGTCTTCACAGTACATAAATATATACAATGTGCCATGGTGAGTTTACTTGTATTTGGCACACCTGCTGTACGTGTACCTGCTGACTAACCTAAATTGGACATATTTTGAATAATTTAAATCTATAAATAATACTGCAAACCAATGCTATAATCAAAGTTTTAATTGGTAAAAAACAACAGCGACAATATGCTAGTCCAGAACAATCAGAATTCAGTTTATTTTGATTATATTTGTTAAAAATTGAAAAGTACTTGTAGTAATTTATACATTTTACTGTTATCCCCAATTCATCCACTAGGTCATGCTCCCCACTGCATGTGGCACATGGTTCTACCCATTGTTCCGTAGATATGGATGGAGAAATTCAGTGCTCTGTGACATGTGACGAGGGCCATGTTCTTCACTCAGTCAGTAAGACAGGACATAATGTCTTACAGGTAAGGCTCAGGTTAATTAATTTTGAATGTTGAATAGGTACAACCTGCCGTAAGTGATTCTGTTCTTGCGTTAAACTTTTCTAAGGTGACAACAGTGTTGTAGTGCAGGCACCTGTGTTTCTCAATAAAATGAGCTTCTAAAAGCTAAGGTGACCACTGTGTTGCCCATAGGCTTTACAAAGAGCAGAGCTGTGGGAGGAACCCAGAAACTCTGCACAATACAAGCTGCCTGCAGGAAACTGCAAGAGGGGGTGGAGTCAAGACCAGTCACCCTGCACAGAGAGAGAGCAGCAGTGACCGTTTTTTTTTTACTGGAAAATCCTCCACTAAGGCCCCTTTCATACTGGAGCGGGAGCAGCATCTGCGGTAAAGCGCCGCTATTTTACCGCCAATTTTGCGGCGCTATACCCCCTGCTAACGGTCGAGAAAGGGTTAAAACCGTCTGCAATGCACCTCTGCAGGCGCATTGCCGGCAGTATAGCCGCGGTGTCCCATTGATTTCAATGGACAGGAGCGGTGAAGGAGCGATATACACACCGCTCCTTCACCGCTTCAAAGGTGCGGCTAGCAGGACTTTTTTTTACCGTCCTGCTAGCGCACCGCTCCAGTGTGAAAGCCCGAGAGACAGCAGCGGCTGTTTAGGGTTGGTTTGCAGGTGCTATTTTTAGCGCAATAGCGCCTGCAAACCGCTCCAGTGTGAATAAGGGGTCTGAGAGAAAATTTCTCACTGGATAACTGCACAGATTCGGAAAAAATACAAATACATCAGACATTTAGACAATATTTGCTTATGTCTGAGTTAAACTTGAAGTTGATTTGGGTGTGACTCAAGGCATAAGCATAATTTCTGCTGAGTCTTTGATTGTGGATCCAAATCTCAGTGTGTCATTGAGGAAGACTCCTGTAAGGCTTCGTACACACGACCGAGGAACTCCACGGGCGAAACACATCGTTTTCCTCGTCGAGTTCCTTGTTAGGCTAGTCAAGGAACTCGACAAGCTTGCTTTGCGTACATACTGTCAAGACAAAATCTCCTCGTTCTCAAACCCGATGACATACAACACATACAACGGCAGGGGAAGTTCGATTCCACTGGCTAAACTCTTGGGGCTGGTTTTGCTAATCTCATGTGTTTGCGTGTTAAGTAAAAGTTTGTTAAGAGACAATTTGCACTTTTCAGTCTGTTACAGCTTAAAAAATGTGTTATCTCCATTACAAATTCTACTTTTACTCCCGTCTCATACTTTATTCTGAGCAAGCGCGGGTTTCTAAGCATACACACGCTCGAGTTTCTCGTCGGAAACCAACCCGACCAGGAACTCGGCGAGCCAATTTGAGACTCCCGTCGGGAAAATAGAGAACTTGCTCTCTTTTTGGCTCGTCGAGTTTCTCGACAGTTTCCTCGACGAAAATGTACACACGACCGGTTTCCTCGGCAACAAAAATATCTCCCAGCAAGTTTATTGCTGGTTTTTGCCGAGAAACTCGGTCGTGTGTAACTTGGAGCCCCAGAGACTCAGTAGGAAGTGAGAGAAAATATCTCCTAAATGAAATCCCCTCTTAGACAGTTGTCACTGGAAGGGGTTTCCCTATTGGAGAATTTCTTTCTCACTTCCTGTTCCAGGGACAACCTTAAAAAATGTAAGTTCCTATTACCAGAACAAATGGGAATAGACACTTTGGAGGCACAGACAGCAATAAAAACACTTTCTGACTATACTAATAAAAAAAATATAAAAAATAAATAAATAATGTAATCTTACATCATTAGAGTAGTACAATTTCATTATGGGAAGCACTATTTGAATATGATATACTGGGCCATTAGGATACACTTTTAGAACAGTAGTTTAGACAGAATTTGCCAGGATTCATAACATCCCACCAAATTTTTTAAAAATGTATTTGTCACACTAACTTTCTTTATTATTTGTCTTTAATAATTCCTATGCTCTTTTCTAATTTATTTCAGGATGCAGTGCTTAAATGCTCTTTTGGAAAATGGAATTTGATGGTAACTTGTGAACGTCTGGATTGTGGAGTTCCCCCTTCATCACTTGTATTTCATGCAAGTTTTTCTTGCCCTGAAGGTACAGGCTTGGGGAAACAATGCTTTTTTACCTGCCTGCCTCCTGCAAAATTCCAAGGTAAGTAATTCAGAGAGACACTTTGGGTGATTTGTGAAAGCTGGAGCTAAACAATTTTGAACAAAAGCAACTGTTGTCCACTTGTTCAGATGATTTATATTATGTGCTTGTCAACATAAAACTTAATCTGGTGCACTGTATGATCTATTTGAGGCACCTTCATCTACAGCCGTTACCAAAAGTTTGGAGAAAGACACAAATATTAATATTTCACAATGTTTGCTGCTTCAATGTCTTTAGATCTTTTTGTCAGATGCCACTATGGTATACCAAAGTATAATTACAAACATTTCATTAGTGCCAAAGGCTTTTATTGGCAATTACATTAAGTTTATGCAAAGAGTCAAAATTTGCAGTGTTGACCCTTTTTTGTCAAGACTTCTGCAATTTGCCCTATCATGCTTTCAATCAACTTCTTTGCCATATCCTGACTGATGGCAGCCCATTCTTGCATAATCAATGCTTAGGGCCAGATCCACATACATGTAGATCGGCACAGCGTATCAGAGATACACTACGCCGCCGTACCTTACCTGTCGCATTTTAGAATCCTCAGCGAGTTCGCGCCGTAAGTTACGGCGGCGTATTGTATTTCTGGCGGCGGATTTGAAATTGGGCGGGTTGGGGGCGGGTTTCATTTAAATGAAGCGCGTCCCCGCGCCGAATGTACTGCGCATGCGTCGTCCCGAAAGTTCCCGCCGTGCATTGCGCTAAATGACGTCGCTAGGATGTCATTTTTTTAACTTAGACGTGAGTTACGTCTATCCCTATTCACGGACGACTTACGCAAAAAAAAAAAATTCTAATTTCGACGCGGGAACGACGGCCATACTTAACATGGCAAGTCTATGTATACGCCGAAAAATACCAGATTTAGCTATACGCCGGAAAAAGCCAACTACAGAGGATGTTAGAAAATGCGACGGCCGCGCGTACGTTCGTGGATCGTCGTAAATCGCTAATTTGCATACCCGACGCGGAAAACGCCACCCAGCGGACGCCAAAGTATTGCATCTTAGATCCGAAGGCGTACAAAGACGTACACCTGTCGGATCTAACCCAGAAGCCGTCGTATCTTGGTTTGAGGATTCAAACTAAAGATACGACGCGGAAAATTTGAAAGTACACCGGCGTATCAGTAGATACGCCGGCGTACTTCGTCTGTGGATGTGGCCCACAGAGTTTATCAGAATTTGTGTTTTTTTTGTTTTTTTTCATTTGAGGATTAGCCACGAGTTATGAATGGGACTAAGGTCTGGAGAGTTTCTTGGCCACGGACCCAAAATGTCATTGTTTTGATCCCCAAGCCACTTAGTTATCACTTTTGCCTTATGGCAAGGTGCTCCATCATGCTGGAAAAGGCATTGTTTGTCACAAAACTGTTCTTGGCTGGTTGGGAGAAGTTGCTCTCAGAGGTTGTTTTGTGTATCATTGTTTATTCATGGCTGGGTTCTTAGGCAAAATTGTGAGTGATCCCACTCCCTTGGCTGAGAAGCAACCCCACATATGAATAGTCTCGGGATGCTTTACTGTTGGCATAACACAGGACTGATGGTAGTGCTCACCTTTTCTTCTCCAGACAAGGATTTTTCCAGATGCCTAAAACAATTGGAAAGGGGATTTATTCGAAAAAATCAGCAGTCCAATCCCTGTACCCTTTGCAGAATGTTAGTCTGTCCCTGATGTTTTTCCTGGGGAGAAGTGGCTCTAATTGGCTTACAAAAGGGGACCCAGTTGTGCGACAAAAGCAAATTAAAATTTGCTCCCTCCACCATCCTCCAAAAGTCTTTGCCTCACTGTGCGTGCAGATGTACTCACACCTGCCTGCTGCCATTCTTGAGCAAGCTCTGCACTGATAGTGCTCAATCAACTGTAGGAGACAATCCTGGTGCTTGCTGGACTTTCTTGGGTGCCCTGAAGCCTTCTTCACAAATGCAGTGGAAATTTTTTTTATGGGATTAAGTTCATTTTCATGGCAAAGAGAGACTTTGCATCTAATTGCAATTCATCTGATTACTCTTCATAACATTCTGGAGTATATACAAATCATAAAAACTGAAGGCAACAGACTTTGTGAAAATGAATATTTGTGTCATTCTCAAAGTTCTTGGCCAAGGCTTTATTATACCCACAACCAGTGGGCCGAATGCATAGATTTCAATGTTTTTTTTTTTGGAGGCACATGATCAGAGCCTGAGGCTCTAATTGGCTTCATGCTATTATCATACTGATTCTCTTCCCGGCCAATCAGGAAATGGGTCTTAAGACCCAATTGGTCGAGAGGAAAAGTGACCATATTGGCCGCCAAGGAGGAAGCCGTTGTGAAGTCGACAAGGAGGAGGAGGAGAGGCAGGAAGGAGCCAAAGCTGCCCGCGACCTAGATGGGGTAAATGCGGGGCTGGTGGGAGGACAAGCTAGCAATGGAGGGTTTGGGGGATCGCCCGAGTGATGAGGGGGGGATTGACCGGCCGAGATACTGCCGGGGTGGTGGCCCACTGCCCACAACGCTTCAAGAAGCAAAACCAGTGTGGACCTGTATTTATATTATTCAATGCATTCATCTTTAGCTGCTCTATCTCTAGATGCTTTCCAGTGCATTGTTAAACCACATCCAGAACGCATGCACTGTATTTGCCATCATTCCAATGGCCCTAGTGCACACCAATTTGGTCAGTCCAGTTTTTTCAACAACAGTAAAACATGCTGCATTTTTGGTTTCGAGTGCATTAAAAAATGCATGAAAAAGGGAACAGAATGCACCTTGCTCTAATGAAAATTAAGATTTTTCAAGTGTCGAAATAAAAAAGAGGAAAAAAATGCATCGTAACGCATTGAAATTGCATTAAAAATGCATTTAAAAATGAGCGTAAATGTGTATGCAAAAACACATCTACAAAGCTAAAATTCTGGTATGAAAAAACCTTAAAGTGGAGGTTCACCCCAAAAAAAAAAATTTTTAACATTAGATTGAGGCTAATTGCGGGAAGCGGAATCGGGTGTTTTTTTTTAATCAATGCAGTACTTACCGTTTTAGAGATAGATGTTCTCCGCCGCTTCCGGGTATGGGCTGCGGGACTGGGCGTTCCTATTTGATTGACAGCCTTCCGACCGTCGCATACAGCGCGTCACGAGTTTCGGAAAGTAGCCGAACGTCGGTGCGCAGGCGCCGTATAGAGCCGCACCGACATTGGGCAACTCATGACGCGCTGTATGAGACCGTCGGAAGGCTGTCAATCAAATAGGAACGCCCAGTCCCGAAGACCATACCCGGAAGCGGCGGAGAACATTGATCTCTAAAACGGTAAGTACTGCATTGATTTAAAAAAAAAACACCTGATTCTGCTTCCCGTAATTAGCCTCAATCTAATGTTCACATTTTTTTTTCGGTGAACCCCCACTTTAAGGGCACTTTTATTAGATTGGTGTACAGTGGGTAGGTGTGCCATTGCTCCTAGACTGGACCTTACCTTAACCACTTGCTTACCGGGCACATATACCCCCCTCCTGCCCAGGTGAAATTTCAGCTTCCGGCACTGCGTCGCTTTAACTGACAATTGCACGGTCGTGCGACGTGGCTCCCAAACAAAATTGACGTCCTTTTTTCCCCACAAATAGAGCTTTCTTTTGGTGGTATTTGATCACCTCTGCGGTTTTTATTTTTTGCGCTATAAACAAAAAAAAGCAACAATTTTGAAAAAAAAACCAATATTTTTTACTTGTTGCTATAATAAATAGCCCAATTTTTTTTCCAAAAAATTTTTTTTCTCAGTTTAGGCCGATACGTATTCTTCTACATATTTTTGGTAAAAAAAAAAAAATCGCAATAAGCGCTTACAAAATATGGGACAGAATTATTATTATTATTATTATTTTTTTTTTTTATTTATTTTTTTACTAGTAATGGCGGCGATCTGCGATTTTTTTTATTGGGACTGCGACATTATGGCGGACACATCGGACACTTTTGACACATTTTTGGCGCCATTCACATTTATACAGCGATCAGTGCGATAAATATGCACTAATTACTGTATAAATGTGACTGGCATTCAAGGGGTTAACACAAGGGGGTGAGGAAGGGGTTAAATGTGTGCCTGTATTGTGTTCTCACTGTGTGTGGAGGGGGGTGACTGGGGGAGGTGACCGATCTATGTCCCTATGTACAAGGGACACAGATCGGTCTCCTCTCTCCCCTGACAGGACGGGGAGCTCTGTGTTTACACACAGAGCTCCACGTTCCTGCTCTGTCATTACCGATCGCGGGTACCTGGCGGACATCGCGACCGCCAGGCACGCGCATCGGCATCTCGGGGACGCGCCGGGCCCGCCCCCCAGTGGCCGGGGGAATCCAGGACGTCAATTGACGTCCTGTTGGATATTCAGAGCCACCGTGAAGCCGTCATTTGACGATGGCCCGGGGCTCAAGTGGTTAAAGTTGGACATATTGACCTGTCTGGAACACAGGTGAGTGTCTGGTAAAAGCAGACTTTTAGTGCCTGCTCTAAGAAAGGGCTTTTGGTTTTGTATCTTTACTTGGTTTTGTTTTCATCCTTTTATATGTTGAAAACATGAGAACATTTCAATAAAATTTACCCTTTTACAGATAGGGCTTTACTGAAATTAGTTAAACTGACATTAAACTCAGGCTAAACAAATAATAAAAATTCTATTCAATTATGTATCCGTAACTCAAAAAAGTCCCTCCAAATTCCTTTTCTTTGCTGCTGTGATTCAACTTCCTGTTAGATCGTGGCTACGCTTGTTCTACAAGGTCCCAATTTATAAATGTAGCCAACCTCTCTCGCTCACTCCTGAGATGGACTATGAACTACAGCCTGTGGGATTTGTAGTGTGCATAGAGCCAAGGCTGTCTTGTTGATATCAATGTTGGGAGCTAGACTTAAAATCAGTTTACTGTATCAGATCAGGCAGTGATTGCGATTGGTTGCCAGTAGGGATGAGCTTCGAATTCGAGTCAAACTCATGTTCGACTCGAACATTGCCTGTTCATCGAACAGCGAACAATTATGGGTGTTTGCGGCAAATTCGAAAGGCCGCAGAACACCCTGAAAAAGTCTATGGGAGAAATCTAAAGTGCTAATTTTAAAGGCTTATATGCAAGTTATTGTCATAAAAAGTGTTTTTGGACCTGGGTCCTGCCCCAGGGCACATGTATCAATGCAAAAAAAGTTTTTAAAAAACTACCTTTTTTGGGAGCAGTGATTTTAATAATGCTTAAAATAAAACATTAAAAGTGAAATATTCCTTTAAATTTCGTACCTAGGGGGTGTGTAAAGTATGCCTGTAAAGCAGTGCCTGTTTCCCGTGCTTAGAACTGTCCCTGCACAAAGTGTAATTTCTGAAGGATAAAAAGTCATTTAAAATCACTGCACCCAAAAAAAAATGCTGTTTTTAAAACTTTTTTTGCATTGATATATGTCCCCGGGGGCAGGACCTGGGTCTCCAAACACTTTTTAGGACAATAACTTGCGTATTAGCCTTTAAAATTATCACTTTAGATTTCAAACGTTCGAGTCCCATAGACTTTAATGGGGTTATAAAGTTCACACAAACTTTTGGTTCTGTTCACAGGAACGGGGGGGGGGGTGTTCGGCACATCCATAGTTGCCAGAGGTTACAGTATATCATTACCACTTACTGACTGGTAGCTAGACTAGAGATTACAGAACACATTACGGCTCACTAATTAGTTGCTAGAGGTTACAGCACATGATTTCTTCTTGTTGATTGATCGCTAGAGATTACTGTACAGTAATACTGCTCACTGATTGGTTGCTAGAGGTTACAGCACATCATCTCTTCACTGCAGAGGGGCATAATAAACATATGAATACTGCCTTTATTTATATATGAATGCTGCCGGCCTAAGCTATTTACATATGAATGCTCCCGTTATTTACATATGAATTATGGTTTATATAAAAAAGGGTCTGCGGGTGAGTCATCTGTACACAAAAATAGGGCAGAGATGGGCAGCATTAGTAGCAGCACTTCACACAGAGATATCGGGACACAGCAAAGGATTAAAATTTCAAGGGACAAGGGAATTTAAACTGGGATAGTTGGCCGGTATGAGGCAGCTGTTTTGGGCCCCACAACAATGACAGGGCCCAGGACAGCTGCCCCTTTTTTTCCTGCCTTAAATACGGCCCTGCATAGAGCAGCACACATTACCACATTTAACGTGCACTGTGTATTTCAAACAGAAGGAAGTTAAGGTAAGAAGAGGTTCAGGAGCTCATGGAGGACATTACAAAAAGACAGCAAGAAACAATTTAATGAAAAATAGATTACATGGCTAAGAAGTAGTGGATGTCTTTGGATTTTTTTGACAGAATAAGGATATTGTTTAGTGTAACTTTTAATCATAAACAGGTTTGCCATGTGTTATTTTGTCTACTTCCTTCCTACACTACATCTGAGAGTACTAGGGCAGTAAAGTATATTGTAAAATTCTCACAATGAATGCTGATTATTCCTTAAAATGTTCTCTACATCCTAAATACAGTGACCATTTTTGTCTTGTGAAGGTTTTTTAAGGAAAGGATGGAAAGCTAACCTCTTTTCTCCTGGTTTCAGGAATGAATCGGTGGGTGACCTGTATGTGGGATGGTCTTTGGTCTCTCCCTGAGGGCTGCTGCAAGATTGAATGCGATGCTCCAACACCCATTCCCCATGCAAAGCTGATCACAACTCGCTGCCAACTGGGTAACCATGATGTGGGATCAACATGCAGATACAGGTGTAAGCCAGGCTACCATGTAGCAGAAGCACCTGAGCAACGACCTAGGAGGTTAAAGTTATTGTGTGCTTGTCTAAATTTACTACTAGCAGATGCTTTTGTCCTTTGAACAGTGCCTACTGTGCCTTTGTCTTAATCATTTTCAATTCTTTCTCTGACTTTCAGACTTCTCTTTCTAGTTAATGTCTTTTTCATGCTCTTCTCTATCAGTCATTTACATTCACAACAACCTCTGATCTTTAATTACACTGACTCTTCAAGGAAATGCGTGGTATTTTATTCAGATTATTTGGTTAGGACTTAAGGTGTTAGTTCACCTTAGTAAAAAAAAAAAACACATTATGAAGTTACACTATAACAAAACAGTGCCCTATGCTATTTAGTTCTTTTAACCATGCCTCTCCTTTGGTAACACACCCATGGACCTTATTCACAATAACAGCCACTGTTTTATATGTCTCTATCCATCTTCTTTAGCACAGAACTGGCAGAAACCAGTGGGACCCAGGTACACTCATATACTGTTTGCATAATATGGCTAGAAGTGGTGTTACTCTCAAGAATCTATATATTTAAGATTTACTATCTCAAAGATATGATATGGGTTAAATAAGAGTTCTTTTGACCAGAAGTGAAAGCTTTACTATAATAAGCATTTATTAAAGTATATACAAAGTCTAATCTAACACACCAAAACTATTTATAGTATTAAAGAAGCAGGAAATAGTAGTTTAAAATACAACGTATTTACATGGAGGGATATAGAGCATATTCCTCTAAAACATTAAAGTACAGACATATTCAGTTAGAGGTACCACTGACCCTTTTCCATAATTACCCTTTTAGAACCATCCTGCAGGGCATCCTTCCAAAAAGTGAGTTCCATTCTCCTCCCATCTTGAGTATATCTCTCTATGCTGATTTCTCATTGTATGGCCTAGCTTGGATCAGGATTGGAGGGCTTACTACATAAGTCAGGTCCCTTTCATGCAAATCCTGTTGACTATATCTGGGCAGGGCATTTAATAGAATTTTCCCAGAATTACAGGTGGGGCTATCTTCACTGCATATCCCAGCATGGGGTCAATTGAAGAGAGCAGGCTTAACTCAATGGAATTGTCTCTCCAAGCTTGTGGCTCCGCATAATCTACTGGTGCAGCTCTGCATAGTAACCACTCAGCTTCCAGGTTTTATTCCCAATTGAACAATTAATTAATTGAACAAGCCGAAGTTAGAAACTGATTGGCTCCTATGCACAGCTGCACTAAATTCTGGGAGCACAAGTTTTAGAAAATCTGCCCATCAGAGAGCTAAAATTTATCAGTATAGCTAAAAGCAAAATGTTTTCAGTTTTCGATACAGTGGAGCGGGATAAGAACACCTGTCAGGTTTCTATTGTTGCTGAGAGATTCACCCTCTCTATCTGTCCTGTTTACTGTTATTACTATGAATGAAAGTAAAATTAAATCTCAGATTACGGCAAGCAACCAGAACAGGATAATCTTCCAATTGGGACACTAGTTCTGGTGACCCTGAAGACAGCAAGAGATTTCCTCACTTTGGAGAGATTTCCTCTCACTTCCTGTCTTGATAATAGACAAGGAACTAAAGGAAAATCTCCCAAATAAAAAAAAATGCTTGCTGTAGCTGAAATTAAAGTTTTGAATTAACATACACTTTAAAGTGAAATAAAACATTCACTTTGACTCTCACACTAGAATGTGGATGAACACATGAAGAAGAGATTAAAGGAGAAGTCCAACCTCAGATCATTCAGCTGGGCTTCACTTATGGGTCACAGGAGTGCAATTCGTTTTGTACTCCTGTGACCCGTTTTCATCAGAGAGTGGTCTAAAGTCTGCTCTCTGCTGACATCACACAGATCAGTCCAGGCACCGCATCATCACGACTTTGGGAGTGTGGATCTGCCAGGTGCCTGGACTGATGGCAGTCTCAGCCTCTCAGCAAGTCGCTGAAAGGTTGAGATGGCCGCTTTCCACCCCTCCACAGCTCAGGGCTCCAGTGAGCATGGAGGAGCAGAGAGAAGAGATGATACTTAACAGCCAGCAGCTCTCCACTCCGGGAGGTGAGAGAACCGAGCCATCGGCGGTGTCTGGTGGCTCTATTCTTAGTGAAGAGGCGTCGGGGGACAGATGCAGCATCGGAACGATGCTGGATTCACCTTGTTAAGTATGATTATGGGATAAAAAATCCAATAATTCTCCTTTAACCTCTTTGCCACCGCGCTATAGACAAAACACGTCTACATCGCGGTGGAGTTATTCTGGGAGGACGTCCCTGGGACGTCCTCCCAGAATCCTCCTCTCGCGCGCCCCCTGGGGCGCGCTCCTGGAATCATCTGTGAGCGCCGGACCTAGAAGACCCGGCGCATCACAGATCGCGGTAAATTGCCACTGATATCGGCCGTTTACCACGTGATCGCTCCGTCAAATGACGGAGCGATCACTTGTAAACAAACCGGCGTCATGTGATGACGCCGGTTCCTCCCTCTCCTCTCTGTACCGATCGGTACAGTGTGAGAGGAGAGGGGGAGAGCGGGTGGCAGCAGCAGCTGCTGTGGCTGGATCTGTGACAAATGCAGTCACAGATCCAGCCATCCATCCCTCCCAGTGCAATACTCTGCAATACCAGCAATACTCTGCAATAACCCCCCCATACTCTGCAATAACCCCCCATACTCTGTGATAACCCCCCCATACTCTGCAAGAACCCCCCCCATACTCTGCAATAACCCCCCTTACTCTGCAATAACCCCCCCATACTCTGCAATAACCCCCCCTTACTCTGCAATAACCCCCCCATACTCTGCAAAAAACCCTTAATACTCTGCAATACCCCCAATACCCCACAATACCTGCTAATATGACAGAAACTAGTTTGTTTGTTTTTACAGAATTTTCAGTGTTTTTTCTTTTATAGCGCAAAAAATAAAAAACCAAGAGGTGATCAAATACCACCAAAAGAAAGCTCTATTTGTGGGAAAAAAAGGCCAAAAATTTCAGATGGGCACAATGTTGTATGACTGAGTAATTGTCATTCAAATTGTGAGAGCACCGAAAGCTGAAAATTGATCTGGTTAGGAAGGGGGTTTAAGTGCCCAGTGGTCAACTGGTTAAGTTGAATGTCAGAGAGTAGAATGTGGAGGGAAAATGTTTTTAATTCTTCAAACAAATTCAGATTTACAGTAGACAAGAGATTTTTTACTTGTTTCACTGCAGAAGGAATTGATTTTATTAGTATTATAGAAACAAACAGTCATACCAAAGGAGACTTAGTGTATTTACCAAAGACAGTTCTATATTCTCAAAGCAATTATGTAATCATGTTTTTTATGCTAAGCATTTCTCACCTTTCTCTATCACATCTGCACTCTACACAAATTCGGTATTTCAAACCTACTTCCATCTCCTCATTGCTACCAACTGTTAGAATGCATGACTGATGATGACACATTAACACTTACAGAGAGATTATTTTCTAAAACTGAACTTTTGCTCACTCGTACTTATAGTAATGTAAATAACTTATCTCACCCACCTCTCAAGCCAACTGTGTATGTGTCATATTTAATTTCTTATTTATTTATGAAGAATTATGTTCTAATTGTTGGCAGTTGCACTAATGAAACTCACTTGAATCACAAGGACTTGATAACATAGAGTTAATTTTGTGGACTTCTTTATTACTGCAGCATTAGAGTTTTAGAAAGCTCAAATACCTCCTGGACTCTCTAAGCCTTTGTTCTTGACCTAGTTATTAGTTATTTTGTCTGAAGATGAACAATCAAAGGAAATATAAAGTAAAAAAATCTATATAAAATGTGTGAAAAATGTTTTTGCTCAAACAAATTTGCTTGCAAGAGCGTTTTCCTGCTGAGTCTTGTACATGAGTACACAGTATAAAACAAAATCTGAGATTAGTCCTATTCTATAGAATATGTATCAATTGCTTGGAGGGCTAACTAATACTGAGTAGGTACTGTATATACAGTATATGTGTTAATAAAATACATTAGCATTTATCTGGATGCTTACAGACGCAGGTGGGTGGTTGGTCAAGCGGATCTGATCTGACTGATCTTTGGCATAAACAGGATTGAGTTCTCAATAAAGAAAAGCTTTCAGCCCAGCCTAGCTTTTGTGGCAAATCAAATCAAGGCAAGGGAGGAAGAGAAGAGTGGTGAATGCAAAGGGTGCCTTGAGTCACCAATTGGCAAAGGTGTTCCAACATGCAATTGCTGTTTCTCTGGACATTGATCAGCTAGCAACTGCCTTGCCTGGTTAACTTATCATCATTACTTTATATGACTGATTGGTTTGACTGATCTCATATGTGTTGACAGCTTTAGCCAACATTATATATTTGTATAAATAGTTATGCTGTATGTATATTAATATGGATAATACAGATATTACACTTGAAAGCCCAACTTTGCTTTTTAAGTTTTGGATAGAGTGGTTGAGAATAAGACCTTTTGTCAGATGTTTATTAATACCTGTGTCCACTTCTCAGGGGGTTTCCCTTCCCCCATTGAATATTCATACCCCATCTGCATATTTTCAGCATTTTTAGCACAAGAGATCAGCAATTGTAGCCTCTATATACTGTATCTATCCTGAATGATTTCTTTAAACAGTATGTGTAAAATAGTATTTAATAAATACCGTATTTAGTCACTATCACCTGATAAATTGTCAGTTTTGGATAGATTAGTGAGGGGTTGCAAATTCTGGTAGGTGTTTTTTGCTATCTATGACTTCATTGAGGACATTTTCCAACAGTACTGTACCAAAAAAATACTTATCTTGATAGTACAGGACACAGGTTGAGTATTCATAGACCCTGGGTTAAATGCTGGTACCTTCAGGTGACTGGACACTGGCAAGCTTTTCAGGACACGCCCTGGGCATCCCCCTATAACGCTACCCCACTCTGTGAGCCCTACATTTTTTGCTAGTGCCCTAAGGTGACTAACCTCTTTCTCCCTTACAGAGGAATCATTCTTAGCTTAACCACTATTATTTTCTCCTCAGATTCTTCAATCAACTTCATATCTTCTAATACAGCAGTAGAAGTAGTATATCCAGATTAGTGCAACCTCAGTAAAACCTTGGGGAATGCACCTGAATCCCATACTGTGGGGCAGCCTTTAAAGTTGTTTAGGGCACTGGATTAGAAAGGGTGCTCACTTCAGATCTGTATTCCATGCGTGTTAGCCACAGGGTGCTATACAGATCCATGTCTGTGGTCCATTCCTAAGGAACCCAGACCCATAAGACCCCTCTTGGGTTATGCTGATGGTGACATGAAGTCTGGACCTTATATAGGGACTGTGGATGTAGACAAGTAAGATAGGGTCACCCTGTATCTCTGATTTGTTACTGTAAAAACTGGAATTGTGTTTGGAATGTATTCACTTTACAGTGCAAACTTTTCAAACTTGGCTCTAAAACTCAACCACTCAGAGCTTAGTCTCAGGTTGATGACCAGGTGTTACATCATGCCACAGGTTTTACACTTTACCACCACCTCCCCCTACATCCAAGGTACCCAAACGCTTCCTTCCTCCATTTTGCTATGAGGACTTTGCTACAGGATGGCCTGCACTTAAAGTTGCTGTGTACTCCCTCTTAAGAATGCTTACCCTATTTTCACACCTTACTGCATGAGTACTCATATCATTCCCTGAAGAAATGTTGAAAACCAGGCAAAAGAAAAACAACAGGAACATTTTAGGCAAACATTTGCTCCGCCAAAGGGACACACAACATTTAACAAAAGTGGCAATGCTTCCCTTGCACTGGAGCAGGACCCAGTTTTAACACAACTTTCAGCATCTGATTCTTTCTCTAACTCAGGCATGCAACCAGCAACCTACCTCATCAAGGCAGTCTTATCTGCAACCATACTTCATATTGCCATTGCACACTTTCCTGGATCTGCTCTTGAGTTTGGGTGCTCGTAGCAACAACCAGCTGGATACTGGTATGCGTTAAATCTGCAACCATGTCACAATTCCTTGCAAACTAATGGATTTAATACAGTTGCATTTAATACAGTTAGCTTAAAAGAGGTGGAGATAGAAGGGAATCAAGAGGACCCAGGGGTGGTGTTAGACCAGGCCATGGAAAATATCTCTCCCCAGACTCCTACCTAATGTACAGCTTCATCCAATATGTTTTCCAATGTAGATAGGCTCACTGCTGCTGTGTGCAAAATCCTTGGTATTGTCACACTTGAATCTTCCCTGTTTTGTTTTCCCCCTTGGGTACAAAGAAATCTGCTAAATATAAAAATATACATTATTTTCTGGTCATGAACATATAGAATGGCAAATTTATGACAATAATGGTTGATCCAGAAAAAATATTTTGAGTAAGGCTTCTGGAGGTAAGTAAATAGCCAACTATAGCAAGGACATCGTTCAGTTTTGGTCAATGTTTTTATTTACAGGCTCTCTTTACCTACAAAAGCAGTTTTTGAAGATGTTCCATTATTCAAAGTTTCTGCAGAGACAGCATTTGAGATGCTCTTAAAGGCTCTCTTTACGTTTGCAAGCCCAGCTCTACAACCAGCTGTTGCTGCAATTTCTGTCTGTCCAACCAACCAAAACAATTTGTGGCTCAAATCCTAGTCAGCTGGACCTTCCTGTAAAAGATGGTTCACATGTGGATGTCTCTTTGATGAGACACTTAAAAAATTCATCAACAATGTCACAGGAGGAAAAATCCACTTCCTCAGTACTACCCTTAATGCTCTGCCCAGGTTTTAACTTCAACACTTAAAAGCTAGGTTTACCTTTTTTTATTATTATTATGAATGCACATCATTTTACAGGTAAATAAATGTGCAACTGCAGCCTGCAAAGCATTTCACTCATAAGTTAATTGTAGGTGCAATTCCAGGCTCTTCTAAACACTTAGTATAGCTGTCTGCCCATACCTCCCATATGGGCAGAGAGTTACTAAAGTGCAGGAAATGTCAACGAACTACAAAAGTACTCACCAGAGCCCTCATTGAGAACTACAAGCCACCTGCCATGCTGGTAGACAGATTTTGTAGTTTATTCATTCACAGATCACGGTGAATGAATGATGCTGCTGTGTGGGAGTGGGTGTTTTTAAATAGTGACAGTGGGTGAGGGAAAAAGATCCCTAAACATAGGTGTAACATTGCAAAAGGTGAACTTATCCTTTAAGTTCGGACCTTCCTTTCAGCATAAGACTGGGCCCACAAAGCCCTCAAAGCCCTCATCTGCAGGTTGAATCGGTGGTTGAAGGAAATTGTGGTGGGAGGAAAGAAAATCTAATAATCTACAGTAAATCCTGCTTTTGTTTTACTCTTTATTCTAGGTGTATGTTGCATCTAGCCACTCTTCAAGCATCTTGTACTACCTTAGAATCTTAACTTGGTTCTCTTTGCCCTGCAGAAAACACCCTTTGAACCCATCTGGGGAATCTTCTTTGATGACCTCCCCTGCAAACTGGCCTTCTTGGTTGCTATCATGTCTGTCAGACGTGTCTTTGAGTTAGCGGCTCTCTCTTCTAAGGAGCCTTTTTTCACAAAGACAAGACCAACTTTTCATCCTAAAGTGGTATTATCTTTGAAGACTTATGCCGCGTACAGACGGTCGTTTTTTGTGATGAATTTTTTTCCGAACATTCTTGAATTTTTTGTGTAGTTTTTCAAAACGTCGTTTTTTGTGTCAATTAAAATGATAGTGTGTGGGCAAAACAACGTTTTTAAACCCGCGCCTGCTTAGAAGCAAGTTATGAAGCTAGTTTCAATGGAAAAGAGTGCTGAACGTAACCGCGCTTTGCTAGAGCATTTTGAAAAAACGATGGTGTGTAGGCAACGTCGTTTTTGAAAATTAAGTTTCAAAAACTTCGTTTTATTTCATGATTTAAAACGTCGTTTTTTTTTTCATCACAAAAAACGACCGTCTGTACGCGGCATTAGTCCTGCCATCATTGTGCTCTGACCCAAGGCACTCAAAAGAAATCACTTTTTACTTTCCGGACCTAGTCTGAGCCATCAGAGTCTACCGTAAAGCAATAGCCTCTATTAGGAGGATGGACTCCTGCTTCCATCGCTTGGTGGATAAGACAATTAATTGCCAGAACTAACATTATAAAGGACAAAGCTCCTCCTTCACTTTTATGTGCACGCACCACCAGTTTGGTGGGTGTTTAATAGGTATTCCAGCACCAGGCCTCTGCTGCTTAGCTTTGTATGGTTGACACCGGGTCTTTTGTTTATATCTTTTCAAAGTTCTACCAAGTGATTGTCCAATGTTCTGCAGATGCAGCTTTTGACCACAAGATTATTTCTGTGTCACTCTGAACTCGGGTTGGTTGAACCTTGTTGTTGGGCCTATTAGCACAGTTCTTTTTTCCTGGTTGTTGCCCACCCTTCTCATTCATTTATTGGGGTTGTTCCAGGGTCTATGAATACTCAGCCTTAGTCCTGTACTGTACAAGTAAGATAAAAGGGATTTTGACCTGTATATTGCATATCTTGGAGTACAGTATAGAACAAAGGAAACTCCCCCCTTTCTATTTCTGGGTTTTGTAACATTGCTTGCTACAAAACGGAGCACTTATGGAGTGAGGTAATTATAGGGGGCACCCAGAGGGCATGTCTACAAAAGCTTGCCAGTGTCCAGTCACCTGAAGGTACCAGACTATATCCCACGGCCCAGGGCTGGACTGGGACAAAAATTTAGCCCTGGACTTCATCCAGACCTGCCCAATTTCATTTTGAGTGTCCCCATCGGCACCCCCTTACATCAGAGTGTCTTCAACAACATCCTTCATACATCAGAGTGTCTCCAACAACATCCTTTATACATCAGAGTGTCCCCAACAGCACCCCCTTACATCAGAGTGTCCCCAACAGCATCCTCCTTACATCAGTGTCCCAAAAGCATTCTCCTTACAACAGAGTGTCCCCAACAGCACCCCCTTACTTTAGAGTGTCCCCAATAGCACCCCCTTACATCAGAGTATCCCAATCAGCAGTCCCCTTACATCAGTGTCCCCATCACCAGCAGCCTCCTTACATCAGAGTGTCCCCATTACTAGCAGCCCTCTTACATCAGAGTGTCCTCCCTCTCCTTCCCCTCCCACGTGTACTCACGGTTCTCAAGACAACATCTTGTTTCTCTCTCCAGTCATGTGATAAGTGACAAGTGGTAAGTGGAGAGAGAAAGGAAAGTCTGCCAGCTGGAGGGAGCAGAAAGCCTAATGCCGCGTACACACCATCACTTTATGTGATGAAAAAAAACAACACTTTCTGTGAAGTAAAAACATTTTCAAAGACGAAGTTGCCTACACACCATCGTTTTCTCACAATGATCTTGCAAAGTGAGGTTACGTTCCACAACGTTTTACCATTGAAGCTTGCTTCATAAGTAGCTTCTGGGCATGCGTGGATGAAAAAACGTCTTAGAAAACGACGTTTTTTGCTACACACGGTCAATTTCTGTGAAGTAAAAAGTGCACTTTTGAAAAACGACACATAAAATTGAAGCATGCTTCAATTTTTTTTGGTCGTTTTTTACAAGACATAAAACGACGTTTTCCCCCACACACAGTCAATTAAAGTGACGTTTTTAAAAACGTCATTTTTTTTCATCACATAAAGTGATGGTGTGTACGCGGCATAATCCTCTCCCCAGCATGTGATGGCAGCATCTCCTCCTGACAAGTGAAATCGTGATCACTCACTGTCAGTGAGGAGCGACTCCAGGAATGCACCTGACTGGCCCACTGAGCCATCGGCCCACCGGGAAACTCCCGGTAGTCCCGATGGCCAGTATATACCTGCCACGGCCTGTGTATACTTAGTATATGTGATATGCTGTACTCCAAGATATGGAATTTGTAGGTAAGTAAAAATTTCCTATTTTCTGTTCCAAGTTTCTATCCCCACTGTAGAGATTTCCCATTACTTCTTATCCCACTGCTCACAAGACAAAAAGTGTTTGGAAATGTTCTCACTGGGGAAATAGATGGCAATAAAAACTAGAGAGAGGTTCTATCACTTTGTAATGCTAAATAAGACAAAAAAAATTAAGTTTTTGCTGCAGTTGAGATTAAGGTGACATTTTTTATTACAGGAAGTTCCTGAAAATACACTGTCTTCAGACCGCTCTGTGGGATGTTGGCCGATGCATTCCTATCCTGTGTGAACCCTTGCCCATCATTCTCTGGGGAATGTACAACTGTACCCGTGGACTAGAGGTGGACAGCAAATGTACCTTGTACTGCGGATCTTACACGGTATGAGCTAGATACCATTTCAAATGGAGCTTTATCTGTAATGGCACTAGAAATCGTGATTTTCAATGCAGTGCACTCTGTATTGTAGTGTTAGTGATGCAAGATTCAGTATGCATGGTTTGCTTTAAGGATGTTAGCGCTGTACTTGCTGTATTTGGTTGGTATCTTAAAATCACACATGTTAAGGTATATCTAAAGTCAAAACTTTTTTTAATATTGGATGGAGTACTGGAAGTTAAAACCACTGCCAGTTGTGTTTATTTTTGTTTTTTTGTCATCTGTGTATCCTTAGGGAGATTTCCTTTCACTACCTGTTCTGTAGACTTAGAAGGAAAAGGATACCCTTTCAATGTAGGAAAATCCCAATTAAGCTCTAAGCACTACTCCAGGCTGCTGCTCACCTGGCTCACTAATCACTGCATCACCACTTACAGTGGAAGCTCAGTCCATCAGCTGCATTGAAGAAATACAGATAGCTGAACTTCTTGATGTTTTTTTTTTCCGTAAAACCACTACATGGATAGAGGCCAACCGTTGGGGACAGGAGAGGACAAAGCATTTTGCTTATGATTATACATTGGTTGGGTAGGAAACGCGTTATTCTCTCCTGCCCCCACTGTTTGCATCTGTCCTTGTAGTGATTATACTAATACTCCTAATAAAGTCATCAAGAAGTGCAGCTATCTGGATTTTATCTTTGTCCTCCAATGAGGAAAACCCCTGTTAGACAATTGTCCCCTCTATTCCTGTTCTCAGAAACAGGCCAGTGACAATGGTAATCAGGGCACATGGTACTTAATTATTAACATTTTCTTACTTGCAGTGCAAATTGCTATAGCTATAAAAAACAAACAAACTTGGAAATGATAGCATATTGTCAATAAGTATACATTTTAAAATATAGTAGTAGCATGTCCATAAAAGTATTTTATTATGAAATCACTTTTTTTTTCTTGTTTGCTGTTTGTAAAAAATTGGACCAAGTGAACACCTGGTGGCAGTTTCTGTTATTGCCTAACCGGTATGTGATCACCTAGGAGGAGGACGGGTTGGACTATCTCGGTACTGATAGCATTGACACATATAGTATCATAAAAAATTATTTATTACATATAAAATTATACAAAATTCTAAAAAACACACATGCAATACCCCACCCAAAGACAAAAAGCTACTACTGGTGGGTGACCCCGTGAAGTTTCTGTTGCGGTGGAGTAAAGCAGTATCCTCTACCTGTTTCGCAGACTCAGCCGCTTCTTCAGGAGGAATAATCTGTATAGCAGATAATGCAGTAAACAAAAATATAATAAACAGCATACAAACAATAATACATAATATACAAGAGATTATGTGCAATCCTTGTTTATAATAAAGAGATCTACTCACCCAAAATAGGGCCGTAGGCTCATAAATACCCCCCCCCCCCCCCGTGGCGGACGAGGGGACATGTAAGTGCCACTCTCTAATAAAGATAAAGATGCTTTACTCCACCTCAACAGAAACTTCACAGGGGATAAATAATTTTCTATGATACTATATGTGTCAATGTTATCAGTACCAAGATAGTCCAACCCATCCTCCTCCTAGGTGAACACATACCTGTTAGGCAATATCAGCAACTGCCACCAGGTGTTTACTTGGTCTGATTTTTTACACTCAAATTTGGATAAGTGCCAAATTATTATTGAGCTCTACATGAGTCTATACTCAAAATGTTGTTACTTGTTTGCTGTTTGAAATGTTGATTTATTTTAGTACATTTGCAGGTTTGTAAATGCTCCCACTAATGGCCATATTTATATCAAAGCATATGATTATCAATTCTGCATAAAGTGATTGTAAATGATAATTTTTAACGTAAAAACATGTTATACTTACCTGCTCTGTGCGATGTAGCCCCAGTCTTTTTTTTCTGGCGCAGCCCTGCCCCCTCCTTATTGGCTGTGATTGAAAGCAGCAGGAGCCAATGGCTGCTGTCTCTCAGCCTATGAGGAGGGAGCAAGCCAAGAGAGCCTCTGCTCTCATGCACATTGCTGGATCAAGATTGGGATTAGGTAAGTATTTAGGAGGGGGCTGAGGTGGATCTGCATGTAGAAGTTTTCTTAGGTCAATGCATAGAATGCATTAAGGTAAAAAAATGATCTACCTTTATAACCACTTTAAGGACTGTTGGGATAATCATAGTTATGGTGATCATAGGCAGCCAAGTTTTTACTATAATTCCATCACTACTTGTGGTAACTGTTCATGAGTTTTATACCAGGATATAGCGTGCTTCTGGTTTGTTATTTCTCACTGTCAAAAGACAGGGTCCAATAAACACATTCCAGCTGTCCGGAGGGAGTGATTGACTTACTACTCTGCATGTCAGTGAAAGGCAATGTTTTCCTTTTTTTTTTTTGTATATGATTTTGCCCATGGCTCCTGTCTTCACATGTATTAATATGAGGGGTTGAACGGAGAGGATGTGCATTTTCCTTTTTCATTAGAAGCTCCTTGGTTTTCTAAAGGAGGGAGAGGACAACTGACCTCACATCTACTCATTTGTCCCAATGTAGTCACTTTCTGTATGAGAGAGATGCCTGCATTTGGGTTTCTAGATCTGCCTATCTGCCACAGCGAGTACAAAAAGTTCCTAATCTTCTTGTTGGAGCAAAAAATAAACAGTACATTTAGTTAGTTTCCCCAGAAAAAAATGGAGAATGTGGTGGTTCAGCTGTGTTCATGACCTAATTTTTGAGCAGAAAATATCTCATCTCTACATTTACCATTTGATGGCACTGCTGGACTATCCCTGCCTGCATAAGAAGCATGGGAAATGAGGTGTTGAGCCAGCAGTCTGACACTAGTTCTCTGAAAGCAGATCAATTGACAGCACCTTTATGTGTTAAACAGTGAGCTGCAATTATGACATGAGGAGGAATTTTGTGTTAGCTTAATCATCAACAATGTGCTAATGCAATCTGCCACACCTCCTTCACTCAGTAATTATTGCTTTAGACCGCATTCTAACCGTGACCCCTGTCAAACTTTTCTTCACTTGCAGCAACATTAGTCCTCACATCTGTATTTCTTTGTGGGCTAGTGCAGATGGTGGGATGGGTTCTTGTCCGGTAGCATTGTCAGAAAAGGAATGCGTGATGGTTTGGCTTTCTCAAGGGCTGCTGTTAACCTTTTCTGCATGTCTCTGAATTACTCCTACATTCTGTAATTTTAAATCAGGGCAGGAGAATGCATATTCAGGCAAAGGTCAATGACCTGGTATGGCCTGATTAGCTAAAGGGTGAAGTAAGGTAAAGTAAACCTGTGTTCACTTCAAACCTAAAGTTGTATGCAGTGCAATTACATTACCATGATTGGATGCCTGAAGTTAAAGGGGTTGTAAACCCTCACAAACAGGTGAAACTAGAAAAATTAGAATATTGTGCAAAAGTTCATTTATTTCACTAATGCAACTTAAAAGGTGAAACTAATATATGAGATAGTTCCAGCCGTTATTTGTCATAATTGTGATTTGTCATAAAAAGATCTTTACGGTCGGCGAATCAAAACCGTCTTATGCCGAAACCATATAATTTTGCGGCAGCTGGTGGAAAAACTCTCCAAGTCTTTGGTGTATTCCTATGGAATAATCTTCCTGAGAGTATGCGGAAAATGAACTCGCTAACTCATTTTAGCAAGGTACTGAAGACTCACTTACTTTCCAATGTATATGAATAAGGAACATGTGCTATTTACTACTAACCAGCTAATCAGTCTGCCCTGACTTGTTGCTGCCTATTTAAATGTGGACTGGTATTCTGCTTCTTCAACCTTTCTTTTTTTTTATTTCATGTTTTTCCCTCTGTTTAGATGATCCTCCTTGTGCTATTTCAGTTGTTATTTATTACTAATCGATTTTGTATGTGATATTTGCTATGGTTATTTCTTTGATTATCAGTATATGTATTTGGTCTGTCTAGCGCTTAGGCACAGTTTTTGAACTGTATTTGGCGCTTAACAAATAATCAAATCAAATTAAATCAAAAATCAAATCAAATCAAATTATTATGGCTTACAGCTCATGAAAACCCCAAATCCACAATCTCAGAAAATTAGAATATTGTGAAAAGGTGCAATATTCTAGGCTCAAAGTGTCCCACTCTAATCAGTTAATTAAGCCATAACATTGGCAAAGGGTTCCTGAGCCTTTTAATGGTCTCTCAGTCAGGTTCAGTAGGAATCACAATCATGGGAAAGACTGCTGACCTGACAGTTGTGCAGAAAACCATCATTGACACCCTCCATAAGGAGGGAAAGCCTCAAAAGGTAATTGCAAAATAATTGGATGTTCCCAAAGTGCTGTATCAAAGCACATTAATAGAAAGTTATGTGGAGGGGAAAAGTGTGGAAGAAAAAGGTGCACAAGCAGCAGGGATGACCGCAGCCTGGAGAGGATTGTCAGGAAAAGGCCATTCAAAGGTGTTGGGAACTTTCACAAGGAGTGGACTGAGGCTGGAGTCAGTACATCAAGAGCCACCACACACACAGACGGATCCTGAACATGGGCTTCAAATGTCGTATACCTCTTGTCAAGCCACTCCTGAACAACAAACATTGTCAGAAGTGTTTTACCTTGGCTAAAGAAAAACAGACCCGGTCTGTTGCTCAGTGGTCCAAAGTCCTCTTTTCTGAGAGCAAATTTTGCTACTCATTTGGAAACCAAGGAGCCGGAGTATGGAGGAAGAATGGAGAGGCAGACACTGCAAGATGCTTGAAGTCCAGTGTGAAGTTTCCACAGTCTGTGTTGATTCATCTGCTGGTGTTGGTCCACTGCGCTTCATTAAGTCCAGGGTCACCGCAGCCGTCTACCGATTTTGGAGAACTTCATGCTTTCTTCCGCAGACGAGCTCTATGGGGATGATGACTTTATTTTCCAGCAAAGTCCTGCTGGAAAATAAAGTCATCATCCCCATAGAGCTCGTCTGCGGAAGAAAGCATGAAGTTCTCCAAAATCGGTAGACGGCTGCGGTGACCCTGGACTTAATGAAGCGCAGTGGACCAGACCTGCCCACACTGCCAAAAGCACCAAAACCTAGTTCAATGACCGTGGGATTACTGTGCTTGATTGGCCAGCAAACTCACCTGACCTAAACCCCATAGAAAATCTATAGGGCATTGCCAAGAGAAAGATGAGAGACATGAGACCGAACAATGCAAAAGAGTCTTCCATAACACCTCAGCAGTGCTATAGGCTGATGGCTTCAATGCCACGCCGCATTAAGGCACTAATTGCTGCAAAAGGGGCCCAAACCAAGTACTGAGTACATATGCATGCTTATACTTTCCAGAGATCCAATATTTGTTCTATGTACAATCCTTGTTTTATTGATTGCATGTAATATTCTACCTTTCTGAGATTGTGGATTTGGGGTTTTCATGAGCTGTAAGCCATAATCATTACAATTATGACAAATCACAGCTTGAATTATCTTGCTTTGCATGTAATGAGTCTCTCTCATATACCAGTTTCACCTTTTAAGTTGCATTAGTGAAATAAATGAACGTTTGCACGATATTTAAATTTTTCGAGTTACACCTGCATACCCAGTGAAGTGAACGGCCTCAGATGACACACATAGATGAAACAAGTCCTCCTTAATAGGTTTTACTTATTTATTGGCTGTCTTTTCTTCACCAACAACCCTTCAAAGGGACAGATCCTGTTAAAAATCTTTCTTCATTTGTCAGGAGCACAGAGGAGGGGTCGGAGAGGCTGCAGTTACAGTGTGTGAAAGCTGATTTGAGGAAAGAAACACACCCCTCCACACAGCAAAAAAACTGTGTTTTGAATAGACAAGCTCCGTTCTAAGCTCCCTCCCCAATACAAATGTTATCTCATATGTTGGAAAAACTTCTCAGACGTGACTCAGGCTGATAATAGATTAACAAAGCATCAGAGAAAAACAACACTTAGGCTGGCCATACACGGTTAAAATCGCTTCCTGCTGAACCGGCCCGAGATTCAAACCATTAATGGACAGGCTGAATCTCCCAAGTTGATTGATTAATCAATTTGGGTACAAACAGCCTTCTGCATTCTCTTGCGATTATCGCTAGTGGCTGCTATACCCGTTAGCGATAATCACTGTCTTCTTCCGACAATGGTTCGGCAGGAGGGATTCCTGCATTAACTCTTTCTTTGTTGATGGGGGGAATAAAGTTAATTTCTTTCCTGCAATACGTCTTTGGCCAGCCTTAGATCTTTGGAGAGATAAGTAATCACTACAGATATACAGTATGGGCCAGATTCACAGCCAGCGGGCGCAACGTAACTTTTCTGATTTAAGTTACACCGCCGCAAATTACACAAGTTAGTGCCCGATCCACAAAGCACTTACCTGGAAATTTGCAGCGGTGTAACTTAAATCCGTCCGGCGCAAGGCGGGCCCAATCGAATGGGGCGAGTCCCATTTATATTAGGCGCGCTCCCGCGCCGGACGTACTGCGCATGCTCCCGACGCTATTTTCCCGATGTGCTTTACGCAAAGTTACATTGCGCCGAGTTTTGTGAATCGCGACGGGTAAAAAAGAGATGCGGCGGGAAAAATTAAAAAAATAAATAAAAATTGACAGCGACACGGGAAAGAAGGGTACACTTTTACATGGTGTACTAAATTTACACTTTGTAAAAGGTACCCTATCTTTGCGACGGCAAACTAACACTTACGGCGACTTAACGAAGGGAAAAAGCTTCATGGAATCACCGTAAGTGCTAATTTGCATACCCGACGCTGGATTACGACGAGAAATGCCCCCAGCCGCGGCCGCAGTACTGCATCCTAAGATCCGACAGTGTAAGACCATTACACCTGTCGGATCTTAGGACTAGCTATGCGTAACTGATTCTATGAATCAGCCGCATAGTTAGAAACAGAGATACGACGGCGTATCAGTAGATACGCCGTCGTATCTCTTTTGTGAATCTGGCCCTATGTGCTTTGCTCATATTCCATGACTGAGGTTTACAATCACTTCAATGCTTCCTGTTTTCACTTTTTCATTTTAGTAAACAATCCTCCAATATTTCACAGTGAATGGCACCATGACTAGTAGGGCCCCTTTCACATAGGTTTTTAATTGTATCCACCTTTCATTATTTCAGATGGGCCTGATCGTAAGCTCTATGCATGTCTACAGGTAGGCATATGTCAATGGTGTCTATGTATATCTGTCTACCTCCAAGTCCATCTAGATCTGAAAGCAAAAATGGAAAATGACTGCATCCTTTTCCGTTTTTTACCAGACCTAAATATGACAGATCAGATGTAGCCTAATGTAAATAGATTTTACATATTTTTCAAATAGTTGTTTACATCAGGCAGCCCATAAACCTAACCTGGGTTCACCTTGGTTCACAAACATCAAAATGGGGGCAAAAACTGAACGTGCACAGATGTCTTAATTTTAACATCTATCCCATTCTGTTTTGAATCAGTAGGAGATATGTGAATGGATCCCATGCTGAACGGCATGGAACACACCCATAAAAATGGACCCTAAAGCCTCACACGATCGGGTTTCCCGGCTGACTTTTTACCGTCAGAAAAGCTAAGAACCTGCTCGGTTCAGTCTTTACCCTACACAGGCCAGTTTTCCCGACAGGAAAACTGCGATGGAGCTTTGGCCAGGAATCCCGGTCGTGTGTATGCTCCATCACAGTTTTTCCTATAGGAAAACTGCCAAAAACCACCGGACAAAAGTCCACCGGCGGGAAAAAAAGAGAACTGGTTCTCTTTTCTTGCCTGGCGGATTTTGGGCAGTTTTCCCGTCTGAGAAACTGCGAGGCGCATACACACGGCCGGGATTCCCGGCCAAAAGCTCTTCCCGTCGGGAAAACTGATCGTGTGTACGAGGCTTTACTCTTGGAAACTCTAAACATCAAAATCCCTAAAACATGAGAAGCCAGTAAAAAAAAAAGTGCTGTATCTACCAAAACTTTAACAGTTTCGGATGGGCTGACTATTTCTGTCTTTTTTTTTGGGCCTTTTCATTGAAAAAGTGCGTTCTGCTTCACATCTCAATGTTATAAACACCATCTGTATTTTAAATAGTTTATGGGATTTAGTAATCAGTAATCAAATTACAATGGCACGCCCTGACCTTGAAACTTACTGCAAGGTATTGTTACAATCTACCTATAATGTTTTTTTTCTCTGTGTCAGAAAAACAGCTCAGCTCTCTTACAATGACACTGTAACCCCAACCTCACAGCTAACTTAATATTCTTGCCTGTCTTGTGAGCAGTTTACGTTAAGTAGTGATGAGCTGAAAGGCCCCTGGGTTTTGCAATTCTTGCAGGTGCAGAAAATAGGATAATACAAAATGTGTTATTTTCCCAAATTGCTCATCCAGCACAAACTGTTACTTTTTCATATTTTGAAAAAAAAAAGTAAAAAAAAAAAATATCTGATCAAGTCCTCCATGTACAGCACAATTTAAAAATAGCTATTGCGAAGAGTGGTGTACTTATGCGCTGGTAATATAGCTAATTTTGATTGTGTGCAGATATAGTCACATTTCATTTTAACAGTGAAATATAATTAACACCTAATTAAGTTGATTATCTGTGACAGTGATGAGAGTGTTGGAATAAATTTGTTTTTCACACCTTTGGTAGAAGTGCTTAGTTCACAATGTGCTGAACGAGATTTTTAATTGAACTTTGTGTCCCTTGTCTGCTTTAAAACAATCAGTCATTTAAATCTTTTAAATTGGATTGCAAAAGGTTCCATTTCACAAAGGAAAGGCTAACACATAGGTCAGCTTATGCACCCTTTAGTCTTTTTTTTTTCAATTTCAGCTGGAAACACACCTTGATTTCTAATGTCTTTTTTAGGAAGGTCACAAATGGCTGAATATTTGCACACCATGCAATAGATTTGAGCATAGGTTGCAATGATGAGGTGAGGATGGGCTGTTTATGGGTTCCCAAGAGGACTTTGGCCAGTTTTACTGTTGCTTAGAGGTCCCTAATTTAGTATACAATAATTTAATATCTGTTATTTGTTAAAAAAGTAATGAGACTGTCACCTAGTGCTAGAGGATGTTGGGTTTTTATTGCTGTCTGTTTTTTGCTTTAGGGAAGTTTCTTTTAACTTGTTGGCATGCTTAGAGCATGCTTATAGAAGAGGAAGTTAATGTGTACACTGACAGCAATGAACAAACTGATGGAGGATCCACATTTTTTTCTCTACTTAATAAGTGTTTTTACTGTTATAAAAAGGTCTTGGTGTGATAGGCATTATAGCAAGATTTGTAAGATCAAAGAAAATAAGTATCTGTGCTGCCGCTAGTAACCAATAATTTGACACTAGAAGTCTAAAAAAAACATAGCCATGCTCTTGAGAGCCTGTGGTGTGAAGGCCCATACCCACGATCGGACTCTCTGACAACAACGGTCCGACGGATGTGTTTTATTGGACAATCCGACCTTATGTATGCTCCATCGGACAATTGTAGTCGGAAATTTCCACGGACAAATTTTCGCTGTGCATGCTCTCAAACTTTCCGACAACAAATGTGTTCCATCGGATTATCCGATAGTGTATACACAAGTTCTTCGGACGAAAATCCAAAGTACAAACACGCATGCTCCAAACCAATGCTAACCATCAGACAACATTAGCAGAAGTTGCCCAAAGGGTGGCGCTAAAGAGCTGAAAAACAACGTAGTTTTGTGTATGTTGGCTGAAAAAGTTCTGCCGTCTGTATGCAGAACAAGTTCCCAGCCAACTCCCTGCGGACAAAAATCCACGGATTTGTCTGATGGAAGTCCGATCGTGTGTACGAGGCTTAAGTCTTAAGGCCCATACACACGATCGTACTTTCCGTCAATAACGGTCCGACGGACGTGTTTTATCGGACAATCCGACCATCTGCATGCTCCATCGGACAATTGTCAGAATTTCCACGGACAAATGTTTGCTGTGCATGCTCTCAAACTTTCTGACAACAAATGTGTTACGTCGGATCATCCGATCTTGTGTACACAAGTCCATCGGACTAAAATTCAAAGTACAAACACGCATGCTCAGAACCAATGCTAAACATCAGACAACAATAGCAGAAGTTGCCCAAAGGGTGAACTATAAAACCATGTTATTTCTTGAATGTTGGCTGAAAAATTTCTGCCGTGTGTATGCATATCAAGTTCATCGCCAACGCCTCTTCGGACAAAAATCCATGGAAAAGTCTGATGGAAGTCTGATCGTGTGTATGAGGCTTTAGAAAGATTTCAACCAATATAAATATGCCCTCCAAAATTAAAATTCCAGCCACCTCACTGCCAAGCAGACCTATTTTATCACTCTCATTAACAACTTATCATCCCGTCCATGTCAACTCTTCTCTACCTTCAACTCTCCATTTCGTCTTCCACTACCTCCACCCACTAACTCACTCACTGCCCAGGAGACCACTAATCACTTCAAACTCTGGATGCATTAAGGTGAAAAAACATGAACCTTTACAACCCCTCTCCTGGGAGAACTACCAATAGCCAACCAAGTAGAAATTTAATACCCTGGATTAATACCACCCCACAACCCTTGATTTACTATGAACTAGCGTGGGTAGGCAAGCTTCCTCTTCAACTGAATTTTCCAGAATTAATACCCATCATTCTAAAAAAAAACTTGTGGCTCCACTCAGCTCATTTGACCTTTAGCCACCAATCTGGAAAGACCTACACCCCTTCCACATTGAATGCACATTTTTACCCTTTTTCTGACCTCAAATGAATACAGGTGTGTAAGTGCTTCCACCTTCTCACATCGCAGCTCAGCCCGATACTCAGACCTACAGGCTGACAAAGCCTCACGTAACACGAATCACAAGGAGATGTCAGCACTTGGAATGACATCCAATAATGGTTATCCTGATGGCCGAAACACATTGACTGTTTTACAGCCGTTATACATTTTAACCATTAACCGTTGTTGGATGCCATTCCAAGTGCTGACTTCTCTTGTGATTCTTTTTCTGACCTGTTCTTCCCCTTATGACGCATACAGACGATCATTTTTCGGGTTCTAAAAAATTACGATTTTCATGCTCTAGAAAAAACAAATTTTTTTTCAACTTGATCATTAAAACGGCCTTGCCTGCACACGATCGTGAAAAAAAATGCTTTAGAAAAGTGCGGTGACGTACAACACGTACGACGGCACTATAAAGGGGAAGTTCCATGCAGATAGTGCCACCCTTGGGGCTGCTTTAGCTGATTTTGTGTTAGTAAAAGATGATTTGCTCTTTTCTGTCTGTTACAGCGTGATGAATGTGCTATTCCATTACGAACGGTAGTTTTACCAGAACGAGCGCTCCCGTCTCATAACTTGCTTCTGAGCATGCGCGGATTTTTCACAACGTTAAAGCCCACACACAACCATTTTTTACAACCCGAAAAACGACAATGTTAAAAACGTCGTTAATAAATAGAGCCTGTATTTTTTAGAACCCGAAAAATGCTCTGAAGCCCACACACAATCGTTTTTAAGAACCCGAAAAATGATTGTGTGTACGTGGCATAAGTCATGCAGAGACTCCATCCATTTTCTCTTCTTCAGGTCTCAGGTCTTCGGGTCTACAGGTCTCACTTTCTGTCCAAGTAAACAAGTTTCCTTCATTTTTTTGTGCTGGTGTCAAAAGAATAAAATCACCCCAAATGGGGCCACAAACATCAATAAAAATCATATACTAATACTTCCTTATGGATTAAAAACAAAACAAACAAGAAACACTTACCTGTAATTGGGGTTTACCAACTGAGTTCTGTCTTCTAAACTACACAATTCATTTCCAAATCTCATCTTTTCATATTTTTGCATCCATTGCTACAAATTGTTTTCAGTGCAAAATAACCATTTTCAATTGCTTATCACAAATTCATGACCTGAGTATTGCAAATGACACCCAAATCTCTATCACAGACAAAATAGATGCCCAATGTGATGATTTAGTGATGACTGGACACAAAATAATTCCTATTTAAGTCGCAGTCTCTTGCAGCTTTGTCTTTCTGATTTCCCTGTGGCTTTTGACACAAGAACAGCCAGTGCTTATCCTTGTTTTGTAGCACCTGTAACTTTGGTGGACTGTCTAGTCGATATAATGTTATGCAGCTTTGCAGCTTTCTGCCTTCATCCTTTTTTATCCTGCATGTCCTTTATTCTATTAACAGATTGTGCAGTGAAGTAGTGGCAGCTGTAGATTGCCTAAAGGCCTATCAAGAGGGCCTTATAAAAGAGAATACAATATAAGATGTGCACTCAGCAGTCAGCTGACATTCTATGCACCTTGGTGTTGCTAGTTCTGTGAGTTGTCTACCCTGCTACATTTATTGTTTAACATAGTTAGACTTCAACTTTTAACCACAGCCAGGTATATTAATATACTGATTGTATGGCACTGATGATGCCTTATGCCGCGTACACATGACCGTTTTTCATGATGTGAAAAATGCAATTTTTTTAATTGGTCATTAAAAACGATTGTGTGTAGGCTCCAGAGTATTTTTCTCGACGTAAAAAATGTCCATTAAAAATGTAGAACATGCTCTAATTTTTCTCGTCGTTTTTCACGTCGTGAAAAATGGTTGTGTGTAGACTTTAACGATGGGAAAAAAACGCACAGGCTCAGAAGTAAGTTATGAGACGGGAGCACTCGTTCTGGTAAAACTAGCGGTTGTAATGGAGATTGCACATTCGTCACGCTGTAACAGACTGAAAAGCACAAAGACTGAAAAGCGCAAATTGTCTCTCACCAAACTTTTACTAACACAAAATCAGCAAAAGCAGCCCAAAGGGTGGCGCCATCTGAATGGAACTTCCTCTTTATAGTGCCGTCGTACGTGTTGTACGTCACCGCGCTTTGCGCAAGCATTTTCTTTTTTTTGCGATCGTGTGTATGCAAGGCAGGCTTGACAAGAATCACGTTGAGAAAAACTTAGTTTTTTCTTGGACATTAAAAATGGTCGTTTGTATGCGGCTTTAGTGTAGATGTCTCCTCAGCATGTTGGAAACTGTATGCAATAATTGGTGCCTCTGACAACTGGAAGTGTTTGTTAAAAATGATGCTTGGATTATTGTATGTGATGCTTAAATCAGTCACTTTGAGATAATTGTGTCATAAATGGCCAACCTTAGGGTCACCACGTATGGCCCAGTTTTCAAAGCAAGTCAAGTTCTGCTTGTTATGCCACGTACACTTGATCTGATTTTCCGTCGTAAAAACCTTGGATGGTTTTTCCGACGGAATTCTGCTCAAGCTTGGCTTGCATACACATGGTCACACAAGTTCTCTGAACTTTCGTCCGTCAAGAATGCGGTGACGTACAACACTACGACGAGCCTAGAAAATTAAGTTCAATGCTTCCGAGCCTGCATCGAATTGTTTCCGAGCATGCATCCGAATTTTGCGCGTCAGAATTGCTACAGACGATCGAATTTTCCAATTTTTTCCATCTGAAAATTTGGGGAACAGCTCTCAATATTTTGTTGGCGGAAATTCTGACAGCAAAAGTCAGATGGAGCATACACACCGTCGGAATTTCCAGTCAAAAGCTCACATCGGATTTTTGCTGTCGGAATTTCCGATCGTGTGTATGGGGCATAACATTTTATTTTTAGGATATTCCTACAGAACATAAAAGATCATCTCAAGTTGGAATATCTAAATGCCATCAGAAACAGTTTTTTTTCTTTCTCAATGAAATAGTGACAAGGGGGGGGGGGGGGTAACAGTGTATATTCTACTGTCATATGTCACCTTAATAGAACTGGCACTCCAACTGGACAAGGCAGTGTAGCCAGCTGCCCTGCTAATTTTGCCATGTATGGCAACACTCTACCATTTTTTATCTCTCATATGACTTTCCTCTTGTCCTGCTATGAGGACATTATTTGCCTTGATCTGAAGATGTTTGGTGATCACCCTACTCTAGTCAATGGTTTTCTTGAAAAGCAGTTGTACATATGTAGACACATGACATCCTCAGCATTTTTTTGGGGGATGGGTTTTCTTAAAAAAAAAAACATTATTATTTTCCTGGAATAAACTTGATGACTGTGGAGGTTGCTCCATGCAATACACATCCTTCCCACAGCTCTGTACTTGCACTGGCAATTGCACTGTATAGTGCTGCCTACCATGCAACACTCCACATTAAGTGGTGATATCCAACCCAATTTAGGGATCCAACACTCCAACTCATTGTCTATCTTTATATCGTAAAAGATGTAGTGGGTGAATTAAACCTAATTGTTCAGGAAGACCGTAGAAAGTTTATTCATTCAAAAGCTCTTACTTTAAGTGGTTGTAAAGGTTTACATTTTTTTTTTAAAATAACAAACATGTCATACTTACATCCACTGTGCAGCTCGTATTGCACAGAGTGGCCTCGAACTGCGTTTTCTGGGGTCCCACGGCTGCTTTCTCGGCTCCTCCCTGCCTCAGTTAACCCCCTCTGGGAAGCGCTCTCCCAAGGAGGTTACCTTGCGGGGGCGCTCCCGAGTCCTGTATTCAGCATCCATAGCTGCCAATTGCAGGACTTGGCCACGCCCCCCAGCGCCCGCTTCATTGGATTTGATTGGCGGCAGCGCAAGCCAATGAAAAAACATGAACCTTTACAACCCCTGTGCATTTCCTGTCCTAGAAGCTTTATTTCTATATTATTTGGCACTTTTACCAGTGCATTTTGTGAACAATCTGTCTGTTTATAAAAAGGATCATTAGAGCAAATTACCATTCACACATCTGACAACCGCAGTTTAACTGCTTGCTGACCGCTCCCCTGCGCGAGAGCCCGTAGTATAACGTCTGCTCTCGCGCAGGCCACTAGGGGCGATCGCCCCCGACTCCCGTGCGCGTGCCCGGCGGGCACGATCGCCGCCGGGCACACGCGATCGCTCGTTACAGAGCGGGGACCGGGAGGTCTCACAGCTCCCGGTCCTGTCAGGGGGAGAAATGCTGATCTTCTGTTCATACAATGTATGAACAGAAGATCAGTAATTTCCCCTAGTGAGGCCACCCCCCTACAGTTAGAACACACCCAGGGAACATACTTAACCCCTTCCCTGCCCCCTAGTGTTAACCTCTTCACTGCCAGTGGCATTTTTATAGTAATCTAATGCATTTTATAGCACTGATCGCTATAAAAATGCCAATGGTCTCAAAAATGTGTCAAAAGTGTCCGAAGTGTCCGCCATAATGTCGCAGTACCGAAAAAAATCGCTGATCGCCGCCAATACTAGTAAATAAAAAAATATGAATAAAAATGCCATAAAAATACCCACTATTTTGTAAATGCTATAACTTTTGCGCAAACCAATCAATAAACGCTTATTGTGATTTTTTTTACGAAAAATATGTAGAAGAATACATTGTCGCTCTATTTTTGTTTATAGCGCAAAAACTAAAAACCGCAGAGGTGATAAAATACCACCAAAAGAAAGCTCTATTTGTGGGGAAAAAAGGACGCCAAATTTGTTTGGGAGCCACGTCGCACGACCGCACAATTGTCAGTTAAAGAGACGCAGTGCTGAATCGCAAAAAGTGCTCTGGTCTTTGGGCAGCAATATGGTCCGGGGGTTAAGTGGTTAATGTCAATGGGTAGCCTAAGTCAATCTTCCATTCATCTTTTGACTTCTTGGAGTTGATTTTGCTTGATAATATTCACTTGATGGAAGTCAGCAGAACGTTACCTCATTCATTAAGTAAGCAAAAATGTCATTGCACAGTAAGCATCCTACTTTATTTTAGTAAATTAACCCTTCTTATATACAAAATATTGAAAAAGCTATTTATTTTAAATTTCAGTGGTGTCTCATTGGTATGTTTCCAAGGGACTGGATGCATTTATTTTATTCAATAGTATGTTTTAATGTAGCATACCATATGTAGCGCTTTCCCCGAAGGAGCTGATTGGTAATTTGGGTTCTCTGTTCTGCGCCTCGACTCCAAGAACAACCTCTAGCCCTTCTGACACACATGGTTGAATGAAAGTCACTGCAAGCACTTGCACAGTGTAGATACCTTCCACTTGGCTGTGAATTAGTATCAGGAATTAGACACAAGACCGTTTAGTGATAAATGAACTTAGTGTATTGTTGGAATAAATAGTGGTTTGAGTATAAATGAGCTCACAATAGTTAGCTATAGACACAGTCTGCTAGACAATTTAATTGCTGTGCCAAAGTAACCTAGAATAGAGTTCTGTACCACTGGACTGAAATTAACTCATAAATCAGCAAATCTAGAAATTTACAATGAGTATAAACATTAGCTGCAGTGTGGTTAAGAATCAGTGGCGGCTGGTGTTTTTTTTTGGGGGGGGGGGGCGGCAAGTGATTAGGGCCTATAATCACGTGCTTAAAAAACAAACAACCACGATTAGAATCCATAAATCCGGCTCCCTGTATGTAGATTAGGGGGCCGGAAGCATGGATAGGGGGATGGCGCCCGTGTGCCACTGCTAACAATGCTGTAACCGGTTTTGAGTGCTCTCTAAGGCCCCGTACACACGAGAGGATCGATCCGCTGAAATGTATCCGCGGACCGGTTTCAGCGGATAGATCTCCTGGTGTGTACAACCCAGCGGATATTTATCCGCAGATTTTTTTCGGCCCGATGGATTTCCAGCGGATCAAAATTTCTTAGCATGCTAAGAAATCTATCCGCTGGAATCCAGTCCAGCGGATTGATCCGCTGGTCTGTACAGACACAGCGGATCAATCCGTCCGATTACATCCCTCGCATGCGTCGTAATGATACGACACATGCGTGGAATTCCTTATATTACAGCGTCGCGCACGTCGCCGCGTCATTATCGTGGCGACGGCGCAACACGTCACCGCGGAGGGAATTCCGCGTGGATTTTGATCTCATGGTTAGTACAACCATGAGATCAAAATCCGCCAGAGGATTTATCCGCGGAAACGGTCCTCCGGACCGTTTCCGCGGATCAATCCTCTCGTGTGTACTAGGCCTAAGAGAATTTCTGTATTGCAGGTATGGTGCAATGTTTCCAGAGAGGCACCTTTTAGACTAAGCAATGGGAAAAGGTGTCTGTGTAGTGATTGTAAAGGGGCAGTCTTCAGCTAGCTAGCATTGGGGCCCAATTGTGCCATTGCTGCACATAAGAACAATTCCACTCAAACCTGCAGACAGTACTAAGGCAAGGCTGCTAGGCAGCTGTGTATTAAGTCCCTACAGAGCCCAGTCTTTCTAGTAGTAACAGATTATGACCACATGGCCCTCTCGCCAGACCCAGCGACACAGCAGCATTGGTCCTTCTGGCTAGATGTTAAATTATTCTGGGTTGCCTGGGCAACTCTGGTCCTCAGCACAGTGTGGACAGTATCCTGGCCATGGCTTAGTCCCTCAGTACACAGGGCATGCTCGGAGCTCCAGCCTCTTTTGATTGTTCCTCTGCTGCTTACCAGAGGGAAGGGGAAGTGGGAGTAAATGGGGGAATCACACAGCGTTAGTGATTTGCCACTATTCACAGTAGAACTGCTTCAGCTAGCCTTCACACAACAGACAGATGTTTTCTACCTATTTTTTAGGCAAACAATTTTCAAAAGGTGTGCAGAAAATGCAGAATAATGTGTTAAACTTATCTATGATTGCCTTGTAGGCGCATTCTTGCCCCAGTGCATGTTGAAAATAGGTAAAATCTCATACATATTTACATTACAATAGTTATCATTGGGATCTGCATCCTGCTAACTGCAAACAATACAAAAAAAAAAAAACATTTCCACAGTTGCCTGTGGTATTTCTGGACTCTGACAGGCACAACAACTACAGAAAATTGTAATAGGGCCAATTAAACAACTGCCTCCAACTCATTTCAATGCATAGCCTATGTCTCCCTCTGGCAGTTTATTGATTCTTAGCCACGTGTTTGGAATCCAATGGAGATCCATTTAAATGGTATTCTTTTATAAGAATTTACATCTACATCATAACTAAAGAAAAGTTTCAGCATAAGCCATTAGATCATTCTGTCTATGGAAGTAAAATCCATGAAAAATTGATGAGTCACAGAAAGAGAGGGATGCCTGTGGACAACTCTTGTCTATCGGTTCAGGAATTGAACCTGCATCCTGTTGTGAGAGTGTTTTTAATAAACCTTGCATGCTGGCCTGAAGTGTATTTGCCGTCCATGGCTTATTGTGCCCTATTGACATCTGACAACTGTGCTGGAGATTAGTGCTGAACGCTGCTGCTTGGCTAAGTCATCTCGCTAAACACCCACCCTTTGCTGACTTCACTCTGTCGATCTTTACATCGACATCACTTAGCACAGGTGATTAGTACCTACAATAATGCTGCTTCACATCTTGGCCCTCTTAAAGGAAAGCTCACAATAAGACAAAGTACTGTTAAACAAACCTATAAACTAGCAATCATTTGCATCATTTTCTTTCTTTGTTAGATTTCTTCCAAGTGTTAGTAGAAAGAGGTGCTTTGTGTTTCTACTTAGACAGATTAAAGGATAGGTGCATTTAATCATACCTAAACCCAAGATCAAAATTTAGATTTCTGACAGGGTTAACAGGTATCACTTATTTAACAGATATATCAAAACAAATATTTAATATTTAAGCAAAAGGGACCAAATGTAGGGTTTACATACCCTTTAAAGTGGTTGTAAGTTAAAACCACTTTAACCTGCAGGTAAGCCTAGATTGAGGCTTACCTGTAGGGCCCCGTACAGACGAGCGGACATGTCCGCTCGGAGATTTCTGTTTGATGGTTGTACACACCATCAAACAGAAATCCGCCCAGACAGGATACGCGGTGACTTGCCGCGCCGTCGCCGCGATGATGACGTGGCGACGTGCGCGACCCTGGAAGGTCAATGCTTCCACGCATGCGTCTGTACAGACGACCGAACATGTCCGACGGACAGGCTTCCAGCGGACATGTTTCTTAGCATGCTAAGAAACATTTGTCCGCCGGAAACTGTCCGATCCGCCAGAAAATTGTCCGGTCGGACGTACAGACGACCGAACATGTCCGCTGAAACTGGTCTGCGGACCAGTTTCAGCGGACATGTTCGGTCGTGTGTACAGGGCCTAGGTGCAAGAAATATCTTATAAACCTCCACGGTTTAGGAGATATTTACAAAAATCACGGGCGCCGATGTCTACGGTGCAGGTGCACTTTAGCAATGGCAATCGTGCCATTCCTAAAAGAGGCCGTGACTGATGGCATGCGTGATAGTGACGTCATTGCGGCTCTTGAAAATCACAGCGCCGGAGCCACGATACCTGGAAGTAACACCCGGGAGAGATGTCGGTGAATGAGGATAGCTGCGGGGGCTTTGATCTGAGGTGAGGATTGCACAATGAGCTAGTATGCTATGCATACTAGCTCATTATGCCTTTGTCTTTCAGGTGGTGTTTTTTTTTAAGTGAGTTTACTTCCTCTTTAAAGTGGAATTCCAGGCTATACCTAACTAAGCTTAAAACAGTTCCCAACCCCTCCTAATTCCCATTTTAACTACCCTGTTGAATGAAGATGCATATACTAGGGATGTGCGGTGAGGTCAGTGACTGGTGAAGCACTGGCTAGTATCAAAGCCAGATACACAGAGGTTACATACGCCTTGATCATTAGCGATAATTCTAGCACTAGACCTCCTCTGTAACTCTAATTATGTAATCTGTAAAAAAAATGTAAAGCGTCGTCTATAGAGATTTTTAAGTACTGAAGTTTGGCGCCATTCCACAAGTGTATGCAATTTTAAAGCGTGACGTGTTAGGTAACTGTTTACTTGGCGTAACATCATCTTTCACTTTATACAAAAAAATCGGGTTATCGGAGTGTGCCAGCTTGTATTTTAACTGGCTGCTCTGTATGTGGCTTCTGATAGGCTGCTCAAGGAGCCCTGTATCTCCAGAACCATAGGTCGTAGGAGCCCCACATTTTTACCAAGGGTGGGATAGGACATAGCTCTCTGTTACCTCAGGTCGCCAAGGTGCGACCCTAAAAGCTTGTTTTTTTTTAATGTTCACCTGCCTCACCTGCCTCCCCCGACTGCACGTCCCTGGCCGTATACTTACCTAACAGGGCCCTACAGTGTGGTCAGATGATTGGCTCCCAGCTGCCAGCTTTAGGGGAAAAGAGGGACTGCCGACAACAGAGATACCCCATAGTAAGCCTATGGGTGAGGTCGTTGCACGGGCATTCCAGTAATTTTTGGCGCGCCCTCCTCTCTCCGGAAGTGCCCTGAGAATAGATACAGTATATACAAAGTAGAAAAATATCCGGCAATGCAGTGACCACTGCTCTCCAGCCGAAACGCATCTGCTTTTTTGTTTTCCTACATGTGCCAAAAAATTTTGCTTATGGATTGGATATGCCGTATATTGTTCTATTTTGACTACCTATTTGGGTGTTGTATGGAGGACACGGCAGCCTGAGCACCCACCTGTGGACACTACCCTGCCTGTTGGCATTCCCCTGTTTAGAGAGCTGCACCTTTCTGTTTGTATAACTACAGTATATGCATCTTCCTTCTACAGGGTGATAAAAACAGGAGTCAAAAGGGGGATGGCAGCGGTTTTACGGTTAGTTAGATGTAACTTAGAATCTTACTATAGGTGGATAAAAAGTGTGCTGAATGTTCCATTTCAAAACACAGCTATCCATGCAAGATATATGGCTGTCCTATAAGCACCCTACACACATCTCTATTCCCCTGTACATGCTGATCCTGTAGTATTGTGTACACTGTTGATGTTGCCTGCAGCAGACACATCCACTATGGAAGTAGACACGTGTGGTTTGTTTAGTTCCAAATTAATATTCGTTCCAAATTTTTCGCTATTCGGAGATTCAGATATAGCCGAATACCTGAATTATAGTATAAACAAAGTCTACCGAATGCTTCGAAAAACGAAATTAAATTTGTCTGAATTTCCAAAAGTCATATTAAAATTTAAATCAAATTTTAAATCGAAATCCATTTAAATTCGAACTGTAAACATATTTCTGAAATCAAACACTGTGTGTGTTACTAGAGTACCATTTCAAAATAATGTTTTTTTTTTTTAACCAAAAGGGATTTAAAGAGTCATTGTAATCATTTGCTGAAGATCTTTCCTTTGTTTGTTCACTTTGCCGCATTAGAATAAAAAAAAAAATAACATTTTCGATTCGACCGATACAAAATTAATCGATTCGAACAATTTTGAATCGAAAAAATCGAAAGAAAATTTGAAAAAAAGACAAAACAAATTCTGAACCCGAATTCCGAATACAAATTGAAAAAATTAATCGAATTTAACGAAACAAAATAACTAAATTAATGAATCTAAATGAAACGAAACAAAACCCTTTTTTTTTCATCATGCACATGTCCACATGTCTGTGCAGGCTGTGTATTTTAATTCATATTTACCCAGAGCTTTTTTTCTCAGAAAATAGGTGCAGGAACTCAACTACGACCCGTTCAGATTTCACAAACAGTAGAAGGGTCTTAAAGGGGCATTAAATACCAGGATTGCATTACATACAGAGTGCAGAGTTCAGGGGGTTACAAAGCTGTCACTTGTAAACACAGAAACCAGACTTCTGTGTTTACAAGTGATTGTGGTGAGCGGGCACCAAAGGGTCTGAGCCAGAGGTGGTGGAACTGAGTTCCCCCAAGTTCCCCCTGAAAAAAAGCCCTGTATTTACCTCCCTGTTAGGGGGATAGGAATTGCAGTCCCAAGATACTTCAGATCTGTATAGTTTGAATCACACAGGAGGCTTGAAATCTTGACTTCAGGGTTGCATTCAAAGGTTTTAATTTTATGTATTTTTGTGCGTTTTAGATGTAGTCTTTTTGTTATTCTGGTGGAAAACCCTCTTTTCAGTGCATCAGAAAAACAAAAATTACTTTTTACCTAAATTAATTAGATTAAAACTTTCACTCTTGTAAATGTTTGAATCATTAAATAAAGGAAGGAATATATTAAAACATTTATAGATATCTTTCCCTCCTCTATTGTTTGCAAAAAATTATCTTCTAAAGATATTAGTTACAATTTTTTAATAAAACTGAACCCTAAAGAAAAGGGAAAACCAATGAAATAATTGCCTCTTTTGATTAAATAATTCCTAGATGTATTTTATCAGACAGTAAAAGAAGAAAATCATTTATCATTATGTAAATACCTATGTTTTTATTCCCCTTTTCCCCAATTTTTTTCCCCCCCAAAATCTTTAAACAGGCTTATAATAACTGTTTCCCTTAGGCCCATTTCACACGATAAGCCCGCTTGGATCCACCTGTCCGTTTTTCAGGTCGGACCACCCATTGACTTCCATGGGCAGGCAGGTGCCATCTGATCCACTCAAGACAGACGTACAGCGATACGTTCAGCTATCCATCTGGCAGATCGGATGAGATCTCATGAAGACATGCTGTCTGTTATCGTCCGATCTCCCCATAGAAATCAGCTGGGCTCTCACAGGTCCCTCCCTGTTTAGTGAGCAGAGACGGATCTGTCATCCACTGGCTCAGCGGAGATCAACGGAGCAATTTTCCTCTAAGCTGGCAGACTCCGCTGAGCTGATCCGCCCCGTGTCAAAGGGGCCTTTACGTGAACCTGAAATGAAAATAAAATATAACTGATTCTGACATAGCATAACAGGTACCTTAATCCTGTTGTTTTCTGCATGTAAGGTCAGCTCTGCTATAAAAAATACTCTGGGTCCCCCGAATCCTCAGGCACATTGGTGTGCAAATATTGACTTACTGTTTCTCTGCTCCTTAAGTGTCACTATTAGCCAGTAAAGCCATCTTTGACAGTGGAGACCAAAGCTATTGACTAGACAAGCCAGTCGATATTTTCATCAAAGGGTGCCCTGTGTACTGCGCAGGAGGATTAACCAAATGAATCCTGGAGGTGCCTGCAATGTTTAGCTTGGAGCAGCTTAGAACTTAGTAACATTTTTCCCACTCAATTTTTATGTATCTATACACTATATTGCCAAAAGTATTGGGATGCCTCCCTTTACACCGATGGACCGTTTTCATCGGACGAACCGATCGTGTGTGGGCCCTATCAGTTTTTTTCCCCATCGGTGAAAAAAAATAGAACCTGTTTTAAAATTTTCTTATGGTTTAAAAAAAATGATAGAAAAAAACGGTTGTCTGTGGGGAAATCCATCGGTCAAAAATCCATGCATACTCAGAATCAAGTCGATGCATGCTCAGAAGCATTGAACTTCATTTTTCTCAGCACGTCGTTGTGTTTTACGTCACCACGTTGGATACGATCAGATTTTTAACCGATGGTGTGTAGGCAGGACTGATGAAAGTCAGCTTCATCAGATATCATTTTCATCAGACGAACCGATCGTGTGTACAGGGCATAAGTCCGTAGGGTTCAATGTACTAGTGCACAAAGTAAGGTCATAAAGACATGGATGAGCGAGTCGAGTTTGGGGTGGAGAAAATTGACTGGCCTGCACAGAGTCCTGACCTCAACACAATAGAACACCTTTGGAATTAATTAGAGTGGAGACTGCGAACCAGGCTTTTTTTGTCCAACATCAGTTCCTGACCTCACAAATGCGCTTCTGAAAGAATTGCCAAACATTCCCATAGACACACTTCTAAACCTTGTGGACAGCCTTCCTAGAGGAGTTGAAGCTGTTATAGCTGCAAAGGGTGGGCCAACTCAATACTGAACCCTACGGACTAGGACTGGGATGCCAACTTAACTTGGATTAAACTTCATGTACGTGTAAAGTCAGGCATCCCAATACTTTTGGTAATATAGTGTATGCTATATATAAACAGTTGCTGCATAGTTATTAATGAATGATGGGTAAATTAAACAAATGGCTTTTGCATAAGAAGGGCCATATTTGTTTGTATAGGTGTAGAATACCTATCAGTCATAAGTACAGAATACGCCTATTTCTTTTAAAGCATAAAATATTGCCTGAATAAAAAATCTAGTTATATTTGATCTTTTCTTGGCAGGAACATAGATAGAGTTTTTACAAAGTGTGAAAGCTGAGATTTATAGCTATAATGGGACAGGTTTAATCAGAAAATGTAAATTATTAGTATATACTATTGACCTAGAATAGATGTTGTGAAAAACAGGGGTGGTGGGTAACTGTATAGCAATCAAGGTCAGAGGAAGATTGGCAAAGAATACGATCTGCATGCTTCTTCTGTCTGACTGTCAAATCCAGTGATGGCATTCCCATGACATGGACCACTTAATAACAGCAGGAGGGAGGTGTTCAGAACGATATGATTTTAATATAACAGTTTTAGCACTCAAGTGTCACCACTGTTTGACATATCTGGACTGTGGGATAATTTAGTGGTGTTTTATCATCCTGTCATCAAAAGGCAGCTGAGAGTTATGTGAAATGATATTGATGTTTATATAGAGCAACCTCTAGCATCCTGCTTCATAAATGATATCCCTGAATAGACAACATGGCAACATTGTGATATACCGCTCACCTCATTACTTATAATATTCTATAAAGACAAAGCTGAAAACTTCAATATACACTGCTTGTGTGTACAAAAAAATATGGCGGTGCATTCATAAAGGGCGTACGGGCGCCGCCTCTTCTCTCCTGCCACCTCTCTCTCACCGTAGATAGTGTTAGGACATGGGCTTGAAAATGAGACCTCTGGTGTGTCTGGTGGTGACTCTGCTTGCTGAGCCACCTGGAATGCTGGACAGCTCCTTGGACAGTTCCTTGGATAGTTCCTCGAATGATCTTGTCTTGAATCTTGTTTGGCTTGAACCTTGAACCCTTTGCTCCTCCCATGAACTTCCTGATTTAAGCCATGTCCCTGCACTTCCTGGTTGCCAGAATATTGTGCCTTTACTAGCCAATATTTTGCTCTTTTCTCTCTTGCTGACGACCATATCTTTGCTACCATTCTCTACCGACATTTGGCTCGTCCCCGACTACTCTTCTGCTGAATCCCAATCTGCAACTATTTGTTACCGACTTTTGGCTCGTTCCCCGACTATGCTTTTGCTTTATCCCTACCTGTTATATCTGCTTCCGGACCCCAGCTGGCTCACCTTCTGGTGGGGCTATCCTGAGGACCGCGACCTGGCACTAACACGCAGCAAAGCCCATCTCTACCATCAGGAGCTCTGGTGAATACCGGTTAGTGCTTAGACCCCACACCTCAGACGAACCTGTGTCATCAGCCATGGTGACCTGTGTGAATATCTGCTCTGCTGCTATAGCTACTGGCCTCTGAGCCTAACACCAGACCGTGACAGAATATTCTGGCCCAAAACATGACGGCCATTATAGCAGCTGCTGTAGCTCCTCTCAGGGTGCAAATCGCTAAGTTGTAGACGTTTGGTGTTAACTACCAGGAAAACATTTCTGAGTTACAAATTGAAGTGAAAGCACTACAAGAGGAAATCCTTGATCTGAATAAACAATTGTGGAACTTTTGTGCCTAAGATACAGCTGCCGTAGATACTAATGCATGAGTGCCCCTACCGATTAAGTTTAACAGAGACCGCCGCCATTATAGAGGGTTCTTTAATCAATGTCGTACATACTTTCAGTTGCAACCTGCTGCATTTACTTCTGACAGGAAAATAGTGCTGTTTATTATCAACCTCCTGACTGAGGAAGCTTTAGCCTGGGCCTCCCCTTATGTGGAGAAAGATGATTTCGTCCTGGATGATTTTGATTCTTTTGTGACTGAGATGAAGCAAGTTTTCGATGATTCTAACCACTGCGCGACTGCTGAGGCAAAATTGCACAATTTACAGCAGGGTAAACGCTCTGTTGCAGAGTACACAACTGAATTCCGACATTGGATCTCAGATACCAATTGAAATCCAGCAGCACAAAAGAGTCAGTTTCGTCAAGGACTCTCGGAACTAGTAAAAAATGATCTTGCCAGAGTAGAAAGTCCTGACGACCTTGAGGCTTTTATTAAATTATGTATTCAAATTGATCAGAGACTTACTGAAAGGAGAGACTGGGAAGCTTAGACAGTAATGGTAGCATGCGTTTTTCTACTACTCAGTATCCTCCTAAGGGTCCAAGAGTTTTTCCTGATTCTGACACTCCTGAACCTATGCAGGTGGATGCTATTAAAAGATCTATTACTACTGAGGAGAAAGAAAGACGACGTTCAGAGAACTTATGTCTATATTGTGGAGACTCTGGACATTATGCAGTTAATTGTCCCAATAAATTTAAAAGAACAATTGCAGCAATGGATGTTACAGTATCTGAACAAATAAACTAAATTCCTCAGTCCGTCTCTCCTTTGATTCTGGAAGCAAATAAAGTTAATTCTTATCAACTCATTTTGTCATCCCAATAAGGCTTATCGTTGAAAGCAATGAAATACCTTGCTCTGCTATGCTGGACTCAGGGGCCGGGGGAAACTTCATGGACATCGAATTTGCCCAAAGTAATAACATTCAAATAAGAAATAAACTCGCCCCTATTGATTTGGAAACTGTGGATGGCTCACCTTTGTCTTCAGGACCAGTTACCCATGAGACCATCCTGCTTAAACTCCTAATTGAGAGTAACCATCAGGAGACTATCATCTTTGAGCTGATCACATCACCCAAGTTCCCTATTATCCTAGGCATTCCTTGGTTCTCTGTCCATAATCCCTCCATCAACTGGGAGACAGGTTTTTCAAGCTTTACATCTGACCATTGCAAAAAACATTGCAAAGAATCTTATCAAATAAGCCCTCCACCAACCCAAGATTTATAAGCAGTTTTGGCAACTATCAAGTCATACGACAAGCTACCTACACAATATCTTGAGTTTCGGGACATTTGTGATAAAAAGAACGCAGATCAGCTAACTCCTTATCGCTCTTATGATTGTCCCATTGAATTGCTTTCAGGGGCAGAAATACCATTTGGGTGCCTTTATTCTTTATCAGAACCTGAACTGAAGGTGGTCAAAGAGTGGATTAATGAGAATCTAGAGAAGGGTTTTATCAGACACTCAACCTCTCCAGCTGGGGCAGCCTTATTCTTTGTGGTGAAAAAGGACTCCACCCTGTGTCCGTGTATTGACTACAGATATTTAAATAGGATCACAATTAAGAATCAATATCCACTCCCACTGATTCCAGAAATGCTTGGGAGACTCCGCTTCACCAAGCTCTTTACAAAATTAGATTTACGGGGGGCATACAACCTTGTCCGCATTCGTCCCGGAGATGAATGGAAAACTGCTTTCAGAACCAGATATGGACATTTTGAATATTTGGACACGCCCTTTGGGCTTTGCAATGCTCCTGCAACTTTTCAACATTTTATTAATGATGCTTTTCGAGATTTGCTTGATCAGTTTGTAATAGCATATTTGGATGACATTATAATTTTCTCTGATACTTTGGAAGAACGCCGCAAGCATGTCTGTATTGTTTTTGAGAGATTAAGTTTGGTTATCTACCAAAAATGTAAAGGTTCAGGTTCCCTGTGCTAAGTTGGGTCAAAAGTTTATTGGACCTTTTGAGATTTATGCTCAATTCAACCTGGTCACTTTTCCCCTAAAAGTTCCTGACAATATGAAGATTCACCCTGTTTTTCATATATCGCTACTCAAACAGTTTCATGAATATACTTTTTCTGGAATAATTCATCCTCCTCCTCTACCTGTTGAGGTACAGGGTGAAGAAGAATTTGTGGTGGGAAAAATTCTTGACTCCAGGATCTCTAGGAACAAATTGCAACGTTTGTTTCAATGGGAATGATATGGGCCAGAAAAAAATTCTTGGGAGCCTTAACAAGGGAACTCCACCAGAGGTTTTCTCAGAATCCAGGACCTAAGACATCCAGGGGACACCCTGGGAGGAGGGGAGTGCTGAGCTTGAACCTGGGACCTCTGGTGTGTCTGGTGGTGACTCTGCTTGCTGAGCCACCTGGAATGCTGGACAGCTCCTTGGACAGTTCCTTGGATAGTTCCCTGAATGATCTTGTCTTGAATCTTGTTTGCCTTGAACCTTGAACCCTTTGCTCCTCCCATGAACTTCCTGATTTAAGCCATGTCCCTGCACTTCCTGTTTGCCAGAATATTGTGCCTTCACCAGCCAATTACTTGCTCCTGTCGCTTTTACTGCCGACCATATCTTTGCTACCATTCGCTACCGACATTTGGCTTGTCCTCCAACTATGCTTCTGCTATATCCCAACCTGCAACTATTTGTCACTGACTTTTGGCTCGTTCCCCGACTACACTTTTGCTTGATCTCTACCTGTTATATCTGCTTCCAGACCCCGGCTGGCTTACCTCCTGGTGGGGCTATCCTGAGGACCGCGACCTGGCACTAACACGCAGCAAAGCCCATCTCCACCATCAGGAGCTCTGGTGAATACTGGTTAGTGCTTAGACCCCGCACCTCAGGTGAACCCGTGTCCTCAGCCAGGGTGTCCTGTGTAAATATGTGCTCTGCTGCTATAGCTACTGGCCTCTAAGCCTGAAACCAGACCGTGACAGATAAATTTGCTGCCACCCCTACTCATGTGCCCGACCCCTTTTCGGGCACCGGGCACCTGAATTACAGTGGCGGGGTATTTTTTGGAAGCACCTGATTAGAGCCATAGGCGGGTCACAAGGACATCGCCGTGACCCGCTGCCCCACCGAGACAAGGGGATGCACAGGGGGATGCACAGTGGCAGCATTTGATGGGCACACTGGCAGCATTTTGATAGGCAAACTGGCAGCAGTTGATGGGCACAGTAGCGGCAGTTGATGGGCACAGTAGTGGCAGTTGATGGGCACAGTATCGGTAATTGATGGGCACACTGGCAGCAATTGATGGTCACAGTGTCAGCAATTGATGGGCACAATGGCAGCAATTGATGGGCACAGTAGTTGCAATTCATGAGGACATTGGCAGCAATTGATGGGCACAGTGTCAGCAATTGATGGGCACAGTGTCAGCAATTGATGGGCACAGTGGCTGTGTTTGATGGGCACAGTAGCTGCGTTTGACGTGCATAGTGGCTGCAATTGATGTTTTTTTTTCAGTTTTTTTGCGCTCCCCCAAAAATTTTGAGCACCAGCCGCCACTGGTACAAACACTAATATATATATATATATAAAATTAACCTTCTTAATATTTATGGTGCCCCAGGACTTCCCTCTGTCAGATGATTCCTACACTCAGTAACTAGGGGGCAAATTGACCATTTAAAACCTGCAGCTCTGCAGCTACCTGAATGGTCTTTCCTTCCATACCCTGGACACTGAATTTGGAATGACCATGACTATATTAGTGCGGTAGAGCCTGATTGTCTAACCATGCTGACACTGTAAGTGTGACTCTTTTTTATTACGATGCAAATAAAGTTACAAACTGCACTATGAGAAGCTTTCTTTCTCCTCCTTGATACATGTGATTTACCATACCCTCGCCCAGTGGGTGCACATATTTATGGGGCATTTTCCTTTCCCTGGAGTATACTGTACATCTCTGCCATACACGCCTATTATAACTACCTGTAATGGATGCCATATATGTCCGGTTAGTAGGATGTTTGCCTAGGGGCTGGTGAAAGAAGGCACTTTGGTTTTTCACATTATATTGATGAACTAATAAGAAGACATCACCTCACTTTCACTTGATTGGAGACATCTGGTGGTGGTGTATGGACATTACTAAAATGTATTAAGTTTAATCACCACATATCCTGTGTTGTACTATATATGTTTTTTTAATAGATGTTTGTATTTGGGAGCGCTGTATGAAAATTGTTTTCTTTTTACAATTTAGGCCACCTGAGTCTCACTATGGGCTGCTCTTTGTTTAAATATTACACATATTTTTTGGTTGCTCAAGAGTGCACAGGTTGAACGCTTTTTTTAACCTTATTTGTATATCATTGTAAACACTATTTTAAATATATGTATCCTTCTTCCTATGTTATTTTCAGCCTGTTTTGTTCTTAAAAATGCAGTGATTGTGTTTGCTGGACTTCAGTTTTTGCAATTTTCCTGACATAGCATACTGTTTGATATTAACATGGGTGTCTATTCTTAGGTGACTACTGTGTGTAGTAAAGATGGGACCTGGACAGAAAAACTGAGCCTTTGTAAGGGACTTACGGGGACGTGCCCTCCACCACCAGAAATCAATGACATCCACTACACATGTGAGAACGGAACCATGATTGGTGAGAAAAATTCAGAAGGGGGATACATTTATAAACTTTTTTAGATCCTTTCTGATAATTATTATCATTTTAAGATGATTTTTACGAACTGACTCACGGTTAGCAATGTGTGCCTAGATCATTTTAATAGCTTAGTAAATGGGTGGCAAATGAGTTGTTGTTGCCAGAGCTTACACAAGGGAATAGCACGCCTTTGCAAATATGAATCATGGATGTGTGTCTGTCATTTTATTTTTATCTTTGCTTTCTTAAACACATGACAACTGTTTCTGGGTGTTCTCTGCTCATAGGAGATAACTGCAAAGCTTCTTGTGTCTATCCATCCAATGACCCGGTGATCCTGCCAGGCAACATGACAGCTGATTCTGTAGAGCACTGGATGAACCCTACTAAGGTGCAGGTATGGCTGCAGTTGATATACTAGGACAATGCTTGTATAAATTGCCTGTGTTGAGGTTTTATGATGCTGGTAAAACCACTTGGAAGCAAATGAGTGCCTTTTTGCCATAAAAAAAGGTTTTGTAGAAAGGCAGCATGGGTTGCCTGAGTGAATTAGACCTAAAGCTGCCTATAGAGCATAGACGTTGAACAAATGTGCTAGGATGAAAAGCTGTCGCCAGAGCACTTTATTAAAGTACATGTGAACCTTGAGTTTAATCAACACACCCTGTTCATTAGTTAATCACAAAACCACACTGAATCATGGCAGGGTAGTTTTTCTCAAATCAGTGGGCCTGTGTGAAAGATCATAAGTTGGGCAGAGAAAAAAATGTGGCATAGCACACCATGGCAAAAAATGATAGTGGTTTTCATTGCACTGAATATTAGGTGTGGCTTAAAGAGTGGGGTAACTACAGCATACAGAATGAGCTGGTGCAGAATGGAATGTACAGAGCAGTGTACAGAATGAGGGGATGTGGAATAGGGAATGCAGAGCATAATGACAGTCAGTAAGTTGCCAGGCCTGTATATAGGAGGCGGGTTCCACTTGGTCAGGGTGACACCATAATACGCACTTATCTCTCATTAAAATGCATTCAGGAGGAACTATGGCAGAATACACTGAATAACCCCCTCTGATTTAACCCCTTGCCAGAGCTTCTTACTATCCATGATATACAAAGATGGTCCATTATGGGGACAAAGTGTTTACACCATTTATACCATGCTCAGGAATTAAAATTGTTCCCACACCTTAGTGAGAAATTTCACCTGCCAGCTACCTCTTCTATTACTACCGTCTGCGTCATGCTAGACGATCCCTTGGGAAGGCTTTTACAAACATCTGGTCCCACTAAACAGATCTCCGACTACTATTCCACAACCTGTGTCAAGACCTAGATATCCAGGTCCGCTCCAGAACTCCAGCTCATTCAACAAGAATAGTCGGAGTTTCAAGCCACCAATAAAAAGTCAGTTATTTCCTTCAGAAATAGGATTATTCACTTAAAGTTATTTTATCATTGTTACTTCACCCTGGTCAGATTGCATAGACTGGATCTACACCCCACTTCAGACTGCTTCCAGGGCTGTGGGACTAATGCAGATTTCCTACATTTGATTTGGATCAAATGGATTAGCCCCCGAGGCTCTGCTTTCTGGTCTAAGGTTAAAATTGTTATCTCCTCTGCCTATGTCTGCCCAATATATTACACCCTAAAAAACTGTCTGAGGTCTTTGGAGATTAACCTAACTCCTAATTTGATCATCATTTACAACGCATCCTTTTGCTGACATGTGGAAAGGGAAATTCCCCCTTATTATAGATACTTGAAATGGGTTGGTTAATGCTAGCCTTCTAAAATATAAACACATTTTTGAACTCAGGAAAAAACCACAGGCCTTTGAGAAAGTGTAGAATTGATGGATCTTAATGTTTTTACATGACTTCCATCTTGTGATGTCACATGCTATCTAAAGAGCCTTCTGCGTAGCCCTCACTGTATTGATATTGGTATAATGTGTATGACAATAAGAGATTATTGTTATTAATAGTGTTTAATTGTGATTTGCCTTCCTTTTGTTTTGTCTATAAAACCCAATAAACATACTTAGGTAGATTCAGGTAGGGGCGCGCTAATTTGCGGCGGCGTAGCCTAGCGTGTTTACACTACGCCGCCTTAAGTAAGAGAGGCAAGTACATGATTCTCAAAGCACTTACCTCCTTACTTAGGGCGGCGTAGTGTAAACGCAGCGGGCGTAAGGGCGCCTAATTCAAATGGGTTGGAGGGGGGCGTGTTTAATGGTAATGAGGCTTGACCTCACAACTTTGAAGTTTTTTGGCTACTACGCATGCGCCAGGCGCCTACATTTCCCAGTGTGCATTGCGGCTAAGTACGCCGAACGGGCCTATTGTTTTCGACATGGACGTAAACGACGTAAATCCTGATTCGCGGACGACTTACGCAAACAACGTAAAAATTTCGAATTTCGCGGTGGGAACAGCGGCCATACTTGACATTACTATTCCACTAGGGCCTAGCTCTAACTTTACGTGGCCTATCTCTTACGTAAACGGTGTAAAAGTACTGCGTCGGCCTGGCGTACGTTCGTGAATCGGCGTATACCCTCATTTACATATTCTATGCCGACCGCAATGGAAGCGCCACCTAGCGGCCATCCAAAATATTGCAATCTAAGATAGGACGGCGCAAGCCGTCATATCTTAGATATGTTTTAGCGTATCTCTGTTTGAGCATACGCTTAAACATAGGTCGGCTTAGATTCTGAGTTAGGTCGGCTTATCTACTGATAAGCCGGCCTAACTCTTACTGAATCTACCTAACTGTATATTTAAAATAAAGGAATGGGTATTTGCAATAATCTGAATCTCTACTATTAAGTTGTTATACCAATGCAGGCTTACCTCTTAAGAGTGGTAGTGTGCCGTTATGCACTTAAATTCTCTTAGGCCCCATACACACGAGAGGATCCATCCGCTGAAAAATCTCAGCGGATCGTTTTCAGCGGATGGATCCCCTGGTGTGTATGCTCCAGCGGATCTTTATCCGCGGATATTTCCGAATTCCAGCAGATAAAAATTTGTTGACATGCCAACAAATCTATCCGCTGGAATCGGATCCCACGGATCGATCCGCTGGTCTGTACAGACTCACCGGATCGATCCGTCCGAGGGGATCCCCCGCATGCGTCGTAATGATTCGACGCATGCGTGGAATTCCTTATATGACTGCGTCGCGCGCGTCGCCGCGTCATCATCGTGGCGACGGCGCGACACATCATCGCCAGAGGATTTCGGCGCGGATTTCGATTCGATGGTGAGTACACTCCATCGGATGGAAATCCGCGCAAATCCTCTCGTGTGTATGGGGCCTTAGAGTAATTTTTGACATGCACCTAAATCTCCCTTGCCTCAGAAACCTGATCCACATTCAGACTGCACTCCAGAGTCTACTGACAGGTGGTGAGGAAGCAATGGGATGCCTCCTCACTGCCTGTTTTAATCCCATTTTTGCTGACAAATACACCACAAGCGCGTTTTCGGAGCACTTGCGTTGCTTCTCCATTTACTTTATTTGCTTAAACATAGAATATCCAGGCTCAAACTTACCGACCAATCAGCAACCAACCAAATTCCCCTGTCTAACTGGTGCGTTAAAAACAGAGGCTTAGTTGCACACATCTGCAAATGCATGTGTAAGCTGCAGGCCCCGTCAAGGCGCTCTGTGTAAACTGCAGTCCTAACTGCAACATTGCATTTTATGTCTCCTCAGTGGGAGCACATGACTGCTGATGGATAGATAAGGGGCAGGTGACTGGAGGAGCCCAGCCCTCAATAAAGGGGCAGGAACACACTGCACACTAAGCACATGGAAGCAAAGGTGCTAGTGCGTTGCCTGACCACAATGACAAAAATTCAACAAACAATAGTCACTGCCCCTACCTATGAATGGTATAATAATTCATAATACCATTCATAGGTAGGGGCAGTGACTATTGTTTGTTGTACTTTATTTGCTTGCTGCCTGCCATTCGCTACAAGTTGGGTGAACTTTGCCACGGGTGCGAAGCTTCACGGCTGTGGCATGTAAGCACCCCAAAACACTGCCTGTTGCAGCTTAAAGGGGAAAGTTTCTAAATAAGAAAGCTGTTCAATAAGCTGTTCTGGCTGACTAACCACTGCTCGGATGCTGGTGGCAAGCTTATTGAGGAGAAACAGGAAGTGAGAAATTCAGACAAAGAAAAAAAACATTTAGAAGGGAAATCTAAGGAAAAAGTAAGTGAAGCAACAATGCACTAGCTTAAAGGAACCTATTTAGAAAATAAAAAATGAACCTTTACAACCCCTTTATGGTTGATTGGTGACACGTTTGTCTGGGCTGCTTGAGGAGAACTATTAACTAACAAAGCCAATATTTTTCCTTTATGTGATCTTGACAGCACCTTTGTTATATATCTGTGTTTGAGTCTGGGATTCTTACTAAGCTCAAAAAGATAGAATGGTCTTGCAGCATGACCCTGAACGCAACATGTCCTTTCTGACAAGTAGAAAAAATATAAAAATCATTACAGATGTCAGCGGTGACTGGTTCTCTTTAAAACAGAGAACTAGTTGAAGGATATGCCTCTGACTGCAGCATTTGAATAGAGAATGTTTGGGCACTAGCAGGGCTAATCCATTTTATGGGGAATGTTAATTTGGGCTTCTCAACCCTGTTGCAAATACATGGGTAATAACAGAAAAAAGAGACAGACAGACTAAACAGGTCAGAAATGGGGGAATCAGAGGAAAAAAAGAATTACATAACATCTTTGAACATCTAACTATAGCAGTGGATATTAAAAGCCAGGATCTGGGATTTCCTGACTGTAGGGATGAGCCGAACACCCCCCGTTCGGTTCGCACCAGAACCTTTGAACAGACCGAACGTTCGCGCAAACATTTAGAACCCCATTGACGTCTATGGGACTCGAACGTTCAAATTCAAAAGTTCTAATTTTAAAGCCTAATATGCAAGTTATTGTCGTAAAACATCTTTGAGAACCCAGGTCTTGCCCCAGGGAACATGTATCAATGGAAAAAAGTTTTAAAAACAGTAGTTTTTTTAGGAGCAGTGATTTTAATGATGCTTAAATTAAAGAAAAAAAAATGAAAAATTCCTTTTAATATTGTACCTGCTGGGTGTCTATAGTATGCCTGTGAAAACGTCTTTGAGAACCCGGGTCTTGCCCCAGGGAACATGTATCAATGGAAAAAAAGTTTTAAAAACAGTTTTTTTTTTCAGGACTCCTGAAAAAACAACCGTTTTTAAAACTTTTTTTCCATTGATATATGTTCCCTTGGGCAAGACCCTGGTTCTCAAAGACGTTTTCCCAGGCATATTATAGACACCCAGCAGGTACAATATTTAAAGGAATTTTTTTTTTTTAAGCATTATTAAAATCACTGCTCCTGCATCAGTTCCTTTAAATATTGTACCTGCTGGGTGTCTATAGTATGCCTGGGAAAACGTCTTTAAATAGCACAATCACCTGCCTGCCAGTAAATTAGGAAGAACCGATCTCTTAAACTATACAGTGTATAAATATATGTACAACACCTGGGATATATATATATCCTCTACACACTGTAACATTAACTGACTAGCCTACCTGCCTGCCTTCTCTATCTACCTGCAAAAAATGACACTCTGGCTCTCTCTGTTCTCTGTTAACTGCCGCAACACACTACACCCTGCAGGCGGCCTTTTATAGTGTGGGGCGTGTACTAAACCCCCTGAGCCATAATTGGCCAAAGCCACCCTGGCTTTGGCAAATTATGGCTCTCCGTTTTTTGCGCGCTGTGATTGGCCAAGCATGCTGGGCATAGTGCATGCTTGGCCAATCATCAGCCAGCGATGCCGCAGTGAATTATGGTCTGTGAAACGCGAACGACCCGTTTTGTTTGTATTTCGACGAACGATCGAACATACGATGTTCGAGTCGAACATGAGTTTGACTCGAATACGAAGCTCATCCCTACTTGACTGTTATAAGGACAGGCAAAAAATCATCATGAGGATTTATAAGGAAAACCAAGAAGAAGAAACATCATGGGAAGACCAGAGATGTATTAGTGGTGTGGAAGAAGACATAAAAAATCTAGTAGTCAGAATATTGATGATTGTGCTTGAATCAACAAATACAGCAAAATAGACTAACATTAGGCAAGAGACCAGGGCTCTTCAAGGACTATAGATCCAGAAAGAGAGAAGAGAGGTGGTTACTTACCTTTTATAGGATGCTTTAAAAATTCTCTCTTCCTATCTCCCATGCTTTATATAGTATGTCAGAAATTGAATAATCTAGATATAAAAATGTTTAGTAACGCTCCTGTTTCTGATGAATGTTAGTTCTGACATAATTACACGTGTAGTTAGGGCTGTAGGAAGCAGTTTTAAACACGGATTTGGCTGTCTTCCACCAACAAATCTTTTTTCCTATATTAATTTAAATAATTGTATTGTATTGTTTTAATTGCTAATACCTACAGGATATGGCTTCTGGCAATCCCATTTGCAATCTACTTTTCTCTCTGCAGTCATGTTTAATAATAAAAGAACATGGTCATATTATATGTACAGAAGCATCTTCTCACCCACTTCTCCTTGTCAGATCTTATTTACAATCACGTGAAAGACAAAGCCCAGTAAGACCTGCCAGATAACAATAGCTCTTAATGAAATAATGGATCTGCTGTGTCCATTGTCCCTGGCTGAAATGGAGTGAAATATCAGAGTGCCTCATAATATTTGCTTCTATGCTGGCTTTTCTTGGACTAGTTAAAGCCAGGCAAGATGGGAGTCAGAAGCACCGCAAAATAAGACTTAATGCGGGAGTCAACTGCATCTGAGCACCACAAACTGAAAAAGCTATTTAAAGCGGGAGTTCACCCCCAAATCAACTTTCTGACATTAGTTCCAGCATACTGCTAACATCTGCAGTATACTGTTTTTTTTTTTTCCCCGCTACTTATCGTTTTATGAGTCCTTGTTATCCAGCTCCGAGCGGGGGAATCCTGCGGGGAGTAGGCGTTCCTAAGCGAAGAGGAGTTGATTGACGGGATGCTAAAGCGCGTCACGGCTTCCGAAAATACCCGAAATGACACTCGGGTGTTTACGGCGCTAAACAGCGCCTGCGCCTGCCCTGTAGAGCTGACTGTGCAGGCGCAGTAAATACCCGAGTGTCACTCTCGGGTATTTTTGGAAGCCGTGACGCACTTTAGCATCCCGTCAATCAACTCCTCTTCGCTTAGGAACGCCTATACCCGGAAGCGATCCCCGCTCGGAGCCGGATAACAAGGGCTCATAAAACGATAAGTACCGGAAAAAAAAAAAACAGCATTCTGCAGATATTGGCAGTATGCTGAAAATAATGTCAGAAAGTTGATTTGGGGGTGAACTCCCGCTTTAATTCATTTTTAATAATTAAAGAAAATGCAACTCCTCCATCAATATCCTCATGCTTTTTTTTGATGAGAAATCGCATTGAAAAACACCCCTACGATTTCTAGCTGCAGGCATCTTATGTGCAGATGATTTATGTAGGAAAACAGTTTTAGGAAACACCCAAGAAAAAAGGAGCAAGATCATTTCTGTTGGTGAGCGAAACAAATCCTTCTTTAAAGGAGAAGTACAGCCAATGCTCATTAGGCTGTACTTCTCCTGTGGATCACATGAGTGCAGATTGTTTTGGACTCATGTGACCTGTTTTTAGCTGAAGCCCACTGTCTACTGACGTCACCGAGCTGGTCCAGGCTCAGAAAAGATTGCTACTATAATGTCGGGATCCACCCACATGCCTGGATCAGGACCCAGCTAAGCCTCCCCAGTGAGCCGATGAGAGCCTGAGCTAGCCACTTCCACCCTTTCCACAGCCCAGTGCTGCAGTAAGTGTGGCAGGGCAGAGCAGAGAGCCAGTGACTGACAGCCAAAGCAACTTGCATGACTTACAGGATCCTCTACTGATGGCTTGGTGCCAGATACCACAGCATACCTTCAATGGTCAAGTGGCATACATGCCTCTATGGGTCAGGGCTATTTTGGTGGCAAAAGGGGCTGTTTTGGCAGCAAAAAGGGGACCTACTCAGTATTAAGAGGGTGCTCAAAAAGTTATGGCTGATAGGCGTGCTCTGCTTTATTTATTATTATTATTACGTTTTTTTTTCTCACATCCAACACTTGTGGTTTTTAGGCCATGATTGGTTGGCAGTCCTAGTGGTGAGGAACACTGGGATGAGCAGGTATACATCAGTGGCACAGCAATGTAGCCAGAAGACTTTTGTAAGAAGAATTTATTGTATTTTGTCAAGATGGAATTTGGGGCAAGCAGTAGTTGACTGAATATGTCTTTTTGTCCCTGAATTCTAGGAGAGACTAGGCATGCATGAGAACCAAATGCTGGATACCACTCTTTAATGTCCATGTGCGCTTGCCCTTTCGTCTCTGTTCATACAAGCCAGTGAGCTGCATCTCTAAGCCCGGGTTACTCAACTAGATTTAAAAATGCCTGCCTTTTGTGAATAGAGCTTGAAATCCCTCTCATACTGACAAACAGCTTAGTTGTTGAAATTACTCTTCCGTTGTGCTGACATTTAACACTGAAATTATAGATAGAGACTAAAATACTTCTGCCTCAAAACCACGACAAAAAACAAAACCAAAAAAAAAACAAGCAATCTGTTATAGAACAGTGGAATGTAATAGAATTTTGTATATGGGTTTCTGCAACTGTTTGGAAAATAGCCAATTTTTGTATATTTTGTTGTACTAGCTCAAAGATCACTCCTTGCATTCCTAGCATCATTTTGCTACAGTTATCCTAGATGAGAATATAGCTGCACTGAACTTAATCTCTTCATCTGTCTTGTCTGCTCCGTTCACTGAAATTCCTACTGCCTCGTCTTATCACCGGCTACTTGCACCTTATGTTAATACCAATTTTGGCTGCAACACATGTGATGTCCTAAGATTCACAATTTTTTCAGAAAAATAATAATCCTGTTTAAATGCTGATCATCTGTGCTTATGTGCTCATTGATAAATGTATTTTTTTAATTCTGTCAACAGAGTATTATGTGTACAGGAACACTGAAATGGTACCCAGATCCTGCCATATTGCACTGCATCCCGTCTTGTGAGGTAAGACCACCATAGCTACTGATTAACAATGTTGTAACTTTAGTTTTGCAAGTACATACATGCTAGTTTTACATATTTGGCTATGCAATGGTACTGGCATCTATAAATGACAAGATTGGCAAAACAGAATATGAAATTCTTTGGCAGATAAGCCAATTCATATACACCGATCAGTCATAAATGTATGACAACCCACCTAATATTAAGTAGGTCCCCCTTTTGCCACCAAAACAGCTCTGACCCATCAAGGCATGGATGTCACTTGAGCTCTGAATGTATGCTGTGTTATCTGGGGGCAAGCAGTAAGTAGCAGATCCTTTAAGTTCTGTAAGCGGTGAGGTGAAGCTTCCATAAATTGGACTTGTTTTTTCAGCACATCTGACAGATGCAAAAGCGGATTGACGAATTTGGAAGCCAAGTCAACATCTCCAACTCATAGTTATGTTCATCAAACCCTTCTTCAACCATTTTTGCAGTGTGGCAGGGCACATTATCCTGCTAAATGAGGCCACTGGTATCAGGCAATATTATTTCCATGAAGTGTTGTACTTAATCAGGTGGTAGGTGGTGGTAAGTGTGAAATTAACATCCACATGAATCCCAGGATCTAAGATTCCCTTGCACAACATTGTCCAAAGCATCACACTGTCTCTACCAGCTTGTCTTTTTTCCATACAGCATACTGGTGCCATCTCTTCCCCGTAAGGGATGCACATGCACCTGGCCATCTACATGATGTAAATGAAAACGTGATTCATCAGACCAGGCCACCTTTTTCCATTGGCTATGAATACGTTATGTTTTTTACCAAAACACATAACCTGCTGTAATTTGCACATTGTACACTTTATCAATAAAGTAGTTTTATTGAGAGGAAGAGTTCCCAGCTCTTCACCTTATACTCTTATGCTATTTTAAGTACCATTCAAATGACATATATACAAAATCCTGTGATATTGATAACACTTAACTGTGGCAAAATTATACTAGAACTAGACGAGGGTGCGCTTCCCTATGCACCAAAAGGCCACATAACTAAAACGTAACCTTTATTGTAAATCATAAAAGTATGTAAATGACTAGATCAGGTATACCCATAGGATGAGATCAATGCCATTATATATAGGAGGAAATTATAACCCTCATATTGTCTATACGTATATATATCGAAAATACGTTTTGCAAATATAAACTTGATAGATGTTAAAGTGGATGTAAACCTGGATTTTTTTTTTTTTTTGCTGTCACAATGTAGCATATAAGATTTCCTATCATCTGTGCCCAGTCTTGCCACAAAGAGTTAATCCAGCTCTGAGCAATCCTCTTTTCTATTTTCAGTGATAAACAGACAAACAGGAGAAAACTTTTACATTTTATTTACATATCTCATGCACCATGAATCCCGTCTGTCTTGAAGCCCCCAATTCTGATACCCAAGAATTTTGCAATGAATTATCGGATTATTTCATCAACAAAATTGAGGGAATCCGTGAAAGCATTCAGCAAAATAGAACGCCCATCAACCTCCCCTGCAACCATATGCCTAATACCCACACAAATTTCCCTCAAGCAACAAAGTTCACTTTAAAACCCATTGTAATCGAGACCACAAAAAATATCATTGGTGCCTTGCGAAATAGCACAGCACTGAATGACATAATCCTCACCAAACTGCTGAAGGAATGTGCCGATATCCTGGCACCGCCCATCACGCAGCTTATAAACCAGTCCTTCAATGAAGGTATAGTGCCCATCCACTTAAAACAAGGTATAATTAAACCAATTTTAAAGAAACCCACCCTCGACCCCAATGACCCAAAACACCGCCGGCCTATAACAGGCCTAAATGTTCTCTCGAAAGTGATGGAGAAAGCAGTGGTACAACAGCTACAACATCACTTAGACACCCATAATCTGCTGGATCCTTTGCAATCAGGTTTCCGTCCAGGACACGGGACAGAAACAGCATTACTCAAAATATGGGATGATGCTCTCGAGGCCGCAGACGAAGGAGAATCTTGTCTTCTAGTTCTGTTGGACCTAAGCGCAGCTTTCGACACGGTGGATCACAAACTATTACTGACTCGGCTAGCTGAAGTAGCCAGAGTCACAGAAGGTGATCTATCTTGGTTCTCCTCCTTTTTGGAAAACCGATCACAAATAGTGAAATTAGGACCTTTCACTTCTGAAAAACGCATGGTCTCATGCGGAGTCCCTCAAGGATCCCCTCTGTCGCCGGTGCTTTTCAACATCTATCTTCGCCCTCTCTTTGAAATCATCAGCAGCCAAAAACTACTCTACCACTCTTATGCAGATGATACACAACTCTATTTTCGCATCTGCAACAAAAAGGATCATCATCTCAGTCTAGAGACATGCCTCTCTTTGATAGAAAACTGGATGACAAAGAGTTATCTTAAACTCAACAGCTCCAAAACAGAACTTCTCCTGTTTCATGCCAGTCGAAAGAATCAACTGGCAACAACTTGGACACCCCCGCTCATTCTCGGCCAAATCATCACCCCCAGCACCAAAGTCAAAAGTCTTGGGGTCATCTTCGACTCCTTCATGACAATGGATGCACAAATAGGGTCAGTAGTCAGCGGATCTCACCATCTACTGCGCCTACTACGTAGACTTATTCCATTTATTCCTAAAGAAGACATAGCAGTCGTGGTGGGAACAATTGTGAACTCCAGACTTGACTATGCCAATGCCCTCTATCTCGGACTCCCAAAGTATCAAATCGCCCGTCTGCAAGTCGTTCAAAATACGGCCGCCAGACTTGTGACTGGGAAAAAACCCTGGGAATCAATCTCACCTTTGCTGAGAACCCTTCATTGGTTGCCAGTAAAAGACAGAATTGTTTTTAAAGCACTCTGTCTGACGCATAGGTGCATCCATGGGAAGACCCCCCAATATCAATGCGAAAAAATAAAAGCTCACAACTCCAATCGCGTTCTGCGATCCACCAACCAAAATCTGCTCCAAATACCCAAAGCCAGATACAAGTCCAAAGGAGAAAGAAGATTTGCGATCCAAGGTCCCAGACTATGGAACGCTTTACCAACCAGCATTCGGTTGGAGGAAAACCACTTGGCCTTCAGAAGACAGATAAAAACTCATCTCTTTTTGATGTAAAAGGAGACAGGAACAACGAGCGCCCAGAGGCGATTTAGTTCGCATGTGCTGCGCTATATATGTTTTTCACTCACTCACTCACTCACTCACTCACTCACTAGCATGAGACAGGCATTATTTTTTAATTCCCGCAACCACTTCTTTTCTGAAGTCATGTGGTTACTTTTCTGGATTTTGACTGGATGTTAGTGATCATAGCAGAAGTCAGTGTAAGGGGAGTGTAGAGGAGGGCGGGGAGTCCACTGACATCACGACTCCACCCACTGAGCTCCAGACAATAGATCCACTCACAGAATCTGCAGTTTTTCAGTTCTTATAACAGACAGAGGGGAGACATTTGACAGGTGAGGATACATGCAGGAGGCATGTATATCCTCAGGCCCCGTACACACGACCGAGGAACTCGACGTGCCAAACACATCGAGTTCCTCGGCGAGTTCAGTGTGGAAGCCGCCGAGGAGCTCAGCGGGCCGACTTTCCTCATTGAACAACGAGGAAATAGAGAACATGTTCTCTTTTCGGCCCGACGAGTTCCTCGACGGGTTCCTCGCTGAAAAGTGTACACACGACCGAGTTTCTCGGCAGAATCCAGCTCTGACCGAGTTTCTGGCTGAATTCTGCCGAGAAACTCGGTCGTGTGTACGGGGCCTTATAGATATATAGATTATAGATCAGCACTATGGCAGTAGTTTAGAAAGGATGAGAGTGGGTTTACATCCACTCTAATATTACCACAAATAGATAGAATGTTGATTTTTTTATATATAATGACATTGATCTCATCCTAAGTATACCTAATATGGTCATTTATATACTTTTTATGATTTACAATAAAGGTTAAGTTTTAGTTAAGTGGCCTTTTGGTGCATAGGTAAGCACATCCTCTTTTAGTTCTAGTCTATTTTAAGTACCAGGAAGATACTGTCAGCTTTGGAGCACCGTTGGTCTACTTGGTGTATATCTTCGTTTGTGACCTTCTTTTATTACTCCATGGTCCAGTTCTGATACTCACATGCCCAATGTGGGTGCTTTTGGCTCTGGACACGGGTCAGTTTGATCACTGAACTGCAGCTTTGCAGCCCCATACACAACAAACTGCAATAACCAGGGCAGGACTTAGGGTGGTAGGGACCCCTGGACTTGAGTGTTGATTAAAGGGGCCCGCTGGAGCTGAGAAGCAGGTGGGATCGAAGTTGTTGTGCAGGGGGGGGGGGTACCGCTGACCAACAACCGATCATAGTTGTTGCACAGGGGGGTTCGATAGAAGTTGTTGAGCAGGGGGTGGTGGACGGACTTCTTACCTCTTCATCCACAACTGCATGGCTCTTCCTGCTTACTCCTCCAGTGCTGCATGGCTCTTCCTGCTTCCTTCTCCCGGGGCCACCTATTGGCTAGGGCCCATGCGCTTGAGCCAGTCAAGCCCAATGATAAGTCCGGCCCTGGCAATACAATAATGATCTTTTCTGCTTTCAGCATAATAACTGTAGGGCCAATATGTTTACTTGCTGCCTAATACAGTATATCTTACTGACTTTCAGATGCTATTGTAACGTTATAATCTGATTCATACACTTAAAGGAGAAGTGTGGGATATTAAAAAAACAAACATACATACCTATATGGCTTCAGCATCAGTTCAATGCTTCATCTGTCCCCGTTTGGCTCTAAGACCAAGAACTGATTGATCGCTGATTGCTCACTGAGGGCACTGTTAGTCATTGCTTTCTGCTGTGCCTCTCCAGTGCTCACTGGAGCTGCGGCTATGGAGGGGGTGGGAGTGACTGGCTGCTGGTCAGGCCTCTGGATATATCGACTCTGTGACATTGGCCGAAAGCAACCTTTGGCCCACTCTCGGCTAAATCTGGGTCACAAGAGTGTAGAAATAAGTGCACTATAATGTGACCTAGAAGAGAAGTTCAGCCAAAAAAGCATTGCCCATGTTTCTTTTTTAAGGTGTCAGTAGTCATAAGGTTATGACTGATCAGTGTATATGGGTTTCAATAGCATGTTTAACTGTTTGCCTTGAGGTCCGCTTTAAAAAAATCTACTGTACCTGCTAAAAATGATTTAAGGTGTTATGATGGGAGTTTTATATATGTATATGACAGCTAGATGCATAGTAGATGTTTGTTGCCTACTCGCTGGAAGTCTATACATCATGGATGCACTCAAAGATATAAGAACTTGCATGGTTTGAGCAGACAATAATTAAAATTCTGTACACTTTTTATGCCAATGGAACGGGAAAACAACTGCTTGTAAAATCCATATATTTTCTCATTTCACTGTAAGCCGACACATGTCCTATCTGACTTCTAGAGTGTATTTCTTTTTAATATTTTCGTGCTGGATTTATGTTTTGTTAATTCTGGCAAAATGAGATCACCACAAAGCCTTTGTTTTTCTCTGCTCTTGAAGCTGCTGAACACGAAAAAAATCCTCTGTGCTGACAAAGACGAGACTTTCTGGCAGTGGTACAGCTTTCAAAGTACGAAGCCATATGTCAGCTGAACTGACGGCTTTATAAGCACATGTTCTGGGATTTACTAAGTGTCAATGACTTCGGTGGCAATTTATTTCCAAATCAGGGTGTGATATCTCTCATTAGTGCCTGGTGAATCTGCTCCGCAGAGAGTGATTTACTTCTGCAAAAAGATCGAATGATCTTTGAGGAAGAAATTAAACACAGCCTTCTTTTTACCAGTGAAATCTCACAATATTTTAAAGGAATATAAATTCTGTTGAAATAGAGGCTATTACATGATATTTTTGGTATGGAGAATCATTTGATTTTGACTGGTGCGGTATATCACTTGCTTTATGTTTAATTTTTCGTGGAAATGTGAGACCCATTAAAATATTTTAAGTGGTAATTACAAAGCTTTATGTCTCGCTCATCTCCCCTTCAACTATGTTTGAAATGCCAGGCCATAATTGTGGTGGGCTTAGGGCATGCAGTGGGACTTGAGGTGCCAACACCTGTCCAGGACACATTATTATTTATGGGTTCTAAGGTAATATTTTAGAAACTGCTAAAAGCAGGCAGGTCACAAGGCGTCTTCCTGCAAACTGGGGATTACCCTTCTGTATTTAAACTGCCACAGCTAAATGCTAAAGCAACATATTAGCACTGTGGGTTAATACATTTCCCATTATCGGGTGTACCTTTTTGTGTTACCCTAAACCTAATGTATGTCATCTTAAATATCTTTGCTGTTATAATATTGAGGGTTCTATTTAAAAAGCAGTGGTATTGTCTTTCTGAGGCCATACTGCTGCTTTGAAAAAAAAGTCACATTTATTTATCACAATTCTTTGCTTTAATCCCCCTCCCGTCTCCAGTATATGGATACAAAATAGAAAATGGCTGCACACCAATGCCGGCCCAAAAAAAATGTATTCCATTAAGTGCAAAAAAAACTAATACCAGGACACATTCAAATGACTTGTTTCAGTTCACGCGTTTCGCGGGAAATGCATCAACTTACATCATTTGACTGTGTCCTGGTGTCAGTTTTTTTGCACTTTATGGAATAAAACTTTTTAGGACCACCCTTGGTGTGCAGCCATCTTCTATTTTGTATCCAGTCTACATGGAAGCGAGCCGGGGCTAGCACCCAGATTACTGAGTCCATTTGGACATTACCCTCACCTGGAGCAGCACATTTTCTTTTCCCCCAGTATATACTTACCGTTATTTAATTCTCCCTCCAAGCACCGGAAATCATAGCACTTCTGGGTATAAAGAATAAGGTGACTGTGAGCTATGGAACAATCAGCACTGATTGGTCCATAAGTCCATAGGGCCAGATTCACAGTAGAAATACGCCGGCGTATCTACTGATACTCCGGCGTATTTTCAAATTTGCCGTGTTGTATCTTTAGTTTGAATTCTCAAACCAAGATACGACGGCTTTAGGCTTCGATCCGACAGGCGTACGGCTTTGTACGCCTTCGGATCATAGGTGTAATACTTTGGTGCCCGCTGGGTGGAGTTTGCGTCGTTTTCCACGTCGGGTATGCTAATTAGCTGTTTACGGCGATCCACAAAGGTACGCGCGTTCGTCGCATTCTCTTATGTCGTCGCTAGTTGGCTTTTCCCGTTGGATAGTTACGGCTGCTATTTCATGGCTTATATTTAGACTGCCCATGTTAAAGTATGGCCGTCGTTCCCGCGTTTTATTTTTTTTGCGTAAGTCGTCCGGGAATAGGAATGGACGTAACGCACGTCGCCGTTCAAAAGATTACGTCGGTGCGACGTCATTTCACGCAAAGCACGGCGGGAAATTTCAAAACGGAGCATGCGCAGTACGTTCGGCACGGGAACGCACCTAATTTAAATGATACACGACCCATTTGAATTAGGCGGGCTTGCGCCGGACGCATTTACGCTACGCCGCCGCAAGTATATAGGCAAGTGCTTTGTAAATCAAGCACTTGCGCTTAAAACTTGCGGCGGTGTAACGTAAATGGGATACGTTAGACCGCCGCAAATGTACCTGAATCTGGCCCATAGTGTATGACTTCAGCAACTTAAAGTGCTTGTAAACCCTTACATAAACTCAATGAAGTGACTGGTCTCAAGTGAAATACAAATGCACACCACACTTTTCACATATTTATTTGTAAAGAAAATTGAAAACCATTTATCATTTTCCTTCCACTTCACAGTTATGTTCCCCTTTAAAATACATTTACGTTTTTGGTTGTAACATGACAAAATATGAACAACTTCAAGGGGTGTGAATACTTTTTCACGGCACTATAGGTATAACATTTTGACAAAATAAAGTTGGTATTGACATACAACACACCAAATAATTGTTGCCTAAAAATGTGCATTGAAATGTCTATGCCACACAGTGCTGGGACAAGGCTATTTGGTGCCCAGGGCGAAGATGGCAAACTGCACCCCCCCCCCCCCCCCCCCCCGTTTTTAAGAAAGAATCAACGTAGTTTCAGAACAAGAATATACTTAAAACAATACAAATTAAATTATCATCCCACACACAGTATTTTGCCCTTTACATGACCCCCCCCCCCCCACACACACAGTATTGCCCTTTTGCATATTCCCCACACAGAATTTCCATTTAGTGATGCCCGGCATAGGATAATGATACTCTTATGCCTGCTAACAACCCGCCCAGGGCTGTCTTTAATATTTTTTGTACCCTGGGCAACCATTTTCCTGGGGCCCCCATGCAATTTTGCTCTTCACCCCAACATCCCAAAAAATGTACACACAGGGCCTGATCCTCAAAAGGGATACGCCGGCGTATATACTGATACGCCGTCGTATTCCTGTTTCTATCTATGGAACTGATCCACAGAATCAGTTTCACATAGATACGGAGAAGATCCGACATGTGTAAGGGACTTACACTGTCGGATCTTAGGATGCAGTACCGCAGCCGCCGCTGGGGGCATTTCTCGTCAAAATGCCGCTTCGGGTATGCAAATTAGCACTTACGGTGATCCACGAAGCTTTTACGCTTCGTTTTTTCTCCGTAAGTATTAGTTTGCCGTCGCAATATTAGGGCTGCTTTTACAAGGCCTAAACTGTAGACCCTATCCCGCGTCGCTGTCTTTTTTTTTCTAATTTTTTTTTTTCCTGCCGCAACTCGTATTTTTTTTTTACGCCAGTCGCGATTCTCAAAATCCGGCGCAACGTAAAACCGTGCAAAGCACGTCGGGAAAATGACGTCGGGAGCATGCGCACTACGTCTGGCGCGGGAGCGGGCCTAATTTAAATGGGACTCGCCCCATTAAATTAGGAACGCCTTGCGCCGGCCGGTTTTAAGTTACACCGCAGAAAATTTCTAGGTAAGTGCTTTGTGGATCGGGCACTTAGGTAGAAATTTTCCGGTGGTGTAACTTAAATCTGAATATTTAAGTTACACCCGCTGGCTGTGGATCAGGCCCACACTGTGTAGCCCCCCTGTCCACCTCTGTACCCCCCGTCCACTGCCACCTCTGTATTCCCCCCTGTCCACATCCACCTCTGTACCCCATGTCCACGGCCACCTCTGTATTCCCCCCTGTCCACGTCCACCTCTGTACCCAATGTTCACCTCTCTATCCCCCTCTTGTCCACGACCACCTCTGTATTCCCCCCTGTCCACGTCTACCTCTGTACCCAATGTCCACCTCTGTATCCCCCTTCTGTCCACAGCCACCTCTGTACCCCATGTCCATGGCCACCTCTGTATCCCCCCTGTCCACAGCCACCTCTGTATACCCCCCCTTCCATAGCAACCTCTGTATACCCCCCCTTCCACAGCAACCTCTGTATACCCCTCCTCCATAGCAACCTCTGTATACCCCCCTTCCATAGCAACCTTTGTATACCCCCCCTTCCACAGCAACCTCTGTATACCCCTCCTCCATAGCATTCTCTGTATACCCCTCCTCCATAGAAACCTCTGTATACCCCCTCTTCCATAGCAACCTCTCTATACCCCCCCTTCCACAGCAACCTCTGTATACCCCTCCTCCATAGAAACCTCTGTATACCCCCCTTTCATAGCCACCTCTGTATACCCCCCCCTTCCACGGCAACCTCTGTATACCCCCCTTCCATAGACACCTCTGTATACCACCCTTCCATAGCAACCTCTGTATACCCCCCTTCCATAGCCACCTCTGTGTATCCCCCTTCCATAGCAACCTCTGTATACAGTACCCCTTCTCCATAGCAACCTCTGTATAACCCCCTTCCATAGCCACCTCTGTATCCAACCCCACCCCCCAATGTCCGTCCACAGCCACCATTGTAATCCTCCCTTTAAAGAGTTCTCACCTCTTTTCACAAATTCATCCCCCTCCTTCTCATAGTTCTTATCTTCACTGTGACACTGACTGCACCTTTCTGGAATGTGTGTGCTCACGAAAATAAATTTCCATTACAATCAATTAATGCTTTAACACTGGGGTGTTGCGCTGGTGGGGCAGTGAAAAAACTCCTGCAAGCAGCATCTTTGGAGCATGCTATAAAAAGCACCCTAAAAGCTCCCCTATACATTGAAATGAATGGGAAGCACCACAAAAGTGCCTGAAAAGCGCACGAAAAGCACTTCAAAAGTGCCTCAAAATGGTTCTTTTGAGTCACATGACCTTCAAAAAAAGCGCACCACTAAGGCCTCAAAAGTGCTTGAAAAGCACCTCAAATGCACCAAAAAGCGACCGGTGGGGCAGTTTTCAATGTGAACGTGGGCCCTAACCCTGTATAGTGAACCAAATTCAACCAAATTTAAGTCCATTACGAACGCTAGTTTTACCAGAACGAGCGCTCCCGTATCATAACTTGATTCTGAGCATGCGTGTTATTTTCATGTCGTTAAAGCCTACACAAGACTGTTTTTTACGAAATTAAAAACGACAACGTTAAAAACGGCACGAAAATTTAGAGCATGTTCTAAATTTTTAATGCCCATTTTTAGCGTCGCAAAAAATGCTCTGGAGCCCACACACACAATAGTTTTTAATGACATTAAAAAAAAAATCTAATTTTTCACATTGCAAAAAACGGTTGTGTGTACGCAACATAAGAGTTTAATCCTCTGCATCGTGTAAAAAGACTGTTTGGTCCTGTCTTCTCTGATCCTTGTCCTTTCCTTCTACTCTCCCCAATCCCTCCCCTGATAAAACAGCCTTTGGAGTCACTCTGCAAATGCTCAGTTTGGTGTGTATTACTAGAGAATTTGTATATTTTTTTCTTGGGAGGGTGCATGTGATCAGCAAAAGGCCAATCAGCACTGTTCAGACATAGGGTCAGGGGTCCTGTGGCCTTATAGGACAAACTTCTCCTACAAGCTTTAACCAGACACTGATAGAAGTCACAATGCTGCTATATACTGCTGATGAGAAAAGGTATTTACCAGATATAGTGAATGCAAGGTCCTGGGTTTAGTAACACTTTAAAATTATTTCCCCAATTCATCAGATTTGTAAAATCTCATGAACATATATTTGTGCACAAATGTGGCAAAGGGATCAAATTGCCACTGCTGTATATCTAAAGCTTTAAATAATATAGCAGTTAACTGTAGTAACATACCTGCATCTGCTGTTTACTATAGAAGGGATTATTTGGTAGAAAAATGTTGCCACATTCCTGTGTTACCTGTTTGGTGGGAGTTGCACTTTGACATCAGCAACTGAGGGTTGTAATTCCCCATTAATATGCTGGAACTTTTGATAAATATATCTTATTTGTAAAGCTGGTTATAACATTTAATTTTTTTTTGTGGAAACCGCTGTTGCTCTTGCTGGTACCATATTTTTTGCATCTGTAGCCTGAAGCAGAATCGTCTTGTTCTGATGCAGAAGATCTCCTGTGAGCTGCATACAAATGTGTCATAATAACTTCAGCTAATACATTCTGTTCAGACATCATTTGCTTGTTTACAATCTTTGATTTCTGAACAATTTCTGTGCATTGAAATGTTTTGCAGTACTGCACATTCACAGTACTGTGGTTGATATATTGGGACTGTTCAATAAATACATTATTTGAACATTTGGCTGTTTGCAAAACCAGGAACACTGAGGCCGCGTACACACGGTCGTTCCAAACAGATGAGAATGGTCTGACGGGCCGTTTCTATCGGTTCACCGCTGAATTGGCCTGATGGTCTGATGTGCGTACACTCCCCCCCCCCCCCCCAAAAAAAAATTACATGCCAAATGTGGCATGTAAGGGGGCAAGGAGTGGATTAAGCGGAAGTTCCATTTTTAGGTGGAACTCCGCTTTAAGATGCTTTTTGGCAAATATAAAGCTGGCCTTCACCCAACAAAACAATGTTTTTCACCTGGCCCCTCCCCCCACCCAGTTTACCCCTCTCTCTACCACTAGATATTAATTTTTTTTGGAAAGGGCTCTGAACTTTTCATGCAGCAGCACAGCACTTATTTCTTGCCTAGGCAGGAATGGTGTAGCGCCTCCTTCTGCCTCCTGGGATGTTCATGTCACAATTGAGTCCCAAGAGCCAGTCTTATGGATGGGGGCATGAACACTACAGAATTCTGTGGTTGCACAGAAGTGCTGCAGGTCTTTGCACCTGCTAGAGACCTGCAACGCATCTGCACACACACAGAGGTTTCTCAGAAATGCGCACAAATGCCACATGTATCAAGGTTTCAGATACCAGCGGTGTGTACGCATGTGTGAGAAACTCAGTGCATGCATAAATGTGATGGGTTCCCAAAGACTTGGCAGAGGCCTTCGATACGTCTGCACAGGCACGAGACATTCAAAGATGGCCGTGCGAGTGAGGAAGGGCGGGACGGAAATAACGAGGACTGAAGTTCAGTTTTAAGCATTTTTAAGCATTGGTCTATGAAAACATAAAGTGTAGCGCTAAATTACAAACAATTGATGAATATACTACATAAAAAGTATATATTATAAATCTGTGAGTACATATGGTAATTGAACGTGCAAACAGTCTCTATAGAAGCATTGGTCTATGGCCAACTTAAGTTTGATCTTTGGCAAACTTAGGACATGCAGCAGTGTATGCTGTTCAATGATGTTCTCATAATGGACGCATGAATAAAGAGTTTGGAGAGTTCACAAGATCTTTGAAGGCCCCTTGTTTATGTTGTAGGTCATGCTCTCTTTTACCTTCCTCTGCACTGTAGGTCACAGTTTTGCTGTGATCTTTGCAGGATGCCTGATCACGTGAGCCTAATGAAGAGGTTCTAGAGAGTTCCAAAACAATATAATTTAAAATGGGATCTCTTTGAAGGTTGAAGAAATTTTGAACTTTACGTTGTCCCATTTCAATGTGCTAACTGATCTCTCTTCATGTTTCTATTTGTGGCATCGTTATTGTTCTTTTCTTTATGATTTTTGTATATGATACAATTTAATAAAAATCTTATAATGAAAAAAAAAAAAAATAATAAATTTACGTTGTCCCACAACAATTTTATTTTTAAAAACCAGCAGCTACAAATACTGCAGCTGCTGACTTTTAATCACTTCAATACCGGGCATTTTCACCCCCTTCCTGCCCAGACCAATTTTTAGTTTTCAGCGCTGTCGCACTTTGAATGACAATTGCACGATCGTGCGACGTGGCTCCCAAACAAAATCTACGCCCTTTTTTTCCCCACAAATAGAGCTTTCTTTTGGTGGTATTTGATCACCTCTGCGGTTTTTATTTTTTGTGCTATAAACAAAAGAAGAGCGACAATTTTGGAAAAAAACACAATGGCCCAGATTCTCAAAGGAGTTACGACGTCGTATCTCCAGATACGCCGTCGTAACTCTGAGTGTGAGGCGTCGCATCTCCGCGCCTGATTCATAGAATCAGATACACCTCACAGTTTCCTAGATACGAGCGGCTTAAGTCTCTTACGCCGTCGTATCTTAGGGTGCATATTTATGCTGGGCGCTTCCGTATATTTCCGCATAGAATATGCAAATTAGCTAGATACACCGATTCACGAACGTACGTGCGCCCGGCGTATCAAGATACGTCGTTTACGTAAGGCGTCGGACCGGCGTAAAGTTACCCTTCACAAAGCAGGGGTAAGTCATGTTAGGTATGGATGTCGGAAACGTCCGAACAGCGTCGTAATTTACATTGTTTGCGTAAGTCGTCCGTGAATGGGGCTGGGCGTAGGTTACGTTCACGCCGCCTAAGCATTGAGCGGGCGTAATTTACTTTGAAAATTCGACGGGATACTGAGCATGCGTGCGCATGTGCCGTTCGTTCGGCCATGCATCTACATGGGGTCACGCTTAATTTAAATACATCACGCCCACGACCTGCCTACTTTTAAATACGGCGCTTACGCCGGTCCATTTACGCTACGCCGCTGTAACTTAGGACGCAAGTGCTTTGTGAATACTGCACTTGCCTCTCTAAGTTGCGGCGGCCCTACGTGAATCTGGGCCAATATCTTTTACTTTTTAAATTTAATAAATATCATATTTTTTTTTAAATAAAATATTTTTTTCCTCAGTTTAGACCGATACGCATTCTTCTACATATTTTTGGTAAAAAATCGCAATAACTGTATTTGATCGGTTTGTGCAAAAGTTCTAGCATCTACAAAATAGGGAATAGAATTATGGCATTTTTATTTATTTTTATTTTTTCACTAGTAATGGCGGCGATCTGCGATTTTTATTGTGACCGTGACATTGCGGCGGACATATCGGACACTTCTGTCACATTTTTGGGACTATTAATAATTATACAGCGATTAGTGCAATAAAATTTGAAAAAGAAGTGATTGATGTGTTTTCTATTAGATCCGGCACCTCATCCTTTTAGAATAACACAAGGTTGTGAAAAGGATAGGAGGATTATAATGGTGCCATTAAAAAATCACAACAGGTATTTAAAGACAATTTTTTTTTCAATATATACATTTATTAAAAACCTGGACAGTAAACTAGAAATTATACTGATTTAAAGTAATTGTATCATAAAATCCCGACATGTTTCGGCAAATCGTTGCCTTCTTCAGGGGTGTGAGGGTCAATCAGTAAATTTATTACAGTCTATTGAAAAAACATAATTAATTAATAAAGAAATATACATAAACGTTTCAAAACAAGGCTAAATCTGTCAAAAGGTATGCGGACAAAACGGATCCAAAGTGTGGGATAACCACACTTTTACTGTACTGCACTGATTACTGTGTAAATGTGACTGGCAGTGAAGGGGTTAACACTAGGGGCGAGGAAGGGGTTAATATGTTCCGTAAAGTGTGTTCTAACTGTAGGGGGAGGGGGACTCACAAGGGGAGGAGACCGATGTGTGTTCCTCTGTACTGGGAACACACAACGTCTCCTCACCGCTGACAGGACATGGATCTGTGTGTTTACACGCACAGGGCCAGATCCACAAAAACCTGGCGCAACTTAAAAAATCCCATTTAAGTTACACTGCCTTAAAATTTCTACCTAAGTGCCCGATCCACAAAGCACTTACGTAGAAATTTCAGGCTGTGTAACTTAAATCCGGCCGGTGCAAGGCGATCCTATTCAAATGGGGCGAGTCCCATTTAAATGAGGCGCGCTCCCGCTCCGGCCGTACTGCGCATGCGCGAAGTTACGTTACGCCGAGTTTTGTGAATCGCGCCGGCTTAAAAAAGTTGCGTCGGGAAAAAAAAAAAAAATTTGACAGCGTCGCTCGGCATGCATTCCTGAGGGAGAACTCCATGCCAATTTTCAAAGAAAAAACGGCATGGGTTCCCCCCCAGGAGCATACCAGGCCCTTAGGTCTGGTATGGGTTGTAAGGAGACCCCCCCTACGGCGAAAAATCGACGTAGGGGGTCCCCCTACAATCCATACCAGACCCGTATCCAAAGCACGCTACCCGGCCGGCCAGGAATGGGAGTGGGGACGAGCGAGCGCCCCCCCCTCCTGAGCCGTGCCAGGCCGCATGCCCTCAACATGGGGGGGTTGGGTGCTCTGGGGCAGGTGGGCGCACTGCGGGCCCCCCCACCCCAGAGCACCCTGTCCCCATGTTGATGAGGACAGGACCTCTTCCCGACAACCCTTGCCGTTGGTTGTCGGGGTCTGCAGGCGGGGGCTTATCGGAATCTGGGAGTCCCCTCAAATAAGGGGGCCCCCAGATACCGGCCCCCCAACCTAAGTGAATGGATATGGGGTACATCGTACCCCTACCCATTCACCTGGAGGCAAAAAGTTAAAGTTATTAAACACACAACACAAGGGTTTTTAAAATATTTTATTAGTCTGCTCCGGAGGCCCCCCCTGTCTTCTTTATTAGCTCTAATACCAGGGGGGGCTTCTTCTTCCACTCTCCGGGGGTCTTCTTCCACTCTCCGGGGGGGTTTCTTCTTCCGCTCTCCGGGGGGGGTCTTCTTCCGCTCTCCGGGGGTCTTCTTCTATCTCCGCCGCTCTCCGCTGTTGACTCGGCGAACCCCGGTTCTTCTGCAGCTGTCCGGTGCCTTCTCCTTCAGCGCTGGCTGCCTGCTATCTTCGTGTGTTAGCTCAATTACTAGCAGGCAGCCATCGCGGTCTTCTGTGACGTCACCTTCTTCTCTTCTGTTCTTCTCCCCTCTTCCGATGTTGACTCGTCGCCTCTTGTCACTGCAATGATGGAAGCGCGCCTTGCATCCCATTTATATAGGCATCACCGTCCCATCATGCTCCGGTAGGTACCCACGTGGTGGGTGCACGTGGGTAGGCACCCACCACGTGGGTACCTGCCGGAGCATGAAGATAGCACGAAGATAGCAGGCAGCCAGCGCTGAAGGAGAAGGCACCGGACAGCTGCAGAAGAACCGGGGTTCGCCGAGTCAACAGCGGAGAGCGGCGGAGATAGAAGAAGACCCCCGGAGAGCGGAAGAAGAAACCCCCCCGGAGAGTGGAAGAAGACCCCCGGAGAGTGGAAGAAGAAGCCCCCCCTGGTATTAGAGCTAATAAAGAAGACAGGGGGGCCTCCGGAGCAGACTAATAAAATATTTTAAAAACCCTTGTGTTGTGTGTTTAATAACTTTAACTTTTTGCCTCCAGGTGAATGGGTAGGGGTACGATGTACCCCATATCCATTCACTTAGGGTGGGGGGCCGGTATCTGGGGGCCCCCTTATTTGAGGGGACTCCCAGATTCCGATAAGCCCCCGCCCTCAGACCCCGACAACCAACGGCAAGGGTTGTCGGGAAGAGGTCCTGTCCTCATCAACATGGGGACAGGGTGCTCTGGGGTGGGGGGGCCCGCAGTGCGCCCCCCTGCCCCAGAGCACCCCACCCCCCCATGTTGAGGGCATGCGGCCTGGCACGGCTCAGGAGGGGGGGGGCACTCGCTTGTCCCCACTCCCATTCCTGGCCGGCCGGGTAGCGTGCTTTGGATACGGGTCTGGTATGGATTGTAGGGGCACCCCCTACGTCGATTTTTCGCCGTAGGGGGGTCTCCTTACAACCCATACCAGACCTAAGGGCCTGGTATGCTCCTGGGGGGGGAACCCATGCCGGTTTTGTTTTTACAAATTGCCGTGGAGTTCTCCCTCGGGAATGCATACCAAATGCCGTCGCTTGAATGGGCTTTTACATGGTGTTACTAGTTTACACTTTGTAACACCAGCCCTAGTTTTACACTTGCACTAAAACTTACGGCGAAAAAACGAAGCTGAAAAGCTTTGTGGATCGCCCTAAGTGCTAATTTGCATACTAGAAGCGGCATTTCGACTCGAAATGCCCCCAGCGGCGGATGCGGTACTGCATCCTAAGATTCGGCAGTGTAATTCAATTACACATGCCGGATCTTCTGCCTAACTTTGGAAAACTGCTTCTGTGGATCAGTTCCAAAGTTAGGACAAGGGATACGATGGAGTAACAGCAGTTACTCCGTCGTATCTCTTTTGTGGATCTGGCCCACAGATCCATGGTCCTGCTGTGATTGCAAGCAATCGTGGGTGCCCGGCGGACATCGCGGTCGCCCGCATGCGCACCACGGGGCCTGAGAAATGCGGCGGGGGTGCGGCTTCACTGCCCGATTTCCTACTGTAAATGCGCAAGTTCGTGCAGCGCATCCTCACTGGTCCCCACTGTCTCCTGGGACCAGTGGGGCAAATCCACAAAAAACCTGCCTAACTTAACTTTCAGCAGTTAAGTTACACTGGCGGAAAATTTCTACCTAAGTGCCTGATCCACAAAGCACTTACCTAGAAATTTTCGGCTGTGTAACTTAAGTGCCTCCGTCGCAAGGTGGTCTTCTCATCCAGGGGGCGATGACAATTTAAATGAGGCGCGCTCCCGTGCCGGACGTTCTGCGCATGCGTGTGACGTAATTTCTCCCGACGGGCATCGCACGCAATTACGTTACGTTGGGCTTTGTGTATTGCGACGGGACAATAAAGTTGCGTCGGGAAAAAAAAAAGTTACGCAGCGAAAACTAAAATTTGAAATTTAAAAAAAATAGCGGCGATCGAAAAAAAGGTATGTTTTTACAAGGTGTTACTAGTTTACACCGTGTAAAAGCATCCCTAATTTTACGCATGCAAAACGTAACTTACGCAGAAAACACAAAGCTAAAAAGCTTTGTGGATCTGCCTAAGTACTCATTTGCATACGCAAAGCGGCATTTCGACTCGAAATGCCCCCAGCGGCGGATGCGGTACTGCATCTTAAGATCTGACAGTGTAAGTGTCTTACAGATGTCAGATCTGCTGCCTATCTTTGGAAAAATCCTTTTGAGGATCAGATCCAAAGATAGGCACAGGGATATGCAGGCTGAACAGCAGTTCCGCCTGCGTATCTCCTTTGAGGATTTGGCCCAGTGTGTTTCCCAGAAGACAGTAGGGGGGAGTGACACAAAGGGGTGTGACTCCCGCGAGAGTCTATTCCCAGAGGTGGCTGCATATACCTTTATCACACAGGTATCTGCACCCCCTCCCTCCTGAAAGGAGGGGGGGGTTTGTTCTGAAAAATGGAGGTTCACTTTTTGTGTGGACCTATGCTTTAAGATCCAGCAATATAGTTAATCTATGCTTCTGTGTTACCAATTGTAGAACCCTACCTGTGAGGGTCAATTCCACGGAATAAATATGTTAATTTGGGCTTTTGCAGAATGCCTACTTGTAGAAAATAATGCATAAGTACTGTATTCCCTCCAGTGGTAGACAGTTTGACTGCACATTGATGACTGTGAACTAGATTTCTTTTGATGTCTTTTTTAACTTACATCTAATACATTTAGGGCATGGTTAACTTGAACACATTTTTCTTGAGAAAAAAAAAACAATCTTTGTATGCCTTCAAACTACACTGCTAATATAATTCTATTGATTGGAATATCTGCAACCACTTTCAAGATCTTGTTAGAGGTTTGCGAACTTTCTTCATCAAGGATCTTGACTCTTTAAATAAATTGCTCATTGAACACAAAGCAATGTAAATCTTTGTATGTATTGGCTTTTTTTTTGGCTATTATTGCTTGAATGCAAATCATATCGCATTCTAGGAGACATTTATTTGAAGAAGTTCCAAAGAGTTTTGAAAATATGTTCTTACACGTGGAACCAAGGAAACATGGCCCCCTCAATGCTACCAAATAAGGAGTAGGAGGAAGGCTTTGCAGTAGTTCTGTTGTCTCTGGTAACATCATAAGATGTAAGGTTATAGTGTAAAAGGTTTTGGACAAATATGGGAAATATTACCAAAGCAAAGGATACTACAGTGATACCTCGGTTCACGAACTTAATTCGTGAACTGACTCTGGTCACAAACCAAATTCGTCGCGAACCGAGGCACATTTTCCCAGAGGGTTCAATGTAAATCCGGTTAATCCGTGCTGACCTTTTTTTGGGGGTTTTTGAAGCACAAAAATATGAAACAAATTACAATACACATTAGTACATTATAGTAATGTATAAAGAGAGGACACTAACCTTGCTTGAGATGACTTCTGGCATGGAGGAAGGCAGGTGGGAGGCAGTTATTGTTTGGAGGGAGAGTCCCCCTCCATAAGGACATCAGGGGGATCTCCTTCAGGGGTTTCCTCTCTCCTTTGTCTCCTAGCTGCAGGCTCAGTTTTTCTGAAAAATCTGTCCAATGTCACTTTATCCACATTAGACCACATTATCATTCATGAGATTTAACACTCTGTTCACGACAGTTATGTTGGGGTGGTGCTTTTCAAAAAAAGCACTTTCTTCTTTCCACTATGCTTCTTGGGAGCCATATTGGATGTCCAGTGAACTGTACAATACAGCAAGGACAGTACTGTAGTACAGTACAGTATTGTATGTGCTAAAAAGCACACCAAAAATAAAAAAAACACTTAAAATGTTTGCAGAGTACTCACAGTACTTCTTTCTGTGTGTCTTCTTCTCTCCACGGTCTTCCTACAGGAAGTCACGACCATGTGACAGCCTGGAAATAGCATTAAAATGGCCGCGGCTCCTGTTCGTGAACTGAGGCGGAGTTCGTGAACCGGAGCATATTTTTATGAACTTTTCTGTTCGTGAACCGAGTTGTTCGTGAACAGAAGCGTTCGTGAACCGAGGTATCACTGTAGTTGTTATTTGCATTAAATAACTTGTTTTGTTGCATTCACAAACTATTCAATAAAAATTATACACTATCCAACGTATTAGAAGTTTGTCCCACTCCCAACCCATTGAGCTAAAATTAACCTACTTGCTTCAACTAACAGTTTTCTGTTTTGACAATCACTCAAATTTATAAAAGAGCTCCCAAGGGCAGATCAGCTTAAATTAGGTTTCTTAACAGAAGACCCTAATGTCCTCTGCCACCAGGGTTAGAAAGTTATGCCTACATTTTTTTAGCTATTAATATACTAGGTAATATATATTACTAAGTTACTATGCTGACTTTGCTTAATACTGTGTATTAACAGAAAACTTAAAAGCTGCCATTAAAAAAAGTATCAAAAATAATATTTCCTTAATAATAAATGTTTCACTTTCTTTCTGTATCTATTGTGAGGGAAGAAAAATTGTACAATATGGGAAAGAATAAGATGGGAAAGTAAATGGTAGGGTGATAAAAATGGGTAGAAAAGATGTACAGGAAAGAAAATGAGAGGGTAGAAGAAGAATGTGTAAAAATGCAAGAGAAATAAATAAAAAACCACGCTTAGTGTAATCAACTTTGTTGAGAAATAAATATAGTTAAAGTCAACAGCAGTACTCACAAAATTGTACACAGCAAGATAAAACATAATATAAGTCAGTGTTGCATTGTCAATCAATATACAATTGACTCTATTAGGTGGATTCAGAAAGATACGCCGGCCTAAGTCTGAATCTGCGCCGACGCAAATTTAAGCGTATTCTGGTAACCAGATACGCTTAAATTAGGCTAAGATACGAGCGGCGTAAGTGTCTTACACCGTCGTATCTTAAAGTGTAATTTTTAGGCTGACTGCTAGGTGGCGCTTCCATTGCGTTCGGCGTAGAATATGTAAATCACTAGATACGCCGATTCACGAACGTACGCCCGGCCGATGCAGTACAGATACACCATTTACGTAAGGCATTTTCAGACGTATAGTTATTCCATCAAATAGCTGGACTAGTAATGTTAAGTATGGCCGTCGTTCCCGTGTCGAAATTTGAAAATTTTACGTTGTTTGCGTAAGTCGTCCGTGAATAGGGCTGGACGTAATTTACGTCCACGTCAAAAGCAATACGTCCGTGCGGCGTACTTAGCCGCAATGCACACTGGGATATGTACACGGACGGCCGCCGTAATTTAGCAGGCAAGTACTTTGTGAATACAGTACTTGCCTTGCTAACTTACGGCGGCGTAGTGTAAATACGATACACTACGCCTTCTCAAAAAGTGCTAAATAGTATCAATATATGGCAAATGCCTAATATGGTTTATATATTCAGGTTCCATGATTATTTAAACCATATAGGCATTTGCCATATATTGATACTACTTTACACTTTTTGAGAAGGCACATAGAGTTAATTTTATATTGATTGACAGAGCAACACGTCCATATATTAAAACAAGAATGTGGTAGGAAAGATCATGATAGGATAGAAAACAGATGGCAAAAGAAAAAACGGGATGGTAAAGGTATTAATAGCGTGGAAAAGGGATGGGAAAAGATTTGACGGACCAAGGAAGAAATGGATATGGCGAATAAGAGATGGGAAAGGAAATAATAGGGTAGGAAAGGCAAGGCAGCAAAGGTTATATATTTGTATCTTTATATGGGGTGATAGCGACTAACACATATATTTTCTGTAAGGCACCGTCCCTTTCTAATTTTTTTTTATTTAAGTTTCACATATAAACATATAAACCAACAGCAATGGTGCAATTAATTTGAATAGGTAGATATTATCATAATCAGAGGCAAACAACATCACATGAGCTACCAGTAAACAGTGGCACAAACAGGAATGACCCTTCAAGTAAAGAAACTCATCCTGTGGTAGGGATAATCGATATCAGGGAAGAGAGTAGGGGGGGGGAGAGAAAAGGTTGGAAGGTAGGGGGCAAAAAAAGGGGGTGAGGGAGGGGGGGAGAATGTGGTCAGCAGAACAGTTAAAAGAGAGCCCCCAATGGTATACACAGAAATCCAAGCAGAGGCCTTGACTCTAATACAGAGTCAACTGTCTCTGCGTAACCCACGCTGCCCAAATATTATCAAACTTTTATGTCCCAGGTACATTAATTTATACAGTGGTAGGACCGTATTTACTAAAGTTTTCCATTGTTGTACCGCTGGGGGGTATGCCTTGTTCCATTGAAGGAGAATTGCCTTTCTAGCATAAAAAGCTGCATAAAATAGAAACAGTTTTTTGGCTTGGGAAGCTTCTAACGTACAATATCACATATACCAAGTAGTAAAGATAGTGGATCGCAGGGAAACCATAATTTACCAATCAAATTAATGTCATTAACCACTTCATTCCAAAAGTCCTGAAGCTGAGGGCACGACCAAACCACATGGGAAAAAAGTACCAGTGTCAGAATTACATTTGAGGCAAACCACCTTCCCAGTGGTGTAAATTCTTGCCAGAGGAATGAGGGAGTAGTAGGCCCGATGTAAAAACTTAAGCTGGGTAAATCTATCTTGTGAGGAGATCATGCACACAGTGGGCCATATTCTGAGTAAAGTTACGATGGAGTAACTCAGGATACTCCATCGTAACTCCCTTTTTTGACCCGTGTATCTATGCTCCTGATTCTCAGAATCAGTTTTGCATAGATACACTTAAGATCCGCCATCTGTAAGTCACTTACACTGGCGGATCTTAAATGCAATGACGCCGGCCGCCGCTAGATGGCATTTAAGTGAAGGAGTCATTTGCGTATGCAAATGATCCTTCTACGCCGATTCACGTACGAGTTCGCGTCGCGTAACCGTCGCTAACGTCGTTTGCGTAAGCCGAAACTTACCCCTGCTATATGAGGGGTAAGTTTCCGCAAGTCTCGCGTAGGCCATGTTACGGATGGCGTCGGGTCCCCGTCGTGTTTTTTCGTCGGATACGTCGTTTACGCAAGTCGTTCTTGAATACGACTTTACGTCAATGACGCACACGTCGGCGTCATTGACGTTTTCCGCCGAGAACTGGAGCATGCGCACTGGGCTTTTTGCAGCCCGGCGCATGCCCAGTTCTTTTGTATCGGGGGCGCGCTTCATTTGAATAGAAGCCGCCCCCTTGGAGATCCGCCAGGCTACGCCGGGACACTTACACTCCGCTGTCCCAACTTATGGAGCAAGTGGTTGGGGAATACAACACCTGCTCCAGTAAGTTGGGACAGCGGAGTGTAAGTGCCCTAAGCGAAGCTGGCGGAGATTTACTCAGAATATGGCCCAGTATGATTAAACTGTCTCTCATACATCCCAGTCAAGAGCTAAAAGTAATCAGCTTCATTACAAATTTAAAAAAAGAACTTTAAGAAGGATAGAAATGCCAACTTCCCATCAAGACATAACACATATATCATATATCATAACTTATGTAAAATCTCGGGGTAATTGCCAAAAATGCAGGTCAATTGACCTTAAATGGATGTCATGGAGCAATGCATTTCAACAAAGCTTGATCAGGACCCCATGACACGTGAGACAATAATTGTTCTGTAGTGGCGATCAGCCCAACCAAAATTTATAAGAAGACCATGTAGTGATCAAAGATAATGTGGGGTGATCAACAGCCATCTGATAGGTGAGACCGTTTCAATTCCTTGACAATTTGAAACACCAATTGTCAACCCCACAAACCCTTAGGCCCCGTACACACGTCCGAGAAACTCGACGGGCAAAACACATCGTTTTGCTCGTCGAGTTCCTTGTGAAGCCGCCGAGGATCTCGCCGAGCCAACTTTTCCCATTAACTAACGAGGAAATAGAGAACATGTTCTCTTTTTGGCCCGACGAGATCCTCGTCGGTTTCCTCGGCGAAAAGTGTACACACGACCAGTTTTCTCGGCAGAATACGTCTGCCATCGAGTTTCTGGCTGAATTCTGCCGAGAAACTCTGTCGTGTGTACGGGGCCTTAAAAAGATTAATCCAAAAGAGTCCTGCCGTCACCACTTACATTCCTCCAAAGTGCTTTGTGGGGCACTCCTCTAACCCCATCTTTTCTTAGATCTCTCTATGGTCCCATGACTGGGATATATGAGTTACAGTTCAATTATAATATATTAGGCAGGAAAGGTAATGATAGGGTCAAAATAAGGTTAGGCAGGAAGGGTAATGTTAGGGTGGAAAAGTTATGAAAAATGAAAGTGTGGACAGACAGAAAATGATAGGATGGAAAGTAGGATGGGAAAGAAGCCCGAGGGACCCATGCAAGGTGATATCCATCTTTAGTTTTCAGGAATTAGTTTATTTAACTTGTATTCACAATCATGCCATTAGCTCCTTCGTTTCACCATCTACTTTGGTTCTTTCTATTGTTTGCCACAAAATGTAGGCTGTATTCTATTCCATTCCTTTGATGGAAAGCGACACAGCGGACGCTACAGTTCTTGGTCTGCTAAAAGTGTTTCACATTTATCCACCTACACATTGGAAATGTATCTAACAGACAAAGCATTTCATCTCAGCAATTTTCTGCAAACCAGAAAAAAATATTGTTCTCTCTATACCCTCAGAGTCAAAGCTGTAAAGGTTATGTACGTTCTATTGATTTCCTCTGTGTATTGTGTTGACTGACTCTGTGTTCCTGTGTAGCCCTTTCAAGCAGATGACTGGTGTGACACAATTAATAACCGCGCGTATTGTCAGTATGACGGAGGAGACTGCTGTGCTTCTACCCTGTCCTCAAACAAGGTAAGGAAACAATTCAACCAGACAGATATATCTTTCCAAACAATGAGCTCTCTGTGCATGAACACCACTGCACACTTTCAAATTGCAATTTTATTGATGAAAAATTAATATCTTTTTTTTTCTCTCTCTATCGGCAATACAAGAAATTCCACTTGCTGTCTTGACATAGTAAGATAATCAGCCTGAAAAAGTGATATAGGTCGACATCAATATATTTTAAGTCTGCTCACCCAGGAAAAAACAAAAACAAAGTGAGCTAACTGACACTTTATTCTTACAGTGTAAGGTGGGGATGACTTTACACCATCAATTACAGATAACATTTAAACTCCAAGCAAAAAAAAATACCCTTTAAATCAGTTAAGCTTTATACAAAAAGCAAAAAGTTTCCTATACGTTTTGGATAGAGTGGGGTATGAATCAACACACAGTTTTTTTTTGCTATGTCCCTGGAGACACAGAAGGAATTATGAAGTTAGAGGAAATCCCTTCTAGAGAGTGGTCATTGGAAGACTGTCCTTCTATTCCTTTTACAGTGACACTGTAAAACCCCACAGGGAATGGGGACTTAACAAAAACACAGCTTTTCCAAAAATACCTACCTGTGTATGCTGTAAATGTGTATATTAAAGCTGAGTTCCAACCATATGTGGAACTTCCGATTTAAGTTCTCCACCCCGACTCCTGTTTATAAATTGAAACTTTTGGGGAGTGGGAAAGAGAAGTTACCCTGAATTTGACAGTTTCCAGCTCCCACTTCTGCTCCGGATGCCTTAGGTGATTGGAAGCGGAAGTTGTCCTTCCCCAAGTATTCTGGGACGCATAACAGGTCCTAGAAGACTTCGGGGCCAGTCAGAGACCGCAGCGCCACTTGCTCATGCGCAGTGGGCACCCAGCTGTGAAACCACAAGCTGTCAAAACCTGGTGCCCATAGTACAGATGCTGGCACCACCAAGGGAGGACACGGGGGAACACGGCTGCGGTGAGTACACCACTGGATCGTGGGACAGGTGAGTAGCTGTTTATTAAGTCAACAGCTACACTTGTTACACCAAACATTATCAGCAGAATATTGCACTTTGTAAAGAGGAATTTTGCATTTTATTTATTGCACTTGAAATTTCTTGCACCTTTTTTTACTAAACAGGAGTGCTGCTACCTCTTTGTGAAGTTTTTGTCTGTAGTATCAAAAGAGGGATACCAGTGTAGCAGCAGCTGATGAAGGTTTTTTTTTTGTTTTATCAGTTTTTATTCTCTTTTGTTTTATTTTGCTTTGTTGTTCGTCCAGTTAAGTTAAGTTTTCTGAGTGCAGATTGTTCTCTCATAGCTCTACAACTAATTTTGTGTGATCCTGTATGGGATGCTATGTGTATTTTGTAAGCTGTGCAAGAAATTAAATTTGTATAATGTACAATATGTCAGCTGCAATGTGGTTTTATGAGTTGTTATGTTTTTATGATGTAAGAAAAAAAACATGTTGGCAATTTTGAGTCTTATCACTCATAATTTAGCTACTGAGGACTTCAATTTGCATTTATTGCTTGCCTGTACAGTGGAACCTCGGATTACAAACATTATCCATTCCAGGAGGATGCTCGTAATCCAAAGTACTCGCATATCAAAACAAATTTCCTCATTGAAGTCAATGGAAATGAAAAAAATTTGTTCCACATTGACTTCAATGGCATGCAATACCGCATGCGGCCTGAGGTGGGGGGCGCCGTATAGCCTCAAAAACAGCCGGAAAGGCCTGGAGACAGCTCGGCTGACCTTGGCAAACCTTGGAAAGGCTCAGGAACGGAGTATTTCCGTGTCTTTCCGAGCATTTTCGAACAGCTCCGGCGCCCCCCCACCTACTGCACACCGCTTTGGCCTGAATCCTGCTCGTTTTGTGAGACAACACTTGCAAACCGAGTTAGGATTTTTTAAAATACAGTGCTCGTATTGCGAAATGCTTGTTAACTGCGTTACTCGCAATCCGAGGTTCCACTGTACTACCATATAATGCACAGAAAGATTATCAGGTAAATGACAAACAAATCTATACTCATTTTGCAGGGTCAGGTGGTTCCTTTTGGGGCAGAATGCGAAGAAGATGAATGTACCTGTCGTGACCCAAAGGCAGAAGAAAACAGATATCAAGGAATGGATTGGCCTGGACCTTCACCACTGGACCTTGGGGACCTACACAATCCACCAACTACTTGAGGAACTTCTGTAGGACATATCATGGTCAACAGTTGTGTCAGCATCATCATAATCATTTGGGACCAGTCGTGGCCTTTGGTTATAGAATATCTTAAACAGATATGTCAATATATAATATCAATGATCTGGATGAAAATTTGATGTGGAAGTATAGAACATTTGTACAAAATTACATCCACATCTAGGAATCGTATCATCCTGACCTCCCATTGATGTCTACCAAATTTGGACTGAAATTCCAGAGAGCCTCTGTTCACTGTATGACATTCCATGATCTGCCTATGTTATATAAACTAAAGCATAGTAATCAAAGGCAGATATCATTCTTTATGTCTCTGAGTGTTTGTCCCATCATTTGCATGACTACAGTATGTTGTGTATAATGGATTTATATATTGGATTAGCAACATGTCAGTATCTCTGCTGTCCAAGGTATTTTATAAGATTATAATATATGAATAAATATCAGGGTATCACTGTAATGTTTTAAAACATACATGGGTTCTTTTTTTATCATATCATCTTGGGGTTTGAACTTCAGTTCCTGACTTTTATTTAGATTTCCTACAAAATTTTATATTTCTGTCAGATTTGATATTGTAAACCAAGGCATTCAACACTGTAGATATTTACTTGGTTATGAGTTTAGGATGACAGGTTAAATCACTAAGAGGATACTTACACCCAAATTCCCAGCTCACGTGACTTAATCATGATTAAGTCACGTGTCTAGTGATGTAACGCGTGGGGGAAGAGCTACAAACGGGACGGATTGCACATCCGAATGAGGAGACACATCGTATGCTGAGCAGCCAAATGAGGATTGTTTGTTTGCTGATATTAATCGGTGGATTCGTGAGTGTGACCTATCTCAAGCTTGTCAAAATTGTTTCCATATGGTTGTGTGTTATCTGCACAATGAGGATTTCTCTTTTTGTCTCTCTGTTTTTCACATAAGCTGCACAACTGTGGAAGATCTGATACTCACATGTGAAGCAAATCAGCTTGGAGTCTGTAGAATTTGATCACCCCATACTTATCTTTCAAGCCAGTACACAGCACTTGCACTCAGGAGGTGTATTGTAGTTGCATGCTCAGTAGCATGCATTTGGACTAATTATTTTTATACACATGTACTGAATTTGAATCACCTATGGTTTGTGGTTCCGGTTCACATCACAGAAGTTAATACCAGTGACTTACACTGTCGGATCTTAGGCTGCAATTCTAGGCCGGCCGCTAGGTGGCGATTCCATTGTGGTCGGCGTAGAATATGCAAATGACTAGTTACGCCGATTCACGAACGTCCGCTTTGTCCGTCGCTCTAAATTTACGTTGTTTCCGTAGAGATACGTCGCGTAAAACTAAGCATACCCTCTAGGTGGTCTAACCAATGTTAAGTATGGCCGTCGTTCCCGCGTCAAATTTTTAAATTTCACGTCATTTGCGTAAGTCGTCCGTGAATGGCGCTGGACGCCATTTACGTTGACATCGAAACCAATGACGTCCTTGCACGCGCAGTACGTTCGGCGCGGGAACGCGCCTAATTTAAATGGTCCCCGCCCCATTTGAATTAGGTGGGCTTGCGCCGGGCGGATTTACGTTACACTGCCGCAAGTTTACAGGCAAGTGCTTTGTGAATCAAGCACTTACGCTGAAAACTTGCGGCGGTGTAACGTAAATGGGATACGTTACGCCGCCGCAGCGTAGCCCATTTCTACGTGAATCTGGCCCAAAATAAATAATATTGAGCTGTGTGAAGGCTCTAATAAAGTGCCAATAATTTATTAAACTCTTCTAAAGTGACGCATGCAAGCAAATCACATGGGAATGTTTCTCTTTTGGCTTGATTGTCCATTTAGTCATTTATTTGACATTGCAACAGGAGTGGTGAGATGACCTTCTGTGGCTTTGTAAAAGTGAAGTTTAGTCTAATGCCATGTACACATGACCGTCGTTTTTCTCAGCAGGAAAAAAAACATTTTTCCCGGCAGGATTCCTCTCAAGCCTGCCTTGCATACACACGTTCAGGCCAAATACCGCCCGTCCAAAGCGCGGTGATGTACACCACGTACGACGGGACTGTACAAGGGAAGTTCCATTCAAACGGCGCCACCCTTTGGGCTGCTTTTGCTGATCCTCGTGTCAGTAAAAGTTTGGTGAGAGACGATCCGTGCTTTTCAGTCTTTGTGCTTTTCAGTCTTTGACAAATGTGCTATCTCCATTCCGAACGTTTGTTTTACCAGAACAAGCGTTCCCGTCTCATACTTGATTCTGAACAAGCACGTTTTTTTCCCCCTCGGAAAAGCATACACATGACCTGTTTTCACGATGGGAAAAAAGAGAACATGTTCTTTCCTGTCACAAAAACTGTGATGGAGAATACACACGGCTGGTTTTCCTGGCCAAAAGCTGTCGTGGCAGTTTTCCCGACATGAGGCATAAGTTGGGCATGAAAGGAGATCCCAAAAAAAATGCAAGACAATGATTAAACCCACAATTATACAAGTCAAACTAAACTCAGAGTTCAATGGGTACTTCTTTAAAGACGACCAAAACTGAAAAAAAATAAAGATTTGCTATGTTATCAAAAAGCATTTAGAAATTGTTCCTAAGCTAAGCAATGTCCTGAAAAATGTACCTTTGTCTTGAATGCATCCTGCTAAATAGTAATGTACTTCCTGGTATGTGCGTGAGCCTAAATAGTCCTAGGCCTTCAGCCTTGCAGCTTTATATCTGCAATGTATGAGATCATCTAGGGCACTGCTGCTGCTTCTGACTGCTAGTCTTATAGACTTGGAGTGAGATTTAGGCCCCTTGCACACTGGGGCATTTTTCATGCGGTACAGCGCTAAAAATAGCGCTGCTATACCGCATGAAAAATCATGCCCTGTAGTGTTCAATGTGAAAGTCCGAAGGCTTTCACATTGAAGCGGTGCGCTAGCAGGAGCGCACCAAAAGTCCTGCTAGCCGCATCTTTACCGCGGTATAGGAGTGGTGTGTTCACCGCTCCTATACCGCGCCTTCCCATTGAAATCAATGGGAAAGCGCGGTAACCCTTTTTCGGCCGCTAGCGGGGGTTAAAACCTCACTGCTAGCGCTCGAATATCGCGGTAAATACGAGGGTATAGCCGCGCTACAAATAGCGCGGCTATACCGTCACCGCGGCTGTCACCGGGTGTGAAAGCAGCCTTAGTGATGTCACCATTCTGCTGCTTACCTCTCTCCTTGTTGGAAGCTTTGACATGAGAGAACAAAGCCCTGCCTCTACCAAAATGGTCACCTCCACCGAGAAGCTTCTGACTGCTAGTCTTATAGACTTGGAGTGAGATTTAGTGATGTCACCATTCTGCTGCTTACCTCTCTCCTTGCTGGAGGCTCTGACATGAGAGAACAAAGCCCTGCCTCTACCAAAATGGTCACCTCCACTGAAAAGCACAATGCAGAACAAGGTGAGATAAGTCGGTAATAGGGAATGATCAGCTGTAGCGATACCTCAGACACTACTGGTGACTAGTCCTTTGCCCTCGACCTGCCTTGTTTAGGTCACTGCTTCCAGAGCTCAAAGTGTTCAGTTCCCCTTTAAAGTTTTTTTCTCTTTTTTTTTACAAATTGATTTGCACTATAGTGTTTTTTTTTTTTTTTTTTTTACAATCATGGATACACTTGTAAATGTTGCAAAAGATTCCGACAGTAGCAGATAGTTAAATGAAATTTCCCGCTGTATAAAACACTTTTATTACCATTTTTTTCATCAGTTTACATTCATCAATAACCATTTCTTGTTATGGAAATGAGCCCAGGGAGAATAAATTGATCATGAATAATATGAATAACAGACCTGGCACTTTATTCCCCAACCAATTCTTAAGCACAAAAAAAGTTTGCATTTCTACAGGGTCTTGCTGCATCTCTAAACCATAGAATCAGATAACAGTCACCCATTGGGGTCATTTATGGTCAGGTCAAGAAAACAGCAACTAACACTAAAAGGTTCATAAACCAAATCTTCCTGGTAAAATAGTAAAAACAGTGTTGCGCCCCAACCCAACAAAAAATAAAATTAACATAAACACAAAACATAATTAGGTAGATTCACACACAATAGCCTAAACTTGCGGCGGCGTAGCTTAGCGCGTTTAGGCTACGCCGCCGTAAGTTAGCTAGGCAAGTACATGATTCTCAATGTACTTGCCTGCTATGTTACAGCGGCGTAGCCTAAAGCGGGCGGGCGTAAGGGCGCCGAATTCAAATGTGTGTTAGGGGGGCGTGTTGTATGCTAATTGTGCTTGACCTTACGTTTTTTACGTTTCTTTTTAACTGCGCATGCTCCGGGCGCCTACATTTCCCAGTGTGCATTACGGCTAAGTACGCTGTACGGGCCTATTGATTTCGACGTGGATATAAACAACGTAAATCGCTATTCGCAGAACGGCGGCCATACTTTAACATTGCTATTCCATCTAATAGATGGAATAACATTAGGCCTGATAATGGCTTCCGGAAATGGCGTAAATGTACTGCGGCGGCCGGGCGTACGTTGGAGAATCGGCGTATCTACTCATTTGCATATTCTACGCGACCGCAATGGAAGCGCCACCTAGCGGCCATCCGAAATATTGCAACCTAAGATAGGACGGCGCATACACTTAAACATAAGTCGGCTTAGATTCTGAGTTAGGTCGGCTTATCTACTGATAAGCCGGCCTACTTACTGAATCTACCTAAAAGTATATCAAGTGAAGAATTCAAGAGAATACATGATTAATGTGTGAGTCATATATAATTCAGTTCATCTATTTATTTATTTTAGTTTTTGCTATAATACATATCAAAAAAAATAAAATAAAAATAGATATTTATTTATCAGTTTAGATCGATATGTATTCTTATACATATTTTTGTTAAAAAAATTGCAATAGGCGTATATTGACTGGTTTGTGCAAAAGTTATCGCGTCTACAAACTATGGGATAGATTTAGGGACTGCAACATTGCGGCGGACAAATCTGACCCCAAATTACACTTTTTGGGGACCAGTGACATTATTACATTGATCGGTGCTATAGAAATGCACTGATTAATGTAAAAATTACACTGGCAGGTAAGGGGTTAACACTAGGGGGCGATCAAGGGATTAGGTGTGTTCCCTCAGCACGTTCTAATTGTAGGGGGGGTGGGCTACCAGGGACATGACAGAAATCACTGTTCCCAATCACTAGGAACAGTACATCTCTGTCATGTCTCCTGTCAGAATGGGGAGCCGGTGGTTTACACTGGCAGATCCCCGTTCATCGAGTCCGTCCGACCCGCGTGCACGCTCCCGCAGCGTACAGTGTGAGCGAGAGTGCACAGGCGGCGGCGTGTACACTCCCGCAGATGCGCCTCCATGAGCCGCCGGCTGCTTGTCGGCAAGTGGTTAAAGGGAAAGATATTCTTTATTCAATTTGCTTCGGAAATACACATGTACCATTTAAACATTATTGTCTCATGCCATTTAAAAGGAACAGTAATCATTTATTCACTTGGATTCTTCACTTGATATACTTATGTTTTGTGACATAGTTTTTGTTAATTTCATTTATTATGTTTGAGCACAGCAAGTTTTTTGCATAATGTGCACACACATACACACACACACATACACAAATTAAAGTGAACCTTAAAGCAGAGCTCCACCCAGTGCCGATCCTGACCTCCCTGGGGCCCTAAGCAAAATGACATGGCACATTAAAAATGGGAAGCGGGGGGCGCTGACGACAGTGACATGTCACATTAAAGAAAGTTGCTGCTGTCAGAAATTACATCTTACATTAAATTGAGAAGCAGGGGGTGCTGACTTCTTACCTCTTCTCCCATGCAGCCAGGGAGTTGAGAAGCAGAGTGAGGGGGCGAAAATTACTTCTTACCAGGCGGGGCCTCTAGTAATTTGGGGGGCCCTTCGCAGCTTTGCAGGGCCCTAAGCAGCTTGCATAGTGAGCCTATAGCGCGGATCAGCCATGGCTCCACCCAAATATGAAACTTCCGCTTATCTGGTTCCTCCCCCCTCCGGTGTCACATTTGACACCTTTCAGGGGGAGGGTGAAGCAGATACCTGTCTAATACAGGTATTTGCTCCCACTTTTGGGGAAAGATCGCAGCATCTACGCCATATCCGGCTCATCCTCCCCACTGTCTTCTGGCAGACACACAGGTCCCAGAGGACAACAGGGACCAGTTATGTGCAATAGGGAAACAATCTGTGAAGCTGCAAGACTTACTTAAGATGCCAGCGCCTCCACCCGGGAGCTGAGGGACAGGTTGGTTTCGGTGAGGACATCGCGGGCTAGTGATCTTATATTAAAAGTCAGCAGCTGCAGTATTTGTATCTGCTGACTTTTAATTTTTTGCAACTCCTCTTTAAGTTTGGGTTTAGTAAGGCAAAGTAACTGGTTCATTTTAATTCTCCACCTCCCCAACAGCACATACACTATATTGTCAAAAGTATTGGGACATCTGCCTTTTAAACGCACATGAACTTTAATGGCATCCCAGTCTTATTCCATAGGGTTCAATATTGAGTTGGCCCACATTTTGCAGCTATAACAGCTTCAACTCTTCTGGGAAGGCTGTCCACAAGGTTTAGGAGTGTGTCTATGGGAATGTTTGACCATTCTTCCAAAAGAACTTTTGTGGGCTCAGGCACTGATGTTGGACGAGAAGTCCTGGCTCGCAGTCTCTACTCTAATTCATCCCAAAAGTATTTTGTCAGGTTGTGGTCAGGATTCTGTGCAGACCAGACAAGTTCCCCAAGCCCAAACGCGCTCATCCATGTCTTGCTTTGTGCACTGGTACATTTTAAAGGTACACTTTACCCAGAGCACTGGTTGGTTGAACAATTAGCTACATTTTATATCTCTCAGAGACACCACTGGCAATATATATATTTTGTTGATGTCACAATGTAGAGAATAAGATTTCCTATCATCTGTGCCCAGTCTTGCCACACAGAGTTAATCCATCTCTGAGCAATCCTCTTTTTTGTTCAGTGAAAATTAACAGACTTCCAGATAAAACCCTGTCTAAATTAAAAGTCCGAAAGCCTCTCTCCTTGCTTTGAGTGACAGGTTATTTACATATCTAGCTTGGACATGTTTATTATATGTTATGTTATGTTTATCATAATATGAGGTGATCCACAGTATAAAAAGTGAGAAATTCACCCCTCCCCCACATAACACATCCTGGTAATATACAATGACCTGTGGATCACCTCATATTATGATAAACATAACATAACATATGATAAACATGTCCAAGCTAGATATTTAAATAACCTGTCACTCAAAGCAAGGAGAGAGGAAAGGACTTTTTATTTAGACCGGGTTTTTATCTGGAAGTCTGTTAATTTTCACTGAACAATAAAAGAGGATTGCTCAGAGCTGGATTAACTCTGTGTGGCAAGACTGGGAACAGATGATAGGAAATCGTATTCTCTACAGTGTGACACTTTAATGGATGGATGTCAGTCTGGAAGAGTGGGTGTTTTTAGGTAGTCTGAATTTGCCTGCAGACTGCCCTAGGTAATGTCCATGTGTAATGCTGAGACTTTATGATTGAAATAACTAAAACCTGATGGATGAAAGAGGTGGTCTAGGAACCTTGGGCCAGATTCACAAAGGAGATACGACGGAGTATCTCAGATACTCCGTCGTATCTCTCAGAGTATCTATGCGACTTATTCATAGAATCAGTTACGCATAGATAGCCCTAAGATCCGACAGGTGTAATTGTTTTACACTGTCGGATCTTAGGATGCAGTACCGCGGCCGCCACTGGGGGGAGTTTGCATCGTAAACCAGCGTCAGGTATGCAAATTAGGAGTTACGGCGATCCACGACGGTTTTTCGCGTTCGCTACATCGCTGCTAGTCTAGTTTCCCGACGCAAATTTAGTCGTCGTTTTGGGTGCCCTAACTTTACACAGCACACGTATGTGCTGTATAAAGTATGGCCGTCGTTCCCGCGTCGAAATTTAAAAATTCACGTCGTTTGCGTAAGACGTCCGGGAATACGGAAGTACGCTACGCACGTCGCCGTTCGAAAAAATTACGTCAGTTCGCGCAAAGCACGGCGGGAATTTCAGAATGGAGCATGCGCAGTAGGTCCGGCGCGGGAGCGCGCCTAATTTAAATGGCACATGCCCCTTTAAATTACGCGGGCTTACGCCGGAGGCCGCCAGCGTAGGTTTTCATTGCAAGTGCTTTGTGAATCAGGCACTTGCGATGAAAACTTGTGGCGGTGTAACGTATCTACGATACGTTACGCCGCCACACTTCTACGTGAATCTGGCCCAGTAAGACAGGCAAGTAAAGGTCTAGATGGTGACAATTGTCCCACAGCCAGAAAATTAACATTGTGCAGTAACATTGGAGTAAGTCGTTTTTTTTTTTTCTGTTTTTTTTTCTTTGTCTTATAAAAGTAAGTAATTTCAATAGAGGCGAAAAAAAGTGTAAGTCCCCTTTCACACGGTCGGACCGTTCAGGTCCACCAGTCATATTTGTCAGCAGACCTGAACGGCCTGAGCGTCAGAGCTGACATCCAACCCGATCCAATCTGCTAAAATCAGACGGATGGCGATACATTGCCATCCGTCCATGGCAGATCGGGTGAGATCTGATGAAAACTGATAATATATGCTGTCCGTTTTTATCAGATCGCTCCATAGGACACAGCGGCGCTGCACAAGCCCCTCCCCGCTCAGTGAGCAGAGAGGGACTTGTCATCTGCCAGGCTCAACGGAGATCTGCGGAGAGATCTCCCTCTGAGCTGGCGGACTCCGCTGAGATGGAGTCCGCCTAGCGTGAAAGGGGCCTAAGACCAGAGACAAGGCTGGAGATTAGCTTCAAGAAAGGTCATCTGCTGGACAAAATAAGTGAAGCTGTAAATTCTGACTGCAATTTCATACATGCCTAGTAATTAAAAAAAAAAAAAAAAAAACACATGGCATTTTTAATTGCTCCTATGACCATGTAAATGTAAATCTTTAAGAATGAAAATATAACTGGTCCTTGCCCATTTACATGAATGTTACTTTTTCTGAATATTCTAAGCTCCTACAAGATGGATCACGTATGCTATATGCATCGCTTTGTAGTGTTTGGATCAGGAATATTAATAGGAATAGCTTGTATTTTCTCTAGAAAAGTCTGTCTGTATCTAAGTGACTTGTATTTTCTCAAAAAAAAATCCATCTGTACCCAAGTGACTTCTGTGCAGTTTTACTGTTTTGATATGAAAGCTGTATAGCAAGCAGCAGTTAAAAAAATGCTGTTTTGTTCCCATAACTATAAAGCATTATGGGGAACAAATTTAGTGACGCATGAAAAATTTGATGTGAAAGAAGATTTTGGTATCTGTCATTCTTTTACAGGTGCCACTTCCCCTGATTTCTCTGTCAATATCAACGGCTCAACTATCAACTTGTCCCCCCACGCCAAGGTCCTAGGTGTAATCCTGGACTCCGAACCAACCTTTCGGGTCCCACATGCTATCGCTATCCAAAATTTGCTGCCTCAACCTCTGCAACATCTCCAAGATCTTCTTAATCAATGTCACCACAACGCTTCTAATCCACTTCCTGGTCATCTCTCGCTTCGACTACTGCAACTTCCTCCTCAGTGGCTTACCTTTAAATAGGCTATCCCCACTTCAGTCTTTCATGAACGCTACTGCCAGGTTCATCCACCTCACAAATCCCTCCATTGGCTTCCACTCAACCAACAAATTAAATTCAAGATACTAAAAATAACTTAAAAAGCCATCCACAACTTGGCCCCAGCTATATCACTAGCCTATTCTCAAAATACCAACCTAATCGCTCTCTTCACTCCTCCCAAGACCTCCTGCTCTCTAACTCCCTTGTCACCTCATCCCATGTTCACCTTCTGGACTTTTCCAGAGCCTCTCCTATCCTCCGGAATGCTCTACCCCAATCTGTTTGACTTTCTCCTAGTTTGTCCACTTTCAGACGATCCCTGAAAACTCATATCTTCAGGGAAGTCTATCTGGCCCTCACCTAACAACTGTACATTTATTTTCTCCATCAGCACCTCCCCCACAGTTATTACCTCTTGTACCTATTGACCTTCCCCCTTAGATTGTAAGCTCTAAGAAGCAGGATTCCAACTGTATTAAAGTGTATTGTGTTTGTACTGTCTACCCTCAAGTTGTAAAGCACGGCATAAACTGTTGGCGCTATATAAATCCTGTATAATAATAATAATAATAATAACAGTGTGTTCATCACTAGGGGAAATGTATGAGTGGATCCTAACCTTGCTTGATTTAATTTTTGCAGTGCTTAAAATGTTACTGTCTTTCTAGGACTGTTGTTTCATTTTGAATTCATGGGAACCCTAAAGCTGGATTCCCTGTTGTGACTTTCCTTTAAAAAAATTGTTGTATCCCACAGCAGGAGGAAAGAATAGAGACTCCCCCTGAAGGTTATGAATTACTTATAGGTTTTCCACGTGCATTGGAAACAAAGTGGTTTGCATCCACCTGGTGCACTGTGTTACAACAAAACTTTGGGCCACAATAAGGCCAGGTTCACACCTTTGCAGGTTGCAGATGATGCAAATTCCAGGTGCATTTTACATTTTTCAATACACGGTTTTAAGTCTATAGAACCAAAAACACAACCTGTTGGTCCCTGGCCTTTCCCTAAAATGCACAGAAAATACACAAAAAAATGCTTATAAGGCCGGGTTCACACTGGAGTGCTTCATTTTTGGCCTCAGTGTGGGTGTTTGTGGGGTCTACATGTGTTTTACACACCTTTTTAGCTTTTGTCCTATTGACTTCTATTAGGTTGTGCGTTTTTGCCGCGATTTCTGAAGGCGCATCAAAGGTTGAAGCATGCAGGACCTTTCATATGCTTTTAGAAATCGAAGCAAAACCATGCGATCTAATAGAAGCCAATGAGACTGCAGGTAAAAATGTGTGTAACATGCACATAAACTACTCATACACCCAAACTGTGGCCAAAATGCAATGTACTAGTGTGAACTCAGACTTACTACTACAAATCAATACACAATATGTATTTAAGAAACAAAGTGTGACTATGGCCAATATCAAAAATGACATATATGATACAGTCTCTCAATAGCATTTAATCAGCAGTCTTTTTTTTCCCGAGTCCCAGTGTAAGTAAGTTTATTACCTGTTGGACCTTTACAAGCAGGCATTAACGTGGTTGTAAACCCTTATAGACTTTTTTTAACTACAAGTAAGCCTATAATAAGGCTTACCTGTAGCTACCATGGATATCTTCTAAACCTGCACGGTTTTGGAGATATACCCTGTGTCAGCATGTGCCGACATCATCGTTACATGCACACTGAAGCAACAGCTTGCTTGTGCCATTTCTTCAGCTGCTGTGCCATTACAGGTGGCTCACACGCACATGTGCGAGAGTGACATCATCGCAGCTCTGGCTAATCACAGCACCAGAGCCCGCGATACCCAGAAATAACTCCAGGAGACATGTCATCGGGCAGAACAGTGTCCAGGGACCGCTGCGGGGGCTTCGATCTAAGGTGAGTATTTCAAAATGAGCTAGTATGGTATGGATGCTAGCTCATTATTCCTTTGTCTTGCAGTTTTTTTTTTTTTTTTTGGGGGGGGGGGGGTTCTAGGGTTTACAACCACTTTAAAGGCATTACCTTTAAAGCAGAACTAAACACCAGAACATACTCATCTCAACCTTTCAGTGATGTGGTGGTCAGATCTCTCACAGGTTCTAGCCACACGATTGGCTAATGATTGATGTCATTCTTAGGATGCGTTCAGAAGTCATTCCAGCACAGTCAGAGTGTTCCGGGAATGCGCAGCTCAGTGTACAGTGAGTAGAAAACAGTGAGCAGGCAGGTAAGGGTGTATTATTTCAGAAGAGATATAGCATGTCTTCTCTGCAACAAATAACTGCCTTCTTAGGCCGCGTACACATGACCGGACATGTCCGCTAAAAATGGTCCGCGGACCAGTTTCCGCGGACATGTCCGACCGTGTGTACGGCCTAGCGGACAGGTTTTCAGCAGACAAAAGTTTCTTAGCAAGCTAAGAAACTTGTCCGCTGGAAAGGTGTCTGTCGGACATATGTCGGACATATAACCAGCGTCGCGAAATCCAGCGCATTCGTCGAATTGATTCGACGCATGCGTGGAAGCATTGTACTTCCGTGATAGAGAACGTCGGTGTCTTCTACGTCACCGCGTTCTCTGTCCGCGGGGAATTTGGTCTGATGGTGTGTACACACATCAGACCAAAAGCTCCCAGCAGACATGTCCGATGAAAACGGTCCGCGGACCGTTTTCATCGGACATGTCTGATCGTGTGTACAGGGCCTTACAATTTTCTATAAGTTGCTATAGCACACACAATGCAGTGGCTACCAACTTGCCACAGGGCCCTTTACCAGATCAGCGCATTGGCAGCCCGGCACACATCAACAGTCACTCCTCTGGCTCAATGAACAGTCTTGTTTTTTTAAATATTTATTGAGCTGCTCACAGTGCCGGATCACCGTGTGTGGTGTGTGCTCTGCTGACTTCCCTGCCAAGAGCACACACCACCAGTTGGAACCTGGCACTGTGAGCAGCCTGCTTGCATGCTAACAGTGGGATTTAAACCTCCGGGAAGCTTACTACTCCTACATCCCTGTCCACATCGTGTTACACCAGCCCAGGGGACCCCAAGGCACTGCATGTCCTGTGCAGCCCTCATCTGGATGCCTATAAATGGGTCGGGATCAGGCTTATAGGTCATACCAACACCATCGATTGGTGTGCTGTGATCAGTAAGGACTATTGCAACAGCGAAGGAGAACTATTCCCCCAAGGCTATACCATCCATACAGTCCTCTACTTATAAGCAAACATACAGACCAGACTCGGTTCCATAAGGCTCCGAGGAAGAGGAAAAATCCTTGAAACGCGTTAGTCGATTACTCCATCTCACCATCCCATGAGACATGGGTTTTGCTTTGTGACCTCTTAGAAGAATTATGCAATGTTATTAAAGTAACTAAATGTGAGTACTCCACCTACTTTTCACCAAGGATAATGCACCAGACCACACACCTTTCTCTTTCTTTCCTTGCTTTAGTTCTTTGAACTCCCCCTAGTTGGCTGAGGCAGTAGGGCATGCAATATCCATCCAGTAAGCACCTTACAGAAGTACAACACATTTGTATCTAGGCCCTCTGCATAGCGCAGGAGAGATTTTTCAGTTGATATTGGATTGAGACAGACCATTTACCACTAATAGGCATGCTTACAGTACACTGGTCAGATATTATTTATTTAAAACCTTTATTAAAAAAGAAAAAGAAAATATTGCTGTAACTGCTTAATTAGTGTTAGCTGGAGTTTGACTTCACGGTCGGAATTTCCGATGGAAAAAGTCAGATGGGAGCTTTTCATCTGATATTCCGACCGTGTGTATGCCCCATCTGACCTTTTCCTATGGAATTTTCGACGGACTTAGATAGAGAGCAGTTTCTCTATTTTTCAGTCGGAAATTCCATAAATCTACTAGTCCACCTAATGTTGCCCTCTCCACTGATTGACAATGCTACTGTCCAAGCCTGGCTAAGTTACTTTTCCATATATTCACTGGAGGAGTAAATTGAGCCACCCTAACACTCAGGCCTCGTACACACGACCGAACATGTCCGCTGAAACTGGTCCGTCGGTTCGCGCACGGCGCCGCGTCATCGTCGCCGTCGCGTCGCCACCACGTCACTGCGTATTCTGTCCGCAGGGATTTTGGTTTGATGGTGTGTACAACCATCAGACCAAAATCTGCTAGCAGACATGTCCGATGAAAACGGTCCGCGGGCCATTTTCAACAGACAGGTCCGCTCATCTGTACGAGGCCATACTGGGTACAAACGGGCTAAAAATTGGACAAAAAACGGTCGGTTCGTCAGGAATCTGGCAACTTTTGGTCTGCGTGTATAGTTCCTGATCTGACAGAAGCTGGTCATGAGAGCATACAAGAAAACCAGCAACCGATTAGTGCTGTTAGCCAATGGCTGCGAGTGCTGATTAGTGTTTTCTTGTGTGGGGAGGGGGGCAGTCCCCCTATCATAATACAATAGCACATCGGGAGAGATTATCGAACCAACATCGCTTGTGTTGGTACAACAATCTGTCACTTTTTTTTGTTTAGCCCGCTGCATTGAACTAAAAAACTGGGTAATGGGTTTTAGACCCTGCTTCCCTGTCCTAGTACAATGTATGATACTGACAGGTTGTCCCAAAGTAAGTATATGGAATTGTATGTGGAATTCTGGCTTTACCGACAAAATATTTAAATCCATGTTGCATGCAGACTGGTGGATTTTAGCATAAGTATGCCATTGTGTTTTCTTATTCAGTTTTGGGCTCATTACTGTCACAAGGTGTACTTATATAGAAAAAATATAACCCCAGTATCTCATTTAGAAGTTTACAGTCAGGAGTTTTATGCAGAAGAGCAATAAGCAAAAACAGAGAGTTTCTTGAAATGTTTCTGAATACAACAGTGGAAAAGCAATCTTTTTGTTATTTCCATGGTTTCTGGTGTTTAATCTTAAAGTACCAGTCACTGCTGTCTCTTTATATTTTAAATTGCACAATTTTAGAACTTCGAACCACCAAGTGGTTTAACCACTTGACCACTGGGCACGTAAACCCCCTTAATAACCAGACCAATTTTCAGCTTTCGGTGCTCTCACAATTTGAATGACAATTACTCAGTCATACAACACTGTACCCAAATGAAATTTTCATCCTTTTTTTCACACAAATAGAGCTTTCTTTTGGTGGTATTTAATCACCGTTGGGTTTTTTATTTTTTGCGCTATAAAAGAAAAAAGACTGAAAATTCTGTAAAAAAAAAATTGTTTTCTTTGTTTCTGTTATAAAATTTGGCAAATTTAGTATTTTTTCTTCATTCTTTTGCATAAATGTGAAAGATGAAGTTACGCCGAGTAAATAGATACCCAACATGTCACCCTTCAAAATTGCACACGCTCGTGGAATGGCGCCAAACTTCGCTACTTAAAAATCCCCATAGACGACGTTGCAGGGTATTGCGGAGTATTGTGGGGTATTGCGGAGTATTGTGGGGTATTGCGGAGTATTGTGGGGTATTACGGAGTATTGTGGGGTATTGCAGGGTATTGCGGAGTATTGCAGGGTATTGCGGAGTATTGCGGGGTATTGCGGGGTATTGCGGAGTATTGCGGGGTATTGTGGGGTATTGCGGAGTATTGCGGGGTATTGCGGGGTATTGCAGAGTATTGTGGGGTATTGCGGCGCATTGCGGAGTATTGCGGGGCATTGCGGAGTATTGCAGGGCATTGCGGAGTATTGCGGGGCATTGCGGAGTATTGCGGGCATTGCAGAGTATTTTGGGGTATTGCAGAGTATTTTGGGGTATTGCAGTGTGGGGGCATTGCAGAGTGTGGGGGCATTGCAGAGTATTTTGGGGTATTGCACAGTGTGGGGGTATTGCACAGTGTGGGGGCATTGCAGAGTGTGGGGGCATTGCAGAGTGTGGGGGCATTGCAGAGTATGGCTGGTACTGCAGAGTATTGCACAGGGAGGGATCGATGGCTGGATCTGTGACTACATGTGTCACAGATCCAGCCCGCAGCAGCAGCTGCTGCTGCTTCCGCTCTCTCCCCTCTCCTCTCTCACACTGTACCGTTCGGTACAGAGAGGAGAGGGAGGAACCGGCGTCATCACATGACGCCGGTTTGTTTACTAGTGATCGCTCCGTCATTGGACGGAGCGATCACGTGGTAAATCGCCGCTATCAGCGGCGATTTACCGTGATCCGTGATCAGCCGGGTCCGGAGCGCGACTCTGGGAGGACGTACATTGACGCCCTCCCAGAGTTAAGCAACCGCCTTGTAGACGTATTTCGTCTATAGGGCGGTTGCTAACTGGTTAAAGGCGTATAACGATTACAAAATCTTTTTTATTATTATAAAAAAAAATGTGCATGTTTATCATAATTAAGTTAGAGTCTTTTTTTGACTGACTCCTGACAGAAAAAAAAAACTGGACAATTACCTAAAAAAGGTGCTTAAAACGTTTGATAATCAATAGTATTAGAAGCCACCACTTAAAATGCTAAGTTCTCTTTTTTTCTTCTAAATTCCAGGCCCCCTATGTACCAATATACCATTAATGTACTTATTTTGAAAAAAAAAAAAAAACAGCTTTCCATTTATTCTACGCCCTCTTATCTCACTGCCTTTATGGCTGTTTTAAAAAAACTGCTCGATTATTTCTGTCTTACTTCCTAGACAGACTTCAGGTCATGACACAAGAAGTTGACCAGCTGAGGGTAGATGATACAGGGTGTGTGCTAATGAGATCAGCTGGACAATTCCTTCCTGTCTCATTAAAGTCTGTCCAGGAAGTAAGGCAGAAGTAATGGAGATGGAAAGTTGTTTTATCTTTGCAAAAGAAGTACATTAATGCTATATTGGTACATAGGGGAGCTGCAATTTAGAAGAAAAAAAATAATGTGTGTGCCGTAAAGAAGCTTCTTAAACCTTGGAGTATCAGGGAGCTGAGCTGAGCTACCACAGCCTTTTTAATTTGCCTCTTAAACTACAGAGTCAAGGTGAATATTTTGCAATGGGCTAGGGCCATAAATGACATCCTATATAATGGATCCAAAATTATGTTTTTCAACAATTTTTCGCCAGGGGTTCAGAAGCGAAGGGCACATTTTCAAGGAGTTTGCTACTCCTGGGGTTAAAATATTCCATGCTTTATCCTGTTCGACTACGGGTGGTCTATGAAGGCCATGTACAATTTTTTCAATCATCCCAGGATGCACAGGACTGGTTGGGTGGTCAATTTAAAACCAACACTCTAGGGTGATGGGCATATTCTATAAGGAAAATTAACATAAGGTTCACGGTGTGGTTAATGGTGCACAATTAACATAAATGCCGTAGGCTTAATCAGTGATAGTAACTAGATGTTTTTTTTTCTCTATTGGTGGCTCTCTCCTGTGTGAAACTGTTTTGTGTGTTTTTTTGGAGCATTTATTATTTTGTTCAATTATTGATTGCTATTTATTGCAATATGTGGTGCAGGACACTCTTAACTGTATCTCTGTAATTATGGTAAATCAATCAATCCATGTTTTTTTATGAAATGTCAGGGTATTGAACAATGCCTTAAAAAGACAATGCGTATTTGACTATATTGCCTCTTCTCGTCCCGCCCCTTGTTTGTCTACAGGAGACACATGCTTCATGTAATACGACTAGATTTCTGAAATGTCACTTTGTTCAGAAAGCTTATCGGTCTGCTTTTACCTCCTATTCAAGGGGGGTTTCTGTTTTAGTTTATTCAGGTATGCTGCTCTTCTGCAGTAGGACCATGATGGACGAAAGCGGCAAATATGTATTTTGGCAATGCAAGATGGATGATCTTGAGTTAATATTTGCCGCTATAAATATACCTCCCCATACAATCCAGAAGTGCTTCGTCAGCTCATTTCCTTTGCAGGGGCTTTACCTCAAGTGCCAATTTTGGTGCTTGGAGATTTTGGCCTGAAGCTGGATAGATGGTCAGCTCCAAGGTCGATGACCTCTGAGTGTCTTCTCCCCCTTTTAAGGAATCAGTGCTATATGATATATGGAGACGATTGCATCCTGAGACATGTTATTCTAAAACACACAATTCCTTATCAAGAATCAATTTGGTTTTGTGTTCTGTAGACATTGTTCCATGTTTAGTTGAAGTTAATATAGAACCTTGTGAAATTTCAGATCATTCTTCTCTGTTAGTTACCATAATATAAGGGCATTGGTCGTCTAATATACCCTGGTGGCTGAACCCTTTCTGGCTCGAGATATTTCCCAAAGAAGATGTTATCGCTGCCCACATTGAGGATTTTTGGGCCCTCAATCTGGGTTCTGCTTCACTATGGATGGTATGGTATGCTCTTAAGGCCTTTGTCTGGGGATTGTTAATTCAAAAAATATAAGCCATTAAAACTGCTTCCCGGAGAGTAGAACTTTCAAAGGCTGACACCTCTGTGGCAAAAGATTGTATATCCAGGATCCTTTTTCGGATGGCCAACAGGAGTGGTTATCATCTCAAGGAAGGCTGAACAAACTGTTGGAACGTAGGGCGAGGAATAAACTGTTCTTTCAGAAGAGACTGAACTGGACGGAGGCAGAGGTGAATGGTAGGTTGCTGGCTCAGATAGTACGGTCTCAATCTAATCACGCTCATGTTTCAGCCTTAATGAATGGAGAGGGTCAGGTTATTATTCAGACTAGTGCCATTGTGAACAATTTTTATGTCTTATTATCAGGATTTATATACTTCTACAGACCCCAGAAGATGTGGATCGGGGCCACTGTGTGCAAAAGAGCCACACAGTGGAGGTAAGTATGACATGTTTGTTACTTTTTTTTTTACTTTAGTGTCGCTTTAAATATGCAGGTCCTGGTCTTGGACTATTCAGACTGTGCTTTTTTAACACTGGATGCCATCAAGGCCTTCAATAGCATCGTGTGGCCTTATTTGTGAGCCATTCTTGAAAAATTTGGGTTTGGGTCTATTTTTTACCAATGGATCCGGTTTTTGTATATTGCTCCTATAGCATCAATTAGGGTTAATGGTCTCCAATTCTCTACATTTAGACTCTGCTAGGGGAACTAAGCAGGGGTGTCCATTGTCTCCCCTGATTTTTGCCCTAGCCATGGAGCCCCTGGCTTATTTTATACGGGCCTCTTCAGTTGTTACTGGTCTGATTAGAGGAGACATGGAGGAAAAGATATCATTAAATGCAGACAATGTTCTTCTGTATTTAACTAATATTCATTTATCTTTGCCAGCAGTAATGAAATACGTCAAAGAATTTGTCAGGTTCTCTGGGCTAGGTATAAATTAGGAGAAATCTATGCTATTGGCTCTGGATCCTCTTCTGGACTCATTACCACCTACATTGTCTCATCTTAGGGTAGTGTCTTCCATAAAATATTTGGGTTTAACTAGTTCTGACTCTGTTCAGTCGTATACTGTAGATAACATACTTCCACTACTATTGAGATTTCCAAAGTAAAACTTGGAATAAGCTCCCTCTAATTAAAAAAATAAATGGATGCCACAGCTTTTGTATTTCTTACTTAACGCAGCTATTTGGATACCCTTACGTATTTTTAATAAGATTAACAGTATATTTAGGCATTTTATATGGCAAAATTAAACCCCCTGCATTTAACTGGAGGTTCTCCAATACCCGAAATATGATAGGGGATTGGCAGTTCCCAATCCGAAGATATATTTCCTTGCATCTCAACTACAGCACTGTGCGGGATGGGAATCTGAGCAGTTATCTTCTCTTGCTCGACATCTATTCTCCCACGTATTTAACGGTCGGGCACCACTCCATGTATTAGACTGGCAGTGGATGGTGTTTTTCTTACTGCTATGCCCACTCTTAAAGAGGAAGTAAACCCTCAAAAAAAAAAACACACCCTGCAAGACAAAGGCATAATGAGCTAGTATGCATAGCATACTAGCTCAATATGAATTACTTACCTGAGATTGAAGCCCCTGCATCAGTCCTCGTTCCCCTCCTCCATCAACGCCATCTCTCCCGGAGTGACTTCCGGGTATCGCATTTGCTCGCAGGAGCCGCCAGTCACGGCACGATCGACGTTAGAAACGGCACACTCAATGAACCTGCGCCGTTGTCTATGGCTCATGCGCCGTAGACATCCGTTCCTTTCTTGTAGGTTTAGGAGCTATTTCTTGCACCTACAGGTAAGCCTTAATCTAGGCTTACCTGTAGGTAAAAGTGGTCTGTAAGGGTTTATAACCACTTTAAGTTAATGTGTATACAGTTATACATGGTATACAGTTAAGAAAATGATGGGTTTTTCTTATCCTACCAGATACACCCCTATATGGGGCAATGATAGATTTCCTGAACTTCTGCCTCTCAGAGATTTTCAGAGATGGAAAAAATCTGGAGTAATTACTCTAAGTTGTATGAGAATGGTTTACTTAAGTCCTTCGAAGAGTTAAGGATAGAGTTTTCTTTACAGTCAAATTGTTTTTTTCACCTGCGTCATGCTTTATGTTCTCAATTTTTTTCTCTCAAGATATTCTTTCCTCCTACCCCTGTACTGGATAAGATAGTACAAGAAAGGTCAACTAAGGGTCTTACCTCTGTCACATATAGGGTGCTATCAGATAAGTTCTTAGTATAAGAAATTACACTTTGCTACAATGTAAAGTAGTGAGTGTACAGATTGTATAACAGTGTAAATTTGCTGTTCCCTCAAAATATTAGTATGTATTTATTTATTTATTTATTTTTTTGGGGGGGGGGGGTTCTTTATGTAGCATCTGTTTTTTTTGCATGTTGTTTGAATAATTTGTTTGTAATGTTTAAAAAAAAAAAAAATATCTGATAAAAAAAAAAAGCGTTAACAGCTTGCTCTTCTCTGTGCTGTATAACTTGTATCCAGGTATTATATTCAAATACTTTTTTTTTGTTGCAAATTAACAATTCTCTTTGATGAAACGCAAAGTTATCATTGTGAAGCATGTGCAATGGGGAATATTCCAGTGATAACAAAGAATTATTCATCTGACATAGTCATAATGTTTTGTAAATTCATGTGCAATACTCTTATACATGTTATTCTAGGGGTTCTGCTGCCTTTGAGATTACCAATATAATATTCATATATGTGTTTGGCCATAATGCCATACATGTATATGTAAAGAAAAGAAAAACCTGTAGAAAATCAAATGGTCATCAATTTATGTAAGTACTAAATTTTAATGCATTTAGAAGTAAGAGCATCAAAGCCAGCTTTTCTCCATGACCTAAGAGGCAGACACACTACCTTTACTCCGAATAATTTACTTCACGGTTTAACATATCCCAACAGACTGCCCACATAAAATGCATAAAAGAACAAAGCTTGTTACATAAAGACCAATTACCATTCAGAGATAAAAGTGTACAAATGGACAGGTAGTCATGATAGCTCTTAAAGTGGGTGTAAACCTCAGACATGAAATATGAACAAAGCATATCCCTCTATAGCAGTGATGGCAAACCATGGCACCCCAGATGTTTTGGAACTACATTTCCCATGATGCTCAACAACACTGCAGAGTTCATGAGCATCTTGGGAAATGTAGTTCCAAAACATCTGGGGTGCCAAGGTTCGCCATCACTGCACTCTAGTGTGCACTTGTCTTAATTAAAATCACTACGTGTCATTTCTGTTTGCTGCTTCATTCTTCTGTGAATATTCCCAGCAGAAGCAGCATTCCAGCAGCACATGCACCCCCTGCAGGTGGAAATGCAGGATCAGGTATATATACGTGATCTGGCGCACAGCTGCTACCTTGTAGCAGTAAAACTGCTTTAGGGTGGAAAGTGGTTAAAACTGCAGTTTAGTATTTAATTATTTTTATTTTTTGGACAGCTTTTCTCATTTTACTTACCGATAATGAAGCATGCCCCATGTTGTCCTGCAGCTTTATCCTGTTGAAATCGTGTGCAGGGATGCACTGACTTCCTGTCTCTGAACTTCCAGCAATGGCAGGCGTACCTCAATTACCAAACACTAATGAAAAGCTAAACTAAACTGAGTGACCGTTCTAATAACACTCTCTAAATTAAGAAAAAAGTATCTGAATATGTAAAAATTTGTTTCCACTTTGGCGAGCATTTACTGAAATCACTCTGCATACAGTATGCCAACTCTTTATGGAAGTGTAACTGTTAATTGTCCTACACATATCATTATCTGGTATTCTACAAAAAGTTATATTTTCTGACAAGGTACATTGTAGAACTGTCACCAAGGTCAAAGTTGAATACTTGTGGTATATGTAGGGTATGCAATCTAAAACACAATCCATCAACCAATCAAACCTACAAGGGTTAGACCAGTGTTTCTCAACTCCAGTCCTCAAGGCGCCCCAACAGGTCATGTTTTCAGGATTTCCTTTAGATGAAACGGCTGAGGTGATTACTAAGGCATTGAAACTGATCAAATCACCTGTGCAAAATAATGGAAAGCCTGAAAACATGACCTGTTGGTGCGCCTTGAGGACTGGAGTTGAAAAACACTGGGTTAGACACATAGGCACGGTTTGCAGGAAATACATTTGCATGATTCCGTCATCAACACAGATAGTGCTGACATCACAATTAATCCTCCCAAGCAATTGTCTTCTCCACCCCTCTTTGCCAACCCTTGGGAGAAGACAGTGGGGCAGATTAAGATAGAGATACGATGGCGTATCTCCTGATACGCCGTCGTATCTCTGAGTTCCGTCGGTCGGATCTATGCGCCTGATTCATAGAATCAGGTTCCGCATAGATCTCCCTAAGATCCGACAGGTGTAAGTGACTTACACCGTCGGATCTTAGGCTGCAATCTCACGCTGGCCGCTAGGTGGCGCTTCCGTTTGTATACGCAAGGAATATGCAAATGAGGAGTTACGCCGATTCAGAAATGAACGACCGCCCAACGCTTTTTTTTTACGTCGTTTGCGTTCGGCTTTTTCTGGTGTATAGTTACCCCTGCTATATGCGGCGTATCCTATGTTAAGTATGGCAGTCGTTCACGCGCCAAGTTTTGAATTTTTTACGTCGTTTGCATAAGTCGTTCGCGAATACGGATGGACATAATTTACGTTCACGTCGAAACCAATGACGTCCTAGTGACGTCATTTAGAGCAATGCAAGATGGGAAAATTTAAGGACGGCGCATGCACAGTTCGTTCGGCGTGGGGACGTGCCTGATTTAAATTTTACACGCCCCCTAGCCGCGGAATTTGAATTCCGCCGGGGGATTTACGATACGCCGCCGCAAGTTTACAGGCAAGTGCTTTCTGTATAAAGCACTTGCCTCAAAAACTTGCGGCGGCGGATCGTAAATTAGATAGGTTACGCGGATCTAAAGATCCGCTACCCTATCTGAATCTAGCCCATTGATTTCTGATAGCAGCTATCGCAGACGCTAGCGATAATCGCAGGAGAATCCAGCATGCTGGTTGTACTCAAGTTAATCAGTTGATCAACTTGGTACATTCAACCTTCCCACACACAGATTCCAACCATCTATGGCTGGCCTTAGGTTTCCTAAGACTGAAGAATGCAATATTTGGCAAAGGGATAATAGAGCGATCCATTGGATTTCTGAATTGCTGTCCTTTCTAACTGCTACTGTTAGGCTGGGTTCACACTACGGTTTTCCCGTCCGTCAGCCGCATACGATTTATATGAAAAACCGTATGCGGCTGAAACGGACGGGAACGTATGGAACCGCACATATGTGCGTTTTCCATTGACATTAATGTTAAAGGAAAACGTATGCGGTTGCCATACTGTTTTAAAAACGACCGCAAAACCGTGGTTGAACACGGTTTTGCGTACATTAAAAAAACGTTTTGCCAGCAAATCGTACGCACCCGGATGCATCTGAGTGCATACGATTTGCAATGCATTGTCTATCTATACGTTTTCCCGTCCGTGCCCGTACGTTTTCAATACTGAAATCGTATGCGGCTGACGGACGGGAAAACCGTAGTGTGAACCCAGCCTTATTGTTTTGGTGCACTTACTGAACATCTCACAGTATAAAAGGTTCAAAACCGAACCCTAGGACATTGTAATTACATAGAATGATCGAGTGGGCTGAAAATCTCCATGTGGGGACAGTGGAACATCAAGCCATTCTTGTGGTTCACAGGATGTAGAGAGCTCATCTGATGGTCAAGAAATAACAAATATGCATGTTGGGTTGAAAAAAAAAAAATATCTGAAGGCTTGCATGGTCAGATTTGCAACCATGAGCACTTTGCTATGCCTGCTGTTCACAGAACCTATGACTCAAAGATAAATACACTTCTAACACAACCGATACTCATACTTATGGCGAGCCAGTTTGAGAAAACATTGAAGTCCTGGTAAAAATAGTTGTTCCAAAGAGGGGAGTGTACCATGGTACTGGGAGTGATAAAGGGAGCCTAAGTATGATTTAATGGCTCTTGTAATCTTTTTAGTACGTGACATAGTACATAAGAACCCCCAATTGACTATTCTGTCACCGAACCTTCATTAAGAAATCTCCTTTGTTTCATTACCTGACACCAGAGCCCGAACGTCTTAAATTTCCAGCAAACACTCGTAAACAGAGATGCCGTTTATTGCTTCTGAACATGAAAATCCACCAGAGATTCGGATACTTCATCATTTTAAATATCCATGAGAGCATGAAGTATTCCGATTATTTATTTACAATTTAGCAAATATACAGGGAATATCGTACACTTTTATAGAGTATACATAAAACAATCAAGATTATATAAATGATATAATATACTAACAGTTAGTAAACAGTTTAAACAATGTAGAACTGTAAAAAGCATCACAAAGTGCTTCTTTACTGGCAGAATAATTGATCAGACATAGATCTGCCTACGGCAGAAAAAAATGAGAACTTTAGTCAGGACAAAAATCACCAGTAAAATTACATAATAATAATGTTGTTTTTGTGTTTTAAATATGAGCTTCAGAAGTTTCTATTTGGAAGTTTAAAACACAGTTCTTAAAAGTCCTGGTGATTACCATGGTAGACATGTGGCGTGCCCACTTTTGGCTCTGATCACATAGTCTGTGATAGATAATGGTATATTGAACTCACTCAGAAGTTTTTGTGGCAAGCAGGTTATGAAGACCAACATCAGGTGTGTATACATAGATTTTCTACCACACAATGCATCTAAAAGTGCAGACATAAGGGATCAACTGTCTGACGTATCATAAACCTAATGCCAAATTAAATCTAACAAACCTTCAGCATACAGGGAAAGAAGGCATCTAAAAGTGCAAGAAAGTAATTTATTGTACCTTGCACGGCCTTTGGAACCCAGAAACCCAAGATGCTTTATTATGCAAATGCTGGAGTAGGAACTCAAGCTTGTGTCTATCTATTGGTCAGTGAGGCCATATATCACAGCTATCGGCCAATAGTATGTTTGAGACGATTAGCTAGAGAAAATTAGGCCACTATTTGCATAATTTGGCAGATCACGGGGGCTCTGTTGGATATGCAAAGTTGGTTCGCAATTTCTGTGTATTCTGACAAGTTACTAAGATATTACAGGTTTACTTTAACTCCAAAATCTGTGTTTGCCTGCAGTTCGTCTTTAATATCCATATGCGTAGGTTTCTACTACCCTCTTATCAGCTGTCCTATTAGAATGTGAAATATAAAAAAAATATCTAACAATTACACAGGTTTAGAAAAAAAAAAAGTCTAAGCTTCTCCCTACTAGCCCCATTACCATATTTTTTCGAGGAAAGAGAGCCTTTTAAATTCTGTCGCAAGGCATGGGTCTTTGCCGACAGGTTCTCCGATCCATAGCAGGTTGTCAAGCGTAATACTCTATATCTGAAATTTTAAGCAGGAGTTTGAGCAGAAAATTCATATTCATCTTACAGTAAGTTGTCATTGTTTGAATATTACAGTGACGTGGGCTGTCAAAGTCTTTGTATTCCAAAAACTGTGCACACAGAATATTTCACAAGGTATTACATCAACTTAAGCATGCAAAGATACCTTTGGGAATAAATCATCTCAGTTTCCAATATGTATAAAACAAATATAACTAAAAAAAATATATTTTTAAATGTACGACATGTATACATGATGGATAAAACAATAGGATCTTGACATATAGCACCTTTAGTAGCAGAGATAATTTATTGGGTGCCTTTAAAGGCCAATATAACAAGAGTGAACAGATAATGGAACTCTAGCTATCCTTTTGTGTATTTTTTTATAACATTTAATTTTTGTTTTGTTGCTATATTATTCGTAGCAAATTGTAAAAAAGAAATATTAGGAAAAATCATACATTTTAACAGTGAACAAACTAACATGCCATTTTATATAATTTAACAGTACTTCTTAATGCAGAGAAATAATGCAATTTAACAAATGCCTAAAACCTGCAGTTATTTGCAGAAAAACCTAACAGAGTTACCAGCCCTTATTAAAGGGTATTTTCTGACCCTCTGTATAAAAATATGAAAGGGTCCATCAACTAATATAAAGGGGTCCACCACACAGCTGATGTTTTCTGCCATTTTACTTGCGGTCTAAAGTTGTGTCTTTCAGATACACTAATGGTTAGCTACTTTCTTTATGTCTGAAAAAAATATGAGTCTCCTGCAGATGATGCAACTGAAATGGGAATTTTAGCATTTGAAGGAAATGGATCTGCATCCTTTAAATCCAGTTTATTTCACTGTGTAAGTGTGGTTTTGACCATTCCCACAACTTTTAACTCTTGCCATATTTTAAATGCCTTAGCATGAACAATGGTTTGTCTTCCCTAGGCTAGATTTATTAAAGGAGAATTCCAGCCAAAGCTTGTTTGGCTGGGCTATCCGCTCAAGTCTGGATCCGTCAGGTGCCTGGACTGACACCCATATCAGCCTCTCAGCGAGCCTGATCCATCCCCTCCAAAGCTAAGCACTCCAATTAGCAAGGAGGGAGAAGAGCAGAGAGCTGTGATGCACAGTCTACAGCTCTTTGCTCACAGAGCTGTAAAAACCAAGCGATCTGTGGTGTTCGACTGCTCGGTTCTCAGTGTAGAGGCGCCGGGGGACAGATACAGCATCGGAACGATGCTGCATCCACTTAGGTAAGTATGATGGAGAGAAAAAAGAAAACCATAATTCTATTTTAAAGCAAACCTTAACATAAAACCTCCAATATGCAAAGATGGGCTTTTTCTAAAACTCATGACTCCATGTTGTCCCAGGAATGTGATTTAGAGAATCACTGACTAATAGGAGGGTGGAAAGCACCAAGTGCCAGCACCCAGGGTGCATCTGACACTTTGGACCAAAGCTGGAACACTTGTGGGTGAAAGATTGACAACTTTTCATCAGCTTGAATATCTAGTCTAGTGCAATAGAAATTTTATAAAAACATCACCTGAAGCAGGACATGACATTATGGAAAGTTCTTGGAACAACTATAGATAATAAAAACAGTTTGAAGGGCATATCTATAAACATAACTAGTGGCACCTGAACCGTGATATGTGGAATATGTGACCCTTTAAAGAAATGGTGCATCACAATGGCTGTCAATGGCACAGCAGCCACTTTCCACATTTTATGTATCAGAGACTGCAACAGGCTAAGAAAGACACCTTTGCTTGTTTTATTAAAGGCCATAGTAAGGTTGGGGGTAGTAGAACAGTGATCTGTGACAAGATAATCTGTCCCCTGAAGTCCTGGAGAAATAGCTAAAACCAGTGGATGATTCATGCTGAAATAAAAGGCAGTCAATTTCCGAGCATCAGTGGGGCTATGTCTTAATACTATAGAAAAAAAGGAGAACAAAGGTAGCATTGTTGCCAATAGCAACCAATCAGTTTTCATATTTCATTTAATGGAAAAAATAAACACATATCCTGAATCACTTATGGCCATTGGGCAACAACCTAATTTTCTTTTTTCCACTTTTAATGAATCAGTCTGTTGATGAGAATGTGTATTGGGGAGACATTAACAGCCAGATTCACGTAGAGCGGTGTATGTTTAAGCGGGCGTGGCGCATCTCATATGCGCTACGCCAACGTAACATAGAGAGGCAAGTACAGTATTCACAAAGCACTTATTCCCTAAGTTACGGGGGCGTAGCGTAAATGGGCCGGCGTAAGCCAGGGTAATTCAAAGTAGGCTGGTAGTGGGCGTGTTGTATTGAAATGAATCGTGACCCCATGTGAATGCATGGCCGAACGAACGGCGCATGCGCGCGCATGCTCAGAATTACGTCGCAAATACTCCCTACGATACGACGTCTCAATGCATACGACGTGAAACCTCACTTACGCCCAGCCCCATTCACGTACGACTTACGTAAATGATGTAAAATCCGACGGCACTTCCGACGTCCATACCCCAAATGACTTAGACCAGCTTTTTGGTGGTTTAACTTTACGCCGGAAAAACGCCTTACGTAAACTACGTAGATTACAGCGACGGGCGCAAGTACGCTTTCTCTTACGTCGTCGCTAGTCGGTTTTTCCCGTCGTAAAGTTGCACTTGCTATTTAGGTGGTGTAATATTAGACAGCCCATGTTAAAGTATGGCCGTCGTTCCCGCGTCGAATTTTAAATGTTTTTTTTTTGCGTAAGACGTCCGGGAATACGAAAGGACGTAACGCACGTCGCCGTACAAAAAACACGTCGGGGCGCCGTAATTTCGCGCAAAGCATGGCGGGAAATTTCCTAACGGAGCATGCGCAGAACGTTCGGCGCGGGAACGCGCCTAATTTAAATGGTAAACGCCCCATTAGAATGAGGCGGGCTTGCGCCGGACGGATTTCCGTTACGCCGCCGCAGGTTTACAGGCAAGTGCTTTGTGAATCAAGCACTTACGCTTAAAACTTGCGGCGGTGTAACGTAAATGACATACGTTACGCCGCAGCGCAAGTACGTGAATCTGGCCCTATGTGTTTCTGGTCTTAATTCACTTGAGCCAAATATATCATATACTAGGTTTTCACAGGGAAGCCTGTATATATATATACATATATATATATACTGTATAACATAGTATGCAAGATTCATGAAGCTTCAATGATGCTTGTGTTTGATAAACAGGCATGCTAAATTGGCATATGATAATATTAATGGAGGCATGCTAAACTGGCATATGAATATTGATGGAGAGGTCACTTTGGTGTGGTTTAATACCATTTAAAATGCCTAGGGGAGCTTAATTAATCAGGGCCAGTAATGCTTTTTGATATATACCTTCTATTGGAAAAAAAAAAAAAAACTAAGCAATCAAGAAAAAAAAAAAGGTATAAATGGTTAAAGTAAGAAACCATGGGAAAGTGTAATTGGGAGACATATTATCCCTTTTCTGTTGTCATTGGAATAAGCATTTAGGTTCAAACTGAACAGTTATTGTTAGCTGTTTGCTGCCCAAAATATGACAAAAGTCTCAAGAGATTGTACTGCTGAAAAACCTACAGCATTCTTGTTGCTCCTAGAATGCATAATATCTTTTTAATCCTGAGCTTAAGGCGATGCTCTTTTGCTCATTTGCTCTTGACATCTATATTGTTACTTAAACAGCTTAAAAAGTTTACAAATTTATGATAAAATATGGTTAACGAAACAAGGTGCAAATCAGGCCCCATACACACCATAGAATCTATCCGCAGATAAATCCCATCAAATGGGTTTCTGCGGATAGATCCTATGGTGTGTACACTCCGTCGGATATCTATCCGCAGATAAATCTCCCCTGGAATGGATTTCCAGCAGATAAATATTTGTCGACATGCACAGAATATCTATCTGCTGGAATCCATTCCAACGGATGGATCCGCTCGTCTGTACAGACTTACCGGATCCATCCGTCCAAAGGGATTCCCCGCACGCGCCGTAATGAATAGACGCATGCGTGGAATTCCTTATATGACAGCGTCGCGCCCGTCGCCGCGTCATAATAGCGGCGACGGCGCGACACGTCATCGGCAGAGGATTTCAGCGCGGATTTCAATGCGATGGTGTGTACACGCCATCGCATTGAAATCCTCTGAAATCTTAGAGAGGATTTATCCGCGGATACGGTCCGCTGAACCGTATCTGCGGATAAATTCTATCGTGTGTATGGGGCCTCACAGTTAGAGCAGAAGCAGAGGGTGATTGACCCTGTTCACCCATTAAATGCAATTGTTAGAATATATAATCCTTGGAACATTTATCTAGGACTTAGAGCTGTCATTATTGCCACATATTTGCTTAAAAAATAATACAAAGCAAATAGAAAACAAAAACCATAGACTCAAGCTTTTGGCTTTTGGCACGTTCTAATCACTTATTTCTCTGATATGAAAAGATCCAATCTATACTGTGATCCAAATGAAAGTAATCATGGTCTCAGGTCTTACAAAATGGAGTAAGATACTACACTGGTTTTCAGAAGTAATAGGCTAGGATGCATGGTAATATGTCATCACAGTCCAGGTCTCTTATTTTCTCAAATTTTAAAATGTTTTATCAAGGGTTCATCTAAACCTTGCACATATACTTACACGCTCAAACATGCCTAAAGTTAAGCTAAAGCCAAATTTTTCTTTTCATTTTGGATTAAGTACAAATAGCCAAAACTCCATCAGTTTTTTTTCTTGTCTGCGCTCCATTGGAGATATTTCCATTTACTTTCTTACTTGCAGACACAACAGGGAGAAGAAGGAAATCTCTCCAAACTTAAAGTATTCCCCTCCCCCAACATAGGTTGTCACTGGATCAAGTGCCCCCCTCTATACCTGTTCTACTGACAACATTCTGCTGAAAATTTGGGATTTTCCCTCACTTTCACTTCCAGACAGCAATAAAAGCTTCACAGGAGCACTAAGACCTCTTTTACAATGAAGCACTGCTAAAACAGCCGCTAAAGCGCAGATCGTTTTTGCGTGACCTTAAAAACACCAAAAAATACTTGTTTTGTGGTTCTTTCAAAGCGCTTTTAAGGCATTTTAAACATGACTAAACAGACTGGAGCCAGATTTTTTTGCAGCGTGGGGACCAGAGCCTGGGGTGTCTGTGCCTACACAAGAAAGGGCACTGACCTGTTACTGATGTCTGAGCATAGCACCAGCGGCATTAAGCCATTGAGAAATTTCTTGCTGAGCTGGGACTGGAGTTGAAAGGACCCGTTGCCGTAAGTGCCTACAGGAAGGGAGAACCAGCGAGGACCAGAGCTGAGAGAATGAGCCTTGTGAGGACCTGTTCACGAGGACTGAATTACTGGGTACCTTAAGGACAGCAGACTGCCAAGTGATCTAGAATGGCTTCCTGTGCACCAAGAGGCGTGAGCTGAATCATCTGTGCTTATCTCAAAACTGACACAGTTAATGCAATACAGACTGCACATCTTCACAGGCTTCCTGACGACGTGGTAACACGAAACATACGTCGAGGCGCCTGGTCACGCAAAATCAACGCACTTCCGGTCGCGATGGCTCTCTGGATCCGAGAGGTGGAATGCACGCTATCTTTGCAAGCGTCCTGGTCGCGGAACCGTCTCTCCACTAACAAACTTTCAACGCTGACTAGCCTCAGTGCCGGGGAAAGGCACCAACCAAAGTAAGGGGCCACTTGGCGCTGTCTGATTTTATATTTTTTATTAAAAACTTTATTACCCTATGACGGTTTTTTCTTCTTTCTGGTTTACTTCATGTGATATGGAGTCTGGTGGAATCAAGTGAATAAGAGCTGCACATGGAATCCATGGCTTTTGCTATTTGCCTTTTTAATTAAAAAGGTCAACATCTTGTGGTAAGGTGCCATCCTTGAGCACATTTGCGGTGATTGCTTCTCTTTTTGGTGGAGGTGGAAACTTCTATTGGTTGAGTAGAATCATCCTCCGAGCACAAGTTTATTACCAACTTGTTAGGTTATGCACTGTGTTGGACATTATTATTAATATTATTACTTTGTATGATTATTCACTGGTTTGCTAATGTTGGACATTATTAATATTTCAATTTTATTTTTAATATTTATTAAGATTTACTTATGATTATTAAGGTATTTCACTATCTATAGCGCCCCCTATATTTTCACTTTACAGACTGCACATCACTGTCCACCAGCCATCAATTGCACCCTCTTAAAGGGATAACTTCACATGCACCCCCTCACAGTACAGATCCAATGCCAGCCGACATAACATTTCACACTAGACACCAGGTATCACTACAGAGTGCACTGCAGGACAAATCTTTGAATTGGTTTATTGCTGTAATATCCCTCACTGTTTATGCAGTTTGTTATTAATGCCGTGAAAGCCATGTTAGTTTGGTTTAGCATTAATGTGGTCTAAGCTAAATGCCATATTTACGGCTAGTATTAAAATCAGTTAGCCTAACGTGTTCTAATGTGATCTTTGCCCATTTAATGGTTTGTGCATCGTATTACCTTGCCTTGCCTTAAACTTATTCTACTTCCCACCAAGTTGCTTGTGTCCTATTTTCTGTGTACTGTTAAAGGGTGGTAACAAACTAGCACTTACGTTACACAGGTGTGAGCAGCTCTAACTTAAAAACCAGATGTGTCAGTGAAGACTGAGAAGCTTAGAGATTCATGGGAAAAGCGAGAACTCATCCTATAAAGTGGCTCCTATGGGGCTAAGCGCTACATGCTGTATGGAGGTAACTCTTTCATATTAATGGCATCAAAGTACAGTAGGGTAATATTAAATTAAAGGCCAGGTTTCCCGAGCTTTAAATGGGAAATATTTAGGGTATATAGTCCTAAAGTGGCATGATTTTCCTTGTAGAATGTCAATGGCACAAGAAGGAATAAAAGGTTCGAGTGAAAATCCTGGGTTACATTCCTGTTAGGAGATGCATTTTTTTGCTACTAGGCTGGGAAATATATATATATATATATATATATATATATATATATATATATACATTTATTAATGGCTCTGACTGCATTGTGTGATCAGATCATTCACTAGAAAATTATAGAATTTTCTATATACAGCGCTAATGTGTTAACAAACCAATTCAAACTTTTCCATTAACAAATCAAGTGTCTATATATCTATATCTATCTCAGTTCATTAAATAAAGTGTTATGCAGTGCCATACACACAAAAAAGTGTCTCTGTGTGTTCTTTCTTTAAACACTAAACAATACATTGATAATATTGGCCCAGATTCTCAAAGGGCTTACGACGGCGCAGCACCATGTACGCCATTGTAAGTCCTAATCTGGCCCGTCGTATCTATGCGACTGATTCTTAGAATCAGTTACGCATAGATATCCATTAGATCCGACATGCGTAATTCTCTTGCGCTTCGGATCTTAACTGCAAATTTGTTTTGGCCCGCTAGGTGGCGCTTCTGTTGATTTCCCCGTCGAGTATGCAAATTAGCTTGATACGCAAATTCCCGGACGTACGCGCGGCCGACGCAGTAAAGTTACGACGTTTACGTTAGGCTTTTCCCGGCGAAAAGTTGCCCAAGGGTCTATGAGGCGCAACCAGTGTTAAGTATGGCAAGTTACGTCGGTCAGATGAAGCCTATTTTCAGGCGTATCTTAGTTTCTGAGTCAGGTGCACAGATACAACGGTGTATATTTGCACTTACGCAGCGTATCTCGAGATACGTCGGCGAAGGTGCTTTGTGAATCCGGGCCAATATCACCAGTGTATTGTTTGGTGTTTAAAGCTAGAACACTTGGAGTGTAAGGCACTGCATGAACAGTTTATTGAATGACGAGACAACAGGGGCACAAGATTACACTATATATCAGGGTTTCTCAACCAGGGTTCCATGGAACCTTAGCATTTCTCCAGAGACTGCTAGGGGTTCCTTGGGCAATTTCTGCCTCTCAGAGAAGTTCCCACTGACACCATTGATCTTTTTATCTATCTGTAAGGGGGCAAATCTTCCCAATGACCACAAGTGTAAGGGACATTGGAGTTGTAGATTTAGTAATTTTAGCAGGGATTCCCAGAAAATGTTATCAAGGGTTCCTCTGTGTTAAAAAGTTTGAGAAAGGCTGCTATATACTATATATAGACACTTCATTTGTTTATAAAAAAAGTTTGAATTGGTTTGTTAACACATTAGCGCTGTATATAAACTATTGCATTTAGTAGGAAGTGTTAAATCATCACTAGTGATAAAGCAGTGTTTGATGCTATTGTATTTTTTGCACACTATGGGCCAGATCCACGAAGCAGTTACGCTGGCGTATCTATTGATATCTATTGATACGCCATTTACGTCGGGTCAAGACGTATTGACATAAAACACGCCCCCATCTCAACCATTTGAATTGCGCGCCCTTACGCCGACACAGTTACACTACGCCGCTGTAACTTATGGCACGAATTCTTTGTGGATACGGGAAATACGCTGTAAGTTACGGCGGCATAGTGTATATCTGAGATACACTACGCCAGACGTAAAGAAGCGCCGCGCTACTTGGATCTGGCCCTAAATATTTTTTGTCATGATTGATTTTGGTTTTTCCTAAGTGCTGGTATATAACACTAAGTACTAAATGATAGAATTTGCCAATTTTGTTGAGCACCAACCAGAGCCCTGACTTGTTTAAATTTGCTACTGTTTCTGGGTGGATATATTTCTAATGAAATTTGCAATACAAAGATTTTGTTCTATGCCTTACCAAAATTAATTCTACTTTATGAAATATCACCCATTCCACATTTTCTTAAACATTCTTATCTTCTAATTACTGAAAAAATAACATTTTAAGGTTTCCTGGTAAACAAAGACTTGGCTATAACATGTCAGTAATTTTAGTGAGCCTAAGCATCACGATTATCTTCCAAGGGCAGAACTGCTAGTATGTTTTATCTGTTTTTCAGCAGGAAGACACTGATAAGTAACCCTCCCCAATGAGAATTAGGCACTGTGTGAATGGACCTCAAGCTATTTTAGACTGAAGGAAAGTGAGGCAAAGTGTGGGCAATAGGTGTAGGGTAATTACTGAACTAATTGAATACGTTTCTAGTACAGTTATTTAGGCAGCTGTTCTAGCCAAAAGTGAGGATATGTGCGTGTATAATATGGCATGTTCTTCTATGTCCCACATTACTCATCCATTTAAAACACAGATTCTTTCTACAACTATATTTTGGAATGGCAAGCCGTTGTAACTTCTTGACATTCCTATACATTTTTACATTGCACTGACCTCATAAAATAATAAGGCAAACATTCCTATGACTTAAAGTCTAAGTTACACAGCTGTTGCCACTATTTACTAAGTCATGTCAGAGACATTTGGAAAATACTGTAGGCCATTAAATAAGAAGGACAATACAGAAGGATACTGGGGCTCATTTATAATGCTTGTTTTTTGTGTAGTGCACCATCATGTAGATTTCCACCAGATCTCTTGTCAAAAACGTCGACTCAACAAGCAAACGGGTGGCAGTCGATTATCTTCTGCTTTTAGTTCATCAGTGAGAGCTTCAGTGGTCTCATTTTATACAGTGTCTAATTCTTTTTTTTTTCAAGCACTGTCTGTTCCTGAGTCCTGGTACTGGTCGAAGTACCAGTGACCTTCAGTAGTCTTTGCTGTCTCCATAGTCATTGCTCAATACAATTAATATTTGCTCCTCGCAGTTCTTTCGCAGGTCTTTACTCAGTTCTGTCCAGTTTAATGCATGAGGTTTTGGCTCATTGTAGCGGCAGGCCAAATATCGCAAGGAAGAACGTCTCAGGCTGATACGCGGTTCTCCCAAAAGATAGCTGCACCGAGGACTCAAGACATCCAGCTGAGATAGTACTAAGCCAGCTTTCCTGAAAAGATGGAAAAACATTGGTTTTATCTACTGTTAGAGATGATGACAGTATTTTATTTAGTAAAAGAAATGGAAAATGCTCAATGTGCACCCGAGACAAGTTTTCATAACTGACACCAGGAAATGTTGCTCACGTTTTCATCTTCCTATTAACCAGAAGGTACAAACTGGCAATACCAAAACACATGGGCGAGACCTTCTGGTACACATCACTTCCACCTTCTGGAACGTAGGTGGAACGCAAATCTGTGGTACTGGACTTTTCATTGATGCTGATTTTTATTGCTACAATGTAAATGTATTTTTCTGGAATAAAAGTTTTAAATACTACACTATGAGATAAACTTTCATGTCTCCCCCTAACCTATGGGGTATTAAAGATACAGGAATGCCCTTTATGATGCACTAAAATACCCATGATATCGAGGGAGAAATAAAAACAGCTCCTTTTCGGGGGATTCACTTAACTAAAGCGTTTCACCTTTGAGAAAAGGGGTCACATTTTTCTGGTAAGTGCAGTGTGAGCTCACGTGTTAGCATGGATTTGTGGTGTTTCTCATCATTAAGACACTATTTCTGATTCTATCATCACAGCAAGCACTTTTATGGAAAGTCATAAGAAAACACTTTATTGAAGTTTATGATGAACTTTCTATATATGTACTGTTATATGTGATTTGAACATAACTTTTTGGGACTATCACCTAGCACTTTTTATCGGTTGTCACAATTTTTTATATACATTTAATTCATGATTTTTAATGGAATTTTTTTTAACATACAGGTGCACCTCATAAAATTTGAATATCATCAAAAAGTTAATTTATTTGAGTAATTCAATTAAAAAAGTGAAACTCATATATTTTATATAGATGTGTTACATGGAGTAATATATTTTAAGCATTTCTTTCTTTTAATTTTGATGATTTTGACTTATAGCTAGCGAAAAGACAAAATTTTGTATCTCAAAAAATATGATTATTACATAAGACCAATTAAAAAAAAATGTATACAGAAATGTTGGCTTACTGAAAGTATTTCTATGTACAGTACAGTATGCACTCAATACTTGGTCGGGGCTAATTTTTCATGAATTACTGCACCAATGCGGCGTGGTATGCAGGCGATCAGCCTGTGGCACTGCTGAGGTGTTATTGAAGCCTGGGTTTCTTTGATAGCGGCCTTCAGCTCATCTGCATTGTGGGGTCAGGTGTCTCTCATCTTTCTCTTGACAATACCTCACAGATTCTCTGAGGGGTTTAGGTCAGTCCAGTTTACTGGCCAATCAAGCACAGTGATACCATGATAATAAAACCAGGTAGTGAAACCTTTGGCAGTGTGGGTAGGTGCCAAGTCCTACTGAAACATGAAATCAACATCTCTTTATAGCTGGTCAGCAGAGGGAAGCATGAAGTGATCTAGAATTTCCTGAGAGGGCTGCGCTGACTTTGGACTTGATAAAACACAGTGGACCAAACCCAGCAGAAGACATGGCCCCCCAAATCATCACTCACTGTGGAAATTTCACACTGGGCCTCATGAAACTTAGATTCTGTGCCTCTCCACTCTTTCTCCAGACTCTGGGATCTTGATTTCCAAATGAAATGCAACATTTTCCACAGTCTGTGATGATTTGTGAAGCCATGTCATCTGCTGGTGTTGGTCCACTGTGTTTTATCAAGTCCAAAGTCAGTGCAGCTCTCTACCAGGAAATTCTAGACCACATCATGCTTTCCTCTTCTGATCAGCTTTATGGAGATGCTGATTTAATTTTCCAGCAGGACTTGGCACCTGCCCGCACTGCCAAAAGTACCAATACCTAGTTTATTAATCATGGTATCACTGTACTTGATTGGCCAGCAAACTTGCCTATAGAATCTGTGGGATATTGTCAAGAGGAAGATGAGAGACACCAGACCCAACCATGCAGATGAGCTGAAAGCCTCTATCAAAGAAACCTGGGCTTCCATAACACCTCAGCAGTGCCACAGGCTGATCGCCTCCATACCACGCCACATTGGTGCAGTAATTCATGAAAAAGGAGCCCCGACCAAATATTGAGTGCATACTGTACTGTATATGGACATACTTTTCCGTAAGCCAACATTTCTGTATTAATCCTTTTTTTAATGGTCTTATGTAATATTAGAATTGTATGCGATACTGAATTTGGGGTTTTCACTAGCCATAAGCCATAATCATCTAAATGAAAATAAAGAAATGCTTGAAATATAGCACTTTGTGTGTAACACATCTATATAAAATATACGAGTTTCACTTTTTTAATTGAATTACTCAAATAAATAAACTTTTTGATGATATTCTAACTTTATGAGATGCACCTGATAGTCCCAAAAAGTTATGTGCAAATCACATACAACAATACATACAGTATATAGAAAGTTCATCATATAGTTCAATAAAGTATTATCTTGGTGAATATCCAATATGCTTCCCGTTTACAAAGCCTCTGGTGCCTCCTACCCCTATCTAGGTCTCCAGTGATCGACTCAATGAAAAAGCTTTCATGCCAGAAGGGTCACCAAGGTGAGCTTCTACAAAATGTCTAGGGACCGGGTATTTCACTCTAGTCTTAAGGATATCCCGCTTGTGTTCACCAATACGCACTCTCATAGCACGGGAAGTGCGTTCCCCGGGTGGCTGTACTTATGGCGATTTCTCTCTAAGGCGCCTCAGTGTAAGTCTTCAATGCCCACCCCCCCCCCCCATCTGGCCATTTCCTTCTCTCCCTTTTCATCCTTCTTCTCTCTTCCCCCACCCCACCTCCCCTCCCCTCTCCCCCCCCCTTTTCCGTGATCTGTTCCCCTGTCTCCCCTTTTTGCCATCTATGGATGCATATATACATTTGCATGGATGGGCTATGGCATGTAGGGGATACTGTGACTACCACTGAAATGCAACATAGTGTAAAACTGTGGATAACTGGTTTACTTGGCAGCAAAAAAGTTTGAAGTTTACACTCACATTTCAGTAGAGTTATATCAGGCATGTAACAAAGTAAGCAGTAAGGTCAGCGGGTCCCTGATATAACTCTACTGAAATGTGAGTGTAAACTTCAAACTTTTTTGCTGCCAAGTAAACCAGTTATCCACAGTTTTACAATATGTGCATCTTCGTTTTTTTCTCTTTTTTCTCTCCTACATATGCTGAGTTGTTGCATTGCTAATGTTGGCTTAAGCCTATATCACTACTGGCTGATATTGGGATGATCCCTCCCTCTGGTTTATCATTTACCCCATTGTACTGGAAATCACCTTCCTGCATCTTACTAAAGACAGCTCTGGAATCGGGACACCATTATTTCTAGCCTTCATGACCCATTAAGTATACGCTTATTTGGGTCCACGCAATCTGGTAAGCCTCAATTTACATAGGTGGTGGATTTTTTTGGCACATCGTCACTTTATATTTTCAACACTATATCACAATTTGTTGGACTATTTTTTGAATCTTCTATGGGACTTTACAGTACTATTCCAGTGAATTTTGATTCATATATATGGACATTTGAACACTTTTGGTGTCATCTATTTACGTTTCTAAGATTCATTTCTTGGTTATTTCACATATAATTAGCGCTACACTTTTTTGTTTTATATGTTTATGCCTGCAGAATTGATCTCATTCTGTGGTGTTGGCTGCCATTTATATGTTATTTTAGGTAGCGCGGTGATTCATATACATTCTGTATATTGTTTGTTGGCTCCTGAATTATTAAATCAATATATGCCGCTGTGATTGCCTCCTACTTGACTTGGTCCATTAACCAAGGAGTTGGATGTGCTGAGCTAGACTGCATTTCCTCGTGGCCTTTTTACTTTTAAATGTTGCTTGATCTCTATGTATTTAGAGATCATGGTGATCCGGTAAAATGTTTTGTAAATGGTGGTGGACACCCCGATTGGAATATTCTCCTGCTGGTTTCACCTATTGCATGGACATTTATAATTCACATGTGTACCTTATGATTTGAGCACTTTTTACTTTTTTCCTATTTAAGAATTTCTGGATGCACACTTATTAATGTTCACAGAAGAGTGAATTTGACAGGTTGGACTTTCTTTGAATATACTATTGCCATTGTTAATTCAAAAGAGGATCAGAGTCACACATATTTGTACACTGGAAAAAAACAAAACATACACAATGGAAGTGTATGAAGATGACGGCCATTTTCTGTAAACACCTTAGTGCACAATGCACATGCAAACACAATTTTGCATCTTATATACATGGATTTTGGGGATTATGGAGGAGGATGGACAAGTGCTGTAGACACCATGCAGTCACATGGAAAACCAAAAGTCACTGGCCATTCAAATTCATCCAACAAATTCATTGTTCATGAAATGAACAGGCATCAGGTTAAGCCTACAGACAGAACATTCCCTGATCTGACTGTACATAACTGCATCCAAAGAATGGTCTTTAATATCTATCCATAGACTTGGCCTGTACCAGCCTTCAGGTCTGAGTGCCTATAATTCTAAATAGAGATTGTTCATTGTTTGGATCTTCCAACCGCCCCTTCATGTTTATGGGCACCTAAACTATGAGGACATTAAATACATCAAAATTACATTAAATGTATATAATAAAAAAGAGGTACCTTGGACCAAGCTCATCCTCACAACGCCAGTTGAACTCCCCAAAACTCTGAAAGTGCTGGTTGTAGTGAAAACGTACACGGTGCAGGCTGGGGGAGCCAAGTTCCAGCAGTGTGTTGTATGCCGTTTGTTGTTCTTTACCGCTGGTGTAGCCGTTGAAAAGGTTGTAGATTTTATCAGCAACCTCTGTGGGAAATTAAAGTTATCAGCTCAGAAAGTGTAATATACATTTCATTCTTAATGGCCCATGCTTTTCAACTCATCTCCATCTTCATCTTTATTATGACCACAAAGGAGTCTATAGTGACTCGGATCATCTCTTAATACTTGCTGCCTTTCTCAAACTCATTAATTTTTTTAACAGCAGAAATTAAAAGTGCAACAGAAAATATAGAACCGAGGCACCGAAACAAAATAATAACCCATTCTAAACGTTCTTTATCATCTTTAACAGTTTATTAACTTCAGTCTTAATTATATTTAATTGGTTGCCAAAGCAGCTAAACTGCAGGAATCGCTGTAACAAATATCACTGAATATACAAAATATAGCAGTTAAGGTCATGCAACTGGAGGAAGAACATTCAAGCAATTTATAACATTTAATTAATTAGAATTGCCAAGCAATCCGTTTGCAGTTGCTACTGCTAGAACAATTTTAGGCATTTGGGGATTTCATGAGGCAGAAACATATCTGGGATAAGTAATCAAGCTTGTCGTTTTCAAAGGCCCCTTGTATGATAAGTTGCTGAATATGAATCAGTCATTGGGGGCTCATTACACAATCAGTAGCTGGAAGCTACCATAGAAACCCAGGAGTCCTATGGTTTACACTTCCTGCAGCTATGGAACCGAGTGCAGCACAGATTATCTAACTTTTCATAATAGTACAGGAAAACTTTATAGAACAAAAGTTGTTCATATTATAACGGGATCCGATCTTTACCAAATACACTATATTACCAAAAGTATAGAGACACCTGTAATTACGCGCACACAAGCACTCCAGTCTTAGTCCACAGTGTTCAATATTGAGTTGGCCCACCCTTTGCAGCTATAACAGCTTCAACTCTTCTAGGAAGAGTGTCCACAAGGTCTAGAAGTGTGTCTATGGGAATGTTTGACCATTCTTCCTAAAGCGCATTTGTGAGGTCAAGTACTGATGTCGGAGAGAAGACCTGGCTCGCAGTCTCCGCTCTAATTCACCCCAAAGGTGTTCTATTGGGTTGAGATCAGGACTTCTGGAAGAATGATAAAACATTCCCATAGACACACACCTAAACCTTGTGGACAGCCTTCCCAGAAGAGTTGAAGCTAGTATAGCTGCAAAGGGTGGGCCAAATCAATATTGAATCCTACAGACTAAGACTGGGATTCCATTAAAGTCCATGTGCGTGTAAAGGCAGGTGTCCCAATACTTTTGGTTATATAGTGTATTATAACTGGACTGTATTCACACATTAAACTTTAGTATGTAGTACCAGCCAAACAGAATATATTGGTATTTTTTTTAGTGCTGGACCAAAAAAATTAGAAAGGGTTGTGATTGGTTGCAGTGGGTGAAAGACGCAAGCTTCCCATTATATCCTATGATTTGTATGTTATTTTATATATTATATATAGTACTATGCTGAATAATATATATATATATATATATATGAAAAACATTTAAAAAAATAAAATGTTATTCAAAATATAAAAAAAAATACATTTACAATTACAATTATAAACATTGCCCTATCTATAGATATAGGGCCAGATTCACAGTCGAGATATCGCAGAGTATCTCGCAGAGTATCTATGCAACTGATTCATAGAATCAGTTACGCATAGATATCCCTAAGATCCGACAGGTGTAATTGTTTTACACTGTCGGATCTTATGATGCAGTACCACGGCCGCCGCTGGGGGGAGTTCGCGTTGTAAACCAGCGTCGGGTATGCAAATTAGGAGTTACGGCGATCCACGACGGATTTTCGCGTTCGCTACGTCGCCGCTAGTCTAGTTTCCCGTCGCAAAGTTAGTCGTCGTTTTTGGTGCCTTAACTTTACACAGCAAACGTATTGCTGTATAAAGTATGGGCGTCGTTCCCGCGTCGAAATTTAAAAATTCACGTCGTTTGCGTAAGCCGTCCGGGAGTACGAAATTACGCTACGCGCGTCGCCGTTCGAAAAAATGACGTCACTGCGCGCAAAGCACGGCGGGAATTTCGAAACGGCGCATGCGCAGTAGGTCCGGCACGGGAGAGCGCCTAATTTAAATGGCACACGCCCATTTTTCACGCAAGTGCTTGGTGAATCAGGCACTTGCGATGAAAAATTGCGGCAGTGTAACGTATCTACGATACGTTACGCCGCCGCGATTCTACCTTAAAGCGGTAGTTCACCCTGACCCACATGATGTTAGCATCGAGACAGGCATTGTAGCGCGAGCTACAGTATGCCTGTCCCGATTTTTTTAACCCCGTACTCACCTCGTAGTCGTCCATCGTAGATTTCGGCTCCCGCGGGGAATGGGCGTGCCTATGGAGAGGGAGGATGATTGACGGCCGGCCCTGGCACGTCACTCTCCCCGAAGACAGCCGGAGTAGGTCTCGGCTCTTCACGGCGCGTGCGCACAGGCTATGCGCACGCGTCGTGAAGACCAAGCCTATTTCGGCTATTTCCGGAGAAGCGTGACGCGCCAGAGCCGGCCGTCAATCATCCTCCGTCTCCAGAGGCACGCCCATTCCCCGGTATCTTCGATGGACGACTACAAGGTGAGTATGGGGGGAAAAAATTCGGGACAGGCATACTGTAGCTCGCGCTACAGTGCCTGATTTAAAGGTAAAAGAAAATTTTTTTTTTTTTTTCCTGTCGATAGGGTGAACCCCCGCTTTAATCTGGCCCATAGCTCTTCTAGTCTCTACAGTGACCGCTTAATACGTTATTTTTGTGAGTTGAGAAGAAGTTCTTCTCAACTGTCATGACAAACCATAATTTTTAAAATCACAATTCACTGAGGTGGAAAATATGATCTAATCTTGACTTTCTTGCTAAACTCTTTAGGTAATGGAATTGCCCATCCCTACATGACATAGGGGAATTTTACAGCAAAGTTATTAATACCTAACAAAAGTGCAGTTCTCCCAGGTAAGGTCTATTTCAGTCAGCCAAACATTTATTTTGTTCAAATAGGTCGCCAATGAGCTAAATTGGCAATATAACGTTATTCCAATGCAATTTTAGAAGAACATATACTTTGTTAAAAAGTAAGGGCCAGGGGGGCGTGGCCGACCGGAGCTGAAGATGGCAGCCTAATCTCACAGCTCATCAGCCCAGGGAGAGCAACACAGCCACAACGGCCCTCTCAACGACTCCATCCACAGCCATCCGTCCTCCTGACATACCCTGGACCCCGGAGAACATGTCCAGGAAGAGGCTTACTGAATACAAGCCGCAGAAACTGACGGCGTTCTCCTTCAAGCCGGCGGGGAAGGTCAGTGACGACAGTAATGGCGCCGGCCGCGCCGCGCTGCGGGACACGCATGACAATGCCACAGGCATTAATCCGATCAGATCAGGCAGCCAGTCCCCCCCTGTATCCTCCGATCGCCCCCTGGACAGAGACCCCCTCACCAGCAGCCCGGCTAAGGCTAAGATGCGGCTGGATGCGCCGCCGGAGCGGCAGGCCATAGCATTAATTGAGGCCCCGGCTTTTCTGTCCAACCAGGCCTTACACTCCTCAGTGGCCTCTTTCCCCACTTCAGGCCAACCTGTGCTGGACTCTACATTAAAAGACATGCTCCTATCTTTACAATCCTCCCTGATGACTGACCTATCCTCCCTTTTCACTAAGGTTAACTCAGACATCCACTCCCTGGGGGAAAGAATTTCCCACGTAGAAACCAGTATGACTGACTGTACCTCAACAGTAAATGACATGATTGATGTATATGAGGCTGTCAGAGAGGAGCAAACGTGGATGCGCAGTAAACTCGCAGATTTAGAAGACCGATCTCGCAGGAACAACGTGAAACTTAGAGGGGTCCCTGAATCCATACTTCCTGCAGATCTCCCTAAGTACGCCAAGGAACTCATACACCTCGTACTCCCGGACGCACCTCCCCGCGACATAATTATTGATCGGATCCACAGGATCGCAAAACCGTCCCATCTTGCCGCCTCAGTACCCAGGGATGTGTTGATGCGCATACACTTTTTCCATGTTAAGGAACGGCTCATGTTTGGTGTTAAATCTAAGACACCGCTACCAGCTCCGTTTACGGATCTCCAGCTGTTTCCTGACCTCTCAAAGTATACCCTCCAAATGCGGAGGCAATTGAGCCCAGTCACCAAGGGTCTCCAAAATCACAGCATCCAGTACAAGTGGAGATATCCAGCCTCGCTAATCATCACCAAAAACGGAAAATCTCATGTGGTCGCCGACCTCGATAAAGGCATACACCTCCTACGCACCTGGGGCATACTGCCTGAGCCCCCCGCACCGCTCCCGCCTCGCGAAGACCGCAACTCTCCCCGCCGGAACCTGAACCCGCACCCTAACAATGTGGATATGGCATGAAGCAATGATCGACAACGGGCCACTAACTACGACCCCTCTCCCATGGGTCCTGATTGAGCCTTCCCTGAGTTTATTCAGCTCCTGTTGTGTTGGACTGTTCTGCCCCTGACGGAGGTCGTGGTTGAGATCAACCCCACCTCCCTTGAAGCACTGCCTCCGGAAGGTGGTGCCGCTCAGCTTATAGCACTTAGTTCCCTCATCAAGTTATCCTCCTCCCTGAGGGATAGTTCCCTTTAACTTTGCAGTTTCGTTTCCTCTTTTGCTCTGGTGTGCTTCTAATGATTCACGACTCTACTCACATACTACCAAGATATTGTTTTTTTTCCTTTTGTGGTAACATGTTGTTCTATCCGCAGTTCTGACCTCAATTCCGCAGCTGAGTCCTGTCCTTCTCTGGTCTCCTACTGACTGTCCTCCTGTTTCGTTCCACCGCCGAAGAGAGCACCTAACTGTAAGTGTTTATTTCCTGCACACCTGCACTGTCTACCCAGGATGCCACTCAACCTCATTTCGCTGAACGTTAATGGGCTTAATCACCCGGCCAAAAGACACTCATTATGGAAAACCGTGAAGGCTCTTCATGGTGACATTATCTTTGCTCAGGAGACGCACCTCCTCCAAGCGGACGTTCACCTATGCAATAACCCTCACTTTCCACATGTCTACCATGCATCCCACGCTACTAAAACCAGAGGAGTCATGGTAGCGATCCACAACTCCATTGACTTCAGGCCCCTGAACGTAGTACTAGACCCTGAAGGCCGCTATATATTTTTGGTTTGCACCATTGACAAGAAAACGTTCACCCTGGTCAACGTGTATGCCCCAAACACCCACCAGAGGCAATTCCTCCACAAAGTCTTAAGGACACTCACACCAATACAGCAAGGTCACCTGATCATAGGGGGAGACTTTAATCTTGCTCCTGATTCCCTCCTTGACACCACAGCTGCAACCGGACGGCGAGACTCCCCGTTGAAAAAAATTATTTCGTCCCATAACTTGTTTGACATCTGGAGATGTCATCATGGAACTGAGAAGGACTTCACTTTTTTTTCCCCTAGACACAATTCGTACTCGCGAATCGATCTATTTCTAACGGATAAATGGCTCTTACAGCAAGTGTCAGCCTCGGCGATCCACACTGCCACCTGGTCAGACCATGCCCCAATCTCGATTGCCATTGAAATCTCGGCTCGGCCCCAAAACACTTTCCTGTGGAGAGCGAATAATTATATTTTAGAGCACGACGAATATGCCGTAGAGATAGAGAGCCACATCAATGATTTCTTTGTACTCAATAATGGCTCAGTGTCTGACCCTGGGGTACTGTGGAGGGCCCACAAGGCGTATATGAGAGGGGTACTTATGAAAATAGGATCTATGCATAAGAAGAAGAGGACGCAACGCATTGATGACTTAACGTCTCACATAGCATCCTTAGACTCCAAAAACAAGTCGTGCCCCCACCCCTCCCTACTTGACCAAATCATGACCCTGAGAAGAGAGCTCCGAACGCTACTCCTTCACTCCTACGAATATCTCCATAGGAAGGTTAAGGCTACTGTCTATTCCACGTCCAATAAGGCCGGGAAGAGACTTGCAAACCGTTTAAAGAATAGACGTACCAAAACCAATATCTCCCAAATTTTTCACCCTCACTCCAATGAATCCCTGACGAATCCCCAAGATATAGCAAACGCTTTTAGTGACTATTATAGAGACCTGTACAATCTTCAGCAAGACCCCCATACCCCGCAACCAACGCCAGACGACATCAACGGTTTCCTCCAAGCCATTAGACTGCCTACTCTGACCGGTGATCAATTATCGTCCCTCAACGCTCCATTGACAGCCCATGAAATTGCGCTGACTATTAGATCACTTCCCTCTAACAAAGCCCCTGGCCCCGACGGCTTTTCAGGGGAATACTACAAAAGATTTTCTGCCCACCTGACTCCCCACATGACCGAGATGTTCAAAGCTGCTGCCTCCTCTTCTCAATTTGCGCCTGATGTTTTAAATGCCCTTGTAGTAACGATACCGAAACCAGGGAAGGAGCCGAACAAACCTCAAAATTTCCGCCCAATTTCGTTGCTAAATCTGGATTTGAAAATATACGCCAAAACCATAGCGAACAGACTGAAAGCAGTCATGCCCACCCTCATCCATAGAGACCAAGCTGGTTTCACTGTGGGCAGACAGGCATCAGATGCCACTAGAAGATTACTAAACTTGATCCACCATGCGGAAACGACGGGAACGCCTTCTCTGCTCCTCTCCTTGGATGCAGAGAAGGCGTTCGATAGAGTACACTGGGCATATCTCAGGTCTGTGCTCCAACTATTTGGCTTCCAGGGTTTCATTTTCAATGCCATTATGGCTCTATATTCCGCCCCTTCAGCCCAAGTGTTCACAGCAGATATGATCTCCCGCTCATTCCCCATCACTAATGGTACACGCCAAGGATGCCCCCTTTCCCCTCTCATCTTTAACCTACTCATGGAGCCCCTCGCAACACATATCAGAAACAATCCCTCTATCTCCGGTATGCAGATTGGACACACCTCTCATAAACTCAGTCTCTTTGCGGATGACGTAATCTTAATCCTTACTGATCCGGTCTCTTCCCTGGTTGAAGTACAGAAAATACTTAATTGGTTTAGTAATATATCATACTATAAGGTAAATGCAACCAAATCGTTTATACTCGACATTAACCTAGACGCCACGACTAAGAACCTCCTACTGTTACAACATCAGTACACCTGGGCAGACGATGACATATCCTACTTAGGGGTCAAGCTGACCCGCACGACTAAACGTCTCTTCTCAGCCAACTTCCCGCCCCTCCTTGCCAAGATTCGTTCGGACTCCCAACACATCACACAACACGAACTCTCATGGTCGGGTAGGCTGGCAGCCTTTAAAATGCTTTGCCTACCACAGATATTGTACTTTTTCAGAACGCTACCTATACCACTCCCTACGTCCTTTTTCAGGTCCCTACAAACAATTCTCAACCAACATCTCTGGAAAGGTAAAAGACCTCGGTGTGCCCACTCAAAACTGATCAAGCATAAACTAGCCGGGGGCGCGGGATCCATAGACTTCGAGGACTACTACCTCGCGGCCATTCTGGCTCAGCTGCCCGAATGGTTCAGTGCATGTCCAAAATCACCATGGGGACACATAGAACGCCTCTCTCTCGCACGCCCCTCCCTTAAAAACTGGGTCATGAGTATCCCTCTGGGAGCGGCGGTTCCGTTCTCTCTCTCACCCTCCATGAAAGCAACGGCCAGAGCCTGGGACAAGCTGGTCACAAATATTTCCTGTACCACCTCTCCCTCGCCTGACCAAATACCCCTAGAATCCCTTCACTATCTATCGCCGGACCTGCCCTTGACCCACTGGACCCTTAAGGGAATTCGATTCCTGAATCAGATAGTACTTGACACAGCACCTAAACCCTTCTCCCAGCTTCAGAAGGAGTTTGACCTCCCCTCTACTGAACTCTTCACGTATGTGAGACTCTGCCACTGCATTAAGACAATACCTCTGCCCATTTACGCCATTCCTCCACAGACCTGGAAGTTCCTTACGGACCCAGTCACCCGCATTAAGGGAATCTCCCACTTCTACAATCTACTGCACTTGAAGACCCAATTTTCCAAGTCGCCCTCCCACCTTCGTTGGGAGGCCGACTTGGCTTGTACCTTCTCCGTTGACCAATGGTCGAGGGCACTGCAGGCAGTGTACACCTCCACAAAATGTTCAGCACTTTGGGAACTTACCCAAAAAATCTCTCTACGGTGGTATCTGACGCCGGATAGATTGGCATCATACAACCCCCAATCCTCCAATCTATGCTGGAGATGTAGCTCCCTTAAAGGGGACATGCTCCACACATTCTGGGCTTGCCTCTCCATCCACACATATTGGGAAAACACTTTCAATCTCATATCTAACGTCACCAGACACCCGGTGCTCCCATCTCCTGCTCTCGCGTTACTCAACCTGACCATTGAGGACATACCTTCTCCCCTTAGATACGTTACTACACATATTTTACTGTCTGCAAGACTCTGTCTAACAAGACTTTGGAAATCAGAGAAGGCCCCGACGATAGACCAAGTAATTGACCTTGTGGACCTTCACTTTAGCTACGAAACCTTGACAGCGGCCAGCGCTGGCCAAACCACGAAGTGCCGTCTGGCCTGGGGTCCCTGGGTAACCTGCTCTAGAACTGCGATGACAGCCAAACGTAATGTGACCTAGATGTTGATATCCAGACCCTTCTTGACTGAACAATGTGACCACCGTCTATATGTAATGTATGTGAACCTTTGAGGCGCTGTTACACACCTTGAGGGGGCTATCCCCCTCCAATTGTATTCGACGACGGTCCCCCCCCCCCTCCCGGACCACAAATAGAGCCCATTTGGGGTGGCCGGGAGATGGCGGAGACCACAGTGCGTGTATGTTTAAATATGATGTTTACCTTTAATTTGTCTATGACACTCTGTTTCCCTCTCTAAGGGATGTCAATCCGTAACGTCGTTGCGCGACGTACAATGTTCATATTGTACTTGTACCCATGTTAAAACCAATAAAAACGATTGAAACAAAAAAGTAAGGGCCAGATTCACAAAAGAGATACGACGGCGTATCTCCTGATACGCCGTTGTATCCCTGTTTCTAACTATGCGACTGATTTATAGAATCAGTTACGCATAGATAGGCAGAAGATCCGACAGGTGTAATGGACTTACACTGTCGGATCTTAGGATGCAGTACCACAGCCGCCGCTGGGGGGAGTTTGCCTCGTAAACCAGCGTCGGGTATGCAAATTAGGAGTTACGGCGATCCACGAAGATTTTTCCCATCGTCGCGAGTGTTAGATTTCTGTCGCAAAGATAGGGCACCTTTAACATGGTGTAAAAGTACTCCACCATGTTAAAGTATGCCTGTCTTTCCCGTGTCGCTTTAGAATTTTTTTTAAATCTTTTATTTTTCCCGGCGTAAATCTTTTTTCACGTCGCGATTCACAAAACGTCGGCGCGTCGTAATTTCGCGCAAAGCACGTCGGGAAATTTGCGATGGGAGCATGAGCAGTACGTCCGGCGCGGGAGCGCGCCTAATTTAAATGGTACCCGCCCCATTTGAATTGGACCGCCTTGCGCCGGACCTGTTTACGATACACCGCCGCAAATTTCCAGGTAAGTGCTTTGTGGAACGTGCACTAAATTGGAAAAATTGCGGCGGTGTAACGTAAACCGGTTACGTAAACTTGCGCCCGCTGTACGCGAATCTGGCCCTAAGATCCCCACCTTCAACAGTATATACACGTTAATAAATAAAATTAAAGTTTTTTTTTGCTTTGCTTTTTAGGAATAGAGGGGTAGATCCACAGAGCCAGTACGCCCGTGTATCTACTGATACGCCGGCGTACTTTCAAATTTCTCGCGTCGTATCGTTGTTTTGAATCCTCAAAACAAGATACGACGGCTTCTGGGTTAGATCCGACAGTTGTACGTCTTCGTATGCCTTCGGATCTTAGATGCAATACTTTGGCGCCCGCTGGGTGGAGTTCGCGTCGTTTTCCGCGTCGGGTATGCAAATTAGCGATTTACGACAATCCACGAACGTACGCGCGGCCGTCGCATTTTCTAACGTCGTCTGTAGTAGGCTTTTTCCGGCATATAGTTAAAGCTGGTATTTTGCAGCGTATAGATAGACTTGCCATGTTAAGTATGGCCGTCGTTCCCGCGTCGAAATTTGAATTTTTTTTTTTGCGTAAGTCGTCCGTGAATAGGTATGGACATAACTCACGTATAAGTTCAAAAAATTACGTCATTGCGACGTCATTTCGCGCAAATCACGGCGGGAAATTTCTGGATGACGCATGCGCAGTTCATTCAAATGAAACCCGCCCCCTGATCGCCGATTTGAATTCCGCCACCAGAAATACACTACGCCGCCGTAACTTACGGCGCAAAATCGTTGAGGATTCGAAATTCCGCCAGGTACGGCGGCGTAGCGTATCTCTGATACGCTGCGCGGATCCAATTTTCTCTGGATCTGGCCCATTGACTTGTATAGGAATGCTCCTGAATTACACATGTCATTCAGCTTTGAACAGGATAATATCCTCACCTGATCCTGATGTAAACCTGACCTGATCCTGATGTAAACCTAACCTGATCCTGAAACGCTGAACAACTACTGGGTTCACGCTGCTGCGGTTCAGACACTGCATGTAATTCCTGTGCGAAATTACATGCAATCTCTCTGGGGTATGATTTGAACCATGCATTTGTATGGCTCTAATCGCACCACATTCGCACCAAACTGGTGCAAGACCATTTTTTGTCCGCACCAGAATTAAATTGAATGGGTGTTCACACCCATGCGATTCGATTCTGCAAATCGTGCTGCATTTTGCAAACCGGTTGCGTGGTATTGTTAACTTAACCACTTGCTTACAGGGCACTTAAACCCCCTTCCTGCCCAGGCCAATTTTCAGCTTTCAGTGTTGTCACTTTTCAAAAATGACAGTTGCGTAGTCTTGCTACACTGTACCCATATGATTATTATTTTATGATTTTTTTTCACACAAATCAAGCTTTCCTTTGGTGCTATTTAATCACTACTGGGGGTTTTATTTTTTGCTAAGCAAACAAAAAAAGACCAAAATTAAAAAAAATATATTTTTTATATAGGTTGGATTAACATTTTGCAAATGGGGAATTTTCCTCCTTCATTGATGTGTGCTGATGAGGCTACACTGATAAGTACTAATAGAGCGGCATTAATAGGCACTGATAAGGCGGCACTGATGAGCACTGATGAGGCGACACTGGTAGGCACTGATGAGGCTGCACTGATAGGTGGCACTGATGGGCAATGATAGGCAGCACTAAAGGGCACTGATAGGTGGCACTGATAGGCACCTATAGGCACCGATTGGCAGCACTGATAGGCAATGATAGGTGGCACTGGTGGACACCAGTGGCGTATCCAAGGTATGGCAGCCATGGCAAGTGCCATGGGCGCGATGGGGGGGGGGTGGCAGCCAAAAAAAAACTCTCCCTGCATTGAAAAAATCCCCTCCCATTCTTCTGCGGCCGCCTATTGCACTATATCCCCGGTGCCAATGGCGGCATGGCAATTCACTTGCAAGTACCTTGGCTGGCTGGCAGTATAATGTAGGAGAGTGACAGGCGTGGACGCCCACATGCTTGTCTATCAGTGTGACCAGAATTGAAAATCAGTCAGCAGGAGTAAGCGAGCTGTGCAGGTGGAATGGAGGAGCCATTGTAGTGGTCTGAGTTTTTTCCTGACGATCCAAATTGTTGGAGACAGCATGACAGTCCAGCCCAGGCATCCACAGCACAAACAGACCAGCCCAGCCAGGCATCCACAGCACAAACGGACCAGCCCAGGCAGGGCAGGCACACCTTAAGGTAATAAATAGAGGAGGTGCTGGAGGCAGGAGGGATGGATCATGGAGGAAGGAGGGATGGTGTGATGGTGACAGGAGGGATGGATCATGAAGGCCAGAGAGATGGTGTGTTTGTGACAGGAGGGATGGCTCATGGAGGAAGGATGAATGGTGGGATGGTGACAGAAGGGATGGATCAGGGAGGAAGGAAGGATGGTGTGATGGAGGATCAAAGAAAGGCAAGGCACTTGGCGGCTCTGAGGCAGTCGCACTCCCCCACAACAAAGAAGGTCAGGACACTACACTACTGTGGGAGGGGGGGGTGAATTGGGCAAAGGAGGATATACTACTACACTACTGTGGGGGGTGAATGTTTTGACAGGGGCACATTTTCGGTGCTTGCCATAAGCGCCATTTCCACTAGATACGCCTCTGGTAGACACTGGTAGGTTCCATAGTTATTCAGGTTGAAAAAAAGACACAAGTCCATCTAGTTCAACCCCCAAAAAATTGTAATAATAACACAATCCCATATACATAATCCTTCACCCACAGTTAATCCAGAGGAAGGCAAGAAACCCCAGCAAAGCATGATCCAATTTGCTACAACAGGGGGAAAAAAATCCTTCCTGATCGGAGGCAATCGGATTTTCTCTGGATTACCTTTACCTATAAATGTTAGTACTCAGTTATATTCTGTAGATTTAGAAAATAATCCAGGCCCTTTTTAAAGCAATTTACTGAACTTGCCAGAACCACCTCTGGAAGGAATCTATTCCACAATTTCACAGCTCTTACTGTGAAGAAACCTTTCCGTATTTGGAGATGAAATCTTTTTTCCTCTAGACATAAAGAGTGTCCCCTTGTCCTCTATTATGACCTTAAAGTGAATAACTCAACACTAAGTTCACTATATGGACTCCTTATGTATTTATACATGTTGATCATATCAGGTGGCACTGGTGGGCACTGCTTAGCAGTGCTGATATGCAACGGTAGGTGGCACTGGTGGGCACTGTGCGGGGACGATGTCCTGTTTACTCCAGACAGTAATCTGCCTTTTTTCTCCTCACTCGACTTTGTTTACATCACATGACCAGATGTCATTGGCTGACAGCTGATCACGTGGTAAGGGGCTGGGACCGGCCCCTTTCTCCGTTCTGTAAGCACATAAGTCTCATTGTGACTTGCTAATCACAGAGCGAGCTGCACGCGCCCCTCGAGGGGCACGCAGGCTGCTCATGCACTGGAGGACATACATTGATGCCCTACCGGCAATATAGGCTTGCGCTGTAGCCGTCTTTTGGAGACAAGAGTTTAACATACACCCGGTTCGCATACATAGGATGCAATTTAGATGTAGTGCCGAATCTGTATCAAATTTGCTGCAAAATTGCACCCCATTAAGTGTGAACCTAGGCTTAGCTGTGAAAAAAGAGCTTTAATTTGCACCGCACATGTGAACCCAGCCTCAGAATTCTGATGGTGATCTCATTTAAGAAGTTTTAACCACTTCCCGACGGCCTATATACGGCCGCAGGGTGGCTCTACTTCTTTAGGACGCCGTCTTTTTACGGCCGCCCCTTTCCTCGTTCCCCATGCGCGCTCCAGAGCGCGCAGCGGGGAACTTCTGTGCTGGCCGTGTCCCTTGGACACAACCAATCACAGATCGCCGTGAACGGCCAATCGGAGTGGCCATTTGGTAGACGATCTGTGCAGCCAATGAGAGATGTAAACATATCAGATCATTTCTCATTGCCGGCTCTCACAATGACAGCGTGCTGTCAGGGAGAGAGGAGACCGATCTGTGTCTCTTGTACATAGGGACACAGATCGGTCACCTCCCCCAGTCACCCCCCTTCCCCCACAGTTAGAACACTATATAGGGTACACATTTAACCCCTTCCTCACCCCCTAGTGTTAACCCCTTCAATGCCAGTCACATTTATACAGTAATTAGTGCATATTTATAGCACTGATCGCAGTATAAATATGAATGGTGCCAAAAATGTGTCAAAAGTGTCCGATGTGTCCGCCATAATGTCGCAGTCCCAATAAAAATCGCAGATCGCCGCCATTACTAGTAAAAAAAAAAAAAAAAAAAAAAATTATTCTGCCCCCTATTTTGTAGGCGCTATAACTTTTGCGCAATCCAGTCGCTTATTGGTTTTTTTTTTTTTTTTACCAAAAATATGTAGAAGAATACGTATCGGCCTAGACTGAGATTTTTATTTTTTTTAATTGGGCTATTTATTATAGCAACAAGTAAAAAATATTGTATTTTGTTTCAAAATTGTCGTTCTTTTTTGTTTATAGCGCAAAAAATAAAAACCGCAGAGGTGATCAAATACCACCAAAAGAAAGCTCTACTTGTGGGGAAAAAAGGACGTCAATTTTGTTTGGGAGCCATGTCGCACGACCGCGCAATTGTCAGTTAAAGCGACGCAGTGCCGGAAGCTGAAATTTCACCTGGGCAGGAGGGGGTTATGTGTGCCCAGTAAGCAAGTGGTTAAGAAAACATAAAAATCACCATGTATTTCACCCTGATAGCTACTTTACAAACCTAAAATATTGTTTTGATAAGGTAAGATTGGTGTTCCCAAACGTTATGAAGCATACACGGTATCTTTTTTGGGGGTATATAAAGAAGCCCTGTAGTGGGGGATATTTTTTATTCAGTCTGGAAAACCTCTTTAAGTCCTCCTGTACGTGATTTATGCAAACAAATGCAATCAAATCTGTCCCAGGTCCCGAAGTTACATTTGTGCATCAATCTCATTTTTCACTGCTGACATTTTTTTTTTTAGATGCATTTTAGATGTTTTCCCTTTGAACATCTACTACCTATTAATTTATTTACAAACCAGAGCACTTTGTAATGAAATATGTAGAAGCTGGTGGGTGGTTTAGCTTCATCTGTAGTACAAAATTTAAACTTCTGCTCAGTATGCCATACCATAAACCTGGACCCACTCAGAGCACAATCGTGGAATCACAAACAGGATGTAGAATACGGATTTTAATGTATTCTGCTGCATAAGTGTACAAGAAAGAATTACAGTTATGTCCCCAGATATCGTATTGACCTTCTATCTCCAGGAGAAGTGTGTGTAATACAATGTTTTGTGCATTAATTATATATAGATCAGGGAAAAAAATATGTGCACACTGAAAACAGGAACACACGATGGTCTAAAACAGTGATCCTCAAAATACGGCCCTCCAGCTGTTGCGGAACTACACATCCCATGAGGCATTGTAAAACTCTGACATTCACAGACAGGACTAAGCATGATGGGAATTGTAGTTCCTGAACAACTGGAGGGCCATAGTTTGAAGACCCTTGGCCCGGATTCACAAAGCACTTACGCCGACGTATCTCGAGATACGCCGCGTAAGTGTAACTATGCGCCGTCATATCTGTGCGCCGTGCCCACAAAACTAGATACGCCTGAGAATAGGCTTCCTACGACCGACGTATCTTGCCTACGCCGTCGTATCGTGGGCGCATATTTACGCTGGGCGCATTTTCCGCTCCCATTGATTTTCTATGCACATATGCGAATGAGGGAGATACGCTGATTCACGAACGTAGTTGCGCCCGGCGCATAATATACGCGGTTTGCTTAAGTAGTACGTTAGGCATAAAGTTATTCCCCATATAGGAGGCACAACTCATGCAAAGGTATGGACCAGGGAACACAAGCCGTCGTATCTTTTGTCGTTTACGTTGTACGTGAATATGACTAGGCGTAGGTCACGCTCACGTCGTAGTCAGTGATTCGACGTATCTTAGGCAGTTGTTTTGACGTGATTCTGAGCATGCACACTGGGATGCGGCCACGGGACGGCTCCGTTCATTTTAAGTACTTCTATGGCGCTTGGCCCATTATTTGCATGGGGTCACGCCTCATTAGCATGGCTCATGTCCACTTCCACCTAAGCTGGCTTACGCCGAGGAAACCCAGCGTATCTTTAAGAACGTGTGGGAGCGAGTGCTTTGTGAATCCAGTGCTTGCCTCTGTGCGATGCGTCGGCGTAGCGTATATTAGATACGCTACTGCGGCATAAATATGCGCCGATGTATGTGAATCCGGGCCATGATCTAAAAGTTATACAGTAATTAGAAGCTGTAAGTATTGTTTCCATATAATGTATGTATGTGTGTGTCTGTATTGTATATGTGTGTATGCTATATAGAGCGTAAATACACACTCTGTACTTCATCAGGGTCACCATATGATGACAGAGGTCTCAGAAAAGATGTCAGATGATTGTGGAGTGACACAATCATCATGACATCAATAATGTTAAGAACAAAACTTTTACCTTGTGACTTTACATCATCCACCTCCGGACAGGGCATTCGGACAGTGACGTGACTTGGTTCTGATCGTCTTCCAGTATTATCGACTCCCCATAGAGTGAACCTGAGCAGGAATTGCAACAACAATCTGTTATGTTGACTCTGACACAAAGCAATCCGGGAAATTTATTATATCATAAAACAAGATGGGTTAAGGGGGGACTTTAAAGCTACCAATGATGGAAGCTATAAATTATATTACCAACTGCATTTTAAATTGAGTAGGCCTGAGGCAGGGTACAAAGCTTATCATACCTTGGCCAAAGTAAGACTTCAACTTAAATAGATATTACCAAAGATGATTAAATGGTAGCAGTATGAAAAGATTAATTTACCAAACTGGGGTTATTAACAAGCCCTTAAGTCCCAAGGCAACAGTATGTCACCCGTTAAATAATACAGGGACTATTAATAGCAAAATCTATTAACCTTTTTTTCCCACAATGCTCCAAAATAATTCACTTCACTGATTTCCTTTGCTAATGTTAAAGATGGGCAATTTAAATGAAAATAGAATTTGAAGCATTTGAACCGGCAGAGTTTGACTTCATTATTGGCCTGATTATAAAGAGAGAGGACAGGTGGCAGCAGGAGAGAATGGAGCTCACGTGTAGGAAGTGTCGGACTCCAGGCAGCGGACCACGATCGATATCAATGAAGAATGTTTGTCGGGTACTTGGGCCGGCATCACACATGGAGATTTGGCTCCTGAGATGATGTCTTCGACAAAACTCAGCACGTTTTCTGAAGAGGAGGAAAATTATAACATTTTCTAGTTTATATGCATTTATCTAATCCCTCTTAAAACTTAACACATAAGGACCGAGCTGCTTTCTGGGATTTGGTGTTTACAAGTTAAAAACATGTTTTTTGCTTTACATTGAGTCCCCTTAAAATCCATAGTTAAAAAAAGGATCAGTTAGTATGAGGATTAGCGTTACAGGAAGGTTCAGCATAGGGCTTAAAGGGGTTGTAAAGGTACATTTTTTTCCTAAATAGCTTCCTTTACCTTAGTGCAGTCCTCCTTCACTTACCTCATCCTTCCATTTTGCTTTTAAATGTCTTTATTTTTTCTGAAAAATCCTCACTTCCTGTTCTTCTGTCTGTAACTACACACAGTAATGCGAGGCTTTCTCCCTGGTGTGGAGTGTGGTGCTCGCCCCCTCCCTTGGACTTCGGGAGAGTCAGGACGCCCACTAACACACAGCTCTTTTCTCTATCTGCACCGTAGAGAGCGTCCTGACTCTCATGTAGTCCAATTTCTCAGAAGAAATAAGGACATTTAAAAGCAAAATTGAAGGATGAGGTAAGTGAAGGAGGACTGCATTAAGGTAAAGGAAGCTATTTAGGGAAAATAAATTGTACCTTTACAACTCCTTTAAGGTAGGAGAGTAGGTAAGTGTGATGGCTAGGGTTATGGGGCGAGGGGTTGGTGTGAGTGTTTGGGAGGTCTTATGATAGAGCAGAACATCTGTACCAATAACTACCAATACTAAACTATTGTCTTTGGAAGTTAATATATAGAACAAATAGACCTTATGCAGAGTTGTGTCAGTTATTGTAACCATGTTTGCTATTTTATCTAGCACACATTTTCATATGAAAATATTTAAATCATGTACTTAAATATTGTATAGATGTGTTATAGACATTTTGTTGCATGCACATGGTTGTACTAGTGCTACTTTCTCATTATCAGTATTTTTTTTTTCATAAAATGTTTACTGTCCCCTAGACAGATAGGTTAATTTTCTGCTCTGCTCACAAAACCTAATTAATGTCAGAAGATAGCAGCACAGAAGAAGAATATAACATGAACATTCATACAATGATTTTTGTGAATGGATTTTACATGCATATACAGAATAATTTCTAATATAAGGATAAGAATAAAGCATGTACGTGTATATATATATATATATATATATATATATATATATATATATATATATATATATATATATATATATATATATATATATATACCTGACCCATGCAAAACCTTGTGAGAATTGAAAATAATTTTTTAGTTGAACAGTTTGACAGACACCACCGCAGTTCCAAACCCCCCACATATGTTATCTTTTAGTTAATTGACAGTTAAGGATTTTATTCCCAGCAGGACCACACAAGATGCAACATTCCAGGAATGCTGACTTGCATACAGATATTGTCCTAGTTAATGTGTGAATGTGAACTTTAACAAGGAACTTCTCTTATTTTTTCCATTTTAGGCTTCTCAATATGCCATTGGAAGTGTTGTTATATCTGTTCAATAAAATACCCATTATTCCTGCCAGAAATCTTGTGAGATGTTAACGTTTTACTAAACCCAGGACCCTGCATTCACTATATTTGGTCTCCCACAGTACACAGAAAATGGAAATATTTTTTGTGAATATATACTGCTAAATGCATTTTCTCATCAGCAGTATATAGCAGTCTTGTGACTTTGATAAGTGTCTGGCTGAGCACTAGTTAAAGCTTGTGGGAGGAGTTTTCAATCTCCTCTGATTGTCCTATAACAGGAGTGACCAACCAGTGGCCGGGGGGGGGGGGGCACATGTGGCCTGCGGAGCCCTCTGATGTGTCCCACGACTGCTCTGGGATGGCTGGTTGGCAAGTCTAGATTGCAGGTTTGCTGACCTGCCATCTGAGAGCATCAGTGTTGTGATTGAAGCCAGCGGTAGAGGAAGCAATCGGCTTTTCAGAAAGTACACCACACCTGCAGGATATAATAGCCATCTACGGCAAAGTGCAACTAACCGGCAGAAAAAGCACAGGTACACTGCGCCGCAATAGATCGCAGACCATCAGTGTAAAAGAAGCCTTATGCCCATTTCACATGATCGGTCCGACCCAATCGAACCCTCAATTCACCTCTATGGAGTGGCAGATGTAAACAGACTTTTGTCCGTTTACACGTGCCTACCTCCAATACGATCTGCTAAAAAAACAGAAGTGGATCTGCCCCTTCTATCTGATTGGATCGGAGGGCCCATAGAGTAGATTGGGCTGTGTCTGTATCTGTTTTGTATATGTAGACTGGACACAGACCTTTCATCTGCCCACTTCGCCTATTGTGGCCTGCGACTAGTTACTAAGTCGCTTAAGTGGCCCTCTGCCTTCAAAAGGTTGGGCACCCCTGTCCTATAAGGATGCAGGACCCCTGACCCTCTGTCTGGACAGTGCTGATTGGCCCTGTTCTGATCACATGCACTCTCCCAATAAAAATGAAAAACTCTCTAGCAGTGGTGTGAGCAGACTATTGCATTAGGGTGTGCACCCCAAAGCTCAAACAAACATGTGTGCGTCTATATACTGTATATACAGCGTCAGCTGAACTGGACAGTGATTGAATGGAAAATGCTCTGTACTAAGTTGCTTCCTGTTCATTTACAAATTGAAGCCTAGTAAACAGTTTACTAGGCTTCAATCATAAACAAAACAAAATGCATCTACCACATCTATGGGCTAGTAAGCCACAATATAATATATTTTTGTGTGTAAGGCTCCCAATTGTCTGAAGAAAAGTGAAGAACAAGGACTGTACTATTCTATAGGGGATTACCTGTTTCCATTTTGGAATGGTCTAGTTTGTCAGCATTTTTCTCCTGACTGATGATGTAGTCTACTATTCTTGCTCCGATTGGAGATTCTAAATGCTGCCACTCCAGCACGAGGAGGGTACTGCTCGGTTCCTGCAGCATAGACAGATGTAACCTGAGAGGAAGAGAAGGAGACACTTAAAGCCTGGCTAAATTAACAAAAAGCAATGATTCACTGCTAGGAAAAGATGACATTGACCAAATCTGACAAGCAGCACTGTAATGTAGTATGTTCAACAAAATATGTACACTCAGTCTCAATGGCTGGAGGCTAAATCACCAGATTACAAGGGGATATCAAGCTGGTTGTGTGACCCAGGAGACAGTCAGAGTTTGTGGAACAAGCTAAGAACTGGAACAATGGATTATGGGAAAGTCAGCAGAGGTAGCCATAATATATCATATAGTAAATTTTTTATTTCATTGATGGGTTTTAGTTCTTTTTTAAGAACTAAAACTAGTGAAATGACCACTTTCATAGGCAAGTAATATCATAGATACATCATAGGTAACCCTTGCAAAATATTCAATACAATGTAATATTCTAAAAAACATCATATATACCATATATACTCGAGTACAAGACAAGTTTTTCAGCCCTTTTTTTTAGGCTGAAAATGCCCCCCTCGGCTTATACTCGAGTCTATACTCCTGACTGTGTACCTGATTATGGTGCAGAGTCAGATGGCGGGCGCCCATTGTTGAAAAGTCGCGCCTCCTCCTCATTCTGTTCTGTTCCGCCTATCACGGACGTCCTCTTGTCCAAGGATGAAAGGACATCTGTGATAGGCGGAACACTGAATACAGTGTCTGCTGGGAAACTGAGTGTTCCGCCTATCACGGAACAAAAGGAGGAGGAGGCACGACTTTTTAACAATGGACACCCACTGTCTGACTCTGCATGACACCATAATCAGGTATACAGTCAAGAGTATAGAATCAGGTATGGCGATTGGCAAGCCTGCAATGGGCACAGTGAGGTGAGGTTGCAATGGGCACAGTGAGGTTGCAATGGGCACAGTGAGGCTGCAATGGGCACAGTGAGGTTGCAATGGGCACAGTGAGGTTGAAATGGGCACAGTGAAGCTGCAAATGTGCATTGTTGACCCTTGTTTCCACTTACAGTAGCTGCTGCATTCTCATCCTAGGCTTATACTAGAGTCAATAGGTTTTCCCAGTTTTTTGTGGTAAAATTAGGTGCCTCTGCTTATATTGGGTCGGATTATACTCAAGTAATATATATATAAGAAAAATATACACATGTAACAATTAGAGGATTTTTAGATTGGTCCTCTTCTCATTAAAGTCCCAATATGCTAGCTAAGTGCTTATAAAACGATCAATGCTTCTCCCGTGAGATGTTAAAACACAACGTAATTTCACCACTTCAGTGATATTCCTGTCACCGTTAAGAATGGCCACTCACCAGATCTCATTTAATAAATACCTTTGGTTCATTCCCAGGATAACCACTCCTTTTATACATATTTCCACCAACTGCCAGGTGTGGTTATCCTGGGAATGAACCAAAGGCATTTATTACATGAGATCTGGTGAGTGGCCATTCTTAACGGTGACGGGAATATCACTGAAGTGGTGAAATTACGTTGTGTTTTAACATCTCACGGGAGAAGCATTGATCGTTTTATAAGCACTTGGCTAGCATATTGGGACTTTAATGAGAAGAGGACCAATCTAAAAATCCTCTAATTGTCACATGTGTATATTTTTCTTATATATATATATTTCAAATTTCTTTTTGGTTATCACAATGGTTGTTTGTTTCTATGGTAGTGATTCTTTGAATCTGATATAGGGGAATCTATGCTTCATAAGAGCACTATTTAATACGTGTACAGCACATATATATATGTTTTTTACATTTTTTCCTGAGAAGAATAGATGTATATAAGCATTTTTGGCACACATTTGTACACATCTATACATATCTGGTGTATTGTCAACGCAGATGATATGTATTGGGTTTAGAAATTAAAAATATTGCCCAGAAGGAGGTGGCGATAGACAAACCACCAGGGGAGCGCAATTCACATATCACATTCATTTTTTAAGGACAAGACACAATTGGGTGTCTTGCCCCCTTTCTTTCTGATTGCAGCACACCCACTATTATAAAATAATTTTGGTTTCCACTTGCACCAGCAACACTCGTATCTCAGAAAAGGCAATTGCTTTATGCCAACAGAGAGGAGGCCTGATCCCAGATTGTAATTAATAGAGCTTATACAGTGAGGCTGTAACATATGTCAGCCCCCTGTTTTTTCTAGAAAAGAGGGAACCCCATTTTTCAACATGTTATTTAATGTAATATACTTGGACAAAAATTAAAAAATATTCAGAATAATGGTCAACCTAAATCTATTAAGTGCTTTTAAAACGTAATCAATACTTACGATTTAATGAGTCATAACAGAACCATGCTATTCCCTTCAACAGTTCTATATTCCCTCACAAGGTGCAGTTGGCTAAAAATGGATACTCTTGTATTACAAAGCCAGTGAGTATTCACAAAAGTTCTATTTGTTCTTGGCCCAACATGTTCCAGGTCTCCAGACTATCTCTAGACCTGGATTTCAGTTAGTTTATGTACACCAAGGGGTACTTCTTCTAATGAGTTTGGCTTCTTATTGCAAATCTATTATTTGAAAATCATTCATTAAACATTAGTAAGCTTTTTGTTTTTTTTGCAAACATAAAAGTTGAAATAAAAAAATGCACATAATGAAAATGTACTGGTAATAAATGTTCCCAGAGCAAAGGTTTTAGTTTAAAAGGACACTATTGAAATACTGTACTGTAAAAATTTATCAAAACGATAATAACTCAATTGATTTCCATATTCACCTGAAAATTGCTAACCAAGGTAATTTGAATTATGTCGGTCTGTGAAAAAGTTAAAATGGTAGCTGCTATGTCGTCAACCACTGACAAGTGCCACCGTGTAAATAACATCTCCTGGGGGGTTGAAAGGGGTGTGAATTTTATGAGACTGCTAGAACAGAGAACATATCTGGCAGTAGACTGCCCATCAAGGGTCACAGCTGTAGTAGGGTTTTTCTTGGGTGGATGAAGGCCACTCAAGAATCAAATTTAATCTAAATCAGGCCCATTATAGATACAAGGGACAATGTCCTTGCAGTCAAAGACCTCAAGAGGTTTGCTGGTGAATGGTAGGGCAACACATAGCAGCAGCACAATCATCCAACTACCATATAGGGCCAGATTCACGTAGATCAGCGGATCTATAGATCCGCTCGATCTACGTGATTTAAGATCCACTCCCGCAAGTTTGAGAGGCAAGTGGCTAATTCACAAACCACTTACCTCCAAACTTGCGGCGGCGGATCCTAAATCCCCCGGTGGAATTCAAATTCCGCGGCTAGGGGGAGTGTACTATTTAAATCAGGCGCGTTCCCGCGCCGATTTAAATGCGCATGCGCCGTCCGGGGAATTTCGCGGCGTGCATTGCTCCCACTGACGTCACTAGGACGTCAGTGGTTTCGACGTGAGAGTGACTTGCGACGCGCATGTTTGTGAATCGGCGTACGCAAACGACGTTAGAAAATTCAAATTTGACGCGGGAACGCCGGCTATACTTAACATTGGCTGCGCCTGATAAAAGCAGGGGTAAGTATACGACGGGAAAGCCGCTACGGAAACGTCGTAAGAAGACTGCGTCGGGTCCGCGTAAGTTCGTGAATTTGCGTATCTCGCTGATTTACATATTATTCAAGGTAAATGAGCGGGAACGCCCCCGGCGCCATTTTTAAATCGAAAATAAGATCCGACAGTGTAACACATTGTAACACAGGCGCATAGATAGGACCAGTGTAAGTCAGAGATACGATGGTGTATCTGTAGATACACCGTCGTATCTCTTTGTGAATCTGGACCATAGTATGCAAAGCACAGCTACTAAAGAACAAGGTATGAGGGTTTCTAAGAAATTGTGCTGCTCAACTACAGATCACACATTCCAAAACAATTTGATTCTATTAATGCTAAGGGCCACTTATCTTTAGTACAGAGGAGATAAGATATGAAGTAATTGGCAACCATACCACTCCAGACTAAATTACTTGCAACACTGTTAGGTTTATGGCCTATTACCTCTTTTTGCCTTAGAAAATACAAATTCCATATATTCACAATAACTAAAGCCACATGTCAATGTTGCACGTATTGTTGCCCTAATTGGATATTGAAATATCTGAAATTCATGTGACACAGCAGTGGAGATTACTTGTTGTCAGACAGCTACATGCAGTTCGATAAAAAACATTCTGATACACTAATGGACTAATTCATGAAAAACATGCAGATGTTGTTACAGCAGTCAGACAGTATCCATGGTTTATTTTTCCATTACAACTAACTGGTAGTCTTTTCTTATACCTGCATTTCCTAAATATTCAGCTACTTTGTTATAGGGCATTTTCACCCAATGCTAAGATACGTAGTAATAATAATAGATAATTTATCAGGACAAATTGCAAAAAAAATGCAAAATAAATAAATAAATACTTAGGGAGGGAGTCAATGCATGCAGATTTGCTGAGGTATAACAGATAACGTCTGACCCTTAGTTGGGTCTTCAACACCTTTGGATCTTCAGAACCCTGAATAACTGGCTTCCTCTAGACCACTGCATTGCATCAGCCTTGTGTTCCTTTCTACAATCGGATATGAACTATGTGTATTGTCCTTAATAGTTATATCCAAGTACTGCCGCTCAGATACCATAGTATTGAATTAAGGGATTATACTAAACTGTTCCTTTGCAGGACCAGCTGTCCAAACACAATATAAAGCCCTGGAGCACGTAGACTCATATGGTTTTGCTCACAACTGTGTCTCCTCCTCTGCAGAGCAGAGGAGGAGACACAATAGACCAATACCTTAGCATACCTGCTAAGGTATTGGTCCGGCTGCTCAGCAGAAACTTCAGCGCCTGCCTCTTTCTTCCAGCAGCGCACCAAAACGTATCTGGAGTCAGCCTTAACCCCTTCAGCACTGATGTAAAGTGAAAAAAGACCAGGCTGACACTCTCCCAAGAGCAAAAAGACAATTTGGTTCTTCCCCACATGGTTTAAAAGAACAATAGCACAGTCTCTGAGGTACACATACATTACTTGCCACTCTCCCATGGAGCCAAATGGAATTTCTGTGTAACTGCAGTTTGTTGCTAGGGGTGACCACAGCAAAAATAACGTCAAGCCCCACGTTGGGTGCCAAATGTAGTGCCTACCCCACATTTCCAGGGGCCTGGTGGTGACCCCCAGAGGCAGGGAGAGCTGACATAACTCTTCAGGGTGCAGGTTAGTAGGCATGGTGGGTGATGAACAAGATAGAAAATGGGCCCCAGTCACTTTTTATACTTAAACAAGGAGAAGTTTATTTCTCACAAACAGGAAAAATGTGGGAGAGAGGGGATTGTCTTAGTCAAAAATAGTAACGATCAGCAGTCAGGCAGACTCCTTTGACAAAAAGATGAGGTAAGGCTGACAGAAGTACAGGAAAAGAGCCTTTAAGCTGAACCAGCACATCTGTACTTTGTATAATAGGCTGTCTCCTATAGTAACTGAACTGAACTCACGAAAGGTGCAGGAACTTCATTGATGATTCCATCTTGACGCTTTCCCAGGCTCTACATGGATTCCGGTCCATGCAAGAGTCCCCTCTGGTACTTTATCTCAGGCTTCAGGGATGCAGCCAAGAGCTGTTCCAGACACATCCACCCAGGCCGTAGCCCAGGTGGGAAGAACCCTGATGACCTGACTCCTTCCAAATAAATACCTCCTCCCAGCATTCATAGCAGTGAATCTGATTGGCTGAGAAATGTATTTTTACTTATGACCTGAACTCACAGTAGCTCATCATATTAATGTCAAAGGCAACAGCGCTATCTACTGACAAAAAGCAGAAGCCCCAACTAAAAAGGATTAGAAAAAAAAAACAATTTGATGCTACAAATTAACCAGGCTGGATACCACCCAGCACAACTAAATTTACATGTAGCCTTACTTTGGGACAAGGGTGCTACACCCGAATTTCCTAAATATTCAGCTACTCTGATATAGGGCCCATTTTCCCCATGCTAAGATAACTAGTATTAATAATAGCTAATTGATCAGGATAAATCGCTACGTTTCTGCAAAAAGCAAAAAAAAATAAAACTTTTCACGATTTGAAGTTTTTATAATGCAGTTGCAAGCTCCTTCAGGTGGAAACCTTTTTCTTATTATGTTCTAATGTATGAATAGTGAGTAACTTGGCTCTTTTGTTTTGTTATATAAATTGACAGTTCTCCATAAGCTGTAAAATAAGGGATTACATACTTCCACCTTATAATTTGCGCTGCTGGAAAGAGTATTCGCAATAATAATTAGCTTTTTTTATTACACAACCGCCTGACCTCTGGGAGCCAGTAATAGAATACTACACAGCCCAAATCCCTAGGAACACACACAAGGCAGCTTTATGGCACACAAAACACACAGAGATGGAACACGCAGACACACATAGCTTACAAAAGAGGTTTGCCAGGCTGTGATCCATAACTTAATAAAAAGAAATATTATTGCTCATATCCCACAAAGCTCAGAGATGTGTGACACAGAACATGAGACTGAGGTCTGTGGAAACATAACTATCAATAAAACATGGTTTATTGCATCATATAAAAGATGAGACAGCTGCAAACAATGATCTTTTAGAGAGATGAGAGCTGTGATATGGTGCAACCCTGAGGGAACAGAGGATGACAATGATGTCAGGGATCAGGTGAAGGGACTGGAAACAGCAAAGGGCATGTTTATATGAATAGGAGAAGAAAACAGAGATTGGATACATTGCGTCCAGGGCAGAAGCACGTTGGTTTTTTTTTTTAAGTGAATTTGTAATGTCCTATTCAAGAGAAAACAAAAATATACTGTTCTGGCAGGATTATATGGGTGCTGCAACATTTAGACCTGCAATGGGATTGAAGCAGCTTCAGTGCCTCCAGTTCCATCAAGCGCCAAGCCCCAAAGTATACAGAGTATGTTTTTTTCTAATACTCCAACTGCTCACACTTTTCTGAATATTCATATTTGTTTAGAGCAGACTTTCTCCCCTCATTACACACTGGTAAATAAAGTGCATGCCATACAGGCTTGGGAGGGTTCCATGGCGGGGGCACCGGAAGATGTAGGAAGGGCAGCAAAATGCACCTTCACCTAAGTAGACAAAAATCCTTGCATCGGCCCTGTGTGTAACACAAAGGTTCCTCCAGAGGATGCTAGGGGTTCATTGAGCGATGAACAAATTATGACAGATAAGTAACTACTTAGGCACTTTAGTAGGCATTCTTCCCACTGATCACCAATGAAAGGAGCATTCATTTCACTGACCCCAACAGTGTAATGGGGCTCTTCTCTCCCTGACTCTCCAAATAACCACCAATGTAAGGAGATCATCCACCCAATGATTACCAAATCAAAGAGGGTCCTGTTTCAGTAACAATCAATGATGAACTTCACTGACCACCAAAGGAAGGTTATGGTTTACTGATAACCAGTGGGGCATCTTTCCACTGACCACCGATGTGAGGTTACACTACGATTTTCAAAATTTCACATTTATTTTCTGGTCATTATTATTATTCATTTTATTTCATTATTATTATTACTGAAAAAAATGTTGTATAGAGCAACCCTGGGTGTCAAATGTTCTAATTGCACTAAATGTTTTGATTGTTAGTTTATGCTTTCATCTCAACTTACTGTTCAGGCTAATTTACCCTGAGCTATAATAATTATTAGCAGGGGTTCCCCAAGACCTTAAAATTATCTCAGGGGTTCTTCCATGTTAAAAAGGTTGAGAAAAACTGGTCCAGAGAATATTCAATGAATATCCATATCTGTCAAGAGCAGCCTTTCTTAACTATTTTAGCCTAGAGGAGCCTTAGAAAAAATGTTGAGCTCCCAGGGAACCCTGCTGCTAAAACAAATATTATAACTAAAGGTCGTGGTATAATAGCTTGTTCAGTAAGTTGAAGAAAGTTTTAGAAAGCTAAATACAAAAAATGGCATACCTGGAGTATTTGACACCTAGAGTGGATACTTTTACAATAATTCCATGCTCTATATAGCAAGCCTCATGCACACTGGAAGTTTTTGGATGTTTTTTACAGCAGCTGTTTTTGGCAGTAGATGTTTTTTTATACATTCATTAAACATTCCATCATGTTATCCTATGTATCCATGCACACATAGGCTGTTATCAGCAGTTTTGGGCAGTGGCTTTTTTGAGCAGTAAAAAATAAAAAAAACTAGTGTGTTCTAATGCCGCGTACAGACGGTCGTTTTTTGTGATGAAAAAAAAATTGTTTTTGAAAACGTCATTTAAAATGACCGTGTGTGGGGAAAACGTTGTTTTATGTCTTCTGAAAAACGACAAAAAAAATATTCGAACATGCTTGAATTTTTTGTGTCGTTTTTCAAAATGCCGTTTTTTGTGTCATTTAAATAGTGTTATACAGGCATACCCCGGTTTTAAGTACACAATGGGGTTTATTTACTAAAGCTGGAAAGCAAAAAATCAGGCTCACTTCTGCATAAAAACCAATGAGCTTCCAGGTTTTATTACCAGTCTTAATTGAACAAGCTGGGGATAGAAGCTCATTGGTTTCTATGCAGAAGTGAGCCTGATTTTGCGCTTTCCAGCTTTAGTAAATAAACCCAATTGTGTACTTAAAACCGGGGTATGCCTGTATATGATAGTGTGTGGGCAAAACGACGTTTAAAACAACGTTTTTAAACCCGCGCATGCTCAGAAGCAAGTTATGAAGCGAGCTTCAATGGAACAGAGTGGCGCCGTACGTGCTGAACGTAACCGCGCTTTGCTACAGCATTTTCAAAAAAATGATGGTGTGTATGCTTCATCGTTTTTGAAAATTAAGTTTGAAAAAAGTTGTTTTGTTTCATGATTTAAAACGTCGTTTTATTTCATCACAAAAAACGACCGTCTGTACGCGGCAAAGAGAAGTTTTTCAGCTGTAAATGTTGATAAACGTTGATAAACTCTCAAAAACATCACGTTTTTGAACGTTTTTCATCCATCAAAAGAAATAAACACAAAACATACTAATAAACGCTAATAAACGCTAAAAAACGTTATTGCAAAAACGTTGAAAAAAGTTGGAAAGCTCACTCCACAGCTACTGGCGTTTTTATAACATTATTTTAACGTCCAGTGTTCACGAGGCCTTATAGTTAAATGTAATAAATTATAATGGCCAGAAAAGAAACACAGACTATGAAAATTTTAGTGTACCTTTAAAGGGGTTGTAAAGGTAAAGAAAAAAATCTAAATAGCTTCAGTTACCTTAGTGCAGTCCTCCTTCACTTACCACATCCTTCGATTTTGCTTTTAAATGTCCTTATTTCTTCTGAGAAATCTTCACTTCCTGTTCTTCTGTCTGTAACTCCACATAGTAATGTGAGGCTTTCTCCCTGGTGTGGAGTGTCGTGCTCACCCCCCTCCCTTGGACTACAGGAGAGTCAGGACGCTCTCTACGTTGCAGATAGAGAAAGGAGCAGTGTGTTAGTGGGCGTCCTGACTCTCCTGAAGTCCAAGGGAGGGGGCGAGCACGACACTCCAGACCAGGGAGAAAGCCTTGCATTACTGTGTGGAGTTACAGACAGAACAACAGGAAGTGATGATTTCTCAGAAGAAATAAGGACATTTAAAAGCAAAATGGAAGGATGAGGTAAGTGAAGGAGGACTGCACTAAGGTAAAGGAAGCTATTTAGGAAAAAAAAATTGTACCTTTACAACCCCTTTAAGCTGGGTATGCACATTTAGATTTCTTTTGTTTACCTGGCGGTTGAATGAAAAAAAATGGATTCCCCTATCCACACAAGCAAGGTGGATATGAAATGCTTCCCCCCAACTCATCCACTGTCAGAATACAATGATCAGCAATGCAGTAGCTGATTGAATTAAAGTTTTACAACGGTCCTGTTTGATCCACTGATCGACTTCTGTCAAACAAGGATGGTCTCATACGGAACAAAATATGTCCAGTTCCTGAAGATCTGGATACATTTTGATCCATGAGCACGCACCCACCTTTACACTAGTTGTCAGTGGAACTGTGTCCTTTTGGTTGAGGATCTCCAGCCTGAAAGCAGCATGTGGCCCTTTTTGGTATATGATGTGCAAATCTTGGACCTCAGCAATTTGTAGTAGGAACATTGATCAGAGCGATAGAATTGATCTCTACTAGCCTCATTTAACATCTTGCCAGTTTTTATCTTCTGCAGCATATCCCCATCCAAAAATGTCCACACTCTCCGACTCTCATTTCTCTTTTTAGGTCTGCAGTTTATGACAGTCCTTTCAAGCACTACATTTATTGAACATCACCCTCTCGTGATGTCAGAGGCCTCCTCATTTGAGGTCCCATTTAACTCATAAGTTGACAGTTGGTCTAGAGCAGTGTTTCTCAACCTTTTTTCGAGGCACCCTTTAAAATTATAAACAATCTCAAGGCACCCCTTTTAAAATGATGGACAGTTGCGAGGCACCCAATTCGAAAATGTAAAAAATGATTCTAATAGTTTTACATAACGCAGCAACATCCACAAGTAGGACACCCAACGTTAGAGGGGATTTATTCTTCCAAAGTATTTGCACGTTTGCACACTTGTAGTGATTAGTATTCCAATGATTTTCTTCTCCCACAATTTCTCTCCATCGGGCATCTAATTTTACCCCATTGATGAGGGACAGGAGCACAGAAGGGTCAAACAAGGATGCTGTGGAGGCAACAGACATACTCCTTATTAACTGTCCATCAACTTTCATTGGTTGTTTGGATGCCAGTGTCTAGAAAGTCGTAATGGTGCATAATGAAAACCTGTGGTTTTGTGTATCTAAAAGGCAGACTTGATCCACCTGCTGGCTTTTTTTGGCATTTTGCCAAGGCACCCTTGAAGAAACCTCAAGGCACCCTGGTTGAAAAAGGCTTGTCTAGAAGATGTCAATTTCATGCCTACATGAATAGGATAAATATATAGGAATGGGAAGCTGTAAAACATATACAGTACCATGATCTGCCAGTTCAATTAGAAGCTAATTCTTTCTTTCATTTTTAAAACTCTACAACGAAAAAGAATGAGGTTGTTTTTCTTTCATATAGTTTCATACACGTTGACCAGTGTGTGCCATGAGCTTAACAACAACCACAACATGCAATAGTCATCATTTTTATTGTTGATTTTTAAAAATATATTTTTTTAGTTTTGGAAAGAGTAGGAAAGTGTTATGCCGCGTACACACGGACGTTTTTTGTCTTGTAAAAAAACATTGTTTTTTCTCATGAAAAAAACAACGTTTTTCAAACTTCATTTTAAAAAACGACGTTGCCCACACACCATCGTTTTTTCAAAATGCTCTAGCAAAACGCGGTTACGTACAACACGTACAACGGCACTCTGTTCCATTCAAGCTCGTGTCATAACTTGCTTCTGAGCATGCGCGGGTTTAAAAATGTTGTTTTAAGCGTTGTTTTAGCCCACACACGATCATTTTTTATGACACAAAAAACGACATTTTGAAAAACAACATAAAAAATTGAAGCACGTTCGAATTTTTTTTTTGTTCATTTTTTTAGAAGACAAAAAACGACATAAAGCCCACACACGATCATTTTAAATGACGTTTTTTAAAACATTGTTTTATTTCATCACAAAAAACGACCATGTGTACGCGGCATCAGACCACCTACTGGACTTTAATTCTACCAGGGTCTCTATTATAGAGATTTTTCATTTTTCTTTACTCCCTGTCCTGCCAACAGCAGTTTCACTAGCCAGGAAGTAAGTGAAAATCTGCAACATTAACATAGACAGCAATAAAAATCTCCCTAATAGTGCCCCAGATAGCATTTTAAGCCAAGAATGATTCTATCCCACACTCAATCAAAAATAAAAAAAATGTTTGGGCAATTTAATAAATGAACTTTGAAATGCAGTTGTTGCTATGAGCTACTACAAAGTATTATTCATTGCACCTATTAAACAAGCTGATGTGACACATGTGGCCAGACAACACTAGAGTTAGATGGGTTAAAGATAAAAAAGTCTTACACAGGTTGTGGTAAAGGGGCGCAGGTTGGGAGTCCATCCACACCAAAGGCAGAAGAATCACATCGACACCAATCCTCAATCACGTCTCCACGGCCAGAGCACCAGAGAGAGCTGAGCACAGCTTCCTGCAGCAACTGAGAGACAGACAGACAGACAGCTGAGCACAGAACCCTGCAGTAACAGAAAGACAGACAGACATCTGAACGCTCAACCCCTAAAGGTAAAACGTGGGCACAGATATAACATAATATTGGATCATGCAGGCACAAACATAGAGTTATTGAACAAACAAAGGTGTAGGCGTAGATGAAACCTCAGCTTTTTACTGTTATATAGGCAACCTCTATTTGTGGACAGGATACATAGGCTTTAAGGATGTCTCTGAATGGTTGCCCAGAGTCTCCAATCTCTCCTTAGGTCACACTAGAATGAATGGCAACCTTATCAATAAACCTCACTTATTTGCTCCCCTTTCGTCTGGTCAGTATGATGGAAAGTGTGTTTTTTTTTTTTATATCTGCTAATGATAAAGTGTAAAAATAAAAAAAATAAAAAACCTGTTGAACTTATCAGAAATAAGAGCTGTCACTTTTTGTTCACTCTTCCTGTGTTATCACATGTTTTGGAGAAGAGGAGAAATAATTTGATAGTTTAACAAAAGACAATTTGGCATGGTTGGCACAACTTTTTCTTATTTCAGTCCACACAATGCTGTGTCTTGTCACAACAGGAAATAAAAGCGAATTTGTGGCAGATAAATAAATATTTCTCTGTACTTTCAGGGTCTATAAAGGGATAGCACATGGGGAAATGTGCATGAATTGTAAAGATGTGCTTCATATTTTTTATGCCGACATACTGTACACTTTTATAGTTGTCTAATCTAAAACTCTGTTATTGCTTGAAGACTATGGTATATCTAGTCAGCTGCATCATGTGTTTGTCAACACTCTATTCAAATAAATACATAAACCCTTGATGGGTGGTATCCTTGTTCGGTCAATCCTATGTTCAGTCAAAGGCTGGTTAAAAATGGTTGTATTTTCTAGACTATTCTGCGATCAGTGTGGATACCATTCCAAGAGAGGAATGCAAACAATTTAGAGAAATTTAGTTGCTCGGTCCTCAGAGACTCCATTATCACCAGTATTCTCATCTAAGGTATAGGTGGTCAGCTTATTGGACTTTCTCCTCAGATACAACGTTAACCTTATATATTGACCACTATGAAAGGTTAAATGTGTCCTAAACCAAGAGCCAGTTGCCAGATTATGCTTGATGCAGATGTTATATTTTTGAACAGAGGCAACAGAGGAACAGAGAACTTATCTCATGTCAAAACAATACAACTGGGCAAAAAAAAATTTCCAATGGAGACCCAAAAAACTGAAATATAGGTTTTGGATGGGCTGGCTGGTCTGGGATTAAGATTAGGTAGCCATATAAATGTAGCACAGTTTTACTGCACCTTATATCCGTGGTTGGGAATGAATGTACCATAACATCTTGCCTCAAATGGAGAAGAAAAACAAAAGGGGTGATTGCATAAAACATATGGCCACAGTTGCCAACTGCCCAAAAGTTTATAAACAGCCCACACAAAAAAAGGCTAAGTCTCTCTTTAAAGAATAATATTCCATACTTCAACAAAACCTGGCAACTGTGGGTCATTTTCAAATATTCTGAATCCTTTGACTCATTTATAAAGCGGTAAACCCTTGAACAAGGGATCCTGACACCCTAATGTCTTTCTCTTATCTCCTTTCACACTTTCCTCATTTTCCCAAGGGAACCTTTCTTGGGGGCCAACATTTTCTTTATTCCTTTCTACCTAATTATTAGAATTATGTATACTATTTTCCAAATACAGATTTGGATTGGTGATCGGCTGATCGCTAAAATATACCTCACCATGTGGAGGTATCGTCTACGGCCTTCACGCTAAATATGGAAAATTTTATATCAAAACGTAGTTCGAATAAATATTCTAAAAAAAATACTCCATTGTTGAATCTAGTTGTAAAAATGTTAATATGATTGTACAACAGTTTATTTTTGATTATAAAATAAAAACCTTTATTGTTTAAAAAAAAGAATAATATTCCATTATCGATATATCGTTTTTAGAGTAATAGCAATGACATGACTTTTTAATCTCATACTTTAATTGATTTGCCACAGGTTCCTTTCCCGGATTAGTGCAACAGCAGCCAGGCACACAACAACCACTCTTCTGGCTCAATGGAAAGTCTAAGGGTTGCCTTTCCTTTTTATATTCATCACTGAATGAATTTGAATAGGGCTCAGGGAGCTGTGGGATACTCCATTAATGCTGAACAGTAATGAGAGGGCACTCCCTACTTTTAGGTAGATTCACAAAGAGTTAGGCCGGCTTATCAGTAGATAAGCCGGCCTAACTCAGAATCTACGCCGCCGCATGTTTAAGTGTATATTCAAACAGAGATACGCTTAAACATATCTAAGATACGACGGCGAATCGGGAATTACGTCGTTTACGTCCACGTCTAAATCAATAGGCCCGTACGGCGTACTTAGCCGCAATGCACACTGGGAAATGTAGTCGCCCGGCGCATGCGCAGTGACAAAAAACGTCAAAAACGTGAGTTCAAGCCTCATTGCCATGAAACACGCACCCCCAACCCATTTGAATCAGGCGCCCTTACGCCCGCTCGTTTTAGGCTACGCCGCCGTAAATTAGCAGGTAAGTAGATTGAGAATCATTACTAGCCTAGCTAATTTACGGTGGCGTAGCCTAGACAGGCTACGCTAAGCCGCCCTAAAGTTAATCCAGTGTACCTGAATCTACCTATTTGTCTCTACTCCTTAGAACAGTCCCTTTAGTAATTACCCAGAAAATGGATATCACTGAGAAACAATCAAAAATATCCCAGGCAAGCACAAGCACTAGTACTGATACACACGAGATAGCAGCAGCAATGGTCACCGGGATCTAGATTGTTCATTATTCAGAGATTTGGATATATCTGAATACCCGAATTACAATATAAACAAATTTTACCGAATGCTCCGAATAACGTAAATGAAATTTGTCTGAATTTTGGAAATTCAGACTGAAATTTTAATCACATTTTAAATTGAACTCCATTAGAATCTAACTACACATATTGCTGAAATCAAAGATTGTGTGTGTTATTAGAGTACCATTTTGAAATAATGCTGTTTTTGTTAAGCCAAATGATTTAAAGAGTCATTGTAATCATTTGATGAAGATTTTTCTTTTGTTTGCTCACTTTGTTGCATTCAAATCAAAGACAATATAACATTTTCGCTTCTACGGATGTCAAAAATGTATTGATTTGAATGCTTCGAATTGAAAAAATCTGTAAATTCAAAGAAAATTCGAAAATTCTGAATACCAATTCCGAATACGAATTGAACGAATCAGCCAAATTTAACTAAATGACATAACTAGATTAACTAATCAAAACTAAACTAAACTAAACAAATTTTTCCCCCCAGGTTTAAAACAGCTGGGACCTCAATGAACTCCTTAAGGCTGGGAACTTCTCCTCGATAAGAACACGGCAGCTCCAGACCCCAGACACTCCCCCAGCCACTTTCTGGGCACCCTCCCCCAGGGATTAGCTGAGACAACATAAATATTTAGTTTGCTGATTTGCCTTTCTAGCCCACTGCATTCTAGAATCCTTTAGAAAGCAGGGGGAAGAAATCAAACCTGCAACCAGTGGAGCCCAGAACAGCCCAAAGCAATCCCAAACTGCTCCACTGATTACAGAGGAGCCAAAAATATAAGATCTCGAAAAACAAAAACCCTACATTTACCTAACAATCCTAACAACCTGTTTGGGAGGGTGCTAAATCTACAGTATACAGCTTTGAGATTATATTGAGCAATCTATGGGATTGATTTGCTAAAGGAGTAGTGAATGTTTATTTTGCAAGGGAAATGTGAGCTTTCTTAATCTATTTCACTAATCTAAGTGCATATAGATTTTTCCAAAATTAACATTCATACACATTTATTAAATCAACCCCTATATGTCACACAACACTAGCGAAGTGCCAGCCTGCCCTATTATTACTAGTGTCATATATGGTTGTATAAATACTGCTAATAATGTATTTCTAAGAATGTGACTATTGTGAGCGATTTTTTTGCAGCTGTGACCTGCTCCTGACTTTTCAGATGTGCCTATTTTTTGCTGAGTTACCAGAAGTGTCCCCTCCATGTCAAAAATTGTCCCACACCTTATTTAGCGCAGTTCACTGGGCAATTGCATTACACTGGCGCTCCCCCGGGATCAAAAACTGAGGTGTATGAAGGCCATTCAACTTATGGAGCATTTTCACCATACCATTATGGATACCATGCCTGTCTATAATAGAAAATGGGTATCTTGGTCCGCATACAGATCTGTAGGGTTACAAAAGTTTGGATAGCATCATACTGACAACACTAAGATTTTGTGCCTTGTACCTTTTGTTTCCTTTTTTTTTCGTTTTATATTAGTTTTTCTCCCCCTTTTTTCCCCCCGCTTATATAACACGGTTTTATCTTTGCCTGTCATTATGGCCTAACAGTTATAAAGTTGTCTAGATGATTCAAGTTGTTACTCCCCCGTAGGGAAATGGCCAATGTTATGTATGTTCTTTAGCATTTGTGCTATATTTGTACCAAACTGATATCTGTATATGTTCCCTTTTTATTTCTTATGCTGCAATAAAAATCGTTGGTAAAAAAAAAAATACATATTGGAATGGCAACCCCAAGTCTAACCGTAGACCTAAGTATCAGGAAAAACTATAAAAGCGAGAGAGACGCTTCTCCAGGTGAGTAGATCCAGGTGAGGTGAAATTCAATAATGAGGACTCCTCCTATGGGTGCAAGTTTCGGCTCACCTGCCATGAAGATACATATGGGAAAAAGAATGGCTGCGCATCAGAATTTCGAAACTCCTTTTTTTACCTGTTTTATTATCTGTTTGTCTTTGCACTTCATGGGATAATATAATAAAATTACTTTTGAGATTCCGGTGTTAAGCCATTCTTTTTCTCATATGCATGAGGTACAACTAGACCTTACTCTTAATATAACTGCCATCCTGGGCATTTGAAAAAATACTGTTGCCTTATATGTACATAGCCAAGAAGACTTTCCTGTGGGTTTCTAAACTCAGTTAGCCCTTTATGAATAAAACTGTGAAACTTACAATAGCCTGTATGCAGCACATTCTGAATCTGTCCTTTATTGCTACACATATGGGGTGTACAAAATGGCTCCACAGGGAGTTACCTACGATATACATACACTTAAGAACTGGCTTGTACTATGCATCAAGGCCATTTGCCAGATATACATAAACTTAGCATAAAATCTTGAACCTAGCTCACATATTTCTGTTTAATAATGCATGTATTATAAATGGGGTTTTAAACTCGTTTTTAATGCCTATTGACACGCCATTTCATTATTTTCATGGATCATGCATATATGCTCCAGGGCTCAGAAATTTCCTCATGTGTGATCATTTGACGCTCTGCATCTCATATATAAACTGTGTCACTTAATAAAATGGATAAGTAAAGATAAGGGAAACACACATGTGATACAATGCACCACAGTGTATTGCTGGAAAAATTTGTGAGGCATTCAATTGTTGGAACATTTTGGTGTCAGAACTTTATTGATTTCAATTGACTGTCTTAAAGTGATTCTAAGAGAAAGAATGAAAGAAAGAAAGAAAGAAAGAAAGAAAGAAAGAAAGAAAGAAAGAAAGAAAGAAAGAAAGAAAGAAAGAAAGAAAGAAAGTGATATACTTACCTGTTCTGTGCAATGGTCTTGCAAAAAGAACCCCCTATGCTTTTCATTTTGGGTCCCACACAAGCCTCTTGCTATATGGGCACTCAAGCAAGCTTGCACCCAGGCATGCTCTGTGTGTCCATTCACATATAGGACGTTGCTTGGCCCCTCCCCCACTCTCGCCTTATTGGTTAACTGACTTTGATTGAGAGCAGCAAGAGCCAATGGCTTCTGCTGTTGTGTGAGCCAATCAGGAGAGCGAGAGTCCATTTTCTAGCTGCTTTGAAACACCTGCTGTATACATTAGAGGGATGGCAGGCCATTACGATTCTGCATCAAAAGAAAGCAAAGGAAAAATAAGTTATGATTTCAGTGTCTCGGTTGTGAACTTTGAAAATTAATTTCTCCAGAATGCCTATAGCTATAGAGGTGAACAGGGACTTTTTTTTCTCTGCCTGTAAAAAACCCCATCACTTGTGTGTTTAGGAGAGGAGCTTTTGAGCATTAAAAACACTTAAAAGTGCCTTACTGCACATTCCCACCTTAATGCAATCTAATGGGCAGAATTCTGGCTAATAGAATGCATTAACACACATGCAAATCTGCTGCTTTTTACTGTGCTTTTGCTGCTGGAAATTTCTGTAGGAAGAAAATAAACATCTTTTAGCTTACAGTGTGCATGAGGCCTAATACATCACAGTCTTTTCCCTCAAGACTCTCATTTATTTCTACTTAATAAAATAGTACTTTTCATATATGTGTTGTTTTGTGCAGTGTATCGCCACACTTAAGCATCTGTATGTGAACAAGATATGAGATTTGCCACACATTAAAGGACAAACATTTAATACAGAATGCATCTGTTAATAATAGACATGAAACCATACAGTTACACATGGATGTGTACATAAAACCAAATATTTCCATACAGAATCCAACAGTTATAGACAAAACATGTCAATCTACATTGTCACAGTGATTTACATGCATATTAGGAAAAAAATATTAAATTCATCAGAAAACTAATCAGGCTTCATAAGCAAAGACATTTGTCACTGCAAATAGTAATCATTTCATAGCTAGTTATTGCACTAGTTACTTGCTGTTGGTAATAGCCTCACAATGTGTATTCCCTTCTTTTTCAGTGTTAAATTAGACGATTTAGTAGTATTTAGTATTAGGATGCCCTGTTTTTTTTCACTATTGAAGCTATTAGTTTGTCATTAAATGGTTGACTCAACAGAAGGAAATGAAATAGAAATCTCACATTTAATGTAAGTATCATCCTGAATAACTAAACAATACAAAAGATCCACATGGATTAATATGCAGGACTTTAAATATACCTCACCAGCATTGTACATGAGTCATAACAGCAAAATTATACATAAAAACACAATTTTTATTACGTGAACAATATACAATCCAATATTAAAGATAAAATCCCATAAACATGGGTTATAATGGAACAATCTCAATCTATGTTAGCTTCTGTCTTCTGTAGTGGAAGACCCGCAAAACATGTAGACTGAAGTTCACGTGTCTAGATTGTACTATTGTACCCCATATTATTTTTTAATATTGGATTTCATATTGTTCAAATAGTAAAAATTGTGTTTTTATTCATAATTTTGTTGTTGTTACTTATGTACAACACTGGTAAGGTATATTTAAAGTCCCATTGATTAATCCATATGGATCTTTTGTATTGTATTCAGTTATTCGGAATGACACCTACCATTGTTGTTCCTTTTCGGAATAGACATTAAATCAGGGATTTCTTTTTCATTTTCTTTCCCAAGCGACTGTAAAGATCATTTTTGTTAATAGCAAACATGTTCATACTAACCTGTTCTGTGCAATAGAATTACATAGAGTGGCACCAAACCTCCTCTTCTCAGGTGCTGGTGCTCCTGGCTCATCCTCTCTGGCTAGTGCCCCCAACAGAAAGCTGCTTCCCATGGGGACACTCATGCAGGCTTGTTCTTGGACCCTGCTGCTGTGTCCATTGACACAGACATGGGATTTGGCCCTGTCCCCTGCTCTCTCATCACTGGCTTTGATTGACAGCAGTGGGAGCCGATAGCTCCTGGTGCCCCAGCAAAGGTTGTGAGACCCAGAAGTGGGGGGAGAGAAGAGCTTAAGACGTGCACAGATACAATGAGAACTTAAGTAAGTATAAGGCGGGGAGGGTGTGGAGCCAGTACCAATGCCTACACATTTTTTACTTAAGGTAAAAAATGTTTAGGGTTTAGAACTACTTTATAGTCCCATTTATTAATCCATACGGATCTTTTGTATTGTGACTCTACAGAAGGACTTGGATTTTTATCAAATGAAAAAATTCTTCCTATAGAAAAAAATCATACAGTGGAGTAGCCATGTTTGACTATTCTAAGGCCCCGTACACACGAGAGGATCGATCCGCTGAAATTGATCCGCGGATCGGTTTCAGCAGATAGATCCGCTGGTGTGTATGATCCAGCGGATATTTATCCGCGGATATATTTCGGGCCGACCGATTTCCAGCGGATAAAAATTTCCTAACATGCTAAGAAATCTATCCGCTGGAATCGGCTCCAGCGGATCGATCCGGTGGTCTGTACAGACTCACTGGATCGATCCGTCCGAACCCATCCCTCGCATGCGTCGTAATGATTCGACGCATGCGTGGAATTCCTTATATGACAGCGTCGCGCACGCCGTCGCGTCATCATCGCGGCGACGGTGCGACACGTCATCGCGATGGGAATTCGCATCGCGGATTTCGATCCGATGGTGTGTACACTCCATCGGATCAAAATCCTCAGAGGATTTATCCGCGGAAACGGTCCGGAGGACCGTATCCGCAGATAAATCCTCTCGTGTGTACTAGGCATAAGAGTGTATTAAATAAACTTTCTTGTTTCACATTGCCCTTAGTGTCCTCCAAGCATGTGCCATATGGCTATCTAGCTAATTGCCTGATAGATTACTCACTGCATACACCACATGGCCAGCAGATTAGGAAGTATCAACTAATCTGCTTTTTCAGTTCAGAATTGTCTGAATGCCAAGCTGATAACTGCAGTATGAAATAGAGGAGGAAACTTGTATCTTTGAATAGTAGGCTTATTATGGGAACGGCCTACCCTACCTCTTAGGCCGCGTACACACGGTCAGTCAAAACCGATGGAAACGGACTGAAGGACCACTTCATCGGTCCAAACCGATGGTATGTGGGCCCCATCGGTCAGTTATCCTTCGGTCAAAAATGTTAGAACTTGCTTTAAAATTTAACCGATGGATGCCTAACCGATAGGTCAAAACCGACGGTTAGTATGCAAAAGCATCGGTTAAAAACTTGTGCATGCTCAGAATCAAGTCGACGCATGCTTGGAAGCATTGAACTTAATTTTTCTCAGCACATCGTTGTGTTTTACGTCACCGCGTTGGACTCGATCGTTTTTTTTTAACTGATGGTGTGTAGGCACATCAGACCATCAGTCAGCTTCATCGGCTAACCGATGAGAACGGTCCGTCGGACCGTTCTCATCGGATGGACTGATCGTGTGTACGCGGCGTTACACCATGTGGTAGATGTGTTGTAGAGATATGTTTTAGGTAGAATAAAGCACAGGGCTGGCATGACAGGGTGGAGGGGGAACCAGACAGTGTAGGGTTAATATGCCTCAGGCCTCGTACACACCACCCAACATGTCCGATAAAACCATTTTCATCGGACATGTCCGCTGGGATCATTTGGTCTGATGTGTGTACACACCATCAGACCAAATTCCCCGCGGACAGAATACGCGGTGACGTGGCGGCGACGATGACGCCGCAATGTGCGCGCACCAGGAAGTTCAATGCTTCCACGCATGCGTCGAATCACTTCGACGCATGCGTGGGATTTTGGGCCAGCGGACATGTCCGATGAGTCGTACTGACCATCGGACATGTCCGACGGACAGGCTTCCAGCGGACAAGTTTCTTAGCATGCTAAGAAACTTTTGTCCACTGGAAACCTGTCCGCTAGGCCGGGAAACTGTCCGGTCGGCCCTACACATGACCGAACATGTCCGCGGAAACTGGTCCGATGGACCAGTTTCAGCAGACATGTTCGGTCGTGTGTACAAGGCCTTAGAGATAGGTGGGAGTTTCCTACCTATGTGATTGGTGAGTAAACAGGGTGACAGGGAGGAGCATAGGAGTAAATACTGTAGGAAGGGGTGGTACCATAGCAGTCAACATTGGGAAGACAGCAGTGGAACGCCCCGCCCTCCCTCCCTGGGATAGGTTATATTTATTTTGGGTATAGGTGTGGAAATGGGAGTTAGGACCCCTTGGATGAGGTTAAAAAATCTGTCGGTGGGATACAAGTGGGGAACCATTGTTGGTATTCTGTTCTCTGGTTGGGTGTGATCCTCTAAGAAGGACCAGGTATTGGTAGACCTGTAAGGTCTGTGGGGTAAGTGTTAATGTCCCCGAGTCGGCTGGGGACATCTAGCTTTGGTTTAGGTTACGGTTAAAAGTGTTAATTATGCATTTTGTTGTTTAATAAAAGGCCGGAAGGCCATTTAACTCTAACCAGTGTCATGTGTTTACTGGGAATGGGGAGGTTGGAGGTATAGGGGGCTAAGTATAAGTGGCACGGGTACCTATGAGCTTACCTAGTCATGACCTGACTGTGAGACAGACTGCTGGTACAGATAAGAGACAGATTGTTGTGGTAATATACTGTACAGCCAGGTTTCTCTATGATGCCAAACTCCTCCTTCTTCCCTCCCAACAAGCCAAAAGAGCAGTTTTGAACTGTCACCTTAAGACAATGAAGTTGACATCTTGAGACTGTCATGCTGTGATGAAGCAGTGAGTCAAATTGCCATTGTTATGTGCGTGTGGCATGCAACTAGGCTGTTGAGCTGCGACATCAGGTCATTTTGTTACTGCTAAATTTATTTGTCTGCAAGGCTGTGTATAAGAGGTTTGTCTGCCTATTAGGCAGCCCTTGTTTGTATTCCTGATGCTAAGAATTGTGCCAAAGAAGATATACTTTAAAATACAAGAGCTTGTGTCGATGGGGAAATACAACGTGATTTCAGGTGCATTCCACTTTCTTTTGACAACAGTTTAAAATGCTTCTTAGATCATTCAGAATGCTTAGAAAGGGTACCCCCCAGTGTACACACAGGGACTTTAATGGCAACTCAGTATACAGATAAATTGGAAAATATTTTATAAAACATTGTTAAAAAGTTGGTGCATACAGTACATCACCATACAGTAAAAAAGTACAGTATAACAAAGCTGATTGAAATGTAATTGTCTCCTGATACTTTACTACGATACATTTCAGGACCTGTGAATAGTCCTATATATATTTGAGCTGTTGGCAACAACTTGGGTTTATTTGGATGGGTTTCTAATTTTTATGTCTAAGAGCATTCAGAATTCATTTACAGGTACAGGTGACTAGTGGTTGACCTGCTCTGATCTACATTTGACCTCCTTCTAAGCTGCATCAAGCTGCTTTTGCATTCCATTTGGCTTATGACTTATGGGGAGGGAAGCAGTTCTGACATGAACGAAAGCCCATCAACAAAAAGGGCTTTTTAATTAACAAAAAATCGAATCTTTAGCAAATTTCCTCTGGGGGTGAACCTTTCAGATGCATGAATTTTAAAATGGCAGTGAGTGATGTTCCATCAAAGAATGTTCTGGTAAAAGTCACAATAACTGCTTTATAAATAGACCAACTACTGTGTTTCCCCGAAAATAAGACCTACCCCGATAATAAGACCTAGCATGATTCTTGGGGAGGGCTGCAATATAAGCCCTACCCTGAAAATAAGCCCTAGTAAAAATAGTTTAACATTTTTTTAAATCCATTTTGCAGAATGATTGAAGCGGCTCCCCCTTTCCTCTCTCCTCCCGCCCGATGCCCGCAGCCCCTCCCTCCTCAGCACATGAAGCGGGCAGATGCCAGCGGGACACTGGCTCCCCGCTCCTCCGCTCTCCTCCCACCCGATGCCCGCAGCCCCTACCTCCTCAGCGTACAGACGCCAGCAGCACACTGGCTCCCCCCTCCTCTGCTCTCCTCCCGCCCGACGCCCCCTCCCCAGTGCACGGAGCAGGCTGATGCCAGAAGGACGCCGGCTCCCCCCTCCTCTGCTCTCCTCCCGTCCGACGCCCGCTGCCCCCTCCCCAGTGCACAGAGAAGGCACGGAGCAGACCAACGCCAGTATGACACTGGCTCCCCCCTCCTCTGCTCTCCTCCCGCCCGACGCCCCCTCCCCAGTGCACGGAGCAGGCACGGAGCAGGCCGACGCCAGCAGGGATCCTGGAGCAGAGAAGAGCCCAGGCAGACCATGCGACAGCCAGGAAAGTCAGGGAAGCTGCAAGAAAGGTACCCACTTTGGGATCATTGTGCATACCATAGTTAAATAAGACACCCCCCAAAAATAAGCCCTAGTGTGTTTTAGGTTGCCAAAATTAATATAAGACCCGGGCTTATTTTCGGGGAAACACGGTAGTCTGTTTATTACTCCTCGGGACAAAGTTGGCAACAATTGTTAGATTCGTACTGCCAATGGCTGTACCTGACTAAGTGGACCTGGTCATTATAGAAACATAGGGCCAGATTCTCGTAGATTGCCGCATCTCTGCGGCGGCGTAACGTATGCTCACTTGCCTGTAAAGTTGCGGCGGCGTAGCATAAATCCCCCGGCGCAAGCCCGCCTAATTCAAATTCGGTGGGTAGGGGCGTATAGCATGTAAATTAGGCTGTTCCCGTGCCGAACCTAATGCACATTCACCGTCCCTAAAATTTCCAGACGTGCATTGCACTAAATGACGTCGCAAGGACGTCATTGGTTTCGACGTGAACGTAAATGGCGTCCAGCCCCATTCACGGACGAGTTACGCAAACAACGTAAAATTTTCAAATTGCGACGCGGGAACCACGGCCATACTTAACATTGGATACGACACCTAGAGGGCATGTTTATCTTTACGCCGCGGATCTCTTACGGAAACGGCGTAAATTTACTGCGACGGGCAAGCGTATGTTCGTGAATCGGCGTAACGACTCATTTGCATATTCTACGCCGACCACAATGGAAGCGCCACCTAGCGGCCAGCGTAAATATTGCACCCTAAGATACGATGGCGCAGGATGTCGTATCTTAGGCATGTTTAAGTGTATCTCAGTTTGAGAATACATTTAAACATACGACGGGCTTAGATTCGGAGTTACGTCGGCGTATCTACTGATACGCCGGCATAACTCTTTGTGAATCTGGGCCATAATTGTTAAATACTTTTCGGTCACTTACATAGTTACATGAGAAATACAGTATAGTAGAGACCAGCACATTTCATGCAAATGCAATATACAGTAGAATTCATTATTTTAATGCTTTTCATATCCATAACATTTATTGGAAGATACCTACCTGCTGGGTGATATTGTTATTTGTGACCAGCTCATATATGGGTGCTGCCTTTGTGACCTCTAGAAGAACAGGTTCTGGGGGAGCATCAGGACTCGAGGTTACATGACACAACTGACAATAAGAGGAGCAACGACCTCGGCTCTGGCACTCCATTCGCAGGCCTTGTACAAGGCGCCTCGTACTTGTGTCCAACAGACTGTTAATATATTCAGGGAAAGTCAGCACCTTGGGCTCTCTCTCCCGTTCCTCCGACTCATCTGATGGGGTATTTCCTGCAGGAAAAATAGTGTATGTATTAATAGATTTATAGACTGTAACTAAACATTTTAGAAGATAACCTCAAAAAAGTGGACTAACTTTGCCTTCATGTACCTATCTAAGAAAGTGGTTATGGAAATTCTACTCATACTAGAACTTCCACTTTTGTTCAGTATGGGTTAGACAAACATGAAGTATAGCAGATTAATAAGTTGCTTTTTTCAAGTGTGATGTGCAGAAAACAAATTTTGTTTTCTAAGCCCTGCTCTGGGTCCTGTAGCCCAGAGGCATTGTAGAGCATTGGATGGGATAAAGCCTCCAGCTCTAGCTCCACATTTTACCTATTAGCTAGACTGCACTATATAGAGAGCTATCCATAGCCCTTTTTATATGTGACACAACCAAACCACTGCCAGGCGCTCATGCTATAACCCACCAGAATGTAAACTGTCCATGGGCCAGATGTGTGAAGCTAATGATAGTGATTATTGGAAGTCCGGAGTCCAGTAACATAAGTAGCCGGAAGTCAAATAAAATGCAGTTTATTCCAACAATGAAGCAGCAATAAAAACAGCAAGAAGCCTGAGTTGAATGTGGAACAGCATTACCAGAGGTGGATCCAATCCCATCCTGCAGCAGCAGAGGGCGACGAGGGAAAACCTGCTCATACCAGGAGATCTAGATGGAGGGCAGATCCTGTGTGAGAAAGCTGCCCGCCACGGCCGAACAGCAGAGAAGCACAGGTCACCAGGAACAGCGTTGCTGTAACACCGGGATCAGCTGTTCTATCACCAAGAAGCTGAACAAACAGGAAGTGAAGTCGGTTGCCAGGACTACATGATTTGGGAAACACCCCTTTGTCAAATCCCACAAGCACCCCTTTGTATATGTGATCTGACTGATGTCCACAGATAGCTTTCTCTTGCTCTCTCTGCTTTGAGAGCTTGCTGCTGGGTGAAAAGACTGACTACTGACAGAATGCTACAAATGGAACTGATATTTGTTTACTTGCTTGGTTGAGCAGATGTCTTGTTTTACAGTGAGGGAAAAAAGTGTTTAAACCCCTGCTGATTTTGTACATCAATCTCCCTCAGTCCGGGGCTCCATGCAAGATCTCACCTTGTGGAGTTTCAATAATCATGAGAATGGGGAGGAATCAGCCCATAACTACATGGGAGAATCTTGTCAATGATTTCAAGGCAGCTGGGACCATAGCCACCAAGAAAACAATTGGTAACACACTACGCCATGAAGGACTGAAATCCAGCAGCACCCGCAAAGTGCCCCTGCTCAAGAAATCACATGTACAGGCCTGTCAGAAGTTTGCTAATGAACATCTGAATGATTCAGAGGAAAACTAGGTGAAATGTTGTGGTCAGATGAGACCACAACAAGCTTTTTGGCATTGACTCAACTTTCCATGTTTGGAGGAGGGGAAATTCTGCCTATGACCCCGAGAACACCATCCCCACCATCAAACATGGAGTTGGAAAGATTATGCTTTGGGGGTGTTATTCTACTAAGGAGACTGGAAAACTTCACTGCATCAAGGGGATAATGAACGGGGCCATGTACCATCAAATCTTGGGTAAGAACCTCCTTCCCTCAGCCAGGACATAGAAAATGGGTCGTGGATGGTTATTCCAGCATGGCAATGACCCAAAACACACGTCCAAGGCAACAAACGAGTGACTTAATAAGAAGGACATTAAGTAATGAAGTGGCCTGGCCAATCTCCAAATCTTAATCCCATAGAAAATATGTGGAGTGAGCTAAAGGTTCGAGTTACCAAACATCAGCCTCAAAACCTTAAAGGGGTTGTAAAGGTTTGTTATTTGTTTTCTAAATAGGTTAAAGCGGATGTGCCACGGGAAAAATATATTAAAAGCCAGCAGCTACAAATACTGCAGCTGCTGACTTTTAATATTAGGACACTTACCTGTCCTGGAGTCCAGCGCCGATCGCAGCAGATGACGAGCGATCGCTCGTCACTCTGCTGCTCCCCCCGCCATCCACGCTGAGGGAACCAGGAAGTGAAGCGCTGCGGCTTCACTGCCCGGTTCCCTACGGCGCATGCGCGAGTCACGCCGCGCCCGCCGATTGGCTCCCGCTGTGTGCTGGGAGCCGAGTGTTCCCAGCACACAACGGGGGGGGGCGACGGGATATGACGGAATGCCCGTCTTTTGCCCGTGAATGTCGGGCCGGAAGTGGGTGCAAATACCTGTCTTTAGACAGGTATCTGCACCCCCCTCCCCCCTGAAAGGTGTCAAATGTGACACCGGAGGGGGGGAGGGTTCCGATCAGCGGGACTCCACTTTAGGGTGGAGAACCGCTTTAATTTAAGCTAGTGCATTGTTGGGTCACTAACCTTTTCCTTCAATGTCAATGTTTTTATTCTTTGTTTTCTTTGTCTGAATCCCTCACTTCCTGTTTCTCCTCAGTAAGCTGTTCTGGCTGACTATCCCCCAGCCAGAAAGGCTCGGATGATGGGGGCAAGGTTACTGAGGAGAAACAGGAAGTGAGTAATTCAGACAAAGAAAAAAAAAAATTAGAAGGGAAATCGAAGGGAAAGGTAAGTGAATCAACAATGCACTAGCTTAAAGGAACCTATTTAGAAAATACAAAATTAACCTTTACAACCCCTTTAATGACTTGGAGAGGATCTACAAAGAGGAGTGGGACAAAATCCCTCCTGAGATGTGTGCAAACCTGGTGGCCAACTACAAGAAATGTCTGACCTTTGTGATTGCCAACAAGGGTTTTGCCACCAAGTACTAAGTCATTTTTTGTGAAGGGGTCAAATACTTATTTCACTCATTAAAATGCAAATCAATGTATAACTTTTTTGAAATTCTGTTTTCCTGGGTATTTTTGTTGTTTTTCTGTCTTTCACTGTTAAAATAAACCTACCATCCTTTACAATCACTGTAACACTCCTCTATTCCATCCAAAAGGTAAAACATGAAAAACCTTCTGTGCTGTAGCAGCCCCCCAGACTCTCCCCTTTTTTCTTTCCTGAGCCTGATCCAATCCATCGATGTGCAAGAGCGCAGCGGCTCCAGCCGCTGTCTCACTCCTCATTGGACAGATTGATAGCAGCAGGAGCCATTGGCTCCCACTGCTGTCAATCAAATTCAGTGACACAGGAGTGGGGGACGGGGCCAAGTCCTTCTCTTTGGGTCAATACATGCAGCAGCTCGGTAGTCAGCCCGCACACGTGCCCCTATGGAAACCAGCTTTTCGTGGGGTCATCTGATGAAGAGGAGGGGCCTGGAGCATTGGCGGGAACCACAGAAGAAGAGGATCTGGGCTGCTCTGTGCAAAACTATTGCACAGAGCAGGTAAGTATGACATGTTTGTAAAATAACAGGAAATGTACCCAATGCCATTATGGTTTCTCTTTTTGGCTGTTACTTCATACAGAGCTTTAAACCACTACTGGGGCTTGCATTTGGGTAGTGAACAACAAGTGATTCAAACAGCCAGATGTCGGCACATGCTAATTTTCATTCAATATTTTCAAAAAAGTTTAATGCGTGGTATAACTTTTAAATAAGAGAGAGAAGGCAAGCATTAAAAATTGTGAAAAGGAAAGCTGCACATCCACACCCTCTGTGAAAACATACCCTAAGGCCCCGTACACACGGTCGGTTTGGTCCGATGAGAATTAACTGAAGTTCATTTTCATCGGACCAAACCGACCATGTGTATAGGCTATCGGTCTGTTTTCCTTCGGTCCAAAATTTTAAAACATGCTTCAAAACTGAACCGATGGACCGCTGCCCCATCGGACCAAACCGATGGTTAGTACAGAAAAGCATTGGTTCAAAACCCGCGCATGCTCAGAATCAAGTCGACGCATGCTTGGAAGCATTGAACTTCGTTTTATTCAGGTTGTTGTGTGTTTTACATCACCGCGTTCTGACCCGATCGGATTTTGAACTGATGGTGTGTACACACATCAGGCCGTACGGCCACTTCAGAGGTGAACCAATGAAAACGGTCCGTCGGACCATTCTCATTGGTTTTGTCCAACCGTGTGTACGGGGCCTAAGTGGTCATGTTCCAGGCAAAGTCTAAAGCTGTGAATGTGTGTATTATGATGTAAAATGAGTTGTAAGTGGAACTACTGTAAAGGCAAAACCTTTTGTTCATTTAGAATAGTGTAAGGGAGGGCTATAACCACTCTCCTCTCACCATTTTTTGCCAGGTATTTCTTTTTGGGTATATTTCCCATTACTTCCTGTCCCATAGCCAAAACAGGAAGTGAGAGGAAAAACCTCCATAGTGTAGGAAATCCTGGTAGTCACCAGAACAAGTGTCCCCAGTAGAAGATTCCTGAGAACCCAAAATGTGAGATTTACTTTAACTTTCACTCTCGATGATAATGGGAAACAAATCTCCCTAAATGGGTTTTCATTTTAGCTTTCAAAATTCTCCTGATGAAGCAGAATCCATGTTTGTGAAATGCATATAGAAAGTTCCAGTCCACTATCTATTTAGCAGGCATGCATGCATGAGATATCAATATGATGTGTATGAATGAATATATTTGAATGCATATAGGCAGATAAAAGATGTTAAATAGAAAAATATTTTTGAGGCTATTTATTACAGGTACTTATACAACACCATACATTTAGGCAGTGATTTCCATATATATTGTACATTCACACCAGTCTCTGCCCTCAAGGAGCTTACAATCTAAGATCCCTAACTCACATTCATACATACACATACTAGGGCCAATTTAGATAGGAGCCAATTAACCTACCAGCATGTCTTTGGAGTGTGGGAAGAAACCGGAGTGCCTGGAGGAATCCCATGCAGGCACAGGGAGAACATGCAAACTCTGTGCAGGTAGTGTCCTGGTTGGGATTCTACCCAACTACTCTAGTGTTGCTAGGCAGAAGTGCTAACTACTACTTACTGCTAGTGCAAAACATGTGTTATGCAAGGTTTTTAGGAAATGTTTAATTTGTTAAAGTTACAGTCAGGTTGAAAAAAGTCCATCCAGTCCCATCAATAAAAGAGACAAAACAAAATCATACAATCCCATATACACAATCCTATACCCACAGTTAATCCAAAGCTACCCACAACTCAGCCCCCAGCTACATTCTCTTTGTTTTTCTCAAGACCTCCTGTTCTCTAGCTCCCTTGTCACTTCCTCCAATGCTCACCTCCAGGACTTTTCCAGACACTCTCCAATCCTATGGAACGCCTTACCCCAATCTGTCCGATTATCTCCTATTCTATTAGCTTTTAGACAATCCCTGAAAACCTTCCTCTTCAAAGAAGCCTGTTCTACCCACACCTAACAACTGTATTTTCATTTTCTCCATCTGATCATCTCCCCACCACTGTTATCTTTTATTCCACTTGACCTTTCCTTCTAGATTGTAAGCTTTAACGAACAGGGCCCTCTGATCCTTTCTGTATTGATTTGTATTGTAACTGTCCCCACGTTGTAAAGCGCTGCGCAAACTGTTGGCACTTTATAAATCCTATATAATAATAATAATCCAGAGGAAGATGAAAACCCCTAGCAAAGCATGATCCAATTTGCTACAGTGAAGCCCCATACACACTATCAGTTTTCCTGACGGTTTTCTCATCAGGTTTACCAAAACCATGTAGTACAAGGGCCTGCCTGATTGCATACAAATTGAAACTCTTGAGGTTTGACCTCATATTAGATGGTTTTGGTAAACCTGAAGAGAAAACCGTCAGGAAAACTGATAGTGTGTATGGGGCTTGAGGGAAAAAATTCCTTCTTGATCCCCCGAGAGGCAATTGGATATTCCATGAATCAACTTTACCTATACTGTAAATGTCAGTACCCAGTTATATTATATACATTTAGGAAAGAATCCAGGCCTTTTATTATTATTAAAAAAAAAAAATTGTTTAAAATGATTGCCTGGATACCCAAAACTTCCACTGCTTTCTGCTGTTGTGATATGCAACAGCTATTTGGATGAGGTACCTTACATATGAACACACTTCAATTCCCTATAATTACCTACATTTATTCAAAAGAAAATTGTTTTTCAGCTCTTATCCACTAGAATAATATTAGGTCAGTCAGAGCAATGAGAGATGATTTGGTGCAATGGGTCACTGCACATTGGCCTTATTATCAGTGTTCCTCCAGTTGTGGGGCTGCCAGGCACAATGGCTCCTTGATTGTTTTACCTCTACTTCTATCTTCATTTGTAGAAGTCTATCTGCACATCTGGAAATGTATATACAGTAAAACCTTAGTTTGAGAGTAACTTGGTTTGAGAGCGTTTTGCAAGACAAGCAAAATGTTTTAATAAATTTTGCCTTGATATACAAGCGATGTCTTGATATAGGAGTAGCGTCATGTCACAACTGAGTATAAAAAAGAAGAGAGGAGCCTCTGAGTGTAGCAAAATGGTTACATTTAATGAAGGTACAACATTTAGCAACTTATTGCTACACTAAGGCTTTGTACACACGACTGAACATGTCCGCTGAAACTGGTCCGCGGACCAGTTTCCGCGGACATGTTCGGTCGTGTGTAGGGCCGACCGGACAGTTTTCCGGCCTATCGGACAGGTTTTCATCGGACAAAAGTTTCTTAGCATGCTAAGAAACTTGTCCGCTGGGAGCCTGTCCGTCGGACATGTCCGATGGTCAGTACGACATGTCCGCTCGCCCGAAATCCCACGCATGCGTTAAAGTGATTCGACGCATGCGTCGAAGCATTGAACTTCCACGTCAGAGAACGTCGGTGTCGTATACGTCACCGCGTTCTCTGTCCGTGGGGATTTTGGTCTGATGGTGTGTACAACCATCAGACCAAAATCTCAGAGCGGACATGTCCGATGAAAACGGTCCGCGGACCGCTTTCATCGGACATGTTTGCCCGTGTGTACGAGGCCTTAGAGTTGCCTCTCTTCTCTTTTATACCCTGTAAAAAAATGCTTTGATATACAAGTGCTTTGGATTACAAGCATGTTTCTGGAAATAATTATGCTCGCAATCCAAGATTTTACTGTAGTTTATATACTCTTTTGGTGCATAAGACAAACCAGGAAACTAAAATCAACAATTAATGATAGACATGGAAAAGCGGGGCTAATTAAACTTTGGCGGCTACCTTGTATCTGCTGTGCAGTTTAGCAGGTTTAGGCAATAGCAAGTTGCACATGCAAATAATATGCTGATGCAATAGTCACAAATGAGTGGGAGACAGATGTACAATACGGAAGGTTTTTTTTTTAAGATCTGTCTGCGTTGAGAACTGTAATATGTGAGATGTCTCACTGCTGGATACCAGGACTTAGGCAGATCTGACACTTTAATAACACTCAGGCAAAATTACCAGAAGTCTGCAGAAAGTAACACTTCACATGTTGTAACAGCAGTCTTGTTTTGTATTTCATGACTTTTTTTTGGAGTACAAAAGAAAGTAAGAAGTGTAAAGAGATACTGAGTTCAAAGTAAATATTTTTTTTAATGTATCATTCAGGCTAGTTTAACTCTAATGCATTACAATAAATAGATTTTGTGCACGTATTCAGTAACACACAGTACTATCCTTATTTTTTTGGTTGTGTATTCATTTATTACAGGTACTTATATAGTGCCATCAATTTACGCAGCGTTTTACATATATATATTGTACATTCACATCAGTCCCTGCCCTCAAGGAGCTTACAATCTAAGGTCCCTAATATAATTTGAGGGGTTTCAGGGATTCCCCACAGACCCCGAAACTCCAACAGGAAAAAGTGGGCGGGGAGGACTATACCGGTACTACATATATTGGTTGAACGCAACCAGAGTAATTCACATTGGGTAAATTTAGAAAAATATTATTATTAGAATACTAGGACGATGGTACACCCCCTATTCTATTGTATTTTTTCAATTATAAAAGGTTAAATCATAATCTAAGGTCCCTAACTCACACATTCATACATACAAGGGCCAATTTAGATAGGAGCCAATTACTTACCAGCATATCTTTAGATTGTTGGAGGAAACAAGAGGACCCAGAGGAAACCCACGGAGGCACAGGGAGAACAAGCAAACTCCAGGCTAGTATTACCAAGGTTGGAATTCGAACCAACAACCCTAGTACTGCTAGGCAGAAGTGCTCACCACTTAGCCACTGTTGTTTATGTTAGTATAAAATTTAAAGGCCAATATTAAATCTTAAACATTAGAATAACTAAGGATATTTAATCAAACCTAAATAAACTGCCCCTTATGCCGCGTACACGCCATCGGGTTTCTCGGCGGTGAAAACACCACCGAGAAAACCGATGGGGAAACCGAGCACCGGCTTGGTCCCTTTTCCCCGTGTACACATGGCCGGTTTGCCCCGACTGGTTTTCTCTTGGTCGAGAAAACCGGCCATGTGTAGGCTCCCTAGCAGTGTTTCCCTATGGGAAAACTGCCGATCAAAAACACGCAAAACAACATGTTCTAAATTTTCCCGTTGTGATTCTCGGTGGTTTTCTCGTCAGCAAAACTGCTGGAGAGCCTACACACGGAAGATTTTCTCATCCAAGAGAAAACATGACAGTTTTCCCGACGAGAAAACTGATCGTGTGTATGCGGCTTTACCCTCCTCTGTGGACCCTTATTACAGGGGTCAGAAGAGCCTTGGATGCAATTAGCCTTGATCACCACAAAACACGATGAGGAAACCAGGCATGGTGAGCATGGACAAACAGCTCTCCACAATCCGTTTTTTTATTGTTGTTCATCAATTGTGTGCTGGCTGCTTAAGGATTGTTCATTTATTCGTCCATTTTTTAATTATTCTTTTATTTCAACCAGTGCAGCAGATTTTAAAATATTATTTGTTGAGGGGTATACATTTTTTTTATTGTGGCATTTATGTTCATATTTTATTGATAAGGTAGCGCTATTTTTTTTTCATCTTATTTGCACTTTAAAGCGGGGGTTCACCCTATTAAAAAAAAAAAAAAAAAAAAAAATTATTCTAGCATTACATTCGGCATCGTAGCGCGAGCTACAGTATGCCGGTCTTACATTTTTTATCCCCGTACTCACTGTGCTATTCCACATTGAAGATTCTGGGGAATGGGCGTTCCTATGGTGAGAGAAGGTGATTGACGGCCGGCCCTGGCACGTCACGCTTCTCCGGAAATAGCCGAAATAGGCTTGGCTCTTCACGGCGCCTGCGCATAGCCTGTGCGCAGGCGCCGTGAAGAGCCGAGACCTACTCCGGCTGTCTTCGGGGAGCGTGACGTGCCAGAGTCGGCCGTCAATCACCCTCCCTCTTGCTAGGAACGCCCATTCCCCGCGGCAGACGGAATCGTCTATGTACGATTAAACAGTGAGTACGGGGTTAAAAAATGTAAGACCGGCATACTGTAGCTCGCGCTACGATGCCGAATTGTATGCTGAAATGTTGTTCAGCAGGGTGAACCACCGCTTTAATGACTCACTAAAAAAGGAGCAGCAACACTATAATATTATTACAGGGAGTGCAGAATTATTAGGCAAATGAGTATTTTGACCACATCATCCTCTTTATGCATGTTGTCTTACTCCAAGCTGTATAGGCTCGAAAGCCTACTACCAATTAAGCATATTAGGTGATGTGCATCTCTGTAATGAGAAGGTGTGTGGTCTAATGACATCAACACCCTATATCAGGTGTGCATAATTATTAGGCAACTTCCTTTCTTTTGGCAAAATGGGTCAAAAGAAGGACTTGACAGGCTCAGAAAAGTCAAAAATAGTGAGATATCTTGCAGAGGGATGCAGCACTGTTAAAATTGCAAAGCTTCTGAAGCTTGATCATCGAACAATCAAGCGTTTCATTCAAAATAGTCAACAGGGTCGCAAGAAGCGTGTGGAAAAACCAAGGCGCAAAATAACTGCCCATGAACTGAGAAAAGTCAAGCGTGCAGCTGCCAAGATGCCACTTGCCACCAGTTTGTCCATATTTCAGAGCTGCAACATCACTGGAGTGCCCAAAAGCACAAGGTGTGCAATACTCAGAGACATGGCCAAGGTAAGAAAGGCTGAAAGACGACCACCACTGAACAAGACACACAAGCTGAAACGTCAAGACTGGGCCAAGAAATATCTCAAGACTCATTTTTCTAAGGTTTTATGGACTGATGAAATGAGAGTGAGTCTTGATGGGCCAGATGGATGGGCCCGTGGCTGGATTGGTAAAGGGCAGAGAGCTCCAGTCCGACTCAGACGCCAGCAAGGTGGTGGTGGAGTACTGGTTTGGGCTGGTATCATCAAAGATGAGCTTGTGGGGCCCTTTCGGGTTGAGGATGGAGTCAAGCTCAACTCCCAGTCCTACTGCCAGTTTCTGGAAGACACCTTCTTCAAGCTGTGGTACAGGAAGAAGTCTGCATCCTTCAAGAAAAACATGATTTTCATGCAGGACAATGCTCCATCACACGTGTTAAAGTACTCCACAGCGTGGCTGGCAAGAAAGGGTATAAAAGAAGAAAAACTAATGACATGGCCTCCTTGTTCACCTGATCTGAACCCCATTGAGAACCTGTGGTCCATCATCAAATGTGAGATTTACAAGGAGGGAAAACAGTACACCTCTCTGAACAGTGTCTGGGAGGCTGTGGTTGCTGCTGCACGAAATGTTGATGGTGAACAGATCAAAACACTGACAGAATCCATGGATGGCAGGCTTTTGAGTGTCCTTGCAAAGAAAGGTGGCTATATTGGTCACTGATTTGTTTTTGTTTTGTTTTTGAATGTCAGAAATGTGTATTTGTGAATGTTGAGATGTTATATTGGTTTCACTGGTAAAAATAAATAATTGAAATGGGTATATATTTTTTTTTTGTTAAGTTGCCTAATAATTATGCACAGTAATAGTCACCTGCACACACAGATATCCCCCTAAAATAGCTAAAACTAAAAACAAACTAAAAACTACTTCCAAAAATATTCAGCTTTGATATTAATGAGTTTTTTGGGTTCATTGAGAACATGGTTGTTGTTCAATAATAAAATTAATCCTCAAAAATACAACTTGCCTAATAATTCTGCACTCCCTGTATTCACTAATATTTTTGGAACAGTGTTGGCGCCACCATTTCTTCTTCTAATAATGTAACATGTTTACCATTCTCCCCCTCATCCCCTGACCCCCCCTTCCCTGTGACAGAAGGTGGGGATTCTTCTCTCCTTACCTGCTGTTACATTTAAAAAATGTATTAACTGCCTGGATGTAGATACGGACAGAGTGTTGACAGAAGTGTCTGCAGAAGCCTGAGATCATAATTACTCTGCAGGCTGAACAGGGTTACCTGACAGCCTGTCTGATATTGGGGTGCAAAAAAAAAAATTCAGATGGCAGAACATGGGAGGTCAGCAGGGCTAAGGATAGAGGTTGGCTGAGCCAAGGGCAGGGGTCAGCAGGGTGGAGTACAGGGGTTACCACTGGCAGGGCAGAGGACTGGGGCCAATGCTGGCAGAGCAAAAGACAGAGGTCACTGCTAGCAGAAGAGAGGACAGAGGTCACTGCTAGCAGGAGAGAGGACAGAGGTCACTGCTAGCAGGAGAGAGGACATGGTTCACCACTGGAAGGAGAGAGGACAGGGGTCACAGCTGGAAGGAGAGAGGACAGGGATCACAGCTGGAAGGAGAGAGGACAGGGATCACTGCTGGAAGAAGAGAGGACAGGGTTCACCGCTGGAAGGATAGAGGATAGGGTTCACCGCTGGAAGGATAGAGGACAGGGATCACTGCTGGAAGGAGAGAAGACAGGGGTCACAGCTGGAAGGAGAGAGGACAGGGTTCACCGCTGGAAGGAGAGAGGACAGGAATCACCACTGGAAGGAGAGAGGACAGGGATCACCGCTGGAAGGAGAGAGAGGACAGGGATCACCGCTGAAAGGAGAGAGGACAGGGATCACCACTGGAAGCAGAGGGGACAGGGATCACATAACTTCCCACATTCCCCTTATTAAAATGACATGGAAGAGGAAGTCGAATATGAGTTTTCAGCAAGAAAAAAATCAACTAAAGTGGTTCTAAAGGCAGAAGGCTTGTTTTCTTAATGCATTCTATGCATTAGGATGGAATATAATGTGCAGCAGCCTTCCTCAGCCCCCCTAATACTTACCTGAGCCCCATCTCAATCCAGAAATGTGCACAAGTGCCTCTCCCTCCTGATTGGCTGTGACACAGCAGTGACACCATTGGCTCCTGCTTCTTCTAAGTCAGTTATCAAATGAGGGAAGAGAGGGGGGCAGGGCCGAGCCACAGCTTCGTATCTGAATGGACACACAGAGCTGTGGCTCTGCTCAGGTGCCCCCATAGCAAGCTGTTTGCACTCGACAGGAGTGTCGGCGAAGGACCTGAGAAGAGGAGGATCCGGGCTGTGCTGTGCAAAACCACTGCAACAGATCAGGGAAGTCTAACGTGTTTGTTATTTGTAAAGAAAAAAATGAGACTTTAGTATTACTTTAAAAATGTAAACAGCAATTTGTAATTTTTTTTTTAAGTTATGCTATTTGAACGGGTACATGTAACAAATAGTAATTAGCTGTTATCTCAGTTTGGCTGCAAAAATGGAAATACGTAATAGGCAATCCTATCCTTCTGCCTAAAGAGCACTTCAAACCCCTTCAAATTTGTCATTACTTAACACCAACATTCACCTACAGTAGTTATTCCAAATATAACTAAGGAATATCCTTTTGGGAACTAATTTCCCTTAAAATAGGTACAACTATATTTTACAATCTTTCCCATTTACATTGGAAACAATAATTCAAAGCAAACTACAGTCATGTACTGTACACTGTATTGGGAGCTGGGGGTGTCCTCAAAAAATATTTCTGAAATGGTTCATAACTCCATATAGGCCTTGTACACACGGGCAAACATGTCCAATGAAAACGGTCCGCTGGACCGTTTTCAGCGGACATGCCCGCCCGGAGATTTCTGTACAATGGCTGTACACACCATCATACAGAAATCCGCGTGTACACGATACACAGTGACGAGGCCACGCCGTCGCGGCGACGATGACGCGGCGACGTGCACGGCCCTGGAAGTTCAATGCTTCCACGCATGCGTCGAAGTCATTCAACGCATGCGAGGGATGGCGGCCGCTCAGACATGTACGGTAAGTCTGTACAGACGACCGAACATGTCCGACGGACAGGATTCCAGCGGGCATGTTTCTAAACATGTTTAGAAACATTTGTCCGCTCGAAAACGGTCTGGTGGACAAATGTACGCTGGAAACCTGTCCGCTCGGCTGTACACACGACCGAACATGTCTGCTGAAACTGGTCCGCGGAACCAGTTTCAGCAGACATGTTCGGTCGTGTGTACGGGGCCATAGAGTAAACTCTTTAAAGAATGCTCCCTTAAATGTTGGAGGAACTGTGACCAAAAAAGGACTATCATACATTTACTATGGGCAGGCACCTCCCATAGAAGTTTTGATACTCAGTACATAAAACTACTATCTACAATCTTGGTATGTTTTACAAAATCAGAACTAGCTATGTTGATCATATGGTTAGAAAAAATGCCTTTATCAATATCAAATCATTATAGTTGCTTAATTCTCGATTAGTGGCAAAACTAACCTAAACAAGATACTAGTAGAGGCGTATCTAGTGAAAATAGCGCCTATGGCAAGCACGGAAACTGCGCCCCTGTCGAAACATTTGAAACCCATCTTTCAGATAACCTTAACAAAAAAAACAGCTAACAAAACTAGTGATATTTATCATCCCTTGTGATACCTTGGGTAGTGACATATCCTCTATATGGAGAAATCTGGTGTTAAACCCCTGATCCCTCCTCTACCCTCCAGGCCAGGTAAATGCAGAACCAATACTGGAAGTGATGAAATCTTCATCACTTAAGGCCTCAGTTTTCACAGAGGAGAGGGAGAAACTGATGTTCCTCATTTGTGCGCTGCCAATCCGACCAGATGGAATGGAAGAGTCTGGGAGAACAGGGGAGGGCTGTGGCTGAACGTAGCAAGGATAGCACTGCCATTGTCCATTAGCAAATGTGCTGAAAAGGAGATCTGCCTATGCTTGGGAGGAGGGAAGAAGAGACCCTCAGACCCTGGTAAATGCCTTGCTGCCCAGCCACTCAACAGCGCCCCCTTCATATGGCGCCCATGGCACTTGCCATGGCTGCCATACCCTAGATACGCCACTTACTAGAAGGAACATGAAGACAATAAAAGCAAGTGATTTGACCTGTTGTCAATTTAGGAAAAATATCACCTTAGGCCCCTTTCACATGGGTGCCTCCGTCGAATGAAATCGGCTTGCTCAGCGGGGGATCGACACGCTGAGCAGGCAGATGACAGGTCCGTGTCCACTCCGTTGTGCAGAGCAGACACGGACACAGGCCACTCTCCTCTATGGGGAAATCAGATTTAAATGGACCGTCCATTCCCATCTGATCCACCGACGGATTGAAAATAGGACCACCATCCGTCTGTTTTTTGTGGGCAGGATCAGATCAGATGGCGACGGGTGTCAGCAGACATGAAGGAAAATGGAGGGTTCGATCAAGTGCACCTGAAAAACTGACAGGTAGACTACTGTAGAGAGTAGTCTAGCTTAGTGGTTCTTAACCTTTTTTGAGACCAAGACCCGGTAAATACCTGGCGAACATTGGCTGTTTGCCATGCTCAGGTAACACCCAAATTTGCGGCGGGTGTTTGCCATGCCGAACACCCTGCAATGCAGTGCTTGCTGCACAGTGCATTTTGTGGCCGGGTTGGGCAAAGCTTTGCAGGGAGCAGTATAAGCTGGTTTGTAAGAAGTGGGCCGGGAAGCCGGCCGCGGTGTCCTTAACAACTGATGAGTCATCAGCTGTGAATGGGCTTTCCCATTTTTCTTCTAGGTGCGGCGGGAGGCATGATTGATGATGGATCTACATAGGGGGACACTGTTTTTTTTATTTTTTAATAAAGGAATCAAAAACTGTCTTTCTGTTTTTTTTTTACTTTTTGACACATCAACATGGGGACACGGTGCTTTGAGGTGGGGGGCAGAGCCCTCACTGCCCCAAAGCTACCACCCCCCCATGTTGAGGACTTGTGGCCTGCTATGGTTCAAGAGGGGTGCTCACTTGTTCCCCTCCCCCTTTTCCAAACTGCCAGGCTGTTTGCTGCAGCATGTGCTATGCATGCTACAGATGCACCACTTTACAGGCAGGCTAAGGGGACCTCCTAGGCACTATATTTAAAGGGAATTTGTATTGTTGCACTTTAAGCATCATTAAAATCACTTGTCCTGAAAAAAACGATTGTTTTAAAAAAAAAATTGGGATTGGAACATGGACCCCCATACCTCTTTTATGGCCAATTACTTGCATATAAGCCTTCAATATGGACACTTTAGATTTTTCCCATTTGGCTCCCATAGACTCCAATAGGGTTCACCGTTCGGGTTAAAACTTTTCCCCTGTTCGGGAGTTCTGTTGCGAACTGAACAGTGGGGTGTTCGGCCCATCTCTATGTGGGAGATTGGGGGGCACTATTTAGGCTGAGGGCTCTCAGGGGGTGTGGAGGCACTGTAGGACACTATGAGAGGTTGGGGGCACTGTGGAAGCTAAGAAGCACTGTTGGAGGTTAAGGAATCTACAACTCTGTAATATTTAAGCAATAAGCTGTTCTCATTGTTACCCAGCATACATCATCAGCATAAGCTGTGGCTGTGAATACCATTCAATCTGGATTTATGCTGAAGATCCACCCTTTGATAGAAATGTTTTTTTACGATACATGAGAGTCTGCACTGATGATCCATGCTGGATAAATGGTCCCGATTGTTATCTTTTTCATGAGCTCATGAGCTGATTTAGATCTCCAGTGCTGAGATCTATTATTTATTCAATTATATTTGGGAAGCAGCTTTACATGTCTGGTTTTACTCAAGCACTGGAAGACATTTGGAATTTTTTTGGGCACTTTAAACGCTTTTCTTCACTGTATTTCATCAATTATTTATATATATATAGTTTAACAAACAAAATAATTCTACAAATTATTTGTAAATACACCTGTATAGTGTATTTTTTTGTACATGTCTATACCTCAGATCAGGGGGAGGGACATTTGAAGAAGTAACGGGAGATAGAGGAATTTGATTCTAATATAGGGACAGACTCTTCATATCAGGAACAGTACAGAATGTAGTCTGATGAAACTGCATTGTATGTACTTGCTACAGCATTTTATGGCATCTATATCAAAGCAGGACATTGTCTGAGAGTGTTATTTGTTTTTTCAAACAGGGCATCTAAAAACAATAGGCAGACATAGAGAAATAACTATGTCCTTTATGCATTTATGGCGTAATTCTGTGTTTTGCCTGACTTTCTTTAAAGAAGCTGTATGTGTATGTGATTTATATTATTTCAATGTGAAGCCTCACGACCCTCTAGTGTGCAATGCTGGCACTACAAGACATTTTGCCAATCACTGCATTGAATGTATAAGTACAATTTTACTACCAAGACAGCATTTAACTGTCATGTCATTCAGTGTTACAGCTTCATCATATTTCTCGGAGATGCTTCCTCCCGCTTGCGGTAAAGTTCCTGAAATAAATGAGAGCAGTTCAGTTTGTCAGACTACCTAAATCAGTTCGCTCACATGTTTCAGGTGAATTTACTGCCAATGCTAATAAGGAGCAGATATGTCTCTTGCAGACAGCTGTTTAATATGCACAGGAAGATGCCTAATAGTTCTTATACAACAGCAGTGTACACACTGAACCCTCAGAGGTTTATCCAGAAGAATGTTTACAATAGCTGTAGACAGAGCATTGTCAATGGTGTCACATCATCTAATATCAGGATTAATGAGATAGGGCATCTGAGATAAAACTAATAAGAGACAATCCCGCTGTGACAGTGTTCCCAGGCTGACTCTTATAACATCATTCATAGAGTTACCAAGAGCAATGCCCAAGATTGTTTTATGTTTCATTTTGTGGTCTCCAAACTGAGCCGGGGGGCAGATGTGGTCCTTTGCTTGCCTATATCCTGCTCTTGGGGCACTATTCCCCTCACTGACACCAACAATGGGGTATAGTTCCCATCACTGACACCATCAGTTGGTGCATTATTCCTTCCACTGACACCAATGGTGGGGCACTATTCCTTCCCTTGATACAAACAGGGGGGCATTATTCTTCTTACTGACACCAATGTTGGGTCACTATTCCTTCCCCCTTAACCAACAATAATTCACTATTCAGTAGCACCCTCCTAGTGTAGGAGGCTAGGTAAAAAATAATTCTCCTTTTTTTTTTTATCAAGGGAGCAGTAATTGTTTGATTTCTTGTTTGATTGCTTCCCCATCCTCTGGAATGAGCTTCCAGAACTTAAGGAGGAAGATGCAAAATAACCAGCTTGAAAATGTATAAGGTTCCAGCTAATCCCTGGAGAGGAGTGTCCAGAAGAGGCTGAAATGGTGATAAATAGTCTGAGACACTGGACAGCAGGTCGGTGGTATTTACGCTACTGCAATAGAAACTGGTCTTCGAGCCTGACCCCTGATCATGACAACAGTAGCAAGGCCACCACAAGTGCAGCAGTGAGCAGTAATAAAATGTAATCTACTGAGAACTGGAACTACATATATATCTAGAGCACATTTATGGCTGCAATGCTAGTCTTAGACTGACTGGGTATGCACTGTCTAATAGTAAAGGAGGATGGTAGAGGAAGGGGAGGCAGGGGAACAACAGGGACTTGCAGAATAATTATTATGGGAGGGGCAGTTTTTGAGAAGTTCTTCTGCTGGCTATCCTTGGGGTCCTTTAGGAGCATCTTTTCACTTAACAACAGTCCCAGTTAACCTAGATACAGTATAGGTACAGCATGGGTATTGTATAGTCTTGGCACAGGTGCAAGGTAGATGTGGTTTAGATGCAGAAACATGTTCCGTATAATGCAGTAAAGGGTTGGTATAGGTGAAGTCCAGGTTTGGAATAAGTGCCTTATGGAGTGCAGCATGGGTGTTATATGGATTGGGTACCCTTGTTCTCCTGCTGTCAGTGGCTCATTTCCTGCAAGCAGTATAAGCAGTGGGCGAATACCCCTCCCACAAGTCCCCAGGGGGCCCCCTCAGTCTCTCCTCAAAGGCCTCCAGTGAAAATCGATGGGAAGTAGAGGGTGAGTGGATGCACCAGTCCCTTTATGGCACTAGTGCAGGTGCTGTAGGGGGTGCTGTGTTGTCCCCAGGTGTCCTTACTCCCAATCTCAGGCTTGTATCTCTGCTGACATGGTCTCCCACTGGCAAATGAATATTCAGACAGAGAGGCTCTCTCTCTAACTCCTTCAGCTCCATGAGAAATAAATTTCCTGAGCAGTTTAATAAAAATCCCTCCTTACATGGCTGCTGTCTGAAACTCCCAGGATTCTCAGCGTTCTGCATAGAAGTCTATGGGCTTGCTTGGCTTAAGCTCTCCCCCTGCTGGCTGGAGGAGAATGGTGTAGCATAACATCAGTATCTCAGTGAAGGGAGAGAAGAATAAAAGACTGCTTCATACTGCTGTAGCCCAGCACCTAGCTACAGGAAGATTCACCCTTTCTGTTTGTCATGTTTACTGTTATCACCAAAATTAAAAATGAAAGAAAATATAAAATGTTGTCCGCAGAATAGTATTAGAGGGGAAATCTTCCAATAGCGACACTAGTTCATGTGACCTTCATGACAACCAGGGATTCTCTCACTTCCTGTCTTGGCTATGTGAAAGGAAGTGAAGGGAAATCTCCCAAATGGGACAAATATGGCAAAACAAAACAAAACTGACAGGGGTTATTTTATGAGTTCAAGCCACTTTTAAGTGGACCTATGGTATACTAACACCTAGCTACCCCTAAGTAGTTTCTGGTGCTAGGGCCTCAACACTGCATGATGCATGGATTCTGGCATGTGGTATATCTGCATGCTTTTACAGGTAAAGATGCTGCTGCAAGAAAAGGTGAATAAACAACACAAAATAGGTATGGGTTAACCACTTGGATCTTGGGTGCCCTTTTAAAATGGCACTGGGACAGTAGTTATGTGTCCCAGAAATGCTTTCAAAGGGCAGCAGGAATCAGTGTCTCTGCAGGGTCAGCTTTGCAGCAGGCTCAGCTCTTACAGCACTTTCTTTCAGCTGGTAGACAGCTGATCTCTCGATATTGCATGTCAACAGATACTCCTCCCATGGCGAATTGTAAATGATATTATGAGGATGGAGGATTTACTGGCATTCAATATGGACACTTCCTCTAAGTTTTTATCCCATTTCTTCAAAACGTAACAGGACTATGATGTTTTCACCACTATACATTGCTCAGGGACAAACCACTCCCCCTCTCTTTCTTTCTTCTTCAATCTATTCGCCTTTTTTCTTTCTCACTCTATTCACAGTTCCTAATGCCTGGTACACACTATGAGTTTTTTTTCCTTCAACCCAGCAGTGATTTCCCCTGCTAAGCTGTTGTGTTCTGACAGCGGGACGTGGGGGACAAGGTGGATGCCCCCCCACACCAGAACACTTCGATCGGGCCATTGTTTTTTTTAACCGCCCGATTTCTCCCAAAGTTTGGCCAGTGTGTACGGTGCTTTACCCACAACCTGTACTTTGTCATGAGACTATGCCATATATGTGGTAAAAAACAATGCATGATGTTATTTTATGGAGTTCATTCTTCAGTGTCACTCGATCACTAATGATCAGTTATTGACCTTCTTTTCGACCGTTGTACCCACTGAATGACTGTAGCTTTTTGACATTTGCCTCAGTTATGTGGTAATAATTGGCTGTATGTACCACCTTTTTTCCTTCTTGTAAGTTTAAAATTCATATTAGAAAATGTATTCAACCTTAAAGGGGGGGGGTGAAGTTTGTAGTTCAGATGTAGACTTTCTTTTTATTTTCTATATATATATATATATATGTTCTCGTAATAAGCTTGTTGGAGCAAAAAAAAATGCAATAAGACAAGGTTTTTTAACATATCCAATCTAGTCTGCCACTTACGAGCAGGGCTGGACTGGGACAAAAATTTGGCCCTGGACTTCATCCAGACTGGCCCACTTTGACATGTTTCTCCTATGCCGGCCGGACAACTCCCCAAGCCCCCTCTCCCCCTTCACTAGCCACTAGCCGTTCTACTTTATTAGAGTAGAATGGTTGGTACTGGTACTCTTATAGGCAGTACCAGTGGGGAAGCTAGACATTATTTTACCCAGGGCAAAGAATCAGTTCGGTGCCCCCCCCCCCTTATGGGACAAGTTTAGGCAGAAGTGAGAAACTCCCAGTCCATAGCTGTTGAGTCAGCTGTCTGTTCCCCTCCCCCATGCTCCTCTGTCATCCCCCCTGCTCCTCTGGTCCTCCCCCAGATTCTCTGTCCCCCCCCCAGGTGAGCGCTGCGGGGAAGGGAGAGGAGGTGAGCTCTGCGGGGAGGGAGAGACAGAGGAGCGGAGGGGGGGCGGCAGTCACTGAAGCCGGCCCACTGAGCCATCGGCCCACCGGGAAACTCCCTGTAGTCCCAATGGCCAGTCCATCTCTGCTTACGAGCCACTGCAATGTGTACTTTCTGGTAACCCATAGACATAACATTGTATCCCAACCCAGCAAAAAGAGGCGGAAGACTATTATCTAATGGCTATGGATATCTTTACATTTGGCTTATCACCCATCCAAAATCATTCCCAATATTTAAAAGAGCTAAATACAGCAGCTTTGAAAAAAAGTTGTGTTATGTTTACATTTAGCAAATACGTTTTTCCTGTAAGACTATGAACAGATAAAGGTTTAGCATCTCTGACCTGAAATGTCTTTGTTTTCCTGTTTTATCCTGCCACATATCTGCAGGCTACGACCACTGTTAAGATTGCAATTATCCCTGGCCTACTTGCTGTTAGTCAATTTAGATAAGGATTCAAGTGAACAAAGAGATATGTATCTTCAGAAGCTTTTGAGAAGAACAAAAGCAACAATTAATACCCCAGCACAAGCCTAACAGTTTGATATCTGCATTAACAAATCAGTGAGCTTCAATGGCAGAAATGAATTTATTTGCCCGGGAAAAAGAAAGGAGCTTTCTGTTGAATCATTTCACTATCAAAATAAATGCATCCTTTTATTATGTGAATGATTTGAAATCAGTAGTTACTTTTTGCAGGGGCTTTTTTTTTTTTTTTGGAGGGGGTATTTTGTGCTTTTCAGTTTTTAATTAATTTATTTTCATTTTCTTTTTATGTTGATAGGGCCTTTTTAAAGTTTAGGGTACTCAAAGTGCAGCATTAAGGCAGGCCATCAATGGTGCAAATTTCGTTCCTGCAATGACAGGAGGGACAAAAGAAGTTCACACGATTTTCCCATCAGCACAGACAGTGTTGGTGGGAGGGGGCGGGGGAAGCCGTCCCTGCCGTGACAAGATAGTGATTATCGATAGCAGCTACTTATGATAATCGCAAGCGAATCCGACAGGCTGGTTGCACCCAAGTTGATTGATCAACCAGCTTAGTACATTCAGCATGCCCATTAATGGCTCGAATCTTGTCTGTTTTCTGCTGAACCGGCTGAGATTCGAACCGTCTATGGTTGGCCTTACTTGTTACTGGCCATCAATTCCTGGAACTGCCATCTGATTGCAGCATGCCTCTGCATCATGTGAAGGAGAAAAAAGGAAGATGCAAGAACAGTTTGTACCTAAAACACCTCATATTTTACCACTCACATTCACTGCACCTCCAATGTCCATATATAAAATAAAAGTTAGGCATACACTGATTAGACCTTTTTATCCTTGATTAAAACTATCCTGCCAATGGAAGTTTTACACTGCTGTATCCTATGCAGAATCCTAATTCTTGTAGTAAAGCCCCAGCATGCTCTTTGCCTCTAGTAAACTTGGGAACAGCCAAAAAATTTTTAATTTTCCTGGTGCTGGCAAATTTTACACTGCTGGGTTATCAGACATCTGTTGATTTTTGCAGTAAAACACCTACCTGTATGCTTGTCCTCTACTACGATTTGGGAACGTCTCCCTCATTAATAATGTCCTGCTGCTGGTACATTTTAGAGAGAAAAACAAGGTGCGCAAAAAAAACTAAGTGCAGCAGAAGATGCAATGAATGGTATATTTAAATAAAATCAGCCAAATGGCTACTCACACTAATATAAAGATCAATATGCATATCACAGTATAATACTTTGGTCACAAAGCGGGTCCCCAGAGGATGGTGGTGTGTAGATGTTAAAACAAGAGGAGAGGAACAACCGGCCGGACATCCATATTGTCATCTCGGAATCAGCACGGAACACTCGTAGTCGCATCGGAAGTGATGTCAGAACATGGAGATAACGTTTCAAAGCATCCGCTTCTTCATCAGATCTAAATGGCTTTTGATCAATAGACTAGGGATCAATAGCCATTTAAATCTGACGAAGAAGCGGAAGCTTTAAAACATTATCTCCATGTTCTGGCATCACTTCCGATGCGACTCTAAATGTGTTTCATGCTGGTTCAGAGACGACGGGATGAATGTCCAGCCGGTGGTTCCTCTCCTCTCATGTTAACATCTACACACCACCATCCACTGGGGACCTGCTGAGTGACCACAGTATTATACTGTGATATGCCTATTGATCTTTATATTAGTGTGAGTAGCCATTTGGCTGATTTTAATTAAATATACCATTCGTTGCATCTTCTGCTGCACTTACTTGTTGGCGCACCTTGTTTTTCTCCCATTGTTCTTCCAGAGACTGCTTCACTCTCAGGGGAGCTGCCACTAATGCTGCATACGTATACTTCCTGGACTTTATAGACTTTTAGTTGTGTTACCAGTGTTTCGGTACCCTCTCGAGTGCCATTCTGTTTTTGTCTTGCTGGGTAATTTTATACAACTACAGAATCTGATTGTCTTTTTTTGGACACAGCTTCCATAGTTAGGAACTGATGGTCTCTTTAGTTTCTTAGCATATTGTAGAAAATCTGTGCTGCCTGTTTAATATTAAGTGAAAAAAACAACAACAATTAAGGTGCTACCTCAAGGGGGGGGGGGGATAGGGTTAATTCCTTAAACCGTGAAAATAATGTGATTAGGTATAGGTGCTGCAATTTAATTAGCCTAAATATACAGCTCATAAGTAATGGAAAATAAATTAAAATTGCGCAAACCTATACAATAAATTCTGATACAATCAACCTGCGTGCAATAAAATTCTGATACAATCAAACTGTGTTGACATTCAAGTCCATATGGTGTTTCAAAAATAAAACAAAACTGGGGATATTAAGCATTCACGTGGAAATTTGAGACTTCTTATTCAATGTTGACTGATAAGGGGGGCCACTTACCGGATAAGGTGGATCTCCAGTAATAGAGATTAAATGGGCTCAGTAATATTCAGCTAAAGAGAAGGAGAAGAGACTTCATGGTGCAGTATTTCCTTTAAAATAATTTATTGCAAAAACTTCCATAGAACACTGACATCCAAAGACAATGAAACAAATTTTAAACAGCCGAGGCTCAAACCATGCGTAGTGACGTCAGAGACCAGTGCTCCACCCAACGTGTTTTCCTGTACAAGGATTGAACTGGGAATGGAGCCTCCATTCCCAATTGAAGCCTTGTACGAGGAAAATGCATCGGGTGGAGCACTAGTCTCTGACGTCACTATGCTTCAGCTGGCTGGCTTGAGCTTTGGATGTCAGTGTTCTATGGACTTTTTTGCAATAAATTATTTTAAAGGAAATAATGCACCATGAAGTCTCTTCTTCTTCTCTTTAGCTGGTAAATGAATCTGAGTTTGGAAGACATATAGGAGGATTGGGTAATGCTGTGTGGAAAACATTGCATACAATAGCAGTCTGCTGTATCGGGAGGAATACTGGTTCAGGAGGTGTATCAGGAGGAATATCCACAGTCGGACCGACCCATCCCTGAGCGAGTGTAATATTGGTTCCGGAGGTACATTGGAAGGAATACCCTTGGTCAGACTGACATATTACTGAGCCCATTTGATCTCTATTACTGGAGATCCATCTTATCTGGTAAGCGGCCCGCCTTATCAGTCAACATTAAAAAGGAAGTCTCTTTTGTTTCTTACCTTTACTTATGTCTTCAAATTCAAGCCATAGCTGTCTCTGAACTTGCCGATTGGGGTACCAGATCGAGCATGTTTCCTCAAACCCATATACCGCCTCCTGAATGTAATGGTTTCCAAACTGTTCTAACAGTGGCATGAATTCCAAACGTGAAGTCGCCCCATCTAGTGCATGGAGAGCATGAGTAAAGGCTGGAAAAGATAAAAAAAAAACAAGAGAGAAAATTAAACTAGACATAAACACGTTTGCTATTTTGCTTTCTCTTTTGCCCACCACTAGATATTTGTGGTCAAATTCATCCAGAGAACTGAAAGGGATGCAGGGGACAGAGAAGTCAAAAGACTTTTTATAGTTCAATAAACATGAAACCATCTCTCATTTCTGTTGTTGTGTGGTCTGTACATTTTAAATGTAGCTGTGAATATGAAGCAGACAGCTTCTAATAGCACATTTTAGAAGTAGTTTTTATTAAAATAACCACATAACACAAGTTGCAAAATTGTATAAAGGTGATTTAGGTGTGCCTAGGGCATCTTTTTTTAATCTCTTTACCCGGAAAAACCCTAAGAATAATTTCTAGCAAAAGATAATATCAACAGTTCACAGTATTTTAGTATTTAGTATTTAGTGTGATGAGTAATTTGTAGATAGTATAATAATTGTAAAAGATGAAAGAATGTAATGTACCTTGATTATTTTTAACACCTCTCTTGCTCTATAGGATACAGGGGGTGTGCGACTTACGAACGCCCGACTTACGAACCACTCCTACTTACGAACCGGGCACTGCGGGGACCCTCTGCCGTTCTGCGCAGACCATCTACTGTTCTGCGCATACGCGGCCAGACGGAGCCTCGGAAAATGTTGGAAATGTCCGTAATTGGCCGCACATGCACAGAACGGCATTGGACGGAACATTAGAAAACATCGGAAACTTCTGTAATTGTCATTCGCGCATGCGCAGCCGACTTACGAACATTTCCAGATTACAAAGAGGAGGAAAGTCCCTAACGGGTTCGTAACCTGGGGACCCCTGTAAAGGTATAAAAATAAAAATAAATAAATAAAACTATAATAAAATAAATGAAAATACAGTAAAACCTTGGTTTGAGAGTAACTTAATTTGAGAGCGTTTTGCAAGACAAGCTACTTTTTTAAATACATTTTGACTTGTTATACAAGCAATGTCTTGATATACAAGTAGCGTCATGTCACAGTAGTTGAGTATAAAAGAGAAGAGAGGCACCTCCAAGTGTAGCAATATGGTTACATTTAATGAAGGTACAACATTTAGCAACATATCACTACACTTAGATGAACCTCTCTTCTTTCTCTTTTATACTCTGTTGCTCCTGCTGGATTTTGCTTCTAATCCCCTTGGGGAGGCTTTCATCTGTGGATGGACATTTTATGGTTACACAACCTATCACATTGCTATAATCTTTTTATATGGACTATAAACTGAAGGACAAATCATCTGAGTTTCCATTATTTCTTATGGGAAAACTCGCTATGATATACAAGTGTTTTCGATTACAAGCATGTTTCTAGAACAAATTATGCTTGCAATCCAAGGTTTTACTGTAAGGCAATAATAATGAATAAAAAATAAAAAAAACAGGCTCTGGAAGTCAGTGGAGAAGTGCTCCCTTGGTGGCCAGTGGAGGCATATAAGCTTACACTGGTGGTCACTGGAAGAAGAGCCTCTTTAAATCTACAGTAATTAGGAGGAAGAATGCCCCTAACATTAGGAGTCCGTGAAAAAAATGCTCCATTACATTGATGTCTGATTGGAAGAATGACCCTTATATTGGTGGAAAGTAGGAAGAATGCCAGCCTTACAAACAGGTACCGTGTTCCCCAAAAATAAGACCTACCCCGAAAATAAGCCCTACTGTGATTTTCTGGGCGGGCTGCAATATAAACCCTACCCTGAAAATAAGCCCTAGTTTAAAGTGATTGTCAAATCCCAAAATGCACTGCACTACAATATTACACAATGCAAACCGTGCATGCTGTTGCAGTCCATGTGTGACAAACACCTTCTGTACAGCGCCACTCAGAGCTCAGCTGATCCCCTGTTGCTCTCCTCCTCTTCTCCCAGCTGTCAGGTGGAGATCTTGCCCCACCTCTCTGCAGTGCTCAGAGCAGGCGTGGGAGCTCTGACGGACCATGAAAGTGCTGAACAGCGCTCAGGTGATCCCCTACTGCTCTCCTCTTCTGCAAACTGTCAGCTGGGGACCTCGGGCCCGCTCCCTCTGCAATGCTCAGAGCGTGCCCTGGACTGCACCAGAAAATTAAGGTCAGTGCAGGAAGAGAGGATCAGCAGATAATGGAAGCACTGAGCGGCGCTATAACAAGGCACCCATCACAAATAGACCACAGAAAAATGCACAGTTCACACTATAGATTACTGCAATACAGTGCACCCCAGAATTCCACAACCACTTTAAGACCTAGGATTATTTTCAGGAAAACACAGTAAGAAGACCACCAGAGTTGGTGAAAAAGCTCCACTGGTGACATGCCACTGAGTCTTTCGAGTTAAGTTTGCCCTAGTATTATGCAGGTAATTTCAAGAAGGAGATGGATCCATTGTGAGCCTAGGCTGCAGTAGGAAAACACCCAAGGGTCACAGGAAGTAGGTTAAATGACACTGGCTGACTTTTAATCCAGGAGACAGATGACATCTAGTGTGTGTGTGTTGGGGGGTTGCCTCTTTATTTTTACTTTTTTATGTATGTATTTTTAGTTTTAATTCTGCTGAAAAGAAATGACATGCTACCTCTACAATAGGAGTTCAGTTTATGGCGATATACTTTCATAAAGGCTTGTAGACTAATGAAATGAAGAGGCTGCTGCTGCTGCTTTCATTACAACACTGAGACTATTCAGGTTGTTATAATAAGGGCAGACTCTCACACTTTTCTGTGAGTTTTATTAAATGTGCTGGCACATATTTCATCAATAGTGTTGGGCAAATGGTTCGGCCCAAACATGAGTTCGGGCTAAACATTGGCTGTTTGCCCTATTCAGAGAACACCCAAATTTGCAGGGTATTTGGCGGGTGTTCACTCCACCAAACACCCTGCAATGCACTGTGCGTCCTGCACCCTGATTGGGCAAAGCTTTGCCCAACCAGGGCGCAGTAAAAGCTGGTTGTTAAGGAGCGGGGTCGGGAAGCCAGCTGCGGCATCCCCATTGCGCAATGAAATTAATGATTTTTACATTGATGGTCAATGGAATCAATTCTTCCTATGTTGGTGGTCAGTGGGAAGAATGTTCTCTATACAAATAGTTAAAAAAGATTATTTGTCTGTTTCTTTATGTCTTCAGCCAGACAGCTCATCCCATCCTATTGGAAGTCAACCACCACCTCTCCCTTGTCACATTGGGTTTTGATTATGAACGACACTATGAGAATGGAGGAGATGTTGGCCCTTGACAGCGATACATTTGATAAATATTAACTATTGTGCTCATCTGGCTCCACTTCTCCTCCTCCGATACTCTTGCAAATATGTTGTCAACTCCGACATGATCATTCATGCATGTCCCATGACAATGGGATGGGCTAGGTTCGTACCTCAGGGTCCCCCTCCCCCAACACACCCTTAATAACCCTTCTTGGATTGTCTTCTCAGCAGCACACACTCTTCTCTCTGATCTCTTCTTGCTTGCTTCTCTTTTGTCTTTCTTTCTTTTTCATCTTTTCCCTACTTTTCCTCCTTTTTCTACCCCATCCCATTCTAGACTCCTGACCTCCCATTTTCATTTTTTTTTCTGTTGGTTTGGCCATTCCCTCCTGAAATTTTTGGTTACAATCTTGCCATGAATGACGAGGCTTTTGTGGTCAAATCTAATTCTTATATCACTTTGCGGTCATTGATGTTAATGTTGTTCTACATGGTGATAAGAGTTATGCTGTGGGCGATAGCCATTTGGCTGACTCATCACACATGCTTACCTGTGACTTTTTCAGATTGTGACTCTTCATACTGTTCTATGTATACTATGTTGAAGTACCAATAAATATATTTTCAACCCTTGGTTGGTGGTTACTTAGCTGACAGTCATAAATTGCTCATTGCACAAGGAGCCCTGGGGTTGGATAAACCCTGGTTGAGAACGTCTGGTGTATAATGTGGTTTTTATTGTGTCTTTAGAAAAAAATGAGGTAAGAACCTGCAATACATTTTTCTGAAAACCTTGCAATGTATATTGTTTGTCTGGAAGATTCTGAAAGATATTTTTTTTCTTTTTTTTTTTACAAGCTGAATTACAGATATAGGGCCAGATCCAAGTAGTGCGGCGCATTCTTCCGTCCGGCGTAGAGTATCTCTGATACGATATGCAGCCGTAACTTACAGCGTATCTTTGGTATCCTGAAAGAATTTGCGCCGTAACTTTGGCGGCGTAAGGGCATGCAATTCAAATGGATGTGATGGGGGTGTGTTTTATGTTAATACGTCTTGACCCGACGTAAATTACGTTTTTTTAATGGCGCATGCGCTGTCCGTGGGGGTATCCCAGTGCGCATTCTCGAAATTAACCCGCAACAAGCCAATGCTTATGACGTGAACGTCATTCTACGCAAAGCCGTATTCACGAACGACTTATGCAAACGATGTAAAAAATTAAAAATTCGACGCGGGAAAGATGGCCATACTTAACATTGAGTCCGCCTCATATAGCAGGGGTAACTATACGCCGAAAAAAGCCTTACTGTAACAACATAAAAAAATGCGCCGGCCGGACGTACGTTCGTGGATCGCCGTATCTAGCTAATTTCTATACTCGACGCGGAAATCAATGGAAACGCCACCTAGCGGCCAGCGTAAATATGCACCTTAGATCCGACACCAAGATACTAAGGCCCCATACACACGAGAGGATTTTGATCCGATGGAGTGTACTCACCATCCGATCGAAATCCGCGCCAAAATCCCATCGCCATGACGTGCGCGACGCTGTCATATAAGGAATTCCACGCATGCGTCAAATAATTGCGACGCATGCGGGGGATTGATTCGGACGGATTGATCCGGTGAGTCTGTACAGACCAGCGGATCAATCCGTTAGGATGGATTCAAGCGGATAGATTTGAAAGCATGTCTTCAAATTTTTATCCGCTGGAAATCCATCCCAGGGGATAAAAATCCGCGGAAACAGATCCGCTGGATCGTACACACCAGGGGATCTATCCGCTGGAGCCGGTCCGCGGATCAATTCCAGCGGATGGATCCTCTCGTGTGTATGGGGCCTTAGACGTACGCCAATCGGATCTAGCACAGCTTCAGGCGTATCTTGTTTTGTGGATACAAAACAAAGATACGCCGGAGCAAATTAGAAGTTACGCGGCGTATCAATAGATCTGGCCCATAGTATGTAAAACAAATCTGCCTAATAGAAATAGGACTATGGGACATTTTGAACTGTTATGATCTGGAGGTTTCTGGATAAGATCTGTGGTTTGAAGGACAGGGAAGTGACATATTTTCACAGTACCAAGATAATACTGTGACAGAAAATAATGTGAGCTAAAACTCTATCCTTCTGTAAGACAATACTTGTACATGAATCAGGTAAAAACACATAGGTCACAGATTCTTTAGTCTGCCAAGAGTACGGCAGATAATGCATTACATTGTGCACTAGCACATACTTCAATGAATTTCTTGCCAATACTTGATGGAGACATTTTCCAACTGTAACATATCAATAACGAGATAAACTAAGATGAGAAAACCGAAGAATTTCACAGAACAGAACTAAAGCATTAATTAGAAGCAGAAGAAAAATACCAAGGGTCTCATGTTTGATACTTCATCAATACCAAAACAATATTTTACCAGTTCAGTATTATTGTAAGCTTCTTTGTTTCAACATGACTCTTTTAAAGAGCGGCCTTATGAATGTTGAGTATTATATGTATATTTGGTGCACAAATGCACATTTAATACAAGGTACACCTGAGAAACAGGATTCCCAGAATAAGTCTCTCTAATTAAAACCTTAAAACTCTGAACAAAGCAGGAGGGAATCACTGCTATAATAGTTTATATAATATTTTAGCTTGAGCTACAGAGCTTTGTTTAACCACTTTGCTGGTGAAAGACCAGAGCACTTTTTGCGATTTAGCACTGCGTCGCTTTTACTGACAATTGCGCGGTCGTGCGACGTGACTCCCAAAAAAATTGGCGTCCTTTGTTCCCACAAATAGAGCTTTCTTGTGGTGGTATTTGATCACCTCTGCGGTTTTTAGTTTTTGCGCTATAAACAAAAATAGAGAGACAAGTTTGAAAAAAATGAATATTTTTTTACTTTTTGCTATAATAAATATCCCCCAAAAATATATAAAAAACATTTTTTTTCCTCAGTTTAGGCCGATACGTATTCTTCTACATATTTTTCATCCAAAAAAATCGCAATAAGCGTTTATTGATTGGTTTGCGCAAAAGTTATAGCGTTTACAAAATAGGGGGTATTTTTATGGCATTTTTATAAAAAAATGTTTTACTAGTAATGGCAGTGATCAGCGTCTTTTTTTTTCAGAACTGCGACATTATGGCGGACACTTCAGACACTTTTGACACATTTTTGGGACCATTGGCATTTTTATAGATCAGTGCTATAAAAATGCATTGGATTACTATAAAAATGCCACTGGCAGTGAAGGAGTTAACATTAGGGGGTGGGGAAGAGGTTAAGTATGTTCCCTGGGTGTGTTATAACTGTAGGGGGGGTGGCCTGACATGGGGAAATGACTGATATTCTGTTCATACATTGTATGAACAGAAGATCAGCATTTCTCTCCCTGACAGGACCGGGAGCTATGTGTTTACACACACAGCTCCCGGTCCCCAGTCTGTAACGAGCGATCGCGTGTGCCCGGCAGTGATCGCGCCCACCGGGCACGTGCACGGGAGTCCCTAGTGGCCTGCGCGAGAGCCGATGTATAGCTACGGGCTCTCGCGCAGGGGAGCCGACCTGCCGCCGTATAACTGCAGTGGCTGGTCGGCAAGCAGTTAAAAAAGGCTTTTTTATTAAAGTGGAGTTCCACCCAAAAATGGGCAGCACCCAAGAGCCGAGACACAGATCGGCTTCCGCTGCGGACATCGCGGGCGCCCTGGACAGGTAGGTGTCCTTATTTTAAAATTCAGCAGCTGCAGTATTTATAGCTGCTGGCTTAAAAAAAAAAATAATTGGCGAACTCCACTTTAAAGATGCTTGGGAGAACCTGAAAACATGTGAAAAAGAGCCAAGAGCTCCACCTGATGGCTAAAAATCTAAATACAAAATATTAGTATATGTAATTTCAAATGTTCCAGGTTATTTTCTTCTCAGTTCAGAATATAATAAAGCAAGAACGAAAAAAGATTCCCTTTAAACAAAATTTTGCCTGTGGTCATTTAGCTTTAAGGATTAAAGTTATGTTAATGGTTGAGTTTCAATGTTGGGGGGAAGGATTGTCTCAAAATGTAAATTCAGTTTTGCTGAAAAATAGATGACATCTTACTTTGCTATTTCTTAGGAACAGGACAATGTGGTGAACTGCAATACCTCTCTGTGGGTAGCAAAATAATCAAACACAGAAAGACAGCACATAACAGTGTTCTTTGATTGTTAAGCTTTAGTTAAACGACATGTAGCAACTTCAAAGCAACCTTACATACGCATATCAGGCTGAACCATAGCTGCAGCTGGAGCTGTGTAAGGCTGAAAAACATAAGCAGAGTTGGTTTGACATTGCTAGATGTTCTTTAAATAAAGACTTAAGTCTAGGTAAAGACTCACACCTGTTTTCCCTATAGTCATGTATGTATGTATGTATGTATGTTAGGATTTTTGATTGACTTTTGTTAAATTTTGCCTTACGGCAAACATGCTTCTTGCTCTCCCCCTCAGCACAGATGACCACACACATACTTTTAGCATTGAGGACAAGCGGACCTGTATCTGACCAGGTCTGCCTGAGAATGCTGGGCAAGACCAGGACAGCACTGGGTAGAGTGGTCAAACGCTGGTGCCTGCAATCTCATATTTAGTAACCATGCATATCTATAACAACAACGTGGGTGGAGTTAAAGTGATTCTATCTCTAAACAAAAAAGTAAAAAAAAAAAAAACAGCTGGCAAAAGATTAGTAACATAGGGATTATATTGTATTGAAGTGTTGAGGTTAACGTTAAAGTGGATGTAAACCCAATTTTTTTCTTTTTTTTTATGTCACAATGTAGAGTATGAGATTTCCTATCATCTGTGCCCAGTCTTGCCACAAAGAATTAATCAAGCTCTGAGCAATCCTTTTTTCTTATTTCAGTGAGATAAATGGACAAACAGGAGAAAACTTTTGTCCGTTCTTCCCCCTTGCTGTGAATTACAGGTTATTTATATATCCCATGCACTAGCCTGAGATAGGCATTATTTTTTAATTCCCACCCCCATTTTTTTTCTGAAGTCATGTGGTTACTTTTCTGGATTTTAAATGGATGTTAGTGATCATAGCAAAATTTAGTGTAAAGAATACACAGGAGAAAATGCATGTTGACAAGGGGAGTGTAGAGGTGGGTGGGGAGTCTACTGACATCACGACTCCACCAACCAAGCTCCAGACAGCAGACCCACCCACAGAATCTGCAGTTTTTCAGTTCTTATAACAGACAGAGGGGAGACATTTGACAGGTAAGGATACATGCAGGAGGCATGTACCCAGTATATCCTTATAGATCAGCACTCTGGTAGTAGTTTAGAAAGGATGAGAGTGGGTTTACATACACTTTAAGTGTTAGGGATAAAGTTTGCATGTTTTATCTGTGATTGTGTTGGTTTGCTCCAGGTACCCTAGTTCCCTCCCACAATTCAAAGACATTTTGGTAAGTTAATTGACTCCTGTCCAAAATTGACCATAGTAGGATTTTCTACTGAGTGCACCTAATAATACATTAATAGTTTTAGTGGTTAGGTTATAGTGGTTGTAAAGGCAAACGTTTTTTTTTTTACCGTACTGCCTTTTATGCAGTAAGGTAGAAAAAAATCTGCTGCATGCAGCTGCCCTCTACATACCTACAGTATACATACCTGACTCTAATTTTGATTCAGTGGTGTGTATGAAAGCTGAGGCTCTCTCGGCTCTCTCGCTTCTTATTGTTTCAGTTACAGAAGCAGGAGCCAAAATCATTGCATGCAGGTATGTGTAACATGCTTGTTATTGAAATTTAAAGAAAACAAGCTTTACAATCACTTTAACCACTTGCGGGCTTGTACTGGGGACAGGCGGCCCGCACAAGCAAAGCAATGTACCTGTACGTCGCTGCCTGATTCTGGGCATTTGTACACAGGGGGGGCCTGTCAGCAAGTCAGCCCATGATTCCTGCAAATCAGGGATGATAAACTTGGAGATCTATAAGTAAAAGCAGCACAATTTACACATACTACAGATTGTTAGACACACACAAATCCCCATGATTGCCATAGAAGTTAACCCCTTCCCAGCCAATGTCATTAGTACAGTGAGAATGTATAGTATTATGACTGATCACTGTGTTACTCACTGGTGATGTCAGTGGCAGTTATTCAGTTCCCCCCAGCATCAGTTTGTGTCCGATTGCCTGCTGCACTATCCCATTATAAGTCTCTGATCACCTCCATTAGTAGTATATACAAAAAATCCAGTATACTGTACATACCATATATTTTTTTAAATTAAAGACATGTAGCAGAATTCATTTTGACCAAAATATATGAAGACATTTGATTTTTAAAAATGTTTTCTTAGATATGTTTTGTGGCAAAAGGTAAAAAATATTTTTTTTTTCAAAAATTATTTCATCTGCAGGAGATTTGTGCTTTGTATTCTATGAATTCTGTCAAAACGTATAAGCGTTAATACTTTTCTTTTTAGAGCTTTATTGAACACTTCCCGTAATACTTTGAAATCTACTGTATGTCCTTAACAGTCTCTGGGAGGCCCTGAACCCTCAAGTTTTTTCGTCTGCTACGGTTTTCCTGATCTTCAAGCTTATATTGAATGTTCCTTATCCCTGTCCATTCCATCTCGACTCTCTTGCAATTCCATAATGGCCCATTTGTACTCATCTAGATGTTCTTCTGTTTCTTCTACCCATTGTAGGACATTCTGTATGTCCCTTCTTGTTGCATTAATTTCACCTTTATTCATATGTTCTAAATGTGACATCATATCTGCCATATCTTGTTTTGTAGGGAGTACTTGTAAGTCTTCGGCATGCATTTTCTGCTGTTGGTGATCTTCTGAGGAAGCCTGATCTATTTTGCTGCTCTTAACTTGTGGAGACTGAGCTCTATTAACCTTTTGTGTATCATCTACGGATGTTTTATCTCCTTCCTCTCCCATACACGTTCTCTTTTTTGTTTGCTCTACTGGGGTGATATAATCTCAACTGCACCTTCTACTACTTGATCCCAACTTATCTTAGACCAGATATGATTTTATGGAACTATAGTTCCCACCTTCCGCTTGATATGTCTTAGCTCCTTTCTTCCCCATTACTTCACTCCAAATGGTGGCTACTCCAAATACAACTACAGTGCTACTGTAGCCACTTAGTTTTTATTGCGTTCAGTTTAATCAATCAATAAATTGATAAGCTGCTAATTAAAAAGCGGGATAAAAAAAGGGAGCTTAGTGCAAAACAATGCAGGATTTAAGCAGTGTCTCAGTAGATGGTATAAATAATGTATATAATGAAATAACTATGATGAATAATTGTTCATACTAAATGGACTGAGCTGGGTTCATATGGAATGTTGATGAGAGGAAAGGAAAAAAAACAAAACAAAAAAAAACAAATTAGTCTCTAGTCCTTGGGTCTTGCATATGCAAATGCACCACCAAATACGCTTTCCTTAGTTATCCAGGCAAAGAAACATCACAAGCAAAAAAGACATTGTAATTTATTTGACCTTGTAGTATTTATCCAAGTGTTTTCTCCCTCCCCACTGAAACCAGGAAGCATATAGCAGACACCCTTAGTATAGTCCTTTACATATATATATATATATATATATATATATATATATATATATATATATATATATATATATATATATATACAGTATATATATACACACACACACACAACAATGCACTTATTGTATGCAATATTATTTTTAGTTTTATTTGTTTTGCATGTATATATCTCTTGTGTTAATGATAACAGTGTATTTGTACTTTATCCGCTCCTACTGATGCTATTTCCTCTAGTGCTATGTATCTTTTTTTCCTTTCCCTTTTTTTGTCTTCCTCCACTTTCCTCTCGAACCAAGACCACCTGTAATAACATTCACACTGGGTTTAGAGCTTAGTTGCTATTTGCTGAGGTACCGCTGCTGGCTGTGGGCACCCTCCTGTACCTTTCCAGTGCTTTTTCTATAACCTCTCACAAGCCGTGTCTTCCAGGCGGGTCTCCAGGCAGGTTCCACACAGTCCACACCAGCCGAGCTACTCTTTAAGGCTAACGGTATCCTTTAATGTCCTCAGCACTCTGCACTTACTTGACTCCCACTGCACTTGTGATGAGCTCCTGTCACTCCGACCCTCTCCGAAGAACGCAGAGAGACTCTGATCCTCCGAACCCACGAGCAGAGCTCGAGGACACTCCCACGAACCTCAGCTGCTTCTCACTCCACTCCAGGACAGCTTCACCAACAAGGCAGCAGCGGCAAAGAGGGAGACCAGAGACCCACTGGTATGGGCAATTAACAGGCTGTAAGGGCTGTACGGTCCACAGACTTAACAGACTAACAGGCTGACAAGTCCGATTTAGCAGGTCGGATTGAGCAGGATTTAGCAGACTGAGGGATGGCTGCGGATGTCAGGCATTACTTTATACTAGAGTCACCTATCCTAACGCTCACTTGGGAAAACACATGGAGCTCGCAGGTACACCCTGCAACACGGCACCATGGTGTTGCTCTGCCCCGCTGTCATCAGTTTTTCTCATTGGGGACAATGTGGGCATATAAAAGTCCCCAAGGGATGGTCCACTCAGCTGAGTGCCCTTTTGGGCGGAGGCCGGGTGAGACACAACACTGTTTCCCAATGTACAGGTAGGGAGGAGGGAGGGATAGGTTTGGGGGTGTATATGTTGTTTCAGTGTTATATGTTCGTTTTTTGGTTTTATTTTTTGTTAGTTGCATGGTACATTCCTAGAGTTAGGGGAAAACCTTTTTTTATTATTCCTATTGCAAAGCTTATAGTGTGTTTTCTGAAGTATGGCACCCCTGAAAATAATTACTTAGAACGTTAAAGGTTTAAACAGCCCTAACAAGAGACATCAGATACCTCAGGAGTTGAACGGATTCTCTGCCATTCTCTAAAATGGTCATCAAAAATTGGTTGGGGGTCTAAAACTGTTCCAACATGGTTGCATAGTTACTCTTGTAATAAAAGATCTAGGGGGCCAGCAATAGGGTTTGATAAGAACACACCATTTATACTGAAAGTAATGAAATCAGACCCGAAGGACGTTATTTATTTATCAAGGGATCTTTATTTAATTCTGATTATACTTTGGTGAATGTATACTGTCCAAATACTTGCCCCTCGCTTTTTCTGAATATTAAAGTGGAGGTTCACCCTAAAAACAAATTTTTAACATTAGACTTTTTTTCTCCCTACATACCTTTATATTCTGATTTGGTCCAGGGCTTCCACTTTCTGATGACTCCGGGACTGGGTGTTCCTATCCCTGCCTCAGGGTTCCGATGACTGCGAGACTGGGCGTTCCTATTCTTGGGTTTGATGATTGACGGCTTGTGAAACAGGTCCCCTGACGCACAACGCGCGTCACCAGATTTCCGGAAATAGCCGAGCTGCGAGTCGGCACTATACGGCGCCTGCGCAGTCAGCTCTACACGGCGGGCGCAGGCACCGTATAGTGTCGACTCGCAGCTCGGCTATTTCCGGAAATCTGGTGACGCGCGTTGTGCGACAGGGGACCTGTTTCACAAGCCATCAATCATCGAACCGAAGGATAGGAACGCCCAGTCCCGCAGTCATCGGAACCCGGAAGCCCCGGAAAAAATTGGAACATAAAGGTATATACGGAGAAAAAAATAAAGACCTGCCGAAATTAAAGCGGGAGTTCACCATAATTTTTTTTTACCCTTAGATTGATGCTCATTTTGTCTAGGGGAATCGGCTAGTTGTTTTAAAATCGAAGCTGTACTTACCGTTGTAGAGAGCGATCTTCTCCGCCGCTTCCGGGTATGGTCTTCGGGAGTGGGTGTTTCTTATTTTGATTGACAGTCTTCCGACAGGCTTCCGACGGTCGCATCCATCGCGTCACGAGTAACCGAAAGAAGACGAACGTCGGTGCGGCTCTATACTGCGCCTGCTCACCGACGTTCGGCTGCTTTCGGGAAATCGTGACACGATGGATGCGACCGTTGGAAGCCTGTCGGAAGACTGTCAATCAAAATAGGACCGCCCAGTCCCGCAGCCCATACCCGGAAGCGGCAGAGAAGATCGCTCTCTACAACGGTAAGTACAGCTTCGATTTTAAAACAACTAGCCGATTCCCCTAGACAAAATGAGCAGGAATCTAAGGTTAAAAATGTTAGTTCCAGGTGAACCTCCACTTTAAATGCCCTTACTATGCTTAGTATGCTAAATGTAATGTTATTATTATTTTTTTGGGTGAACCCCTACTTTAAGGGTCATAATAAACTAGAGGTATTTAAAGAGGGAAGATTGATGCTGGCGGGAGATTTTAATTTTGTCTATGACCCAGCTCTAGATACTCAACCTCTCTATTTGAGGTCAGAGAGAAAACATCTAAATGCAATTAAACATAAATGATATCAGTTAGTGGAGGCATGGAGAATTTTACACCCTAGGGATAAAGATTTTACATATTACTTTTTAGTACATTCTTCATATTCTAGAATTGATTATATTTTGTTAGATCATCAGCTCTTAGAAGAGCTATTAAGGGCAGAAATAAAATCAATAACCCTCTAGGACGATGCTTCAGTTGAGGTTGCCTTGAAGTAAACCACTTAAGACCCGGACCATTATGCAGGTTAAGGACCTTGCCCCTTTTTGCGATTCGGCACTGCGTCACTTTAACTGACAATTGCGCGGTCATGCGACGTGGCTCCCAAACAAAATTGGCGTCCTTTTTTTCCCACTGTAACTGGAGGGTCCATGGAATCCAGAAGCTCTTACATAGTATGAGCCAGGAAAAAAAAACATATCTTGGATTGCTTTAACATGGGTCTGTAATCCACAATATATTCCAGGATATCTGTAAGAACTATTTACAGGTTGTTGATTCTGAACTCAACAGGTTAATTGAAAGAGTGACTCATTCAATGTGGAAACACATACTGTTAGGTGTTAATGTTGTCTGTTGTAATGTAAATGAATCTAGTATGGTTTCTAAGGATCTGTCATTGTGTTGTGCTAATTAACCCGGTATTGTGTGAAGGTCTATTGGTGATAATGTGTGTATTGCAAGTTAACAGACAGTCTAAAGGCCATAATGTCTACTAAAAGAATGTGTATTGTATAGCAGGTGAGAGAAGAAACCTTGAAAGGTCATATCTCGGAGTCACCATGTCTGGGTAAATGATTAGTTAATTAGCTCATGTAAATTATGTCAGAGATGGTGCCAGAATGTCTACCAAAAAAGATGTGTATTGGGCTGATTGTGTGATGATGTGGTTGAGTCATTGTTCATTGTGGTTACTAACTGTATATAAGAGCCTGATTTTCTCAATAAAGGTTCTAGTCGTTTTGAACCTCAAACAGAGCTGTGTCTTGTTACTGGGGGAATTCGTATGGATTGTATTCGCCGGATTGTCGATAGCTGTCTTGAGTTCGGAATGGAATATCATAAACCGCGTTAACCCCTGTCCCATTTGAGGTTCTGTTACACCCACAAATAGAGCTTTTTTTTGGTGGTATTTGATCACCTCTGCGGTTTTTATTTTTTGCGCTATAAACAAAAATAGAGCGACAATTTTGAAAAAAATATGTTTTACTTTTTGCTATAATAAATATCCTCCAAAAATATATAAAAAAAAAAACGTTTCTTTCCCTCAGTTTAGGCCGATACATATTCTTCTAGATATTTTTGGTAAAAAAAAATCGCAATAAGCGTTTATCGATTGGTTTGCACAAAATGTATATCGTTTACAAAATAGGGGATAGTTTTATTGCATTTTAATTAATATTTTTTTTTTTACTACTAAGGGCAGCGATCAGCATTTTTTTGCGTGACTGCGACATTATGGTGGACACATCGGACAATTTTGACACATTTTTGGGACCATTGTCATTTTCACAGCAAAAAGTGCTATAACAATGGACTGTTTACTGTGAAAATGACAATTGCAGTTTAGGAGTTAACCACTAGGGGGCACTGTAGGGGTTAAGTGTGACCTCATATGTGTTTCTAACTGTAGGGGGCGGGGCTTTATCAGGGAACAGACGATCAATGACACTGCCACAGTGAAGAACAGGGAAGGTATGTTTACACACACCTCTCCCCGTTCTTCAGGACATTTACTTATTTTTTATAGAAAATAATAGAGAAAATATCGCCTGACTGCTTTGGGAAACCCATGAGATGTTTATGAGGGGGAGGCTGATAATAGAGAGAGCTAAGAGGAAAAAAAAATATATGGCAAGCCCAGAAACAATCCCTTTACAAGAAATCCAGGATTTGAAACAGCTACATAAAGGATTAAATGAAGATCAAATAATGGTTACATTAACAGAAAAGCGAGAGGCCTTGAAGGACTTGATGGAGCAAGACACTAAATGGGCATTCAATAGGATAGCTAAAAACATTATAAAATGGGAAATAAGCCAGGGAAATTGTTGGCAGGGTTAATTAAATCTAGAAGTAATGTAAATTATATAGCAAAAATAATAGATAATAAGGGGGAGCTGGAATATATAAAAAATTACATTACAAACATTTTTCAAGAATATTATCAACTACTGTATAAAGTGAATAATATACAAAATATTTACGATATATAACTTAGAAGAAATAAAATATAGCAATATTTAGAAAAGGCAAAGTTACCGGCTATATTAGAAGAGGGCTGTACTAATTTGGACACAGAGATCTCTAAAGGAGAAATAGAATAGGCAATCAAATGTACTAAAGCAGGTAAAAGCCCAGGTCCGGATGGGTACACTTCTTTATATTTTAACAAATTCTCAGGAACATTAATGCCGCGTACACATGATCGGTCAAACCGATGAGAATGGTCTGATGGACCGTTTTCATTGGACCAAACCGATCGTGTGTGGGCCCCATCGGTTAATTATCCAAAGGTTAAAAAAAGCAATCTTGTTTTAAATTTAACCGATGGATACCTAACCGATAGAAAAAAAAAACGATCGTTTGTAGGCATGTCCATCGGTTAAAAATCCACGCATGCTCAGAATCAAGTCGACGCATGCTTGGAAGCATTGAACTACATTTTTTTCAGCACGTCGTTGTGTTTTACGTCACCGCGTTCTGACACGATCGTTTTTTTAACCGATGGTGTGTAGGCACCACTGAACATCAGTCAGCTTCATCGGTTAACCAATGAGAACGGTCCATCAGACCGTTTTCATCGGATGGACCGATCGTGTGTACAGGGCTTAACTCTCTACTTTCAGACATGTATGAACTCCATAGGTGGAGCTTTGGAAACATGTGCAGAAGCCTTAGGGGCCCATATATCTCTTCTAGTTTAAGAAGGGAAAGATCCAACATTGTGAGCCAGCTGCGGGCCAATATCCTTGATTAATGAAGATATAAAGATTTATGTGAGGATATTGGCCAAGAGGCTGAAGCCCTTTATGTCAAACTAGTTTAGAGAAAGATCAAGTGGGTTTTGTCCCTGGGAGGTATGCAAGGGATAATGAAGTAAGAGTATTACATTTAACCCATGGAGCCAAGAAGGGAAAAAAAACATTACGATTTATTTCAGTAGATGCCAAAAAGGTCTTTGACAGATTAGGCTGGGAGCATGGGCGTCCGCAGAACTTTTTCCAGGGGGGGGCATAATTTTACGGTCACCTATGCACCACTTCTTTGACAATGTCATGAAGGGGAGGGGCTTAGTCATTATCCCATAAAGCATAGGCATGTGCCCATGATATGCAGCCTCACTGTGCTGATCAAATGTACAGTACAGAGGGTGTACAGTATGTGTATATAGAAGGGGTGGATGGTATTGGTATATAGAGGAAGGAAGGTGGGTATATACAGCTCTATATACAGGACAGATGATGTATATCTGCAGTCAGTGATGATGGAGGAATACAGGAAGGAAGATGGGTGTATATAGCTGTATACAGGACAGGACGGATGATATGATCTTTCCTATATCTGTCACCCCCCTTCACTGATCATACCTGTATGCACTCAGCTGCCCCCATTTTCTGTATATATGTCAGCCCCCCCCCCTGTACACAAACAGCCATCTCCCTTCGCTTGTAATCAGAGCCCCCACTTGTAAGGTCACGATGGTCTTCCTTCTCCCAAGTCCTGTTTCCACATGTCCCTTTGAAAATACATTACAGGAAGCAAAGCAAACATGAGGGCGCACATACAGGAAGCATCCAGAGATGGCAGTAAAGAGCTCTGTAACTCAGTGACACTGATCTTGCAACAGCAGTGGAGCCGACTCGCACAAACACAGAGAGAGTCAGCACAGCTACAGATGCGAGCATGGCAGACCCTTGCCAATTCCAGGGGGGTCACTCGCCCCCCCTTACCCCTATGAGCGGACGCCCATGGCTGGGAGTATATGCTTTTGACACTAAGACACGTTGGCATAGGCCCACGTTTGTATAAGTGGATAGAGGCATTATACTCCAGACCAACGGCTCAGGTATGGGTTAATGGGACCCTGTCAGATTCCTTTATTATTCATTATAATTGTACACGCAAGGGATGTCCACTTTTGCCTTTACTTTTTGTCCTTTCTTTAGAACCATTGTTAGAAACCATATGTGAAAATCAGGAAATTGGGCATATAGAGGTTGCCAGTTCTTGTCTTCTTCTGCATTTGCAGATGATATGATGTTATATGTTTCTAATCCTATACAAACACTTCCAAATATTTTAGCTGAATTGGAAAAGTACAGGGAAATATCTAATTTAAAGATCAATCCAGAGAAAACAGAGATATTGAATGTCTCTGTTCCCCTAGCAGAATGTAGAGATTGTAGATCTCTATACCCCTTTTCTTGGAAGCAGAAGGGCTTAAAATATCTGGGTATATTTCTATCTGCAGCAGTAGTGAATTTATACCAAGATAATTACCTGCCTCTGTTTAATAAAATTATACAGGATCTGAAGGGATATCCTGTTGATAATCTGTCCTGGTTTGGTAGGATAAATGTGATTAAAATGGTGAGCCTACCGAAAGCCCTATATGTTTTTCAAACTCTCCTGATAAACATCGCAAAGGCTTATTTTAAAACTCTTAGATTATTGATTGGGAGATTTATATGGAAACATAGAAGCCCTCAAATTGCTATTGAGATATTGATTAGACCAAGGTCAAGAAGGGGGGGGGTCTATATCTCCCAGATGTTGAGGTATCATCAGGCAACAGTGCTACAGAGTACAATAGATTGGATTTATGGTACATCTCAGAAAAAAATGTGTATCATTGGAAGAAAATTTAAGTGGAACATCCTTGGGACAGATAATCTGGGTACCAAGGCAATACAGGGGTCTTCCCGGGGATGTAGTTCCAATAACAATAGAAACTTTTAAAGCTTTTGATAGCCTGTTTAATGGTATAGCAAAATAATAGCTCTCTAATGCCCCTCTCGGGTACAAACTACTTTCCGACAGGGAAGGAGAATAAGTTGTACTTGAAATGGACATTTTCAGACAGCATGAGATTAATGAATGGGAATACTCTCTGTTCAATATCTGATTTACGAGAGAGATATGGTGTCTCACCCTTGGATGTCTGGAGATATAGACAACTCCAACATCTTATGGATGTCCTCCCAAAACCTCTCTACTCTATTAGGGAGTTTAGTCTATGGGAGAGACTCATAGACCAGGGGGGATAAACAGACATGGTATATCCAGTATATATGGGGTGCTGATCCCCCCCTGGTTTCTGGGTCCCTATGTCCTCTGGAGAGTTGGGAATCTGAACTAAATCAAACCATATCAGAACAATTGAAATGTAAGGTTATGGATTATATACATTCCACTTTAATAGATACGAGGATATAAGAAATTTATTATACACTGTTAACTAAATGGTATTATGTCCCAGCAAAACTTCATATGATCAATCCAGATGTATCATCGATGTGTTGGAGGGATTGTGGATTTGAGGGAACACATGCCCATATATGGTGGCATTGTCCCTTGATCCAGCCATTTTAGAAAGAAATATTGAAAGTAACTAAGAAGATCAGTAATGTTGAAATCAGGCAAAAACCCCTGTCAGTGTTTGTTCCATGCTACAGACGAGGTAAGAAAAAAATATAGCGTAGCTGTTGTCCCGTTTTTGTTAAAGTGGTTGTAAACCCTTTACAACCACTTTATGCTACAGGTAAGCCTATATTAAGGTTCACTTAATAGAGATGGAGGCAGCACCCGATAGACGATTGAAAAATCGGCTCTGGTCAGGTTTTTTACCCTATGCATTCAGATAAAAAGCCTTCTGTGTGCTGCTCCCCTCACAGCCCTCCTTAATACTTATCTGAGCCCCTTTTTGATCCAGTGATGTGCACTAGAACCTCTGCTGTCTTGGGACTCCCTTTCCTCACTGGCTGAGACAGCAGCAGGAGCCATTGGCTCCCACTGCTGTCAATCACAGCCAGTGAGCCAATGAGAAGAGCGGGAGGTGGGGCTGAGCTGTGGCTCTATGTGTCTTATAGTCCCATAGAGCGAGCACGCACCAGTGACTTTAAATGAGGCACAAAGAGGAACCGGAGTGTAGAAACGATCATTTATTGATCGGCAATAACCATGACATAGTACACTTAAATAGATATTGCAGTAAAAGGTTATGTTTACAGAAACTCTAATACAATAGAAAGATAAATAAAAAACATAAGTGATACAAAAATATACAATAATATTCGCGTAGTCCTCTCGGTGCTTTACAGTGCCATGCTAAGTTTTTAAGTGAGTAGAAAGTATCAACTTTTTCCCGTCTATGCCCCCCCTTCCCCATATCTTCATTTGTTATTGGGGTTAATATATGTTCAATGCTTTATACTCTTTTCACAGAAACGTCATACGCATCAGCTCCTGACAAGGTGGTATTATCCATTGAAACGCGTAGAGCTTACAAAGATGCATACTCTAATGACGCCATCTGTGAGGATATTCATTCCTTTTTATAAAAGAAAGTTTTATACGAATTTGTACATGGAGCTATAACGGGAATATTATTGTATATTTTTGTATCACTTATGTTATTTATTTATTTATCTTTCTATTGTATTTGAGTTTCTGTAAACATAACCTTTTACTGCAATATCCATTTGAGTGTACTATGTCATGGTTATTGCCGATCAATAAATTATCGTTTCTACACTCCGGTTCCTCTTTGTGCCTCATTTAAAGTCCCAAATTGTTCTCGCATTCACATTGCTATCAGGGATGGAGGCCCTTTTCCGAGGTGCTTCATTTAAAGTCCCAACCCCCTTGTTTTTCGTTATTTGTTTTTAGAGCCGAACCTTTAATACCACTTAAACACATAAAAAAACACATTCTGTAATTTATATACAGTCTGGCTGGATAATACTGATAGAAACACGGCTTTAACTCAGTTTAGGTTAAAGTTAGGGGCTAGGACATGTTCACTCTGAGCTTGATTTTAATGTCAGGAACCCCTAGCCACAAAAAAGGGTACTGTATCAAACATAAGGTAATACTTTTAATTATTCAAATATAAAATATACAATAGCTGACAATTCTAAAACACTTCTAAGTATAAACTGCTACCTTAATATAACTTAACTAGCTTATTTAATAAGCCAAGGAGAAATGTGCTATCTGCAGTAACGCTTAGAGGCCATCATTGTTCACTGATACATCACTGATACATCTGTTCTACTCTGATCAAAGGTAACGTCTGATTGGTTGCTGTGGATCACTTATCCTTGGACATTACCAATCCACTTTGCACTGCCTTAAATAATAAGTAAAATATATCTATTGCAAATAGAGATGTGGGCAAATCCACAGATAGAAGATGGCAGTGGCTTGACAGGACACCATCTGATGAAAGGTTTTTGTACATCTCTCTATAAATTTCATAGTGCATATTTTCCTATCATTATATATGCTGAAAACTGCTGGGCATCTCTTTGCACTTACAATACAAAACAACAGGGAATTAGATTAGATTCTAACCAGTCGACAGGTTTTTCATCTCTCTTTGGTGTTCCGTGGCTATCTGTCTTTGATGGATCATTCCAAATACATTGTTCAATTACCACCCAAATGTGTCAAAATCTTTAGCAATTTTAAAATACTGCTCTAAACTATGTAGAGGGTCCAATGTCATAGATCCATAATTGTACCATTACTGCAAAGTTACACATGTCATTAGAGGTTATATGCATCTTTAAATTTTGTGATGCTTCTAGAATTCGTAGCTCAGGGACAGAGCAGTAGCAGGGCCCTTTAATGAATTAGCTTGTCTTTCATTTTTTTTATGTATTTTGCTACACACATTAATGCCATCACAATTGTGTTTTATTTGCTGAAAAATGAGAACACATTTTTTTTTCTAAAATAAATATGTTATAATTGATCAGCCTATTTTCCTTCACAGCATTTTTGCTTTTCTGCATCTAAGAACACAAGGTCAATTTTAATGAGTGGGATTATTTCATCAAATAGCTCACGTCCTCATCAAGAAGCCTTAGCTAGCCAGGTTACAGGACATACGTAAGCAGAACTGAACCAATTAGTGGCACTGACATTTTCACTTATTTATTGTGGTTATAAAAAAAACTTTATAAAAGAATATTTTTTTTACTCCTTCCAAAAGTCTATATACATTGGTCAAGGAATAGTGAACTCGCTGAACATTTCAAGCCACAGCTCAAGAAGGTCAGCTGTGGTTGAATTTAGGGCATCATTAAAACTAGACTAATGCACTCTTAGGGGACTATTGAAGAGCTGTCAGAATAATGCTGACTAGTACTAACTAGGTGCTATACCTTATGTTCAGTGATATTTGCTCAGTATTTATTGTAAACACACTTCTGTTTAAGTGTTGACATTTTATCGAATCTCCTTACCTTGGGAGACAACTGGCTGGTTAAGTCGAACATGATACATAACAGACCGAACAGTCCAATGTTGAATTAGAGGATAGCCAGTCACTTCACTGAAATTTACCATGCCTGAAAGAGAAGTAAAAGGGTATACAGTATGTATAAATTATATAAATGTATATTAGTGCATTACTTAGCAAACATTTTCCCAAAGCCTTCAAGGAGTGGCTGACACTTATGCAAAGCACGGTTAATAAATGGTCAGACTGGACTATCTGACTCACAGCACATTTAGTGCTCATGTACACACAGACTAGGTTGACCACCGGATGTGTGAAAACGTGAAACTTGGCAAAATCGAGGTAAAATTGTTACCGCCATGTTACCGCAATTTTTGCCAGAGTTGTCCGGCGGTCAAAATGTTTCTACCTGATTCTTCCACATTCAGAAGAGGGGGGTTTAGGGAGGTTGAACCACCCCTTATCGAAGCAGCTTCTAAACTCAGGTAAAATCCTATGTGTACATGGACCACAGGCTTTTATGAAGTTGAATTTTGGAGCTTTGGCATGTAGTGTACATGAGTCCTTACTCATCTATGCTGCTGGGATCATGGGGTTCCATAGTAAAAATTGGCAGGGACCCCCTGACCATCTCTTTCTGTAGCACCTGACAGTGTGAACTGTGGAAATGTTGTCACTGATCATAGAATTATGTACAGTAAGCCTAAATCAATATTAGGTAGCAGGATAAGTGTCATCATAGTCAGTACACTTCTTGGGAGCAGTACTATTGATATAAATTGTTATGAAAAAGCAGCAGTGCATGGAATTAGCTTTTAATCTTAGGAATAGTAATATTTATAATTAAAAAAATCTGGATATTTTATATGATTACTGTCAGGGATACCGAATGCAGGTACCCGGCAGCAGGGATGGTTGGATCACTGTAGCTGCACTTAGGAAACTAAGACTGGACTATATGGGATCTAAGTAAGTTTATTAACAGTGGAAAAAAAATGCAAGCCCAAGCAAACAGAAAATACAGCAAACATGAAGATATAAGTAAACTATAAACCAAGTGACAAAAATACCCAACTATAATAAAATATATACAATATATACAAAATAACACATATCACAAGCTAAAACTGGAGGTGTAAGGAAAGGGGGGGAACCCGGGCTGGATTTAGGAACAAGGGGCCAGATCCTCAAAAGAGATACGCAGACTAAACTGCTGTTCAGTCTGTGTCTAACTTTGGAAACGATCCTCAAAAGGCTTTTTCCAAAGTTAGGCAGAAGATCAGGCACGTGTAATTGAATTACACTGCCGAATCTTAGGATGCAGTACCGCATCCGCCGCTGGGGGCATTTCGAGTCGAAATGCCGTTGCTAGTATGCAAATTAGCACTTAAGGCGATCCACAAAGCTTTCCAGCTTCGTTTTTTTCGCCGTAAGTGTTATTTTGCAAGTGTAAAACTAGGGCTGATGTTACAAAGTGTAAACTAGTCACACCATGTAAAAGCCCATTCCAGCGACGGCATTTGGTATGCATTCCCGAGGGAGAACTCCACGGCAATTTGTAAAGACAAAACCGGCATGGGTTCCCCCCCAGGAGCATACCAGGCCCTTAGGTCTGGTATGGGTTGTAAGGGGACCCCCCTACGCCGAAAAATCGACGTAGGGGGTCCCCCTACAATCCATACCAGACCCGTATCCAAAGCACGCTACCCGGCCGGTCAGGAAGGGAGTGGGGACGAGCGAGCGCCCCCCCCCTCCTGAGCCGTGCCAGGCCGCATGCCCTCAACATGGGGGGGTTGGGTGCTCTGGGGCAGGGGGGCGCACTACGGGCCCCCCCACCTCAGAGCACCCTGTCCCCATGTTGATGAGGACAGGGCCCCTTCCCGACAACCCTTGCCATTGGTTGTCGGGGTCTGCGGGAGGGGGCTTATCGGAATCTGGGAGTCCCCTCAAATAAGGGGGCCCCCAGATACCGGCCCCCCACCCTAAGTGAATGGATATGGGGTACATCGTACCCCTATCCATTCACCTGTAGGCAAAAAGTTAGTTAGTAAACACACAACACAAGGCTTTTTAAAATATTTTATTATTCTGCTCCGGATGCCCCCCCTGTCTTCGTTATTAGCTCAATTAGCAGGGGGGGCTTCTTCCGCTCTCCGGGGGTCTTCTTCCACTCTCCGGGGGTCTTCCGCTCTCCGGGGGTCTTCTCCGCTCTCCGGGGGGGGCTTCTCCGGACTCCGGGGGGCTTCTTCCATCTTCCGCTGTTGACTCGGCGAACCCCGGTTCTTCTGCAGCTCTCCGGTGCCTTCTTCTTCAGCGCTGGCTGCCTGCTATGTTTGTGTGTTAGTTCGATTTCAAACAGGCAGCCGGCGCGGTCTTCTGTGACGTCAGGGTCTTCTCTTCCCTTCTTCCGATGTTGACTCGTCGCCTGTTGTCGTTGTAATGATGGAAGCGCACCTTGCATCCCATTTATATAGGCATCACCGTCCCATCATGCTCCGGCAGGTACCCACGTGGTGGGTGCCTACCCACGAGCACCCACCACGTGGGTACCTACCGGAGCATGATGGGACGGTGATGCCTATATAAATGGGATGCAAGGCGCGCTTCCATCATTACAGCGATAAGATGCGACGAGTCAACATCGGAAGAGGGGAGAAGAACAGAAGACCCTGACGTCACAGAAGACCGCGCCGGCTGCCTGTTTGAAATCGAGCTAACACACAAACATAGCAGGCAGCCAGCGCTGAAGGAGAAGGCACCGGACATCTGCAGAAGAACCGGGGTTCGCCGAGTCAACAGCGGAAGAGGGGAGAAGATGGAAGAAGCCCCCCGGAGTCCGGAGAAGACCCCCGGAGAGTGGAAGACCCCCGGAGAGCGGAAGACCCCCAGAGAGTGGAAGGCCCCCGGAGAGCGGAAGAAGCCCCCCCTGCTAATTGAGCTAATAACGAAGACAGGGGGGGCATCCGGAGCAGAATAATAAAATATTTTAAAAAGCCTTGTGTTGTGTGTTTACTAACTAACTTTTTGCCTACAGGTGAATGGATAGGGGTACGATGTACCCCATATCCATTCACTTAGGGTGGGGGGCCGGTATCTGGGGGCCCCCTTATTAAAGGGGACTCCCAGATTCCGATAAGCCCCCGCCCGCAGACCCCGACAACCAATGGCAAGGGTTGTCGGGAAGAGGTCCTGTCCTCATCAACATGGGGACAGGGTGCTCTGAGGTGGGGGGGCCCGCAGTGCGCCCCCCTGCCCCAGAGCACCCAACCCCCCCATGTTGAGGGCATGCGGCCTGGCACGGCTCAGGAGGGGGGGGGCGCTCGCTCGTCCCCACTCCCTTCCTGACCGGCCGGGTAGCGTGCTTTGGATACGGGTCTGGTATGGATTGTAGGGGGACCCCCTACGTCAATTTTTCGGCGTGGGGGGGTCTCCTTACAACCCATACCAGACCTAAGGGCCTGGTATGCTCCTGGGGGGGGAACCCATGCCGGTTTTTTCTTTGAAAATTGGCATGGAGTTCTCCCTCAGGAATGCATGCCGCTGTCATTTTTTTTTTTTCCCGACGCAACTTTTTTAAGCCGTCGCGATCCTCAAAACTCGGCGTAACGTAACTTCGCGCATGCGCAGTACGGCCGGCGCGGGAGCGCGCCTCATTTAAATGGGACTCGCCCCATTTGAATAGGAACGCCTTGCGCCGGCGGAATTTTAGTTACACAGCCTGAAATTTCTAGATAAGTGCTTTGTGGATCGGGCACTTAGGTAGAAACTTTAAGGCAGTGTAACTTAAATGGGATTTTTTAAGTTACGCCAGGTTTTTGTGGATCTGGCCCCCGGGGAGCAGATATGAGGGCACAAGGTACAGGTACAAGACATAGGCAGGATCGGGTTGGAAACAAGTACAGCATCAAACAGCAAGCAGTTTCTGGCTAGCAAGGCAAAATACTTATACACAAGGGAATGGTAAAGGAGGGACTAAATACCCTCCCAGTAGCCAGCCTCAGGTGGAGACTGATTACTGGGATGTGCTGGCTGCTAGGAAACACCCACTGATGAACATTGGAACTACAATCTTCCGCTCCGCTTACATTATTGCTAATACTCCTGTGCCCAATTACTCTAATAGCTAATACAAGCATCTTTAACTTCTTCCCACCCAGCCACTGTACATAAATGGCCGATTGGGCCTTTCGTCATAATGAGTGGATGTTCAGGAATGTCCCTCAGAATGAGTGATCACAGGACACAGCCAAGACAGGATCAGGATATGGGAGCTGTGATTGGCTGTGATCATGTGACGGCTGTGTCCAATCACAGCCTTCACAGTGTAAACAGAGACACATGTCTCTGTGTCAGTTCACCATGCTGAGCTCACAGATCCCCCCCACACACAGTACACCAAGCACCACTGTCCCTGTCCCCATACACACCTGTCACATTGCCCCCATAAACATCTTTACCAGTGCACAAAACATCTGTCAGTGTCTCTATCACACCTGTACCAGTGCACAAAACATCTGTCAGTGTCCCATCACATCTGTACCAGTGCACAAAACATCTGTCAGTGTCCCATCACATCTGTACCAGTGTACAAAACATCTGTCACAGTCCCCCATTACACCTGTACCAGTGCACAAAACATCTGTCAGTGTCCCATCACATCTGTACCAGTGTACAAAACATCTGTCACAGTCCCCCATTACACCTGTACCAGTGCACAAAACATCTGTCAGTGTCCCATCACATCTGTACCAGTGTACAAAACATCTGTCACAGTTCCCCATCACATCTGTACCGGTGCACAAAACATCTGCAATAGTGCAATAGTGTTCCATTGTGACATCAACATCTGTCAGAGTCTGCCAGTAGTCGATCAACATCTGTCAGTGTACCAGTGTCCCCGCCCCCACGTGCAAAGGCAAACACACACATGACCCCATACACATATGTAAACAGCGATAGCACCACACATGTGAGGTATCGCCACGAACATCAGAGCGAGAGCAAGAATTCTAGCACCAGACCTCCTGTATAACTCTAAACTGGTAACCAATAAAAGCTTATAAAATGTCACCTATTGAGAGTTTCCAAATTCCAAAGTTTGGCACCATTTCACAAGCATGCGCAATTTTAAGGAATGATATGTTTGATATCTATTTACCCAACGTAACACCATTATTTTTATATTTTACCAAAAATGTGGGTATTATATTGTCTCTGTGTGCATTACAATTAATTAAAATATATTTCTGCGCTAGTGTGTAAAATTGTGTTCGACAATCTGCTGTGCAAATACCAAGTGACATAAAAATTAGCAGAACCCGCCATAAAAATTAGCAAAACCCACCATTTTATTCTCTAGGACTTTAGAAAAAATACAAAAGTGTCAGAAAAATGCCTGGTAAAGTGGATAATGGCTAAAGGTGCCACTTGGATGTTGCGCCATGTAGGATGCCTTGGCTATACTTATGCCACTGCTGTTGACCAAACCTGATATTTTGTCCACATATGCCAACTTTCAAACAATTCCAATGATTTTAAATAAGCCTTTAATGATGGTGATGCAAACAACCAGGCATTAGAATAAAACCTACCCCCAACCATTTCTCTAAGATCTTCAAACTCATCAAAGATGTCGGTAGGAGGTTCCCTTGATCTATTTGTATGTTTTCTCTAAATAATACATTTACAATACAGAGGTGATACTGAGATAATTAAAGGCTTCTCAAAAACCTGCTTGAATCATGGCAAAAGCTTGCTGTACCCTTTGCAGCTAAATGTCAAAGTTTGGATCCAAACCATTCTCTGCATTAAAGGGTCACTAAAGGATTTTTTTTTTTTTAGCTAAATAGCTTACTTTACCTTACTGCAGTCCTGGTTTCATGTCCTCATTGTTCGTTTTTGCTTTGATTTTGCTGTAATTCCTCTCTGTTCTGGACACTTCCTGGTTGTCTGTTTCCTGATCACCACAGTACTGGGAGATTTCTCACTGTGGTGACTAATCAACGAGGTGTGTCTAAAACCCCTCAGCACCAATCCAGTTTTGTTTTGCAAAACCTTCACAGCCCTCTATTGGCTCTCTGGCTCTGTACATCAGAGAACCAGGAAACAACAGCAAAAACTAAACTAAACTGTAGGTACATTATATGATTGGTTTTTATCTATTTTTAATAATTTTTAAAAGGAATCAGTTAACTATTATGTCTCTATACCCTGTAAACAGTCATTTCAGCAAAACATTTTTTTTCCTTTAGTGACCCCTTAAGGTCAAACACTTCCTATGCCAGAGGATCAGTTCAGCCCCACTCCCTTTATACTTCCCCCAGCCTGATCTCAACCATGATGGTCTTTTTTTAACCTCGCCTACTTTGTAACTATGTTTATTATTTTTTTTTTTTTAAATTAAAGCTTTAGTATCCCTTATAGAAATCAAATTTCTGATACAATGGGCATGCTCAGTTTTTGTAAAAAAAAGGGACTTTATACAAATAGAAAGAGCAGAACAAATATACATATAAAAAATGATATAACATTACTGGTAGTTACAAAATAAAAAAATAACCTAAATTATTATAGCTTCCTTAAAAGGAACTGTAGATAAACAGATTAAAAATATTGACCCATCTATTTATACTTTTTGATTTATAAAATCTTGATATATTGGTGTAAGTAATAGGATTCTGAAGGCCTCTTTGTAAAGCATATAAGGGCAGACAACCGTACTTGCAGATTACACACCATGTACTGTTCGCAGTAGCTGAAGAGGAGCTGTACTGTGTGGCTGAGGCTAAGAAACCACCTGAGATTCATTCACTGCATGAAGCCATGTGTGAGATTCATAGACCAGTGAGAGATCCTTGATAACTTTATGATGATCATTGTGAGCATAAATGCGAAGAAGTGTGAAATTATCACAAATAAGATTAGGAACTCGTAGCCATTAATTTAGGTCTTAATTGATCAGAATTATGAAATGAGCCACTCTGCAAATTTGTGATATCACATAATCCATCTGAAAACTGGTGTGTGAATCACCTTCAGAATTATTATTCATTTGGCAAGTAATCCGATTGAGGTAATGTCATCTCAATACACATCAGCAAGATGCACGTGTGTATTGTTGCAAAAAGAACAGACTACTTCAAACAAAAGGCATCCAAATACAGAATTATAATATAATAATAACTATAATTATAAAAAGCACACAACTTGCAAGTTCCTTTCTTGTGCTCAGAATCAGCAATTTAAAAAAAAAAAGACCTACTTTGATAATAAGGATGTAATTTTTTATAATAATAATACAAGCAAAATTGGAAAGTAACAAACCCCTGTCAAATGACAGATGCATACTACTCCTTCCAGCACAATGCAGTACTTAGGGCCAGATCCACAGCCCCGCAGCGCAACGTAACTTAACAGATTTAAGTTACACTGCCGCAAATTTCCTAAGTTAGGTATTGATCCACAACACACTTACCTGGAAATTTGCGGCGGTGTAACTCAAATCCGTCCGGCGCAAGGCGTTCCTAATCTAATGGGGCGAGTCCCATTTAAATTAGGCGCGCTCCCGCGCCAGACGTACTGCGCATGCTTGTGACGCAAATTTCCCGACGTGCTTTGCGCGACGTGACGTAATTTTTTGATCGGCGCGTAGCGTATTTCCGTATTCCCGTACGGCTTACGCAATCGACGTAAAAATTAAAAAATTTGACGCGGGAATGACGGCCATACTTTACACAGCAGTACGCCTGCTGTGTAAAAGTAGGGCCGCTTTACAAAAGTGTAACTAAGCGACGGGAAACTAACGTAGCGGCGACGTAGCGAACGCGAAAAAGCTTTGAGGATCGACGTAACTCCTCATTAGCATACACAACGCGTAATTTCGACGATGAATGCCCCCAGCGGCGGTCGCTGTACTGCATCTTAAGATCCGGCAGTGTAAAACTATTACACCTGCCGGATCTTCTGTCTATCTCTTGGAAACTGATTCTGTGGATCAGTTCCAAAGATAGAAACAGGGATACGCAGGCGGAACAGCAGATCTGCCTGTGTATCTCTTTTGAGGATCTGGCCCTTAGTGCTTTGGGCAATACATTTCGAGGCCTAAGCACAGTCAGTTTAGGAGGTGTAGGGGATGCCTAGCCCTGTGTAAATGCTGGTTTTCTGAAAGTCAGAATTTGCATTAACCCCTTTATGACAGAAACATTATTTAACAATTTGCATTAAAAACATATGTTTTAGTGTTACAACATTTGTAAATATTGGTTGGAAACCGCACTGCCTTGTCACGGCTCTTCTGTAAAGTGCAGTCCTAACTCTGAGATTTAAGAATCTCCATGCTGGAGCATATATAGCAGTGGGTAAATGAAGGACAGGTATGCTTGACGGCAACCCATTCCTCTTTAAAGATGCAGGGGCACACCAGAAGGCCAGCAAAGCATGATGATAGCTGAAGGCATCCAAAGAAGAAATGGGCTGCCTCTAGGCATACCTGCCTGTAATTTATCCATTGCTTTATATGCTCTCACATGGAGATAAGCTACTAAGTGTGCTTGGGAAAACTCTTGTTTTGTGTTTTCTGTGCAAAACCCTTTCATATGCACTTTACTTTGAAGGATATTTATTTTTTACAAAGAAAGATATTAATAAAATGGGGTGGTTGCTGGCTTTGTGTAGCTTGCAATCTTGTTCTTGTCACAATCCATTGACACACCTATAACTGTAAATTATTGATCTGTACCCATGCAAAAATTGGTCCCCCGCTGGCTCTAAAACTGAGAACAGAGCGATTAAACACTGTCGATCACTTGGTTTCCAGAGCTCCACTGTCAGTCACTGGCTCTGCCCCCCCCCACCCGTGCTCACTGGAGTTCTGGTTGTGATGGGGGCAGGAGCGGCCGGCTTAGGCTCTCAGCAGCTTACTGAGAGGCTGAGCTGTGTGCCTGTCCATGCATGTGGGCAGATCACAACCATATGGTCGAGATCTTTCCCGAGCCTGGACCGGCTTCTACCATCAGCTGACAGTGGACTTCAGCCTGCTGAAAACGGGTCACAGGAGTGCAGAACAAACTGCACTCTTGTGATCCATAGGAGAAGTGCAGCCAAACAAGCTTTGGCTCTACTTCTCCTTTAAAGGTATAAAAATGTGCACCTATCATGTAATCAATTCATGAACCAAAACCTAAAAATGTACAATTAAATATAAATTTAAAAGAGCTGCAGGTCTTGATTAGGCCAAAGAGGTAAAGAGGTAAAGAAGAGGAAAAAGATCCAACGTGCTCAGTACAAATAAATATTAATAAATGGTATTAAATAAACAATAAACAATTGTTCAAAGAGTCCATAATGTGAAATCCTAATTAAAGTGCTCAGTGCCAATAAATCCATCTAAACGTGAAGGAAAGTAACAACCAGGAGAATGGTGCTCTTCATCTTTTTCCCAGTAGAAACACAACACACTCATCAGAAATAGATGACCTCTTTTCTCAAAGAAGGCCAAAACTCACTTAAAGTTTGCCAAATTGGTGTTCCCATATGCATCATTTTAAACTTTCAGTCAGCCATTAGTATCCTGTACATAGATCTCACCATATATTTGATGGTACTCCTGCACCTTCAAGAGACTCTGTACAGGCCAGAAATATATGACCTAATTTCTCAAAGAAGGTCAAAACTCACTTAAAGTATCCCAAACGGGTGTTCCCATATGTATTTGTTTGATTCTCAGTTAACCAAACACGTTTCGTCAGCAATGCCAGACTCCTTACTGTACTTGTCACGAGTTGTCATGTACTGCTCATGGTCAAGTACTGACAATTGAGAGCTGGTAGGACAGGTTGGTTCCTAATGATGTCAGCATTGCGTAGCCAATCGCACAAAATGCTGCATGATCATGAGCTCCTCCTACTGGCCCTGGGCATCACAGCTCATTTAACGCACCAGTAAAGTCCAACACGTGTCCCTGTAGGGTAATAAGAAACATTCCCTTTTCATCTTTGGAGTCCACCATTGTCATCCTGCCAGCAAAGTGCTACTTGTATTGCTACACCACCATCTTCAAAAATATCCCATGCATGGGCAAACATGTCACAGGTTTCTGACAGCACCCAAATACTTACAAGAGGCCAGCAGCCTCTTTCAACCATATGTCATGTGCGGGCTTCCCTATGCATGCACGAACATGTCACTGGTTTCAGTTATGTGGGACATGGCAGAGACAGGTAGAAAGTCTGTGCATGACTGGTGGACCATGCACATGCACAGAAATGCTGCAGATCTCTGTGAGATCCTCAATACTTGGCATAGACCAACGGCATGTTTGTACATGTGAGGGATCCAGCTGCGAACATGCACCCTTTAATAAAATTGCCTTCTTAAAAGTATGATGTGAACATACCATGAGACGGTGAAGAGATTCCTTTTGTCATCCTTGCTCAGGCAAGGAATCTGAAAGTGGAGTACAGCACAACAAAATAGTAATAAACTTCTTAAAACGTTCAAACTATCTGCTAGTCTGGACATTTTAAGGGGTTGGAAACATCTTTTAATTGATGAAGGTCTACATTAAGTTTGCCCTTGGGCTGCTTCTGGTTTTGTCACTACTGCTGAAATGTTCAAATTGTGCTTCTTAGCAAAGAATGCTGCTGGATCAGCTATATCCACAGGATACTCTGTATATATGTGCTGAGAGCCATTCTAAAAGAATTACAAAGGCATTTCATGGACATACCTGAATTTACATTTGTGCAGGTGAAGCTGTACTTAAGTCATGCTGTCCTAGACACACTTACCTGGCAGTCAGGGCCGGCCTTAGGCCCTTAGGCGCCCTGTGCGAGAAAGCTTTACAGCGCCCCCTAGTGACCACGCCCCTTGGTAACCACGCCCCTTGGTAACCGCACCCCTCGGTAACCACACCCATTTCTCCAATACCAGCTCCATTTAAAGCCTTCCATTCCGTTAAGTTCCCAACAAAAAGATTACAAGCTATGATAAAAATACAACTTTTATTCACAAGGTATAATAACGCCACATATACTGTATATCACACGGTATAATAACGCCACATATAAAGTAAATCACATGGTATAATAACGTCACTTATAAAGTAAATCACACGCTATAATAACGCCACATATAAAGTAAATCACACGCTATAATAACACCACATATAAAGTAAATCACACGCTATAATAACGCCACATATAAAGTAAATCACATGGTATAATAACACTACCTGTAAATTTACTATCAAATATCAAACATAATTACAATAAAGTATTTTTTAACATTTGCATTTACAGTTCCTTTAAGAAACACCCTATTTAAAAAAGAAAATACAAAACAGACATTACGCAGTACACTGCACTTATAAAAAAAGAATTTACTTACAGAAAAAAGTTTTTACATCTGCTGCCTGCTTCTGTGGATTTTTGCCCTCTTTTGTCTTCTCAGTGCGCATGGCATATGAGCTCCTCATAGCAAGGCAAGGACAGCCGCCATGCCATCTTTCCGGCAGAATCCGCCTGTGGCCTGCCAGGTGTACCTAGAGCATTTGGCACCCGGGGCGGATCCTATATCTGCCCCCCCCCCCGTAAAATGTAAAAACACCCCACTGTGCCCCCTGCGTCCTTCTATATATCTGTCACTACTGTGTACCCCCTCTCCACAACTGCACCAATGGACCTCTCTTCATTACACAGCACCCTTCACCTCTGGACCCCTTTACATTACACAGCCCCCTGCACCTCTGGACCCCTTTATATTACACAGCACCTCTGGGCCCCGTTACATTACACAGCACCCTGCACCTCTGGGCCCCTTTACATTACACAGCACCCTGCACCTCTGGGCCCCTTTACATTACACAGCACCCTGCACCTCTGGGCCCCTTTACATTACACAGCACCCTGCACCTCTGGAACCCTTTACATTACACAGCACCCTGCACCTCTGGGCCCCTTTACATTACACAGCACCCTGCACCTCTGGAACCCTTTACATTACACAGCACCCTGCACCTCTGGGCCCCTTTACATTACACAGCACCTCTGGGCCCCTTTACATTACACAGCACCCTGCACCTCTGGTCCCCTTTACATTACACAGCACCCTGCACCTCTGGACCCCTTTACATTACACATCACCCTGCACCTCTGGGCCCCTTTACATTACACAGCACCCTGCACCTCTGGGCCCCTTTACATTACACAGCACCCTGCACCTCTGGGCCCCTTTACATTACACAGCACCCTGCACCTCTGGACCCCTTTACATTACACAGCACCTCTGGGCCCCTTTACATTACACAGCACCCTGCACCTCTGGGCCTCTTTACATTACACAGCGCCCTGCACCTCTGGACCCCTTTACATTACACAGCACCCTGCACCTCTGGGCCCCTTTACATTACACAGCACCCTGCACCTCTGGGCCCCTTTACATTACACAGCACTCTGCACCTCTGGACCCCATTACATTACACAGCACCTTGCACCAATTGACCACTTTATATTACACAGCACCCTGCACCTCTGGGCCCCTTTATATTACACAGCACCCTGCATCTCTGGGCCCCTTTACATTACACAGCACTCTGCACCTCTGGACCCCTTTACACTACACAGCACCTTGCACCTCTGGGCCCCTTTACATTATACAGCACCCTGCACCTCTGGACCCCATTACATTACACCACCCCTGCACCTCTGGACCCCTTTTACATTACACAGCACCTCTGGGCCCCATTACATTACAAAGCCCCCTGCACTTCTGGACCCCTTTACATTACATAGCACCTCTGGATGAACCCCTTTACATTACACAGCACCTTGCACCACTGGGCCCCTTACATTACACAGCACCCCACAGCTCTGGACCCCTTTACATTACACAGCACCCTGCATCTCTGGACCCCTTTACATTACACAGCACCCTGCACCTCTGGACCCCTTTACACTACACAGCACCTTGCACCACTGGGCCCCTTACATTACACAGCACCCTGCACCTCTGGGCCCCTTACATCACACAGCACCCTGCACCTCTGGGCCCCTTTACATTACACAGCACCCCGTTACATTACACAGCACCCTGCACCTCTGGACCCCTTTACACTACACAGCACCTTACACCACTGGGCCCCTTACATTACACAGCACCCTGCACCTCTGGGCCCCTTTACATTACACAGCACCCTGCACCACTGGACCCCTTTACATTACACAGCACCCTGCACCCCTTTACATTACACAGCCCCAGACACCTGTATGTAACACAGACACCCCCCTAACAGTTCTGGACCCCCTGCATGTTACGCAGACCCCCGTACAGTGCATACCCCCTCCCCCTAAAATACAGATCTCTCCTTACAATACAGAACCCCTTCTACAATACAGATTTACCCCTACAATACATAACCCCCCTACAATAGACCACCCCTACAGTGCAGACCCCCCCTACAATTAAGAACCCCCCCACAATACAGAACCCCCCCTACAATAGACCACCCCTACAGTGCAGACCCCCCTACAATAAAGAACCCCCCCACAATACAGAACACCCCCTACAATAGACCACCCCTACAATAAAGAACCCCCCCCCCCCCCACAATACAGAAACCCCCCCCCCCCTACAATACAGATTAACCCCTAAAGTGCAGACCCCCCCAACAATAAAGAACCCCCCCCCACACACACACAATACAGAAAACACCCCCCCTTACAATACAGATCAACCAATACAATAAAGAACCCCCCCCCTCTAAAATACAGCCGACCCCCCCTTCAGACCTGTAAAGCAAGCAGGCTCAGATAACCTGCTTGCCGCGTGTTGCACACACAGCACAGTACAGGCAAGGGGGAGGCTGCTTCACCGCTCGGCTGCGTGACTGAGACAGTCACAGGCAGCCAAGACTCAGAGCCGCGGAGCTGCCTAAGGAGAAGGGGGATCACTGCGGCCAGGTCCCGGGTGTGCCGACGGCTCGCTGGGATGCGGCTTGCACGGCACCCCCCCTGCAAAGCCAGGCACCCGGCACCATGCCATGCCACCCGCGAAGGTCCTCTTCAGTTGCGGGGGGGCGCTGGCGCCGGCCTGACACCCCCAGTGTGCGGCACGCCCCCCGCCCACTACTTAATATACAGGCGAATTAAAAAATCTGTGCGGTCGCCAGGCGCCCATGTTGTTATGGCGCCCTGTGCGATCGCACTGTCCGCACACCGCAAAGGCCGGCCCTGCTGGCAGTACCTTTTTGTATGAACTCTACCCATTGATTGCATGTTATTATTATAGTAAAACATATTACTAGAATGTGCTATTGGAGGAAACAGGTTGTCTGCTTTATATTCCCAGCCAACTTAAAAGAGAAGTATGTTTTTTTTAATTATTGGCCAATCAAACTTACCAAGGTGCATGCAGCACCGGTGCTGCATCTATCTTCCACCGCCTCCTCACTGAGAACCGAGCCATCGAACACCACTGATGATTCGGTTCTCTCACCCCCTCAGGCAGCTGCTGCCTGTCAATCAGCAGCCCCCCTGCTCTGCTCCTCCTGGAGTGCTGAGCTGTGGAGGGGTGGGAAATGGTCATCTCAGCGGCTCGCTGAGAGGCTGAGACTACCATCAGTCCAGACACCTGGCGGATCCAGACTTCGGAAGTCAGGATGACATGGAGCCTGGACTGATCTTCATGACGTCAACACAGAGCGGACTTCAGACCGCTCTCTGCTGAAAGCAGGTCACAGGAGTGCAAAACGAATTGCACTCCTGTGACCCAGAGGAGAAGCCCAGCCAAATGATCTCAGGCTGGACTTCTCCTTTATGTGCACAGAAGATGGTTTCATGCTTCTTGGAGTATAGTAAGACTTATGAGTCTTCGCAAGATCCCCTGCAATCCCTTCCCTACAGTTATATTGCTGAATGTACCCAAAATGTGCAGAGATGGCCAAAGAAAGAAAAATGAGGAAATGCTTATGACAGTTTATAAATATGAACACTTTATGCTACAACCCCCCCCCCCCCCCCCAAAACACACTCCCTAACTTGTGTCTTTAAACACAGACCTACTAGTGCTATTATGGTAACTACAGTTCTAAATATGGTGGATAATCTAAAGCAGAAGTCTTCTTGTTTATCAACCCCCACCCCTCCCCTTCCCTCTGTTCCCTGATCCCCCATCCACCCACCAATTAAAAAAATAATATGTATACATTTTCCGTCGCCTTTTTTCCTTTCAGTTTTCTGTCCTGTATAAGTATTGCAGCATAAATGTTTTTTTATTTATTTTGTTTGTTATTATTTTAAACAATGCTAGCCTCTTGAATTAAAAGTTACACTTTAAGGGCCAGATTCACAAAAGAGATACGACGGAGTATCTCAGATACTCCGTCGTATCTCGCAGAGTATCTATGCGACTGATTCATAGAATCAGTTACGCATAGATAGCCAGAAGGTGTAATTGTTTTACACTGTCGGATGTTAGGATGCAGTACCGCGGCCGCCGCTGGGGGGAGTTTGCATCGTAAACCAGCGTCGGTTATGCAAATTAGGAGTTACGGCGATCCACGAAGATTTTTCCCGTCGTTACGTCGTCGCAAGTATTAGATTTCCTTTGCAAAGATAGGGCACCTTTAATATGGTGGAAAAGTACTCCACCATGTTAAAGTATGCCCGTCTTTCCCGCGTCGCTTTAGAATTTTTTTTTAATTTTTTCTTTTTCCCGGCATAAGTGCTTTGTTGACGTTGCGATTCTCAAAACGTCGGCGCGTCGTAATTTCGCGCAAAGAACGTCGGGAAATTTGCGACGGGAGCATTCACAGTACGTCCGGCGCGGGAGCGCGCCTAATTTAAATGGTACCCGCCCCATTTGAATTGGGCCGCCTTGCGCCGGACGTGTTTACGATACACCGCCGTAAATTTCCAGGTAAGTGCTTTGTGGATCGGGCACTAAATCTGAAAACTTGCGGCGGTGTAACGTAAACGAGTTACGTTACGCTGCGCCCAAGCTACGTGAATCTGGCCCTAAGCGCCTGTATATTCATAGAGAAAAAAATAGGTAATAAATATTTGCCCTTTGAGAACGTCACGTGTGACGAAACATGTCAGGGCGGTGCTACGTACTGACGTCACTACGCATTCACGTGACCCCGGAAGCACGGGTGTTCGCCTAGAGTTCTTTATGCCGGCTTTTTAATGAATACAATTTTTTAATGTCTGTATGGATTTTTTTTTGCCATTTGGAATAAATGAACAAGCGTATTTGAGGTAATACAATATTTAAGTCTTATTTTTGATTCCCTCACACGCTACTATCCTATTGGAGGAGTATTAGGCCCTTGTTTGGGCAAGGAGATCTTACTTCTTTCACCCTAACGGAGAAGAGAGATTATTGGCAGGAAGCACTTTTGGATCCCAACATTGTGATGTCTTTGGACGAACCCAAGACCCTGCAGAGGGTTTGATCTGCAGAAGCTGCTGACCTTGCCAATAGTGGAGGTCCACCACATCTGGTAAGGTTACCTATTACCTATAATCATCTATCACTTTTATTTCAACTTTTTCTGCGTACTCATGGACTTCATTTGTCCTGATCATTTTGGAATTGGACTATCCTTGATAATAGGAGTCTCTTTTCAGTCACTACATATTTTACATTTTTCACCTTGAAATTTCTGTTCTCCAATGTTTATTTTTTTATTCACCTATATGATTGTAGCACATCTATTTATATAAAATATAGTGTGAACCTAGAGCTTTAGGATATTTTTCTATTAGCCTAGGTTTTTTTTTTTTTTTTGCACATACAGCTGTTCCCTTTGGTGTGTGTATGTGAGTCCAGCAAGTGTATGGCAAGTTCTGGCTGGATACATTGCCACAAGTTGATGTGATACCATTTGTCTCAGTTATTTGCACACTGTTTATCTATTGTTAGTTTGTAGTGTGACTATTTTTTCTTTATACATTTTCTCGCATGGTTTCACATGTATATTGTGTCGCAGCTTAGTTTTCATTAGTATTGTTTCAAGTTGTCATTAGAGCAATATTAACCCCTTTTCTTACAATAAATATTTACAGTATTGATAATTTTACTGTTCTGCTTAGCAGAAAATTAGGATAATTCTTGAAAAAAAAAATCACATTTACAACTATTTGTACTGACGTGCTCTTGTAATATTACCACTTCCTAAGGTAGATGTTGCTATATATGGAACTCCTTTTCCTGAAATGCAGACATAGCAAAAACAAATTTATCAATGCCATGGATTTCTGCTAACAATACAGTTTATTTACAGGCTCAAGCCAATGACTTTTATTGAGTGGTAGGTCATCGCAGGAAATCACAGTCCTTGCTAAACAGTTTATGAATCATAATCTGCATGAATAAAACTGTCAAGGAATGCTTTCTTTAGACTGGTCTTATGCTATGAGTTTTTTTTTTAGCAATGCAAATACCTACTGGAATTGCATTTGTGTCATTCAGGGTTTGAACTTGCAGCCAAATGTTCTAAGAAGGAATGGATAAAAGATTGTTTTTTGCATCTGACATGAACTCCCAATGCTGCCAGCCAAAGGTACCCAATCATATGGTGGAAAATTATGTGACTGAGTCATATATGGGGACGTCGCTACTTTTGGCTGCATCTATCTATATGTGTATATTAGACATGTGCATTTGTTTTCGTCCAAATGCATTTTCGTCTGAATTTCAGGTATTTTCGTTATCGTTTTAACAAACGATAATGAAAGCACAGAAAACGAAAAACGAAAGATCCGACATAAACAAATGCTTTATTTTCGTTTTTGTTGCGGTCCAATGTGCCTAACCTTAACTCTATTAGTCCAATATTATTCTACATAAAGAGAAAAGATTCGACATTATAGAGACATAAAGAAGAGTAGACATAGAGAGAAAAGATTCGACATAGAGGGACTTGAAGATTCGACGAAGTAGCTAAAAACATACGATCGCAGCAAGCGGACATTTATGGTGAAATGCTCGGCCCATAGGCTATAGAAGAATTCTAATGTTGGTTGACTAGTAATAATAATTAATAAATATAATTATTATTAGTCATACAACATTCAAATTCTTCTATAGCTTGTAGGCGGGAACATTTAACCGGTAATGTACGATTGCGGCATTGTAGTTTCGATGCTCTGTCAAATCTTTTTTTTTTTTAAAGATTCTTTCGAATCTTCTTTTTTTTTTTTAAAGATTCCGTCAAATCTTCTGTTTTTTTTTCTTTTTAGATTCCGTCAAATTTTCTTAGGACATTCGACAGGCACCATAAGCCTTCAATGACAGATTTGACCTTAATTAATTTGGATTTTTAACAAAAAATGAAATAAATAAAAACGAATTTCGGGAGTAACTAAATACATTTTTTTTTTCGGACGAAAACGAAATATTTCAGTGTGCACATGTCTAATGTATATGATCATCAATTAACACTTCTACTGTGCTCTCTACAGCCTGAACATTTGGACTGGGTGCCAAGTGTTTGAACCTGTATGATGCAACCAAACTCATGAGAGGCCAAACTCAAAAATCAAAATGCCCATGTCTGAAAAAATCTTGGTGGGTGGCCTGATTGTCCAGTCAATGGGAATGTATATTTTGTACTACCCTCTATACAAAAAAGTAAACAGGCTCAATAAATGAATCAACTTTCTTGCCTATCAAAGTGTTCCTCCTCCATGAAAAACAGATAAATGATGAGGAAAAAATGTAGACTAGTTATGTTTGTTTGTAAATACAAAATAACATTTTATGTATTATCCTTTTTACCAGTTTTTGCATTTTAAAGCCCAAGTTAACTCTTAGTTTAAAACAACTAAATAAGCTCCACGTGCATCCAAATAAAAAGTGATTAGCGTGCCCTAGTGACACATATATTTTCAGCTGCAACACAGTCAATTGGAAGTCGCCAATTCTCAAGCCGGGTGCATTGTATTCTGGTAAATGAGAAACTGATGGTGACAATAAATTACGTACATGACACATTTTTCTTTGGCAGCCCTGGGTAGATTATTTTTGTCTAACGCATCTACCTACATGCTTTCTATAAGTATAGAAAGAGAGGAGGTGTTCACTGACTCATATCACACATTTGTATTGGCCACATCCCTAGGACAATACACAAAGTGTTGAAATGTAAAAAAGGTTTATTAGAAACAGGTACACACAATGGCACTTAATGGTAGTACACGTCACAAGCACCTAATATACATATAAAAAGACAAGTGAACAGATACAAAACAATAAAACAGCACATATGCCACACAGGGTGTGACAAATAGACAGAAAACTCTCCTAATAGATGATTGATAAATGACCAATGCGTTTCTGGAAATAGACCGTCATCAGGGACCACAGATGAAGAGTAGTGTTCCTCAAGCCTCAGGCACCTGTACACTGGGGGATAACGCCATTCCTTGACCCTGCTGCTTTGAATCTTGAGATTGAATGGGTCTATTTAGACTCCAATAGGGATCCAGGGTATTTTGGACTGGGATATGGGCAGGACGTGATCTGGTATCAACACACCGGAAGGCCCTGGGCCCACTTATTCCCCGTCCCTCTGGGCTTGAGGAACACTCAGATGCACATCCTATCTTTATATTTGCAGGCAGCCAGGGAGGGTCTATACCCATGAAATGACTTGGTTTGTGTGAAAAAAGAACCACGACTGCACTACTCTTCATCCGTGGCCCCTGATGACGGTCTATTTCCAGAAACACGTCGGGCATTTATCAATCATCTATTAGGAGAGTTTTCTGTCTATTTGTCACACCCTGTGTGGCATATGTGCTGTTTTATTGTTTTGTATCTGTTCACTTTTTATATGCACATTAGGTGCTTGTAACGTGTACTACCATTAAGTGCCATTGTGTGTACCTGTTTCTATAAAAACCTTTTTTACATTTCAACACTTTGTTTGGCCTTCAAAGTCCCACTTAGGGGGAGATATTCTCTTTTTTCTGTAAGTATAATCCAACATTCTGGGTCAACATACTTACAGTGAGCCTTTGAGACAGAGATGCCCCCCCCCCTTTTTTTTTCTCATCTTCTTCTCCTCTATCACTTTCCTATCTATATTTCTGGACTCTCTCCACTAAAGCATTGTCCTTTTTTCTTTTTATTTGTATGCCTTCGAGCAGGGGCATTGCTAGGTCTACAAAAGACCTGGGGCTAGAGCCCATAGCCGCAAAGTAAAGAAAGTCATACGCTTGGGCAGGCATACTCATGTATATAATATAATGACTATATATTGTGACAGGAAGTCAGGTAAATCTGTGGGTGTTGTCACTGATGGGACATACATTTCTGCCTTGTTTAGACGATACACAGATGGTTATCGGGCGTCGGCTACAAACGTAGCCAGAGAAAGGCTAAAGGCCGTTGAAAAACCTCAGCTGTTCAGAATGAGGCAATTAAAGGCCTCTATAAGAAGTCCAGCGGGTTACCACTAATTGCTGCATCACTTCTAAGGCTGTGTGAGTAGGAGAGCAGTGCCAGAAGGTCTTCTGTGGAGGTGAGGAGACCATTGATTTTTTCTGTGTGAAACAAAATCAAAAGACTATTGTTTTGTGCTGTATGACCAGCACTGTCTACCCAGCAGTAGGCTGTGTTAGACTTCATAGATAGGTTCCTGTGTGGAAGGTAGACGCCCAAAGTGGCTAGAGTTTATTTTATGTTTTGATTTTGTTTATGCTGTTTGAATGCTTGCAATTGTTTTCCAGCAAGATGGAAAAATAAACCAGAAACTTTGTTTTCAACCATCTTCGACTGCCAGTCTGTATATATTCAGTGTGTGTGGTGAACCCATCCAAGTGGTCACACACCCCGCTACCAAGCTAACCCCTCACAATATATATATATTGTCATTACATCATGGTCCCCAGAGAGCCCCCCACTTGCATCAGGGTCCCCAGATAGTCTTCCCCTTACATCATGGTGCCCATAGAGCCATTCCTTACATAAGGGCCACCAGAGAAAAGGCAAGCAGTGAGAGATGATGTTGCTGCCTTTAAACAATGCTTAATTGGTACTAAGGGGCCCAAAGTGTGCCAAAAAATACCCTCCCCCCCACACCATTACACCACCACCACCAGCTGAACCATTGATACAAGGCAGGATGAATCTATGCTTTCATGTCGTTTAGGCCAAATTCTGACCCTTCCGTCTGAATGCTGCAGCTGAAATCGAGCCTGTGTGAATTGTAGCCTCAGTATCATGTTCTTAGCTGACAAGAGTGGAACCTGGTGTGGTCTTCTGCTGCTGTAGCCCATCTGCGTCAAGCTTCAATGAGTTTTGCATACAGAGATAGTATTCTGCATGCCTTGGTTGTAATGAGTGAGTATTTGAGTTACTGTTGCCTTTCTATCATCTCCAACCAGTCTGCCCATTCTCCTCTGACCTCTGACATCAACAAGGAATTTTCGTCCACACAACTGCCGCTCACTGGATATTTTCTCTTTGTCTGCCCATTCTCTGTAAACCCTAGATATGGCTGTGTGTGAAAATCCCAGCAGATCAGCAGTTTTTGAAATACTCAGACCAACATATCTGGCACCAACAACCATGCCAGTCTTTCTTCCTCATTCTGATGCTCGGTTTGAATTTCAGCAAATCATCTTCACCACATCTAGATCCCTAATCGGATTGAGTTGCTGCCATGTAACTGGCTGATTAGCAAATTGTGTTACCAAGAAATTGAACAGATGTACCTAATAAAGTGGCCAGTGAGTGTATATTGAACATTATGTGCAGCCCTTTGGTGATATCAGGGGTTGAGGCCCCCTTTAGCTCATAAAGCAATAACCGTTGCTTTAAATATTCACAGAACATGCTGTAGCAAGTGCCTTCTGTTGAACACATCCATAAAAACATTAATTCCAAACTGGCAGTGGCAGCAACTGATGCAGGCTAAGCTCACAAAGCGTCGGATGCTGCCATCCTTTCCTTGAATATGCATCGAAGAAGAAAAAAAATGAAATCTGGCCAGGATTTGGCAAAGAGGTGGCTTGCAGTATTTGTGTGATACATGCAGGAGCCCGGGCAGAGTCAAAACATCCTTACAATCCTTTTATCATATTAACAAAAGGTCAACCTCATCCGTTTAAGCCATGTTCCCAATTTCCATAAAGGGAAGATAATGCGTGTGCATGTATAAGGTTACAGCGTAAGCAAAAAAAGGAGAATTGCGGACAGCTCTCGTGATAGGTGAGCGGAGAGTAATGACAGATCCCACTTATCTATGAAAGCTGCTAATTAGACAGGGTTCATACAATATCGGAGAGCTGACTACGCAGCATATGTTAGAGTGGGATAAGAAGATGTCTAAGAAAAACTGAATGGTTCGATAATGTCACTGTGCTGATTAGCATTGTCTTGAGCTGGAATTGTCGAACGGTAAATTTAATGTCTGAACCTTTTAGTTATTTCTCATCACAACACTATGGTACAAGGTCAGCAGCCAAGACGTTGGCATCATCTAAAGGGGAACTCCAGCCAATAAACTCTGAGCTGCTGAAATGCCTGCGCTGAAGGTTAAAATCTGCTTTCAGCGGGTGTGCTTGTTTTTAGTTGCAGCATTGTGCGGATGGGGAGAAGGGAGACTTGCATTGCATTGTGGGTAATAGTTGGTTTTCTTACTAATATTATTATTATATAGAATTTTTATAACGCCAACAGTTTGTGCAGCACTTAAATAAAGGGAGACAGTATATTGTAGTTACAATACAAAACAAGAGGGTAGGAGGGCCTTGCTCCAGACTAGGGATGAGCCCAATTTTTGAGTCGAGACCCGACAATTCATCCAGCCACGATCAGTTTTAAATGACTTTTTTCCTTTAGAAATGTCATTTTGCTGCGGGACTGTTCTAAACATGGGAAAATGTGCCACTTTACAGTTATACTAGAGACCCCCAGGTATGAAATTTAAAGGAATATTTCACTTTTAGGGCCAGATTCAGGTACATTTGCCGCGGCGTAACGTATCGCATTTACGTTACACCGCCACAAGTTTTACGGGCAAGTGCTTGATTAAAAAAGCACTTGCCTGTAAAGTTGCGGCGGCGTAGCGTAAATCCCTCTGGCGCAAGCCCGCCTAATTAAAATTATCCGGGTAGGGGGTGTGAATCATTTAAATTAGGCGCGTTCCCGCGCCGAACGTACTGCACATGCTCTGTTTTGAAATTTCCCGCCGTGCTTTGCGTGAAATGACGTCGCACCAACGTCATTTTTTGAACTTCGACGTGCATTACGTCCTTTCCTATTCACGGACGACTTACGCAAAAAATAAATAAATTTGAAATTTGACGCGGGAACGACGGCCATACTTTAACATGGCACGTCTATCTATACGCCACAGAATAGCAGCTTTAACTATACGCCGGGAAAAGCCGACTAGCAACGACGTAAGAGAATGCGACGGCCGCACGTACCTTCGTGGATCGACAGAAAATGCTAATTAGCATACCCGACGCGGAAAACGACGCAAACTCCATTCAGCGGGCGCCAAAGTATTGAACGTACGATCCGAAGGCGTACGAAGCCGTACACCTGTCGGATCGAAGCCAGAAGCTGTCGTATCTTGGTTTGAGGATTCAAACTAAAGATACGACGCAGCAAATTTGAAAGTACGCCGGAGTATCAGTAGTTTTCAAAACCTTTTTTGCATTGATACATGTCCCCTGGGGCAGGACCCGGGTCCCCAAACACTTTTTTTGACAATATCATGCATAAGCCTTTAAATTAAGCACTTTTGGTTTTTCATGTTCGTGTCCCATAGACTTTAACGGTGTTCGCATGTTCAAACACATTTTTTGCCTGTTCGCAAGTTAATTTTTTCATCAGCCTAGGCCAATATGTATTCTTCTACATATTTTTGGTAAAAAAAAAAATCACAATGACTTTATATTGATTGGTTTGCACAAAAGTTATAGCGTCTACAAAATAAGGGATATATTAATGGTATTTTTAGTATATTTTTTTTCTACTAGTAATGACAGTGATCTGCAATTTTTAGCAGGACTGCGACATTGCAGCAGACAGATCGGACACTTTTGATACTTTTTTGGGACCAGTGACACTTATACAATGATCAGAGCTAAAAATAAGCACTGATTACAGTGCAAATGACACTGGCAGGGAAGCTGTTAACACTAGGGGGCGATCAAGGGAGGTGTTTATAACTGTGGGGGGAGTGTACTGACAGGGTGTCGAGATCGCTGTTCCTGATCAGTAGGAACAGCAGATCTCTCTTTACTTCCCTGACAGAACGGGGAACTGTCTGTTTACATTGACAGATCCCCCGTTCTGTTTCTCTCAGGAGCAATTGTGGGTGCCCAACGAACATCGTGGCTGACGGCCACGTGCATCGTCTCCTACGTCAAGCGGGCACGCACCTGCAAAGTCTATTTAAAGGGCCACCTTACAGCTATGGTGATTTGCCCAGTAGAGCCAACCGTATTGAAAAAAATTGCCTGGTCATGAAGGGGGGGGGGGGGGAATCTTCCGGAGGTCAAGTGGTTAAACAGACTCTAAATCAAGGTCCCTTTTTGTTTTACATCACAGCTTTCCCCGTACTCAGACTGAATATGATTACAAAACTCCATTCCCTCTCAGGAAATCCATTCTTTGGCTGTATCAGGATTCAGGAAGCCTTATTTGAATGTAACATTTCCTTCGCAAACCTGTCTGAGACATCACTACCCAGAGGTGGTTTCATCGATCTGTAGCTTATGTGTTATCACTCAATATTATCACCTTTTAATGGTTTATCAGGCTTTTCACTCACAGAAATAAAAAAATAAAAAACTTCCAAGACTGACATGCGATAACTCATTAAAGGGTGATAATATAGGTTTTAAACACCCAGTAAACAATATACTCCAGTATGGTAGGAATAAGTAGCTAATAACACAACAGTGTAGAAAAAGCACATTTCACCAAGGTAATTCACATTCAGGCGTTCCTTTGACAACCTGACTTTCACACTACCGTTAAGCATGCAATTTCCAAATCTATTAGACATCTCTTGATCTGCTCTTCTGTCGCATTGTATTGAACCAGCTGTGAGTGGGTAAATAAATGGATTTACTGACCTGTCAGGAAATCAGGGTCGGGAACAGGCTCAGATATCTCTTCGTGACACTGAGTTTCTGATGGTACGGTGGTAACAAGAAGGCCATCTGGCAGCTGGTGCTCCAAACCGCGAGCAAAGTTATTTTGTCTGAAACAGAAAAAAAAAGATCAATGCTAGTGAAGGATTGGGCAGGGAAATTTGGTTCCTAATGATTCTTCAAGTGTAGCGCACATGTATTAATACATTTGTGATAAGAGATAGCAAATAGTGGTAAAGAGTGATGAGCGGCAAACTTCAAATCATATAGCTGAATTTTGGTTTGTACTAACTTATGCCCCGTACACACGATCGGAATTTCTGACGGAAAAAGTCAGATGGACTTTTTCCATCGGATTTTCCGATCGTGTGTAGCCCGATCGGAGTTTTTTCATCAGAAATTCCGATGAATTCCATCTGAGTTTAGATATAGAACATGATCTATTTTTTTTCGTCGGAATTCCGATGTGATTTGGCCAGGCAAAAGCCTGATCGTGTGTACGCAGCATTAGAAGTAGACTCTGGGCACATTTCTAACTGGGTCCTATTGAGGTATCACATTTTACTAATAGGCAGATAGTTTACTGCTATGTGATAAATGGCTTCACATATATTTTTTTACCAATCTGTATAACATTACCTTATTGTCCTATTTACTTATTACTTACTACTGGTTAGTCACATTTGTGGGAAACATAGGATGCCTTGATGAATTTATATATTGACAATTAATAATTGCAGTTATTCCATATATGTAGAAATATTTACAGTTTAACTGACACTCTTGCATGTGTGCTAAGAGTTAGGCCCCATACACACGGGAGGATTTATCCGCGGATACGGTCCAGCGGACCGTTTCCGCGGATAAATCCTCTCGAAGATTTCAGCAGATTTCTCTGCGATGGAGTGTACTCACCATCGCATTGAAATCCGCGCCAAAATCCTCTGGCGATGACGTGTCGCGCCGTCGCCGCGATTATGACTCTGCGACGTGCGCGATGCTGTCATATAAGGAATTAGACGCATGCGGTGGATCTCTTCGGACGGATGGATCCGGTGAGTCTGTACAGACCAGCGGATCCATCTGTTGGGATGGACTCCAGCAGATGGATATGTTCTGCATGTCAGCAAATATCCGATCTGCTGGAATCCATCCCAGGGGAGATATATCCGTGGAAACAGATCCGCTGGCGTGTACACACCATAGGATCTATCCGCTGAAACCCATTTGCTGGGATTTAACTGCGGATGGATTCTATGGTGTGTACGGGGCCTTAGTTTACTTAATTCCTCTTAATCAACACATGGTCATTATTTGGGAACTCATTGCAGGCGCCGACTCTTCTGTCCCTTGGAGGGCGTCAACAGTGTGGCTCCTTGTAAATCCCTCGGGTTGGGCTCCTCCCTCCTGGGGAGGTGGGGGCAGCCATGGAGACCTCCAGATCATTCAACGGCTTTTAATATTTCTGGTCACGTGATTACTCTTTTCATTCTTCAGCTGTGTATATTCCATTATGGTTTATTCAAATGTGATGTATGATGATATGCTTCTTAAATTCTGTAGATATTTAATGTATTTTTTAGAGCCAATTATACCTCTGAATAAGACCATACACAGGTCGAAACGCGTCAGGTTCTCACACTATATAGCATTATGTAATGTAACTAGGGTTGTCCCGATACCGATACTAGTATCGGTATCGGGACCGATTCCGAGTATTTGCGGGAGTACTCGTACTCCCGCAAATACCCCCGATACCAGAATAGAATACTTCCCCGCCGCCGCTACGACGCGTCCCGGCGCATCCCCGCTTGGTTCATACGGGCGGGGAACATTACAGCATTCATTTGAATAGCTGTAGTCTTTCCCGCCCCGCCGCGTATAGACACTCCCCCTTGCTCGGGTGAACTGTCCAATCCGGAGCAAGGGGGAGTGTCTAAACGCAGCGCGAAGCGAATCATTACAGCTATTCAAAGCTGTAATGTTCCCCGCTGTGTAGTGTGTACAGCTTCTGTGTGCAACGGCGGACTAAGCAGGGGGCGTCAGGCCGACACCCCCCCTCCGTGACTAAAGCATGGCGCGGCCGCGGTGACAGCATGATTGATGGCACGGCATGGCAGACTAGGTAAAACACAGGCTGGGCTATTCAGGGGGGGGGTGGTGTTTGCGAGCCGTACCCTAGTTATACCCGCCACCCGGGACCCGCCGCAATGATCCCCTTCTCCATGGCAGCGCAGCGCCGCAGCTCTGATACTATCGGCTCAGCTGTGACTGTCTCTGTCTGACAGTCACACAGCCGAGTGTGAAGCTGCGGCGCCGCCTCCCACCTCCTCCTCCGTACAAGTGCTCTGCTCTGTGGGGCGCGCTGAGTCTGAAGACAAGGGGGTGTCAGTCACTCTGCACTATTGTAAGGGGGGGGGGTGTTCTGTATTGTGGGGGGAGGGTGTTCTGTATATGAGGGGATGTTCTGTATATGAGGGGATGTTCTGTATATGAGGGGATGTTCTGTATTGTGGGGGGAGGGTGTTCTGTATGGGGGGGGGTTCTGTATTGTGTGGGGGGGGGTGTTAGTATAGGGGGGTTTTGTATATGAGGGGGGGGTTCTGTATTGTGGGGGGGTGTTAGTATAGGGGGGGTTCTGTATAGGGGGGGTTCTGTATTGTGGGGGGGTGTTCTGTATATGAGGGGGGGGTTCTGTATTGTGTGGGGGGGGTGTTAGTATAGGGGGGTTCTGTATATGAGGGGGGGTTCTGTATTGTGGGGGGGTGTTAGTATAGGGGGGGTTCTGTATAGGGGGGGTTCTGTATTGTGGGGGGGTGTTCTGTATATGAGGGGGGGGTTCTGTATTGTGTTAGATGCCTCTGTCTGTGTGTCCCCCGCCGTGTACCGCTCCGGTCCCCGTCCATGCTCTATTGCTGTACCCAGCAGTGCTGTGCATCAGTACCCCTCCATGCTCCGCTCGTGTCCCCCGCCGTGTTCTGCTAGTGTTTCCCCCGCCGTGCTCCGCATCGGTCCCCCTCCATGCTCTTCTCCGGTCCTCCGCTCCCCTCTGTGTACCGCTCTGGTCCCCGCCGTCCTCCACTCCCCTCTGTGTATCGCTCCGGTCCCCCGCCGTGCCCCCCCCCCCCCCTCTGTCCTCGATCTGTCAGGATGGAGAGCAGAGGAAGGAGCCCTTTTCTGAATGAACAGTCAGTGATCACTGACTGTCCATTCATAACTGAGCATCATAACTGTGTAACGATGTCTCAGTTTATGGATGTAGAGAAGCCGCTGTCTCCTTTACATTCATTTACAGCGCAGTTGAGCCTGCAGAGAAAGGGACTGGGGAATCTGTGTCCTTAGTCCCTTTCTCTGTCTTAAATAGGAGATATTAGGGGTCTGTTAAGACCCCCAATATCTCACCAAAGCCCCCCCAACAGAGCTGCTAAAAACAAAAAAAATAATTGTAAAAATAATAAAGTTAAATAAAAAAAAAAACTGACACCGCCCCCCCCCCCAAAGAAAGCATTGTGTGTGTGTGTGTGTGTGTGTGTGTGTGTGTATGTATATGTATATATATATATATATATATATATATATATATATATATATATATAGTAAAGAATATTAAAAAAAATGAATTGTAAAAAATAACTGACAGTCCAAGCGTCAGTACTGCATATTACTGCCACTGTCAAAATAAAACTTAAAAAAAAGTATCGGTATTCGGTATCGGCGAGTACTTGAAAAAAAGTATCGGTACTCGTACTCAGTCCTAAAAAAGTGGTATCGGGACAACCCTAAATGTAACGATGTGTATAATTGTGTTTGTATGCTGTATTGTGGAATATGTATTGTATCATTGGACCAGAATTCATATCTGGTATTTTAATTATAATATGACATCAGACATTTTCTTAATAAATCATTTTTATAGCGCTATCTATCCTACTTTCTTGACCCTGTTACATTGCTGTTAAAAAGCCCCAATGGGAAAACTTTTCCATATGATCTTTTTTCGGGGTGTGCAGCTCATACATCTCTCCTACACGTGTCTTTCCCATATCTGTATAATACTTGCCTAGATCCTAGTCCTATTCAGGACTGTCTTCCTGCACAAACTAGAAGGCTGCCGCTTTCATGTCAGGGCAACTTTCAGTGAGCGCTGCACCGGAGTGGTCATTTTTGCAATCCTCCACCTCACTCCTTACTTTCTGCTCTCCAGCTACATTGGTCGGGCCCGGGGGAGGGGGGCAGGCTCAGAGAGGTCATACTGTTAGGTCCCATGGCTTAATGAGAATTGTAAGGAGAGCACCTGTGTACTGCTCTGCCTGTGCGTGGCTCACCAGACTACTTTTCCCGAGCATGCACCTTTCCTCTTCGGCCGCCAATCTCATCGAGACTCTAAGTGTAGGCACAGATTGGAGGGAGATTGGTCATGCAGCCCTGTCATCACTCGCCCCCAGCTTAAATCCACTCGCCAAATGCTAGTAGGCAAGTGGAAATTTTGAGGGCTGTGTTATATAATAAAAGCTTATGATTTTTTATATGTCCGATTCCTACTTTTTTTCTATTACAGATATTGCCTATGAGTGTCAAATATTTTTGTCTAACTTCAAAGAAGCTCAAATGCTGAATTTGAACCCCATTAAATACATGGAAACTGAATTTGTCAAATTCAAAATGCCCTTTTTTGGGCTAAAAGGCAAAGGAGTATCAAAAATAACATGGGGATGGGCTTTAGGAAACGTGTCATTTATAGCTTCTTAAAAAAAAAAAAGAAAAAAAAAAAGCAGAGCACAGACCCATTCAAGAGTCTGGTATGTATTTTGGGCAAAGTTTGGAGGGGTCTGTATGCTGTTTTTTACTTTTTTAAACTGAGCATATATATTTTTTTAATTGGTAAATTTAACTTTTACTGCATAGAACCCCCCCCCCCCCCATATATATATATATATATATATATATATATATATATATATATATATATATATATATATATATATATATATAAACAATTGTGGATTGTGCTAACTACTATTCCCAATTAAATTACATTTTGTCGTGCAAAATATGTATATAAATATGTGGGTACATATATCAGACCCTTTGAGTCTGGTATTTTAAGGGGGTGGAACATCATGCAAATAAAATAAACAAACAAAAATTCTTGAGATTCTTGAGGTTCCCCAGGACATCTAAACACTTGTGACTTTTATATCTGATTTTCAACTCCAGGCAAACAGGCAATGGTTTGGGCAAATCGTCCACCAAAGTTTAGTCCAAACGTAGGTTTGGACCAAACCGTCAACTCATGCCTAGTGATAAATATAATTTAAAGGAGACCAGTACAAGGATAAATATAGAAGATGTCATTACTGTTTTACTTCTGAAACTATTATGCACCGTACACACGATCGGAAATTCCGACAGCAAAAGTCCGATGTGAGATTTTGAACGGAAATTCCGACCGTGTGTATGCTCCATTGGACTTTTGCTGTCGGAATTTCCGTCAGCAAAAGATTGAGAGCTGGTTCTCAAATTTTCAGATTTTTACATCCGATCATCTGTAGCAATTCCGACGTGCAAAATTCCGATGCATGCTCGGAAACAATTTGACGCATGCTCGGAAGCATTGAACTTAATTTTCTCGGCTCGTCGTAGTGTTGTACGTCACCACGTTCTTGACGTTCGAAAGTTCAGAGACCTTTTGTGTGACCATGTGTATGCAAGCCAGGCTTGAGCGGAATTCGGTTGGAAAAACCATCCAAGGTTTTTCCAACAGAATTTCCGATTATGTGTACGGGGCATTAGTTGCCTGGCTAGTACAATATGATGACTGAAGATGGATTACAGTAGTGAGGCTCTAGGCAAGGCAAGAACATTGCACCCCACCCCATCACTTTGATTCACAGATTGGCATTCATAAAGATGGCAGTAGGCACAGAGAAGTTGCCTAAATAGCACTGAACGATTGTGACCATCAGACACCGAGTAACAGGCAAGTAAGTAGACAGATGCGACCAACTGCACTATCACCTTGGTTCACTGCAAGAGCATGAAGGTTGTAGCTGGCACCTCTGGACATCCACCTAGGCTTCTTTCTAGGTTGCCCTGTGGATGATCTAATTATGTGCCATTGGTTTCCACACTTTCTAAAACAGTGGTATAAAACTAGTTTGCATAAAGCATATTCAGAGCTCTTTATCTGCATACTTGTTCAAGTGTCTTCATTTACACTCCTGGTTTTGTAAATGCTTTTCTTCTAGCAGGCATTTGGGCACATTTAGGTAATTTATTTATTTTATTGGGCAGAATATTCATTTATTCTGGACACTGAAATGAAAAAATGCTGACGTGCCAAATGTTTCTAGCTCTTAGGCACGTTTAGATGCATTTAGGCTTTTCCAACCATGTAAACAATAGGGCAGGGATAGAGGCTTCCATCATTGCAAATATATGGCTATGATATATACCTCCTACTCATTTATGTAGGGTGCGATGGTAGATGGTATCTGAGGCCCCTTTATTGTTAGCTGTTCCAATATAATTTGGGTATCTTTTGTTCAACTGGGAACACTACGTCACAGTAATTTGCTCCTGTGTACATATTGTGTTTAACCACTTCAGCCCCGAAAGAATTTACCTCCTTCCTGACCAGAGCACTTTTTTGCGATACGGCACTGCACCTCTTTAACTGACCATTGTCCGGTCTGCACCAAGAACAAAATTGATGTCCTTTTTTTTCCACAAATAGAGCTTTCTTTTGGTGGTATTTTATCACATCTGCGTTTTTATTTTTTGCGCTTTAAACAAAAAAAGAGCGACACTTTAAAAAAAAAAGCAATATTTTTTATTTTTTGCTATAATAAATATCCCCCAAAAATATATATATAAAAAAAATGTCTTTCTCAGTTTAGGCCAATATGTATTCTTCTACATATTTTTGGTAAAAAAAATCGGTTTGCACAAACGTTATAGTGTCTACAAAATAAGGTATAGTTTTATGGCATTTTTATTATTATTTATTATTAGTAATGGTGGTGATCTGCGACATTATGGCGGACACATCGGAGACTATTTGACACTATTTTGGGACCATTGTCATTTATACAGCGAACAGTGCTATAAAAATGCGGCAAGCGGTTAAAGTGTATGTACAGTAACAACGTTGTATATTAGATTTAGATAGCGTAATGAAGGGTTGGATCCCCTATCAATTAAATTTTTGCTGTCTGTTTTCCATTGGGAAAACTTCTCTTCAATAACCGTTCCATGGGTGCAACATGGAAGTGAGAGGCAAACCCTACAATGTGAAAATAATTACTCTCTTGGACAGTTGACAATGTCGTCATTGGAAGATCTCCCCTTACTTCTTGTTCTGGAAACAACTCTTTTGAATTTCCCACCCCATTTTGTCTCTGGGACGGTGGGCATCTCCCTAATGAAGAAAAAACAGCAATTCAAACTTGACAAGGGTTCAAATGTATCCCTAATCTATCTAATGGTTTTAAAACAAGGTTTGGCTATATACACAATTTAACCCTTACTGGATGAGCAGATTTATCAGGTCTGATCGTGTTTATGGCCACATTTATTTCTACTAAATTAAAAGATGTCCTAATTGACTTATGGAGTAATTATAATATTAACTATTAGGCCTTACATAGAGTTAATTAAAGGGCATATTTTGACTCTAATGCCTTTGCATGTGCAGATTTAGCACAATTAAATGGATTGCTAGGTTAATTGCACTATATGCATTATAGAACTGCAGGATAGAAGATAAAATAGAGAATTGACAGTAAATAACAATATACAGTACATCTAAAGATGTAATGTTTCCTATGAGTTTAATAGTAGGGTTTGTATATTTTCTTAAGGTTTCACAAGTTTTATTCACAAAGAGATAAACATGGCTTGACCTGGTTGAAAACAGACTTCATTGACGTCTATGTTAAATGCACTGCGACTATATAGTCACTGTGTTGATATGAAAGGGATAATAGACCTTGAAAGCTGCTTGTTATCTTTTTTTTTGGTCCATTATCCTTTTGATGCAAACACACTGAATACAGATGATTCATTTAACAATGGGCTTGAGGATCCATATTTTAACTCTGTCCAAGCTGGGGTCAGACAAAGTACCTCCAGACAATGCTGAATTGTTGGAGTAATTGTCAGGGCTGTGGTGAAATTTATTACAAAACATTTTTGATGTGTTCGCTGTGACAGAGATGAGATCTTTTTGATGGAGACAAATAGATGGACTGGACAATCGCAGGCTGGCATTTTGAGAGGTAAATTGGGGGGAAAAAGAAAAAAATTGCATCGGTCATAACCACTTCAATGTTATTCGAATTTCCAGCCTTAAATGACAGTTTTACTTTGGCTGGTTGCTATAGCTTATATCAAATTCCTTATAGTTCTTTACCCAGAAAGGTCCTCTTGTACATCTATTGCATATCCACAATTACAACATTTCCATTTAGCCAGTTTGCAAATAAACATCCAACTTTGCACATTTTGCAATGGAAAACTAAAGTAAACCTACGCCTTCCACATAAAATATTCTTAATAACTCTATCCTACTATGGTATAAAATGGTGTAAAATACGATACCAGTGGCGGCTGGTGCTCAAAATGTTTGGGGGGGGGCGAAGAAACAGAAAAAAAAACATCAATTGCAGCCACTGTGCCCTTCAAATGCAGCTACTGTGCCAAACGCAGCTACTGTGCCATCAAACGCAGCCACTGTACCTATAAATTGACGCCACTGTGCCATCAAACCCAGCCACTGTACCCATAAATTGCCGCCATTGTGCCATTAAACGCAGCCACTGTACCCATAAATTGCCGCCACTGTGCCATCAAACGCAGCCACTGTACCCATAAATTGCCGCCACTGTGCTATCAAACGCAGCCACTGTACCCATAAATTACCACCACTGTGCCATCAAACGCAGCCACTGTATCCATCAATTTCTGACACTGTACCCATTAATTGCCACCAGTGTGCCCCATCAGATGCTACCAGTGTGCCCATCAATTGCCGCTATTGTGCCCCATCAGATGCTGCTAGTGTGCTCATCAATTGCTGCTACTGTGCCCCTTCAGATGCTGCCAATGTGCCCATCAATTGCCGCTATTGTGCCCCATCAGATGCTGCCAATGTGCCCATCAATTGCCACTACTGTGCCCCATCAGATGCTGCCCCACACTTACCTGGCTCGCACGTCCTCCATGTCCTCTTCCGCCCAATCACAGCGCTTGACATTTCAGGCAATCAGGTGACCGGTAACAGACCCGGCAACCTAATTGGCTGAGAGGCGTGTTAGCAAAGCAAATTCTTTTGCTTTGCTAACACACAGCTGAGCGAACAGATATAACCAACATTTTTGGTTGCCTCTCAGGCAGTTCCAAAAAAAAACCCTGCCTTTGTAATTCAGGTGCCCGGCACCCGAAAAGGGGTGGGACACCTGAATAGGGGGTGTCAGCAGCGACCATAGATAGATTCATGCAATGCATGAATCTATGTATGGGTATAAGCTAAAATTAGCATGCCAATTTCCATGAGCAGAGACAACATGTGTGCCAGGCCAGCCGGCTGATACCAAGTCCCCAAAGTCCGGGATATCAGGCACAAAAAGGTGACTCGAGTACTGTATAAGCCAAGGGGGCATTTGCAGCAGAAAAACTTGGCTTATACTCAAGTATATACGGTAAGCAATTGCCATGTTTGTTTCTTTATTAAAATATTTTCTTCACACTTTCCTCCATCTTTTGTAGCCTCTCAGCGCTGCTATAACCACTTTCCATTTTTCAGGTCAGGTGTCCTGCACTGTAGTCTTTATTGGAAGAGTATGTGAATGAGCGACATTACAGGACCATCATTGAGAAAGGGAGAGTGTGTTGCCATCCCCTAACAGTCACTCAACAAGGATTTCTATGGCATGATCACCTCCCTTCGGAGACTGGGGCGCAGGACAGTATTTCAACATGATAACGACCACAAACACACCTCCAAGACAACCACTACCTTGCCAAATAATCTGAGGGTAAAGGTGATGAACTGGCCAAGCATGTCTCCAGACCTAAACCATATTGAGCTTCTGAGGGACATCCTCAAATTGAAGGTGGAAAAGCGCAAGATCTCCAACATCCACCAGCTCTGTGATGTCGTCATGGAGGAGTGGAAGAGGACTCCAGTGGCAACCTGTGAAGCTCTTGTGAACTCCATGACCAAGAGGGTTAAGGCAGCGCTGAAAAATAATGGTGACCACTGAAAATATTGACACTTTGGACCCAATTTGGACATTTTCCCTTAGGGGTGTACTCACTTTTGTTAGCAGCGGTTTAGACATTAATGGCTGTGTGTTGAGTTATGTTGAGGGGACAGCAAATTTACACTGTTATACAAGCTGTACACTCAGTACTTTACATTGTAGCAAAGTGTAATTTCTTCAGTGTTGTCACATGAAAAGATATAATAAAATATTTACAAAAATGTAAGGGGTGTACTCACTTTTGTGACATACTGCATGTCATACATTCAAATTCAGTAGTATGTGGCCAGTCCTCTAAATACATTTTCAGAAAGAAGAAAGAGGTAAACTTTTCCCTACTGACACTGTGGGATTGTTCAGTAATTTACAGCACTCAGGTTATTGACTTCCATAACTGAGCTGAGAACTGGATAGAGCCTTTATCTGAAATTAGCCAGACTGACACTGATTAGTTGTTAAAGGAAGAACTGCCATATGTATTTTCGATGAGTGTCAATGACAGCCTTTCCCCTAAGAACAACAACTTCTCAACACAACTGGTTTATGATGATTGATGCTTCATGCAATCATTAACTCTCACATAGAAAAGAAAGATGAACTCCAGGCAAACATCAATACACTGTTGAAATACTTATATGTGAACTTCTTTATCTGCCAAAGAAATTTTCATTTTTTTCTGGCCAGTCTTGTGATCCAGACACTGCTGCTACACTAAATAGTCAAGAAAACAACTCTGCCCTTTCTTGCTTTAGTTTCATTGCTTTCAGGGTCACCTAATTTTTCTATGGACAGAAGGATTGCTGATTTATTGTCCAATGAGCAGGCTGGACACATAGAGGTGACATGGAAAAAATGGAAAGGTGAATTTAAAAAAAGTGGGGTCACATGCCTACCTGTGCAGTGTGGTGAATGTGTGTAAATCACAAGACAGGCTGAACAAAATTACAAATCCATTGGTAAGCAAAACATATATACACTGTATGTACCGTATATTACTTGGTTGTCTGGATTTCAACTTTAAAGCGATGAGGGTTGTACAGTATATCACTCCTTATTGCCTTATGCCACGTACAGACGGTCGTTTTTTTGTGATGAAAAAAAACGTAGTCGAACATGCTTGAATTTTTTGTGTCGTTTTTCAAAACGTCGTTTTTTGTGTCAATTAAAATGATAGTGGGTGGGCAAAACGACGTTTAAAACAACGTTTTTAAACCCGCACATGCTCAGAAGCAAGTTATGAAGCTAGCTTCAATGGAAAAGAGTGCTGAACGTAACCGCGCTTTGCTAGAGCATTTTGAAAAAACGATGGTGTGTAGGCAATGTCGTTTTTGAAAATGAAGTTTCAAAAACGTCGTTTTATTTCATGATTTAAAACGTCTGTTTTTTTCATCACAAAAAACGACCGTCTGTACTCGGCATCAGTCTGTCGTGGCATCAAAATGTGGACTTGTGCAATTAGTTTTGGCACAAATATAAATTTGGATGAATTTTTGGTTATTTGGATGTATTTAAATCTCCAAATGAAATAGTAAAGAATTTCGCTGAAATTCATTAAATTTTGTTTCATATATTCGTTTTCTAACAAATTCCAAATTTTCTAACTATATGAATAGGGATTGAAGGAAAAATTATCGACCGATTAAAATTCTGTGTGAAGAATAGGGATGAGCTTCGAGTTTGAGTCGAACTCATGTTCGACTCAAACATTGTCTGTTTGCCTCGGAACACCCTGTAAAAGTCTATGGGAGAAATCTAAAGTGCTAATTTTAAAGGATAATATGCAAGTTATTGTCCTAAAAAGTGTTTGGGGACCTGGGTCCTGCCTCAAGGGACATGTATCAATGCAAAAAAAGTTTTAAAAACTGTCATTTTTTCAGGAGGAGTGAATTTAATAATGCTTAACGTGAAACAATAAAAGTGAAATATTCCTTTAAATTTCGTACCTGGGGGGTGGGTGTATAGTATGCCTGTGAAGTAGCGCATGTTTCCCGTGCTTAGAACTGTCCCTGCACAAGAGTTCCCCTTAAAATCCACACCAGACCTGAAAGGTCTGAAATGGATATTTGGGGGGAACCCCACGTCATTTCTTTTTTTTTTTTCTTGACGGCGGGGTTCCCTTTAATATGCATACCAGACCTGAAGGGCCTGGAAATTGAATTTGGGGGGAACCCCACGCTTTTTTTATTTTTATGAATGACTTTTCTCTGAATTGCCGGGAGCCGACAATACATTATAGCCGCGAGAGATTTTAACAGGGCTTAAGATCATGGATGTTTGTAGATACAGGGATTTTAGTGTTAGGGTTGACTTCTACTTTCATGCCAGCTTGGTTAAGGTCTTTTGTATGGGTTTGGTTTGGATATATGGGTTGGGTCGAGATTACAGAGGGCTCAATGGATAAATTTAAAGACTCAAACTGACCTGACCTTTTCTAATGAGAAATCAGGCAGTACAAAAGGCGGATGAACAGAGGCTGCAATCAACGAGTATGGCTAGCTTTACACGGGTATTTGCAGGCATCACAGGGTGCTGCAATTCATAAAATATTTTAGTCCAAGATAAGATTTTAGGGTATTCCCTCTTTCAGGTGTACCGACCAGCTAGGTCAAGGCACATCAGGCCTTGGTAGTTAGGGTATCGCATTTCCAAGTGAAGACTCTGACCACAAGTTTACTTTAAGCAAGGCAACTAGAGTAAACCCAATAAATGTGTTGTATTTCGCTTCAGCCTTCACAGACAAACTTTTAAATGTATTTCATCAAAAAGAATAAATATATTTATTACTCACCTAAATGTTCCTTTCAGTAGTTGCCCTGACGAAATGTCCTTGGTCTTATTATTGTAGCCATAGAAAAGCTCTCCAAAGAGGGTCTGGTTCATCGGCATCTCAGGACTCTCTCCACAGTGCGCTCCACCGGGACAGGGCTCTGTGACCAGATGACATGACAGCCCATCAGGACCCAATTTATAATCTTCAATACAGCTGCAGGAGAAAAACATACATAAGGTCAAATCAATTATTGATTCTATACACTAAACTACAGAGCTTTAGCTATTTCTTGTCATCAGCAAATACGTGCCTTCTTTGTTACGATATGATCAGAGGCATGTAGAGGAAAAAAAATCAAAGACATAATTGCTGGGTGTGCTCATTAAGAGAGAAAAGAACACGGGTCTGACCTTAATGATAATTAAAACAGAACATTAATGAAATAAAATCCATATATTGAGTAAAAGCGGTCTTGACACCCACACTTAAAACCACATATGCCTTTAAAATAAATATGTACTCATGGCCAAGTGTGAACAAATTCATTCTGTCCAATCTAAGAGCCAGAAAAACTGTCAACAAGAAAAAAAAAAGGATTTTAAAAAGGTTAAGCAGCAACGGAAATGATTTGGTAATAACCATTACATGACCCCTGGGGTTTGTATAGTTCTGCTCAAAACTTGCACTTCTGCTCCAGAAAAAAAAAAAGATTTACTATGTCCATAACATTGTGTCCTACTGATATTTTTACTGCCCATTTAATCTTCCAGTTTTTACTGCCCAGGTGAATGCATTAAATATGGGCTGTCACTGTTCTAGTAGACATTCTCTGCAATGAACATGAGGGTTCAGAGACTATGGTGCCTTGGTGCAAAATCTTAACCACTTAAGGGCCGAGACTCTTTTTCAGACTCAATGTTTGAAAGTTAAAAACACGTTTTTTTGCTAGAAAATTACTTAGAACCCCTAAACATTATAAAAAAAAATCTAACACCCTAGAGAATAAAATGGCAGCCATTGCAATACTTTATGTCACACCGTATTTGCGCAGCGGCCTTCCAAGCGCACTTTTTTTGGTAAAAATAAAAAATTTGTATTAAAAAATAAGACAACAGTAAAGTTAGCCCAATTTTTTTTTTTGATTGTGAAAGATAATGTTACGCCGAGTAAATTGATACCCAACATGTCACGCTTAAAAAAAGCCGGCTCGTGGAATGGCAACAAACTTTTACCCTTAAAAATATCCATAGGTGACGTTTAAAAAATTCTACAGGTTACATGTTTTGAGTAACAGAAGAGGTCCTAGGGCTAGAATTATTTTTCGCGGCGATACCTCACATGTGTGATTTGAACACTGTTTTCAGGAGGGGCTGCCCCTCTCCCGCCGCCGACAACGGTGATCTTGCATTGAATCCACTGCAGAGATCACCATTATCGTAAACCGGAGCACTCATTGAAGAGATGGATACCTGGATTATGGCAGCTAGCTGCTGCCATAACAGAGATATCCATCTTTAAAGTGACAACGCATATATACAGTGGGTGGTCTGGAAGTGGTTTTTAATAGGGACCTCTTATTTCTTGCTGTTACGTATAATACAAGTAAATGAAAAAGTGTCTATTAAAATCTATAGAACCTATAACGTTCTCTGAGAATAGCAACCTTTGCAAAAGCCCATGACGTCAATCCTCCCACTGATTCTGAATGCTTGTCTCAAGGGACCCCAGTTCATATTTTGTATTAGGGTCCTAAGAAGATTACCTGCACCCATGCCACAACAAATGGCCTATGTCTTTTTTGTTTTCAGTGATCTCTCTCTTTTATATATGTTTTGTCAGTGTTGATTAAGAGGTAGTAATCAGTAAATCTGTAAAAATCCATTATGTGTGAATTTATTAACTCTAAGTTCATTTTAGCCCGACCTGTTTATTTCCTTTGAGACTACACACCTTCTAAATTGAGTTTAACATTAAGTGAGCTTAGGTACAAAAAGGCAAATCTTCATCAGCTCAGCTGCCATTTAAATTTGCCCTTGGACTGTAACACAATTAAAAAATGCCTTTCAGCTTCTAAGTTCTGAGATAAAACAAGAGAAAAAAAAACAGATAGTTGATACAGTGCACCACATGCAGTTAATAGCCACTATTTTTTATTTTTTACAATATACAAGGGAGAAAAAGACTTAGGCCCCGTACACACGACCGAGTTTCTCGGCAGAATTCAGCCAGAAACTCGGAGCTGAATTCTGCCGAGAAACCTGGCCGTGTGTACACTTTCGGCCTGCGGAAGCCGACGAGGACCTCGGCGAGGAAATAGAGAACATGTTCTCTATTTCCTCGTTGTTCAATGGGAAATTTCAGCTCGCCGAGGTCCTCGGCGGCTTCACAAGGAACTCGACGGACAAAACGATGTGTTTTGCCCGTCGAGTTCCTCGGACGTGTGTACGGGGCCTAAGGGCCAGATTCAGGTACAATTACGTTACTCCTCGGCGGCGTAACGTATCCCATTTACGTTACACCGCCGCAGGTTTACAGCGTAAGTGCCTGATTCACAAAGCTCTTACCTGTAAACTTGCGGCGGTGTAACGTAAATCCGCTCGGCGCAAGCCCGCCTAATTCAAATGGGGCGGGCACCATTTAAATTAGGTGCGTTCCCGCGCCGAGCGTACTGCGCATGCTCCGTCGGGTAAATTACCCAACATGCATTGCGCTAAATGACGTCGCAAGAACGTCATTGGTTTTGGCGTTAACGTAAATGGCGTCCAGCGCCATTCACGGACAACTTACGCAAACGACGTGAAATTTTAAATTTCGACGCGAGAACGACAGCCATACTTAACATTGCTTAGAACACCTAGGAGGTAGCCCTAATTTTACGACGCACATCTCGACGGAAACGTCGTAAATTTAGATCGATGGGCATCGCGAACGTTCGTGAATCGCCTTAACTAGTCATTTGCATATTCTACGCCGACCGCAATGGCCTCGCAACCTAGCGGGCGGCCTAGAATTGCATCCTAAGATCCGACGGTGTAAGTCAATTACACCTGTCGGATCTTTGGGCTATCTATGCGTAACTGATTCTATGAATCAGCCGCATAGTTAGGATGGGCGGATCACAGAGATACGACGGCGTATCAGGAGGTACGCCGTCGTATCTCTTTTGTGAATCTGGCCCTATATTTCTTCCCTTACTTTCTGTCTTCATTAGTTTCGATCAGGGGTCTCCAAACTATGACCCTCCAGTTGTTGAGGGACTACATTTCCCATCAGGTCTAGTCATGTCTGTGAATGTCAGAGTTTTACAATGCCTCATGGGATGTGCAGTTCTGCAACAGCTAGAGAGCTGTAGTTTGGAGATCCCTGTTTTAGAGTAGACCATGGGTGCTAAACCAGTGGCCCTCCAGCTGTTGCGAAACTACAAGTCCTATCATGCCACTGCCTTTGGGAGCTTGTGAGCTTGTAACTGTCAGCCAGTGTTTATTACTTGTGATCAGCACTTTTTTTGTATTTAATGGCAAGGGGCGTGGAAATTTGCTCCTGAGGAATCTATTGTCACTTGGGAGATCTGTTGTTGTTGGGGAGGACTATTACTCCAGGTGGGGGATCTATTGTTGTTGGGGGTCATTTTCTCATGGGATAGATCTACTCTTGATGAAGGGGTCTATTGTTGGTGGCTGCTGGAGAGTCTATATTGATGATGGTTACTGGGAGATCCATTGTTGCTGGTGGCGGTGTCAGAAAAATGATCGTGTGTACGAGGCATTAGAAAAAGATTTTGGAGCTCAACTGATAGTTTTAAAAAAAAACATGTATTATTCCTTGTGTCGTACACCTTAAATATGTATCACAACGGCTCATGTTTTGGGTTGTTGCCTTTCATAAGAATTTATTTTGGCTTGCTCAGTGCAATTTCAGGAAACAAGTCAAATCAGTCACTGAACTGCTAATGCTCACCATGAAACGGTAGCTGTGGTAAGGCCAAACATATGTTCAATAAACCCCAGGGCTACTAACAAGGCAATACAGCCAGCCCTCCTGTACCGGGTCCAGGCCTCATGAGTTCAAAAGGGGAGCTGACATTACAGCCTTATTGCTCTGACACTTGTGCAGTATTTTTTGACACAGTATTTTTACTAAGCGCCAAAAATGTCCAGATTATACGGAAATCAAACCAATCCATAACTTGTGTAATCAGAGCGCAGATGCTTAAATCAACTCCAAAAGATCAATATGCAAAATATCTGTATATAAATAGTGTATATAATGTGCACACAGTAATTTGTACCCAGTACTTTGTATCTCATCTACATTCTAAAGAGCAATAAATGATACTACTGTCTCACACGGTGATCATTACCTCTGAGGTAGTCCAATAAGGACGTGACGTGTCAATTGGGCATGGGCAGTGACATCATTGTGCATGCAGTGATGTCATTGTGCATCCTTGAACAATTAAATGCTGACGCTCTTGGGAAGCCATGACAGGCAGCTTCCACAGTTGCTTTCAGTGTTTTTAACCACTTTGCAATTTTAATAAAGATAATGGCAGTGAGCACTATAGAGTCCTCTATTTTATTTTGAGCTTTGCATACTACTTGAGATGGATGTGGGAGCTACATGGAGGAATACTGCCTAACTGGAAGTCATAGGTCCTTCATCTTTTAGGCGAGTGTACAGCTACACAGGTATACATTTGGGATTGATCACTTGGAGATACTGGAAGTTTTATTCACATTTTCTGAAGATAGTGGATTTGTCACAGTGGATTATTTGTATTGCACCAACTATGATCATATGTACTATATACAGTACATATAAAAAACAAAAATTAGAGAAAGTTAGAATTGTGATTCTGCTCACAGGTAAAGAATACACATAATGGGTTTGAATAGGTAATCATAAGAGTGGGAGGGATAATAAGGGGGTGGGTAAGGGAGTACGATAAGGGAAGGGTAAAACTGGGATGGCACAATTATCCCTAGTTTTCGCCCCGTAAAATATCACCAAGGGGTGTTTTTTTGTGTGTGTGTGGTTTTCTTATCTTCTCAGGGTAATTTGGAATAGTGAATTTGCTCATTCTATCTCTTGCCTCCTCCGGGGGGGAAGGATATATTTTTATACTTGGTAATTATGATAAGATTCAGGGAGACACACCATTTATTTATACGTAGGTATTGCATTTATGCTTTGTTGAAAGATTAATGTTTTTTGTAATACAGGATGCATTTTATGATGATGTTATATTGTTTGTAATTCTTTGTCAAATTAATAAAAAATAAGTTAAAGTAAGATACAGTAAATAGCATTGGGCATGTATCGCAGTGTTCATATTACTGTATATATATGTATACACTTATTTCAAATATTGATCTTTCGGAGTGGATTCATGCATTTGCACACTGATTATACCATGTGTATATGTGGTTATGGGTTGTTTAGGTTATGTATATTTTGTTCAAGTTATTGCTATATGTGTGTAAGTTATTTAAAATGAACGTCAACAGTTTTATTGAAGGTATTATTTTCAATATGTACAGTATACTTGTCACTTTGAATAAGTGTCTACAGTTTTCTGAAGATATTATTTGTGGGTTGAGGGGAATGCTGCACTAGTACATATTTATTGATCCTAGTTTTGTGTGAATCACAGTTTAGTGGGGGCTGGCTTTAAACTAGTGAAATATTATTTTTATTACTTGAGAGGTAGCGCAGAGACATTACAATCTATTATTACAGAAATACAATTGTCATTAGTCATTTGTGGACCTCTAAGGTGAAGCTATAGTTATTATTCAAACTAGGAAAGCTTAAATTGCAATCAGTTCACCATGAACATCTTCAGACAATAAGTATTGTTGTTAAGGTACAATAATTCACACAAAGAATGTCTTAGACTACCAATTGTGCTGTCAATATTCAGATCACTTTACATTGTTCAATGTCACTTTCCAAAGTTTAGACTAGATCTTATTGATCAAATGTCTTCTCAAACATTCTGTTTGATTATATATCTATAACTATCACCCTCACACACTTGGGCCATTAGGTTCTTGGAAGTCCCTTGCTGAACCAAATTGCCAAATATGTCTGGGAAGCAATCACTTGAGTTGGAATCTATGTAGACATGATCAGCAACATCAAGGGCCAGATTCACAGAAAAAGTACGCCAGAGTATCTGCTGATATTCTGGCGTACTTTCAAATTTGCCGCGTCGTATCTTTATTTTGAATTCACAAACAAAGATACTACGGCATTTGGCTAAGATCCGACAGGCGTACGGCTTCCTACGCCTTTGGATCTTAGGATGCAATACTTCGGCGCCCGCTGGGTGGAGTTTGCGTAGTTTTCCGCATTGGGTATGCTAATTAGCTTTTTACGGCGATCCGCGAAGGTACGCGCGTTCGTCACATTCTCTTACGTCGCCGCTAGTCGGCTTTTCCCGTCGTAAAGTTGCGATTGCTATTTAGGTGGTGTAAAATTAGACAGCCCATGTTAAAGTACGGCCGTCGTTCCCGCGTCGAATTTCATTTCGCGCAAAGCACGGCAGGAAATTTCAAAACGGAGCATGCGCAGTACATTCGGCGCGGGAACGCGCCTAATTTAAATGATACTACGCTGCCGCAAGTTTACAGTCAAGTGCTTTGTGAATCAAGCACTTACGCTGAAAACTTGCGGCGGTGTAACGGAAATTGGATACGTTACGCCGTCGAATATCTACATGAATCTGGCCCCAAGTGTTCACCCTAAAACTTAGTTTGAAAAACAAAAATATTGTATATATCTCAATACAATGTTGTCACATTGGCATTGATTTACTAACACTGGAGAGTGCAAAATCTGGTGAAGCTCTGCATAGAAACCAATCAGCTTCCACTTTCTTTTGGTTAAAGATTAATTGAACAAGCTGAAGTTAGAAGCTAATTGGCCACCATGAAAAGCTGCTCCAGATTTTGCACTCTCCAGTTTAATTAAATCAACCCCATTGAGGCATTACTATATAGCTTGTATCAAATATCAAGTGCACATTAAACTGGTGACAAAAAAAACATTCATTGGTTCTAGAATTGTGTTTGCAGCAGCACCGGTGTTAAAAGCTGCTGTTCTTGTTGGTACAAAAACTTGAGATTGTTCTGTTATTCACTGAAGAGAGACTGCAGGAACTTATAAAGGCAGAAGGCATAGAATGCATTAGGATGAAAAACTTTCTGTGTGCGACAGTCTCCCCAGCACCCACTAATACTTACCTGAGCTCCTTCACTCTGCAGCATTGTCCACAGGTGTTTTAGCTGTGCCATACACTCCTCCTGATTGGTTGAGACAAAACAGCGGCGCCATTTGCTCCCGCGGCTGTGAAGACCGAGGAACTCGATGGGCGAAACACATCGTTTTCCTCGTCGAGTTCCTTGTTAGGCTGTCGAGGAACTCGACAAGGCAAGTTTCTCCATTCCCTTCAAGGAAAAAGAAGACATGCTCTCTTTTTGACTCAACGGGATCCTCGACAGTTTCCTCGTCGAAAAATGTACACACGACCGGTTTCCTCGGCAAAAAAAAATCTCAGCAAGTCGTGTGTACGAGGCCTCAATCAAAAACATTCAGCCAATCAGGGGAGAGAGGGAGCAGGACTGGGTCGGGGCTTCATGTCTGAATGAATACACAGAGCTCTGTAGCAGGCTGCAGACTGAGGGGGCACTCACCAGAAGGGGGGGGCAAGAGAGCAGAAGAGGGACCCGAGAAGAGGTGGATTTGGGCTGCTCCGTGCAAATCCAGCTGCACAGAGGAGGTGAGTTTAATATGTTTGTTATTTTTTTAAGACAAAAAAAAAATCAACCTTTTACAATCACCTTAATATGTACCGCCAAAGGAAAGACGTATATGGGGAATGTTATTGAAACTCAATAAGGTTCATGTATTTCAATATAAATCTGAGATCACAGGCATTGCTTCAAGTTCAAAACTAGCCCTAGAAAGTATTATTTTACCAAAACAATAATGGATGCTGGAAACTTCCAGCAGGGGTAGTGAGTTCATCAACAGCAAGTGATTTTCATCCCTAATATAAGTAGGGAGAGACTTTATACAAATGGATGTACGTTTGCGCCAATTAAAAAATATGATGTGCGCAAGCACGCAAAAAAGCGAACTCGCTGTTCGTTGGAGATAGGCCCACTGTTTACAGCCTCCATGTGAGTGCATGTGCATGTGATCCATTATTTCCCAGGTTATCCCCACAGTATTATGCCATTTGCTTCTTTCTTTTATTTTTAATCATGTCCACCTGATGCCGAGTCTTCATCCAGCCACAGACAAGCTCTGTTGGGATTTTGGGATACATCCAAGGTGTTTTCGGGCTGTCCGTGCTATAGCCTTGAGGTGAGCATTTTGAGCCACTAGAGGTGTTTGCACCGAAGTTTGTCTCTTCCCAACACTGGAGTGTGGTTTTTTATTCAATCACTGTTTTCAAAGGGGTAAATTCAAAGAGCAATTGCGCCTGCGTAACCATAGTTACGCAGCGCAATTGCTTCCTTGGCCCGGCGTAACGACTTCTCCTGATTCAGAGAGCTCATTACGCCGACTGCAGCCTAAGATATGCGTGGCATAAGGCTCTTATGCCCTCATATCTTAGGCTGCATTCTTACGCAGGCCGCTAGGTGGCGTTCCCGTTGTGGTCAGCGTATAGTATGCAAATTGCATACTAACGCCGATTCACAACGTTACGCGAGCCCTGCGTAAGCAGTTTACGTCGTTTGCGTACGGCGGTTTTTGCGTAAGGCTGCCCATGCTATTAGCAGGGGCAGCCAATGCTACGTATACCCATCTTTCCCGCGTCGCGAAATTTGAAATTTATGTAGTTTGCGTAAGTGAATCGTGAATGGCGCTGGACGCCATTCACGTTCACTTTGAAGCAAATGACATCCTTGCGACGTCATTTACCGCAATGCACATCGGGAACGTTTCCCGACGGAGCATGCGCTCTACGCTCGGCGCGGGAACGCGCCTAATTGAAATGATTCCCGCCCCCTACCGGATCATTTACATTAGGCGCCCTTACGCAGGGCATTTTTGAAGAGCGCCCACGCAAATTACGTGGCTACTGCTTCATGAATGAAGCGTAGCGCAAATAATTTGCGTAGGCACAGGGTAAAAAGGGTACACTGCGCCTCCGTAAGGAGCGCGCAGCTGTACCTGAATCTACCCCAAAGACTTTAATATCTATTTTGCATGATAGATCTTTACTTGGACTCTGATCTACTGGACTTGCACTATATACACATATTTGGATTTTTTTGTTGTGGTATAGCTTTTGTGTATTTATAATATTTTGTTATAAGGTTTGTTTTTGAGTTTTGCTATTTTTTGCACATTGTCACTTTTTGGGTATACTACTTTTACTCTGCCTGCCTATAGTGTCTATTGCCCCTAGTGGCCATCTTGCCCACGTGGTGGGCCTTTCTTTGCCTTTACCCCTCCCCAGTTACACAGCGCAGTCAATATCACCTATTTGCAAAAAAGTGTGTGCTCAGACGCACTGTCTGGTGTGAATAAGCCCTCAGACTGGTGTACCCAAGGATTGTGCACAGGGGCGGACTGACTATTCGGGCACTCGGGCACTGCCCGAGGGCCCCATGCCACTAGGGGGTCCCCATAAGGGTTGCCAGGCTCCGTAAAACCAGGGACAGTATGTCCCTGATATGTCCGAAACCGACATGCTTTTGATGTGAAAATCCAGAGATTTTAGCTTCCCCGCCTCTGCACTGCCTCCTGGCGTGGTGGCCATCTGTAAGCCTGGGGGCCCCATCATATTCTATTGCCTGGGGGCCTCATGAGTTGTCAGTCCGCCCCTGATTGTGAATGGTTCTAAAGGGTGCCTTGACTGAAAAACGGTTGAAAAACACTGTGGTGAGATTAGGTATTTGTACTTCAATATAGTCTTCAAGGCATGGATAAATATTAGCGTGGTTTATAGCTCTTACCCGCAAATCATGAGAATATTGTACATTTCTGGATCGTCTGGAAAAGGGACTTCTTTCTGAAGGCAGAGCTGTTCACAGCCACCATTAAAACCATCCGAACAGTCAACCCCCATCTGGCGATTGTAGCATCCTGATTGGTCCTTCATAGGGCTAAGTCCTGGAGGGCACTGCAGAGAAAGATTGATGTTTCATGGTTCCATCATAAAACCCACCAATTTATTACCTTCTACAACCATGATTACATTCTGCATATGCTATCCCACATTCATTTGTTCAAGAGCCTCTCTATGATTCCCTGCTACATTTAGTGAGAACATAAAAAAGAAAAAAAAGAAATACTTGAAGTGTTTATCGTTTATTTGTGTGTTGCTGTACCAAATATAAAACATTTTAATCAAGTGTCTGACAATTGATCTGCTTGCTGGAGAAGTTCACATTATTTCTTTCCAGTCTTGAGAGTTTAGTTTATGGAATATAAACCACTTTTTAGCAGGAGTGACACCGCTGCCGCAGGAAGATGGTGTTGCTAAGCAACTGTTTTGCAAAAACTTCAAGAACAAGTTTGGCTTCATGCTCAAAAAATAGACAAAGCCTACAATAATCACACTGAAATCGTGCCAAAGTAAAAAGAAAGAAAAAGCCAAATATGTAAAAATAACACATTAGTTTTGGGTGAACTAACACAATCATACAGTTAAAAAAAACAAGTTTCTACGTATACAATGCATTCTTCATTTTATGTGTTACAGTTTATTTCTGTCCCTGTCCCTTTTTGTATTATTATTATTATTTTTTTCTGGTTCTGTAAAGTTTTTAAAATTGTAGTAATTGTCATTGTACAGCATAGCATATAAAAGCATATAAAAAAATTGAAATGTTTCTAACATGATTGGGGCTGCCAGTTAGGGTTGCCACCTTATCCCTTTAAAACAGAACACATATGAATTACACCGGTTCTGTGGCTGATTAAGGTGGTAATTGAACTCAAGTGGAGCCTTATCTAAGTTAAATTAGCCTCAGAACCTGTGTAATTCATATGTGTTCTGTTTAAAAGGGATGAGGTGGCAACCCTACTGCCAGTTGTGCACTTGTAGCTCACACCAACCTTAAAGTGATTGGAAAGGCTTGTTTATTTTAATTTTTTAAATAACAAACATGTTATACTTACCTCCTCTGTGCACAGAGCAGCCTGGATACTCCTCTTCTCAGGTCCCCCTTCTGTGCTCCTGGTTCCTCCCTCCTTTCGAGTGACCCCTCAGCCAGCAGCCTTCTATGGGGGAACCCGAGCTGAGTCAGAGCTCTGTGTAACGGAATGACCCGGGACAAACAGAGACTTTGGAAGGATGTGACATTACTGATAGCTCATATTGCAATTGGAGATATTGCAAAGTGTTGGTTTATTCTATGACTCATCTCTCTGTGTAGACTGTTGACATGTTAAATGTGGCTGGCTCTTGAAAGGCCTTTCATTGTGTGATAACACTGCTTAAAGCCTATTGATGCTCAGAGGTGTGAATACGTTTCTGTCGGAGACGGACCGTCTGTCTAAAGATGTGGATTGAGAAGAAATCATTGTGTTTTGTTTGAATTCTGTTAATGAAGGAATGTGCAGTGATTAGGTCATGATAATTATAGCCCAGCGCTGAGATGTCTGGAATTTTTAGCAATTAGCCATCTGAAGGTGTATTGAAGCCCCCCCAGGGTGTGATGTGTGGGTGGAGAGTTTGATTGTTCCTTTCATGATTGAACTGTATATAAACTTGAGAGCTAACCATTAAAGTTGTCTTGCATTTGAAACCAGAACAGAGCTATGTGTCTCGTGTCTGGGGGAATTCTTATGCGTCGTGTTCGTTTGCCTGATTGTGGAGTGTCGATAAGCTGTCGTGGGTTGATGGAAGGTCGTAAACGGTGGTGACCGTTACACTCTGTATATCCATTCAGACACGGATCCCGACCCAGCCTTGCCCCCTCTTTCCCTTGATTGGCTGGCTGATTTTGACTGACAGCCATGGGAGCCAATTGCGCTGCTGCTGTGTCTTAGCCTATCAGGAGGAGTGTCCCAGACAGCTTAGACATTTGTGGACATCACTGGAGAGAGATGGGCTCAGGTAAGTAATTAGGGGGTTCTGGGGAGGCTGCTCTAGGGTCCCTATTTGTTGCTTCTAGCCCCTCTCTCCTTTGAGTGGCCCCTCATCCATCAGCTTGCTATAGGGCCCACCCAAGCCGAGTCAGTGCTGCATGTGTCCATTTAGAAAAGGCGCCCCGACCGGGCCCCGCTCCCTCTCTCCCTGATTGGCTAACTGACTTTGAGTGACAGCCACGGGAGCCAATAGAGCCACTGCTCTGTCTCAGCCAATCAGTAGGAGTGTACTGGATGGCTGAGGGGATCGTGGATATTGCTGGAGAGAGAAGGAGCTCAGGTAGGTAATTGGGGGGTGCTGGGGAGGCTAGTACACACAGAAGGTTTTTTATCTTAATGCATAGAAGGCATTAAGATGAAAAACCTTCTGCCTTTACAACTCCTTTAATTAAGAAGTCAATATTTCTTCAGACCCACCTCCATAATACCAGAGTTGGAGAAAATTACAGATATATGACTATAAAATTGATTAACCTCTTGCCCTCTGATAGATTTACCCCTCCACCCCTTTCCTGACCAGGCCATTTTTTTGTGATATGGCACTGCATTACTTTAAATAACAACTGCGCGATCGTGCAACGCTGTACCCACATAAAATGTATGTCCCCTTTTTTCCCACAAATAGAGCTTTATTTTGGTGATGATTGTTCACCTCTGCGTATTTTATTTTTTGCACTATAAACAACTTCTGACAATTTTGAAAAAAAAAAACTATATTTTTTTCTTTCTGCTATAAAACATATCCAATAAAAAAAATGAAAAAAAAAATCTAATTCCTTAGGTCAATATATCCACATACTTTTGGTAAAAAAATCCCAATAAGCATATATTGGATTGGTTTGCGCAAAAGTTATGCAAGGTGTGCACCCTAAAGCTCCAACACATATGCGTTTGACATATTTACCGGCCTCTTCCCCACTCTCCATCCTGAAACAATGGGGGCATATATTAGTACCGATCCCCTATATTAAACTCCTGTGGCAGCTGAATATTGACAAAAGGGAGAGGAGGAGAATCCTACTTTCAGCTGCTGCAGGAGGAAAATACAGATCGATCCCACTAAATGCCACCTCCGCCACCTCGCCTGTCCAGGTTCTGAGGGTCCATAAGGAAATATTGTGGTTTATCTATCACCTGCCCACCATTGACAGGTTGCCAACCCCAGGATTAGGGTGTGCCCAGGCACACCTGGCACACCCCTTGCGCACGCCTATGTATGGGATATTTTTATGGAATTTCTATTTATTTATTTATTTTACTAGTAATGGTGGCGATCAGCAACTTATAGCAGGACTCCGATATTACGGCGGACAAGTTGGACACTGACACTTTTGACACTTTTTGGGGACAGTGATCCAGTGATCAGCACTAAAACATATGCACTGTCACTGTACTAATGACACTGGCTGGAAAGGGGTTAACATCGGAGGCGGTCAAAGGATTAACTGTTTGCCTAGCCAGTGTTTTACTTTAAGCCCTGTACACACGATCGGATATCTGATGGAATCTAGTCCGATGGATTTTTTCGTCAGATATCCGATGAAGCTGACTTTCATCAGTCTTGCCTACGTGCTGAAAAAAATGAAGTTCAATGCTTCCGAGCATGTGTCGACTTGATTCTGAGCATACGTGGATTTTTGACCGATGGACTTTCACACAGACGATCGTTTTTTTCTATCGTTTTTTTATCCATAGGAAAAATTTAAAGCATGTTCTATTTTTTTCACCAATGGAAAACAAACCGATGGGGCCCACACACGATCTGTTTGTCCGATGGAAACAGTCCATCGGTCTGTTTTCATTGGACAAACCGATCGTGTGTACAGGGCTTTTAGTGTGGGAGTTGCTTTTGCTACAGGAATGCATAGATCCATGTCCCTGCTTTGGAACATAGGATAAATTCCTTCCTTACTGACACTTTTTACACTTTTTTGGGGACCAGTGACCCTAATACTGTGACCAGTACTAAAAAATATGCACTATCACTTTACTAATGACACTGGATGCCTTTGCAGGAAAACAGGATCAATTCCTTCCTTACTGTCAGTACAGCGATCTTCCTTGTTTACATAGGTAGATCGCAGTTCTGCCTCTGTACAGAATGATCAGCGGGTGCCGGCGGACATCGGGTCTGCATGATCCGCTGATCAGCTCCTGCTGTGTAAAATCACAGCGAGAGCGAGCCACTGGCAGTGTGCACTCGCACCGAAAACCTGGAAGTGCAGGATCATGTAAATATACATAATCCTGTGTAGCACGGCTACCTTAGAGCAGTAAAACTGTTATAGGGCCGTCGACAAGTGGTTAAAATGAGAAAATATAATTATGATATTAAAGCGGACCTTCAGCCATTTTTTCAACTTTCCATCTATTAAATCTTCTGCCTGTCAGGAACGGTGTTCACCTGCTGGTGGCCACCAGAACTACAACCTTTGGTGCTGTATGCAACAGTGCCACCAGCAGGTGAACCAAGCAATGAAATCGTTCCTAACACTGCCCTTGTTGTTTTAAAGGGGTTGTAAAGGTACACGTTTTTTCACCTTAAACCTACATTCTATGCATTAAGGTGAAAAAACATCTGAGGATTAGAGGCCCCCCTTCCCCCCTGCCCCCCCCCCCCGTTTACTTACGTTGGCTTCTCATTCATTGGTTGATTGAAAGTAGCGCAGCCATTGGTCAATCACATCCAATGATGGGGGAGTGGCCGAGTGATACAGGGAGCGGCTATAGCCGCTGGCTGTATCACGGGAGCCCGCCCGCAAGAACTAACCACCATGCGAGCTTGCTCATGTGAAGGTGGTTAGTTCTTGCGGGGCGGAGCCGAGACAGCCGGCGAGGGACCCCATAAGACCAGGTTCGGGGCCACTCCGTGCAAAACAAGCTGCACAGTGGAGGTAAGACATGTTTGTTATTTAAAAAAATATATATATTTTACCTTTACAACCCCTTTAACTTTGGATAGTAAAACATTTTTTTTTCTGCCAGTAAAAACCTCATACAGTCCACTTCCTGCTTCTTGTCTGGTCAGTAGCCTAGGCGTATGACATCATGCACAGCTCACTCTAGTAAGAGTTTTCCAGGAAGGGAGGGAGGTGAGTCATAAGAGAGCCAATGAGAGCTGCAGGCATGCAGAGCTGGAGGTGTGTGTGTCTGTGTAAATCCAGGAAGTGAAAAGGCAGTTAAAATGGATACAGCCAGACTCAGTGGAGGGAGATTGCTGCAGCATATTTGCTAAGTACATTGGTTTCTATGCAGAAGTGAGCCTGATTTGGCGCTTTCCAGCTTTAGTAAATAAACCCCATTGTGTACTTAAAAGTGGGGCATGCCTGTTCTCAGAACCCTAAATTTGAGGTTGATCCAGAGGAAGGGAAAACCCTAATGCCGCGTACAAACGGTCTTTTTCGTCATGAAAAAAAAAATGAAATTTTTTTTCATGCCGAAAAACGACCGTGTGTACGCGGCATATGAATTACAAGTAACTAAATGTTCACAAAAGTGGAGTCTCTAACAATAGCAACCAGTCAAGTTTCATCTTCCAATTTATGGAAAAACGATACAAGAATTCCAATAGGACAATATTTTAATAATTTGTATTGCCCAAGAGTGTAATCATCACTTATTTTCACTCCAAGAAGCAAGACCATTTAAAAACAGGAGCATTATACAGTATTGATTGTTTAAAAAGTGGGATTTTTTTTTTTTTTTTTTTTTTTAGGAGCTACCAAAGTTATAAATATAACCAGATAGCACTTTTATCAACGTCAATGTCATATGTGTTTGAGATTTGACTGTTTTTGATTATGAAAAACACACCATTTAGGTTTATTTGATTGCTCTGTATAAACCACTGGAGATATAGACTCCCTATATTTTAAACAATGATCATTTTCAGAACATCCTGTATAGTGTATACTGTAGCTTTGTCAAGACTCACAGGTTTCTTTCACACATATGAAAGAGTCTATCCACAGAACATTTCTGAATACATTATACTGTATTTGCACCATACTTATGTACCTTTCAATGAAGCAAACCATGCAGTAAATGTCCATTTAGCACCATTCAGTGGCTAATGGACACTGTCTGCTAATTACAAATATGAGAGCATAGGCGCGCGCAGCCTATTGCATTAGGGTGTGCACCCCAGAGGTAAAACACACATGCCTGTATATATATATATATATATATATATATATATATACACACACACACACACACACACACACATTATATTGTCAAAAGCATTGGGACACACATAAACTTTAATGTTATCCCAGTATTTGTGAGAGAGCTTGGGGGGTATTATTTAGAGAGCTGGGGGGGGGTTGGTGAGAGAGCTGGGAAGGATTAGTGCGAGGGCTGGGAGGGATTAGTGAGAGAGCTGGGAGGTATTAGTGAGAGATCTGGGAGGGATTAGTGAGAGAGCTGGGGGGTATTAGTGAGACAGCTGGGGGATAATAATGAGAGAGATGGGGGTATTATTGAGAGAGCTGGGGGGATTAGTGAGATAGCTGGGGGATATTAGTGAGAGAGCTGGGGGGGATTAGTGAGAGAACTGGGGGAGTATTAGTGAGCGAGCTGGGGGGATTTAGTGAGAGAGCTGGAGGGATTAGTGAGAGAGCTGGGTTAATTATTTGGAGATTAGAGGGAGAGCTGGGGGTATTAATGAGAGAGCTGGGGGGATTACTGAAAAAGCTGGGGGGATTAGTGAGAGAGCTGGGGGGATTAGTGAGAGAGCTCAGGGGGATTGGTGAGAGAGCTGGGAGGGATTAGTGAGAGAGCTGGGGGTATTAATGAGAGAGATGGGGTTATTAGTGAGAGAGCTGGGGGGGTAGGGAGAGAGCAGGGGGGATTAGTGAGATAGCTCTGGGGTATAAGTGAGAGAGCTGGGGGAATTAGTGAGAGAGCTGGGGATATTAGTGGGAGAGCTGGGGGATTAGTGAGAGAGCTGGGGGGTATTAGTGAGAGAGCTGGGGGATTAGTGAGAGATCTGGGGGAGTATTAGAGAGCGAGCTGGGGGGGATTAGTGAGAGAGCTGGGGTAATTAGTGAGAGAGCTGGGGGATTAGGGGGAGAGCTGGGGGGTATTAATGAGAGAGCTGGGTGGGAATAGTGAGAGAGCTAGGGAGTATTAGTGAGAGAGCTGGGGGGATTAGTGAGAGATCTGGGGGAGTATTAGTGAGAGAGCTGGGGTAATTAGTGAGAGAGCTGGGGGATTAAGGGGAGAGCTGGGGGGTATTAGTGAGAGAGCTGGGGGGATTAGTGAGAGATCTGGGGGAGTATTAGTGAGCGAGCTGGGAGGATTAGTGAGAGAGCTGGGGTAATTAGTGAGAGAGCTGGGGGATTAGGGGGAGAGCTGGGGGGTATTAATGAGAGAGCTGAGTGGGATTAGTGAGAGAGATGGGGGGTATTAGTGAGAGAGTTGGGGGATAAGTGAGAGAGCTGGGATGGCATTAGTGAGAGAGCTGGGGGGATAAGTGAGAGAGCTGGGGGGATAAGTGAGAGAGCTGGGGGGATTAGTGAGAGAGCTGGGGGGGATTAGTGAGAGAGCTGGGGGGTGGAGGGACATAGGTGAGAGAGCTCTGGGGGGCATTTGTGAGAGGTGATTGCATTTGCAATCATGGCATACCCATGTATGGCAAGTAACTCTTAAGGCCTGGTGTGTAGCTCAAGACTTGAAATGTTATTTATGTATTGTATATTATGTGTGTATATATATATATATATATATATATATATGATAGGTAGTGCAGAGATGGGCCGTACACACACTTGTAGGGGTATTGGGGCTGGGTGCAATCCATGAAATAATATTGAGTATAAACTATTTTCTAAAAACTGTACACTTGGTAGTTTACATAGTGTCACACTGTGTGCTTTTGGGTTATGTAAATGCTCAGCAGAGCCATTCTACATATTCTATTATGTACAGTGCCCTTAGCTCTGCAGCATTGTGAGATATGTATTTATAATCAGCACATTGTTAGCTGCCGAGCACATTGCACTAAATAAACCAATGCAATACCATAGTAGTATTTCAGTTTTACTATTTCAATTGCCCATGCCAGAGTCACGGGTCTTATAGATATTTTTTATTGTTTTTTCCTATGCTGCATTTTTCTCCCTCTCTCCTCTACACCTTGGGCATCTGCTCTTATTTCTTCTCCTATTTACACCTCTCATCCTATGGCTGCTGATAAGAATTTATTGGCCCTGGATTTGGTTTTGCCATGTAGATATGGCAATTCCACGCAGAATTACCTGGCCTAATCTGCCATTCTGATTACCATGTATATTGACACCTTTAATCATAGTTTCAGAATGTGAGAAGCTGATGTCTAATCAAATGAAATGGCTAATTGGGTTTGCTAATCATTAAACAGACTCTTCTGCTTGGCAAAGCTTTATTGCAGGGAAAGTCCAGACTGCGGCTGTATATTTGTGAATGCAATTAAAGTGTTGGGCAGAACACCTAGCCATCTACTACATATTCTGCGAGGCAAGAAAGCTGTTAAGGACTCCCTAGTGGGATTACATTTCCTCCTTACTTTACATGCAGTTATAATTTTTGCTACTGCTAAAAAACAGCTACAACAGACAGTTATTAGATCATTAATGCTGCAAGTAAACGAAGTGTGAGTGATTTTCCATAATTACCAACTGCAACCATTCGTAGCATTGAAGGAGAAAAATGAAAAACACCAAGCCCCCTGATCTTGAAGCAATGCTCAGCAAACCCCAATACCCTTCCCATAGGTGTGCACAGCCTATTGCATTAGGGCGTGCACCCCAAAGCTCAAACCCGTATTCCTTTCTCTACAGCCTCAGTTGCATGGGGTAGTGAATCAATGGGAAGTGCTCTGTGCTGAGTGGATTCCCGTTTATTCACCAACTGAAGCATAGTAAACTATGTATACTATGCTAAGTTTACTATGCTTCAGTTATGAATGAACACAGTGAGCATATGTCCATTTAGAAAAGGAAGGGGCCAGTAAATTTTATATTTACTAGCCCCTTTCTCCAATTTCCATCCTGAAACATCCCCACAGCAGCCAGGGAAGAGGAGGGAAGCCAGAAGCACTGCAGGGCAGGGGGGGCCAACACGGGAGGAAGCCCGGGCAGTAGGGGGAATCGGTGCCGCACAGTGATTAGGGTGTGCCCAGGCACACCTGGCACACCCCCTGCGCATGCCTATGACCCTTCCAACAGTTTACTCCCCCCCTTTGCTTCTCTGGTTAGGTTGACAAGTAACAATTTGCAGTATGCAAATGTAACACACACAGACAAAAAATAATAATGCAAAACAACATATTGAGTAATAATGTATACAGTGCACAAATAAAAAATAATAAAATCTTGAGCGTATAGATCAGGGGTCTCCAAACTTTCTAAACAAAAGGCCAGTTTACTGTCCTCTGGACTTTAGCCATTGGTAGTACAAAATGTCCCATCATTGGTTTCATTGGGAGGAATTGTGCCCCATCATTGGTGTCATTGGGCCCCATTGTTTTTGGCGTCATTGGGAGAACTGTGCCCCATCATTGGTGTCATTGGGCCCCATTGTTGGCATCATTGGGAGAACTGTGCCCCATCGTTGATGTCATTGGTAGGAATTGTGCCCATCATTGGTGTTATTGGGCCCCATTGTTGATGTCATTGGTAGGAATTGTGCCCCATCGTTGATCTCATTGGGAGTAATTGTGCCCTTCACTGGTGTCAGTGAATGAAATATTATCCAATACAGTGGCGCTTTTAACCCCTTTTCGTCCGCTAACGGGGGTTAAAAGCACCGCAAAAACTATGGTAAAGCACGGCGCTTTACCGTATGTAGAAATTAATAGAATTCAGAAGACCTCAGGAGTCACTACCACTCCAAGGGTTGGAGATAGCTGTGCATCTGCCGACATATTCTCCACTACTCTTATGTAGGAAGGCAGTTGACAAGCTTCAGTATCTTCCTTTATCTTCTAGAAATCCACTTCAGAAAATATTCTAGACTAAAGTCTTTACTACTTATTTTTTTCCTATATTCCCCTATTAATGTAAAGCTAGCTTGCACTGCATTGTAACATACGAATTCCGCAGGAGGCTAAATCTACTGAACCATAATGGAACTATAACCTTTTCAATATATTTCCTATGGCTTCTTTCCATAAATCCAGGTATGGTAACAGATCATTACATTATGTATAGTTAAAGATTCAATTGTTATATGAAGTAAGAGCTGAATGAAAGAATAAAAAAGTACATCCTATGGAGCAGAGTCTATAATGCCTATTGATCGTCCCAGCTATGGAGAAGTTGAATGCATATGTTTCATTGCTGTAAACGTGTGAATGTTCCCTTTTCTCTTTCCCTGCACCTGACTTTTATTCTGCAGCTTTTTTTTTTCTTGCCATCATTTGAAAGTTGCACGCTGAGCTCTTTTCTATTTGCCTGCCACGCAATCCTTCATTTCTAAATATACTCTTCTGTTCTCTCCTGGTGTCTTTCTTACAATTCTCATTCTCACCTCCCTTTTCCTGTTATCCTGTTCTCTGTTTCACAATCACAGACTTCTTGTGATTCGATTTCTCTTGTTAACAGATCTGGTTCCCTCAGAGGGGAACAAAATACCACTGACACTTTTTTTTTTCTACGTTTGCCTGTCTTTGACAGAGCAGGTGCACTGAGGTGTTACATACTAAATAAGGGGATGTGTGATCGCAAGTTCCCCCCAACCCTTCTCTGCACAGCAATGTCAACACAAACCACCAGGTGCTAGATCTCTTCCAAGGTATTGAGCATTCCTATCCTTCCGTATCCTCACTTTCGTAAAATGCAACTCATCCAGATGGTAAAGCTTAAAGGAGTTGTAAAGGAAACAATTCGACTGTTTACAGGGTATAGAGACATAAAAGTTAACTGATTCCTTTTAAAAACGATTAAAAATAGATAAAAATCAATCATATAATGTACCTGTAGTTTCATTTTCGTTTTTGCATGTTATCCTGCCTCTGTGCTGTATAGAGCCAAAGAGAAGTGATGGTTTGGAAAACAAAACTATAAGCTCCCAGTACTGTGGTCCTCAGGAAACAGACAACCAGGAAGTGTCCAGAACAGAGCAGAATTACAGCAACATCAGAGTAAAAACGAACAATGAGAACATGAAACCAGGACAGCAGTAAGGTAAAGGAAGCTATTTAGCTAAAAATATGTTTTCCTTTAGTGACCCTTTAAAGCTGAACTCATGGGAAAACAGTCTGCATTTCAAAAGTCAAATGCTCGTTATCATCTGGGGCACCAGAAAATAAAAATGTTACGTATTTTATCCTCCTTATTACTAGACCGGTCCCCATAGCCTTTTCTCCCCTAGGCTCTGGCAGTCACAGGTGCTCTGACATCATCAACTACAATGCACGGCCTATGGCTTTGCATTGGACATGAGGATGCTGAGGGGCAGTCCACCAGTGAAGGGCAGTTGAAAAGAGGATCAGGGAAGTAAAACAAGTAAAAAAGAGGACCACTCTGGGTGCAGCCAGGGGCATTTCCACCACTAGGTAAACAAGGCGTCTGCCTTGGGTGGCATTTTTCAGGTGGCGACGTCGCCCCCAGGCACTTTAACCACTTCCCATCCTTTCAGTGGTTGTAGCGGGATTTTACTTACACAATGTGCGTGTAGTACTCATTTGTCTATATATTTTTTATTAAAAGGTGTCACACTAGGGCCGGTGCACGCTCTCTTGTACTCGTCTTTGTACCGGGATGATGCCTGTTGCAGGCATCACCCCAGTATTGTTTTTTAGAGCCGGCGGTTAGCTCTCTTGTAATAGCAATCAAAGTGGCTTACTAGTTGCTCATTTGCTATTATAAGCAGCGGGAGGGGGCGCCCCTCCCGCGGCCCTCTCTGGATCTTCCGGTAGGATGCAGGCTGGCTGGAGGCCAAGCAAAGCCGGGTATGGTTTTGATCAGCTGTTCGTAATAGTAAAACGGAAGCAATGACATAATATCACTTCCAGTTTACTCAGAAACCACCGGCGCCAGTTTTTAAAAATCAAAAGCATTCAAAATCACAGATCTTGGTGGTTTAAATGCTTTTAAGTGTAGAGGAGGGGTCTTATAGACTCCAGATCTCTCCATAAAGAGTACCTGTCACATACCTATTGCTGTCACAAGGATGTTTACATTCCTTGTGACAGCAATGAAAGTGATCAAAACATTTTTTTTACTTCCGCTCCTTAGGTTTCATTGGTAAAATCCTGTCCTTCCCACCCAGCTGATGTTAACAATGATTACATTTTATTTCCTGTAATTATGTAATACATATATACCTCTCAGTCTTTGCTGTTATATTGTATTACTCTGTGAAGATGCGTTTGTCTGTCCTGGATGCCGCCACGGACTTTATATATTGTAAATGTTTTCATAAACCTAATAAACATATTTTAAAAAAATATTAAAGCAACAGTTTAAAAAAAAAAGAAATGTAATGCCCCGTACACACCATCACTTTATGTGATGAAAAAAAATGACGTTTTTAAAAACGTCACTTTAATTGACCGTGTGTGGGGGAAAACGTCGTTTTATGTCTTCTAAAAAACGACCAAAAAAAATTGAAGCATGCTTCAATTTTATGTGTCGATTTTCAAAACGTCGTTTTTTACTTCACAGAAATTGACCGTGTGTAGCAAAAAACGTCGTTTAAAACAACGTTTTTTCACCCGCGCATGCCCAGAAGCTAGTTAGGAAGCAAGCTTCAATGGAAAAAGTGGTGAGAACGTAACCTCGCTTTGCTAGAACATTGTGAGAAAAACGATGGTGTGTAGGCAACTCCGTCTTTGAAAATTGAAGTTTCAAAAACGTCATTTTTTACTTCACAGAAAATGTCGTTTTTTTTCATCACATAAAGTGATGGTGTGTACGGGGCATAAGAAATTTGTAAAAAATAAAATAAAAATTGAAGTGTCCCCATCCTCCTGTACTCGCGTGCAAAGTACATCGGTCCTGCACACATGCAAACAGCGATTGTATCACACATGTAAGATATCATGTGAACATCAGATCATGGCCAGTAATACTATATATGGCACTTGGATGAATTATGTCTCAAGGTCTGATGATGTTCACTGTGAATGGCTGCAGCTTCCCTATCAGACCCTGAGAAAAGAACAGTATACCACGGCTGGGGTGGGACAAATTTAGATGGGGGGGGGGGGGGGGCGCTGGATTTCAGTGTTGCCTGGGGCAGCACAAAACCAAAATGCACCACTAGGCCCAGCATCACTAGTAAGAAAACTTATTAGACAGTAAACATTGCATTTCAGACCCACCAGGGTCAGTGTGGCAGCAGTCTCATGCAGATGTCAGGCAGTTAAGGGATCCACTGCTCCTTGACTGCCTAACATCTGCATGAGACTGCGGCCACACCGACCTTGGCGGATCAGACATGCGCTCCTTTACCTGCTAAATGTGAGTTGTTTATTGTCTAATAAACTTGCTTATTAGTGATGCTTCACCCAGAGTGGCACTCAAGGTTAAGTAGGTCATATTCCCCGCCCACGACTGTGCTGGGAGCGTGCACAGCGCACGCTCTCAGCACAGAAAAGTAATTGCATAGGGCCATATATATGCGATCCCTAAACTGAGGAAAAAATGTTTTTTATATATTTTTGGGGGATATTTAATATAGTAAAAGGTCAAAAATATAGCTTTTTTTCAAAACTGTCGCTCTTTTTTTGTATATAGCGCAAAAAATAAAAACCACGGAGGTGATCAAATACCACCAAAAGAAAACTCTATTTGTGGGGAAAAAGGGACGCCAATTTTGTTTGGGAACCACGTCGCAGGACCGCGCAATTGTCAGTTAAAGTGACGCAGTGCCGAATCGCAAAAAATGGCCCGGTCATTGGACAGCCAAATGCTCCAGGGCTGAAGTGGTTAAAGTGTATTTTCGTGCTAAAAACTTGGATCAAATGGGGAAGAATTTGAACTCCTGTCTGGCTTTTTCTGCTATCCAGTTCTCAGTTATAGTGATTTCCCTTTATTTTCTGTCGTGAGGACAATGGCTTCATCAGACAGAAAGTGAGAGAATCTCTCCAACAGCAATACAATCAGATAAAAAAAAAAAAAAACCTGGCTAGCCTTTCTATACTCTTCTGTCTATGTTATTGTTGGAAATTTACTCTTACTTCCTGTCTGATAAAACATTGGGGAATTACATTACTTGGCATTATTTGCATGTTCTCAGGATGATTTATGTATCTAAATATTATGTACAGGTATATTAGGCCTTTGATTACATGTATGAATGTGTCTATCCTAATTCCCATTAAGTTGTACTGTGTTCAGGGGCGGACTGACAACTCATGGGGCCCCCGGGAAATAGAATATTATGGGGCCCCCCGGGCTTACAGATGGCCACCATGCCAGGAGGCAGTGCAGAGGCGGGGCAGCTAAAATCTCAGGATTTTCACATCAAAAGCATGTCGGCTTCTGACATATCAGGGACAGGTTTAAAAAAAACACAGATTTTTACATACTGTCCCTGGTTTTATTGAGCCTGGCAACCCTGATGGGGCCCCCTAGTGGCATGGGGCCCTCGGCAGTGCCTGAGAGCCCCAATGGTCAGTCCGCCCCTGACTGTGTTATCCTACCCTGTGGCTGGTGCCCCATGCAGGACCTTGTATGCTGGTGTGATTTAAAAATCCTACAACAGCTGCAATTATTTCTAAAACATTTTTACATTTCTTGATGTTTCAGGCAGAATTTATTTCCTGCTATGGAGTGATTGTGCTGTGAAAGTATCATCTCCATTCTCAAACATCTGCTGTACTTGTTAATTGTTGCTAATTATGGTTCTTTAGAAGGTGATATATGCTTTGGGAATTCTGGTTGAAAGATCATCCAATTGCAAGTCCCATCTCTATCAAACTCCAGACCAAGGCTATGCGGAGATATTCATAGCTGCTATTGGTAACCGAGTCATCACCAGTCAAATGAGTCCAATGACCACATCTCTTCTAGGCTTCTGCCCATAAAAATGGTCACCTTGTCACTGCTCAAAACTGCCTGTATTTAAGATGATTTGCAGGTAGAAAGGTAAAACAAATCTAAACGTAAATACGTGGATTAGTGTGGATATCAGTCTCCAGGAATCCCATTCACAGCAGCACTCAAACTCAAAAAGGAAGATCCGCGTCCTCACTCTTCAATTAGCAAGCTGCTGGTTTGTTCTTAACTAAACTGTGCTATAGCTTCAGTGGAAGTGTCGAAGTTGGGCATCTGAATCACCAAACGTAACAATTTAAATTAATTATTTTTGGCCTTCAGGGGTAATTCAACTTAATTAAAGGGGTTGTAAAGGTAAATTTTTTATTTTCTAAATTGGTTCCTTTAAGCTATTGGATTGTTGGTTCACTTACCTTTTCCTTCGATTTCCCTTCTAAGGCCCCTTTCACACGGGGCGGATCAGTAATGATCCGCCTTCGTATGCTCCGTAAGCTCAGCGGGGATCGCTCCGTTGATCTCCGCTGAGCCGGCGGATGACAGGGCGGTCCCCGCACACTGTGCAGGGACCGCTCTGTCTTTTCTCCGCTCTCCCCTATGGGGGGATCGGATGAACATGGACCGTATGTCCGTGTTCATCCGATCCGATCTGCAGACAGAAGAAACATAGGGTTTTCTTCCGTCTGCAAAACTGTATCATTGCGGAGGCGGATGATTACGGGTGTCAGCAGATGTTCATTACAATCGCAATCTCATAGGGACCAATGTATGTCCCTTTTTCATCCGCAAACGGATGGATGAAAAAGCGGACATACGGTCTGCACGTGTGAAAGGGGCCTAAATGTTTTTTTTTCATTGTCTGAATGTCTCACTTCCTCTTCCTCCTCAGTAAACTTGCCCCCATCATCCGAGCTGTTCTGGTTGGGGGTTAGTCAGCGTGCTTACCCCCTACCTTGGGACTACAGCGTCTCCCCACAGGGATGTAGTCCCAAGGGAGGGGGCGAGCACGCTGACTTTACAACCCCTTTAATTTTTATTTTGGCTTGTCCCCTTCTGTAAACTATGGCATTATTTTTTGTGCGTTTTTGTGCCAAAAATTTTGGTCTTATCTGACCAGAGAACTTTCTTCCGCATGTTTACCGTGTCCCCCACATGTCTTCTCACAGGCTGCAAACGAGACTTCTTTTGCCTATCTTTCAACAATGACTTTTCTCTTGCTACTCTTCCAGAAAATCCAGATTTGTCAAGTGCATGATTAATAGTTGTCCTGTGGACAGATTCTCCCACCTGAGCTGTGGATCTCTGCAGCTTCTCCAGAGTTACCATGGACCTCTTGGCTGCTTCCCTGATTAATGCTTTCCTTGCCCAGCCTATCAGTTTAGGTGGATGGCCACGTAGTTTTGCAGTTGTGCCATACGCTTTCCTAATTCTCTAACAAACCTCCGAGGGCTTCAAAGAACAGCTATATTTAAACTGAGAATAAATTACACATAGGTTCCATCAGATTTTAGTTAGGGGTATCAGAATAAAAGGGACTGAACACAAATGCCCGACCCCCTTTTCAGATATTTATTTGTAAACAATTTTGAAAACCATTTATCATTTTTCTTCCACTTCACAATTATGTGCCACTTTGTGTTGGTCTATCACATGAAATTCCAATAAAATACATTTACGTTTTTGGTTGTAACATGACAAAATGTGAAAAATGCCAAGGGGTGTGAATACTTTTTCAAGGTACCGTATATCAAGATGTAAGTCCCATTCATGGTGAATTCCCACTCAAAGGTTGCTAGGGTGCTCTCCTGTTCATAATCAAGGCTCATTAGTGAGTAAAAGGCTTTTTTGAAGGAGTTGTTGAGGGAGAGAGTAGCTGCGGTTGAAAATGGAAAATACCCACATCCCTAGAAAGGATGACTAACTTCTGTTCATTTCCCCCATTTGGGGGGGGGGGGGGGAGATGCTACATTGCCGCTAGTTGGGAAAGGATTTGTTATTACTTCATAAAAAGAGCACTAGGCTGTAGGCCACATGTGGGTACTGCGACTCTCCTCCTGGTACTACTGTCAATGTCCAATGCAGGGTTAAAAAAAAGGTGATTTGCCCTGAACCATGATATGGGTGTTGTTGTGCTTTACACTGTTAAGAACCGCATTTTAACTTTTGCTGTTATGAGACTATGAGATATATAGGGCCCCTGATGACGTCAGTTGTGATGAAACAGTCGTAGGGCGTCACACACGTACTGCGCATGCGGGAACAAAATGTATGGCTGACGAACCATGGACCTTTTTATCCTTGCATGGAAATTTGTTTTATCACTTTCTATCCAAGAGTCCTTTTGTTTTTATTGTTTTGTATCCAATTTTTTAATAAACAACCTTAAGTATGTCTACACTATTGGAAGTTTCCTCTGTTTTACATTGGGTATCACCAATCCCCAACACCGGATGTTTACCTGCCTCAACCCTGGAACCAGTTTCTGGATTGCATCTGGATCACCCATCTGGGAACTGCGGAATGGTCGTATCTGGAAGGTTTCCCTAAAGCGCCAGTGAGGACCATCACTCTGCTGAGCCTGTTTTGACCCCCCTGAGAAGGGCGGTCACTGGCTAGTTGGTAAGCCTTAAGTTCTCCTCCTGGTGGCGGGTCTCTTCACGCATTGGATTCCATCCACATATATTAGATCACTGGAGGTCTACATGAATACATCGAATTCTCACTTTTCTCCTTAGGAGTTTTTTCATCTATGAACTTTTTAGTGATTCACTGTTCACTATTTATCAATTTGTGGTTCTTATATTTTATTTTTTATACTTTTTCACACTGTACATTTACATATTGAATCACATAGTTGCATATGGTTCATCATCCAACCCTACACTTTATTGTATATATGAGAAGTGACTCAAGATGCATACAATATACAAGTTGCAAAGTAAACATATTCTGAAACCAATTATGCTAAACTGGCCTTCTATTTTTTCTGAGAAGACAGGGGTGTAGCCAATGCCTGGGTGAAGAAATTATTAGCTGGCTCTAAATAAAAAAGGGTGGTTGGTCTGCCATTGGGAAAACCTATGGATGGTATTGATGCCATCTTCTGAAAATCTAGCCAGAGGCCTTTGCATTCAGCAGGCCTTGACTGCTACAGTAGCCCCACGACTCATGGAGTAAATTTCCTTTGTTGTACTAAACTGTGAAATAATGAGCTTCACATTATGGCCTGGGCTACTGACCCTTCTATAAGTGAAATATCGGCAAAATGCCCTTGCAAGTGTCAAGGCTTAGATGAACCTGCTGAAAGGGACATTACATATATATATATATTGTGACAGATGGATGGTCTGTCACTGTCCAATGATGCAGATTTCAGCATTAAAGGAGTGCCTGATCAGATGTCAAACTCATTAGTGACAAATTTTGGCTCAATAAAGAGAATCATTATAGACAGACATTTCTCCCTCCCAGGAGACAGATTATTTCAGCAGAAGCGTGTGGCTAGAATGACACATGTTTATCCAGGGCAGCCTGGCCTCATGTAAAGGCACTTTGACTAGATTGTCATCTGATGGAAAGGTTTTGGGTCACTGCCTTGCACAGAGACAGATGATGCTTGAATAAGCTGAGAGCCTGTAAAGACCAGAGTGGCAACTCCATTGCTCCAGATAAGAGGCCAAAATGTATATGTTGGGTGTTGATGAACCCCCTGCAAGGGTAAACCTTGTGTAATGATGCTTTCATTGATGAGAAAAAATAAGCCAATGGGTACACTTTTTTAAGTGTGATGCCAGGTACACACGATAATTTTTCTCCGCAGGAAAAAAAACAAAGTTTTTCTACAACGTGATTCCTCTCCAGCCTGACTTGCATACAGTACACACGTTCATGCAAAAAAACGCCTGACCAAAGCGCTGTGACATACAACACATACAACGGGACTATAAAGGGGAAGTTCCTTTCAAATGGCGCCACCGAGAGCTGGTTTCAAATTTTTTGCAGGCAGTTTTTTCTTTGAGAAAACTGCTAGGGAGCATACCCAGGGCCGGATTTCCCACAAGGCCAACAAGGCCAGGCCTCGGGGCGGCACTGTGTGCAGGGGCGGCGGAGAAGACAAGTACCTTTTCAGCAGTGCGGGCCGTGATTCTCTCATTGCCCGCACTGCTGTTACAACTTCCGCCCTTACATACAGGCTGCATGACACAGAAGAGAGAGAATGACGTCATCTCTCACCGCCTGCCCTCACTCTCCTCTCTTACTCTCATCTCATGTGCCTCTGTTTTACAATTCACCTGCAGCTAATTTCCCCGTGCGGGAGGGGAGAGGCTGACAGTGTTGTACCTGGCTGCAAGTACTCTGTAATGCTGGGGGGGGGGGGGGGGGGGGTTTACATGCAATTAGTGACAAACTGTTATTTTTTTTTGGGTGGCAGCCAGGTAACTATGGCAATCCCCATCTGGTGGCAGGCAGTGTGGCAAGTGACATTCCCATCTGGTGGCAGGCAGCATGGCAAGTGACATCCCCATCTGGTGGCAGGCAGCATGGCAAGTGACATCCCCATCTGGTGACAGGCAGCGTGGCAAGTGACATTCCCATCTAGTGGCATAATGCATTTCAATCATCCTGACACCATAACAACCATGGTGCCGGAATGATTGAAGCACTAACACCAGCCATTGTCTGCGAAAAATCGCTTACCCACCTGTGCGCCGCTCCCAGCCCCCCTATGTGATGATGGGGGGGGGGGCGGCATTGAAGGACCCGGCCTTGGGGCGGCAAAGGGAGTAAATCCAGGCTTGAGCATACCCATGACCGGTTTTCACAACCAATATAAAAAATTGCAGTTTTCTCGTCGTGAAAACCGGTCGTGTCTACAAGGCATAATAGTTCCCTAGTTTTGGAGCTCCAGGAACCTAAAAAAAATTGAATTAATTCTCTTGAGCAAGTCAACCCAAATCCAAAATGAAAGTTTTGAGTGGATATAACCTTTAAGTGATAAAGAAGCTGGGATTTAAAAACTCCCCCTCCATCACCAAAAAAGAAAAATCATGAGTCAGAAGACAGAAGGACATTTTTTGGCATAAAATATTAAAAACCAAGATTCCCTGGCAAGTACCTCCTCTGTGTGATTTGTATCTGAATTAGTCATACCAAGTTGAGATAACTCACGATGCAGCAGACATACATGTCTGGTGATTATGATTCATAGAAGAATCACTGCAGAGGTGGACCGGGTGTTTAATGTCCATTAAATAGTGTAATAGGTAACAGAGTACCAGATTACTCTTGGTGCATGCCACATGACCCAGTTAACTGAACCAGATGACTGTGATATATTAAAGCCATTAGAAACCACATATTGCGGAAGACTTTGCAAGTCTCCGAGTTTCTAAGCCATTCAATGTCAAGGGGACAGCAGAAAATTGCTCTGACATCCACTGCAGGACCCCTGCTGCTGATGTGAAGGGGTTAATGCTGTTACTTACTAGGACAGAGTGTGGTCTATTATAAGGAAATTTATTTCAACTATTACTATTATGTTCAAGAACAACACATGGAAATGTTATCATAATACCTTCTGCAGCCTCAAGAAATTCCTCATGACTGAATATCATTACCTGTGCGCTATTAGTGCCATTCTGTAGCTAATGTTTTATTGGAGTTTTAAATGAAGATCTCCAATCCACAACATCCAATGTCAGCCTCTTGCAATCTTGATGTTCTATTCTTTTGTTCTACTAGTAAGATTAATTGATGCACATGTGGGCAGAACAGAGGTTTAGTGGTTAGCACTTCCACCTACCGTGTTATATATAAAATATAATAATTATTATATTAATTTTGCCAACAAAAGACATATTAGGGCTTATTTTCGGGGTAGGTCTTACCATGTAATATGCTTTTCCCCCACTCTCTCTCCCTGCTTGACAGGAATCCCCAGTGTGAACTGAGTGAAAATGCTTGTAAAATCCTATAATCCACTCTATTACAGTAGTATATAATGTACATTGTATTTGTTTCTGTAATATAATTGTGGCAAATACCTTCATTATAGGGCTGTTCTGCTCTTCTGCGACCCACCGGAGCTCTCTTCCCCGCAATTATATTACAGAAACACACACATTATATACTACTGTAATACAGTAGATTATAGGATTTTACAAGCATTTTAAACTAGGGCTTATTTTCAGGGTAGGGTTTATATTGCAGCCCTCCTGGAAAATAATGCAGAGGTGGACCGGGTGTTTAATGTCCATTAAATAGTGAAATAGGTAACAGAGTACCAGATTACTCTTGGTGCATGCCACATGACCCAGTTAACTGAACCAGATGACTGTGATATATTAAAGCCATTACTTATTTTCGGAGTAAGTCTTATTTTCGAGGAAAGACGGTAATAGGACTGGGGTTCTTGGTTAGAATTCCATTCAGGATGCTGTATGCATGGAGCTTGTGGGCCAGATCAACGTACCCTGGCGCATATTTCCGTTGGGCGTAGCGTATCTAAGATACATTACGCCGCGTAACTTATTTTTTTTTTAATCCTCAAAGAATGCGCTCCGTAAGTTACGGCGGCGTAGTGTATCTTTGGCGGCGTAAGGGCGCGCAATTCAAATTGATGTGATGGGGGCGTTTTTATGTAAATACGTCGTGACCCGACGTAAACAATGTTTTTTTTTAATGGCGCATGCGCCGTCCGTGGGGGTATCCCAGTGCACAGGCTCAAAATTAAACCGGAACAAGCCAATGCTTACGACGGTGACGTCATTCTACGCAAATCCCTATTCGCGAACGACTTACGCAAACAACGTAAAAAATTCAAAATTCGACGCGGGAACGATGGCCATACTTAACATTGAGTATGCCTCATATAGCAGGGGTAACTATACGCCGGAAAAAGCTGAACGCAAACGACGTTAAAAAATGCGCCGGCCGGACGTACGTTCGTGGATCGCCGTATCTAGCTAATTTGCATACTCAACACGGAATTCGACGGAAACGCCACCTAGCGGCCGCCGGAAAAATGCACCTAAGATCCGACGGCGTACTAAGACGTACGCCTGTCGGATCGAGCCCAGATGCAGTCGTATCTTGTTTTGTAGATACAAAACAAAGATACGACGCGGGAACTTTGAAATTACGCGGCGTATCAATAGATACGCCGGCGTAATTCTTCTGTGGATCTGGCCCTGTATGTTTTGCCTGAGGTTGTGTGGTTTCCCCCCACTCCAAAGACATGCTGGTAGGTTGATTATGGCCTATTTAAATTTACCCCAGTATGTTTATGTATGCATGCACAATAGGGAGTTTAGATTGTAAGCTCCTTGAAAGCAAGGACAGATTTGAATATGCAGTGTATAAAGTGTTGCATAAATGGTTGGTGCTATATACAATATCTCGCAAAAGTGAGTACACCCCTCACATTTTTGTAAATATTTTATTATATCTTTTCACATGACAACACTGAAGAAATGGCACTTTGCTACAATGTAAAGTAGTGAGTGTACAGCTTGTATAACAGTGTAAATTTGCTGTTCTCTCAAAATAACTCAACACACATTAATGTCTAAACCGCTGGAAACAAAAGTAAGCACACCCCATAAGTGAAAATGTCCAAATTGGGCCCAAAGTGTCAATATTTTGTGTGGCCACCATTATTTTCCAGCACTACCTTAACCTTCTTGGGCATGGAGTTCACCAGAGCTTCACAGGTTGCTACTGGAGTCCTCTTCCACTCCTCCATGACGACGTCACAGAGCTGGTGGATGTTAGTGACCTTGCGCTCCTTCACCTTCCATTTGAGGCAGCCCCACAGATGCTCAATAGGGTTTAGGTCTTTACCCTCAGCTTCTTTAGCATGGTAGTGGTCATCTTTGAGGTGTGTTTGGGGTCGTTATCATGTTAGAATACTGCCCTACGGCCCAGTCTCCAAAGAAAGGGGATCATACTCTGCTTTAGTATGTCACAGTACATAGTTACATAATAGGTCCAACCTTTGTGTGTGATTATATGTCAGTATTACATTGTATATCCCTGTATGTTGCAGTTATTTAGGTGCTTATCTAATAGTTTTTTGAAACTATCGATGCCCCCCCTCACCCCCACTGAAACCACTGCCTGTGGAAGGGAATTTCAAATCCTTCACACTCTTACAGTAAATAACCCTCTACACAGTTTAAGTTTAAACCTCTGTTCTTCAAATTTTAATGAGTGGCCATATGTCTTATTGAACTCCCTTCCGCGAAAAAGCTCTATCCCTATTGTGGGGTCTCCAGTGCGGTATTTGTAAATTAAAATCATATCCCCTCTCAAGCGTCTCTTCTTCAGAGAAAATAAGTTCCTTGCTCGCAACCTTTCCTCATAACTAATATCTTTCAGATCCTTTATTAGCTTTGATGCCCTTTCTTATAGTTATACTCTCTCCATTTCCAGTACATCCTTCCTGAGGATTGGTACCCAGAACTGGACAGCATACTCCAGGTGAGGCCAGACCAAAGTCTTGTAGAGTGGGACAATTATCGCTTTATCCCCTTCTTAATGTATGCCAATATTCTATTTGCTTTGTTAGCAGCAGCTTGGCATTGCATGCCATTTCTGAGCCTATCATCTACCAGGACCCCCAGGTCCTTTTCCATCCTAGACACTCAACACAAAGCAATTATGCCCTGTACACACGATCGGGTCATCCGATGAAAACGGTCTGATGGATTTTTTCAGCAGGTATCCGATGAAGCTGACTTTCATCAGTCTTGCCTACACACCATCAGTTAAAAAAACTATTGTGTCAGAACGCGGTGACGTAAAACACAACAACCTGCTGAGAAAAATGAAGTTCATTGCTTCCGAACATGCATCAACTTGATTCTGAGCATGCGTGGATTTTTAAACGATGGACGTGCCCACAGACGATCGTTTTTTTCTATCGTTTTTTTTAACCATCGGATAATTTTAAAACAAGTTCCTAGTTTTTTCACCGATGGATAAAAAAACTATGGGGCCCACACACGATCGGTTTGTCTGATGAAAACGGTCCATCAGACAGTGTACGCGGCATTAATGTCTAAACCGCTGGCAACAAAAGTGAGTACAACCCTAAGTGAAAATGTCCAAATTGGCCCCAATTAGCCATTTTCCCTCCCCTGTAACTCCCAACTGATGTCATCTCTTTTCTCCAATCAGCAAATTCCAATTTAGATTCACAGCACACATAGCATCCAAATACAATGGTACATTAGGGGAACTATTTAAAATACATTAACCACTTCCCGCCCGGCCTATGGCCGATTTACGTCCGGGAAGTGGTTATGAAATCCTGACAGGACGTTCTAGAACGTCCTGCAGGATTTCATGCCGCGCGCGCCCGTGGGGGCGCGCATCGCGGCGATCGGTGATGCGGGGTGTCAGTCTGACACCCTGCATCTCCGATCTCGGTAAAGAGCCTCCGGCGGAGACTCTTTACCACGTGATCAGCCGTGTCCAACCACGGCTGATCACGATGTAAACAGGAAGAGCCGGCGATGGCTCTTCCTCACTCGCGTCTGACAGACGCGAGTAGAGGATAGCCGATCGGCGGCTCTCCTGACAGGGGGGGTTAGCGCTGATTGTTTATCAGCGCAGCCCCCCCTCGGATCGCCACACTGGACCACCAGGGATGCCCACCCTGGAGCACCAGGGTGGGCAAAAAAAAAAAAAATGACAGAAAAAAAAAAAAAAAAATGACAGAAAAAAAAAAAAAGCATAAAGAAAAAAAAAAAGATGCCAGTCAGTGCCCACAAATGGGCACTGACTGGCAACCTGGCAAAAATCAGTGCTGCCACCCCAGTGTCCATCAGCGCCACCCCAGTGTCCATCAGCGCCACCCCAGTGTCCATCAGTGCCACCCCAGTGTCCATCAGTGCCACCCCACAGTGCCCATCCATGCCCAGTGCCCACCTATCAGTGCCCATCTGTGCCACCCATAAGTATCCATCAGTGCCGCCCATGAGTGCCCATCTGTGCCGCCTATGAGTGCCCAGTGCCGCCCATGAGTGCCCATCAGTGCCGCCTATGTGTGCCCATCAGTGCCGCCTATGTGTGCCCATCAGTGCCGCCTATGTGTGCCCATCAGTGCCGCCTATGTGTGCCCATCAGTGCCGCCTATGTGTGCCCATCAGTGTCGCATACCAGCGCCGCCAATCAGTGCCACCTCATCTGTGCCCGTCAGTACTACCTCATCGATGTCCATCAGTGCCATCTCATCGGTGCCCATTAGTGCCACCATATCAGTGCCCGTAATTGAAAGAGAAAACTTATTTACAAAAAAATTAACAGAAAAAAATAAAAACGTATTTTTTTTTCCAAATTTTCAGCCTTTTTTTAGTTGTTGCGCAAAAAAAAAAAATCGCAGAGGTGATCGAATACCACCAAAAGAAAGCTCTATTTGTGGGGAAAAAAGGACGCCAATTTTGTTTGGGTACAGTGTAGCATGACCGCGCAATTGCCATTCAAAGTGCGACAGTGCTGAAAGCTGAAAATTGGCTTGGGCGGGAAGCTGCGTAAGTACCTGGTATGGAAGTGGTTAAATTATGTTTTAATGAACAAATAACTATATTATATAAAGGTCTATTCTACCTGCCTACACTGACAATTTGTCAGATCTTTTTGATGTAGGAGAAATACATGGCAGTATCTGTATGTACAAATAGGTAGGTTATTACAGCAGGAACCTTCTTGTGCTAGATCTCACTTTAGGTCTGCAAAGGAATTTTTTCCCAGTTATAAATTATTTTAGGATAGGGTTTTTTTGGACAAACACTTCTTTGTGTGAAAGTACTTGATCAAGACATGACAAAAGCTACCCTTACCTAACAAATACCCTTGAATTCATGGGGGGAGAGGGGGGGGGTTAATAAAACTAGGGAAAGCTATTTGTGTAGCATGTAAATCTTTTTCTGGGAAGCAAGTGTTTTTTCTCTACTAGATGTTATTATAATGCATAGTAAGGCACTTAAAAAAGTTTGTACGGTAAATAATTGGCAAAATTGTGTGCTTTAAACAAAGCATGGTTATTTCGTATTTCTTAAACTTGCTCTAGTTTTACATAAGCTCCCAAAGTGTCAGGACAATTACCAACTGCTCCATATGTTGATTTTTTTTCAGGTTGGGTGTAGACATTAATGGACACATCAATGTCAGCACAGTCATCATGAATGGACACATCAATGTCAGCGCTCAGCAGCATTCATTACATCTTTGGCTTTAGATAAACAAAGGTAAGCAAAGCAACTGCATGCGTGTTTTCAGCCATTCAGCTCAATACTTTCCAGTACACTGAAAACCTGGGATGGAGGAGATCTCTAAGGCCCCATACACACGAGAGGATCCATCCGCTGAAAAATCTCAGCGGATCGGTTTCAGCGGATAGATCCCCTGGTGTGTACGTTCCAGCGGATATTTATCCGCGGATATTTCCGATTATCAGCAGATAAAAATTTGTAGACATGCTAACAAATCTATCTGCTGGAATCGGCTCCAGCGGATCGATCCGGTGGTCTGTACAGACTCACCGGATCAATCCGTCCGAATCCATCCCCCGCATGCGTCGTAATGATTCGACGCATGCGTGGAAGTCCTTATATGACAGCGTTGCGCACGTCGGCGCGTCATCATCGCGGCGACGGCGCGACATGTCACCGCGATGGGAATTCAGCGCGGATTTTGATCCGATGGTGTGTACACTCAATCGGATAAAAATCCTCAGAGGATTTATCCGCGGATACGGTCCGGCGGACCGTATCCGCGGATCAATCCTATCGTGTGTACCAGACTCAGTGGTCTTTTTTTCGGTGCCAGTAGGTACACTTCTTTATATTATCTCAAATGACAGGACTGTGCAATTACAAAAATCTGTGGACATTGGATGACGCAAGAAAAGTGGACTGAGGGCACATAACTGAAATCTGTCCAATGGAAATGGGAACTTAGCTGGAGTCTTGAGTATTTTAGGTATCACAGAGAGTAAGGACTCGTACACACGACCGAGGAACTCGTCGTAAATGAAACATGGTTTTCCTCGATGAGTTCCTTGTTAGGCTTGTCGAGAATCTTGACAAGCTTTCTTTGTGTACACACGGTCAAGACAAAATCTTGTCGTTCTCAAACGCGGTGACGTACAACACGTACGACGACACTATAAAGGGGAAGTTTGATTCCACTGGCGCCACCCTTGGGGCTGCTTTTGCTAATCTCATGTTACTGCGTGTTAAGTAAAAGTTTGGTAAAAGACGATTCGCGATTTTCAGTCTGTTACAGGGTGTCGAATGTGGTATATCCATTACGAACGCTACTTTTACCGAAGGTGCTCTCCCGTCTCATACTTTATTCTGAGCACGCGCGGGTTTCTAAGCATACACACGAACGTGTTTCTCTTTGTAAACCAGCCGACGAGAAACACGACGAGGAAATTGAGACTCCAGACGAGGAAAAAGAGAACTTGTTCTCGTTTTTTCTCGTCGAGTTCCACAACAGTTTTCTCGACGAAAAACATACCCCCGACCGTTTTCCTCGGCAAAAAAGCTCTGCCACCAAGTTTCTTGATGGATTCTTTCGAGGAAAACGGTCGTGTGTAAGAGGCCTATGACTTTTTTGTATAAAGTTGCCCCTACCTTCCTTTCATGTCGGTGCATTGATTAAATCAATAACATTGACTTATTAAAAGACATCTGTTTGGCTCTCTCAATGGTAGCATTTTAGCCTGCAGGCTAAATTAAAAAAATCTATGCGTGTATAGTCAGATTAGGTGTCTGGTAAGGGAATCTTCTGACAACATTTTAGAATTAATTTCTTATAAATGGGCAAGAAAAGACTACCAACTGTCCCTGATTTCGAGGGACTCTAATTTTGAACAAAGTCCCTCTGTCCCGCTTTCCTCCTTATTTGTCCCTCATTTTGGTCTGATCTATATACTGTAGATGTATATAAAATACACGTTTTCTCTTTCAAAAAGTGTTTTCCAGTGCTAAACCTTTCATCCAATACCTAAATTGCTGCATTTGTAAATTTCATTGGTAAAAGATTTTTTTGAGGGTATAGTTCTCCTTTAAGGGGGCGTGTCAGAGGGGGTGTCCTATGCCTACATACTTTTGCTAATAGGTGTCCCTCGCTCCCACCTCAAAAAGTTGGGATGTATGTAAAGTCTAAACATTTTTTAGCGTAATGCATTCCTTGCATTAAGGTAAAAAACATTAAGGCATCAATATCCCCCCTCAACCCCCCCCCCCCTTTACATACTTGAGCACTAATTTGATCCAGGACTGTGCACATCTGCAGCTCTTCTCTCCCCACACTTCCTGGTTGCACTGACTTTCTTGAGGCTGCGAGAGTCACTGACTTCCACTGCTGTCAATCAAAGCCAGTGACGAGGGAGTGGGGTGCAGGCCAAGTCCCACTGTCTGTCTCTATAGCGGCTTTTCTATAGGGGCACTCGTGGAGGGGAGGAGTCGGAAGCACCAGCCAGGAACCAGAGAAGAAGAGGTTCAGGGCCGCTCTGTGCAATTCCATTGTACAGAGCAAGTAAGTATAAACCTGTTTGTAATTATTTTTTTTTATTAAATATAACAATCACTTTAGAAACATGGTAACATTTAGTCCTTGTAAATTTAGAGACTGTTACGAAACGCAGCACAATACATTAGAACCATTCTGAAGGCTAAAAGGGGATTGCATGATGTTGTAAAGAGCTATGTCCTTATGCATGTAGGGCTTCGAATATATGAAAAATTGCAGTGTAACACTTGCACTGGCTGTGGTGTCCATACAGCCACGGAAAGCTAACCTTTTTATGTGTTATAGGCTGCCTGCCAGGTCGCGATATTAGATTTTGCTTTATGTTTGACCATGCTTCAAGTCTTCCATGTTTGAAAAATGTCCATTCGATGTCAAAGCACAGTTGTAAGTATGGCACACTCCCCATGTTTCTAACACCTAACTAAATACATTGCTAACACTCAGTTTAGAAAAGTTGTCCTTTCAATATTCCTGACAATTCCCTGAGTGACAGCAAATGTACTCATATACTTACCTTCAACCCTGAAGCCAGAAAGCTTTTGTTAAAAAAAGTCAAAATCTTACTGCCCATGTGCTCTGCTTGTCTTATTCATTCCTATGGCTGGAGAATAACTCTCCTGGATGTCTGGGGGCCACCATGAGTACAGAGCAGATTAGGTTAAGTATTTATGTTGGTAGTTACCACATAGGCCTCATACACACGACCGAACATGTTTTGCCGCGGACATGTTTGGTCGTCTGTACGGCCGACCGGACCGGATTCCCGGCCGAACGGACAGGTTTCCAGCGGACAAATGTTTCTTAGCATGCTAAGAAACATGTCCGCTGGAAGCCTGTCCGTCGAACATGTTCGGTCGTCTGTATGACTCACCGGACATGTCCGCTCGGCCGAAAGCCCTTCGCATGCGTCGAAGTGATTTGACGCATGCGTGGAAGCATTGACCTTCCAGGGTCGCGCACGTCGCCGCGTCATCGTCGCGGCCACAGCGCGGCCACGTCACCGCGTATCCTGTCCGCGGGGAATTTGGTCTGATGGTGTGTACAGCCATCAGACCAAATGATCCCAGCGGACATGTCCGATGAAAACGGTCCGCGGACCAAACTACTTAGCTAAAGAATCTTTACACTTAAATTAAACACACAGAATTACAAAATCCAGGAGGCACTTTGCTAGTATATCTAAAAACGATAGAAAGAGACTACAGCTGCCCTTTAAAGATTACTTATATCTTTGTGAAGTATGCAGCTAACCACAAAGACTAAAACTTTACAAATCTACTTACCACACAACCACTAGAGTCCAGCTTACGATCAGAAACACAGCGGAAGTTCTTGCTGCATCCCCCATTTCCTTTGGAACAATCCCGAACAGGACCGAAGGAGTCTAGCAGAATCTCAAGGTTATCAAATGAAGAAGAGGTCATAAGCTCCTCTCTGTTGGCCAAGCAAACAATAGGAAAGGAAACAGGGGGGGAAGGATGATAGATAGGAAGAGACAAGAAGGAAATATATCAAATTAAGCCAAGCTAGAAAAAGAGAGCACTAGTCAGTGAAAGGGGCATGAAAGAGGTCAGGGTGATGGGAAAATAGATTAAGAAAATGGGTAGGATTGAGACATAGGCAAAAAGTGAGAGATGCGTTGATAAAAACATACAAATCATCTGGCAGAAATGTGCTGCCTTGGTAAGATAGTAACTGTTTATGAGCAAGCAGCACAAAGAATGCATTCAGCATTCAGCCATTATTTACTAGAACAATGTGTCCCTGATACAAGAAGGCCCATTAATCAGAGCACAGGGAGAAGCACAACACACTGACACTATGTCTCCCCTGTGGATCCCCACGCACTCACCTGACCTCAACAGCATCCTCCATGACAGTCATGTCTGTTTTACACTTGGCTGATGGATTAATGGCCAGTTCGGCAGGAGGGATGACAAAGCTCTTACTGAGAGGAAGCCACATACCCTCTCCCAGTGTGTACGTAAATCTGTGTTAAAAGAGACAAGGTGTCACCACTCCTTTTTTCCATATACATTCATGGAAAATAAATGAATCAGGACTAAAAGCAAACATCATTACTACAGCTTTTCTTCAAACCATGCACACCACAAGAGAAGAAGGACCATCAATTTCTACAGGCCTTGGGGAAAAGAGTGGAAGGGGGAGCTGGAATTCAGCCTTGTCAATATATTATGTCTATACCTCAGATAAAAATTGAAACGTGTGACTGTCAACCAAAGAAAAAATGTTTGAATGGAAATTGCACCAGTGACATTACCAAGCATTAAAAATGTTCTGTAGTTGGCCAAAAAATAACAAATTTTCAAGTCTTATCCCTTTACTTGAAAGTTTATCTCTTAAGATTTGCGTCATGACACTGTCTTTTGTTTACAGTACTGATGAAATGTATCATAAAAGCATCTTACTTCTGCATGAACATTCAGGCCCGGATTCTCGTACGAGTTACGCCGGCGTATATCCAGATACGCCGTCGTAACTCTGAGTCCGAGCCGTCGTATCTTGGCGCCTGATTCAAAGAATCAGATAGGCCAAAAATTCACTAAGATATGACCAGCGTAAGTCTCTTACGCCGCCGTATCTTAACTGCATATTTACGATGGCCGCTAGGGGCATGTACGCTGATTTACGCCTAGAAATATGTAAATCAGCTAGATACGCCAATTCACGAAGGTATGCCCGGCCGACGCAGTACAGATACGCCGTTTACGTTAGGCTTTTTTCCGGCGTAAAGTTACCCCTGCTATATGAGGCATAGATGAGGCGTACCAATGTTAAGTATGGACGTCGGAACAGCGTAAAATTTTTCACGTTTTACGTCGTTTGCGTAAGTCGTTCGCGAATAGGGCTGTGCGTTCACGTCGAAAGCATTGGCTTCTTGCGGGTTAATTTGGAGCATGCGCACTGGGATACTTTCACAGACGGCACATGCGCCGTTTGTAAAAAGCGTCATTTACGTGGGGTCACATAAAATTTACATAACACACGCCCACATCTTCCACATTTGAATTAGGCGGGCTTACGCCGGCCTATTTACGCTACGCCGCTGCAACATTGGTTTGAGAATACGGCACTTGCCTGTCAAAGTTGCGGAGGCGTAACGTAAATAGGATACGTTACGCCCGCACAAAGATGCACGCTTCTACGTGAATCCGGGCCTCAGTTGTCATTTGTTGAGAGTTTTCTTTTTTTTTAAACCTGCCAGTGCTGTAATGGCATTGAATTGTATCAAGAACTGCAACATATCTTTGCATACCTGCTCCAAATCTCACAATGTTTTTCTGACCAAATTTCAAATCTTACTGCTAGTATCGAGGGCTGGTGCACTGCATCAGATGCACCCTTTAGTTAATAAGGCTACAGGAACAGGAAAAGTTTGACCACACTCACAGATTTGAAGTAAAACTGAAAATGCTATTAAAGAGAAAAATCATCAGCCAACATCATGGACATCAAGACATCAATGCAAACCTGGCAGAGATTAACGCGTTTCACGAAATGAAATTTGCAAAGCCATAGACCAGGGGTAGGCAACCTTGGCCCTCCAGCTGTGGTGAAACTACAAGTCCAATGAGACATTGCAAGACCCTGACAATCACAGGTATGACTCCTAGAGGCAGAGGCATCATGGGATTTGTAGTTTTAAAACAGCTGGAGTGCTGAGGTTGCCTACCCCTGTCATAGACTAAGCAAATTTAATTTCATGAAACATGTTAATCTCTGCCAGGTCTGCATTGATGTCACGATGTTCATGATGTTGTGATGATTAGTATCTTCAATAAAATTGAAATACCAATGGGTAGGGAAAAAAATCCTTGTTTAAACTCTATTGTTCTTTCCTAAAATACTGACACTTAGGCCCCGTACACACGGTCGGACAAAACCGATGAGAATGGTCCGACGGACCATTTTCATCGGTTCACCGCTGAAGTGGCCTGTACACACCATCGTTCCAAAAACCGATCGGGTCAGAACGCGGTGACGTCAAACACACGACGTGCTGAATAAAACGAAGTTCAATGCTTCCAAGCATGTGTCGACTTGATTCTGAGCATGCGCGGGTTTTGAACCGATGCTTTTCTGTACTAACCATCGGTTTGGACCGATCGGGCAGCGGTCCATCGGTTCAGTTTTGAAGCATGTTTTAAAATTTTGGACCGAAGGAAAACAGACAGATGGGCTATACACACTGTCGGTTTGGATCGATGAAACTGAACCTCGGTCCATTCTCATCGGTTTTGTCCGACCGTGTGTACGCGGCCTAAGGGTTCTCTGTACATGCTCCTTTGTGTAATTTTATAATGACATGGCTTATGTACTGGAGAACTGATGGACTGTGTCTGTATGTCTGCCCTCCCATGTTGATGGGTACCTTTACTCATAGAGGTAGATTATAATTTCTAACCCTGAGCTTATTAAACTCCATAACAAATCTGAAGGGTTTTTGAAGACTCAACCGTTATCTAAAATCAGTCAGTGATGTGATGAACTAGGGGAGATGCTGCCATAGATACACTATTCCTGGCAGCCAGTCGTTCTTAGTACAGCTAAGTTTAGAGAAAGACTGTGACTGCAAAAAAGTTATCAGCTTTCCTTTGGAAATTAATGAGCTGAAGGCAGTGAATCACCAAACACCCCCCTCTTTGTCTATGGTAAAAGTCAAAAATCACAATCTGATCTGTGTTTAGAAAAAAGTCACACAAGCACCAGGCTCTAAGTTAAAGTGGTATCATTTATGGGCTAACCCAGTGGATCAAAGATGCAAGCTTTCAAAATCCTTAAGACTTTTTAGAGATATTGTCTTGCCTGGTGAAAAGCATGAGAGCCAGCCAATAATTGGCATTTACTTTAAAGCAAAGCCTTCTGCTGTCATTGATGGTTAAAAATGCAAAACATTCTGTAGTAACTAACCATTCTTCAAAAAAACAATGGAACAGACTAGTTAAAGTTACTGAGGAAATTGTCAAACCTGGAGGCCATAAGCAAAATTATAGACTCCTGTCATCCATCACTAGCAGTGTGTGTATAGAAGGAGCTGGGCACAGCGAAGGTCAATGTCTGAGCCTATATTACAGCCTGAACTAAATGTCAGTTGTCGCCACACATTGCCCCTGTTCACTGAGCTTGATATCTACTGTGAATTGTAAACTAGTAATGCAATGAGCACAGTGCTGATAAGCTAAAGTTATACCTGAATATTTTGTCGGCCGGTTGTTCCCCGAGGACCAGGTCAAATCCTCTCTGAAACATGGTGTAAGGCCAAGGGCTGCATCAAAAGACAACGATAAGTACAGATATCTGATTATACCGTTTTGTGAACAGAGGGAATTGCACTGTATGAGACATTCACATGTGTGTTTAAACCTTTATTTTTTGTGAAGGAAGCAATGGTGTACAATGGCTGCAATTATTATTATTATACAGGCTTTTTTATAGTGTTAACAGTTTGCTTAACGCATTACAAAGAAAAGGAAGACAGTATAGTTAAAATACAATTCAATCCAAGAGGGTTCAGAAGGCTCTGCTTGTGAGAGCTTACAATCTAAGCTTACTGCTACTTATGTTGGCTTGCCACAGGGGTAATCTAGAGATGTTTAGTCACTTACTAGGACCTCAACGGCTGAAGCATCTCATTCTATGGCACACTCAATATAATGTAAAAACTGTATCGAGCATCATGTCCATGTGTATCATCATGTTTTGTATGATGTGACTAATACATTTGGAATATTTTTTTATGTAACTGTTTTCTATGTTTATATTCCTGGGGGCAGATCCTCAGAGCGAGTACGCCGGTGTATCTACTAATACGCCGGCGAACTTTCAAATTACCCGCATCGTATCTTTGGTTTGAATCCTCAAACCAAGATACGACGGCATCTGGGTTAGATCCGACAGGTGTACGTCCTCGTACGCCTTCGGATCTAAAATGCAATACTTTGGCGTCCGCTGGGTGGCGTTCACGTCGTTTTCTGCGTCGGGTATGCAAATTAGCTATTTCCGACGATCCATGAACATACGCGCGGCCGTCGCATTCTCTTACGTCGCCTCTAGTCTGCTTTTTCCGACGTATAGTTAAAGCTGCTGTTCTGCGGCATATAGTTAGACTTGCCATGTTAAATATGGCTGTCGCTCCCGCGCAAAAATTTGAATTTTTTTTTTGCGTAAGTTGTCTGTGAATCGGGATGGACGTAATTCACGTCTAAGTTAAAAAAAATGACGTCGTTGCGACGTCATTTAGCGCAATGCACGGCGGGAAATTTAGAAACGGAGCATGCGCAGTTCATTCGGCGCGGGGACGCGCTTCATTTAAATGAAACACGCCCCCTAATCGCCGTTTTGAATTCCGCCGCCAGAGATACACTACGCCGCCGTAACTTACGGCGCAAATTCTTTGGGGATTCGAAGCGGCCAAAAGTAAGTTACAGCATCTCTGATACGCTGCGCCCATCTATTTCTATGTGAATCTGCCCCCTGGTTTTTAGCTTTTTGCAGACAGGGTTAGTTATGGCAAATACGCTAAATGGAAATGAAGGCAAAAACCATAAGAAAGGTTTCTCACTTGGATAGAATAAAATGCCAGCCACAACGGTAGTATTAATATTAATGCTCCTCTGCAGAGCCCTGAAAGCCCCTATATCTGGGTGCTCTGCCCCTATACCATTTGATTGGTAAGGGAAATTACATTAATGGATCACTCAGGACGCAGACAATTTGGAAAGTGCTAGGGCCATTGCTAACTTCCAAACTGAAGGTATTTATGTATTAGAATATCCTAGGTTTAAGGGCTTCTTAAACACCCTAGAAAAACAGTTACTATGATCAAGCACCTAGAATTGCTTGCTATTGGTTTCAAGTAACTGATTACAAAACTACCTTTTACTACCGGTTATATGTACATATTTGATGTAGGGCCACTTGTTTTACAGGACCCTATGCCTTAAAATTATTTTCAAAGCCTGCATAAATCTGTGTCACATGTAATAGGATTAAAGTAGAGCTTCCATAGTCACTTACCCCTGATTTGTTCCCCACTCATTCCGTATGCAGAGGTGTTTGTGCACTGGATCCCTCATGTATCCTTCATGACAGAGACACTCTCCTGAAATAAGAAAAGTAACCTGACTATCCTTTGTACAAAGTTCAATTGTACATAGTACAGTTAATGTACACTTGCTCTATTTTGTTACTTGACGGGTTAGTCCTTCTAAACTGCTAGGGGTGGTGCCAGCAATGGAGTAAATGCACAATGGGCTATTAGGCACAGTAACAGCTTTGGACCACCAATCCCTTCAATAAACAATGACAAGGATGAGGCTAAACACAGGGAAGCCACCCTATCTGCTTTGCCTGTACTGACAGGGCCCACCCCATTAGACATACCGTAAATTGCCTGGAAGTTCACCCTCCTTTGTGTCATGACATGCCTCTGTTTAATAGAAAACTGGATGACAAAGAGTTATCTTAAACTCAACAGCTCCAAAACAGAACTTCTCCTGTTTCACGCCAGTCGTAAGAATCAATTTGCAACAACTTGGACACCCCCGTCCATTCTGGGCCAAATCATCACCCCTAGCGCCAAAGTCAAAAGTCTCGGGGTCATCTTTGACTCCTACATGACAATGGACGCACAAATAGGGTCAGTAGTCAGCGGATCCCATCATCTGCTGCGCCTACTACGCAGATTTACCCCATTTATTCCTAAAGAGAACATAGCAGTCGTGGTGGGAACAATTGTGAACTCCAGACTTGACTATGCAAACGCCCTCTATCTGGGACTCCCAAAGTACCAAATCACGCGCCTGCAGGTCGTTCAAAATACGGCCGCCAGACTGGTGACTGGGAAAAAACCCTGGGAATCAATCTCACCTTCGCTGAGATCCCTTCATTGGCTGCCAGTAAAAGACAGAATTGCTTTTAAAACACTCTGTCTGACACATAAGTGCATCCATGGGAAGGCCCCCCAATATCTATCCGAAAAAATAAAACCCCATAACTCCAATCGCATTCTGCGATCCACCAACCAAAATCTCCTCCAGATACCCAAAACCAGATAAAAATCCAAAGGAGAAAGAAGATTTGCGCTCCAAGGTCCCAGACTATGGAACGCTCTGCCAACCAGCATTCGGTTGGAGGAGAACCACTTAGCCTTCAGAAGAAAGATCAAAACTCATCTCTTTTGATATCAAAGGAGAAAGGAACAACGAGCACCCAGAGGCGATTTAGTTTGCATGTGCTGCGCTATATAAGTTTTTCATTCATTCATTCATGAAGGTTCATTGGTTAGACCGATTGTGCTCTTGGATTACTGCAGGAACATGAACATTGAGTCCCTGGGCCTTCAATAGCCCCTAGGCTCCTGCTTAGATTGTCCTGTGGATCATCCTGCTTTGGCAGGTACATAGCAGCAGAACAAAATTGTGTCATTGTATAGCAGAAATCAAGGACTAAGGAAGAGGGAAACAGGAAATTCTGTCTCATTTAGTAAATCTCACCCTGGAAGATATTTAGCTGACTAAATATGTGCCTACAGATTAGTTGGATCTGTGAAGAATCATGCAATTCATTAATTCTGATTGTTTGGATTGAATGAAGGAATTGTATGAGTCTCTATAAATCAGGTTTGACAAATTGGAATGTACATATTCAGGCAAAACAGAAATGGCCAAATTGAATGCTTGCTAAAATGGACCCTGACACAATTTAAAAAGTAAAATGAGAATATTTATCTGTCTTGCTGCCATTTCCTTCAATCTTTGCTCTTTCCAAAAGCTACCTCCTCTGTCATAGGCTGTGGTTTTTCCTTTTGGTCCCAATGTCACTACTGTGTCCTGTAGTGTCTTAAGGGCTAGTGGATGAAATCACATTATATGGCGAGGGGCCAAGCATCCAACACATGTGAAAGTGTGTTAGATGTAAAGGGGCAGATCCAAAGAGCAAGTACGCCGGCGTATCTCCTGATACGCCGGCGTACTTTCAAATTTCCCACGTCGTATCTTTAGTTTGAATCCTCAAACCAAGATACGACGGCATCTGGGTAAGATCCGACAGGAGTACGGCTTCGTACGCCTTCGGATCTTAGATGCAATACTTTGGCGCCCGCTGGGTGGAGTTCGCGTAGTTTTCCGCGTCGGGTATGCAAATTAGCGATTTACGACGATCCACGAACGTACGCGCGGCCGTCGCATTTTCTAACGTCGTCTGTAGTCGGCTTTTTCCGGTGTATAGTTAAAGCTGGTATTTTGCGGCGTATAGATAGACTTGCCATGTTAAGTATGGCCGTCGTTCACGCGTCGAAATTTGAATTTTTTCTTTTTTTTGCGTAAGTCATCTGTGAATAGGGATGGACGTAACTCACGTCTAAGTTAAAAAAATGACGTCATAGCGACGTCTTTTAGCGCAATGCACGGCGGGAAATTTCGGGACGACGCATTCGCAGTTCATTCGGAACACACACTATTAGATTTTCTGCAGATTTATAGCTTCAGATTTACCAAAACCATATATTATTTTCAATTTGTATGCAATCAGGCAGGCCCTTGCACTACATGGTTTTGGTAAATCTGAAGACAAATTTTTTTTCCTCAGTTTAGGCCGATACATATTCTTCTACCTATTTTTGGTAAAAAAAATCGCAATAAGCGTTTATCGACTGGTTTGCGCAAAATGTATAGCGTTTGCAAAATAGGGGATAGTTTTATTGCATTTTTATTATTTTTTTATTTTTTTACTACTAATGGCGGCGATCAGCGATTTTCATCGGACAATTTTGACACATTTTTGGGACCATTGTAATTTTCATAGCAAAAAATGCTATAAAAATGCATTGTTTACTGTGAAAATTACAATTTCAGTTTGGGAGTTAACCACTAGGGGGCGCTAAAGGGGTTAAGTGTGACCTCATATGTGTTTCTAACTGTAGGGGGTGGGGCTGGACGTGTGATGTCATTGATCGCCTTTCCCTATATCAGGGAACAGACGATCAATGACAGCGACACAGTGAAGAACGGGGAAGCTGTGTTTACACACAGCTCTCCCCGTTCTTCAGCTCCGGGGACCGATCACGGGACTCCAGAGGAAATTGGGTCCACGGGTCCCGTGGCCGCGGTCACGGAGCTTCGGACCGGGTCGCGGGCACGTGACCCACGGCTGGGCACTTAAAGAGGACGTACAGGTACGTGCTTGTGCCCAGCCGTGCCATTCTGCCGATGTATATCTGCAGTAGGCGGTCCTTAAGTGGTTGAAGTTCAAATCTAGTTTTTTTTATCAATTCTCTCTGTGGTCCTACTGGGAGAGTTTTCCTCATTTCCTAAACCTATAAGCAATTGTCACAGGACAGGAAGGCAATGACAGCAAAATAAAACAAGATTAAAGTTCTACCCCCACTTTACTTTGCTTTTGTCCTTTTCTGTGTCTCCTATGGAAAGAGTTCCTATCACATCCTGTCCTTACAGGAAAAAAATCTCCCCAATAAGTATGAAGACGGCAATACAAATCTGACGGATGATCTAACATTTCCCCTCTATAGCCAAAGAAAACAATTATCTTTGGTTGGAGTTGGGCTTTAATAAATAGTACAGGAGACTGGTGTCCATGATCTTGCATCATGCTACCATTAATAATTTCCTTGTAGGATGCTAAAGTGTCACTTTACACCTTGCAATAATATCTTTGATGCAAATGAAGTGGCAATGTATTTAAGAAATCAAAGAAAAACTGCAAATTGTAGCAATTTTTGACAGATCACAAGCAGCTTGCTACATTCATGTTAATTAAAAAAGATTTCATATTCATTGCCATGGGGCACAACCCAAACACATTTTATACAGTACATTGTAAAGGAGCAGTATAATGTACAATAAGAGTAAAAAGAATTTGAATTACTTTACCTGTATCAGGGTCACATAAGTGCTCACAGGGGTCCAGTATTCTCTTTGCACAGAGATCCAGTGCCCAAGGGCCACTGGAGTTCATCTGTGAGAAGAGCACCACCTGGGCAGGGTTCAACCAATCACTGGCATCCAACTGGCTTCCCTCAAGTAGGATAAAGCGGCTGCCTAATTAGGAAAGAAATCAAGGTGGTTCAATATATTAATTAAACTTTTTTCAATTTAGACTAGTAAGAACATTAAAAAAAAAAATCACAGGGTCACACTTTGAAACAAATGTTTTTTAAAGAAATGATCTTATACTTTCTTTTAGCTTCATTGTACATTAATCATACATCTGGAACATGGGCAAAACACAGATCTACAAAAGACTACAGGTTTTAGAAAAATTGAAAATTGGCTTTTTATTCAACTGTAATGGGATAGTGACATAGATAGTACTAGACACATTTCACCAACCAATCATAAGACTGATCAAAGGTTGGATCAGGTTAATAGTCATATTGAATTATTTCACTCTGCTGCTTTTGCTTCTCAAAAGTCAAGCCAGCCAATGTGGTGTCTGCATATGATCCCCCTTCCCAATACCACAAAAACAAACATGCAATCGTTTGCAGTTGAGCATACATGTCTATGCATTGATCTATACAAATGAAGAAAAACTAATCTTAAGTGGTTTGACCAGGTCTACAAATACAACTGCATTGTAATGCACAGTCTATGAGCATCCTAAGTGCTACCCATAGACAGATTAAAGAGTTGCCTCCACATTTGTTGTCAACAAAGGTCCAGGTCCATCGCTTCTACTGATCCCAACAAGATCTGAACACCTTCAACACTAAGGCCTCGTACACACGTCCGAGGAACTCGACGGGCAAAACTCATAGTTTTGCTCGTCGAGTTCCTTGTGAAGCCGCCGAGGATCTCGGCGAGCCAACTTTCCTCATTGAACAACGAGGAAATAGAGAACATGTTCTCTATTTGGCTCGACGAGATCCTCGTCGGCTTCCTCGGCCGAAAGTGTACACACCACCGGGTTTCTTGACAGAATTCAGCTCCGATCGAGTTTTTGGCTGAATTCTGCCGAGAAACTCAGTCGTGTGTACCGGGCCTCAGGATGGGTTCACATATGAGCCACATGCAGCTCACAGCAGGGGTACGGTGCGTCCTGGTTCACTGTTTCAGCTCTGATTTCAGCGTGAATTTTAGGCTGAATTCAGACCTGCAATAGACCAAAAGATGCACGGCGCTTTTGTGCAAAACGCACCGGACTTGCTGCGGAGATATGTGAACCGGCTCCATATCCTGCTATTGTGAATTGGATGCCGGGAACCGGCATCCAATTTGCAATGGTGTGAGCCCAGCCTTAAAGGGGTTGTAAAGGTACAATTTTTTTTCCTTAAATAGCTTCCTTTACCTTAGTGCAGTCCTCCTTCACTTACCTCATCCTTTGATTTTGCTTTTAAATGTCCTTATTTCTTCTGAGAAATCCTCACTTCCTGTTCTTCTGTCTGTAACTCCACACAGTAATGCAATGCTTTCTTCCTGATGTGGAGTGCTGTGCTTGCCCCCTCCCTTGGACTACAGGAGAGTCAGGACACCCACTAACACACAGCTCCTTTCTCTATCTGCAACGTAGAGAGTGTCCTGACTCTCCTGTAGCCCAAGGGAGGTGGCGAGCACGACACTACACACCAGGGAGAAAGCCTCGCATTACTGTGTGTAGTTACAGACAGAAGAACAGGAAGTGAGGATTTCTCAGAAGAAAGAAGGACATTTAAAAGCAAAATGGAAGGATGAGGTAAGTAAAGGAGGACTGCACTAAGGTTAAGGAAGCTATTTAGGAAAAAAAATTGTACCTTTACAACCCCTTTAATCTGCCCATCCGGTGACAGAAATGTTTTATTTACTGCATTATGGGCCAATAAAGTTAGAGTTGGTTGGATCCAGTCCACTTAACCCAAAATAATGCTGTGAATGGCCAAATCAAAGTTAACTGAGGATTATTCAATCCATACACAGCTGTTTTATTTTGAAAGCAATGCAACAAAATGGACAACCGAGTTTTTATAAATGTATGCAACCCAGTAACTTTAATGTTTTGCTAATATTGCATGCTTTTTCTCTTTCAAAAGCATCCTAGTGTCATCAAATTTATAGTTCTGAGGATACTTACTGTTACTGTTTCTTTACTTACCATCGGCAATCAGATGTTCTGGCACATGAAGGGTTATCCTAACTATCAAGGGGCAGCTGATATGTGATGAGCAAACCAGACCGATAACACAACTGGTTATACTAAGGAGTGTTAGCGTCATTTTGTTCACAGGACTCCGGGGCGAACCAACTGTAAGCACAGAACACAATAATGGCAAAACCTAGAGTTACATACAACTGAAAATAAAAGTATGTTCAGTCCACTAAAGTATTTCTAATTTTAGCTTTGCATAAGTGACAGTTTTGGCTTCATGGAAATTTGAACTTTTTAAAGCAACGAGTTTACTTTAGAGAAAGGAGGAAATGGGGCGCACACTTATCATCCACTCATATCCCCCATTACCCTTTAAAGTTAACATTTACAGAGAAAAGCCTGGTAATTCTGCTTTTGGAAAGTGTGTGCAAAAGACGCTATTAGTCCTTAATGGGGTGGATTCAGCAAGCAATTACGCCTGCGTATCCATAGATACGCAGTGTAATTGCTAAGTAGCGCCGGCGTATCGACTTTCTGTATTCTGAAAGCTCGATACGCCGACTGTAGCCTAAGATATGACTGGCATAAGGCTCTTAAGCCGTCGTATCTTAGGCTGCATTCTTACGCTGGCCGCTAGGTGGCATTCCCGTAGTGGTCAGCGTAGAGTATGCAAATTGCATACTCACGCCGATTCACAAACGTACGCGCACCCGGCGTTCGATTTTTACGTTGTTTGCGTTCGTCGCTTTCTGCGTAAGGCTGCTCCTGCTATTAGGAGGCGCAGCCAATGGTAAGTATACACGTCGTTCCCGCATTGCGATTTTCAAAATTTACGTCGTTTGCGTAAGTGAATCGTGAATGGCGCTGGACGCCATTTACGTTCACGTCGAAGCAAATGACGTCCTTGCGACGTCATTTACCGCAATGCACGTCAGGAAATTTTCCAGAGGGAGCATGCGCAGTACGTTCGGCGCGGGAACACGCCTAATTTAAATGATCCACGCCCCCTACGGGATCATTTAAATTACGCGCGCTTACGCCGGCCACTTTTACGAAACGCCCCCGCAAATTACGGAGCAAATGCTTCATGAATGAAGCATAGCTCAAGTAATTTACGGAGGCGTAGCGTAAAAACGGTACACTGCGCCTCCGTAGTAGTGCGCGCCCCTACCTGAATCTACCCCAATGTCTCATGATTATAGAAGGTCAGTCCAGTATATGGAGCGCTGTGTCTCTGGTAAGGCTGCTTACAGGCAAACAGAGTAAACTCAAATTAGAGACCCAGGTGGAGACCCAGGTTAGGATCTACAAAGAGCAAGTCTAATAGGAGAACCAAACCAATGGTCATTCAATCCACATAACCCAAACCTAGTGCTGTCATTTCAAATTCTAATCCCTGATAAAGGAGCCATGCCAGAGCCCCCAAAATGCATTGGTTGTGTATGATCACTTTAGTATGAATCAATCAAAGCTCATGTGGACTTTCTGACCATGGGTATGGTACTCTGTTTGGACTTGCTACTTGCAGACCTCTGAGTTTAGATACACATGTACATCAGTCTCTTGCCTACCTACTAAACGGGCCTTGGTTACTCAGTACCCTATCTAGACCTAATTATTTTTATAAATAGCTATAAACTTGGGTCAGAACGTATATAGCATAGGTGTGCGCAGCCTATTGCATTAGGGTGTGCACCCCAAAGCTCTAACACATATGCGCTTGAAATATTTACCGGTCTCTTCCCCGCTCTCCATCCTGAAACAATAGGAGGAAAAGGGGAGCAAGGGAGCACATGGGGGACTCGGGCAACAGAAGGAAGAGGAACGGGGAAAGGAGGGGTGGCATATATTAGTATTGATCCCCTATATTTCCCTCCTGTGGCAGCTGAATGTTGACAATAGGAAGAGGAGGAGAAGCCTACTTTCAGCTGCTGCAGGAGGAAAAGACACATCGGTGTCACTATATTCCACCCGCACAACCTCTCCTGTCCAGGTTCTGAGGGTCGGCAAGTTAGGATTGCGGTTTACCTGTCACCTGCCCACCATTGACAGGTTGCCAACCCCAAGATTAGGTTGTGCCCAGGCACACCTGGCACACCCCTTGCGCACGCCTATGGTATATAGTAATTCCGAGGGTGTTTTAGCTAGCAGGGAAACACACTGATGATAAACCTGTTAGATTGCCCAGATTAGGCTAGTGATCTTAATATGTGGAAACGGCTACCGAGAAGAGATCATGATTGTCATCGGATGTCATCCATTGCAAGGATGAAACAACTGCAAGACTATTGTGATATAAGCCCTCAGGATCAGACATGAAGAAATCTACTTTAAAGTGGAATATTATTAAGAGACATTTTCTGAAAAGTTTCCACATACTCTGGTTTATTATTGCTTATCTGCCAAACTAAATAATGTCTTGTCACGTATGTCTTGACCTTGTGCTTGGTCTGCAAGGCAAGCTCTTGAGGCTAGTGGTAATGCTAATGCAGATAGTACAAGCTGTGTACCCATACTGTTAAAAAGTGCTTGGTGCGAAATATATATAATGAGTTTGGATTTTTGTTTTCTGAGACTGAGATTTCCCCTTCCATGTTCATAAATACCAACCACAACCATCATTTGAGACAAATAGCAATCAGCCATCTCTACTGTTTTATCAATCGAGAAGTCAGTGCCAAGTATGTTTTCCTAATCTACCCACTTTATCCCCTACAGCAATACTCATACATACATAATATATTTAAATAAATAATTAAATATTAAATAATAATTTAATATTAAATTATATATTTAATGTAATTGTAATAAACAATAACAAAGACCGGTCATGGATGCTCTGTTTTTCTGTAGTTTTTTGCAGGCAGCCTGAGGTGGGTAGACCTGCTGGGTCCTTCCCTTAGCTATGATTTCTGCCTAGTGCTAATGTCATTACTACTTGTAAAAGATAAGATCATAGGGCCAGATTCTTGTACAATTGCAGCCGTGTAACGTAACCCGTTTACGTTACACCGCCGCAAGTTTTCAGTGTAAGTGCCTGATCCACAAAGCACTTACCTGTAAACTTGCGGCGGTGTATCGTAAACACGTCCGGACGTACTGCGCATGCTCAGTTTAGAAATTACCGCCGTGCTTTGCGCGATGTGGCGTAATTTTTTAGAATGGCGACATGCGTAGCGTCCATTCGTATTCCCAGACGTCTTACGCCAAAACAAAAAAAAATTGAAATTCGACCCGGGAACGGCGGCCATACTTTAACATGGCTCGACTAAAGATAAGGCATGTTAAAGCAGGTGTAAATTTGCGACGGGAAAAATTACTAGCGACGACGTAACGAACGCGAAAACCGTTGTGGAGCGTCGTAAATGCTCATTAGCATACCCGACGCAGGAAAACAACGCGAACTCCACCCAGCGGCGGCCGAAGTATTGCATCCTAAGATCCGACAGTGTAAGTCAATTACACCTGTCGGATCTTAGGGCTATCTATGCGGAAATGATTCTATGAATCAGCCACATAGATAGGACAAGAGATACGACGGTGTATCAGGAGATACGCCGTCGTATCTGTTCTGTGAATCTGGCCCATAGTTTGAAAAGGCATATGGTGCACACAAAATGCCTTTATATTCAAAGTGGACATTAAGGAATAGATTTATATTTTAATGTTTCTCTTTATTGGAATTATCAATGGATGAATATATTTAGATTAAAGTTCTTGTCCTTGGAATTCAGCTTAAAGGGGTTGTAAAGGTTCCTTTAAGCTAGTACATTGTTGGTTCACTTCCTTTTTCCTTCGATTTGCCTTCTAAAAGTTTTTTTTTCACAAATGGGCACTGACTGGCAACATAGGTAAATCAGTGCCGCCCCACAGTGTCCATCAGTGCCACCCCACATTGTCCATCAGTGCCACCCTACAGTGTCCATCAGTGCCACCCCACAGTGCCCATCCATGCCCAGTGCCCACCTATCAGTGCCCATCAGTGCCACCCATAAGTAGCCATCAGTGCCACCCATAAGTGCCGTCCATGAGTGCCCATCAGTGCCGCCTATGTGTGCCCATCAGTGCCGCCTATGTGTGCCCATCAGTGCCGCCTATGTGTGCCTATCAGTGCCGCCTATGTGTGCCCATCAGTGCCGCATACAAGCACGGCCAATCAGTGCCACCTCATCTGTGCCCGTCAGTACTACCTCATCGATGTCCATCAGTGCCATCTCATCGGTGCCCATCAGTGCCGCCATATCAGTGCCCGTAATTGAAAGCGAAAACTTACTTATTTACAAAAAAATTAACAGAAAAAAATAAAAACTTATTTTTTTTTTCAAAATTTTCAGTCTGTTTTTAGTTGTTGCGCAAAAAAATAAAATTTGGTGATCAAATACCACCAAAAGAAAGCTCTATTTGTGGGGAAAAAAGGGCGCCAATTTTGTTTGGGTACAGTGTAGCATGACCGCGCAATTGCCATTCAAAGTGCGACAGTGCTGAAAGCTGAAAATTGGCATGGGCGGAAAGGTGCGTAAGTGCCGGGTATGGAAGTGGTTAATAAAGTCAGCTAACAAAGAAGACAGTGCAAGCCCTTTAACATTCATACACCTAAATATCAATAATGGGTGAACTGACCATTTAAAACATCTATTAAAAAATATAATTTGAAAACTAACCTCTACTACGTCTTCGGCTCCGAGAAGGGTCCGTATAGAAAGTCAGCTGAGTGTCACTATCCATCTCTCCTCCGCATTCGCCTTCAGGGTTGAGGAAGGCCGAGCCTGCTGTAAGATATAATTCAATGTCTTTCGATAAGTAAAATTAAAATAGGGCATCTCAGGGAAGGAGGGTTGTGGGATCAATGCAATAATCTGATGGAATATAAATAAACTCACACAAACATATTCCACAACTCCAGGGGCCAACAAAAAATTGCAAAACGACATACTTTCAAAGCCTCCGGCACGCAAGAGATTAAAAGAAGTACAAAAGAATATGTCATGAAATCTCATGTAGCTGGTAGCATTTGTCTCTTCATTTTGTGTCTCCTATTGCATCTCTTTTCTAAATCGCTATCTGAAGCTGCTTTTCTCTTTTGCCCTTTGGCCTAGTAGATGACAGCCACTGGCTACCTGTTGAAATGTTACACATACTGATTCTTCTATTTAATTATATTCAATTCAAGGGCAACGGAAGGACAGCAGGCTACAACACTGACAATCGCAAAGCTGAATTGCTGCCTTGATGTTACAGTGAATTACCTACCCTGAATAGTATAAAACATCTATTTCGTACATTATGTACTGTTATTGTTCTCGAGTAAAGGAACACATTGAAGGCCATTTATTAATATGCTATTCTGTTTGCTAAAGAAGAAAAATATTCAACAAAACAAAGAACCGTTCATCTTCATTTTAATGAACATTCATGGACAGCAGAGATGTATTTGCTTTCTTAAGACCAAAATGAAAGCAATGAAAGGTAGTGGCATGGCCTATAATAATAATTATGATTTTCCAGCAAAGAAAATGGAAGCTGACACCTTATTGCTTGCTATGGGCAGCATCTCTTGTTTTTCAAGTGTTCCTGTTTTTATAATTGAACCCTAAAATTGTACAAAGCACTATAAGGGCAGTAACAAAAAAACAAGTTTTATTACCCAGGAAGACCACATGCCGGCTTCAATTTTCTAAATTACACAAGAAAAATGTCAATCATATAGTATGATTGAATGCTACAGGGTGATACTTGTTTGTTAAAACAAGAATCGATAAAAAAAGAAAAAAAGAAAAAAGAAAAAAAATGCCCCCAATAAACTGTAAGCCACAGGAGTCAATATGAAGTTTCTTTAACATACACAAGGGAAATACTTCTGGATATTTATAGCTGTTCTCAGTTACAAAAGCTGGTTGTTACTATAGTTCTAGAATGGAAGTTACATACATTTACTTAAAGTGATACTTTTTAATATTTAATACTGCACTGTTTCACAGTCCACACCACGAATTACCACTGTAATCCAGAACATCCACCTTTAGAATCTTCTAATTCCAAAAAATTAATCCCTACATAGCCACTGTTTTATACAGTGACAAAAGAGATAAACAGGGTTAAAGCGGAGGTTCACCCATACCCTACACATTTTCCCCTTCGCTTTATGCTCGTTTTGTCTAGGGGAATTGGCTATTTGTATTAAAATATGATCCGTACTTACCCGTTTTCGAGATGCATCTTCTTCCGCCACTTCCTGGTATGGGCTGCGGGAATGGGCGTTCCTTCTTGATTGACAGTCTTCCGAGAGGCTTCCGACGGTCGCATCCATCGCGTCACGATTTTCCGAAAGAATCCGAACGTCGGTGCGCAGGCGCAGTATAGAGCCGCACCAACGTTCGGCTTCTTTCGGCTACGAGTGACGCGATGGATGCGACCGTCGGAAGCCTCTCGGAAGACTGTCAATCAAGAAGGAACGCCCGCTCCCGAAGACCCATACCCGGAAGCGACGGAAGAAGATGCATCTCGAAAACGGGTAAGTACGGATCATATTTTAATACAAATAGCCGATTCCCCTAGACCGAACGAGCAGGAAGCTAAGGAAAAAAAGAAAAAAAAAAAAAAAAATGGTTGAACTCCCGCTTTAACATTGTGGGGTTGATTTACTAAAATGGCAGAGTGCTAAATCTGATGCAGCTCCAGGATTTTTTGGCACTGCTTAACTGAACAAGCTGAAGTTTGAAGCTGATTGGCTACCATGCACAGCTGCACCAGATTTTGCACTCTCCAGTTTTAGTACATCAATCCCTGTGAGTCATGATTCCACTATAACCCATAATGATGTAGGTCAAACTTTAAGTTCTAGGGCGAACAGGTGATAGAGATTGCATTCTAAGACTATAGCCTCGTACACATGGTCGAGTTTCTCGGCAAAAGCCTGCAAGAAGCTTGCTGTGGTTTTTTTTTGCTGAGGAAACCGGTCGTGTGTACACTTTTCAACGAGGAAACCGCCGAGGATCTCGTCGGGCCAAAAAGAAAGCATGTCTTCTTTTTCCCCGATGGCAATGGGAAAATTTTGCTCGCCGAGATCCTCGGCGGCTTCACAAGGAACTCGACGAGCAAAACGATGTGTTTCGCCCGTCGAGTTCCTCGGACGTGTGTACGAGGCTTATGAGGAAGTCAATACCTCAGCCATCTAAGGCTCTAGGAAGCCACAAGGTCAATTGAAAGTAGAACTATGGCCTGCCATAAAAAAGTGTTGCAGCTTGCTGTGATGGTGGGGCAACAATGCTACACTGCTCTTGAATTCAGAGCACAGTCACCACTCTCTTGTAGATTGTGCCTGGTTGCACTACAGTGGAATGAAACAATGTTGCAGGGGGCTTGGCTATCAGATTGGCACTGCTGATTCACAAGCTTATCAATTAGCATCTGGACACACCAAGTCTGAGTATGACTAAGTGAAGGGGTATAAAATGTTAAAGTGTAACTCAATGCACATATCAGAACAATAATGATAATATACTTATTCATTCATTCATTCAAAGAAATAACTATGAAAGCATACATTTAGCTAGATTTGTTTTTCCTTTTTTACCTATCAGATGGGTGATTCTCATTACCGTAAGTTTGGAGGGGTTAACCAGGGTACATAGAGGATGCTGGTAGTGTATACTAATAGCAAATGATAAATATGGAGCTTATAAATAATATCTTGATGTTAGGATACTTGCCAGGAGTTCCACTTAAACAACATAGCAAAAAACAAAATATAAATATTATGCTCATGAGCATCAAAATGTTAGGATCAAACGTAATGTCTCTCTTTCAGTTCTTGAGATCAAAGCGATCTTAAAGGGGTTGTAAAGGTAATTCCCCCCCCCCCCTAAAAAGCTTCCTTTACCTTAGTGTAATCCTCCTTCACTTACCTCGTCCTTCGGTTTTGCTTTTAAATGTCCTTATTTTTTCTGAGAAATCCTCACTTCCTGTTCTTCTGTCTGTAACTCCACACAGTAATGTGAGGCTTTCTCCCTGGTGTGGAGAAAGCCTCTTGAGGGGGAAGGAGGCGAGCAGGAGTGTCAGGACTCCCACTAACACACAGCTCCTTTCTCTATCTGCAAAGTAGAGAGCGTTCTGTCTTGCCTGCTCGCCCCCTCAAGAGGCTTTCTCCCCACCAGGGAGAAAGCCTTGCATTACTGTGTGTAGTTACAGATAGAAGAACAGGAAGTGAGGATTTCTCAGAAGAAATAATGACATTTAAAAGCAAAATCAAAGGATGAGGTAAGTGAAGGTGGACTGCGGTAAAGAAAGCTATTTAGGGAATTTTTTTTTTACCTTTACAACCCCTTTAAATATCCTTAGTCAAGTTAAAAGATATTAAGATAATTATGTAGTTATAACAGATGTTTGGAGAGGTTAACGAAGGTACATAGAAGAGGCCGGTAGTATAAACTAATAAGAAATTATAAATATGGAGCATCTAAGTGATATCCTGATGTTAAGATACTTGTCAGGAGTTACACTTAAACAACATAGAAAAAAAATAAAAAAATAAAAATAATATTATGAGAATGTTAGGATCAAATTGAAGGTCTCTCTTTCAGTTCTTGAGATCAATGTGATCTTAAATATCCTTGGTCAAGTTAAAAAGATGCAAAAATATTTAGTTTTAACTGATGTTTATGCATGTCCTATTTCCTCCAAAAATCCTGAATAATAGAAATGCTGACAAGGGGGAGTTGGTTTAATATATAACAATTAGATTTTGTTTTACAAAGGCAGTGAAAGCTCATAAAAGGAAACATTTCCGCAGGCCCCCTTTATGCCTTCCAGCGGGACTGAAATGATGGCCCGCCACCTAATTTATTTGGACATCTAAAATTGGTGCAAAGAGGTGAAGTGGTTTAGTAAGTTGATGGACTAAGCAGAGGTTATACGATTACCCGAAGATGTAAAAGTTAAGCAAAAATTAGGCCAATAAGAAGCGCATTGCATTAATGAAGGCGCAGAATTATGCATTGAATATTGGCGGTGTGAGTGATTTAGTAATAGTTTGAGCTTAACAATGTTTTTTTTTACAGCTGGACATGCCAGGATTTAATTAGATTTTTAAATATGTCCGATAATATGCCAGAATATAAGGCAATACAAGATATTAAACAACGGGAGGAATGGTGAATTAGGGGGTGGTCAAATGCTATAGAAAAAAATCTGCTATGAAGATGGCGGGAAAATGATTAATTCAGTTTTGGCTGGATTTAATTTGAGATAATTGGAAGACATCCAGGAAGAGATGGATTTAAGGCAATTTGCAATAAAATAAGGAGATATGATGCGAGTGGAAATATACATTAATGTATCATCAGCATATAGATGGTGATTTAAACCATAAGAGTTGATTAGTTTGCCTAAGGAGTATATGGAAAACAGGAGGGGGCCAAGGACAGAACCTTGATAGACTCAAAATGATAAATGCAAAGCAGAGGCACAGATATTGATATGAGACAGTACAAGATAGAAGGTAAAAGGAAAGACATTTTGTCAGTTGCACTGTGTAATCTACGGCCATCACTGCCAATGACAAACGTATATATGGGCAAAATAAAAGAAAACAATATGTACATCTCTCCAGCATACGCACATGTCACTATGTGTTACCCCTTTAAAAATGATAGAAAAATACTAATTGATACTGCCGGAAATCCATTCAGCTCCTAACTTTTTGTAATTAGCTGACAAACATTGTCACCTCTGTGTAGTGGCATAGCTGGAGTCAAAGGGGTGATTGGCCAGAGTGCAACATTTTTTGGGGGGTGCAAAATTATTAAGGATTTAGGGTGAGAAGAGGAGATGAACTATCCGTCTGTGTGCACTGCTGTTCTGTTCCTGTCAGTGTTGTGCTCCTTCATTTCTCTCTATCTTAGACTGTGTGAATGGGTCCAGCTGGGAAGTTCTAAGTTAATCCTGGTACACACTATGAGTTTTTTTTCTGTCAGCTCCGGTAGGAGCCACTGTACTAACCATCCAATGTTAATACAGTGATCTCCCCCGCTGAGCTGCCCCCCCTCCAGAAAACTCCAGTCTGCGATCTCTGCCATTGGCTGAGAGTGCTGAGCGGGAGCTGGTCAGCTGCTGGTTTTCCAGCATTCTTGTCCAAAGGAAGTTGGCCAAACGGTTGGCTTCTGTTGGACCGGCTGACATACAAATGGGACAAATGTCAGGCATTTTTTTGAACCGGCCCATGTCTCCCGACATTCAGCCGTGTGTATGGGGCTTGAGAGTGGGGAGAGTGGAGGAGAGTGAGGTGTACTCCTGCTGCGTGTGTGGCTGTGTGCTCCTCAGTACTGTTGGGGGGGGGGTTATATTGAGTTAGGGTGCAAAAAAAGGGGGTGGATGGACTGGGGGTTCACAATGAGGGGGTGTATGGAGTAGGGGAGCTCAATGAGGGGATGAAGGGAGTGCGGGTGCACAATGGGGGGAGTATAATGTGGCTGGCGTTTGCTTAGGAGGGTGCATAGAGTGGGTGAGAATGATGGGCGCACAGGGGAACTCTCAGACAAGACATAGATTTTCCCACTATGTACACAGTACCATATACAGTATATAGTATAACATTATAGTATAATATATATTTCTATTGACATTTTATATATATATATATATATATATATATATATATATATATATATATATGGTGCTCGGGTGCTCGCTGGCAGCCCACACTAAGCCACTGCCTCTGAGAACTATTATGTGTTTTGTAGTCCTATCACACTTTCTGTCCTAAAGTGTCAATGCTACTCAATAAATACAGTACAGTTAATGAGTGTTGTCAATCTACTATAGGAAGGATGTAACTGAAAGTATCACCTTGTTAAAATAATGGAAAAAAAGCCTGCAAGATGAACAGAGCAACCACATCTAAGGTCTGATAGTCTGCAACATATTATATTTTTTGTTCTTGGGGTTTAATGCACTTTAGTACACATGGGGGGGGGGGGGGGTGATTTACTAAAACTGGAGAGTGCAACATCTGGTGCAGCTGTCCATGGTAGCCAATCAGCTTCTAACTTCAGCGTGTTCAATTAAGGTTTGACAATAAAACCTGGAAGCTGATTTTTATGAAGAGTTGTACCAGATTTTGCACTCTCCAGTTTTAGTAAATCTTCCTCTGTGTTGTCCAAAATATAAAATCAGGACCAGGGCCAATCAAAGTTTTAGTTGGGGGATAACACATTTTAATTGGACAATTTTGGGAATCAATAAGCAACATAATGTAAAAAATACAAGTTTTCTAGAGGAACTATATTTATCAGCTTTTGTTTTCCTGCAAGCAAAATTCCAAAAAACAGACAAAATTCTTTGGAGTATTTGTTTCTGTTGCCCATACTGTATACATTATTGATTTTAGAGAGGTTTGATAGGGGGTCCAATGGCACTAAAGCAAAGGCTGAACGGGTGGTCAAATTTCTTTCTCACTGACAGATTTAAAGTTAAGTTTAGGAAAAAATATAAAAAAATCAGCACAAGAGATGTTCCATTGAATTCAGAGTGTGCTTTGTACTTGTGCCAGCTGTAATAGTGGAAATCCAAAGTACCATACCCTGCAACTGTAATTGTCTGGGGTTAATATCAGCGCTGGGCCTGTGACAGGCACTTATCAAATGCGCAGACTATGTCTGCCCTTTCTGCCCACTCCCCTCCTCCATTCATAGAAACTGTTATATACAGAGAAACCATTTTGACTTTCCAACCACTTTAAGGATTTTGCCGATATGCTGTGATAGGCACTTTCTTCCCACAGAGAACAAGGAATAATCATCATCGCACATCTTCCGATCTGCTGGACAAACTCTGCATGCTCAGAGGAGCTCATTATCGCATTAACCCCTACACAGGATACTAGTTTCTTGAATCTGTTTATGTTTATCAGGCTCGTTTATGGCCACCCTTAGGGTTTGTTCACACTTTAGTATTTTGTGCATTTTAATGCATGCTCCCACCGCAGGTAAGCCACAGGACACTAGTTAAAAACAATTGAAGTCAATAGAGGTGTATGACATTTCTGGAGGAGAAACTGCAAGATTCACATATTTGCATTGTTGCTTGATGTGTTTCCACTGAAATCAACAAAGACACAACAAAATACATTTCAAATACATCGTGCTAAGACACACATCAACGTGTGTCATGAGTAAGATTTGTTGTCAGCACACCAGCAAGTTTGTTTCAAAGTTCAAGTCTCTTCTTTGTTGCATGAAAAAATAGACCACTTTTTGGTAATGTGCAGGTACATTTCATCAGGCATGTATCACATGTTCGATCAAGGGTTCCTGCATGGTCCCAAAACACTGCCATTCTATTTGGTCATGCAATAAAGAAGAACTTTTGGAAGAAAACAAAAGAAACAACAGCACAACCTCATAGTGTAGCATTATTTTTTATTTTATTTTTTTATTATTATTATTGAGAAATGCACACGCACAAAAGTACACACATGTGTAGGGTCAGTGCTGATCCTGACCTCCCCGGGGCCCTAAGCAAAATGACTCACATTAAAGTTAAGAAGCGCGGGGGGGGGGGGGGGGGGCGCTGCCGACAGTGACATGTCACATTAAAGATTAAAGTTGAGAAGTGAGTGGAGGGGCTGTTGTCGGAAATTACATGACATCTTACATTAAAGTGAGAAAAGCGGGGGGTGCTGACTTCTTACCTCTTCTCCCATACAGCCAGCCAGTTGAGAAGCGGGGTGAGGGGCCGAAAATTACTTCTCACCAGGCGGGGCCCCTAGTATTTTGGGGGGCTCTCTGCAGCTTTGCGGGGCCCTAAGCGGTTTGCATAGTGAGCCTATAGGGCGGATCGGCCCTGTGTAGGGTGTGGCATAAAGGTGACTTGTGGGCCAGAAATGTCCTAGGGGCAGCCAGAGAACCACCAGCCCTGGCCACCAGCTGGGGATGAAGTGTGCTGAAGATGGAGAAAGACACTGTCACTGCGATCGGTGTTCAACCTGGGACTTGAATTCCCCAACGTCACTGTAGAAACATGCACTGTAGAGACTGGACGTGTTTCAAAGGTGGTCATATTTGTTCCAAAGAAAACCTTTACACTGTCAAACAAGCTTATCAGTGTTCTGATGACATATCTTATTCATGTTATATACACTGTGACTAGCTGGAAGTCATTGCAGCACTCTCTTGACCAAATGGTTGATTCCGGTATGGTGTGTGAAACAAATAAACTCCATGTCAAGGTGTGTCATAATGCATGTGAACCAAATGTGATGAGCATCCACGTGCTTTGACAGCCAACATAAAATGCATTGCAACACATGTTTAAAACGCATTAAAATACACATTAAAACATGCCGACAAGTGTTGACATGCATTTTGAAGTGCCTCTATTGATTTCAATGCAAAACCCATCAGGTGGAAAATTGCATAGGTGTGAATGCAGGCTGGGAAGAAAAAAATTAAACAAAACAAGTCTAAAATGCTTTTCAGTACACAGTAGATCTAAACCCAATTACTACAATCTCATGTAAGCTTTATTCTGTTAATGTCTTTTTGAAAATAGTTTTTAATCTTCTTACATCTGCAGCTTAAATTAAAATAATACCTGGTGCTTGTACAATGAAGGTGCAGATATAAAAAAAAACTTCAGATGGTATTTTATGGAAAAAAAAACAATGTGTTATGGAACAAAGTGCTTTGGCAAACTAAATATTATCCAGTTAGGGTTTAGATCCATTCCATATTGTGCTACAATAAAATGTGTGTGTTACTGAAAGTTGCACTAGAAGTTATTTCGTTTGGCGTATTAACCTCCTTAAAATTAAAGTGGTACCCAAACTTACATACCTTTTTAGGAATTCCCAACACTGGCTCCTGTGTACTTTCTTTGTCACACTTAAATGTCTATTTGTTGTAACTTATATGGGGATCCCAACTACTATAAATATACTTCCCTTACCAGGCCGGTTGACAGAGGTGACTGTTTTAAGTATTTTCTAGCAACACAACTTGTGACGGTTCAATGGCGGTTACAGCCTGATCTTACCAACTCCTCTGTTGTGTGAGGCTGCTATTGTTAGATCCCTGGAAGCTCTACAATCCCTGATGTTTAGAGGACATATGTCCCCTCATCCTCTTACTCCTTCCATGCATACCACCATCCAGGCTTGAAAAGTGGGTACAGCTCTGGAGTCTCTTCCCCCTATCACTCAATCCCCCCATACCCTTTTATGGCTTGTTCCCACTCTTAGGCCCCGTACACACGACCAGTTTCCTCGGCAGAATTCAGCTTCCGACCGAGTTTCTGGCTGAATTCTGCCGAGAAACCCGGCCGTGTGTAAACTTTCGGCCGAGGAAGACGACGAGGAGCTATCAGTGGCTGCCAGCCCTGAGTTATCTCCTCTTCACCAGAAATGGTCTGTGGATATCCCTGGACTGGATGATGAAGTTTAATTTTGGTCTCATCTGACCAGAGCACCTTCTTCCACATGTTTGCTGTGTCCCCCACATGGCTTTTCACAAACTGCAATTGGGACTTCTTATGGCTTTCTTTCAACAATGGCTTTCTTCTTGCCACTCATAGTGGCAAGAAGCCATAGTACAATGATGGCATGATATTTTGGAAGTGATTGGTCACACGGCGCAGATAACTGTACCATGTGAACTGCAAAATTGCCTACTTGGGTTAGTGGACTGACAGCCTTCCGACCGTTGCATACAGCGCGTCACCAGTTTCCGAAAGTAGCCAAACGTCGGTGCGCAGGCGCCGTATAGCGCCGCACCGACGTTCGGCAACTCGTGACGCGCTGTATGCGACTGTCGGAAGGCTATCAATCAAATAGGAATGCCCAGTCCCGAAGACCATGCAGCGGAGAACATCTATCTCAAAAAAGGTAAGTACTGTATTGATTTTGATCAAAACACCCGATTCTGCTTCCCGTAATTAGGCCCAATCTAATGTTAAAAAAAAAAATTCGGGTGAACTCCCGCTTTAATAGGCCTCGCCTTCCTCTATGGGGTTGTATTTTTTGTTACATAAGTTATTTTTGTTGTTGTTGTATAGTGGCCTCTTTAATGTTCCTGCCCCTGCGTTTTTTATATGTTTTTCAAATACTCAATAAAAAGACTTTTCAAATAAATAAAAAATTCTTTAGATTTAGGTCTCCTTCACACAGGTGATATGGCCCATAAAGTGTAAATGAGTGTCTTGTTTATACGGCTGAGGCCTCGTACACACGACCGAGTTTCTCGGCAAAAAACAGCAAGAAACTGTCTGGGAGAATTTTTTTTGCCGAGGAAACCGGTCGTGTGTACATTTTCGTTGAGGAAACTGTCGAGAAACTCGACGAGCAAAAAAGAGAGCAAGTTCTCTATTTCCTTGACGGGAATGGAGAAAATTGGCTTGTCGAGTTCCTCGACAGCCTAACAAGGAACTCAACGAGGAAAACGATGTGTTTCGCCCGTCGAGTTTCTCGGTCGTGTGTACGAGGCCTGAGTCTGTCTGAAGCTGAGCTCAGGCAGACAATTTTTTTTTTCCAATGGGGACACACTGGTTGTATGGACACAACCACTGGTCCTAATGTGGTGGCTGTGCAGGGGTGGGTTAGTGGCTCTGAAATTACACTATTGGTGTTAAGGACCACTTTTCTGCCCCTGCACGCCAGTCAAATTAAGATGAGCGTCTGTGTCTGTACAGCCACCGCAGCGCCAGGCATCTATAGCCACATAGAAAGAATATAAAGGTGAACTAACACCTGACCCACTCCTCATCACTGTGGTGGTGATGATCAATCAGAATCGAACTGGTCCATGCTGCAAGTATTGCAGATAGAAGGGGAAGAAGAGTGGGAATTCCAAATCCACAGACCAGCTTATCAGCCCCAGAGGTAAGTACTGTATAGCAAGGACAGGGAAGGTGGATGTCTGGTGTTAGTTCACTTTTGCATTTTTTCTTAAAGTGGTCCTAAAGTCAAAACATTGTTTACCTTAATGCATTCCCTGCATTAAAGTGGCCCTAAAGGCAGAAGTTTTTTTTTTTATCTTAATGCATTTATGCATTTACCACGTTTAGTTACATTTTTGTTTTGTTTTTTAGCTTTCTGTCTATCTCCTTTCCTGTGTAAATGGGTTAGAAAGGGGAGAATAGATCCAGTGCTGCTCACAGATGCATCTCTTCTCTCCTCTCTTCCTCTTCACACAGGGACTTGGTCAGTAGCAAGAGCCATGGGCTCCTACTGCTGTCAATCAAATGCAATGAGGAGGAAGCGAGGGCGGGGCTAAGCCCCTCTGTGTGTGTCAATGGAGCATGGCTCCATAGACACACACTGCTCGGGAGTGAGCATGCACTGTTTGCCCTTATAGAAAGCAGCAAAGAGAGAAGAAGTCAAGAACGGCAACTGGTACCCCAGAAGAGGAGGTTTGGGGCCATTCTGTGCTAAACCTTTGCACATACCAGGTGAGTATAACATGTTTAAAGGGGTTGGTAAGGTTCATGTTTTTTCACCTTAATGCATCCTATGCATTAAGGTGAAAAAACATCTGACATTTACGCCCCCCCAGCCCCCCATTTTTACTTACCCATCGTTCACCTGCTGCGCTCGCCCCCAACGTCCTCTTCTCCGCTTAGTCTGGCAGTTAATTGGCTAGAGTGGATGGATTGGTAGCAGCTCAGCCATTGGCTCACGCTGCTCTCAATCACACCTAATGATGCGGCGCGCCAGGGGGCGGGACCAAGTGATACAGTGAGTGGCTATAGCTGCCGGCTGTAACACAGGAGCGCGCCCGCAAGAGCTAACCCCCATGGGAGAGAGCTCCCATGAAGGGGGTTAGTTCTTGCGGGGAGGAGCCAAGACAGCTGCCGATGGACCCCAGAAGACCAGGTTCGGGGCCACTCTGTGCAAAAGGATCTGCACAGTGAAGATAAATATAACATGTTTGTTATTTTAAAAAAAAAAAAAAATCCTTTACAACCCCTTTAATATTTTTTTTTTAAATTCCCTTAGTAACACTTTGAGTGAGGAAGTGAATATTAGCCTACCTCTAATAGGCAGCAAAGTAAATTTGTCCAGCCGTGGCCCCACTCTAAAAACACTTTTATTTTCATTTGTTAGGATAGAGTTTGGGTGTCATCTTCATTCTTCACTGAATGAATGAAGACAGATAATATATATATATATATATATATATATATATATATATATATATATATATATATATATATATATATATATATATATATATATATATATATATATATATATATATATATATATTAAGATTATTAGATGAAATTGAGCTAAAACTCAGAGTGGATCCTGCACAGTTAGGCCAAATAAATGAGGATGAAGTCATTGATCTTCCATCCAAGATCCAACCAAAACCAGCACATTCGCCTAGTTCTCTGGTCCTTAGATTAACTAGCTGCCCAAATAACTTAAAAGAACAGGAATTATTCATTTTCTCTCTCGGTTTCCTCTGTTATTAATTGCCTAGTAAGATGAAACTTCTATCAGTCTGTGTATAGGCTTCAATTTGAATGCTGATATTAGAGAATAGTAATTTCTCACTAATTATATGGAATACAGAATTGGTGAACTTTCAGAAAGATTTGTTCATGTTAGGTAAAAAGTAGTTGGAAAAGTTTAATGGTCGGATGTGTTATAATGATATCACTGCCTGTGTTAAAACTTTTGCATCAGCAAATGTGTGATAAATCATTTTCTGGACAATGTGCCATGCTTTGTGTTATTGCAAATAGCCAAATGTGGATGCAAGGTGGACTGTGTTATATATGTTACATGAAATGTCACCCGACTTAACGTATTTATTAATGATGTAATGTGAAGGGAAATTGTTCTTCTAATTACTGCTTTACAAATTTAATGGTAGGTGTCATAATTGGTGCACAGAACATTTCAACACTATTAGAGCTAATCAGAAAAATGTCTCGTATTATCACCTTAGTTTAGTAAGACTTATTTAAAGGTGATTAACCAGTCTTTTACACCACTTGCTTTTAGGGTGAGGAATACAGAAATATTTTTACTGTATTAATTTAAAAAAGAACATGCAAATCATTATATTGCATATAGGTACACAGGCAGCAAAAATGAGACCTAAAGCCAATTAACAATGTGAATCCTAAACTCAGAATGGGTGTCATAGGAAAGATAGAGGGGTTTTGTTTCCCTTAAATATTACCATCAGCACTAATACAGTCATTTTTTAGAGGTAAATATGTAATGGAACAGAATGCTAGTATCCACTTCACATATTCAGCTATTCCAGCTATGCTAAAAGAAACCCATTGTCTACAAACTTTGAATGGGTCATCCTAGCAGTACAATCACTTATCAGATGACCCAGAGGGCAGATTTTGTTAGACACAAGTTGCAAAGCAAGCCTCATTTGCTGTATTGTTGCTTTAGCTAACCCATCGTACTTTGGGAATCCTTTGATATGAGATAGATGTTTATTTACAAAAGAATATATATATATATATATATATATATATATATATATATATATATATATATATATATATATATATATATATATATATATATATATATATATATATATATATATATATATATATATACTGTATATATATAGTACAAAAACTGATACAAAACAATAGTTTGAAAACATAATTTATAATTTTTAAAAATAACGAATACAGTAAAACCTGGGATTGCGAGCATAATTCATTCCAGAAACATGCTTGTAATCCAAAGCACTTGTATATCAAAGCGAATTTGCCCATAAGAAATAATGGAAACCCAGATGATTCATTCCACAACCATTTATTCATAAGTCCTTCAGTTTATAGCCCATATAAGAATTATAGCAATGTGATAGGTTGTAAAACCATAAAATGTCCATCCAAAAATGGAAGCCTCCGCAAGGGGATTAGAAGCAAAATCCAGATGGAGATACAAGGTATAAAAGAGAAGAGAGGCGCCTCTTAAGCCCTGTACACACGATCGGTTTGTCTAATGAAAACGGACCGATGGACCATTTTCATCGGGCAAACAGATCGTGTGTGGGCCCCATCGGTTTGTTTTCCATCGGTGAAAAAAAATAGAACATGTTTTAAAATGTTCCTATGGATAACAAACTGATAGAAAAAAACGATTGTCTGTGTGGAACTCCATCAGAGAAAAATCCGCGCAAGCTCAGAATCAAGTCGACGCATGCTCGGAAGCATTGAACTTTATTTTTTCTCAGCACGTCGTAGTGTTTTACGTCACAGCGTTGGACACGGTCGGATTTTGGACTGATGGTGTGTAGGCAAGACTGATGAAAGTCAGCTTCAGCTTCATCGGATATCCGACGAAAAAATCTTTTGAAGTGAATGCAGTGAAGCAAAGTTAAACATAATTTTGCAAAGAAAAGCCAATCATGTGCAAGGAAAATAAAAAGCATGGTCTACTCCTTCAGTTAATCACCCCTTAGTTTTGGACTGTAAAAGCGCAACCACTGTGTACCCTTATGTAGCACTAACCCTGAAGGAGCTGCTGGTTTGTTTTGGGTGGCATGTTACCTCATGGCTCCTCCGCCGTCTAAGGGTGTATAGTGAATGTAGCATTAACGGAATGTCCACGACAGGTGTCTTTTTCTGTGCTCTTTATTACCCTGTCGGGTAAAAACAATAAAACGTTGTGGTGATAGAAGAGTTGAAGTAAAGGAGAAATAGAAAATTCAGGCGTAGCAATAGGGAAAATAGTCCTGCTTCCAACAACACTTAGGACCGGATTCACAAAGCACTTACGCCGACGTATCTCGGGATACGCAGCGTAAGTGTAACTATGCGCCGTCGTATCTGTGCGCCTAAAAATAGGCTTCCTATGACCGACGTAACTTGCCCACGCCGTCGTATCGTGGGCGCATATTTACGCTGGCTGCAAGTGGCACTCGCATTGATTTCCTATTCAAATATGGTAATGAGGTTGGGCAGAGGTTGGTGTCAGTAGTAGCAGTATTTGTATTATTTATTTTTACTTTTTTACAATATTTTTATTTTTTACAGTAATTTGTTTAGTTTTTAGTTTATTTCTTTTTTTAGAAACCCCATGATTTTTCAGTTTTCAGACAGAGAAATTGACTAAGGACAGATATTCCCCAGTCCCTTTCTCTGCAGCCAGGCAGCAGGGGGGATCTGCACAGCACAGGGTGATTAGATTGTGCTCAGGCACACCTGACAAACCCTGTGCGTACAACTATGATGCAGTGTCATTTATTTTAAAATAATCCCCCACCACCACGTACATCTTCGGTACACCTTAACAGATCTGTACAATGTTGTACCATAATGCACACATGAGAATCTTCAATGTTTTGTGATGGGGGCTGAGCTTGGGTCTGATCCAAACCGAGGAGGCAGCTGTCAGTGCCAGGCCAATGAGCTTTGCCCCACATGTGCAAAAAAAAGGTGAGGTTATTCATGACATCACTGACCGAATATGACCACGTGGCAATACTAGATCAATGTCATTGACCTAATATGTCCATATTATGTAAATGAAGACATGTAAATAACAATATGAGATTCACCACTGCTTTGGCCACAGTTTATTGGCCCAACATTGACAGCTGCTTTCTGGGTTTGGAGCTGAACCCAAGTTTATCACTAGTTGTTATTTGCTGGAAAACAAATTATTGCATGTGGTTTAAAAGGTCCATTGTGGTACATTACCAGCCAATTTAATACAAATAGACTGTCCTATTCTAATGTAAATACTGTAATATGCAACATAGCACATTGTGCGTGCAGTAGCACACTACAAAGATCTGCACCCATCCTTAAAGCGGTGGTTCACCCTGCAGAACAACATTTCAGCATAAAATCCGGCATAGTAGCGCGAGCTACACTATGCCGGTCTTATTTTTTTTTATCCCCGTACTCACGGTTATATCGTACATAGACGATTCCGTCTGCCGCGGGGAATGGGCGTTCCTAGCAAGAGGGAGGGTGATTGACGGCCGGCTCTGGCACGTCACGCTCCCCGAAGACAGCCGGAGTAGGTCTCGGCTCTTAACGGCGCCTGCGCACAGGCTATGCGCAGGCGCCGTGAAGAGCCAAGCCTATTTCGGCTATTTACAGAGAAGCGTGACGTGCCAGGGCCGGCCGTCAATCACCTTCTCTCTCCATAGGAACGCCCATTCCCCGGAATCTTCAATATACAATTACACAGTGAGTACGGGGATAAAAAATTACAGACAGGCATACTGTAGCTCGCGCTACTATGCCGAATTTAATGCTAGAGGGGAAAAAATTATTATTATTTTTTTTATATAGGGTGAACCCCCGCTTTAATGTATATAAAAATAGTAAGAAATGAACAGTAGTTATTACGTCAGTCGGGTTTTGTTCTGTTCATGAATTTACACTGGAATTTGATTGGTTGCCTGGTAACAGTTCCATTTTGCTCCGGCTTTCATTATTCAGCCTAGCGGAGTGCACATTCAATAGGCAGAATTTTCTTTTGCCGTGAAATAAATTCAGATATACAGAAAAGCTCCAAATATATTCCACTCCCAGTGCTGAGACCAGCAATGTTTTACTTATCAATTACAGCACTTAAATATAAGTGTTTTGTGACAAAAGGTTAATAACCCTTTTATAATAAGATATGGCTATGTGGCATGGAGATAATTTTCCTCATATACAACTGATCCATTTACATTTTGAAAAGCTAGGATGTTAGCTATTGCCAATCAATAAATACAACTAAGGACAAGGAAAACAAATATCTTTCCTGCAACGCTCTCAAAGTACAGCAAACTGTAAGGAAAGGTCATGTTATATTCTCAGGCCTTGTACACACGACCGTTTTCCTCGACAAAATCCATCAAGAAACTTGGTGGCAGAGCTTTTTTGCAGAGGAAAACGGTCGTGTGTATGCTTTTCGTCAAGAAATATGTCATGGATCTCGACGAGAGTTTTATTTTTTCTTGTCGGGAGTCTCAATTTCCTCGTCGTGTTTCTCATCGGGCTGGTTTACGATGAGAAACACGTTTGTGTGTATGCTTAGAAACCCGCGCATGCTCAGAATAAAGTATGAGACGGGAGCGCACCTTCGGTAAAAGTAGCGTTCGTAATGGAGATAGCACATTCGTCACGCTGTAACAGACTGAAAAGCACGAATCGTCTCTCACCAAACTTTTAATTAACACGCAGTAACATGAGATTAGCAAAACCAGCCCCAAGGATGGCGCCAGTGGAATTGAACTTCCCCTTTATAGTGCCGTTGTACGTGTTGTACGTCACCGCGTTTGAGAACGACGAGATTTTGTCTTGACAGTGTGTACGCAAAGAAAGCTTGACAAGATTCTCGACAAGCCTGACAAGGAACTCGTTGAGGAAAACAATGTTTCAATTACGACAAGTTTCTCGGTTGTGTGTACGAGGCCTTAGAGGTGGATATATTACACAGCCCCGGAAAAGTACAATAAGGTGGATCAAGAATTTACCATGTGAATGTAGGTTTACTAAGTGTAGATCAGATTTACGCAAATCTAAAGCTGGTCATATAATCTTTTTTGTAACATTTTGTGCCAGAAGCCCATGTCTTAAGCTGGCCCTAGGTAGAATTTTTAATGAAAATTCTTAGGAAAAGAATGTTCTAAGAAAGTTTGCTAATTTTTTTTATCATTATTATGTCAATTCGATGTTCATTTTCGACTGCGGTGACAAGAAAATTTTAAGAAGCAGGGTGGAAAATGTCCTGTACTGGTGGCGGAGTAGTTGGAAGGACACAGTAGTTATTGGACATGCGACAAAGTTTTAAGACACGGGCCACCAGAACAGGACAGTATTAACCATTCTTAGTTACTCTAGATCCTTAAGCTTCTTACACACGCTCGGTTTTCTCGGCAAGAACCAACAAGAAAACTGCTGGCAGAGCTTTCTTGCCGAGTAAACCGAGCGTGTGTACGAGGCTTTCAGGTTTCTCCTCAAGAAAACTGCCCAAAATCTCGACGAGAAATATAGAGAACCTGCTCTCTATTTTCTCGTTGTGATTCTCGGCAGTGTTTTTCTTCCTAGGCATAGGTAGGGTGTAGCAAGATGGCGGCGACGGCATCAAATGTGATGAGCGCATGCTTGTCGTAGTCGATGACATCACCGCGTTCGTTCCATTCCAAAGAACGGCGGTTCTTTTGAATGGAGTGTCTGTACACTCAGCCGGCAAGAGATTCTTGCCAAGAATCTCGTCAGGAAAAACAACGTTTTTTTCCTGACGAGATTCTGGGCCATGTGTACATGGCTTTAGTGTTTGGACATCTTTGTACAAAGTTCAATTTACACATTTTTCTTGAATGAAGGAATTTCTAAAGGTAAATGTGTTTTTCATTTAGTAAAGTCCATTCATTCCAAAATGAATTGTTTAAAGGAAACTAAATATTTTCAACAACATTTGAATGTTCTGAAAATTTTTCTACAAATTCTCCTAAAACTTTTTCTATCTTCATTCTGTCTATCTATGGCCAACTTCAGGACTAGCCATCAGGCCCCGTACACACGACCAGTTTCCTCGGCAGAATTCAGCTTCCGACCGAGTTTCTGGCTGAATTCTGCCGAGAAACCCGGCCGTGTGTACAATTTCGCCGAGGAAGCCGACGAGGAGCTCGACGAGGAAATAGAGAACATGTTCTCTATTTCCTCGTTGTTCTATGGGAGCTCTCGGCCCGCCGAGCTCCTCGGCGGCTTCAGGGCTGAACTGGCCGAGGAACTCGATGTGTTTGGCACGTCGAGTTCCTCGGCCGTGTGTACGGGGCCTGAGCTGTGGTTCTTCTTTATGGCTTTGATGTCCTGTCCTGTACTGATGTCAGAGCTGGTGGAAGGACACAGTAGTTATAGAACATGAAGCAGAGTTTTTTTTCAAATATTTTACTTCTTAACCATCAAAGGCGAGTCTAGGTTCTCACAACTGTCATATATACACAATAACTTTAACAGATATATTCAGACCTTTTTTTCTCAGAAAATAGGTGCAGGAACTCAACCACGACCTGTTCAGATTTCACAAACAGTAGAAGGGTCTTAAAGAGGCATTAAATACCAGAATTGCATTACATACAGAGTGCAGAGTTCAGGGGGTTACAAAGCTGTCACTTGTAAACACAGAAACCAGACGTCTGTGTTTGCAAGTGATTGTGGTGAGCAGGCACCAAAGGGTCTGAGCCAGAGGTGGTGGAACTGAGTTCCCCCTGAAAAAAAGCCCTGGATATATTTAAGGAAATAGAACTATAGTCCAAAAAATAGAAATCAGATCATTCATAGTACCCTCAATATACATCCAATGAGAATTAGTTTTAAGGCACCAGCATTGAAAGTAGTACCACTCTTAGTTACTCTAGTACCATAGTGTTTGGCCATCTTTGTACTAACTTCAATTTACAAATTTAAAGGACAAGTTTGCAACAGCTGTGGACTAAAAGCTAGTAAAAGTCTAGTGCCAGGCTGTCTACACTTCTTGGACTTTATTGAGATGTGGCTTCTGCAGTACGGGTAAGTCCCATATCTATGGAATGTCACTGCACAGATGTGGCCTGTCCAGCATAAGACTTTAACCAGTAATACCCAGTGGTGGCTGGTGTTTTTTTATGGGGGGGGTGGCAAACAATCCTCCTGCCCCCTTCCCCCCGTTGGTCATGTACACAGACGGCACCAAACCAACCAACCCCCCCCCGGTTAGGGTGACCACATTTCCAAACTACCATTCAGGGACACCCTCCCTTCCCAAAAATCAGCTTGTGCTGTAACGAATCACAGAACAGTGATTGGACACGAGAGGCGGGATTTATGATTTCTCCAATCCAATTGTGCTCCTCCAGGCATTCCTGGCCAGTTCAAGTACTGTCAGTGAGTAAAGCGGTGATGTGGCAGCCTTTTTTTGGGGGCATAAGATTGGCCCGGGGGGGTGGCTTTGTCAGTTTCATTCCGGGACACTGTATTGTCCTGGAATGAATGTGCCCGGTACAGACCTGGAAAATGCGGGACTGTCCCGGGCAATCCGGGACACGTGGTCACCCTACCCCCGGTCAGTCAGACAGTTGGGGCTCCGCACTTCCTCCTGGTGGCCAATCCGATCAGATCTGCTTTCGGCCAATGGGGTGACAGGTCTCATGACCTGCTTCCTGATTGTCCGGGAGGAGAATCAGCGTTACAATAGTGAATATTAATTTGCTATAGTCACACAACTGGGCGGGCTTCAGGCTCTGCATCCCGAGTCCACCCTTTTTTTAAGCCTATTAGATCCTCTGGCTCTAATCACGTGCTTCAAAAAACAAACAAGAAACAAACACTGGAATCCATGCGTCCAGCACCCTGCATGTAGATCAGGGGGCTGGATGCATGGAGGGGGGTATCCCTAATGGACGTGCTGTCACTGGTCATACCGCAGACAGCTCAGGATGGGGTAAGTAAGGACTTGGGGGGGTTCACACTGTATTGAGAAGGGACAATTTGAGTCACACACTGGGGGTCATTTACGAAAGGCAAATCCACTTTGCACTACAAGTGCAAAGTAGACTTGAGATTGCACTAAAAGTGCACTTGGAAGTGCAGTCGCTATAGATCTGAGGGGTAGATCTGAAATGAGGGGAAGCTCTGCTGATTTTATTAGCCAGTCATGTGGAAGCTAAAATGCTGTTTTTTTCTTTTTCTTGCATGTCCCCCTCGGATCTACAGCGACTGCACTTCCAAGTGCACTTTCAGTGCAATTTTCAGTGCACTTTGCACTTGTAGTGCAAAGTACACTGAAAATTGCACTAGAAGAGTAAGTCTGGTTTTAAAAAAAACAGATCGTTCAGTTAAAAAACAATATAGAGCAACCCTTTCAGGATGTGTTACCAAACTCACAAGAGTAAAATCAGTCTGTATATGTAGTAAAGCATGCTTGTTATACTCACTGTGGAACCTAATGGGTTAATCCTCTGCATTGTGTAAAAAGGCTGTATGATCTTATATGCACAGAACCTCCTCTTCTTCCACTGACTCCAGAACATGTCTGGATAGCACAAAGCCTTTGGAGTCAGACTGCATATGCTCAGTTTGGTGTGTATTCCTAGAGAGTTTTTTTTTCTTAGGGGAGTGCATGTGATCAGCGTAGGACCAATCAGCACTGTCCAGACAGAGGGTCAGGGATCCTGGATCCTGATAGAACAGCTCAGTGCAGTATGAAAACTCCTCTTACAAGCTACAACCAGGAACTGAGAGATGCCACAATACTGCTTTATACTGCTGATGAGAAAAGGTATTAGCAGTTTCTATTAACTAAAATAATTGCATTTCCATGTTCTGTGTACTGTGGGTGATCAGATATAGTGAATGCAGGGTCCTGGGTTTAGTGATGCTTTAAAAGACTGTGGGCTAGATTCAGGTAGCCGGGCGCATTGTTACGGCGGCGTAGCGTATCGTATTTACGCTACGCCGCCGTAAATCAGAGAGGCAAGTGCTGTATTCACAAAGCACTTGCCTCCTAAGTTTTGGCGACGAATGGGGCCGGCGTAAGCGCGCCTAATTCAAATGAGGGTGAGGGGGGCGTGTTTTATGTAAATGGGTGGTGACCCGACGTGATTGATGTTTTTTACGAACGCATGCGCCGTCCGTGTACATATCCCAGTGTGCATTGCTCCAAAGTACGCCGCAAGGACATATTGGTTTCGACGTGAACGTAAATTACGTCCAGCCCTATTCGTGAACTTACGCAAATGACGTAAAAAATTAAAAATTCGATGCGGGAACGACCTCCATACTTAACATTGCGTACGCCTCATAGAAGCAGGAGCAACGTTACGCCGGAAAAGCCTTACGCAAACGACGTAAACAATTCAAAAATTGAAGCGGGAACGACGTCCATACTTAACATTGCGTACGCCTCATAGAAGCAGGAGCAACGTTACGCCGGAAAAGCCTTACGCAAACGACGTAAACAATTCAAAAATTGAAGCGGGAACGACGTCCATACTTAACATTGAGTGCGCCTCATAGAAGCAGGAGCAACGTTACGCCGGAAAAGCCTTACGCAAACAACGTCAAAAAATTCCGTCGGGCGCACGTACGTTTGTGAATCGGCGTATCTAGGTCATTTGCATACTCTACACCGAAAACTACGGAAGCGCCACCTAGCGGCCAACGTAAATATGCACCCTAAGATACGACGGCGTAAGAGACTTACGCCAGTCGGATCTTAGCCTAATTTCGGCGTATCTTGCTTTCTGAATACAGAAAGAAGATAGGCCGGCGCAGCTTTGAATTTACGCGGCGTATCTATAGATACGCCGGCGTAAATTCTTGCTGAATCCGGCCCTGTGCTTTTAAATGTGATTGTTAGTGATTTTATGTTATTTGTATTTAAATAAATACGCTTGCTCTTGGTACAACTATGAGAGCTTATTTTAGGGAGGGTATGGGTGTTAAAATCAGAGAAGACTTAACATGATGGAGTGATCCGTACAAAAGGAAGGAAGGCTAAGTCCCAGTGGGATAATATCTGAAAATGCTGTAAGACCTTCTATTCATTTTGGGGTCATTACATTTTCTGGTGAGTGCTTCATCTACAAGGGTGGTAAAAGATCACAGATGGCAATAAAGTGGAAGATATAGTGATTTATTATGTTTTAAATTACAAGGAGTGAAATAATGGATATTTTTTGCATGAAGAATATTTTGTTTTTGTTTGACATTTATTTGCAAACACTTTATTAGTACAAAATGTATTTGTACATGATTGATAACATACTAAATTAATTAGGGGGTGAAGTGTATTATTGATTTTCATCTTTAGAATTTGTCATTGGTAATTTATTTGAGATCTAGCTGCTGGGGGATGTATTTATCTATATTATTTATTAGCATAAACATTTATTAAAATTTTGACTAGTATTTGTAAAAATAATGATTTTTAGTAACACAGTGGCTGTACTTCACTGCTTCTCTCTCTTAAAGGGTCACTAAAGGAAAAAATTGTTTCAGCTGAAATTACTGTTTACATGGTATAGAGACATAATAGTTAACTGATTCCTTTTAAAAATGATTAAAAATAGATAAAAACCAATCATATAATGTGCCTAAAGTTTAGTTTAGTTTTTGCTGTTGTTTCCTGGTTCTCTGATGTACAGAGCCAGAGAGCCAATAGAGGGCTGTGAGCCAATAGAGGGCAGTGAGCCAATAGAGGGCAGTGATACTTTGTCTGAGGCCTCGTACACACGACCGAGAAACTCGACGGGCGAAACACATCGAGGCCTCAAACTCCTCAGCACCAATGCAGTTTTGTTTTACACACAGTAATCACACCTCCTTGATTAGTCACCACAGAGAGAAATCTCCCAGTACTGTGGTGATCAGGAAACAGACAACCAGGAAGTGTCCAGAACAGAGAGGAATTACAGCAACATCTAAGCAAAAACGAACAATGAGGACATGAAACCAGGACAGCAGTAAGGTAAAGAAAGCTATTTAGCTAAAAAAAAAAAATCCTTTAGTGACCCTTTAACCACCTAACCCCCGGACCATATTGCTGGTAAAAGACCAGAGCACTTTTTGCGATTCGGCACTGCGTCGCTTTAACTGACAATTGCGCGGTCATGCGACGTGGCTCCCAAACAAAATTGTCGTCCTTTTTTCCCCACAAACAGAGCTTTCTTTTGGTGGTATTTGATCACCTCTGCGGTTTTTATTTTTTGCGCTATAAACAAAAATAGAGCGACAATTTTGAAAAAAATAAATATTTTTTACTTTTTGCTATAATAAATATTCCCCAAAAATATACAGGCATACCCCGCTTTAAGTACACTCACTTTACATACACTCGCGAGTAAGGACAAACCCACGAGTGTATGTAAAGTGGCTTACAAGTATTGTACAGACATTTTGCAGCCACAGTAGAAGGAGCTGAAGCTCCGAGGGCATAGCCCGCCCTGTTCCAGTGTGCCCCTGACACCCCCACTACAGCCTCTGAGACCTCAACTACAGCTTCTGACACCCCCACTACAGCCCCTGACCCCCCACTACACCCTAGAAGTGAAAAAGGGTATTGTTTCACTTTAAGTACATTTTCATTTTACATACATGCTCTGGTCCCATTGTGTACTTAAAAGTGGGGTATGCCTGTATAAAAAAAAATGTTTTTCCTCAGTTTAGGCCGATACGTATTCTTCTACATATTTTTCGTTAAAAAAAAAAATCGCAAAAAACGTTTATTGATTGGTTTGCGCAAAATTTATAGCGTTTACAAAATAGGGGGTATTTTTATGGTATTTTTTTTTTTTATACTAATAATGGCAGCGATCAGCGATTTTTTTTCGGTACTGCGACATTATGGCGGACACTTCGGACACTTTTGACACATTTTTGGGACCATTGGCATTTTTATAGCGATCAGTGCTATAAAAATGCATTGGATTACTATAAAAATGCCACTGGCAGTGAAGGGGTTAACACTAGGGGGCGGGGAAGGGGTTAAGTATGTTCTCTGGGTGTGTTCTAACTGTAGGGGGGGGACTGACATGGGGAAATGACTGATCGCTGTTCATACATTGTATGAACAGAAGATCAGCATTTCTCTCCCTGACAGGACCGAGAGCTGTGTGTTTACACACACAGCTACCGGTCCTCGCTCTGTAACGATCACGTGTGATCACGTGTGACCGGCGGCGATCGCGCCCACCTGGCACGCGCATGGGAGTCTGGGGAGAGCGGGGGCGCGCACGCAACCGACGTATAGCCACTGGCTCTCGCGCAGGGGTGCAGACCTGCCGCCCTAAAACGACGGCGGCTGGTCGGCAACCAGTTAAAGTGTTACTTAACCCAGAACCTTGCATTCACCATATCTTGTCTCCCACAGAATGAATGTAATTATTTTATTAAATATAAACTGCTAAATACCTTTTCTCATCAGCAGCTTGTTGGATGATTTTTCAATCTACTCTGATTGTTCTAAGGGGCTGCAGGACCACTGACCCTCTGTCTGGACAGTGCTGATTGGCCCTGTGCTGATCACATGCACCCTTCCAAGAAAATAAAAACGACACCAAACTGATGGAAGGGGGCTTGTCTCCCGAAATGTGTCAGCTTTCCAACTGCAGATCCACCGTACCGGAGTTGCGATTTGATGGGCTTATATTTCTTCTCTTATTTGTGAGTATGTTTTTGGCATTTTAATAAGTTGACTTTAGTGTTGACGGTAAAGCACTAGGCGTTTGTGCCGTCCTTTCTTTTTATTATAACACACTAAACTGAGCATGTGCAGGGTGCCCCCTCTGTACTGTCAGGAGATATATTAGGAACAGTGAAGGAAGGGGAGGATCCGAGGAGACAGGCTCAAACAGCCTTTTTACACAATGCAGAGTATTAACCCTTTAGGTTCCACAATGAGTATACCAAGGATGCTTTACGGCATATACAGACTGATTTTACTGATGTGGGTTTAGTAACACTTTAATGCCAGTGTGTGCAGGGCCGGATTAACAATGGGGCTGATGGAGCTGCAGCTCCAGGCCCCTTTCTCAAGATAGGCCCATTTGCCCCAAAAAACAAAAAAAAAAAAAAATTTTTTTTTTTTTTTTTTTAAGATTTTTTTTTTTCTAAGATCGAATTTGGGGGGTTGTAGCTCGATGACCAGAGGTCACAGAAACCCCACATTTGGGGGTAGGCATGGGAAGAGCTACCCCACAACTGGTTAAAATATGGGACGGCTATCATTTATGATTCCGGCGATACGGGCCTGCTTGCACAGCCTGTCAGAAGCTACATTCAGAGCGGCCAGTATAAATACAAGCTGACACACTGCAGCAGACTGATAGGATCACAGGGCTTATAATAATTATTTGTATATTACTCATGGTAATTAACCCCTTGCCACCCAGGCCAATTCTGACACTTCTCTACTACATGTAAAAATCATCATTTGTTTTTTGCTAGAAAATTACTCTATGGTGGTCTTTGCACTTTTTATGTTGCAGGGTACAGAGCTGCACGATTCTGGCTAAAATGAGAATTGCAATTTTTTTGCTTAGAAGATAGATCACGATTCTCTCACGATTGTTGCGGCGTAACATCATCTTTCACATTAAAAAAAAAAAATGGGCTAACTTCACTGTTTTGTTTTTATGGTTTTTATTATTCATTGAAGTGGGCAAATGCAGTGTGACATAACATATTGCAGCAATAGCCATTGTATTCCCTAGAGTCTCTGCTAAAATATATATAAAGTTTGGCAGTTCCAAGTAATTTTCTAGCAAATAATATTGCTTTCTAACTTAAGAAACAAGTGTTGGACTTTAAGTGGTTAAATTTAGTTACAATGTTAGTTAGTTACAATGTTTCATTTTGTTTACAAATTTCGCAGACTGCCCAGATTTGTTCTTTACACACAGAAGTGTATCCCTTTGATCTAAGAAGGAAGTGTCAGTTACAATGTTTCCTGTTAAAAACTTGGCAGACTCCCCAGATATTTTCTTTTGACAGCTGAAAGTCTCTCCACTTGTTATATGAAAGAATCAGCAAACTCTGCATTGGAGATCGTCAGGGGGGTTGAATCGAGATCACGATTTTTTTAACGATTAATTGTGCAGCTCTAGCACGGTATTTGCGCAGCAATTTTTCAAACATGTTTTTTTGGAAAAAAATGTTTCATTCATTAAAAAACTAGTTAGTTAGTTAAGTTAGCACAATTTTTTTGGTATCCTAAGCGACGCTTTACATTTTTTTAGGTTACATGTTTAGAGTTACAGAGGAGGTCTATTACTAGAATTATTGTTCTCGCTCTAACGATCGTGGCGTATGTAACCTGTGTGTATCTGGCTCTGATACTACCAGTGCCTACCCAGCCACTGACTAGTATCTCTCCCCAGCCTGTCCCCACACACCCTCTCACCTGCTGACCTGTGGATGGGGGAATCACTCCTGCAGTGTTATTGTGTTCTGCCAGTGCATACAATGATCAGTGTTGCTAACTTTAGCTGGCAGCACTGATTGTTTTAAGAAAAAAAAACAGGCTGGTTGTACTCAAGTTGATTAATAGATTGACTTGTGTAAAACCAGCTAGCCCATACATAGATTGACTATGACTGGTCTCTGCATAATTGGCGTAATTTCAATCCATGTATGACACGCTTAACCACTACTCAGTCCCTAAATATCCTTCCACTCCTGTACATAGTGCTCACTGTCATACTCTCCACACTCCTCTCCTGTACATAGTGCCCACTGTCATACTCTCCACACTTCTCTCCTATACATAGTACCCACTGTCATACCCTACACACTCCTCTCCTGTACATAGTGCTCACTGTCATACTCTCCACACTCCTCTCCTGTACATAGTGCCCACTGTCATACTCTCCACACTTCTCTCCTATACATAGTACCCACTGTCATACCCTCCACACTCCTCTCCTATACATAGCGCCCACTGTCATACCCTTCACACTCCTCTCCTGTACATAGTGCCTGCTGTCATACACTTCTCTCCTGTACTTAGTGCCCACTGTCGCACCCTCCACACTCCTCTCCTGTACATACTGCTCACTGTCATACCCTCCACACTCCTCTCCTATACAAAGTGCCCCATCATACCCTCCACACTCCTCTCCTATACAAAGTGCCCCATCATACCCTCCACACTCCTCTCCTATACATAGTGCCCACTGTCGCACCCTCCACACTCCTCTCCTGTACATACTGCTCACTGTCATACCCTCCACACTCCTCTCCTATACAAAGTGCCCACTGTCATACCCTCCACACTCCTCTCCTATACATAGTGTTCACTGTCATACCCTCCACACTCCTCTCCTATACATAGAGCCCACTATCATACCGTCTACATTCCTCTCCTGTACATACTGCCCACTGTCATACCCTCCACACTCCTCTCCTGTACATACTGCCCCATCATACCCTCCACACTTCTCTCTGGTACGTACTACCCTCTGTCATACCCCCTCACTCTTCCTGTACATACTGCCCATTGTCATACCCTTCACACTCCTCTCCTGTACATAGTGCTTTTTTCCGTACCCTTTGCACTCCTCTCCTGTACATAGTGCCCACTGTTAGACCCTCCACATTCCTCTCCCTCACCTGCACATACTTCCCACTTATATTCCGTCCATACTCCTCCCCTATGTCGCTTACCCACAAAAACAGTTCTTTAAAATTATACTGAATATCCTCAATGTTACCAGCTCTAGAATGGACACACTTTTGTTAGTTCAACTAAAGGAAATCTCAGTTCTCATATTTGTTCTGCCCCATTATTATTACTTATTTAATTTTGTGATTACTACTATGATGTATAGAGGAACATCGGGGATCTCAGCTACTCTAAATATAGCACTTATATAAAAAAGTGGCCCTGAAAATATTTTTTAAATTTTGGCAACTGTGCACTTAGGCACTGCCCAAGGGCCATCGTCCACCGGGTCAGTAGGGGGCCCCATGAGAGGCTCCTGGGATCCTGTGATAATAAAGCGGTAGTAAACTTTCCTGACATTACTACTTTTTAGAGGCCCTGGGGTAGGTTATGCCACAACGTACAAGTATGCACAGCATATTAGCACATTAGTGTACACTTCAATTTTCAGACTGAGCCCTCCAGTGCTGCGCTGTGATGAATGAGGCGGGGACCGGGCGCTTACATCTTCACCCGGTCTTCCTTCTGGGTTCTGTGCCATTGGTCACTTGCCTTGGCTGGGCTGCGTTCATGTCATTCCCACGCATTTATTTATTATTTATTACACCCCATTCACACCTCCGCGACAAAACGCCCGACGCCGGCCGCTCGTGCCGCTGGAGGGGGGAATTCCCATTGCTGTCTATGAGATGGTTCACATCTCAAAGACGCCGTACACCTGCGGCATTAAAAAAAGTCCCGGACCCTTTTTTTCAGGCGGCATTGGCGTTCGGCCATACAAAGCAATAGGAAGGATTTGTAAAAAAAAAGTTACGCTATTCGGGGCAAAATATGCCGCGTACGCGGCGTTACTTGTCGCGGGGGTGTGAATGCAGCCTAAAAGGCCCCACCAAAATCCTCAGCACCAGGCCCATGATGTTCTTAATCTGGCCCTGAGTGTGTGGATCATTTTTTTCCTGATTAAAAACGACAGACTCTCGGTTAAGGTTTACTACATCTAACTTAATACATCTTATCCCAGGAAACAAACATTTAAAAAGTTGCAGCTTGCCAGGCCTTAGATGTGTTGGGTGCATTGGCATTTATTTTTCTAAATGACTAAATACATTTTCTTCATGCACTGAAATATACTTGTAGATCCTGCCAGAATTCAAATGTCTTTGTAACATCCTATGCACTAAACTGAAATCTCACACAATGTTATCAGTTTTCCCAGTTCTCATCTATGAGCTGCAGAGCACTTCTTCCTTATGTTATAAGATGAGGAGAGGGTGAGCTGTTTGTAATCTAGACCAGGAGGGCAGCCCAGGTGGTCTTTCCTTGAAACACTACAATGAGCATTGCCCCTCTAGGATGGGAAGTGTGTAACTGGTACTTACACCAGATGACAATAGAGGCAAAAAAAAGAGAGCCTGAAAAAAAGAAAACGAAAGCAGAATCACATGTAAAGACTGGTATGCTGAAATATATTCAATTATTGTTCTTGGGTTTAGATACACTTTAAGCTAATTGAATTTATCTTAACAACATGTATTCAGTGCTGCTAATCCCACTCCCTCAAAATCCAGATGGCCACTTGAGGGAGCATTTACATATGAAAAGCAATAATCATAATATGAAACACAAGTCAATTAAATTTGTTAGTCACGTAACAAAAAGACTAAATTAAAATGTGTACTCACTAAAAATGCACTGTATTTCCCTTTATCTAGGTTTACTTTCAGTGCCCCAAAAGGAAAGTTCTGTTTTTGTCCCCCCTCTCCCCCTCCTCCACTACATTGGGGGGGCGAGTACCTAGGTTTGATAGGTACTCGCTCCCACTTTTGCTTGGATAGCCTAGGTGATTCGAGCAGACGTTTGGCCCCCTCTCTTTGCCCGCAGCCTTATGGGATACATTACAGGTCTGAGAAGGCTGCAGGGCCATTCACAATGTGAAGTGTGGCTCATGCATGTGCACAGGGCCGGATTCCAGACAAGGCCAACAAGGCCAGGCCTCGGGGCGGCAGTGGGTACAGGGGCGGCACTGCGGCTGAGAGGAGAGGACACTTTCACTTTCATATCGGGAGTTCCTCCCTGTCATGCGGATGGTGAGAGGAGAAAAAACAGAGGGAAGAGGAGGTGAGAAAGTTCTTGGCAGCAGCAACCTCCCTCCCGGGTTTCAATGTCATTTTGTCATTTTCGGCAGCAGCACCCCCCCAGTGCTCAATGTCATTTTTGGCAGCAACACCCACCCCTGCTTCTCAGTGTCCTGCCGAAAAAGTCCCCCGGCGGATAATGTCCCCCCTGTACTGCGCAGGCGGGGGCGGCATTGAAGGACCTGGCCTTGGAGCGGCAAAGGGAGTAAATCCGGGCCTGCATGTGCAGTGGGAGACATATAGCTGGCTTCCCACAGTAAACCCGGCAGCGCAGAGGGCCCAAAGGCTAGCATAGAACCGGTCCAGGTGAGGACAGTGCTGGATTTCTGGACAAGTAAATGTTCTTTTATTAACTGCTTGCCGACCATATAACATAGATATATGGCAGCAAAGTGGCACGGCTGGGCCGTGCTGTTACTAAACACAGCAGATGTCAATCACTGGGTGCTGGCCAATCAATTACTGCCAGCACCCGGTGATCGTCATCTATTTACAAAGGACAGAGCACTGTCCTGTCAGTGGGTAAGTAAGAGATGTTCTTTCCCTGCAAAGCAGGGAACAAAATCCATCACTTCCACTAGTAAAAGCACTTAACACAGTACACCAAAACACTGGCTAGGAACACAGTAGCTGGTTGAAGCAGCCTTAATACCTGGTTAAAACCACAATCACATTCAGTCCAATATTCGTTGTCTCTCCCTCTACAAATCCTGATGAAGAGCTTTCTTTTTCTCTGAAATGTGTCTGCTTTGTAAAAAAAAAAAATGTTGGGCCAGATTCAGCATTGAATTACGCCGGCGTATCTATAGATACGCCGCGTAAATTCAAAGATACGCCGACACTAGCCTAAGATCCGACTGGCGTAAGTCTCTTGCACCGTCGTATCTTAGGGTGCATATTTACGCTGGCCGCTAGGTGGCGCTTCCGTCGTTTTCTGCGTAGAATATGCAAATGAAATAGATACGCCGATTCACAAATTTACGTACGCCCGGCGCTATTTTTTTACGTCGTTTACGTTAGGCTTTTTCAGCGTAAGGTTACTCCTGCTATTAGGAGGCGCACGCAATGTTAAGTATGGCCGTCGTTCCCGTGTCGAAATTTGAAAAATTTACGTTGTTTGCCTAACTCGTCCGTGAATGGGGCTGGACGTAATTTACGCTCACGTCGAAACCAATGACGTCCTTGCGGCGTTCTTTGGAGCAATGCACACTGGGAAATTCCACAGACGACGCATGCGCCGTTCGGGAAAAACGTCAATCACGTCGGGTCACCAAGAATTAACATAAAACACGCCCCCATTTGAATTACGTGCGCTTACGCCAGCCCCATTTACGCTACACCGCCCTAACTTAGGAGGCAAGTGCTTTGTGAATACAGCACTTGTCTCTCTAACTTACGGCGGCGTAGCGTAAATACGATACGCTGCGCCGCCGTAACAATGCACGCCCCCTACCTGAATCTAGCCTGTTATCTTTTCTTTTGATGTGTGTGGCCACTAGAAATGGACCACTAAAAATTAAAGTTGATTCCAATGGAACTAAGTGATCCAAGATGCAAGTGTTTTTTCTTTGAAACAAGCAGATCCGTGGTTGAGATTTGGTATAAGTGGACACTCTTCTGGTCATAGGCTGCTACCTCTCTGATAGCAACAAAAGAAGTGCTCGACAGATGGTAAATTCTTAGGTGTGTACTGAGGAGCAACTGATAAAAAATGTATCTCACTTTTTGACAGCTGTCTTTAATGCTGTCTCAGCTCTAAGCACTGTATGTATGGCATGTAACTTCAGATAAATACACTACAGTGCTAGGTTCTGGCTGTGAGACAGAGACTTCTTGTCTCACACCCCAAAACAGTAGACATGTGCAATTTGTTTAATTTCTAATTCGAAGGCTTTAGTTTCTAAGCCCGAAGGCTTTCACACTGAAGCGGTGCGGTAGCAGGACCGCTCCAAAAGTCCTGCTAGCCGCATCTTTGGAGCGGTATAGGAGCGGTGTGTTTACCGCTCCTATACCGCGCCTTCCCATTGAAATCAGTGGGAAACCGCGGTAATACCGCGGTATTAACCCTTTTTTGGCCGCTAGCGGGGGTTAAAACCTCACCGCTAGCGCCCGAATATTGCAGTAAGTACGACGGTATATCGGCGCTACAAATAGCGTGGCTATACCATCACCGCGGCTCTACCGCCCAATGTGAAAGCAGCCTTAGAATAAATCTATACCTGGATGATTAACTTCATTGTGGCACTTCAATCTTGGATTATCATTGTCACAAACCAAGGAGACAGTGGAAATCCTTTGGTGTCAAGAAACTGGCAATTCCTAGAATCCAGATATCCTGATCAAATACTTCTATAACCCCCTCCCAATAACAAAAGGATAATTGTAAGGTCTACCCCTGCACTACCCTTAGGTCCCTTTCACACGAGCGGACCGTATGTCCGCTTTTTCATCCATCCGTTTGCGGATGAAAAAGGGACATACATTGGTCCCTATATGATTGCGGGTGTCAGCGGATGAACATCCGCTGACACCCGTAATCATCCGCCTTCGCAAAGATCCGATTTTGCAGACGGAAGAAAACCCTAGTGTTTCTTCCGTTTGCAGAGCGGATCGGATAAACACGGACATACGGTCCGCCCTGTGTGAAAGGGGCCTTAGAGCTCTTTCACACGGGCGGACCGTTCTGGTCCGCCTGCCAGTCTTTTAGGTGGACCTGAACGGGCGCTCCGTGCTCCTCTATGGAGCCACGGATGTCAGCGGTGACATGCCCGCTGACATCCGACCCGCTCCGAAGTGTGACGGAGGAAAAATCTACTTTTCCATCCGTCTGGCGGATCGGGTGAACATGGACAGACGGCCCATGTTCATCCGATCCCCCCATAGGGGAGAGCGGAGAAAAGACAGGGAGGTCCCTGCACAGTGTCATCCGGGGCGGATCATTACTGATCCGCCCCGAGTGAAAGGGGCCTTAATATTTTTCTTCAAAAGTGATAATATGGAAGACACTTCAATCATACAAGCAGGGCCTTTTCTTTATTCGGTCCCACTTAGCTATAACATTCTGTGAAGGAAGAATAGCCATATATAGATCCTACTTTTCTAAATTCCTGCACATAATCTTTCTGCTAGAAGCACCATACCATACCATAATTGGTGCTAGGCTATTCACTCTACATATTCTTACAGCACGTTATATGTAGAATTTAGATCCACTTAGCACTTATCAGAGTTTCCCTTTAGGTTTATCTAGTGCATTGTTATGTCAGTAAATTGTAAGAGAAGGAAGGCAGCCCAGTCTGATTACACCTGTCAGCAAGTATAACATTGTGCATCAATGTCACAAGGAGTGAAACTGGTGAATAGACGCAGAATGCTGCTATTACTTTAGGTCCACTTTTCTGCACAATTTACACTTCTAATCTCTAGGCAATCTGCTTTACAATACCTCTGGGGACCGGAATACAATGTCCTATGTCTACACTCCCAGCTTGATGTGTTCCAGGTCAATAAACAGGAATGAGTACAGATGAGGACTCATACAGTACTCAAGCAGTCAATGTAAAGCCAGTTGACTTGTTTTTAACAATGGTGAGAAAAGAACTTTGCTAACATTTATTGATTGTATTCAGATGTGCAGATAGGGCACTTTTGGATAATTTTTTTAATTGTAATAAAAATAAACATATCATTAGGTAAATATGCACACATAGGGCCAGATTCACGTAGCTCAGCGGATCTATAGATCCGCTCGATCTACGTGAATTAAGATCCGCTCCCGCAAGTTTAGGAGGCAAGTGGCTAATTCACAAACCACTTACCTCCAAACTTGCGACGGCGGATCCTAAATCCCCCGGCGGAATTCAAATTCCGCGGCTAGGGGAGTGTACTATTTAAATCAGGCGCCGATTTAAATGCGCATGCGCCGTCCGGGGAATTTCCCAGCGTGCATTGCTCCCACTGACGTCACTAGGACGTCAGTGGTTGCGACGTGAGCGGGACTTGCGACGCGCGTGTTCGTGAATCGGCGTACGCAAACGACGTAGGAAAATTCAAATTCGACGCGGGAACGCCGGCTATACTTAACATTGGCTGCGCCTGATAAAAGAAGGGGTAAGTATACGAAGGGAAAACCGCTACGGAAACGACGTAAGAACACTGCCACGGGTCCGCGTACGTTCGTGAATTTGCGTATCTCGCTGATTTACATATTATTTATCGTAAATCAGCGGGAACGCCCCCGGCGCCATTTTTAAATTGAAAAAAAGATCCGACAGTGTAACACAGTGTAACACTGTCGGATCTAGCCCTATCTATGCGTAACTGATTCTATGAATCAGGCACATAGATAGGACCAGTGTAAGTCAGAGATACAATGGTGTATCTGTAGATACACCGTCGTATTTCTTTGTGAATCTGGCCCTATACATTGTTGTGCTCCTAAAAAAAGCAGTTGCCTATCTGGTAGGGTTGTCCCGATACTGAGAATTTGCGGGAGTACCACAAATCCCCCCGATGCAAGATCCGATACCACCCCCCCCCCCGCCGCCGCCATCATGCCGCCGCATACCGCAACGCCCCCGCCGCCTATTTAATCAGCGTGCGGAGAACATTACAGCTTTCATTTGAATAGCTGTCTGTTCCCCGCCGTGCCGCGTATAGACACTCCCCCTTGCTCGGGATTGGACGGGTGATCTGTCTATCAAAGTGCAGATTACCCGTCCAATCCCGAGCAAGGGGGAGTGTCTATACGCGGCTCGGCGGGGAACAGACAGCTATTCAAATGAAAGCTGTAATGTTCCCTGCACGCTGATTAACTAGGCGGCGGCATTTGGTATGGGGATACATGGCTGCATATGTGGGGGACATGGCTGCATATGTGGGGACATGGCTGCATATATGGGGGACATGGCTGCATATATGGGGGACATGGCTGCATATGTGGGGAACATGGCTGCATATGTGGGGGACATGGCTGCATATGTGGGGGACATGGCTGCATATGTGGGGGACATGGCTGCATTCGTGGGGGACATGGCTGCATTTGGGGACACATTTAAAAAAAAGTATCGGTATTCGGTATCGGCGAGTACTTGAAAAAAAGTATCGGTACTTGTACTCGGTCCTAAAAAAGTGGTATCGAGACAACCCTACTATCTGGTATTCTGGCCCATTTGGGCTGATTTACTAAAGGCAAATAGCCTGTTCGCTTTTCTAGAGATCTTTCCCTTAGCTTAATGAATTTGGTGAGGCTCTGCTGACTTCTATCATCAAATCATGTGAAACAAAATTCAGTTTCTTTATATTCCTTAACTGTTGTTGAGTACTCTTTGCAAACTAAATCTTCAGCTAAGGGAAAATCCCCTTGCAAAGTGAACATTCTAGTTGCCTTTATTAAATCAATCACACTGACTTCAATAAGTTTTATAATTCAGAAATGTATAAAGATCCTAAAAGTTAGAGTTAAGCCTCGTACACACGACCAAGGAAATCGACGGGCGAAACACATCGTTTTCCTCGTCGAGTTCCTTGTTAGGCTGTCGAGGAACTCGACAAGGCAAGTTTCTCCATTCCCGTCGAGGAAATAAAGAACTTGCTCTCTTTTTGGATCGTCGAGTTTCTCGACAGTTTCCTTGACGAAAGTGTACCCACCACCGGTTTCCTCAGCAAAAAAATATCTCCCAGCAAGTTTCTTGCTGGTTTTTGCCGAGAAACTCGGTCGTGTGTACGAGGCTTAAGAGGTCATTATCTGCTTGTTTCATGCCAAGGACTCAAAATGTTGGAAGGACAAGTTTACAAAATTGAGGGACCAGTAGGATAGGTAGGCAGCAGTAATTAAAAGTGTGGGAGATGTCTAAAGATGTCGTAGCTCTAGAAATATTCTGGCTAGAAGTCCTGAGCCCTGTAAGGAAGGTGGGAATCAGCCCAGGCTGTGCTAAGCAAGATAAAGAAGTGCTGACCACCCATGAGTACATTCATGAGCAGTGACATTGTAGAACTTCTAAATCTAGTGTTGAGCAGGGCAAGGTAGTACTGGAGCCCTTGTATACATGCCTGTAGTGTGGAAGCCATAACTGAACTGAAGTTACTAAGGTGGTTGTCTGTATATCAAGAATAAAGTTGTAGAATCTTTCATGAATATGTGCTCATGTCTGAAAAGCACCAATTCAAAGAAAATGAGTGCTGGTCTCTATTTCCATACCAACATAACCTAGTATTCTGAACTCTTCTAATGCCATACAAGACAGACGAATGGTCTAGGTACACTGTGTGAGATTTTCTCAGGCCACGACCGAGTTTCTCGGGAAAAAACAGCAAGAAACTTGCTGGGAGAATTTTTTTTGCCGGGGAAACTGGTCGTGTGTACATTTTCGTCGAGGAAACTGTAGAGAAACTCGACGAGCCAAAAAGAGAGCATGTTCTTTATTTCCTTGACGGGAATGGAGAAAATTGGCTTGTCGAGTTCCTCGACAGCCTAACAAGGAACTAGACGAGGAAAACAATGTGTTTTTTCCGCCTGTCGAGTTTCTCGGTCGTGTGTACGAGGCTTTAGGGTGATGGAAAGCTTGGCTCTTAATTGCAATAAATCCCCATCTGTACAGTAATTACAAACCTCCCGTTTTACATTTTTTTTTTGCAATGTTAAGATGTGGAATAGTGTGTTATAACATTATAACCAGAATGAAACATGGGACTAGAACATGCCTTAAATATAATACTTTAAAAGATGATAAAGTAGTTTCCATCACTAGAAGAACCAATTGCAGTGTATTCTCTCCTAATTGACTCCTTCACCAAATTATTTTAACTTCTACATCAACCAATCAACAGTTATTTGATCTAATGAAAGGTAAAATCCTATTGGTTAACTGCTTGCTGACCACCACCAGTAGATATACTTTGGCAGAATGTCACGGCTGCACAAAGCAACATACAGGTACGTTGCTTTGAATTTTCCATTGTGTGGGCGCATGCATGCCCCTGCAGCAAGCTCCGTGACCGTGCCCGTGGGACCCACGGACTTGATGTCCGCCAGTGTCCCACGATCGTGTCACGGAGCTGCAGAACAGGGGGATGGCTGTGTAAACAAGGCATTTCCCTGTTCTGTCTTGTGACAGGTCACTGATCTACTGCTCCCTGTGATCGGGAACAGTGATCAATGTCGTGTCACTGGTAGCCTAGCCCCCTCACAGTTAGAATCACTCCCTAGGACACACTTAACCCTTTCTTGCCCCCTAGTGGTTGACCCCTTCCCTGCTACTGTCATTTACACAATAATCAGAGCATTTTTATAGTATTTTTATAGCACTAATTGCTGTATAAATGGAAATGGTCCCAAAATAGCATCAAAAGTGTCCGATGTGCCTGCCATAATGTCGCAGTCATGGTAAAAATTGCAGATCGCTGCCATTACTAATAAAAAAAAATTATAATAAAAATGCCATAAAACGATCCCCTATTTTTTAGACGCTATAACTTTTGCGCAAACCAATCAATATACACTTATTGCAATTTTTTTACCAAAAGTATGTAGAAGAATACATATCGGCCTGAAAAAAAAACATTTTTGAGGATATTAATTATAGCAAAAAGTTAAAAATATTGCTTTTTTTTCAAAATTGTCGCTCTTTATTTGTTTATAGCGAAAAAAATAAAAACTGCAGAGGTGATCAAATACCACCAAAAAAAAGCTCTATTTAAATAATTAATTAATTATCTAATTTTGTTTGGGAGTCACGTCGCACGACTGCGCAATTGCCAGTTAAAATGACGCAGTGCTGAATCGTAAAAAGTGCTCTGATCAGGAAGGAGGTAAATGGGTTGCAGCAATTACCACATAACAACTCTCTTTCCAGTCCTCTATAAAAATAAATTGTCCTATTAAAAAAGAAAAAAAAAAACGGGTTTAAAAATAAAACTGTGGCCATGCTATGCCATTAAAATATTGACAAATTTACAAGCAGAAAGTAAAGTTTAAAATAATCCCTCACTGACCTAAGTAGCTGCAGCCACTTTGAAACAAAATGCAAATATTTAAATGTCCAAATCCTGACCACAGCTTATTTTTGGAAAGTATGAAAAGTAAATCCTAGTGTCTTATCCTGTATTAATTTGTGTAAAGTCTTTATATTACTTAAAATAATTAAAGACCAGCACTGTCTTCTTGGTAATTTTATCTTTCCTGATTTTCAAATCTATTTCACAGCAGGACTGTTAAATCGTTTTTTGGATCGTTTGGGTACAAGTGGTAAATCTGAAATACCATGACATGTCTCATATTTACCTGATTAACAAGATCCTTGATTATTATTTTGTTACATGATGTAATAAATAAAAAAAATACAAAATATAGATTTTCTCAAAATAAACCAACTATATATAATTTGGTGGAAGAATGATGCTTACCAAAATGCAACAAGTAAATTAAAAAAATCGAACTTTTACACTTAAAAATGCAAAAAGTTAAGTCAGAGGAAATAAATGCCCATTTCCTAGATAATTATATTAGAAACCTCAATTAATTACTTCTGTTCTTTGTGTGCTCTGACAGTCATTCCTTCCTACACGCCTTTCTTTGTATATAGTTATTTCCATACCATGGTAAGCACACAGCAGACCAATTACAGAACACCAAGCTGGGATAATGCCAGCCTCTCTCCCACAACCCCATTCAAGATATTCATTTTGTAGACAGAGATTAACATTTATAAGAAGCTTTTTATAAATAGAAGAAATTATATATTCCTCCTGTGCCTTAATTATTCATTAAAAGGGTAAAATGGCTCGTGTCACGGATATCACAAATACTGACAGCTTCAAGAAAACATTACACCAGTTAGATTGTTAGTGTAGATTACAATTCAGATTGTTAGACCTGTAATTGTGACACTGCGAGTTAATGACATTGACAGGCTAACACACACTGAATACCTAGGATTGGCATAATGGGCGTCACCAGATCCTAGCTCCAGGGGCCTAGTAACTCAATTACCTATTTCATATCTTAGTTTTGAAATAATATTTTGTTTCAAAGCAAACTTGTGCGCAAGGGATAGTAAACTAATAGCAGGGCTAGAGAATTGGTAGCATAAGTCATCATTACACACTACTTCCTAAGACTTCAAATGCCCAAAGGAGCCCCTCCTTCCTGCTCAGTATTTCTTGGTATTGTGATAGTGCACTTGTCCACCCCAATGTCTTTTGTCAGTAATTCAAGAACCCCAGGTCTTTGCTATCTTTACATATAGAAATCCTGGTTTAAAAGTGGCTCTGTCACAAATGTTACAGCAGAACTTCAGACAGAAATAACAACATAACAATAAATAGCCCATTAAAAGATTACCGTATTTATCGGCGTATACCGCGCACTTTTTTTCCCCTGAAAATAGGGGGAAAATCACAGGTGCAAACTATACACCGATAGCATACCTCGGAGGGGAAGGATCGCCCACGAAAATCACCGAGCCGTCATCTCCGCTTGGCACTCACTCGGCTGTCACGTCACACGCGCACAGTCCTGCCTCCGCCACCAGCATTGGACCAGTGTTCTGTCTGTCACAGAAGATGGTTCAATGCCGATGACGGAGGCGGGACTGTGCGTGTGTGACGTGACAGCCGAGTGAGAGTCGAGTGGAGGTGCTCGTCCCCCTCCTTCCCCTCCGAGGTAATGGCTGCCTCAGTGGTCAACAGGAATGTGTGTAAGGTGGATGGGGGAGCTCCAGCTTTTACCAGGAAATACCTAAGCGCTACCCAATCAGGAAAGCCTTGCATTTAGGCAAACTGGGAGGACAAAAAGTTCCAGCTCCCTCCCTTCCACCATCGAGTGCTGATAGCTAGAAGCCTAAGGTACTGTGTATCTCCTTGAACATAGGAGCTGCTTTCTGAGTTACTTGCTGTACATTGCTGCTTATCTTATTTTTAATTGTAACTGCATTTACTATTTGGACTACAAAAATTAGTTTTTCCAGAAAATTCCTTCTTAAAATTGGGGTGCGCGTTATACGCCGGAGCACGTTATACGCCGATAAATACAGTATATATCAACCAGCTTTTGCTTCAATATCCACCTTCAATCCAGAGGTTTCCCTGCAGTATTTTGTTTATGTCACTAGATATTCTCAGTCTTATGGCATTGGCTAGCATCATTCAACTCACCTCCTCTAAATCCAGGTTGTCCTGGACATGCCCCAGTCTGGACAATGAATGGAGAAGTAGCACGGTTAAGAGCTAATTTCTCTGTCACTCTTCATTCTCGTTCTGCCAGCAAGCTTCTTTACAGCCCATGAGCTGACTGGCTCCTTTTATTGTTTCTTCCTCTTACACTCCAGCCCTGCTGTACTGCAAGAGGCTGATACCTGGTTGCATTTAAAAAATAATAATGAAGTATTAAAGTGGTTGTTAAGCCATTGAGTGTTCATGCTACAATCTCCTGTGTTATAGTAAATGATCTGCCCCATGTGTTTTTGTTTTTTAAATATACGCTGCTATATACCTTATTTTAACATCACACAACCGGCCGCATCTCTCGATCTGACAGCAAAGTGGGTAGGACAGAGAAACCCCCGCTGATGTCAGCCAGGAGGAGGAGAGCAGAAGAGAGGCGGCCAGTCACGTGAGCGCTATGAAATAGGGTATATAGCGGCATATTTTTTTACAAAAAACATACACTGGGGCAAATCATTTACTATTACAGAAGAGATTGGAGCACAAACACTAAGTTATGATAGCAGCAGGACAAAAAGGCAGGGGAGCAGATCAGAGCTGACAGGCAGGGGGAGAGGGAGAGGAAGACAGAGGAGAGCTGCAGATGACGGAGGCACGTAAACTGACCACGGTGTTAGGGCTCATCAGCCATGATAAACCATGGTCAGCTTACATGGGGGTGGCAGAACCAGGCAGGATCAGCCAGGTATTTAAGATGATAAAAGGGGCCAAATTACACAGCAAAAGCATTGTGCTGTATAACATGCTTTAAAGGAATAAGATCTACTTTTTTTTTTTTTTGGGTTGCAAATTCTTTAATTAATGCAGACGTGCATTAACTAGCGTCTCCTGTTTTGACCCGTCTGAGCGTGTCAATGTCCTGTGTCTCCCTTTGAGTTCTCTGGTTCTTTTTGCACTGATCTCACTTCTGTGACCAATAGTTATGTCAGGGTTGACGGGAAGAGCCACTGAGTGCTACAGGGGATACAGGAAATCGACACTCCCAGAAGTGTCAAGTTTCAGATGAAACTTCAGGCAGTGACTCCTTATCACTGGAACAGTGTTTAGTGCTATGAAGTGTAGTTAGAATTTAGTCTCTTCTTTTCAAATATAGTCAAATAAAGTCACTTTAAAAGTAGGTCGGTTTCTCCCAGCTAACTACTGACAGACCTGATTTAGCTGTTTGAATGTAACTGGTGATAGAGAAACAAAGATTTCTATAATACAGAAAGAATACTCCCAGTAACCCTGTTTAGAACAAACACCAATAATAATCTTCTTGCCACAACGGCAAGACTACACCCTTTCAGCCCTAGCACCTGGGGAGTATTTGGTAAGTAGTTGAAGTAGGTGTCAAGCCCCCCCTTGTTATCACATATATTTAACTCAATCATGTCCGGACACCTTCCTATGTGAGTTCCAGTATACCAAAGACATGCACATGTAGTCAGATGAAGGAAAACGTCAAACAAGATCAATAGCTCTGGTGAGGTGGCTCCCACACAGCAAAGCTTCCCTCAATGAGCACCCAACAGTATCTCAAATGAAAGCTAAACTAAATACAGAAAGGTGTGCCAGACCCAAATTCAATGAAAGTGTAACAGAATGGCCCGGGACACCCAGAGACTTTTGAAGGATGAGGGGTACTCCTGTGCCAGCGTCACTAATAACTCTTGGGTCTAGGGTCATCCTGTGCCCCTTTTGGGCATAGGGTGACTGAGAAATATTAATTATAAATTACATGAGATGTGACTGATAACTGATAATTCATATTGCAGGAATATTACAGTTTGGTTCATGCTGACCCACACCCGGTCAATAAGAGTGTCTCCTTCAATGTGGGGACACATGCTTTTGAGATGTTAATTGAGGCTCCTAAAGACCTTTCATTATGTATGCTAATAATACTGTTTTGTGTGTGGAATGTGACTTGTCAAGCTGTAGTAATTACCTCCTCTAATGCAGAGACAGGCTGTCTGGAATGTTTAGTAATTAGCCCATCTGAAGGTGTATTGAAGCCCCCCAGTGTGTGATGTGTGGGTGGAGAGTTGATTCATTGTTCACTTGGTTTCTAAAACTGTATATAAGAAAGCTAAGTTACCGTTAAAGGCATTCATACTTTTGACTCAGAGAACGGAGCTTGTCGCGTTATTCTGGAAAATGAAATGGATCGTGTCTGCTAGATTGTGGAGTGTCAGATAAGCTGTCGTGGTTGATGGAATGGGAATATCGTAAACGGTGGTGACAGTTACAGAAAGAGTCCAGGGTAACTTTAATTGTTGGTAAAAAAATGACATATAAAAACAACAAAGGTATTTCTGGGGCAACACCACTCCCCCTTCATCAGAGCCCAACACAGGATTTCATCTTGGGATGCTCTGTCCCCTTGGACAACAGTGACTTCACAGATCTATATTATAACCAATGCTAAACTCTTCTCATGGAGTAATAGTAATTTCCTAGCAACGGGATGTTGAGCCCTAATGAAGGGGGAGTTGTATTGCCCCTGAAACCTGTTGGATATTTTTAGTTTCAGAAATGTTTTTTTGAAAAAACAAGATAATACAATAAAGAAATTCCAAGTATAGCACATTTGTTGCAACATAGGTACAGAATGTTGTGTCATCACTTCCCAAAAAAAAAAAAAAGTATACAAAATCGATGTATGTGACCTATATCAGGTTTGGGGCCTAAACCCGAAATGTGAGTACCTGGACAATATATAGTATAATGAACTTTTGAAAAGAAGAGGCAAAGTGATACACAAAGAATTAGGCCCCGTACACACGACCAGTTTCCTCGGCAGAATTCAGCTTCCGACCGAGTTTCTGGCTGAATTCTGCCGAGAAACCCGGCCGTGTGTACACTTTCGGCCGAGGAAGCCGACGAGGAGCTCGACGAGGAAATAGAGAACATGTTCTCTATTTCCTCGTTGTTCTATGGGAGCTCTCGGCCCGCCACCGAAGGGACCTCTAGGAGGGAAGAGATAGGAGGGCCTGCCCCTACAGTGAAGGGGCATGTTGTCTGAACCAAAAGCAAAGATGAGAGGGTAGATGGGGTAGATGGGTAGATGGGGAGGGGATGGTTCAAGAGTATATAAGGAGCCAGGGAAAAGCAGAAAAAAAGGGAAGAAAAAAAATGGGGGGGGGGGGTATTTCGGCTTCTTTCATCTAGTTTCGATCTGGTACACCTTTCTGTATTTCTATGGTTTAATCTTCCTTAGCAAAATGGCATTAGTGCCAAAGAAATATAATTTTAGATGCCAATACTGCTTCATCTTTATTCCTCAAATACTGCAACATTTTCGAAGGACCTTCTGCTCAAACCATTTAAGCTACACTTCACCTTGTTTTCAAAGTACCCAGATGTCAGTTTTCCTGTTAGTTGGGAACTAATCATCTAAAGGATTTTTGTTTAAAAATAAAAAAAGGAAATTACTATTATTCCAGGTGTAATTACATTATATTCAGCATCAATTGCACACAATGGTGTACATTGGTACTCGTGTCAACCTGGCACAAAGTTATCACACAGCTAACAAAGGCACACAAAAAATAATAATGTTGATTTAAGCAGTGTTTATTAATGGAACCTTACGAACAACACCAACAACAAGCAATGAACGTGTATTATTGTCATACAGTAGAACTATATAGACAGTTAAGTGATAATGGACAGAACACAATGCCTGACAAAGACAATATTTCCAGAGGCTTACATGACAATAAAAACATTCAAGCTACAGATAAGCATATCATTGTGGAGGCACTCAAGGGTTTAAAAGGAGAAACTATGTGCATACAAGAAGTGTTTAATATATCCAATGTTTTGATGGAGTGCAATGTTAACAAAAATGGACAATTGGAATATTGCTCCCTATTTTTAGTGTATATATCACAGTTTACTGCTTCTCCCTCCACGTGCCTGCATTTTCTCGCTGCTTGTCCTGGTCTCATATAGAGGTCTGCTTTGGTACATTTGCTGCTGATTGACTACTTTCTGCCTTTTGCCTGTCCACTCTGCTTTGCTTCTATGCATATGACGTTGGAATTCTTGGCTCCATGCGGACACTTGCTGACCTGCTTACGATGACTGCAATCCTATATATATCCATGGATGTCCTTATTGGCCATTTCTGTCTTCCCTAATTAGAACACCGGAGGCATCTGGATATTGCATCATCGGTGTCGGTTTTATGTACCTCGAGGCTTTGCTTCACCCACATGTACCTTTATATTTTTTACACCCGGCTGTCCTATATATGGATTTACTGCATTGGCAAACATTTTTTGAGCTTTTTTGGTCGGCTGTGATTTCACGCCACATCAAATTTTTTTTTGATTAGTTGTTTGTCTCCTAATCTTTGATGGTGCAGTATAATTCCTAGGACAAATTTAGGTGGAATTAATATACAGTCCCTCAGTTTGATTTCTTTACATATTTGACATGATTTGTTTGGAATGACTGTATGAATTTATGTTTGGCGTCTAGACGCACCTTTGTTTTTTATAGTGTTGGAAGGTGTTTTTTTTTTGTATCTTTATTGCCTGATTTTTGTAATTAATAAAGGATTTCTTTATTTTTTCACATGGTTTTTTAAGACATTTCTTTATGGGTCAATAATACCCTGGAGTCTCATTATTATGGTCCTGTTGGCAGTTCTCTTTATCTGCCCTTTTGTTGTATATGCTTTGTATTGGCCAAAGAGCCCCACCCTAATGTAGTGAGTGGGCAAGTGACCGGGAATACATGTCTTGTACCCTTATAATTCCTTTTTTTTTACCTATTTCCTCAAAGGTGGACTATGCAACAATCGAAAAGTTTGAAAAAATACACATTTCTTGTTTGGACATATTCTCCTGCTTTAAAGCGGATCTCCCACGCCAGATACGTTTTTTTTTTTATTGGCTATGTAAAACTTAAATTACCTTAACCTCTGCAACTCATGTGTCCTGTCTCCGCCGGCCGCTCCGCCGCTTTGCAGCATGAAATAATACGTTATATTCCCCCTTCCGGTGTAGGCACCATTTTAACTGTGGGAATAAGCCCACAGCACGGCACTTCCTTTTCCAGGTGGATGCTGATGTCCCAGCATCCACCGCTAGATCTCGCGCATGCGCGCGAGCAACGGGGACCATCGGCTTTGGCGTGTGTTGCCATGAAATCGCGCAATATTTTGTCTAACATGGGAAGAATACGATATCAACGGAGCTATGAAACGAGCTCCCAGAAATCACTGCGCGGGACAGGAAACGAAGAGAAACCCGAGCAAAAACCAGAGGAAGGCAGACCGGAAGACCATCTAGTTTTATGGTACTGTGATTATTATTATTTTTTAAATATCGGTTTCTGCATAGTTTTGGAGCATTATTAATTATGCAATCATGTTAAATTTTGGGTGGAGATCCGCTTTAAGGCACGTGAGTGCCTCTGCAACTATATGCTTATCTATTCATTTTATTCTGCTGCACATCACCCGGGCAGATTTCACCAAACAGTGTGCAGTGACTACCACAGGATAATATTCATTAGGCTATGAAAGGTATTTATGATCTATGGCTAACATGGTACAACAGTTTACTACTGAAATGTTAAATAAATCCTAACGTTTTCTATATAATCAACACATGCAATATCAGAGATTTGTACAACTGTAGGCACAACAGTCTTATTACTAAATTGCCACAAATGCTGAAAAAAGTATTACTGAAACATGAATAACCCACAAGGTAAAAAAAAAAGAAAAAAAGAAAACTGACCGTGGGTAATTTATAATTGATGTATGTAAATTTCTACATATGTGTCTGTTTCTTCCTCATGTGTGTCTCTTATTTTTCCTGCTGTCTTTAGCAGGTTTGTTTGCTACTTCTAACTTGAACATTAAACAAAAACGTAAAAAACTCAACACCACATAATTTACATTTACGCAAAAAGAACAATAAATCACATTATTTTTTACTTTCTTTACATGGAAATGATATGACGATTTTGTACATCTCACTTCTTTATCCCTACTGCCAAAACATATCTCATAGTACGATGTTCAGAAATTTGTATATTTTTGTTATAGTAGGGAAGGGTTAAAATTCTGTCATGTTTCAATGCTGTCTGAGGTTTTTATGACCTCAGAGGTTTTTAGGTATCCGTGTGCATTGATGTTTATTAATTGCTGTACTATAACCGGTTAAGACCCGGACCATTATGCAGGTTAAGGACCTTGGCCCTTTTTGCGATTTGGCACTGTGTCGCTTTAACTGACAATTTTGCGGTCATGCGACGTGGCTCCCAAACAAAATTGGCATCCTTTTTTTTCCCACAAACTTTCTTTTGGTGGTATTTGATCATCTCTGCGGTTTTTATTTTTTGCGCTATAAACAAAAATAGAGTGACAATTTTGAAAAAAATTCAATATTTTGTACTTTTTGCTATAATAAATATCCCCCCAAAAAATAAAAAATGTATTTCCTCAGTTTAAGCGTTTACCGATTGGTTTGCGCAAAATGTATAGCGTTTACAAAATAGGGGATAGTTCTATGGCATTTTTATTAATATTTTTTTTTTATTACTAATGGCAGCGATCAGCGATTTTTTTCGTGACTGCGACATTATGGCGGACACATCGGACACTTTTGAAACCTATGCTACTTCACTATTTTGATGGGACTTTCATGTGACTTAAGTGTCATAGACTGCAATGTAGTAGTATAAATATTTGCCAGCACACCATGGAACAACGTAAATAGCGTTCAAACGGATGTTTTATTGCATGATCACAACAGAAAGAAGGTGCAACGTTTCGGAGCCACGTAGGACGTAGGGCCCCTTCGTCAGGCATGTGTCATTAAAGCAAAAGGTGGTCCAACAAAATATTGACACAAGAGGGTGATCCTTTTTCCAACTCAGTGATTCTATTTTAAAAAAATGTATTCCTGACATCTTGGTTTTATATCTTTCACTTGGATGTTATAAGCTGCACTGAGCAAATACAGCTAGATAAAACAAAAACTATAGCTGTCTTGATTTGTGGCTGCAAAGCAACAGCATATAATTATTTTCTATACACACTGTATTTATTAAATGCTATCAGAATCCCAGTTGGGGGATCTGCTTTCATTTACTGTTGTTTCTTTGGAACAGTATATTAGGCAAATCCATCCAAAGGAGACACCAACAGCAATAAAAACTGACAGGGGTCAAAGCCTGACAGATTTGGGCTGCTATTTGCGTATTTGGTAAGAAGACATATCCCCAGCGCTTATGACCATCCTGAACTTCTATGATATCCCTGTTTTTATATATATATATATATATATATATATATATATATATATATATATATATATATATATATATATATTTATATATATATATATATATATATATATATATATATATATATATATATATATATATATATATATAAAAAAAAACTCCTTGAGTTGGATTAATGGCCATATCATCCTTTTAATATAAAATAAAAGAGTCCATACAATAGGTCCACAGCTGCTTCATATTGCCTTGGCAACCAGTTTACAAACTGACCACAAACACATCCTAATCTATCAAATACCAGGCCACTGCAAGTTGACCACACTGATAAGAGAACACCACACCCAAGATGGGTCTCTGACGAGTTTTCACCATTACCAAATGGAGCATATTTAAAGGCCCCCAACCCACTTACCAGCTGCCATGACTGCAAATCAAGTAACCCTACTTCTGGTAATATAGGGCAGTGGGAATTTAATGCAATGCCTGAAAATCTCCAGTTCCTTCCTTCAGACGACCCCTGGGGCCCCTCCCGCTGGACTATGTCCAACCAACCAGATGTGCACGCTAACTAACCTTACTTTACCATGTGACATTTTTAACTCCCTAAACTTCTTTTAGTCTGTCATGTGGACCATGTTGCTTTTTAAATAAATGAAAAAAAAATGTTTTGTCTGGTGTTCTACCTTCATGGGTCAGTTTACCCACTACATTTCTTACATGTAGAGCATGGTGGTATGGTAAACCCAGCCTCCTTTATTTGTCTCTGTTCCCACACACGGGTGCTGGCTGTTCACATTCCTGTTTGGACATTCTCCCTTTTTTTGGCATTCACCATATTATAAGGTGAGTGAGACCCTTTTGTAATCATAACGTTTTTATTGTTGCTTGCGTGACATAAATATAAAAAGAACAGTGCACCAGCGTGCATAGTCTTGACATAATAAATACACAGCATACATTTTTCCCCATTTTCCCCCCTATATTTTCTTCCTCTCTTACTCTATTGCATTGTGATTAAGTGAAGAACCTCTTGGTTCCAGGTTATCTTCCCACGTTTCCACCCACCTGCCCATCCCTCTAACCCTCCCCCTCCCCTCACACCGTGAAACAGTTTTTGAAGTTGATATAATTAATTAATTAAATCTTCCCTAAAGAGGGATGCCCAATAGCGGGTTAGAATATAAATACAATTTTGAGAGCCAGCTGTCATCTTATTATATAGGACATCCTATTGTAAGACCTTTTGTAAGGTCTGTAGTAGATATGGAGACCTGTAAACTCAACCATGGAGATCTTGCCCCTGGAGTCTCTGAAATTTATAGAAAACCATTAGGAAGTTTAACCATTAAGCATCTACCAAAAGCTCAAATATGAGTTTGGGATGCACTGTCTTTATAAAGCCTATCTTCTGTTATTTTTTTTTTTTAGATTTGCATACAATAGAGAAGGGTTAGAACCTCTGTCAGCTGTTCAATGCTGTCTGAGTCTCCTTTGGAAATATTTCTTCTCATTGGCTCTTCTGAAACCCTTAAACAAGACAGGAAGTGAAATACATCTTCCAAATAAGGCCACAGAGAGCAATAAATCCTAACAGAGGTTAATAACCATTCTCTATCCTATTGTGATTATTGCTGTCACCATCCTGACAGAGGGAGATTTCCCCTCACTTCTTGTTCTGTCTGACACCCATCAAATAGACTGAAAGGGTCTGATTTACCAAAAGTAGCCCAATCTTTTTGCAAGTGGAGCTACAAGAGAATTTACCCAGAGCTTAGTGAATGAGGTGAAGCTCTGCTGACTTTCATCATCAAATCATGTGCAAGTAAAAATGCTGCTTTTTTTATTTTCCTTGAACATGATTTGATATAATTTGCAAAGTCAAGCTTCACAACATTTACTAAGCTCTGGGGCACAGTCCCTTGCAAAGTGTTACCTACCTTGCAGAGTGAGGAGCCTATTTTGCCTTCAGTGAATCAACTCCAAATTTAGGAGAAATCTCGTAAATGGGGACACAGACAGGAGTGAAAATAATAATGCACAATTAAATGGGAATGCTCAACTTTTGTCCATAGGGATAAACTTTATAAAGAAAAACATGGACAATGTTTTTTTTTCAAGGGTGCTGTTATTTATTGTTGGTATATTTTCCAATGTGTTTCGGGCTTTTAGTAGATCTCTTTGATCTGGGCTATAAATATATCATATAAAAACAAAATTAGGGCCATATTAAAAAAATCTAACAGAGAATAAATGTTTAAAAAATTAAACATATTATGCAATATATGGAAAAATATACATATATGTAATTAGAGAAGGGTGCTCACTTTTAGCTGTATGATATTTAAAGTGATTGTAAACCTTTTATTTTATCCTTTTTAAAATAACAAACATGTTATACTTACCTGTTCTGTGCAACAGATTTGCACAGAGCATCCCCAAACCTCCTCTTCTTGGGCCCCTGACGATGCTCCTGGCTCCTCCTCTTCTGTGCCACCATACGAATCCGCTTCCGATTGTGACACACCTGCAGGCTCAATCCCGAGCCATGCTGCCTATGTCTACAGACAGAGACAGCGTGGCTCAGCCCTGCCCCTGTTCCTTTATTATAGAATTTGATTGACAAGTGGAAATCAATGGCTCTAGCTGCAATTGTTCTGCCCTGTGAGGAAGAAGAGAGAGCTGCTGCTCTTGGGAACAGGGCTAGATCGAGTTCGGGCTCAGGTAAGTATAAAGGTGGTTGGGGGGATCCTGCAGCACAAAAGTGTTTTTGCCTTAATGCGGAGAAGCCGCCGGAGATGCATTTTAATGCCTTAAAAGAGAAGTATTTTTTTTATTGCAGAATCATACTTACCTACCTACTTACCTACCTAGGTGGATGCAGAATAGGTACAATGCTGCAGTTGTTCCCTGCTGGCTCTACCACGGAGAACCGAGCAATTAAACACTTTGTTCTCAAGGCTCCAGGAGCAGAGAACTGGCGACTGTGTCATTGGCTCTCTGCTTCCCCCCTCCCACGCTCACTGGAGCACTGGGATGAGGAGGGGGTAGGAGAGGCCGGCGGATCCCGACTTCATTGTCACGATCTTGTCCAAGCCAGGACTGGACTCAAGGATCAGCCTGCTGAAAAAGGGTCACAGGAGTGCAAAACAAACTGCACTCCTGTGATCCACAGGAGAAGTACAGCCAAACAAGCTTTGACTGTACTTCTCCTTTAAGCCTTAAGAATAAATGTAAAGTTCTGCAGGTGAGGGCTAAGAATGTGCATGCATCATACATACTAGGGGGAATAGAACTGGGGGAATCAATGGTGAAGAAGAATCTGGGTAGTCTGGTAGATCATACGCTTAATAATGGCATGCAATCCCAAGCAGCAGTTTCCAAAATGGACAGCAGAGAGAAAGATATAATTTTGCCCCTGTACAAATCATTTGTAAGGCCTCGTACACATGACCGTTTTCCTCAACAGAATCCATCAAGAAACTTGGTGGCAGAGCTTTTTTGCAGAGGAAACGGTCGTGTGTATGTTTTTCATCGAGAAAACTGTTGAGGAACTCGACGAAAAAAGTTCTATTTTTTCTCGACGGGAGTCTCGATTTCCTCGTCGGGCTGGTTTTCGACGAGAAACACATTCGTGTGTATGCTAAGAAACCCGCGCATGCTCAGAATAAAGAATGAGACGAGGGCGCACCTTCGGTAAAAGTAGCGCTTGTAATGGAGATAGCACATTTGTCACGCTGTAACAGTCTGAAAAGTGCAAATCGTCTCTTACCAAACTTTTACTTAACACGCAGTAACATGAGATTAGCAAAAGCAGCCCCAAGGGTTGTGCCAGTGGAATCAAACTTCCCCTGCCGTTGTATGTGTTGTACGTCACCGTGTTTGAGAACGAGGAGATTTGGTCTTGACAGTGTGTACGCAAAGAAAGCTTGTCAAGTTTCTCCACAAGCCTGACAAGGAACTCGTCGAGGAAAACAATGTTTCATTTACGACGAGTTCCTCGGTCGTGTGTACGAGGCCTCAGACCTCATCTGGAATATGCAGTTCAGTTTTGGGCACCAGTTCACAAAAAGAATATCGGAGAACTGGAGAAAATGCAAAAAAGTGCAACCAAAGCGGCATGGAGGAGCTCAGCTATGAAGAAAAATTAGAGGAACTAAATTTATTCTCTCTTGAGAAGAGGAGATTAAAGGAAGATATGATCAACATGTACAAATATATAAGGGGTCTATGAAGTGAACTTGGTGTTGAGTTATTCACTTTAAGATCATCTCAGAGGAAAGGGGGCACTCTTTATGTCTGGAGAAAAATAGATTTTATCTCCAAATTGGAAAGTCCTGTACACACGGGCAGAATGTCCAGGGACATTTGCCGGTTAAAAAAAAAACAGTCAACATTTTGCCCGCGTGTATGTCGGTCTGTCGGACGTGTATGCTGGAAAACCAGCAGCCAACTGACTCCCAATCAGTGCTTTCAATCAATGGCAGAGAGCCCTGGTCAGAGTGTTCTGGCGGGGGGATCGCCCCCCCCTGTTAGAACACAATAGCTCAGCGGGGGAAATCGTTGGACAAACCCTGCATGGTGAGTACAGTGTTTCCAACCGACGTGTTTTGAAAAAAAAAAAAAAAAAAAAAAACTGTTGGTGTGTGCCGGGTTTAAGAGCTGTGAAAATGTGGAATAGACTCCCTCAAGAACTGGTTCTGGCCAGCTTAGTAGATTGCTTAACAAAAGGCCTGGATTATTTCCTAAATGTATTTAATATAACTGGATACCAATATTTATAGCTAAAGTTGATCCAGGAAATATCCGATTGCCTCTTGATGGATCAGAAAGGATTTTTTTACCTACTGGAGCAAATTGGATCATACTTTGCTTGGATTTTTTTGCCTTCCTCTGGATCAACTGTGGGTATAGGATTGTGTATATAGAATTGTATTTTTTTTCTTTATTGGTTGAAGTTGATGGACTTGTATCTTTTTTCAATCAGACTAATTATGTAACTATAATGTTCACTTTACAAAATTCCCTTTTTGGGCCTCAGCGTGTTGTCCATATGAGTAACCAGTTTCTTCTGATATACAATGGTTTCTAGTTAGCCTCTAGATTTTTTTCTCTTCCCAGCAATTACAAGTTAACAGAGATTCTAACCCTTCCCCATTAGTCTATCCAAATCTAAGAGACAAAAGTCATTGGCTGGAATTGGGTTGTAAAATGGTTTATATCACAACGTAAATTGCTACGCACCTAAATTAAAAACTATATTTTCTTAAAAAAACACAGCATCACATATTTATTACTGGAGTATTTGATGGGTTTGGTGGGTTTATAGACGACTCCCATCCTAGCCTGCTACAATTTTTGCAGTTGATGCACAGTGTTAGATAAATACACAGTTATGCAGTATAAACACCAGCAAATGTGTTACGACACCATGCGAACATTCTTCATGGTGAGAGGCTACATTGTAAATTCCCTATAAAGAATTTAGTGTAAAGTCATTCAGAACTACACATACTTATATAGACAGTATAGCAAATGTCTTGTACACACATACACACAGATTGATTTGATTCAGCTCAACATATGTACTGACATTAATTAGCAAAACAGGCATTTACACAATGCAAAAAAAATACACCCACGCAGACCCTCTCACACACGGGCACCTCGCGATTTGCTGTTGATTCGCTTATGCTGGCTGGAAGCCCCGTGCGACAGCAGTGTCATGGGCTGGTTGTTGGGGTCGACTGAGCTATTAGATATCATGCTCTCCTTGTACTTGCTCATCAGAGACATCTTAGCATTCTCACCTCCCGAAGACGCAGAATTCAGAGCGAAAACTGGAACAACAAGATGTGGAGAAAAGAAAAGAAAATTACTTGTGCGATTGGCACACCAAAACTGTTGCAGTCATTCAAGGGCATTAAAAATGACAAAAAAATGGCTATGCTACAGTACAGCACGCAGGTATATCCAATTTTTATTATAAGGAACTGCCAAGCTAACAGGTAGTAATTGCAGCAGCCTAACAGGAGCCCTTAATTGTGCATTCAAAGCTAATGCTAGCTAAAAAGGTGTGGGGAGTATCATTTTGGATGTAAGAAACAATTTTGCTAGAAGAATCACACATTTGGAGGCGTTTGTTTTGTTAGGAAAGTAAATGGGGCTAAATGTGACCACATTACGAGTAACGGCACAAGGAAATATGAGCTAAACTCCAGAAAGATACAAAAGACACAAATAAATGTAGCTCTGTATGCATTAATACATCCTTAAAGTGGTAGTAAATTATTATTTTGTATTGTTTAAAAATAACAAAAATGTTATACTTAAATGTATGTAAAAAGAAAAAGTGTAAACCATGCTAATGGTAGCAAAGTACTAAAAAGAAGGACAAAGCTCATATATATATATCTATATGTATATATATATATATATATATATATATATATATATATATATATATATATATATATATATATATATGTATATATATATATATATATAGATATATAGATATCTATCTATATATATATATATATATATATATATATATATATATATATATATATATATATATATATATATATATCTATATATATATATATATATCTATATATGTATATCTATATATATATATATATATATATAGATAGATAGATAGATAGATAGATAGATAGATAGATAGATATATACAGTACACACATATATATATATATATATATATATATATATATATATATATATATATATATATATACACCTATAACACAACAAAAAGTATTGGGACATCTGCCTTTACACACATTAAATTTAATGGCATCCCAGCCTTAGTCCATAGGGTTCAATATTGAGTTGGCCCACCATTTGCAGCTATGACAGCTTCAACTCTTCTGAGAAGACTATTCACAAGGTTTAGGAGTGTGTCTATGGGAATGTTTGACCATTCTTCCAGAAGCGCAAATGTGAGGTCAGGCACTGATGTTGGACGAAAAGACCTGGCTCACACTCTGCTCCGATTCATCCTTAAAGGTGTTATATCGGGTTGAGGTCAGGACTCCGTGCATGCCAGTCAAGTTCCTCCACCCCAAACTCGCTCATTAATGTCTTTATGGACCTTGCACTGGTCCAAATCATTTGATGGAAGGGGAATTATGATTTGGGGTTGTTTTTCAAGGGTTAGGCTTGGCCCCTTAGTTCCAGTGAAGGGAACTCTTAAGGCGTCAGCATACCAAGACATTTTGGACAATTTCACGCTCCCAACTTTGTGAGAACAGTTTGGGGATGGCTCCTTCCTGTTCCAACATGACTGCGCACCAGTGCTCAAAGCAAGGTCCATACAAGACAAGTCAAGACACGAAAAAGTTTTGGCTGGAGATACAGTTTGATGCACATTAAAAGATAAATCATATTATGACATTTCAGTTCTGCTCTCCCTTCCCTCATCATTACACCAGTAGAGTCTCCTGATCTTTACAGCACTGTCAAACTCTATAATTTTTGCTTTTTTTTACTTCTAAAGTAAGAAATGTAATGAGCGTCAAACAACCTTAAAAAAAAAGATACAGTGGTATTCTTAGCTTGTTCCCAGAGATGCCAGTTCAGACAATTAACATAAAAGCAATGGGAGGTGGAAATGCTGTCAGAGGATTTGAGGCTGTGCATCCCGTTTACAATCCCGTAACATCTGCACTGTACCTCAGAGGGCTGCCCCATTTTTCTTAGTGTTTAGAAAATTACCTAACACCATGCAAATATCATAAAACTAGACTGCCTTGAAGGAATAAATTGATATCATACTGGGAAAAAATGGCAATTACTATAGAGATCCATTTGTGATTTTTAGTTTACTGCACATTTACTTCTCTACATATTTGTGCTAATAAATGTGTAATCATATACCATACATCGATTTTATAAGCATATTTTGACTGGATATTTTTTTTTGTATACTTGATTTGCACATAAATGTTAAGTGCTCATAGCCATTAGATAATGCATGTTCATGACACATCTATTGTATCCCTGACATACGCACATGATCATTATTGGATTTAAAATGTCAATCTTTTTATTGAACTTATACAACAAAGAAACTCCCCTGGAGCAGGAAATCAGAAACAGGCACTTGGGTACAGATGTCTTTAATCTATAACAAAATCATCAGTAACAGAGCTGTTGGCTTAAGTACAGAACAAAATTTGTGGTTACGACATAACATTTGCTTGGATGATAAAGAGATAGACGATATCAAATAAAGTTGTGCTTCATAACCAATATTCTTGTCTATTGTCTTTCTAGTGAAAAGTGTCCAAGAGAGACAATAACAAGTTTAACTATGTCGCAATGGGAAGGGAAAAGAGAGGAAAATGAGAGAAAGAGAGAGAGAAAAAAAAAAACTTGGGGAGGGGGTGGTAGGGATTGGTGTAGAGAGAGGAAAGCAGAAAGACTAAGGAAAAAGTTAGAATGGAATTCAAGAGAGAAAGTTAAAGCACAAGCAATTGTAGTCCTCAAGTGAGGCCTCGTACACACGACCGAGAAACTCGACGGGCGAAACACATCGTTTTGCTCGTCGAGTTCCTTGTGAAGCCGTCGAGAAACTCGACAAGCCAATTTTCTCCATTCCTGTCAAGGAAATAGAGAACATGCTTTTTTTTTGGCTCGTCGAGTTTCTCGACAGTTTCCTCGACGAAAATGTACACACGACTGGTTTCCTCGGCAAAAAAATATCTCCCAGCAAGTTTCTTGCTGTTTTTTGCCGAGAAACTTGGTCGTGTGTACGAGGCCTCACACTAGACCAGGGGTCTCAAAACTTTTTCAACAAAGAGTCAGTTTACCGTCCTTCAGGCTTTAGGGAGGCCAGACTTTGGTTAGAGTAAATATGTCCCAGAATCAGTGGGAGTAAACACTGCCTCATCATTGGTTTGAACAGGAGGAATAGTTCCCCACTGTTGTTTTTAGCAGGAGGAATGGCCTTTGGTTGGTATCGATGGGAGGAATTTTGCCCCACTTTGGTCTTAGCAGGAGCAATACTGCCCCATTGATGGTGTCAGTGGGAGAATGGGGCCTGGTCATTGGTATCAGTTAGAGCAATAGTGTCCCAAGGGCCAGATAGAGGCAAGCAAAGGGCCGAATATGGCCCCATGGGCTGTGGATTGGAGACCACTGCACTAAACTCTTTCCAGAAACCACAGCCATGGCTTCCAGATTTTTATTAAACTTTACAAAGATATTATTGAGGGTACACAAGATTTTAAGTAATCATTATCTAGTTCAGGTTTTTGTAACAAATTAGAACGAGAGTGATACCCCTGACTGGGTCCAGCAACAATGTCGATTCTAGCCACCAGAAAAATATAAGATATTCTTTTTTTTTTATGTATTCAGAAATCTCAATGTCCATTTTTTTGGAAAAGAGCTATTTCAGGTGTACAAGTGTAATAAAGTAAAGATTCTAATTAGGGTTACAACGATACCAATACTAGTATCGGTATCAGCGCCGATCCTTTTTATCCTCTGGGTCCCCTTTGTGTCCTTTCGGCTTTCCATGTCCTCCTTCAGTCCCCCCATGTCCTCCTCCGGTCCCCCCATGTCGGTTCCCCTCTAACCTCCTCCAGGTCCCCCTGTGTCCTCCCCGGCTCTCCGGCTCCTCCACCGGTCTCCCCCTGCCCCAGATCTTTCAGGATGGAGAGCGGAGGAAGGAGCCGGTAAATCTGTAATTTGCTGGCTCCTTCCTTTTCTGAACGAACAGAGTCAGTGATCACTGCCTCTTTCCATTTATCATAACTGAAACATCATAACCTGTGTTTATGAAGCATCAGTTTATGATTGGAAACCCTTTACAACCACATTTACTAACAGGTAAGGCAAGATTAAGGCTTACCTGTAGGTGCTTGAAATATCTCCCAAACCTCCACGGTTTAGGAGATATTTCCAATAATGCTGTAGACAACGGCGCAGGTGCGCTTTAGAAATGGCAGTCGTGCCGTCCCTAAAGGAGGCCATGACTGGTGGCTCCCACGCGCATGCCGTGATGTCATCTGGCTCCATTCAATCGCAGTGCCAGAGCCGCGACACCAGGAGGAAACCACCGGGAGAGATGTCGGCCACCCGAAAGCTGTACGAGGACGACAGCGGGGGCTTCGATCTGAGGTGAGTATTACATAATGAGCTGGTATGCTATGCATACTAGCTCATTATGCCTTTGTCTTGCAGGTGGTGTTTTTTTCCCTATATAGACTGTGTGTTTTCTGAAAGAACATCAAAGATGCAGCATGCATTACTTTGATGGGCTTTCATAAAAATGCAAGGTCTAAGAAGAATCAATAGGAGTACACGTAACAATCAAATGTCAGCAAATAGTAATATAGTAGTTATTAACTAATATAATACAGTAAAACCTAGGTGTGAGAGTAACTTGGTTTGAGAACGTTTTGCAAGACAAGCAAAATGTTTTAATAAATGTTGCCTTGATATACAAGCGATGTCTTGATATAAGAGTAGCGTCATGTCACAACTGAGTATAAAAAAGAAGAGGAGCCTCTAAGTGTAGCAATATGGTTACATTTAATGAAGGTACAACATTTAGCAACTTATTGCTACACTTAGGGTCCTTTCACACGTCCGCTCCGTTCGTCCGCTTATTACAAGTCCGCTGACGGACTTGTAATGGTTCCCTATGGGATTGCGTCCGTTAGCGGATGGAGCATCCGCTAGTGTCCGCAACCATCCGCGTCCGTCAGGATCCGCTTTTGCAGATGGAAGAAAACCCTATTTTTCTTCCGTCCGGCGGAATGGAACGGATGCAGACGGACAGACGGTCCGTCTGCATCCGATTCCCCATAGGGGAGAGCGGAGGAGAGACAGAGCGGTCTCTGCACTGTGTGCAGGGACCGCCCTGTCTGCCGACAGCTCAACGGGGATCCCCGCTGAGCCGACGGACACACACGGAGCGGACACAAAAACGGTCCGCTCCGTGTGAAAGAGGCCTTAGAGGTGCCTATCTTCTCTTTTATACTCTGTAAAAAAAATGCTTTGATATACAAGTGCTTTGGATTACAACCATGTTTCTGGAACGACTATGCTCGCAAACCAAGGTTTTACTGTAAGTAGGCTGAACAAAAAGAGCACTGAGCAACCACCCCCTCACCCACATATCTGCCCGCAGCCACAAGGGGCCACAAGGGATACTGGCAACAAATAATGGGCCAGATTCAGGTAGATCCGCGCAATATTTGCGTGGGCAAAGGGCAACGATTTTTGCTCTGCGCCCACGCAAATATTTTGATATGCCCGCGATTCACGGAGCAGTAGCTCCGTAAATTGCGCGGGCGCTATGCTAAATAGCTCGGCGTAAGGGCGCCTAATGTAAATGATCCCGCCGGGGCGGGAATCATTTAAATTAGGCGCGCTCCCGCGCCGAGCGAACAGCGCATGCTCCGTCGGGAAACTTTCCCGAAGTGCATTGCGGCAAATTACGTCGCAAGGACGTCATTTGCTTCTAAGTGAACGTGAATGGCGTCCAGCGCCATTCACGAATCACTTACGTAAACGACGTGAAATTTTAATTTCACGAGCGGGAAGGGCGGCTATACTTTAGCATTGGCTGCCCCTGCTATAGCAGGAGCAACCTTGCGCTAAAGTCGCCGTACGGAAACTCCGTACCTTGCGTGCGCAGGGCCCGCGCAACTTTTGTGAATCGGTGGTAGTATGCAATTTGCATACTATACGCCGATCACAATGGCCGCGCCCACTAGCGGCCAACGCAAGAATGCAGCCTGAGATATGAAGGCATAAGGAGGCTTATGTCTGTCATATCCTAGGCTGCAGTCCGCGTAGCGATGTTCCTGAATCAGGGGCATTCGCTACGCGGGAGCAAAACAGCTATTGCGCCGCGCAACCTATGGTTGCGCGGGCGCGATAGCTTCTTGAATCTGGCCCAATGTTTTTCTGGGTGAACATACAATTCTTAAACAGGTCTGTGTCATTTATGGGTGTGTACAGTATATGTCCTGCATCTGGCATGCTTTTGGGTACGTAGACGGCATAGCACTTTTGTTTTAGTTCCTATAAATCATCTCTGAAGTATGTACAACATATTACAAAGCAACATGTCTTGATTACACATACAATTATGTAGCAGACCCATTTAATGTCAATATAATGCTTTCCTGAAATTACAATTCGGTATGTTTGTGCCTCTCATTTGATTAATCCATTTTGCCAGACAGAGCCTCGGTTTGTTCTCCGGTAATAGAGTCCCTTTTCTCCCTTTCCTTTCTGAACACACAGCAATCATATACAGCAGGGGGCCTCTGCAGTAAGTCTACTACAAAGAGCCTTCATTTGAAGCGAAACAGGTGAGTTATTACCAGAACAGTCAAGGCGCATGAACCTAATTTCACATAATGATGGAGTGACCCTGGTTTGTAATAAAGAGTACTTTTATGATTTTGGTCAACTAATTTTCAAATGTATGATTTATTAAAAACTACAATTTTTCCCACTTTTACTACACCAAGTTTGTCTCTGTATCTGGTTGGTCTGTTGATCAAAGATAAGTCTCTACTTTCTGTGAACACATAGATGATATCCCCACTCCCACCTTTTTATGATGGCTCGTTATAACACGGCGAACTGGCTGCTCTTCGTCTATAAAACCAGCAGAGGAGTTGGGAATGTACTGTATACAGGTCTGGTGAGACATAATAATTAATTTGTATCGCAAATACCTCCAGGGCTGCTGTTAGAAATCATAGGGCCCCATACAGCCTACCTGACAGGGCCCCCAGCCGGAGGTGACTGAGGACATAAATGTATCATCAGTCCTTTTCTTTGCAGCCTCAGTTGCAAAGATGAATGAATTGGAAGCACTCTGAAGTTTCTTGATCATTCACAAACTGAAGCAGAATAATCACAGTTTACAATGCTTCAGTAATAAATGGACACATGAGTGATTGGTAACGATCACTCACTATGTTCATTCAGGAAAGGAAAAAGACAATACATTATATATTTATCTCCCCGTTCTCCCGTTCTCCTAACTGAAACATCCCCTGTGTGCCTGCAGCAGAAAATGAGAGGAAGAAGAGGAGGAAAGCCAGTAGCACTGCAGGGGAAAGGGGCACACAGTAGGGCCCAGACAGAAGATGGAAGGGGTGAATGCACGAGAACCACTCCCCTGAAATGCAGCCAGAGGGAGAAGCTGGCAGCATTGCAGAAGAAGGCAGAATAGAATTGATGTCTGTAATAAGACAGTACAGCAAGCCCTCCTGCTAAGCAAGTGAGTGGGCCCCCCTTTTGAGCTGATGGGGCTCGGGGCCCAGTACAGGAGGGATGGCTGTACTGTCTTATCAGCAGCCCTGAGTACCTCCACAAATAAGGTATCCATAGAGAAAGTATTCAGGTTGTGTCATTGGGACAGGTTCAGACCATCAATTTTTTCTTCTAACAAGCTCATTTATTGGACAATGCACACTAGAGTAACTGGCCATTGAGTTGTAATGTAGCTTCAAGTCATCTTTTTTTTTTTTTTTTAAGAAAAGATTTTATTACGTTTTGGATGTTTTTGAAACACATCACAGGATGATAACAATGTACAAAACAGTGCAGAGATTCAAAAGTTCAGCACAAAGCGTGAGTTATAGCAGTACGAAAGATGGTACTTTGATGCTACAGTGCGGCACCATCAATTATTGAATATACCTTAAAGACCTCCAACCTGCTCTTTGGCCTGGAGGCCACACTTTGTAGCAGAACTTATCAAAAGAGTAGGTTGTGGGCTATGGGTGCCTTGAGAGCTAAACACCTAATGATTTGAATCATATTGCACGTGGATGTGGCCAGTGCCTTGGTCGAGGAAAGAACAAGAGCAAGAAAAAGGTGGAAGAGATAGGGGGATGAAACTAGAAAAGCCATCCAGAAGGGAGGACTGATGACTGGGACCACACCAAGACTCCTGGTAGCTTCAATTAATCTTTACTTAAAGAGGAGCACCAGGCTCCTGCAGATTTTTTTTTTAAAGTCAGCAGCCACAGATACTATAGCTGCTGACTTTTCATATTAGGACACTTACCTCTCTAGGAATCCAGTGCAGACTTCATTAGAGCCGATTTTTCAATCGGCTATCATGTGCTGCCTCTGCCTTCTCTACTAAGGGAAACCAGCATTGAAGCCTTGCAGCTTCACAGCCGGGTACCCTAATGCACTGCGGGAGGAGGAGGGAGGCCAAACTTCCGGCTCTGTTCACCGCTGCAAACTCAGCCGGGAGTGGAGGTGAGTACCTGTCAAAACCAGGTGCCAAATGTGGTAGCGGAGGGGGAGGAGAAGGCAGACAAGTGGGGTTTGCCCTTTTGGGTGGAGCTCTGCTTTAATATGGTTTTAAAGTTAGAAAATGTTTTTCGTTAATGAATTCTTTGTAGGAATGCACCAATACCAATTAAAAAAACAAAACAAGTATGAGTACTGATCCTTTTTCTCAAGTACTCGCCCATACCAATTACCGGTTCCCAGTGGTGGCTGGTGTTTTATTTTTTTGGGGGGATGGCAAACAATCCACCAGACAAGACCACCCAGTCGGGTCAGAGATGGCAAGCACCCCCCCTCCGGGTCGGTCAGTCAGTAGTAGGGGCCCGACACTTACCCCGTCTCGCATGCAGCGCTTTAGGCATCAGGGCGGCTTCTCTGTGTACTGCTGTTTACTCGCTTCCCCTGCGTCTCCTCCCTCCTCCTCCTGGTGGCCAACCAATCTGATTGGATCTCCTTTCGACTAATTGGGTGATGGGAATACATGCGTCTGGCACCCTGCATGTATCTAGTACGTGATCCAGCACTTCCAGCTTGGGGAAGTGCAGGTGCTCCATCACCGGCCCGTTCCTGCTGTGATTATTAACAGCGGGAGCTGATCAGCAGGTACAGCGGACTCGATGTCCGCTGGCACCTGCTGATCCTTTTGTTACAGAGGTAGAATGGCAGTCTGCCTATGTAAACAATGCAGATTACCTTTCTGTCCGTAGGGAAGGCATGGATACTGTGTTCCTGCAAAACAGGGACACAGATCCATGCCTTCCCTTAGTAAAACTGATGTTAACCCCTTCCCAGATAGTGTCATTAGTACAGTGACAGTGCATATGTCACTGGTCCCCAAAAATTGTCAAAGGTACTAGTTTGTGTCCAGACTGTCTGCTGCAATATAGCAGTCCTGCTATAAGTCGCCGACCACCACCATTACTAGGAACAATATAAAAAATAAATCGCCTGGTCATGAAGGGGGGTAAATCTTCCAGAGGTCAAGTGGTTAAAGCTTATAGGATAAGTTTTCATTCTACTCTGACTGTGGCTGAAGGACCTCTTTTTCGTTGTGGGTTTAGTAACAATTTAAATGGCAGGAATTATGTTTTTTAGGTTACTTTGAGTTTAGTTTTCTTTGAAGTATAACGAGATTAAGATGTGATTTTTGTAATTTTATTTAAAATCCTACAAATAAACATACAATACAAGGTACATCCACAAGGTGCAATTTATAGAGTATGCAGCAGTGCTGCACTATCTAATAGGTCCCTTCTTTGTGTCATACGGCAGTAAAAAATGTATATGTAATATTTACTAATTCCCTGATGGAAAAAATTAAAACTGTTATTTTTTTTTTATAATTTGTGTGTAAAACAATATAATGCATTTAAAGAAAAAAGCCTTCTATATCCTGAACTGGTTCAGTACAACTAACCTCTTGTTCCTAATTACTTTGATGATGGAAGGGGGTGATTGGTGCACTAGAGATTAGAGAATAAACTGCATATTTGGTCAGTCCCAGTAACATGCCATTTACTTTGCATGCTTGTTAATTCATTGTATTTCTTATTTTCACATCAAGTATAATAGTATAATTTTAAGACTGAAGGAGATTTTTTTTCCCAGTAATGAGACCAATCATTGTCCAATCAACAATGCGTGTGGCCCTTTGACACGAGATTGAAGTTCAAAAGCAAGGTAATCATCTGAAAGCCATGCTTGTAACATCTATTTCAAGCTGTAATATTCCTTGAAGTATTTTTCTAATAAATGAATATTTAAATTGTAATTATTTTAAATATATATATATATATATATATATATATATATATATATATATATATATACACACACACATATATATATATATATATATATATATATATATATATACATATATATATATATATATTTATATCATTTGAATTATATTTAATTAAAGGAGTCTTCGAGACTGCATTTAGTAAAAGCTGTAAAAAAGGTTTAGCAGCATCTGCATTTTTTTAAATTGAATTTCTTAACAGAAGAGTTAGAATTCCACATGGATTTAGGGACTACAGACGCCATTTAGAGGCATGGCAGTGGAATAAAGGCTTCTGTTAATATTGTGATTAACAGTAGCCAATGGGGGTTATTTACAAAAGGCAAATCCACTTCTGCAAACTACAAGTGCACTTGAAATTGCACTGTAAGTGCACTTGGAAGTGCAGTCGCTGTAAATCTTAGGAATAGATCTGAAATGAGAGGAAGCTCTGGCGATTCTATCATCCAATCATGTGAAAGCTAAAATGCTGTTTTTTTCTTTTCCTTGCATGTCCCCCTCGGATCTACAGTGACTGCAGTTCCAAGTGCACTTTGCACTTGTGGGGCCAGATTCATGTAGAATTACGGCGGCGTAACGTATCCCGTTTACGTTACGCCGCCGCATGTTTTTGGCGTAAGTGCTTGATTCACAAAGCACTTGCCTGTAAACTTGCGGCGGCGTAGCGTAAAGCCGTCCGGCGCAAGCCCGCCTAATTCAAATGGGGCGTGTACCATTTAAATTAGGCGCGTTCCCGCGCCGAACGTTCTGCGCATGCTCCGTTAGGAAATTTCCCGTCGTTTTTTTTTGTGCGAAATTACGGCGCCCCAACATGTTTTTTGAACGGCGACGTGCGTTACGTCCTTTCGTATTCCCGGACGTCTTACGCAAAAAAAATAAAAATTTAAAATTCGACGCGGGAATGACAGCCATACTTTAACATGGGCTGTCTAATATTACACCACCTAAATAGCAAGTGCAACTTTACGACGGGAAAAACCGACTAGCGACGACGTAAGAGAATGCGACAAACGCGCGTACCTTTGTGGATCGCCGTAAACAGCTAATTTGCATACCTGACGCGGAAAACAACACAAACTCCACCCAGCGGTCGCCGAAGTTCTGCATCCTAAGATCCGAAGGCGTACGAAGCCGTACACCTGTCGGAGCCAAATGCCGTTGTATCTTGGTTTGTGAATTACAAATAAAGAAACGACGCGGCAAATTTGAAAGTACGCCGGAGTATCAGCAGATACTCCGGCGTACTTTTTCTGTGAATCTGGCCCGTAGTTTGCACTTGTAGTGCAAAGTGGATTTGCCTTTAGTAAATAACCCCCAAAGTGTTAACTAAATTAACAGTAGTTATACCCATTTGCGATCAACACAGGTGATCATAATGGAGTTTCAGATTTATTTATTATAACTCTTACATCATCAAGAAGTACTTGAAACATCAGCACTTTAAAACATATTGGTGTGCATAATTCCACATTTGGTGTTATTTTTCTTGCATTAACACCTGTATTTGCTGATATTATTTAGGTATACGCTGAAGACTAATTATCACATCATTTGCATTCATCAAGACTAACATCTGATATTTCCATGACTAAGATTTCACCTTCTATACACAGCAGATTTAATAATCAGTAAGGGGAGTATACCTGTTATTTATTGTGAAACATTATTCACATGAAATAAAGTAGCATTGTGTACAGCAAAATAAAAATGGTTGAATTTGTATAACATTTTATAACAATTTTATTTGTAAAATTGTTATATACTGCTTTTTGTATAATAATTAATTTTGTCCTAAGATGGCCACGCGCCTTACATTCTATACAATCTACCTTAGATAAACCAGCAACTATGTAGCCTATAGACCAGTAGCGGCTTGACCATATGGGGCACAGCCCCCCTAATCCATTCGCCTGAGGCCTCGTACACACGACCGAGGAACTTGACGGGCGAAACACATCGTTTTCCTCGTCGAGTTCCTTGTTAGGCTTGTCAAGGAACTTGACAAGCTTGCTTTGCGTACACACTGTCAAGACAAAATCTCCTCGTTCTCAAACGCGGTGACATACAACACATACAACGGCAGGGGAAGTTTGATTCCACTGGCTAAACTCTTGGGGTTGGTTTTGCTAATCTCATGTGTTTGCGGGATAAGTAAAAGTTTGTTAACCTTCCTGGCGGTGTTCCCGAGACTGACTCGGGGTTAGATTTTCCTGCTACGATCGGTAACCCCGAGTCAGTCTCGGGCTTGCCTCGCTGAATCCACAGGCACTTTTTACTTACCTTGTCCCTGGATCCAGCGATGCCACCGCGCTGTGTGAGCGAGCGGGACCTCACTCGATTCACATAGTACCTCCGTGTGACGCCGATCTCCGTTCCCTGCGACGTTACGACGCACGGGGACGGAGAACGGCGCCAAATTCCAAAACGTAAACAAACACCTTACATACAGTATACTGTAATCTTATAGATTACAGTACTGTATGTAAAAAAAACACACCCCCCTTGTCCCTAGTGGTCTGTCCTGTGTCCTGCATGTCATTTTATATAATAAAAACCTTTTTTTCTCCCTGCAAACTGTAGATTGTCCATAGCAACCAAAAGTGTCCCTTTATGTCAAAAATTGTTTTAGATCAGCTAAAAAACAGCGATAATAAATTATAATCACTTGCAGAATTGTGCGATAGCCATTTGTGGGGAAATTCGTCATAAAAAAAAATAAAAAATGACAGCAACAATTCTGCAACTGAGCAAATTTCAGTGATTTTAATTTGATTACATTATTGAATAATTTTTATTATAATTATATTATTATTTGTTATAATTATTTATAATTATTTATTATATTATAATTTATAATTTTGTTTTTAAAAAAATGTCATACCCGGGATGCCTACTAGTCTCTTGTTTGGTCAGATTTAAGTGAGTTATTTCTAAAAACTACAGACCTACAATATAAAACGCCAAATTTCCTTGCAAATAATGGTACCGCTTTCAGCATGTTTTTTCTGAAAGAATCATACCGCCAGGGAGGTTAAGAGACGATTTGCACTTTTCAGTCTGTTACAGCTTGAAAAATGTGTTATATCCATTACAAATGCTACTTTTACTCCCGTCTCATACTTTATTCTGAGCAAGCGCAGGTTTCTTAGCATACACACGCTCGAGTTTCTTGTCGCAAACCAGCCCGACCAGGAACTCGACGAGCCAATTTGAGACTCCCGTCGAAGAAATAGAGAACTTGCTCTCTTTTTGGCTCGTCGAGTTTCTCGACAGTTTCCTCGACAAAAATGTACACATGACCGGTTTCCTCGGCAAAAAAATATCTCCCAGCAAGTTTCTTGCTGGTTTTTGCAGAGAAACTCGGTCGTGTGTACGAGGCCTAAGAAAGGCCTGGGTTCTTTCCTAGATACACATAATATAACTGGATACTAATATTTATAGGTAAAGTTGATCCAGTGAATATCTGCCTCTTGGATTATGCTTTATTGTATATATAGGACTGTATATATGTATAATAAAGATATATATATATATATATATATATATATATATATATATATATATATATATATATATATAAAATCAATTTTTCCTTCTATTGGTTGAACTAGATGGACTTTTTTCAGCCAGACTAACTATGTAACTAAGCTAAGGGAAAGGAAACAGCCTATTTTCCTTTAGTAAATCAACCCCTTTGTATAAAATGCATTCTCTCTCAGCTCCAAAAGCTAGGAGATGTATGTTTGCAATAATTTGCATTTACATTTATATATTTTTTTGTTTTACTGTGTTAAGGCCGTTCGTAGATGGTTCGAATGCCAGAATACACGCTTAAAAATAGGGTCTCCTTTAACGGCAAATGCACTGTTCATTCTTTTGTATCACGTTTGTAACACCCTGATATGTGGATTGTCAATAACTTTCTTCCACCAAAGAATCTGAACTAAATGTAATCAGTAAAAGAGTTTTTGCTGTCTTTTTTCTTGCTATTGATAGAACTGTAGGCTGTAGAATCATGCATATAATAACACCTCTAGGGCATGCATTTTAAGCAGAATGCAGAATATTACTCCTGATATGTAGCGGAAAAAAATCTGCTGCTCCTTTTACAGAAGCAGTAAAAGCAAAAAAATATATAAAAATAGCAGACACTTATCTCTGAAAAAAGTGTTTTGAAAAACAGCACAGCTTTTCCAATTCTAAGTGTCACTGACAGCTATTCAGTAAAACATAATTGAAGACAGCATTCCAACAAGGACACAGAGTGAAGTGCAAGTCTTTCAGTCACTCTTTTTCTTTAAAGAAAAGAAATCCATGCAATTCTGTTTGCTATGACAAGAATTTCTGAGTCATAGCAGTGTCATATTAAAAATATTTTGTTTTATTACTTTAAATGATATTGAAGGCAAGAATAATTCATTCGGAGTTAAAGGGGTTGTAAAGGTAAAATTTTTCCCCCTAAATAGCTTCCTTTACCTTAGTGCAGTACTCCTTCACTTACCTCATCCTTCCATTTTGCTTTTAAATGTCCTTATTTCTTCTGAGAAATCCTCACGTCCTGTTCTTCTGTCTGTAACTACACACAGTAATGCAAGGCTTTCTCCCTGGTGTGGAGAAAGCCTCTTGAGGGGGGAGGGGGCGAGCAGGAGTGTCAAGACACCCACTAACACACAGCTCCTTTCTCTATCTGCAAAGTAGAGAGTGTCCTGACCCTCCTGCTCGCCCCCTCCCCCCTCAAGAGCATTTCTCCACACCAGGGATTTTGTATAAAGTTGTGCATATCAGACCCAAACAATGGACAACTGAGGCTACACGACGGACAGAGGCATTTAGTTTCAAAAGAGTGACAGTCCCTCTAAATAATCGATAGTTGGGAGCTATGTACCAGTATTTCACTGCAGGAATAGGTACCATATAGTACACTGCAGGAAAGGGCACCATACAGTTTACTGCAGGAAGAGGTACCACAAAGTACATTGCATGAAGTGGTACCATACAGTACAATGCGGGAAGGGTTAACATACAGTACACTGCTGGAAGGCGTATCACACAGTTCATCGCATGAAGGGGTACCATACAGTACACTGCAGGAAGGGGTGCCATACAGTACACTGCAAGAAGAAGTACCACAAAGTACACTGTGGGAAAGGGCACCACACAGTTCACTGAATGAAGGGTTACCTTTCAATACACTGCATGGTGAGGTACCACACAGTACACTGAAAGAAGGGGTACTACACATGATTGCACTACATGAAGGGTTACCACACATACACTGCATGGAGGGGTACCACATAGTACACTATATAAAAGTATACCACACAGGTAACTACAGGTAAAGGTACCATGCAGCACACTGTAGAAAAGGCTACCAAACAGTATGCTGCTAGAAGGGGTACCACACAGTACACCATAGGAAGGGGTACCACACAGTACACTACATGAAGGGATACTACATAGTACACTACAGGAATGAGTACTATCCAGTACACTAAAAAAAGGTAACACACAGTACACAGAAAAAAGGGGTACCACACATTACACTACATGAAGGAGTACAGCACAGGACACTACATGAAGGAGTACCACACAGTACACTGCAGGAAGTGGGAGTACACTACATGAATTAGTCCAACACAGGACACTGCATGGAGGAGTACCGCACAGCACACTGCAGGAAGGGGGATCACAGAGTACTCTACATGAATTAGTACAACATAGGACACTGCGTATAGAAAGGTGTACAATGAAGTACATTGCACGGAGGAGTATCACAGGGTACACTGCATGGAGGAGTATGTGTGGGTTGTTTACATCTGAGTGAAACTAGAAGTGACAAAATCTTTGTCGCTTTTGGGTTCTTTGATGATCGGGGAACTTCCAGTCCTCGGTTATCTCTATGCTAAGCCGGCAAAAACCACAAACTTTAGTTCAAGGCTCCCAGGTGGCACGGGAGAGTCCAGAAATGGGGGGGAACCTCCTCCGCCACATGTAAAAGCGATCCAGCTAGGATTCTTTTTAAATTAAAAAGCAACGCTGGCTGGGGCCATGGCTGCCGACTGCAGCCATGGCCCCAGTATACCCACTTCAAACTAAGGACATACAGGTACGTCCTACTGGCTGGAAATGGTTAAACAAAAATTTTTTTGTAAATCTGTAACATTTTGGGCATGGGGATATTGCTAGTAACAACACTTCCTGTTGCAGGCAATGCTAACCCACTGACTCATACTTAGTAGTATTGTAAGTCTGCCATGAATGCTCCTTCAACTTTGCAACGGATTGACAAAAAAACAACAAATTGGCTTAAGAGAACTGTATACAGTGAGGCATGAAGCCAGACATACTGAAAAACAAATTTAGGGCATATATACATTTTAAGACTGTCCCTATTACCAAATTGGACAAGGTCCGATGCATTTACCAGAGTACTTGGTTATATTTCTTTGCTCAAACATTCCAAACCACATCCTTTGCAAGAGATGGAACACATGTCAAGCAAATATTGCTGATTGTGTCCTCAAATAGATTCAAAGGTGACCATTGGCAACGGGTGATAGAGGGAAAACTTACAGTCTTTGTTTGGGTGACAACTTTGTGAGGCCTCATGCACACAGGATGTAAAAAATGCTGCTTTTACAGACCCTTTACTTTTTTTTACAGCTTTTAGGCTATTTTCACACCTAGGCGTTTTTTAGTAGTTTGCAGAAACGCGCTACAGTCCATTTAATATGGTTTCCTACGGCACACATTCACATTTATGAGTTTTTCTGCTGGTGCATTTTTGGAATGAGTCAGGGACTTTTTTTCTGCAGCAGATTGCGTTTTGTGTATAATAGACTTTAATGGGCCTGCATCAAAAACGTGTTTTTGATGTGCTTTTACATGTGTTTTTCCTTTTTTTTTCTTTAAAAAAATGAAAATAGCTGGTTGTTAAGGAGCAGGCCAGGAAGCCGGCTGCCCCTTTCTTAACAACAAGAATTGCTGGTAATTAAAAAAATCAGGGATAATAACGGCGTGGGGTCCCCCTCCCCAAATCAAACTAGACCCTTATCCGAACATGCACCCGGGCAGGTCGGGAAAGGGAGGGGATTCCTCCTGAACCATACCAGGCCACATGCCCTCAAAATGTGGGTGGGTGCTTTGGGACAATTCTTGTTTCATTTTCATCCAGCTTCCCTGCTGACAGCTGGTGACTCACTGGTTGTTAAGGAGGTGGCGGCCAGCTTCCCGACCCGCTCCTTAACAACCAGTTATTCATAGTTTGTTAACCATTTCCCGCCTGCAGTATGCAGAATGATGGCCGGAAAGTGGTTCAGTTATCCTGACTGGGAGTCATATGATGTCCAGCAGGGTAACAAGCTAGAGCGCGCCCGCTGTGGTGATTAGTGGTGTGGTGTGTCAATCTGACCCACTGCATCTCCAATCTTGGAAAAGAGCCTCTGACGTAGGATCGTTACATGATCAGCTGTGTCCAATCCCAGCTGATCACAGTAAGAATTGCTACCTAGTAGTGCCCATCAGTACAACCTATAAGGGTCCAATGCCACCTATGAGTGCCCATTAGTGCCACCTATCAGTGCCCATCAGTGCCACCTATCAGTGCTACCTATCAGTGCCCACCAGTGCTGCTTATGATTGCCACTCATCAGTGACAATCAGTATTGCCTCATCAGTGCCCGTTGCTGCAGCCTTATCAGTGCCCATCAGTGAGAAAACATACTTCTTTACAAAGTTTTGTAACAGAAACAGCGAAAAACTTTTTTCTTTTCACATTTTTCTATATTTTTTTGTTTGTAGCTTAAAAAATAAAAACCCCAGTGGTGATCAAATACCACCAAAAGAAAGCTCTATTTCTGTGAAAAAAATTATAAACATTTTGTTTGGGTACAGTGCAGCATGACCGTGCAATTGACATTCAAAATGCATCAGCGCTGAAAGCTGAAAATTGGTCTTGGCAGGAAGGAGGAAAGTGCCCTGTATGGAAGTGGTTAAAGGGGAAAGAATCACGAAAAAAATGCATGAGAACTGCATGCAAACATGCATCAAAATGACGCGTTCTAAATCGCTATACGCACTGCAAACCACATCACCTGCACAGTTAAGAACCTAGCCTAAAACACAACTCTATGTTAGCCTATGTGTCCATGCACACATAAGCATTTACAGGTGTATTAAAAGTGCATCAGGGATAGGAGCGTTTGAGCGTAAAAAACGCTGAATACATCAAAACAAGTGCAAACACGCCTAAAAGCTAGGCACGTTTAGTGCTTGAGCATTTATTCATTCCAATGGCCAGAATAAATGAATTTTCTGGTCAATGGAACGCCCAAAGGCACATTAGGCATGTTTTTTAAGCTGCTTTTTCTTCCTGTGGAACAAAAACCGCCTGGGGAGGAAAAAATGTCCTGTGCACGAAAAGCATGAAGCCTCGTACACACTATCGGGTTTTCATCAGACAAAGCATAGGACTTTTGCAGGGCCGTCTTAATAGCATCATGGGCCCCTGGGCAAAGTAATGCTCTGGGGCCCCTACAATGATGACAGTGCAGGTAAACAGACATTAAGTAGGTAGGAGGCAGACTGCCTCCCCTTGGCATCTATCACTCTCAGTGCCATCATGGGGCCCCCAATTTCAGGGCAGTGTGGGCTCAAGGACCAGCTGCTTTGGGGAAAGTGCAGGGCCCCCCATGCAGCTGGGGCCCCTGGGCAGTGCCCAGGTGTGCCCTCTCATTAAGACAGCCCTGGACTTTTGTCCGAAGGGCGTTGGCCAGGAATATGCATTGCACACAAACGGCAAAGAATTGTTGGCCAACAAACACAAAACTACGTGTTTTTTTTCAACTCTTTAGCGCCACCCTTTGGGTAACTTCTGCTAATGTTGTGTTATGGTGAGCATTGCTTCTGAGCATGCGTGTTTGTCCGATGGACTTCTGTACCCACAATTGGAAAATCTGACAACACACATTTGTTGGCAGACAATTTTAAAGCATGCTATCAAACATTTGTCCGCGGAAAATCCGACAACAATTGTCTGATGCAGCGTACAAACGGTCGGATTTTTCCACAACAGTCTGTCATCGCACAATTCCCTTTGGATAATCCGATCGTGTGTACGAGGCTTTAGAGGGGAAATCCTTTCATTTTTAGAGATTCTTAGCTAGATTCAGAGAGACTTAGGCTGGCGTATCAGTAGATACGCCAGCCTAAGTCAGAATTTGCGTCGGCGCTAATTTAAGCGTATTCTGGTAACCAGATACGCTTAAATTAGGCTCAGATACGAGCGGCGTAAGTGTCTTACACCCTCGTATCCTAAAGTGTAATTTTTAGGCTGACCCCTAGGTGGCGCTTTCATTGCGGTCAGCGTAGAATATGTAAATCAGTAGATACGCCTATTCACGAACGTACGCCCGGCCGACGCAGTACAGATAGGCCGTTTACGTAACGCATTAGCAGGCCTAAAGTTATTCCATCAAATAGATGGAATAGTAATGTTAAGTATGGCCGCCGTTCCCGCGTCAAAATTCCGTCTGTGAATAGGGATTTACGTCGTTTACATCCACGTCTAAATCAATAGGCCCGTGCGGCGGACTTAGCCGCAATGCACACTGGGAAATGTAGGCGCACGGCGCATGCGCAGTTCCAAAAAAACTTCAATCACGTCGGGTCAAGCCTAATTATCATAAAACACTCCCGCTCAGCCTAATTTAAATTAGGCGCCCTTACGCCCGCCCGCTTTAGGCTACGCCGCCGTAACTTAGCAGGCAAGTACATTGTGAATCATGTACTTGCCTCGCTAACTTACGGCGACGTAGCCTAAATGCCATAAGCTACGCCGCCGCAAGTATGCGCTCGCCATCCTGAATCTAGCTATCTCTCTTGATTCCTTTTTCTAGGACTCTAGTATGAAAAATGAAGGATAATCTCTCCAATTGGACACATAAAATAAAAAATAAACTGACAGGGATTTTCACCTTTTGCCTACTATTAAAAAAAATGCCTATACATACAATTCAAGCAAAAATGTCTTAGCACATTGGAACTAGTTAAAATCTGCAGCTAATATAAGAAAAACTCTAAAAACAGGAAAATTACGCACAACCATTACAATCTATCTCAGGCAAAATAAACTAGTGTTACAATTCAATGGGATATTTATCTCACCCAGCTGAGCACATAACTAATTGGACACTGCGTTCTTTTTCCAGTCTGACAAACCCAGAACTGGATCACATGCTGGGCTGCTGTTTAGGAATGGATGGCATACGGCACTAATGCCACAAAAGATTATAGCATGCCACACCACCGATTGTTTGCTTGGTGACTGTTTTATGCCACATGGATTTTCAGTTCCTTCAATGTTTCAGATTTAAATATTACATCTAAATAGAATTAGAATATTAACCACTGCAGCCCCGGAAGGATTTTTAGCCCCCTTCATGACCAGGCCAATTTTTGCAATACGGCACTGCGTTACTTTAACCACCTCAATACAGGTCACTTTCATCCCCTTCCTGCCCAGGCCATTTTTCAGCTTTCAGCGCTGTCACACTTTGAACAACAATTGCGCAATCATGCAACGTTGTACCCAAATGACAAATAGAACTTTCTTTTGGTGGTATTTGATCACCTCTGCGTTTTTTATTTCTTGCACTATAAACAAAAGAAGAGGGGCAAGTTAAAAAACACAATATTTTTTACTTTTTGCTATAATAAATATCCAATTTTTTTTTTTCCTCAGTTTAGGCCAAAACGTATTTTTCTACATATTTTTTGGTAAATAAAATGCAATAAGCGTTTATCGATCGGTTTGCACAAAAGTTATAGCGTCTACAAAATAGGGGATAGATTTATAGCATTTTTTTTTTTTTTTTTTTTTACTAGTAATGGCAGCGATCTGCGATTTTTATCGTGACTGCGATATTGCGGTGGACATATCGGACACTTTTTTTACATTTTTGGGACCATTCACATTTATACAGCGATCCGTGCTATAAAATTGCATTGATTACTGTATAATATGTGACTGGCAGGGAAGGGGTTAACACTAGGGGGCGATCAAGAAGTTAAATGTGTTACCTAGGAAGTGATTCTAGCTGTAGGGGGAGGGGACTCACAAGGGAAAGAGACGATTGGTGTTCCTCTGTACAAAGAACACACCATTGGTCTCCTTTCCTCTGACAGGACGTGGATCTGTGAGTTTACACACACAGATCCACAGTCCTGCTCAGTTACTGGGCAATCGCGAGTGCCCGGCGGACATTGCGGCCGCCAGGCACGCGCATCGTGTCCCCAGTGACACGGCGGGTGCGCGCACACGCCGTCGGCGGGGTGCACGCACACGCCGTCGGCAGGGTGCGCGCCTCCTAGTGGCCCAGGTAGGCAAAGACATCATACGACGTCCGCCCAGAACGAGAGCTGCATCGTCCCGCCATCATATGACGGTGGGCGGGCAGCTAGTGGTTAATCACCCTGGCGGTACGATTATGTCAGATTTTTGAATCTCTAAGCCGTACATTGTTTTGCATAGAAATTTGGCGTTTTATATTGTAGGCCTGTATTTCTTAGTAATAACTCAGTTGAAATCTGTCCAAACAAGAGTCTAGTATGACAAAGTATGAAAAACAAAATCATAAATTATAATATAAAACAAAATAACTATAAATAATTATAAAAAATAATAATGTAATAATAATAAAATTAATTTCCCCACAAATCGCTATCGCTCAATTCTGCAAGTGTTCTAATTCACTATCTCTGTTTTCTAGCTGGTCTAAAAGCACTTTTGACGTAAAGGGACACTTTTTGGTTGCTATGGACAATCTCAAGTTTCCAGGCAGAAAGAACAGTATGGAAAAAAGGTAATAATCAAGGCTTGTAATATACCATGTAAGTTAATGAAATACCAATCGCTGTTCAGCCCCTAACTGCATAAACAAAGACTTTCAACCCGAGATGATCGGGAAAAAAAAGGGGGCTAAAAGACAACAATGTATGTATAATGTATCAAAAAGTAAATCTCCAATACATTTTAGTCGACTAAAACTAATTTTAGTTGTCTAAAATCCAATAGGTGTAATTCAATTGTAATGCATTAGTTAACATCTCTCTTTCCAAACCCATTATATACTGCAGTGCTGGAGTGAAAAATCGAATATGTTATTATTTATGGTATTAAGGTATGAACATGCACCATAGACCAGTGTTCATTTTGAAGTTAAATTTCAATTTAGTTTTAGTTTTTTGTCTAAAATGCCATTTTAGTTTTAGTCCCATTTTCATCTTTTGACTTAAATGCCATTTTAGTTTTTGTCATATTTTAGTCATCTCAGTTGTTTTAGTTGTATTTTAGTCAACTAAAATAGTATTCATTTAGTCGACTAAAATGTTTTAGTCGAATAAATTAACACTGATCGCAGGGAACGGAGCCCGGTACACAGAGCATAGGGTCGGAGGGCACAGCCCGCAGGCACAGCGGGGGATGACATCTCAGGATCCTGGGGACAAGGGGCCAAATTCTCAAAACCATGTGTAAATTTAGGATTATCTAACTTATGTCATTTAAGTTACGGCGCCCTAAGTTGGTGTCGTAACTACCGTATTCTCAGTGCATTTGCGCACAAAACTGCGCCATCCTTAACTTAAGTTTCAATGCGTAAGGCGTGGTTATGGCAAGTGGGAATGAAGTGGGCGTGCTTCATTGTAATGAGCCGTGACCCCATGCAAATGAAGTGCCGGCCGTACTGCGCATGCGCGCACGAATCTGGACCTCAATGCGCATGTGCAGAACTTTGGTCAGCGCAATCAGTGAGATAGGTAAAAGGCCAAGCGTACTTAGTTTGAAGATCGCCCTGTGTTTAAATAGCCCCAGTCAAACAGACTTCAATTGCAAAAGTATTTCCCTGTGTTCCCTTCCTAAAGCAAGTTGCTTCTGCTTTGAACGTTTGTCAGTGTTTGTTGGTAAGATTGTTTTGTGAGAAAAGTGTTTGTGGAGTTGGAGGGTATAGTTGGTGTTTGTTTTTGCTAATTTGTTTTTTGTTTTGATTGGTTGCCTGTTTGTTTTTCCTAATAGTTTTTTTTTGGTTTTGTTTATATTTTTTGTTTTCCATTTTTGCCTGTTTGTTTTCGAATTAATAGTAGCTGTCTGTCTATTTTTTATTTTGGCTTGTTTGTATTTTCTTTGGTGTGTGTGTGTATTGTTGTTTGTTTGTTGGGTGAGTTCCCTGTTGCTGGGTGTTGTCTGTCATGGCTCCCAAGCGCAGGAAGCTACATTTTTCACCGGCAGAGAAGCATATACTTGCTCAGGGCGTCATTAAATTTGGGCGATTTCTCCATGGCCCTGAGAGCCACACCACCACCCCGGCCAGGAGGAAGGAGATCCTTCAAAAGATCACCGATCGGATCAATGCGGCGGGGGGGGGGGGGAGACCAGGACCATCGCTGGAGTTCAAAAAAAAATAAATGACTTGAGGAGCGTGTCCCGGAACAAGCTGGCAACGCTGCATGCCCATACCAGGGGCACTGGAGGAGGGGGACCCTGCCCAGTCAGGATGAGTGAGGAGGAATGGGCAGTGGCCCAGTGTTTCCACCCACAGCAGGTGGTGGGCCTGCCTGGCTTTGACAATGATCCTCTTATGAGGACAGGTAATTTTTAGGAATTTCTATCTGGTGATTAGCATGTGTGGGTGGGGGAAGGGAAGATGTGCCAAGTGTATGGATCCAACAACCTGTGATTGTTTTGTGTCCTCCCCAGATGGCCAGGAGGTTGCAGCCCCATCAGCCCAGGAGGTGGCAGCCCCATCAGCCCAGGAGGTGGCAGCCCCATCAGCCCAGGAGGTGGCAGCCCCATCAGCCCAGGAGGTGGCAGCCCCATCAGCGCAGGAGGTGGCAGCCCCATCAGGTCACGAGGTTGCTGGCCCATCAGGTCAGGAGGTTGCTGGCCCATCAGGTCAGGAGGTTGCAGGCCCATCAGGGCAGGCTGCTGCACCACCCCCAAGACAGGCTCATGCAGAGTCCCAAGAAGGGCAGGATTCGCCATGGGAGGGGAGTGCCCACAACTCCCCTAATTTGGATGTTGAGTGGGAGGAGGATGAGGGGGAGGAAGATGACAATATTCTGATTGGGCAGGAAATAATGATGGGCCAAGATATGACCTTTGAATCATCCCCTGAGGGAACCCCACAGGCGCCCAGAAGTCAGGCCACCATCATGGGTCGCCCCTTCCAACCCTCCTCCAACATGCAGCAGCACCCATGGCTCACTCCAACTCCTCCTCCAAGGCCACAAGCCTCAGGGGCAAGTAGGATGCCGACCCCTGAAAACAGGGGGGGGTTGGTGCGTCTGCCAGTCAGTCTGTTGAGGGACAATGTCCGGCAGACCCGCAGTCTGTCTGCAATACAAAAAACTATGAGCAAGGTGGAGCGCAGCCTGGGTGCAATGAGGGAGTCACTGGGTGACGTGGCCACCAACTCCGTGGGGGTCATCACCTGTTTGTGGGACCTGAGGAACGCCACAACAGGTGTGGCCCAGGAGGTGACTGCCCTCACCCAGGCTGTGCAGGCCAATACCCGGGCTGTGCAGGCCAATACGGCTGACATAACTTCCTGTCTGACAAGGATAGCCGTTGCCTTGGAGGGAAGGCCAGCAGGAGGACAGACACCAGGGGAGGCTGCTTCCTCCCCTGTACAGTCCCCCCGCCCTGAAAATACTCCCTCCCCTGCACAGTCCCCCCCCCCCTGAAAATACTCCCTCCCCTGCACAGACCCCCCCCCCGTGAAGATCCCCCAGTCGGCCGTGGCCGTCCCCGTGGCCGTCCCCGTGCCCGTCCCCGTGACCGTGCCCGTGCCCGTGGGCAGCCCAGAAGGAGCACTCGGCAACATCCATAATTTGCAGGGGTACTTTTTTTTTTTTTTACACTGTACTTATGATTTGGTATATGTGTGTGAATGATGTGTGAATGTGGGGGGATGGCATTCCTGAAAACATAAGGGTGTCACCCTCAGTTTTGGTGGAGTAGGGATCCCCAGGACCAGGGAGAAGTCATCCTAGGTTCCTGAATGGTGTATGAATGCACAGTGACATAATTGGAGCCGTGGCGGGGCGTTACTGCTCCCAAGTACCAAAGGGGGGGGGGGGTACTTGGATCTAATCCAATTCGATGTGCATGTGATGTGTCTGTGCTAGGGACCACAGTGACGTGCATTCATGCATTCTCATTGTGAGATAATTAATGTGCGTTTTGTAAATAAAAATAAACATTCTCTTTGGCATATAAGTAATGTGCATTTATTTAACAAAATAAAGATTTAAAGGTCACATAATCTCTGTGATTTGGTCTTGGCAAATCAAAAACAAAAATAGTATTAGGATGCATTTACTGGGCAAAGATGCCTTCAGACAGTTGGCTCCTGATTGCCTGGCCCTCAGCAGACCGGGTAGAGGGGTTTGGGGGGGGGGGGGGTTGCCTGGGTGGGGGGTTAGGTCAGGAGATATCTCCACATGCATGCCCCTTCTTAATGCAAAATTGTGCAGTATGCAACATGCACCAATAATTTTGCATACAAAGTCTGGGGAATACAATAGTGTACCCCCAGTCTTGTCCAGGCATCTGAATCGTGACTTTAGCATGCCAAAAGTCCGCTCTACTATAGCCCGGGTCTGGCTGTGCACCTCATTGTATTTTCGTTCTCCGGGTGTTTGGGGGTTCCTAAAGGGGGTCATCAGGTGGGGTCCCAATGCATATCCTGAGTCACCTGTAAGGGAAAAGACAGGAGGATATTAGTCATGCATGTGCCCCTTGTGATGTCTCCATCATGGGGGGGGCATACCTGACACCAATGTCACTCACCAATCAGCCAGCTGTCTCCATACACGTTCATCTCAAAGTCTCTGTAGATCTTGGTCTGCCTTAGTATGAAACTATCATGGCACGAGCCGGGAAACTTGGCACAAACGTGCCAGATGAGGCCATGTGCATCTACGATCATCTGGACATTGATCGAATGCCAGCCTTTCCTGTTTCTGAACAGGTGTTCAGTATCATGGGGGGGCTGGAGTGCCACATGGGTGCAGTCAATCGCCCCGATGATCTTAGGAAAGCCAGCAATATTGTAAAAGTCTGTCATTGCTTGCACACGCTGGTCCTCCTGGGTGGGCATGACAAACTGGTGGCTCATGCGCCGCAGTATGGCAGGGACCACCTGATGTAGGCATTTACTCATGGTTGACTGCACCATCCCAGCCACACCTCCAGATGCTCGCTGGAATGAGCCACTCGCTAAAAAATGGAGGGTTGCCATAACTTTTTCAAGAGGTGTCAGGGCATGGGAACGTAGGGTTGGGCCGATTAGATCCTCATGAAGGAGTTGGGTGATCTCCAGGATGGCCTCCCTATCAAATCGGTAGTTGCCGATGACCTCATAAACTGGCATTTGCCAAATATCACGGCGTGGCCGATAAACACGAGCCTGTGCCCTCATCCTCCTCCTCTGTGCCCTCCTCCTCCTTTGTGCCTGTAAGGCAGCAAGTGCCGTCAAAATCATTGCTGGTCCTGGCATTTTTCAAAAACAACCTTCACAACTAGAGCTGTAACCTCTAGTCACTTCCTTCTGCAAACCCTTCCACAGCATGTGTAAAATTAGGGCTGGTTTTATAATGTGGAAATTTAGTCAGAAAAACTAACAGGTGCGCACAGGGCGGAAAATAGGGCACACACACTTAATTCTGAGAATCGCCCTAACTCCCTCATTTGCATCTTTGCCTATCAAAAACAGCGTCGAGCCTAGCGTAATTTGCGCCCGGGAATGCGCAGGTGTAACTAATTTAAGTACGGCTGAAAATACGGAAATCTTTGCTTAAGTCGTTTTGACGATCGCGCGCAAATATACGCGCCGTGTAAAATTAGAGGGGCCAAATTCTCAAAACCATGTGTAAATTTAGGATTATCTAACTTATGTCATTTAAGTTACGGCGCCCTAAGTTGGTGTCGTAACTACCGTATTCTCAGTGCATTTGCGCACAAAACTGCGCCATCCTTAACTTAAGTTTCAATGCGTAAGGCGTGGTTATGGCAAGTGGGAATGAAGTGGGCGTGCTTCATTGTAATGAGCCGTGACCCCATGCAAATGAAGTGCCGGCCGTACTGCGCATGCGCGCACGAATCTGGACCTCAATGCGCATGTGCAGAACTTTGGTCAGCGCAATCAGTGAGATAGGTAAAAGGCCAAGCGTACTTAGTTTGAAGATCGCCCTGTGTTTAAATAGCCCCAGTCAAACAGACTTCAATTGCAAAAGTATTTCCCTGTGTTCCCTTCCTAAAGCAAGTTGCTTCTGCTTTGAACGTTTGTCAGTGTTTGTTGGTAAGATTGTTTTGTGAGAAAAGTGTTTGTGGAGTTGGAGGGTATAGTTGGTGTTTGTTTTTGCTAATTTGTTTTTTGTTTTGATTGGTTGCCTGTTTGTTTTTCCTAATAGTTTTTTTTTGGTTTTGTTTATATTTTTTGTTTTCCATTTTTGCCTGTTTGTTTTCGAATTAATAGTAGCTGTCTGTCTATTTTTTATTTTGGCTTGTTTGTATTTTCTTTGGTGTGTGTGTGTATTGTTGTTTGTTTGTTGGGTGAGTTCCCTGTTGCTGGGTGTTGTCTGTCATGGCTCCCAAGCGCAGGAAGCTAAATTTTTCACCGGCAGAGAAGCATATACTTGCTCAGGGCGTCATTAAATTTGGGCGATTTCTCCATGGCCCTGAGAGCCACACCACCACCCCGGCCAGGAGGAAGGAGATCCTTCAAAAGATCACCGATCGGATCAATGCGGCGGGGGGGGGAGACCAGGACCATCGCTGGAGTTCAAAAAAAAATAAATGACTTGAGGAGCGTGTCCCGGAACAAGCTGGCAACGCTGCATGCCCATACCAGGGGCACTGGAGGAGGGGGACCCTGCCCAGTCAGGATGAGTGAGGAGGAATGGGCAGTGGCCCAGTGTTTCCACCCACAGCAGGTGGTGGGCCTGCCTGGCTTTGACAATGATCCTCTTATGAGGACAGGTAATTTTTAGGAATTTCTATCTGGTGATTAGCATGTGTGGGTGGGGGAGGGGAAGATGTGCCAAGTGTATGGATCCAACAACCTGTGATTGTTTTGTGTCCTCCCCAGATGGCCAGGAGGTTGCAGCCCCATCAGCCCAGGAGGTGGCAGCCCCATCAGCCCAGGAGGTGGCAGCCCCATCAGCCCAGGAGGTGGCAGCCCCATCAGCCCAGGAGGTGGCAGCCCCATCAGCGCAGGAGGTGGCAGCCCCATCAGGTCACGAGGTTGCTGGCCCATCAGGTCAGGAGGTTGCTGGCCCATCAGGTCAGGAGGTTGCTGGCCCATCAGGTCAGGAGGTTGCAGGCCCATCAGGGCAGGCTGCTGCACCACCCCCAAGACAGGCTCATGCAGAGTCCCAAGAAGGGCAGGATTCGCCATGGGAGGGGAGTGCCCACAACTCCCCTAATTTGGATGTTGAGTGGGAGGAGGATGAGGGGGAGGAAGATGACAATATTCTGATTGGGCAGGAAATAATGATGGGCCAAGATATGACCTTTGAATCATCCCCTGAGGGAACCCCACAGGCGCCCAGAAGTCAGGCCACCATCATGGGTCGCCCCTTCCAACCCTCCTCCAACATGCAGCAGCACCCATGGCTCACTCCAACTCCTCCTCCAAGGCCACAAGCCTCAGGGGCAAGTAGGATGCCGACCCCTGAAAACAGGGGGGGGTTGGTGCGTCTGCCGGTCAGTCTGTTGAGGGACAATGTCCGGCAGACCCGCAGTCTGTCTGCAATACAAAAAACTATGAGCAAGGTGGAGCGCAGCCTGGGTGCAATGAGGGAGTCACTGGGTGACGTGGCCACCAACTCCGTGGGGGTCATCACCTGTTTGTGGGACCTGAGGAACGCCACAACAGGTGTGGCCCAGGAGGTGACTGCCCTCACCCAGGCTGTGCAGGCCAATACCCGGGCTGTGCAGGCCAATACGGCTGACATAACTTCCTGTCTGACAAGGATAGCCGTTGCCTTGGAGGGAAGGCCAGCAGGAGGACAGACACCAGGGGAGGCTGCTTCCTCCCCTGTACAGTCCCCCCGCCCTGAAAATACTCCCTCCCTTGCACAGCCCCCCCCCCCTGAAAATACTCCCTCCCCTGCACAGACCCCCCCCCCCCGTGAAGATCCCCCAGTCGGCCGTGGCCGTCCCCGTGGCCGTCCCCGTGCCCGTCCCCGTGACCGTGCCCGTGGGCAGCCCAGAAGGAGCACTCGGCAACATCCATAATTTGCAGGGGTACTTTTTTTTTTTTTTTACACTGTACTTATGATTTGGTATATGTGTGTGAATGATGTGTGAATGTGGGGGGATGGCATTCCTGAAAACATAAGGGTATCACCCTCAGTTTTGGTGGAGTAGGGATCCCCAGGACCAGGGAGAAGTCATCCTAGGTTCCTGAATGGTGTATGAATGCACAGTGACATAATTGGAGCCGTGGCGGGGCGTTACTGCTCCCAAGTACCAAAGGGGGGGGGGGGGGTACTTGGATCTAATCCAATTCGATGTGCATGTGATGTGTCTGTGCTAGGGACCACAGTGACGTGCATTCATGCATTCTCATTGTGAGATAATTAATGTGCGTTTTGTAAATAAAAATAAACATTCTCTTTGGCATATAAGTAATGTGCATTTATTTAACAAAATAAAGATTTAAAGGTCACATAATCTCTGTGATTTGGTCTTGGCAAATCAAAAACAAAAATAGTATTAGGATGCATTTACTGGGCAAAGATGCCTTCAGACAGTTGGCTCCTGATTGCCTGGCCCTCAGCAGACCGGGTAGAGGGGTTTGGGGGGGGGGGGGGGTTGCCTGGGTGGGGGGTTAGGTCAGGAGATATCTCCACATGCATGCCCCTTCTTAATGCAAAATTGTGCAGTATGCAACATGCACCAATAATTTTGCATACAAAGTCTGGGGAATACAATAGTGTACCCCCAGTCTTGTCCAGGCATCTGAATCGTGACTTTAGCATGCCAAAAGTCCGCTCTACTATAGCCCGGGTCTGGCTGTGCACCTCATTGTATTTTCGTTCTCCGGGTGTTTGGGGGTTCCTAAAGGGGGTCATCAGGTGGGGTCCCAATGCATATCCTGAGTCACCTGTAAGGGAAAAGACAGGAGGATATTAGTCATGCATGTGCCCCTTGTGATGTCTCCATCATGGGGGGGGCATACCTGACACCAATGTCACTCACCAATCAGCCAGCTGTCTCCATACACGTTCATCTCAAAGTCTCTGTAGATCTTGGTCTGCCTTAGTATGAAACTATCATGGCACGAGCCGGGAAACTTGGCACAAACGTGCCAGATGAGGCCATGTGCATCTACGATCATCTGGACATTGATCGAATGCCAGCCTTTCCTGTTTCTGAACAGGTGTTCAGTATCATGGGGGGGCTGGAGTGCCACATGGGTGCAGTCAATCGCCCCGATGATCTTAGGAAAGCCAGCAATATTGTAAAAGTCTGTCATTGCTTGCACACGCTGGTCCTCCTGGGTGGGCATGACAAACTGGTGGCTCATGCGCCGCAGTATGGCAGGGACCACCTGATGTAGGCATTTACTCATGGTTGACTGCACCATCCCAGCCACACCTCCAGATGCTCGCTGGAATGAGCCACTCGCTAAAAAATGGAGGGTTGCCATAACTTTTTCAAGAGGTGTCAGGGCATGGGAACGTAGGGTTGGGCCGATTAGATCCTCATGAAGGAGTTGGGTGATCTCCAGGATGGCCTCCCTATCAAATCGGTAGTTGCCGATGACCTCATAAACTGGCATTTGCCAAATATCACGGCGTGGCCGATAAACACGCGCCTGTGCCCTCATCCTCCTCCTCTGTGCCCTCCTCCTCCTTTGTGCCTGTAAGGCAGCAAGTGCCATCAAAATCATTGCTGGTCCTGGCATTTTTCAAAAACAACCTTCACAACTAGAGCTGTAACCTCTAGTCACTTCCTTCTGCAAACCCTTCCACAGCATGTGTAAAATTAGGGCTGGTTTTATAATGTGGAAATTTAGTCAGAAAAACTAACAGGTGCGCACAGGGCGGAAAATAGGGCACACACACTTAATTCTGAGAATCGCCCTAACTCCCTCATTTGCATCTTTGCCTATCAAAAACAGCGGCGAGCCTAGCGTAATTTGCGCCCGGGAATGCGCAGGTGTAACTAATTTAAGTACGGCTGAAAATACGGAAATCTTTGCTTAAGTCGTTTTGACGATCGCGCGCAAATATACGCGCCGTGTAAAATTAGAAAAATGGAGTTAAGTCTGCGTATCTCTTTTGAGAATTTGGCCCATGGAGTTAAGTCTGCGTATCTCTTTTGAGAATTTGGCCCACGGTAAGTAACCTGGACCAGGATTCTGCAATGCAATCCCGAGAATATCTAGCAGAATGCATATTGGCCTAAATTGATGAGGAAATTCGATTTTCTTTTCATTTTTTTTGTTAGATATGTTTTATAGCAGAAAGTAAAAACTATTTTTTTTTTTTTTTAATTGTGGGTCTTTTTTTGTTTATAGCGCAGAAGTGATCAAATACATATTTGTGGGTGAAAAAATACGTATATTTTATTTGGGAACAGCATCGAACGGCCGCGCAATTGTCGGTTAAAGTAACGTAGTGATGTATCGGCCTGGGTTAAAGGGTTTGTAAAGGAATTTTTTTTTATCTTATTCGCTTCCTTTACCTTAATGCAGTGCTGTTTTCATGTCCTCATTGTTTGTTTTTGCTCTCAAGTTGCTGTAATTCTTCTCTGATCTCCACACTTCCTGGTTGTCTGTTTCCTGATAACCACAGTGCTGGGAGCTTTCTCTCTGTGGTCACTAATCAAGGAGGTGTGAATACTGTGTGTCTAAAACCCCTCAGCACCAATCAGTTTCGTTTTCCAAACCATCATTGCCCTGTATTGGCTCTGTGGCTCTGTACGGCAGGAAACAACATGCAAAAGCAAAACTAGAAACTGCAGGTACATTATATGATTTATTTATATCTATGTGTAATCATTTTTAAAAGGAATCATTTAACTATTATGTCTCTATACCCTGTAAACAGTAATTTCAGCAACAAAAAAATGTTTTTATTTACAACTCCTTTAAACCCACAAGTGTTTTTTTTTACCACTACTATTCCTTTATATTGGCTTTTGAAATTTACAAATGCAGCAATTTAGAAGTTAGATGAAAGGTTTAGCACTGGGAAACACTTTTTGAAAGTGCATTTTATGTACAACTCTATGGATCAGACCAAAATGAGGGACAAGAGAAGAGGAAAGAGGGACAGAGGGACATTGCTCCAAATCAAGGACAGTCCCTCGAAATCAAGGACAGTTGGGAGCTATGAATAAGGTATGTAATGAAAGGTCTTATTTAAAAATGTAATTGACATATTGATAAAGAGGACCAGGGAAGGCAATATATAAGCAGAATACATTTCAGTGAGTGTAGCGTGACTGTAGCCTAGCAAACAAGAGTTATTATTAAGGGGGGATCAGCTTAGATGGAAATCCCCTATTTGCTGGGATCACTTCAGTGTAGAAAGTCAGAATGCTTTCCTCGCCCCCACAGCACATCATGAATTGAAATTCTACCAGCATGGTTCAACTTCTCATAAAGACGCTTATTTTGTTGCTTGCAATGCCAGATTCCACCAGAAGGTGGTGTTGTAGGAGAGATCCTTGGCAGATAAGGGATTTTTTTTTTTTGGATAGTTCAAAAATCTCTAAAGGGTTTGTGTTGCCTAAAATTCTATTTGGTGCGTCATTTTGCAGATGTCATAATAGGAAAGATTTTGAGTCAGACGCAGGGCAGAATATGAAAGTACATGATTAGCTGCTAGACAATACCCCAATATTCCTCTTCACTACTTCATTAAATGATTATCTTTGTACTCATACAGCTTGAAACAACAAACCATGACTAATATATTATCTACGATTCAGCATCCTGGCAAAAAGTGGGAATTACGGCATTTTACCATGCTGAGTATTTGTCATCAATAAAACTTTTTCCCTTTGGCAGTTGTTAAAATTACATAATATTAATATTTATCATCTTTATAAAACTAAACTGAATCATCTTGTATAGCAAAAACATATTGTTTATTATTCTGTGTAGTAAAAAACAAACAAACAAAAAAAAAACGCCTAAAACTGATTTATGATTGGATTTCTGATGGAAATGGTGTTATGTAAATTTTCTCTTTTTTTTTTTTTTTTTATAAAACCATGAATAGGATTTTTATTTAATAAATTGGGTGACTTTTAGGCTTCATTTCCATGGACGTTTTTACAGCCACTTTCTTTAGCCTTTTTTACAGCTTAAAAACGCCTGTCCATGTTTATTTATTTATTAATTTTTTGGAAACATTTTTTTTATTTTTTTTGAGCTGGAGCTCAAAAACGCAACGGTAACGTTTTTGAGCGTTTTTGAGCGTTTTCGGGCATTTGAGCGTTTTTTTAACGTCTGGCGTTTTTACAGCTCTACTCTGGAGCTTCAGAACGCCCTGGTCCTGCGTTTTTTTTACAGCTCAAAAACGCCTATGCCATTTGCAGCTCAAAAACGCCTATGTGGGCATGATGCCATAGAATAACATGGACAGGCGTTTTTAAGCTGTAAAAAACGCTCAGAAAAGTGGCTGTAAAAACGTCAGTGGAAATGAAGCCTTAATGTGCTTTTCACAATGTCATATTAAACTGCACTGAGCTTAACTGGTGTTTCTTGAAGCAGGACTCCAGTTTCCATTTTTTTTATTGAATTGTCCAGCCTTAAAAATGCAGTTTCTACAATACGCATCTTGGCCCAGATTTACAGAGTGTGGGCGCACATTACGCCGCCTAGGGCAAACGCCGTATGCCACGCCGAGCATTGAATTCAGCAAGCCAGTGCTCCCAACGCTGCGCCAGCGTGGCGTAGGATTCGAAGGCGTAGGTGGAAGTGGGCGTGACCCATGCAAATGATGGGCCGAGCGCCAGACAGATACGTATTACGAACTGCGCATGCACCGTGACGTGGACGTATCCCCCTGCGCCTGCTCACAACCACGTCGGAAACAACTGCCTAAACTACACCGGATCACTTCGTACGGTGTGAACGTAACCACGCCTAGCCAGACACACGTCCAACGCACAATACGCCGGCTTGTGTTTCCTGGTGCAGACCTTTGCATGTCTGCTGCTGGGTTGCGCCTCCTTCATGGGGAATAACTTTACGCCGGACGTACAACTTATGCGCATCTCGCGTAGCCTGCGTCGGGCGCACACAGGTTCGTGAATCACCGTATTTCCCTCATTTGCATGTTTGAATGGCTAATCAATGGGAGCACCATGCACCCAGCCTAAATGTGCGCCCACCCTACGACGGCGTAAGCAAGATACGTCGCGGGGTGTAGCATGTATCTGTTTGCGGGTCTGGCGCACAGATACGACGGCGCACATTTGCACTTACGTTGGCGTAACTTGATATACGTCGGCGTAAGTGCTTTGTGAATCTGGGCCCTTGTCTACAGTGCATTCTGTGAAGCCCTAGGGTTCCTACAGAGATTGCTAGGGGTTTCTTGAGCAATGAACAATTTCAGCCTCTCAGCAGTGTTAATTTAGTCGACTAAAATGACTAAAACATTTTAGTCGACTAAATGAATACTATTTTAGTCAACTAAAATATGACTAAAACTAAAACAATTGAGATGACTAAAATATGACTAAAACTAAAATGGCATTTTAGTCAAAAGACTAAAAATAAATTGAAATTTGACTTCAATATTAACACTGGTCTAGGGTGCATGTTCATACCTCAATACCATAAATAATAATATATTCGATTTTTCATTCCAGCAGTATATAATGAGTTTGGAAATTGTAGAGAAATGTTAAAGGGGTTGTAAAGGTTTTTTTTTTTTTTTTTTAAAGTGGAGGTCCTGTGAAAAAATAAATATTAAAAGGCAGCAGCTACAAATACTGCAGCTTCTGACTTTTAATAAATGGACACTTACCTGTCCAGCGCGCCTACGATGATGGCAGCAGAAGACGAGCAATCGCTCGTCTCCCTACTGCCCCGCCGCCATCCTCGGTGAGGGAATAAGGAAGTGAAGCTTCACTGCCTGGTCCCCTACTGCGCATGCGTGAGTATCGCAGCGCCTTCCCAGTGGTCTCCGCTGTCTCCTGGGACCAGTATGTTTCCCAGAAGGCAGCGGGGGAGGGAGGACAGGAAAGTGGAGTGACTCCCGTGGTATCTGCACCCCCTCCCCCCTGAAAGGTGCCAAATGTGACACCGGAGGGGGGGAGGTTTCTGAAAAGCGTAAGTTAAATTTTTGGGTGGAACTTCGCTTTAAATAACAAACGTGTTATATTTACCTCCACTGTGCAGTTTGTTTCAGAGTGGCCCCGATCCTGCTGTTCTGGGGTCCCGCGTTGGCTCCTTCCTGCAATAGCCAACCCCCTCTGGGAAGTTTTATTCTGAGGGGGTTAGCTTGCAGGCGCGCTCCCGTGTAATACAGTTGGCATCCATAGACACCGAGTGTATAACTCGACCCCGCCCCCCCGGCGGCCGCGTCATTGGATTTGATTGACAGCAGATGGAGCCAATGACTCCATGGAGAAGAGGATGCCGGGGGACGTGCCAAGCAGGTGAACTGGTTCAGGTAAGTAAAACGGGGGGGGGGGGGCATGACAGCCAGGTGTTTTTTCACCTTAATGCAGAGAATGCATTAAGGTGAAAAAACACAAATCTTTACAACCCTTTTAACTAATGCATTACAATTTAATTACACTCATTAGATTTTAGATGACTAAAATGAGTTTTAGTCGACTAAAATGTACTGGAGATTTAGTCGACTAAAGACGATTAAAACTAAAACAATTGCAGAAGACTAATATGGGACTAAAGACTAAGGCCCCTTTCACATTGGGGCGGTGGGTGCGTCTGCGATAAAGTGCCAATATTTTTAGCTGTGCTTTACCGTCAATTGCGCCGCACTATTCGTCCACTAGTGGGGCACTTTTACCCTCCGCTAGTGGCCAAGAAAGGGTTAAAACCCACAGCAAAGCGCCACTACAGGAGGGCTTTGCCGGTGCTTTGCTGGCGGTATAGACACGTGCCCATTCATTTCAATGGGCAGGAGCGGTGGAGGAGTGGTATACAAAGATGCTGCTAGCAGGACCTAGCCCTCAGGTCTTTCACACTGGAGAGACAGCAGCGGCTCTTTCAGGGTGCTTTGCAGGCGCTATTTTTAGCGTTATAGCACCTGAAAAGCGCCTCAGTGTGAAAGGGGTCTTATGCCGCATACACACGATCAGAAATTCCGACAAGAAAAGTCAGATGTGAGCTTTTGGTTGTAAATTCCAACCATGTGTATGCTCCATTGGACTTTTGCTGTCGGAATTTCCGCCAACAAAAGATTGAGAGCAGGTTCTTTGTTTTTCAGACGAAAAAAGCTCCTATCGGAAAAACCAGCTGGTCTGTATGCAATTCCGACGCGCAAAAAAACACACATGCTCAGAATCAAGCAGAAGAGCTGAACTGCCTATTGAACTTCATTGATCTCTGCTAGTCGTACGTCTTGTACGTCACCTCGTTCTTGACGGTCGGAATTTCCGACAACATTTGTGTGACCTTGTGTATGCAACACAAGTTTGAGCCAACATTCCGTCAGAAAAAATCCACGGTTTTCTTGTCGGAATTTCCGATCGTGTGTACGCGGCATAAGACTAAAGACTAGGGCCCGGATTCAGAGACGAGTTACGACGGCGTATCTCCGCATACGCCGTCGTAACTCTGAGTGGCGGGGTCGTATCTATGCACCTGATTCGTAGAATCAGTTACGCATAGATTTCCCTAAGATCCAACCGGCGTAAGTCTCTTACACCGTCGTATCTTAGGCTGCATATTTACGCTGGCCGCTAGGTGGTGCTTCTCTAGTTTTACGCGAGGAAAATGCAAATTAGGTAGATACGCCGATTCAGAAACGTACGTCTGCCCGGCGCATTTTTTTACGTCGTTTGCATAAGGCTTTTTCCGGCGTAAAGTTACCCCTCATAAAGCAGGGGTAAGTCATGTTAAGTATGGACGTTGTAAACACACGAACAACGTCGTATTTTACATTGTCTACGTAAGTCGTTCGCAAATAGGGCTGTACGTAAGTTATGTTCACGTCGAAAGCATTGACAGTTTGCGGCGTAATTTGGAGCATGCGCACTTGGAAACGTTCACGGACGGCACATGCGCCATTCGTTAAAAAACGTCAAATACGTGGGGTCACAAGGAATTTAAATAAAACACGCCCACATCATCCACATTTGAATTAGGCGGGCTTACGCCGACACATTTACACTACGCCGCCGTAACTTAGGGAGCAAGTTCTTTCTGAATACGGAACTTGCGCCCTAAGTTACGGCGGCGTAATGTATCTGAGATACGTTACGCCGCCGAAAGATACGTAAATGTATCTGAATCCGGGCCTAAATCGAAATTTGCTGCCAAATTTAACACTGCCTCTCAGTTAAGTAAACACTGACAGCATTGATCTTTTTAGCTATTTACAAGAAGGGATGGGGGGGATTCTTCCCAGTGACCATCAATACAAGCAGCAGTAAATTCAGTAAATAATTAGAGAACACACAAAAGTTAAAGATCTTCCACAACTACCAAATGACTTTTGGCGGAGCATAGCAGAACAAGCTCTGCAGGGCTCTTCTTTTCTGAGCTGCATCAGCTTTATATAGATATGAATGAGGATTGCTGCACCACATCACATAGGCATGTTGGATGAGCGATTGTTCTTAAAGTCTATCTAACAGAATGATTAATCGGCATTTTTAATGCTAGCTGGCATGTTAAATGTCTTAAAAAATGTAATTTACCTTTTTTTAATGGTAAATACAGCTGGTAAGTTGAATTTTCCCTGTACCTTGTTAGACAACACTGGACGGGGAGGGAAGAACAGAGCAGGGCTTTGACATCATTTCCCTAAGGCCCCCTTCACACCTGAGCGATTTTCTGCTTGTAGCTCTAAAATGCTCAACAAGCCAAATCACATTCTTTCAATGGTCCCTGTTCACATATGAGTGTTCTGTCGCCTAAAGCAAAATGCCTGTCGCTCGAAAAGTACATGAGCTTCTATTTTGGCAGATTACAAGCGTTTTTGGCCCCATAGACTTCAATAGAAAGGCCTGAAATTATGTGACATAGAGGATATGTAAAGGTTCATTTTTAAAAATAAACATGTCATACAGTGGGGATCGAAAGTTTGGGCACCCCAGGTAAAAAGTTATATTAATGTGCATAACGAAGCCAAGGAAAGATGGAAAAATCTCCAAAAGGCATCAAGGGCCAGATTCACATACAAGAGCGCCGGTGTAACGTAACCCGTTTACGATACACCGTCGCAAGTTTCCAGTTTTAGTGCCCGATCCACAAAGTACTTACCTGGAAACTTGCGGCGGTGTATCGCAAATACGTCCGGCGCAAGGCGGGCCAATTCAAATGGGCGTGTGCCATTTGAATTAGGCGCGCTCCCGCGCCATACCTACTGCGCATGCTCCGTTTCGCAATTCCCGTCGTGCTTTGCGCGCAGTGACATCATTTTTTCGAACGGCGACGCGCGTAGCGTAATTCCGTATTCCCGGGCGGCTTACGCAAACGTTGTTCATTTTAAAATTTTGACGCGGGAACGACGGCCATACTTTAGACAGCAATACGTTTGCTGACTGAAGTTAGGGCACCCAAAACGACGACTAACTTTGCGACGGGAAATTAGACTAGCGGCGACGTAGCGAACGCGAAAATCCGTCGTGGATCGCCGTAACTCCTAATTTGCATACCCGACGCTGGTTTACGACGCAAATTCCCCCCAGCGGCGGCCGCGGTACTGCATCCTAAGATCCGACAGTGTAAAACAATTACACCTGTCGGATCTTATGGATATCTATGCGTAACTGATTCTATGAATCAGTCGCATAGATAGAAACAGAGATACGACGGCGTATCAGGAGATACGATGGCGTATCGGGAGATACGCCGTCGTATCCCTTTTGTGAATCTGGCCCCAAATTACAGATTAGACATTCTTATAATATGTCAAAAAAAGTTAGATTTTATTTCCATCATTTACACTTTCAAAATTACAGAAAACAAAAAAATGGCGTCTGCCAAAGTTTGGGCACCCTGCAGAATTTATAGCATGCACTGCCCCCTTTGCAAAGCTGAGACCTGCCAGTGTCATGGATTGTCCTCAATCATCGTCTGGGAAGACCAGCTGATGTCAATCTCAAAGGCTTTAAATGCCCAGACTCATCTGACCTTGCCCCAACAATCAGCACCATGGCTTCTTCTAAGCAGTTGTCTAGAAAACTGAAACTGAAAATAGTTGACGCTCACAAAGCTGGAGAAGGCTATAAGAAGATAGCAAAGCGTTTTCAGATGTCAATATCCTCTGTTCGGAATGTAATTAAGAAATGGCAGTCATCAGGAACAGTGGAAGTTAAAGCAAGTTCTGGAAGACCAAGAAAAATATCAGACAAAACAGCTCGCAGGATTGTGAGAAAAGCAATTCAAAACCTTTGAAAGTTTGACTGCATGATCCCTCCAGAAAGATCTG